>NC_137281.1:150512500-151868750 GCF_054371585.1 Giraffa tippelskirchi | reverse complement strand
AGGGGATAAGTAACTTGTCCCCGGCCATGTATCTAGTCTAGAGCTAGAATTAAGACTTCAAATATTGTGTGTCTAACTCTGGAGCTTAAACAAGTTCTACCATGCTATTTGCTTTCCCTGTTTAAACAAATTGCATTTTATTTAGTTTTCCTGTCTTTAAAATGGATTATTGCCACTAAATTTGTAGTCCTAGTGAAATAATAAATAAAAACAGAAGTAGTCATGGATGTTTTTATTCCTTGAAGTAAGTACCTCCTTCACTCTAGGTCCTAGTACTGCTAAGTTATATACAAATGGCATTGCAGTGCTTTGGTGTGGTGTAACGACAGTACATTATAGTTTAGCCCATCATTTTCCCCTGTAGTTATTTCCTTTGATGATATAACAGCATTCAAATTATCGTATTATGCATTAAGGTTTTTTTTTAACCTTTTCAAATATTTTGTCATTCATCTTTTTTTCTCATATAGAATATTCTTTCCTAAACTACTTTCCCCTCTTTTTTCCTGTTCTTTCTGCCCATCTTTTTTTGTTTTCTTAAATAATGTTTTCAAGAACATAAAATGATATTCTACACTTGTGCTTTAGGATTCAGCTTTAAAGCAAATATTTCAACTGGCAGAATTTGGTGAAGTTGATGGAATTTCTACAATATATACTTTTGTATACATTTTTTTTTTTAATTCAGATGTCGCTTTGAGAAGACTGTGAGCCAAATACGAGAAGTAATTGGCTTTAGGGGAAAACTAACTCTTTCTGTCCTGTTATAACACTTGTTTATTCTGTTCCTTGTCTAACACTGCTTTATCATTATTTAGAACTTGTTTACATATATTTAAACCCTTGAAATCATAATTTTATCTAGAAGATGCACAGATTAACTATGGAATATTTATTCTGTGTTTAAGAATTTATGTCAGAATGGCTTGTTTTCAGTCAAGTAGAGATATAAAAATAGAAACGTTTGGATTGCATTGTATATAAACCTTGTTATTTGCAGACAAAAACGGGTCAATTACAAGCTAAAGCATAGTGTGTATGTAGCACATTGCTTAAACATTTTATTTCTTTATAAGATTCAAATTACCCTTCCAACATTCTATTATGAAAAGTACCCTATTCTTTAATAGGCTTTCAAGAATGTGGTGGTAATGGGTCTTTACACCTCTTTACCTGGAGAAAGACTAATTCAAGTCTAAGTGATAGGTGGAAAGTTAATCTATGAGAATGGAAATTCTATTAAGTTTTTTTTAAGAATGCATTTTTTTATTGCAGATCTTTTTCCATTAATAACTTTTGTTGTTTCATTCCTATAAAATTGAAAAAAAAAAAGGAATACTCAAGAACATAACATTTGTTCTCACCTCACAGAAACCACCAAGGTGTTTATTAAAATTGATTTTTTGCTTTGTAGTTCAGAAATGTAGGTGAGATTGGTGGTCTTTGTAAAATATTTTCAGAAATGAAGTAATTCCAATCATTCCTGGTCATTTGTTGATTTTTGAAATATTGCTGATGAAATTTTCAGCCATTTTTTGTAGAAAGTAACTATTATGGAATGGACTGAAGAAGAGATATGCAACAAAAGAGTCTGTGAAAAGTCTTTGGGAATGTTGCCATTATTTCTAATTATAGTTTCTTTTTTCAGCCACCATTTTTATTACTTATTCCACATTAGTAAGTGCATGCAGTGTTTGAAAATCTGTTGTTAGACGCTTATGGAACAATTAGAAAAGTATATGAATTAGAGGTACAATATTTTCACAGACCAATCTTTGGTAATTCTAGAGATTTTCCCCTAATACTTGGTCAGAGTATTCATTTCTTTGTAGAGCATGCAGAGGATAGGCTTTGGATCAAGACAGACGTAGATTCAAAGTGCAGCTCTCCAAATTGCTAATGTATGACCTTGGATGAGTTATGTAACCTCTATTCTTTCTAAGAATTCATGTCCTATTTATAAGTTGGGTTATTATGAAGATAAAAAAGACATAGAAGCTGTACATCAGGGTGTGATGTACATACTAAATGTATCATATCTTGCACTTAGTAGTGCAAGATAGCAGGATCAACTAATGATTTCTCTCATTATTATGCAGAGAGTTTTTTGTAATATACTCATATTGCCAAGTTTATGACTTCTGTTTATTTAATCTTTTTATGACTAATAACTGTTGTCTTAATAGACTTTGTGCTCTTGTCATAATAGACTTTGAAGTGTATTTATTGATAATTACATCTTGATATGCAGTTAGTAGTGAAGTGGTAATCGTGTTCTGTATGCCTGATATTGTGCTAACACCCATTTTATTTAATTTATGCCCTGGCCTCATGAGGTAGTTTACTCACTTTATAGATGATAACCTGCAGCTTAGAGAAAAATTAAGTCACACCATTTATAAGTGATTAAGTGACTATTTTCTTAAACACTAAACTATATATAAATTTATAAAGCATGTTGCAAAATGTAAACATTGTTTTATCTCAAATTTGGTCTTTAATCTTGAGTACTGTATCTTATGTCACTGAAGACTTGAGATGATGACATAGGTCAATGAAAAAGAGTAATAAAGAACAACATAATCAATGATAAATGGATGGTAACAAATATTCAACACAGTAGAGAGGTAGAAAAGGAAGAAAGCACTGTGAACGAGAGAGATTAAGAAAAATCTCATTGAAAAAGCAGGAAAGGCATGAGAATTGAGTGAGATCTAGATAATGAAAAACATGGATGATAGAAAGGTTATATGAGACTACGGCACTCTTGTCTGTGGCCTGTGGTCAGCACTCGCGCATTCGTCATATGTCTGAATGAATTACCTAATGCTATTCCTTAGGGGAGTGATGTGCACACACATCAGGAAGTATAGAAGTATTTGGAGATAGGAACAGACATTGCTTGCAGAGGGATAAGACATTTTAAGCAGAAAATTTCTAGGAAAAACTGATGCAAAAATTTCATGGGTAGCACAAAGTTCAAAGGGAGAAATTGAGAAAATCTTTTGTGTTTACAATTATGAAGTCACTGACAAACTTTGAGTACACTTTTATCAGTAATAAGGCAGAACCAGCTAACGGTAATTTTATAAATGAGTTGGTGTGAAGGAACTCAGGGCATCTAGCATAGACAACCTATTTATTGTAGAATTTTGTTACCATCATGAATGACAAAGCAAAGTTGGTGTGAAGTTATATTGATTAGGTTCTGTCAGTTCTATACAACCATTAATGAGACAAAATAGCCTTCATAGTATAAAATTGAAGAAGGAAAAATGAGACAAATATTTAAGTTTTATGTAATTATGTCTGACTCACTGTGAAATACATTATCTGGAACAAGACTGAGGAAAAGACACAAAAATGAAGTAAACTGGTGTAAGAGAGGCTGCTTGCTGTGCAGAACTCCATGGATCAGCCTCAGATTCAAGCAGAAGTAGCACTTGAGAGTTGATTCATATGTGTATACGTGAGCTGCATATTTACATACATTCATACATGGATACATATATACATGCTTAAATTAATAGGTATTAAATAAATAATGGTTTGGAACTGGTTTTATACTTGCTGTGAACTTTCTTTTTAAACCCTTAGTTTTAGAGACTAAACTTTTGGATATAATGGTGTACAATCTTCATTTATGTAAATTCATTTTAGGGAGGTACCTACTTCTAATAGATGACTTCCTCTTTTTTTGTAGGTTTTTTCATCTAGTCCTGATATTAATTATGACCCACATCGCTGGTTAGCAGAGAGCAAGGTAATTAATCTTGGAATCCTAAAGCTTTCATCATGTTTATGACCTTCAAGTCATCCTATTTGGCCTAGTCATGTATTTTGACATGTAACTGAACATATGAAAGCCTTAATACTTCATTACTAGGAAGGCTATCATTATAATGCATTCAAGAAACCGCCATGTTCTTTTAGTTTAATATTTAAAAATTAGCTTAAATATACAGGCATGGAATGAGAGAATAAATGAGAAAGTAAAACTGTTGAAATATTGAAATTGATTGTCAGACAAATTCCTCTATCTTTTCCTTGAGAGAGAAAGTTGAGGTGCACAAAAGTCAGGGAAGCTGTAACCAGTCCTCATTTACGTATATATATACTTATATTCTGGTTCTGGAGTGTTAGCTCAAAGCTGCCAAATATTTCTGTAGCTCAAGCAAATCCTTCACCTCTCTGGGTGTGTTGGTTTCTCATTTACAAAATGAGAAGGGTATACTGTGTGTTCTGAAGATAACTCGATTGTTTCATGATTCTTTGACATCATGATTTAAATGTAATGGAAGGTAACAAAAAATAATGTTGAACAATTTGTTAATTTTAGCAAAAAAATTCTCCTGCGCTGTGGGATAGTTTTCAGCTGTCTTCATATATCAAGTCAACTTGGAAATTCATTAATTTAAATATGTAGAACATTGTGATCATATAAGATGTAGATATCTGTTTATGAAATTATCAATGCTTAAGCACTTGCATTCCTTTTTAGAACAGTTTTCTGCTTTAAGTTACTAAAATCTTCCATCCCATTTAAATTCTATAAGAAAACCAACTGTACTATAAACCTCACCAATTGTGTTCCAACTTAGGATTTTATTACATGAAAGAATCTTTAAGTTTTTACAATATCCTTATTTAAAAATATGAGCAAAGTGAGGTTTTCATTAAGATACGTGACTTTCTCAGCTTCCCTGGTGGCTCAGATGGTAAAGAATCTTCCTGCAACGTGGGAGATGTGGGTTCCATCCCTGGGTCGGGAAGATCCGTAGAGGAGGAAATGTAACCCATTCCAGTATTCTCCCTGGAGAATCCCATGGACAGAAGAGCCTGGTGGGCTACAGTCTGGGGTTTCAAAGGGTCAAACGCAACTGAGCAACTGGCACTTTTACTTCTTTTTTGATATAAAGAAGGGGAGAATGGATTATATGCCGTGTCAGATTCACAATGAACGTTCTTACCATTATGTGTATCAGTATCAGTTAGTCACTCAGTCACGTCCGACTCTTTGTGACCCTGTAGACTGTAGCCCCCCAGGCTCCTGTGTCCGTGGAACTCTCCAGGCAAAAATACTGGAGTAGGTTGCCATTTCCTTCTCCAGGGAATCTTCCCAACCCAGGGATTGAACACAGGTCTCCTGCATTGCAGGAAGATTCTTTACCGTCTGAGCCACAGGGGAAGCCCATGATTATGTGTATTAACATTTAAATATAGCCAGTCTTGTTCATTTAGCCAAGATTTATTAGTCATGTATTTTTTGTGTACAGACATTGGGCATATGTGTTAGAAAGCCATGGAAGTTAATAGGGAAAATGGAATTGTAAACAAATTTGAGATATCCTTGAAATCCTTAATGTGAGTTGTATTGTTATAGAGATAGGTAAACACTGACGTGAGAATACAGAAGAAGGAAGAACTATGGTGTTTGTGTTGGGAGGATGGAAAGGTGTGATACTGCCAGCATGTCAGAGAAGGCTTCTGCAAAAATATGTTTAAACTTAGTCATGCAAAACATATGTAGTTCTCCAGTTGGCTAAGTATAACAGTGGCAAGAAGATGAATATTTGAGTCAGCTGGGATAAGGCCCTGAGATTCACGCGTAAGGAAGATATAGGTGGGAGGTGGTACAAGACAGAGTTCACTTTAGAAAACCAGATAGTCATTAGAGAAGCTTCTTTAAAAAAAAATTTCTTAATAAGAAATTAACAATATTATGATTGAACATTGAAATTTACCTGACCTTATAAAATTTTCTCTCATACTTTCAATACAGTGATCCTGTGTGTACCTCACCATTTTTATAGAAGCCAATCCTGACTTGTATTTATGCTGCTGGCATAGAAATTTTAGAATATACATGTTTTGCTGTCTCAGAATTTTTTAGCTAAAAGTTTGCTGTGCATTAATAAAGCATTTCCCTTTTTTTTTTTTTTTTTTCTTTTCCCAACTCCACAATTCTGACAACAAGAGCAATGTACTTGGAATTTCCTTTCAAGTTAAAATCTTTATCATTTCTGAACAGAAAGTTTTCACTGCTGTTGTTCAGTTAAATTATGAGAGCCAGAGATGACTCTTAATCATAGCTCTTTAATTTGCGAGCGAGTGAGCTGTTTTCCCTTATCATTTAATGGGGTTGAACTTCCGATCAGACAAGTTTTAATGCTGCATGAGGCAACTGTAGCTCCACAGTGTAAAAAGGTCGTGATAAGCAATACTACACTGACCAACTGACTAAGGAGGAATTGAATCTATTTACTAGAAAGATGGCTTAGGTTATTGATGGGCTACAGTACTGTAATTCCTGTGAACTATGACTGGACAGCTCTATAAGTATTGAAGATAAGATCTGAAATCAAAGGACAAAAGCTATATGGAAAGTAGAATTGCTATTCAGCTAGTTGATGTTGACATCTTGCAGTATTAGAAGGACCTCTGATGGCATTTTGTAATTGTTTTCATAAATCTGCCAAATGAGTTTCTTCTTTTAGTGTTAATTCTAGAAGAAGTAAGACTGGGTAGAAATTGTGTTCCTGTTGCTTTGTTGGCAGTGGTAACACAACATAAACATGAAACCCAACTAAGATTTGGACCTGGCTCGTAGATAAAATAACCAATGAATCTAAGAATAATGGATGACAGAGAGGAAGAGGATTGAGATGGTTGTTAAGTAAAGCAGGGCATTCCCATAGACAAGGAATTTGTTTTTGTCAGAAAACCCTGACAAAGCATTTAGAGGCTAAATTTTATTCAGTTTAATTGAGAATTTACTAAGTAGCTACTATGCCTCAGTACTCCATTACGTGCTGTGAAGATAAGAATGAATTAAGAGGTGATTCCCGGACTTCCCTGTTGGTCCAGTGGCTAAGACTTCACCCTCTCAATGCAGGGAGTCCGGGTTCCATCCCCTGTCAGGGGGCCTGATCCCACATGCTTCAACTAAGACCCAGTGCAGCCAAATAAATAAATGTTTAAAAGAAAAGAAATGATCCTTCCTCTTAAGGAACATGTTGTCTCTAGAAAAGCTGACACTTCTGTAGATCGTTTTAATATTAGATGTAAGAGCTGTAGCAGGTGGGCAGAAGCTGCCTTGGAGGTGGATGCTGCGGATAGATGTTGCAGCCAGCCAGGGAAAGAGGGAAGAACGTGCACACCGAGTGAGCAGTCGTAGGGATTGCCTGGAACAGAAACAGCATGATAAGTGCCGAGGAAACACCGAGGGATCTGGCAGTGCTACGTACACCACGAAAACGCGAGACAGCACGTCGGGCTGAGGCTCCAGGAGGGGGCAGAGTTTAGGTCCCTCAACAAGAGCATCCTATGCCAGTTTAAAAGCTTGGGTCTGCTCTGCATTTAGCGGGGGACCATGAAGGAGTTTTAAGCAGGAGAGCCATATGTTCATATTTTAGAAGCATCACTCTGATAGTGATGTGAAAGGTGGAATACAGGTGGGAAGACCAAAGGCAAGAAGACCAGTTAAGAGGTCTTTGGTGAGACCCAGGTCTCTGGTTGAGGTAGGGTGAAAGTTCTAATTTAGGAAGTTGTAGCAATTCATCGGAAGGGACAGACTCAAGAAATATTTTGATGACAATATGCAGGTAATGTTTAATGTCATGTCAGAGGCTGATGGAGAAGGAGATGTCCAGGGATTTCCATTCAAACTAGAAGACCCCAGTCAATGGTTGGTACTGGAATAGACAGGCACGCACAGTCCTAGGTAGCAAGCTAGCAGAAGCATTGGAAGAGTTTCCACTATAGGGATTAATATCCAGAAAGTTTCATCTGGACAGGAAGGCCTAAAGAGAAGCAGGGACAAAGTCTTAGATCAGAGTTTAGATTCAAATCATGGAGCAAAATGAGAAGTAGCAAAGACACTTTTAGTGAGAAAATAGGGACAGGTGATCAGCTGTAGAGCCAGCAGGCACTCACGTTCAGGGTGAAACCACACTACTTGCAGGCATCACTCGATCTCAAATCTTAAGTTATCAGTTTACAATAGAAAATAAAAAAGCTGGTGTCAGCTGCTGCTCATCACAAGAGCCTTGTTACTCTTGTTTACAGAGCACATTTAATTCTGGGAGGCTGGTATTAATTATTCTCTGAAGATGCACAAAGGTGAATTGATATGCTTCTTTGGCTATGGAGATCTTTTCCTTCTCGGCCTTTATCCCACTGTGTTGAAATTCCCATTTACTCTTCTTTTCTTTCTCTAAACTTTCTGTGGGAACACCTGTGTCTATCCCGTTCCTTGTTGCATCTTTAGTACTTACCATGAGTAAGTAACTCAGTCACGTCCAAATCTTTGTGATCACATGGACTGTAGCCCTTCATGCTCCCCTGTCCATGAAATTCTCCAGGCAAGAATACTGGAGTGGGTTGTCATTTCATTCTCTGGGGCTCCTGAAGGGAAAATTAGAATTGGATGCCTCAAGTACAGGGAGCCCCTGGGGCATGTTCATTATCAGAGTGTTCCTTTCCTTTGTAAAGCACTTCTGGCTGCCACAGTGTTTAATTGTGAGCCATTCAGGGGCCATTGCTCTTCTGATGCTAATGTATCGAATATGCACCCCAAAGATCTTTCCTTTGGGATAGATGAAATATTCCTAGATGCAGAGAAAGTGCTTACCATGGGCTTGGCTAAATGCTCAATAGTAGTTTGTTTGTTTTTTAAGAAAGCGTTTAGACTTGCTGCATTTTCCTACTGCATTTACTTCCTCAGGTTAACTATCACCAGTGAGTAAGGAACAAGCAGGTTAGATTTCAGAAATATATCAAACTGTTATTATTTGATCAATAGTATTTACATTTTAAGGTTATGTAAAAAAATATGCTTCCAAGTTATTTAGGGATTTTCCTATTTGGTATCATCCCAAAGGGGCTTCGCAGTTGGCTCAGTAGTAAAGAATCTGCCTTCCAATGCAGGAGATGCGTATTCCATCCCTCTGTCAGAAAGACCCCCTATAGGGGGAAATGGCAGTCCACTCTAGTATTCTTGCCTGGAGAGTTCCATGGACAGAGGAGCCTGGCGGGCTACAGTTGATGGGGTCGCAAAGAGTCGGGCATGATCTCACACATGCAGATCATCGAGAGAGCCATACTTTCTGTAGCATAACAAGCTCCGGGAGCTGGTGACGGACAGGGAGGCCTGGCATGCTGCCGTCCATGGGGCCGCAAAGAGTCGGGCATGACTGAGCGGCTGAATTGATGCTCTATATGGTGACAAGTACTTGTTTTTCCCCACTGTTTTAGAAATATTGTAACTGAAGCAGTTTCAGAGATCGTGAAGTTTGACTTTTTGTTTTGTAGATGAGAAAGAGATCCTGGGAGTTTTGAGTTTTACCTAAGGACATAAAGCTAGTTTCTGAAAAGGGTTTGGGAACCTGGAGCTCTGAACACTGGGCCACTGTTTTTTTATTCTGATTGTGTGACCCACACTTGAATATAAACTTTATGAATATTGTCTTTTCAGTGACGTGGATTTTAAAAAAACCTTATTTTGTGAGAAGTATTGTTGTTTTTATTCAGTTGCTAAGTCATGTTAACTCTTTGCAACTCCATGGACTGCAGCACACCAGGCTCCTCTGTCCTTCACTATCTCCTGGAGTTTGCTCCAATTCATGCCCATTGAGTCAGTGATGCTATCCAATCATCTTATCCTCTGTCGCCCCCTTCTCCTCCTGTCTTCACTCTTTTCTAGCATCAAGGTCTTTTCCAGTGAGTCAGTTGTTAACATCAGGTGGCCAAAGTATTGGAGCTTCAGCTTCAGTCCTTCCAATGAATATTCAGGACTGATGTCCTTTAGGATTGACTGGTTGGATCTCCCTGCTGTCCAAGGGACTCTCAAGGATCTTCTCCAGCACAATTCAAAACCATCCATTCTTCAGTGCTCAGCTTTCTTTATAGTCCAGCTCTCACATCCATACATGACTACTGGAAAAACCATAGCTTTGACTAGACAGACCTTGGTTGGCAAAGTGACATCTGCTTTTTAATGTGTTGTTTAGGTTTGTCATTGGACTCATTGTATTTAATTCTTGTTGAAGGTTGCAAATGATCATCTAGTATTTTATCCTTCCAGTGTCGACAACAAAATGTGATAAAAATACTCAGGTATCTTCTTGTGGTGGAAATATCCTTAGGTTGTACACAGGGAACTCACTTAGTTTAATTGGTGGAATTATTTTGTATTTTCTAAAATGTACTATGAATATGGGTATATTTCTTCTAGATGATATTCAAACCAAATAAAAAAGTGGAAAGTTTTAGTGAAAGAATTACATTTTGAGGTTGATTTCAATTTGAATTTTGCAGTTCTGGGTTAATTCTTATTTTGGTAATCTAGCACATTCTAAAAAATTGCTATCCTTTTTATCTCTGGTTCTTGTATAAAGATTTTCTCTCAAAGTTGTTTTTAGAATTTTAATGAAGGAAGCATGGTAGTTAAAAGCAACAAGGTTATGGTTCCTGATACTATGGCTAACTCTATCAACTATAATCTTTTCATTTGAATTTTCTAGTTTTAGCTTTGAGACATTTCTTAGTGACTTCTGGTATATTATTCCACTAAATCTCACTAGAGGATTTGTACAGATTTAAAATATCACTATGATTGTTTTACTAGATACTTAAAAATATTCCCACCTAGTTGCAAGCTGTCAACCAAGAAGGTAAAAAAAAAAAAACAAAACTGATTTAAAGTTTTTTGCCCTATTTTTGTTTACTTAGCAATATTTGTTGATGTAGTTAAATAAATGAGCCTATTATGTAATCTGTAAGATACTCTTGTGAGTGGTTAATAGAATGGTATTTGCACTGTGATTTATAGCCTTGTCATCTAATTATTGTTTGGAATTGGTGAAGTTATTCCTATACTGTGTTCCAAGCTGTTTCTCCAAGATACTTAATGAAAGATAATGGGTGTTTCTCTAACAAACTCTGATTCTCTTAATTGATTATTGGTTGGTTAAATTTCCATAAATCAATTTGTTTTCTAGGATTAATAAGATATTGTGCATACTTACTCAACTCATAACAAGCATCTAACTATGACCTGTTTTTAATTTTGTATGGCAATGGAATAAAGGCTCAACAGGAATTAACTGAAGCCATAGGTCTTATTGTACTACTTTGCTAGGGCTGCCATAAGAAAACTGGGTGAGTTAAACAACAGATATTTATTTTCTCACAGTTCTGTGGCCTAGAATTCCAAGGTCACTCAGTGCTAGAATTGGTTTCTGGTGAGACTTCTTGCCTTATAGACAGTCATCTTTCATGTGGGAGCTATGGCCGTTGTTGGAAGAACTGAAGGTTAGGAGTCAGAGAGTGTCTCTTCTTCTTCAGAGGACACTACCCTTAAGACCTCATTTAACCTTAATTACTTCCCTAAAGTCTCTGTGTCTTTGGTTAGGGTTTTAACATGATTTTGAGGGGAGTATAATTTAATCCATAACACAGATCAAACCTGATTATTGCTTTGTTGCAGATAATTTTTTGTTATTATTCTGTTTTTATCAGGACCGGTAGGATTATTGTTATGATAAAACAGAATTTTTTTGTTATTATCTCTTAACAACAGGCCAAAGATTGGAATGGAATAAAGAATAGGTAGGAAACCACTGAGAAAAAGGAAATTGAAGGTATTTTTTAAATTTGCTATTAAGTCATTGAAAAAGAGTAGATTAAACTAGAGGATGGAAGCTAGTGATCCCCAGGGACTCATTTTGTTTGGACCACTTGGGTGTTAAAAAATTGAATTGGTAGTGAATATTTTTTAAAAAATCAATTAAGTGCATTATTACCACATGGAATTTGTTTTCCTTCTGAGGCATAAGAAGATCTAATAATGCTAGGATTTCATTCTCTTATGGTTGAAAACAGAATTAAGAAGAACCTTGGATATGACACCACGTCAGAAGTAGTGTCCTTCTTGCCCTTGTTTTTGTAACACAGTAGCCTGAATGGAACTTTTCAAGAAAAATAAAGGAAAACATATTTTCTATATACTTTACACTCGTCTTTGGTAGGTATAAAGGCATAATCACCACAAACAATTTGGTATTCATGTTTTTAGTCCTATTTTGGTTTGATGGGCTGAGCTGTAATCATTTTTGACAAAATGTATATTTTTTAAATTACTTAATATGCTTGTCCCCTCCTTTTGAATCTTTGACATTGAGGATATCTACCTTGTTATAATATTTTCTTTCTTTGGGTTTTAGTTGCCCCAGACTCATATTTTCCTCCTAAATTTCCATTTATATCTCAGTTTTATTTTGAAATTTCACTTGTGTTTATCTCTTCTAAACCCTCTTCTCTTCTCTCTGTGATATTCTTTAGGGGCCATTTTATCTGTTCCTATTCCTTTAGCTTCCTTTACACTGTTGATTTAGTTTGTGTCTCTTGACCATATTTCTTGAGCTTTAGATCTATATATCCAATTATCATCTATACTTCTGTGTGTTTTGATCCTAACTTCAGTCTATTTCAGCCTAATTTAACTTCTTAACCCCTAAATCTTTGCTTTTTCTAGGTTTCTCTTTTAGTTTATTAAGCTAAAAATTGGCCATCAATGCTGATTCTTCCTTCTTCCTTACCCCCCTTACGTTTAAGTCTCAAATACGTATGGTTTGGTCGAGTCCTTATTAGCATTTTTCACTTGTTTGGAATACTGTAACAGCCTCTTGGCTTCCAGCCTCTAATATTTTCTCTACTCTATCTAGAGAGTATGCTTTCTAAAGAACAGTCGGTTCACTCCTTGTCTCATATTTGTGGTTAGATGGGGATGATGGTATATCTTTCACCCTCACGCTGACTCTGTTTTCTTCCTAAATGCCTTGGTAGAAAGTGATCCTTTAGTCTGGCAGAATTGATTATCTTTTCTGGCTTTCTGTGCTGTGGAATTTTTTTCTTTTTCTATTTGCAATAGTATTTCAAAGTGGATATTGGGGAATGAAGCAGACATAATTAAGTTTCTACAGTCATAATTGGAAGATCACATCCTCATATAAGATGAGGACTTCCTGTATTTCAGTTCAGCTCAGTCGTGTCCAACTCTTTGTGACCCCCTGGACTGCAGCACACCAGGCCTCCCTGTCCTTCACCAACTCCTGGAGTTTACTCAAACTCATGTCCATTGAGTCGGTGGTGCCATCCAACCATCTCATCCTCTGTCATCCCCTTCTGCCACTGTCAGTCTTTCCCAGCATCAGGGTCTTTTCCAATGAGTTAGTTCTTTGCATCAGGTGGCCAAAGTATTGGAGTTTCAGCTTCAACATCAGTCCTTCCAACAAATATTCAGGACTCGTTTCCTTTCGGATGGACTGGTTGGATCTCCTTGCAGTGCAAGGGACTCTTAAGAGTCTTCTCCAACACCATAGTTCAAAAGCATCAATTCTTCATCACTCAGCTTTCTTTATAGTCCAACTCTCACATCCATACATGACTAGTGGAAAAACCATAGCCCTGGCTAGATGGACCTTTGTTGGCAAAGTAACGTCTCTGCTTTTTAATATGCTGTCTAAGTTGGTCATAACTTTTCTTTCAAGGAGTAAGCATCTTTTAATTTCATGGCTGCAGTCACTATCTGCAGTGATTTTGGAGCCCCCCAAAATAAAGTCTGTCACTGTTTCCACTGTATTTAATACACTGTTTCCTGTATTTATCTAGTGACATACAGACAAGACAGAGGCCTACAAATTGTATAGCAAGTACTAAAGCCAGGTCTCATCTCTGCAGGGCGATTTAACTTTAGCTTTTGTTGATATATCTCTTCCCCCCTTTTATTTTTTGTTAAATAATAGCTAAACTGAGATATAATTCATGTACCATACAAATGACCTATTTCAGGTTCTTAACATATCTGCCCATCCCTGGTACCATCTCCTGGTAACACTAGTCAGCAAGTAATCTGCTTTTATCTCTATAGATTTGTCTGTTCTGGACATTTACTATCAATGGAATCATATAATATACAATCCTTTATGACTGATTTCTTTCATTTAGCAGAATATTATCAAGGTTCATCTGTGTTGTAGTACGTATCAGTACTTTACTATTTCTTGTTAAGTAACTGTCCATTGTATGGATATACAACATTCATTTACCAGTTGATGTTCATTTGGATTATTTTGATTTCTTGGCTATCATGAATAGTGCTTCTATGGACATTTTGAGTAACATGGTTTTTCTCATGAACGTGTGTTTTTATTTCTTATAAATGTATACCTAGGAGAGACTTGCTAAGTTATACAGTAAATATATTTAAACTTTTGAAGAAAGTCCAGATTGTTTTTCAAGGTAACTGCACCATTGTACATTGCTCTTGTTAGTATATGAGAATTTTAATTTCTCTATATACACACTAACAGTTGTTATCATCTGTGTGGTTTTTTTTTTTTTTGATCATAGCTATCCTGCTGGATGTAAAATGGAATTTTAGTGTGGTTTGATTTGCATTTCCTAGTTGGCTAGTTGTTGAGAATCTTTTCATGTGGTTATTGGCCATTCATATATCTTCTTTGGAGAAATGTCTATTTTGATCTTTTGCTGAATTTGTTATCTTTTAATTTATTATTTGAGTTCTTCATGTATCCTAGATATAAGCCCTTTTTCAGACATATGATCTATAAATATTCTTTCCTGTTTAGTGGGTTGTGTTTTCACTTTGTTGATTTTGATCACTGAAGCATAATATTTTAAATTTTGATTAAGTCAAATTTGTCAACTTTTTTCTTTGGTTGCTTGTGCTTTTGGTATAATATCTAAGAAATGATTGTCAAATCAAGATCATGAAGACTTCTGCCTGTTTTCTTCTAGGAGTCTTATATTTTTAGCTCTTACATTTAGATCTTTGATCCATTTTGAGTTAATTTTTTAATACCTCAATATGAGGTATAGGTCCAAGTCTATTCTTTTACATGTTGCTCTCTGTAGTCCCACCACCACTGGTTGAAAAGACTCTTCTTTCTTCATCAAATTGTTTTGACACTCTTGTTGAAAGTCAATTGACCATATATGTATAGATTTTTTTTTCTGGACTCTTAATTCTATTTCATTGATCTATATGTTTATCTTATGCCAGTATTACACTGCTTTGATTCCTGTAGCTTTGTAGTAAGCTTTGAAATGGGTAAGTTTGAGTCTTCCAAATTTGGTCTTATTTTCCAACACTGTTTGTTTTTTTTTTCTTGGCTATTCTGGGTCCCCTGATTGTCCATATGAAATTTAGAATGAACTTGTCAATTTTCTGAAAAGCCAGTTGGGATTTTGATTGGAATTGCATTGAATGTATACGTCTTTTTGAGGAGTATTTTTGTCTAAACTATATTAAGTCTTCTGATATTTTATACATGGGATATTGTCCCATTTATTTAGGTATTAGACAATTTTTTTTCAGCAGTGTTTTGTTTAGTTTTTTTCTTTGTTATCTTTTCAGAGTATGTTTTTCACTTTTTTTAAAAGGTGTTTTATTAAATATTTTATTCATTTGATGCTACTATATATACAGATGACTTTTTTTTTTTTAATAAATTTATTTATTTTAGTTGGGGGCTAATTACTTTACAATATTGTAATAGTTTTTGCCATACATTGACATGAATCAGCCATGGGTTTACATGTGTTCCCCTTCCTGGACCCCCCACCCACCTCCCTCCCCATCCCATCCCTCTGGGTCATCCCATTGCCCCGGCCCTGAGCCCTTGTCTCATGCATCGAACATGGAATGGTGTTCTGTTTCACATACGATAATATACATGTTTCAATGCTATTCTCCCAGAACGTCCCACCCTCACGTTCTCCCTCAGAGTCCATAAAATTGTTCCATGCATCTGTGTCTCTTATTCTGACTCGCATATAGGGTTATCGTTACCATCTTTCAAATTCCATATATATGCATTAGTATACTGTATTGTTGTTTTTCTTTCTGGCTTACTTCACTCTGTATAATGGGCTCCAGTTTCATCCAGATGACTTTTTCATACAGATGACTTTTAACTTGATTTTTTTATTGATCATTCAAGCATATAGAACTACAATTGATTTATGTATATTGATCTTATATACTACAATATTGCTAAACTATTTTATTAGTCCTAATATGTTTTTAGTGAAATCATTAGGATTTTTTTATACAGGGGCATGTTATCTGCAAATCGATATAAATAGGTTTACTTCTTTTTTTTCAGTGTGGATGTAATTTATTAAATTTTCTTGCAAAATTGTCAGACCATGACCTTCTAATACAGTGTCATATAATAGTGGTGAGAGCAGACATTCTTGTTTCTGATTTTAAGGAGAAAGCATTGTCTTTTACCATTAAGTATGATAATAATTGTGGGGTTTTTTTAATAGATGTCTGTTATCAGGTTGAGAAAGTTCCCTTCTATTCCTAGTTTGTTGAATGTCTTCATTGTGAATGATATTGAATTTCATCATATAATTTCTCTTCACCTTTTAATATTATCATGTGGCTTATGTCTCTAATGCTTACTAATATGGGATATTAATTAATTTTCAAATATTAATGAAACCTTGCATTCATGGGATAAATCCCAGTTGATTATGCTGTCAAAACCTTTTTATATGTTTCTGTATTCTGGTTGTTAGTATTTTATTGAAGATTTCAAAAAAGACACCTTAACAACCTGGGAAGATGACAGTTGGGACCTCAGTGTTCTTAGCCTGCTTTGTTTGGAGTAGAATGACCACCCTATCAGTGAGGAGTTGGTGGAGGAGGGAGTTCCCAATATTTCTGTTGCAGTTACCCTTAGCTTGTGTAAATCAGAGCTCTGAAGATGAAAAATCCTAGTGGCCTACCCTTTCTGTGAAATATAATACCTACTATTATGACATGTGTCTACTTAACACTTTTGACTGTAGATGTTTGAGTTGTCCGCATCAAGTAGTCTTTCAGTTTTTTGCATTCATCAACTGGGTGCCCTATAACTTAATTCATCTCTGACACTAACTGTCCAGAGTTAGTCCAGATCTCACAGTTTAAGGACTCAGTACCACAAGACTTTCCCTACCTCTGCCCGCTTTTAGATGCCAGTCACAAATATTGAGTGCCTAGGTTTCCTACACTTCTATCTGAGCTAGCTTAAAATTGGGATACACATAGTTCATTAATTTGTTATAATGGCTCATAGATATCAGGGAAATACTTGGCTTACTATTACTACTTCTTTATAAAGGATACAGTTGAATAGCTAGATGAAGGAATATATAGGGCACAGTCCCAAAGTATTCTGAGTACAGGAACTTCTGTCTCTTTGAAATTTTGGATGCATTACCCTCTTGGCGTGGAGGTGAGTTTGCCAGCCTGGAAGCTCATCATGTCTCGCTGTTCAGGTCTTTACAGAACTTAATCCTCAGTCTTCCCTGGCCTGTACCCCATCTCTCTTCTTCTAAGTTGATGAGTATAAAGGTAAATTTCAGCTAGCTAATAATCCCCAGCCCCATCCTGAGGCTATCTAGGGGATCCACCCTAAACCAGCTCCTTAACATAAACTCTGGTCTGATAAAAAGTGCTTTGTTATTAATAAATCATACCTTTTTAAGCATGATTTCCATTTTTCTTCACCCAGCATATTGGTTACATTATGATATTACTGTATAATTTGACTTAGGATGATATTTTTTCCTGTGTCACCACCCGTTAGAACTTCTGTCCAAAGGAACTGTGCCTCTTTTTCATTTCTGGGGATATTTGATAGCTGATGTATGTGGGGAGTCCCAGTCTAAGGGACATATCCCAGTTCTGCTTCATCATGTGGTGGTTCAGTTGCTGAGTTGTGTCCAACTCTTGTGACCCCATGGAGTGTAGCCCACCAGGCTCCTCTGTCCACGGGATTTTCCAGGCAAGATTACTGGAGTGGGTTGCCATTTCCTTCTCCAGGGTGTCTTCCCAACCCAGGGGTTGAACCTGCTAAATAATTCTATCACAGCTACTTTTAATAAACTGGGGCATGTCCAAACAGCCTTTTAGACTTCGAGAGGCTTAGAATATTCTTGCTTATGATATGTACTATTCAGGGAGATTGTCCATTAGCTTAATCGCATTTTCCCTTCTAGTTCACAGCTTCCCCTATTTTGCTTCTTGTTGAGGTGAAGACTGTTTAGATTATTTAAAGTCAGCTAGCAGCTGGATGGTACTCTCACTTGGGAAGATCCTAAGACCCAACTGAAATTTTGTTCTACTGAATGTGAAAGAAAGATTTCTTTTCTCATCCCTGCTTTAAATATTTAAATATTAGCGTTGGTGAGGCTAGAGTCTTTGGAAAAGAGAGTTGCTTCAATTAAATTTCCTAGTTTTAAAAACAGAAAAATGCTGACTTTATCTGACTCATGCTGTATAAAATCTTTCTCTCTACCTGATTAGCAAGACCCTTGGGGATATACATTTTTAGAAACAAAATTTAGGAATTTTGTCTTATTTTGTAATCTTTGAAATAACATTCTGTTTTATAACAAATTTTTCTAGGTCTATTATGGAGTGCTTTGGATTTTCCAGTATTTGTACTAAGCTAATTAGAGGATTAATTGTATTACAACATGAAGTTTAATACGCTAAACTTTCTGTGGTATTGCCTTTCCAAAGATGATAGAGCATACCAAGTATTTTATAAAAATCCGAGAAAATAATTTTCTAGACGAGCTTTTAACTGATATAAACCATTATGCAAATTAAAACATTATGGGTATTTTTAAATTTTGCTTAAATTCGTTAGTTATTGTCTAAGTTTAGATTATCATGACTTTGTCATGTTTTGGAATGCTACTGTTGTCTAGATTTTTAAAAATTAGAATAAATGTCATATTTTTAGACTAAACTTCAGTGGCTCTGTGAGGAGCTGAAAGAGAGAGAAAACAGAGAGAAAAGTCTACGGCACCAGCTGATGTTGTGCAGACAACAACTCAAGAATATGACTGAAAACAAGGAAGTTGAGCTTCAGTGTCTCTTTGAACAGATAGAAAGACAGGAGCAGCTTCTGGAAGAAATACACCAAGAGAAGAGAGGTGTGTTAACTGCTCTTTCTCTTTTATTTTTCTTTGTTTATGTTCATGAAATCTTAGGGTTGGGGGAAAAATATTCTGTTTTTCTTGCCTTTTGTTTGAGCTACAGAATTTCCAAATTCCTCTCCTTTCCTTTTCTCTTGTCTCCTTATCTTCATTTCTGGGTCTGGAAGAGAGGACTGTTTCTCCTTGAGAATTTCTCCTTTAGCTCCTGTATCCCTACTGGGTACATTTCTGTCTATTGGCCATTTGTAAATGCTAATTAGGTAAGTCATGTTTGTTCTTCCCTAGTAAAGTGCTAAAATTTATATTTTACTTCAGTAAAATACCCATTCATTCATAAACATTTACTTTGTATCTATTTTCCCAAATTATTGAAGTTGTCACATCCATTGACTTAAAGTTTTTTGTAACAGCCCCTCTTTACCTCTTCTAGTTTCTGTGAGATCTGTGCTGATATCTCTTATTATATTCCTGGTATTGGTAATTGTTTCTGTTCTTGTGTTCCTGTAAGTCTTGCTGGGGGTTTTATTAATTTTATTACTATTTTCAAAGAAACAGCCTTTGATTTTTAATTTTTTCTATTATTTGTCTTTTTAGTGTTTTATTGATCTCTAATATCATTCTTATTTCCTTTCTTTTACTGCCTTTGTACATCATTTGTTTTTCTCCTGGATACTTAAGTTGGAAACTTTTTTTAATCTTTCTGTTTCTTAATGTAGTCATTTAAAATTGTAAATTTCCATCTTAGTAATACTTCAAATGCATTTCACAAATTCTGGTATATTTTCCTTTTATTATTACTTAGTTTCATTTAGAAAATATTTCCCTTGTGATTTCTTCTCTGACATGTGAAATTTTTTTTTAAAAGAAGTGTACTTCTTAGTTTCCAATTATGTAGAATTTTATAGATATTATCAGTTTCTAAGCTTAGTACCCTTGCAGTTGTAAAACATACTCCATGATTTTGATTCTTTTCTGAGACTTGTTTTATTGCCCCCAATGTGGTTTCTGTTAGTAAATTTTCCATGTGCACTTGAAAATAAGTTATGTTCTGCATTTATTGTGAAATGTTCTGTAAAAGTCACTTATGCTAAATTGTTTCACATTGTTCTGCATTTCTGGTGGTTTCCATATCCCTACTGATATTCCCATCAATAACTGATAGAGGATTTTTTCTATCAATAACTGATAGAGATATCCAGCTATTTTGATTGTGTGATTTTTTTTCCTCCAAAAATTTTGAAACTCTGTTGTTAGATCCCATCTTGATATTGATTGTGGAAATGTATCTAATTAGTCGTTAAGTTGTATCCCACTCTTACTGATCCCATTAATCTAATTAGGAGCCTATTGTAATAGTCTCAATAAAAGCAAAAGAGGGACTGACAGAGGACATTAGTAGTGGCAACAAATGCAAGATCCTGTTGAGGAATTAGTACAAGATTGAACAATGTAGGTGAATGAGAGAAGACTCACAGGATACTCAAGGTCTTGGTGCTTTTGCCATTGGGAGAAATAGCAAAGTTGGGAGGAGGGGCTGATTTCTTGGGAGACCAAAAAGGATCATGTTTTTGTCTATTCTTTAAAAATTATAAAAAGTAAAAGTCTCAGGAATACCCAAACTTTTGTGATAGAGGGATGATATGATAATTTCTTGACTTTTGGGTACAAGATGTATGAGTGCTCTCTGTGATTCAGAAATAATGAAGACTTAATATGGATAATGAAGAACAAGCCAAGCCTGCTATAGTTGCATACGTACACATGTATTATTAGGAAGACAGGAGTTTTCTTCTGTTTTCTGGGCTATTTTAGGGCTGTAGGTTGGAGCTGGGGTGTTCCAAAAGAAGACAAAATCTACTGAGAAGTTATTGTCATGGACCTCTTAGAAGTTTAGTAGCTGTTGACTTAGGAATTCTTTGTTGTTATGAACGGCAACAAAGAAAAGAGTAGAGAGATGTAAACTGTAGCAGCGAAGATTTGGGTGTGATATTTTAACTTGTTAAGTAGTCATTTTTAGTAATTTCTTAATAAACCAACCACTGCCAACTTCCTTAATATTCTGATAGCTCACTGCTCCTGTGTGTGCCAGTTTTCCTCAGTAAGAATACATGCTTTGAAACTGTGAGGTCTACTAAAAGCTACAGTTTATGTGCCTATTAGAGGGGTTTCTTTTGTCAGAGACCTTTGAAAGTGAAAGTCTCTTTGAGACCCATGGACTTTACAGTCCATGGAATTCTCCAGGCCAGAATACTGGAGTGGGTAGCCTTTCCCTTCTCCAAGGGATTTTCCCAACCCAGGGACTGAACCCAGGTCTCCTGCATTGCAGGTGGATTCTTTACCAGCTGAGCCACAAGGGAAGCCCAAGAATACTGGGGTGGGTAGCCTTTCCCTTCTCCAGCGGATCTTCCCAACCCAGGAATCGAACCGGGGTCTCCTGCATTGCAGGCGGATTCTTTACCAACTGAGCTATTAGGGAATCCTGTCAGAGACCTTTAGAAGGAAGGATATCTGTGTGGTACGATTTAGCTCCATTCTTGCTTATGAAATGCTAATTATTATGAATAAATATAGCAGACAACTTTCTTAACACATTTTTTTCTTAAGCTGAAATTCTGAACTCTTCATTAAACAAAGAGCCCATCTTTGCTTTCCAGCCACTTTGTGATTGTGACCATGACTATTTGGTGTACATCATTTTTCTTTCTGAAGTAATTAGAAATTCACACTGCCTCTTAAATTCCTGTCCCTTAAAGATGAAATTTGTCTTCTTACCCAGTTTCTCTTTTGGGTAGGTCACATGCTTGTTTGGCTTTGTTGGATTCACTGGGATCCTCATCCGTTCCCTCCCCTCTGATGCATGCAGTGCCTGGAGAGGCGACGTTCTTGGTGGCCTGCACTGTGAATCCGGGCTCTCAGATCTGTGCTTTCCTGTCGTGTATCACTTATTGGAGCTGTAATACATGTAACGATGAAATAAACCATTATGAACGGCCTCTTTATTAGGGAGTTACCTTTTCTGAATAAAGGGAAAGGTACTAATGAAATGTGGAAGAAGGGAAATAGTTCTTCAGCTACTTCAGAAGGTATATTTTTGCAGCAGAGGGCTATCGCTCAGGTTGTTTGTTTGATTATTTCTTATGAGCACCTGTTCGTTGGAATAGCAATGAAGTGAGCCGAGAAGTGCGCAGTGGGAAACGTATCATTGCTCTACCTTTTTTTTCCTCTTAATTCAGCTGTGTTAAGCCTTACGTTAGCATTAACTGTGGCTGTGGCAAGCATTCAAAGGACTGTCCTGGGGCAGAAACATCTTGTTTCTTGCCTCAGTGAGTTTCAGGGATGACACACAATTGAGAAATGTGTTTGGTTGATAGAGTTTCTATGAAGGTAATGATTTTGTTATTTTCTTCAACACTATGTACCCCAGTGCCCGAGAAGAACTTGGCACATAATAGATATGTCAAATGTTTGCTGAATGAGTGAATGAATGGAAGAACATTAAAGGGGCACAGTTGATACGGGAACCATAACATTTATGTTCCGTGAAAGAAGAAAACACAATGAACTCTACATGCCAAAGTGAATTCTGCAGAACCAAATTGCAAATCAGCAAATATTTGGCAGAAGTTAAGTAATTTAATTACAGTGGCTTGCATTTTTGTTATGGCACTTTGGGATTAGGTAACAGTATTTGCCTTTCCTAATACTTCAGTTGTGCATTCTATTTTATAGCAGAAGTGTTTAAACCATTTATATTTTTATCATTTTGTGATATTTTCTAGGAGATTCCTGGTTCATTTAGAGCATGCTGTAACGTTATTGGTCATTCTTGTCTCCTTTTGTACTATGACGTGGGGTAGCTCTCTGGTATCACACGTGAAAAGAAATTTTAATACCTGAGTACCAAAAAGAAACAATATAAAAAACGTTGTTTATATCTAAAGTAGTTTCAGCCCTTAATAGTAGAATGAATATAACTTTTAGAGTATAATTTCTGTTTGCTACTGATCAAAGAGAAGTTTAAGCATGATAATAAATGTTGAGTAGAAGGATCCAGGAATGGGAGATGTTGAATAGGTGAAAGAAAGGTTAATTGGTATAGCAGGAACCCAGAAGATATGCGAGTGAATGGGGTCAAAAGTAAAGGTAGAGAAATGAACCTTAGAAAGAACAAGGACAAGAGTTAGACATTTCCTCTTCCATTACCGTTTCAGCACTTTGAATACATTACTGTTTTGGGTAGTTTCATTTATCACAAGAAGTTTTATAATGGTTTCCTTATTTTGACTGTTAGCTCCTCAACACTTGTGATTGGGTATAATTAATCTTTGCCTTGTATATGTTCAATGACTGTTTGGAGAAAAGGATGCAAGGAATGAGCCATAGCTATGGATTTGCCATGTTAGTCTTGGAAGACCTGTTTTAGTATAAGCCTTATGAATTTTAAGCCAAAACATTTCTCATAGTTTTTTTGTTTGTTTGCTTGCTTGTTTTGTGAAATATCCAAAGGGTACTAAAAGTTGTCATTCAAGGAATAGAGTCAGCTTAGTGATGAAACTGGTACACTGTATATTCCTATATATGGCTCTGAGGATGAGCATTTTTACTATATGGTAGAGATATGACTTAGTATTTTTCAGTTTTCTAAAACTTTTATTCTATTCAAGGCATTAACTCTAAAAATCACTCCATACTTCCACAGGTTCTCATCTACGTGATTTGCTTCTACCAGTAGTAATCTCAATTTTTTAAGGATTTTCCTTTGATTTCCCAGTGTTCTGAATAACTCCTTTCAACTGTTTTCTCTGTTTGCCCTTGTCCTTTTCCTGAATTTTTGTACAATTTCTGTGTTGATGGCAGAATAAAGAATAATACAATATTGTAAAGTAATTAGCCCCCAACTAAAATAAATAAATTTATAAAAAAAAAAAAGAATAATTTCTTAGAATTCATTTTTGGGACAGAAACAAGGGCAGGGCTTGTCAACCAAAGGCACCTTCCCTAGTATAGGGAAACATGGGGTTGTATCATTTATGTTGTGTGTGTGCATTTTGTATTTATTGGTTAAGTTTTTCTCCTACTTGTGATTTATATTTTATTTATTTCCCACATTGTTTCAAGCAGTTTTTTTTTTTAATTTGTCTCACTGAAAGAATATTTGGCAGTCATGCAACTTATATAAATGTTAGTCATTATCTAGTCTAACAGCAAGGAAAACCAATTTTTTCTATTGCATGTCGGAGTATAATTAAGCATTCTAAATTAATTTAACGGATAATCTCTAAGTGTAATGTAATTTATTTGGATTCTGGTTAATTAAAAAGAATCTATTTAGCACTTTATTTTACATTTCACCAGTTTGTTCAGAAGTTTAAGTGATCTTGATCATTAGAGATAATGAAAGTAGTTTAATTGATTGAGGAAATTATTTAAACTCACTAAACTATTATTTTGTTTAATGTGAAGTCATATCTTCCCTCGTGTATTTTAAGATTTTCTTCATAATTATTTTCGAAAACCGATTGAGAAAGAGTGGGTTTTTAAAAAATTATATCCACTACTTGAGTAAAATCAGAATTTTGTTTTAATCTTAGTCCTTGTTTTTGCTTATGGATGTTTCATTATAATAATTTTATTTCTCATTTGTTCAGTGTTATGATTTAAAATCTAGCCAGGCCAACAGGTCAACTGGGATTGAAATTAAACTGCATTGATTAAATGTGCCTAGGACCAAAATTGAATAGATTAATGATATGGCTGGAGCTCCTGATAACCAGATCTGTGCAGGTATCACAGATCTTTGATTGACTCTGTAACAACATTCATAATGTTAGTAAGTAAATTGGCAATTAAAGTTATGGCTAGTTATTCTTTAGTTAGTTATAAACATCTCCACCCACCTGCCTATCTGTATAATGGGCCTAATTCTTGTACTAATTCTATTGGCTAATTAATCTGGGAGACAAACATTTTCAATACCTTCAGTTATATAGTCAGTTAGCAACAGTGAAGCATTGAATGTGGAGTTCAGATATTTAAAGTTACATTTTTCCTCTCCTAAATTATTGGATGTATTTTTATATTCTGGAATATATTCTAGAAAGGCAATGCCAAAGAATGCTCAAACTACCGCACAATTGCACTCATCTCACACGCTAGTAAAGTAATGCTCAAAATTCTCCAAGCCAGGCTTCAGCAATTCGTGAACTGTGAACTTCCAGATGTTCAAGGTGGTTTTAGAAGAAGCAGAGGAACCAGAGTTCAAATTGCCAATATCTGCTGGATCATCAGAAAAGCAAGAGAGTTCCAGAAAGACATCTACTTCTGCTTTATTGACTATGCCAAAGCCTTTGACTGTATGGATCACAACAAACTGTGGAAAATTCTAAAAGAGATGGGAATACCAGACCACCTGACCCGCCTCTTGAGAAACCTGTATGCAGGTCAGGAAACAACAGTTAGTACTGGACATGGAACAACAGACTGGTTCCAAATAGGAAAAGGAGTATGTCAAGGCTGTATATTGTCACCCTACTTATTTAACTTATATGCAGAGTACATCATGAGAAATGCTGGGCTGGAGGAAGCACAAGCTGGAATGAAATTTCAGGGAGAAATATCAATAACCTCAGAAACGCAGATGACACCACCCTTATGGCAGAAAGTGAAGAAGAACTAAAGGGCCTCTTGATGAAAGTGAAAGAGGAGAGTGAAAAGTTGGCTTAAAACTCAACATTCAGAAAACTAAGATCATGGCATCTGGTCCCATCACTTCATGCCAAATAGATGGGGAAACAGTGGAAAGAGTGAGAGACTTTTTTTTGGCTCCAAAATCACTGCAGATGGTGATTGCAGCCATGAAATTAAAAGACACTTACTCCTTGGAAGGAAAGTTATGACCAACCTAGACAGCATATTAAAAAGCAGAGACATTACTTTGCCAACAAAGGTCTGTCTAGTCAAGGCTATGGTTTTTCCAGGAGTCATGTATGGATGTGACAGTTGGACTATAAAGAAGGCTGAACACTGAAGAATTGTTGCTTTTGAACTGTGGTGTTGGAGAAGACTCTTGAGAGTCCTTTGGACTGCAAGAAGATCCAACCAGTCCATCCTAAAGGAGATCAGTCCTGGGTGTTGTTTGGAAGGACTGATGCTGAAGCTGAAACTCCAATACTTTGGCCACCTGATGCAAAGAGCTGACTCATTTGAAAAGACCCTGATGCTGGGAAAGATTGAGGCAGGAGGGGAAGGAGACGACAGAGGATGAGATGGTTGGATGGCCTCACCGACTCAATGGACATGAGTTTGGGTAGGCTCCAGGAGTTGGTGATGGACAGGGAGGCCTGGCGTGCTGCAGCTCATGTGGTTGCAAAGAGTTGGACATGACTGAACGACTGAACTGAACTGATATTCCAGAAAATTCAGAAATGTTAAGTATACTCTACGAATGAATTTTAGATTTTCTATTTTGATCTTTTCATAGATTATCTGTATGATTTTCTACTGTTTCATAGGACAGCAAAGCTGGTCTGCTTGAATTTGAATCATAGTCATATTCAGGGAGGAAAGTAAGCTAAAGTTGCATGTGCTAAAAAAGATTTGATGTGGGTTTTTAGGTTAGTAAATAGCTTTTTTTAAATTCAAAGCTTGTCTTTACTGTGTTTCAGTTATTTTTGAATAACACTTCTATTTTGTTGTTTATATGTTAGTTATCAATTGTGGTGGCAGAATAATGCCAGCTCACTACCCCCAAAGGTGTCTACATGTTACATTATATGCCAAAAGAGATTTTGTAGCTGTGTTCAGATAAGGGTTTAGAGAAGAGAAAGTTATCCTGGTGTATTTATATTGGCCCGCTGTCATCATAAGTATTCTTAAAGTGAAAGAGAAAGCAGAAATGGGAGTCAGAGAAAGACTCAGCGTACCATTTGTTGAAGGCCTTGAAGAAGAAGGAAAAGAGCCAAAGCCAGAGAATGTGGGTGGTTCTAAGAACGTGGATAAAGGCAAGGAAATCGAGGCTTCACTGGAACCTCTAGAAAGGAATGCAGCCTTGCTGAATGATGATTATAGCCCAGGGTGTCCCATGCAGGCCTGCTTACATACAGAATTGTAACGTCATAAGTTTGCATTGTTCTAAGGCACTATATTTGTGGTAATTTGTTACAGCATACATAGCAAATTAATAACTAGTAAGGTCATGAAATTAGACATTTAGGCAAACAGTTTCTCTGTGTCTTGGTTCTCAGTTCTGTTCAAATCAAGTAATTCTGCAGCCTGCTTGCACCTCTTTGGGTACTTGTGCCCATCTTTGGACATTTGTCAGAAAGTTAAGTATAACGTATTACTCTCAGTCTACTAAAATTAATCTTTGAAATGAATGTACTGAGGCAGTTCTCAAAGTGTGGGAAATGTGGTATTTTCAAAATGAATATAATTTCCTTACTCACACACACACACACACACACACACACACACACACATACATACATTTGGTATGCTTCATTTACATATAGAAATTAAATTCAGTGAAGTTCGATAGGTCATGAATGAACCTCAAATGGAGGTTGTCTTTATCAGTTTAGACTGTAGTAAGGCCTTTATTCATTTTTAGTCCTACTTTTAAATTTTATTCTTCTTCCACTTGGAGTTATAGCATAATACTAAAATGCACATAGAAAGAAATTAAAAAATAAAATTAAAGAAGAAAAAATCAGAGGACAGAGAAATCGTGTCCTTGGCACCTGGCAGGAGTTATTGTGGTTTATCATTTAATGCAGCTCTGAGTTTTCTGATATCAGAGAGGTATATATGTTGGTCTTACTAACATGGTAAGACGTGGTTCTTACCATCTTAGTTAATTAAAGGGGACATGGGAACTCCTAGTGAGAAATAAACAATCGGGAAACCGAAGTCAAGAAGAGTGTATTGTATTGATCTTTCTGTAAGTGATACAACAAATAGTGTCTCCAGTTACTGTTCAGATAGTAATAAGAGCTAACATTTAATGCTGCATGCTGGATACTGTTTTAAGCAATTTATTATTTAAGTTATCCCCAAACAGGTGCCATCATCCAGCTTTCAAAACAGCAAAAACGGTCATTTTTTCTTAGTAGAACTACTACAAGGTAACTAGGTATGCATTATGAACTTTTATGGTCCCTTAGGCACTTGGCCTTCATGGATCCCTTCCTCCACAGAAAATTAAATGTTTTGACTACATTGGTGTGAAGATAAATATAATCCAGGCTAGATTTATTATCATATATTCATGATTATATTCATTATTTTTCTGCTGACTCGATAACCATTTCAGGTGAAAACATTTTCATTGGCTGGAGACGCCGCCTCCTGTGCTTAGTGGAGCAGCTGGCCTTGGTTGGAGGAGAGGCTGTGCTCTGAGATCCCGTGGGGGCCCTGTGTGCAGTAGCTGGTGACTGAGATTGGACGATGCGGTTTCTGCAGAAAGTGTTCCATGCAGTGAATCTACGTCTGAGTAGGCCTGATCCAGGCAAGAGATGGTGGCGGAGTTATCCCAGCAGAGGAAACCGTGTTTGTGAGGGGCTGAAGTGGGAAAGAGCTTTGCTGCAACATAATGAGATAAGCAAATTGAAATGCACCCACAAAGGTTGTGGTTGACCTAATGTTATACACCTACTAGATTTAAAAAAACTTATTTCTGTCCCCCCAGTGAACTCAGTTTTCACATGACTGGTATCCCTTTGGTAGATATTAAACTTCAATTTATAGTTGCATTCTTGTCTAAATATTTGAAGTTTGATTATTCTCTTTTGTTAACTTGGGATACAGAGTGCTTTAGATACCAGATGTGGTTGCTGAGAATAAATATGCATGCCGGGAAATTTAAAACGGAACTATTTTAAAATAGCGGATGGCAACATACTGTATAGAAAGCTTCTATGGCCTTCTAGCTATGAAATTTTGCTTTGAAACTCCAAAGAAAATTTTCTCAATTTATTAACTTGCAAGCTTTCCTGAGAGCATTTAAAGCCCACTCTTACACTTACGATTCAGAAGGAAGATTGCTTTCTTCTATTCCTTGTCCCCTGCAACTGGTGACTTTACCAAGTTTTCCTTGGTGGTTTCTTATGTATCTGCTGCTCCTTCTGCATTTAGACTGTGCTGTCTTATTTAGCTCTTTAGAAGCTTTGTATTTGCAAGATCTTCTCAACTCCTAGCTGCTGCCTTCTACTTGACTACGCTTCACCTCTGAGCCTGCCAGAGCCCCCAAAATGGATGACTTTCCCAAGCAGTCACACTCCCGTGGGTGTGTTTATTCCCTGGGCCCCAGCTGTCTTCCATCCATTTCTCTGCTATCTAATAAAGCTTTTGATAAGGGAGACATCTTTTAGGAGTAACCTTGAATATGCTTAGTTTACTACAAAAGAGGAAATCATTTTCAAAGTATGATTTTGTATTTTTTATTCCATACCTTTCTCCATAGTGGCTGTATCAGTTTGCATTCCCACCAACAGTGCAAGAGGGTTCCCTTTTCTCCACAGCCTCTCCAGCATGAATTGTTTGTAGATTTTTTGATGATGGCCATTCTGACTGCTGCTGCTGCTGCTGCTAAGTCGCTTCAGTCGTATCCGACTCTGTGTGACCCCATAGATGGCAGCCCACCAGGCTCCCCCGTCCCTGGGATTCTCCAGGCAAGAACACTGGAGTGGGTTGCCATTGCCTTCTCCAATGCATGAGAATGAAAAGTGAAAGTGAAGTTGCTCAGTCTTGTCCGACTCTTTGCCTTCCAGGCTCCTCCGTCCATGGGATTTTCCAGGCAAGAGTACTGGAGTGGGGTGCCATTGCCTTCTCTGCCATTCTGACGGGTATGAGGTAATACCTCATTGTGGTTTTGATTTTTGTTGTTTAGTTAGTCAGTCGTGTCTGACTCTTTGTGACACCATGGTCTGTAACCCACCAGGCTCCTCTGCCCAGGGAATTTTCCAGGCAGGATTACTGGAGTCGGTTGCCGTTTCCCATCCCGTGGATTTTCCTGACCCAGGGCTCAGACACGGGTCTCCATGTCTGCTGCACTGCAGGCAGATTCTTTACCACTGAGCCACTGGGGAAGCTCATAAAACCCAGTATTTACTTATAAAAGTTAGTTGCATTCATACTGTAAAAATTCAGATTTTATACACTCGATGGAAAATGTTACTAGTTATGTCTTACTTGAGAAAAACAGATCAAACCAAAAATATCTAATTTTCATAATACCCCTTACATAACAAATTATCACACACATTTGTACATATGGGTGTACTATCTTCTTAGAATATTTTTATAGGTAACTTGAAATCTGATTTGACAAATAATGTGATGGCCATTCTGACCGATGTGAGGCGATACCTCATTGAAGTTTTGATTTGCATTTCTATAATAATAAGTGATGATGAGTATTTTTTCATGTGTTTATTAGCCATCTGTATGTCTTCTTTGGAGAAATGTCTATTTTGGTCTTCTACCCATTTTTAAAAAATGTATTTATTTTTAATTGAAGGATAATTACTTTACAATATTGTGTTGGCTTCTGCAATTCATCATGAGTCAGCCATAGGTATACAGATATCCTCTCCCTCTTGAACCTCCCTCCTACCCCGCCCCACCCCTCTAGGTTGTCACAGAGCCCCAGTTTGAGTTCCCTGAGTCATACAGCAAATTCCCATTGGTTATCTATTTTTACATATGGTAGTGTATACATTTCCATGTTACTCTCCCCATTTGTCTCACACTCTCTTTCCTCCCCTCTATGTGTCCATTAGTCTGTTCTCTATTTTTTTGTCTCCATTGCTGCCCTGCAAGTAGGTTCACTAGTACCATCTTTCTAGATTCTATATATATATGTTAATATACGATACTTGTTTTCCTCTTTCCGACTTACTTCACTGTATAATAGGCTCTAGGTTCATCCACCTCATTAGAACTGACTCAAATGCATTCCATTTTGTGGCTTAGTAATATTTTACTGTATATATGTGCCACTGTTTCTTTATCCATTCATCTGTTGATGGGCATCTAGATTGCTCCCATGCCCTAACTATTGTATGTTGTGCTGCAGTGAACATTGGGGTACATGTGTCTTTTTCAAATTTGTTTTCCTCAGGGTATACGCCTAGCAGTGGGATTGCTGGGTCATAGGTACTCTTATTGCTAGTTTTTCGAGGCATCTCCATACTGTCTTCCATAGTGGCTGTATCAATTTTCATTCCCACCAACAGTGCAAGAGGGTTCCCTTTTTTCCACAGCCTCTCCAGCATTTATTATTAGTAGATTTTTCAATGATGGCCATTCTGACAGGTGTGAGGTGATATCTCATTGTAGTTTTGATTTGCGTTTCTCTAATAATGAGTGACTCTCAAAAAGTAATAATGGTTGGATAGCATCACTGATGTGATGGACATGAATTTGGGCAAACTCCAGGAGATGGTGAGGGACAGGGAAGCCTGAAGTGCTGGAGGCCATGGGGTCTTGAAGAGTTGGACACAACTTGTCGACTGAACAACAACAACAATGAGTGATGTTGAGCATCTTTTCGTGCGTTTATTAGTCATCTGTATGTCTTCTTTGGAAAAATGTCTGTTTAGGTCTTTTGCCCACATTTTTATTGTGGTGTTTGTTTTTCTGGTATTGAGTTGTATAATCTGCTTGTATATTTTGGAAATTAATCCTTTGTCAGTTGTTTTTGCTATTATTTTCTCCCATTCTGGGGGTTGTCTTTTCCCTTTGCTTATAGTTTCCTTTGTTATGCAAAAGCTTTTAAGTTTAACTAAGTCCCACTTGTTTATTTTTGTTTTTAATTCCTTTAATCTGGGAGATGGGCCATAGAAGATCTTGCTGTGATTTATGTCATAGAGTGTTCTGCTTATGTTTTCCTCTAAGAGTTTTATAGTTCCTGGTCTTACATTTAGGTCTTTAGTCTATTTTGAGTTTATCTTTGTGTATGTTGTTAGGAAGTGTTCTAATTTCATTCTTTTACACCTAACTGTCCAGTTCTCTCAGTACCACATATTGAAGAGAATATCTTTTCCCCATTGTATATTCCTTTTGTCAAAGATAAGGTGCCCATAGGTGCATGGGTTTATCTCTTGGCTTTCTATCTTGTTCCATTGTTCTGTGTTTCTGTTTTTGTGCCAGTACCGTACTGTCTTGATGACTGTAGCTTTGTAGTATAATCTGAAGTCAGGAATGTTGATTTTTCCATCTCTATTATTCTTTCTCAAGATTGCTTTGCCTACTTGGAGTCTTTTGTGTTTTCATATGTATTGTGAAATTTTTTGTTCTAGTTCTGTGAAAAATGCCATTGCTAATTTGGTAGGAATTGTATTGAATCTGTAGATTGCTTTGGATAGTATAGTCATTTTTCACAATATTGATTCTTCCAATCCAATAACATGCAATAACTCGCCATTTGTTTAAATCAATGTCTTACAGTTTTCTGTATATAGCTCTTTTTTCTCCTTAGGTAGATATATTCCTAAATATTTTATTCTTTTTGTTGCAATGGTAAATGAGATTGATTCCTTAATTTCTATCTCTGATTTTTTTGTTGCTATGTGTATAGAGATGCGGGGACTTTCTGTGTATGGATTTTGTATCCTGCAACTTAACCAAATTCTCTTTGTTGTTGTTCAGTTGCTCAGTTGTGTCCAACTCTTTGTGACCCCGTGGACTGCAGCACAGGCTTACCTGTCCTTCACAAACTTTTGGATCTTGTTCAAACTCATGTCCATTGAGTTGGTGATGCCATTCAACCATCTCAACCTCTGTCATCCCCTTCTCCTCCTGCCTTCAATTTTTTCCAACATCAGGGTCTTTTCCAATGAGTTGGCTCTTCACATCAGGTGGCCAAAGTATTGGAGCTTCAGCTTCAGCATCAGTCCTTCTAATGAATATTCAGAATTGATATCCTTGTGAAAAGGAGCAGTGCCCTCTACAAGAGACTGAGCCAGACCTGCCTTTGAGTGTCTTAGTGTCTCCTGTGGAGGCATGGGTCAGCAGTGCCCTGCCCCAGGGACTGGACTCTGGCTGCAGCAGGCCTGAGAGGCACGTCATGTGGCATACGTCCTCTTGGAGGATGTCACCATTAGCCCCACCATAGAGCTAACATGCAGACTTCCCACAAACTGGAGAACAATTATACCAAAGAAATGCTCGCACTGTTGCAAAAGTTCTGGGGCCCACAGCAGATTTCCCAACCTGGGGATCCAGCAAAGGAACTGAGAACCCTCAGGGAAGTTGACTTTGGAGGCCAGTGGTATTTGATTACAGAAATTCCAGAGGATTGGGGAAACAGACTCTTGGAGGGCACAGACAAAACCTTGCGAACACCAGAACCCAGGAGAAAGGAGCAGTGACCCCACAAGAGACTGAGCCCGCCTTGCCTGTGAGTGTCCAGGAGTCTCTAATGGAGGTGTGGGTCAACAGTCAGGGGCACCGAATACAACACTCTTGGGAGCTGCAGGGTGCTGGCATAAGTCCTTTTGAAGGAGATAGCATTACTGCCATTACCCTGCCATAGTTTGGCCTGATGGAGGAACCACAGCCCCACCCAGAAGCAGAAAATTGGATTAAAGATTTACTGTGCACAGCCCCTCCCACCAGTTCAGTTCAGTTCAGTCCCTCAGCCATGTCTGACTCTTTTCGACCCCATGGACTGCAGCACGCCAGGCCTCTCTGTCCATCACCAACTCCTGCAGCTTGCTTAAACTCATGTCCATTGTGTGAGTGATGCCATCCAACCATCTCATCCTCTGTTGTCCCCTTCTCCTCCTGCCTTCAATCTTTACCAGCATCAAGGTGTTTTCAACTGAATCAGTTCTTCGCATCACGTAGCTAAAGTATTGGCGTTTCAGCTTCAACATCAGTCCTTCTAATGAATATTTAGAACTGATTTCCTTTACGATGGACTGGTTGGATCTTCTTGCTGTCCAAGGGACTCTCAAGAGTCTTCTCCAACACCCCAGTTCAAAAGCATCTCTTCTTTGGCACTCAGCTTTATAGTCCAACTGTCACATCCATATATGACTACTGGAAAAACCATAGCTTTGAGTAGAAGGACCTTTGTTGGCAACATAATGTCTTTGCTTTTTAATATGCTGTCTAGGTTGGTCATAACTTTCCTTCCAAGGAGCAAGCGTCTTTTAATTTCATGGCTGCAATCACCATCTGCAGTGATTTTGTAGCCCAAAAAAATAAAGTCTGTCACTGTTTCCATTGTTTCCCCATGTATTTGCCCTGAAGTGATGGGACCACATGCCATGATCTTAGTTTACTGAATGTTGAGTTTTAAGTCAACTTTTTCACTCTCCTCTTACATTTTCATCAAGAGGCTCTTTAGTTCTTCACTTTCTGCCATAATGGTGATGTCATCTGCATATCTGAGGTTATTGATATTTGTCCTGGCAATCTTGATTCCAGCTTGTGCTTCATCCAGTCCAGCACTTCTTAGGATGTATTCTGCATATAAGTTAAACAAGCAGGGTCACAGTATACAGCCTCGATGTACTCTTTGCCCGATTTGGAACCAATCTGTTGTTCCATGTCCAGTTGTAACTGTTGCTTCCTAACCTGCATAGAGGGTTTCTCAAGAGGCAGGTCAGGTGGTCTGGTATGCCCATTTCTTTAAGAATTTTCCACAGTTTATTGTGATCCATGCAGTCAAAGACTTTGGCATAGTCGATAAAGCAGAAGTAGATGATTTTCTGGATCTCTCTTGCTTTTTTGATGATCCTGCGGATGTTGGCAAGTTGATCTTTGATTCCTCTGCCTTTTCTATATCCAGCTTGAACATCTGGAAGTTCACAGTTCACGTACTGTTGAAGCCTGGCTTGGAGAATTTTGAGCATTACTTTACTAGCATGTGAGATGAGTGCAATTGTGCGGTAGTTTGAGCATTCTTTGGCATTGCCTTTCTTTGGGATTGGAATGAAAACTGACCTTTTCCAGTCCTGTGGCCACTGCTGAGTTTTCCAGATTTGCTGGCATATTGAGTGCAGCACTTTCACAGCATCATCTTTCAGGATTTGAAATAGCTCAACGGGAATTCCATCACCTCCACTAGCTTTGTTCGTAGTGATGCTTCCTAAGGCCCACTTGACTTCACATTCCAGGATGTCTGGCTCTAGGTGAGTGATCACACCATCATTATTATCTGGGTCGTGAAGATCTTTTTTGTATAGTTCGTCTGTGTATTCTTGCCACCTCTTCTTCATATCTCTGCTTCTGTTAGGTCCATACTATTTCTGTCCTTTATTGAGCCCATCTTTGCATGAAATGTTCCCTTGATATCTCTAATTTTCTTGAAGAGATCTCTAGTCTATTCTCCGCCCACCAGAGCAATACCCAGTTTCCCACATCCAGTCCCTCCCATCAGGAAGCTTCCACAAGCCTCTTCTCCTCATCCATCAGAGGGCAGACAGAATGAAAACCACAATCACAGAAAACTAACCAAACTTATTGCATAGATCACAGCCTTGTCTATCTCAGTGAAAGTGTGAGCCATGCCATGTAGGGCCACCTAAGACAGACGGGTCATGGTGGAGCTTTCTGACAACAAAACGTGGCCCACTGGAGAAGGGAATGGCAACTATTTCAGCATTCTTGCCTTCAGAACCCCATGAAATTCACTGATTAGCTCTAGTAATTTTCTGGTAGAATCTTTAACGTTTTCTATCTGTAGTATCTCTGAATATTCATTGGAGGGTGTAGAAGCTAAAGCTCCAGTACTTTGGCCACCTGATGTGAAGAAGTGATTCTTTGGAGAAAACCCTGATGCTGAGAAAGCTTGAGGGCAGGATGTGAAGGAGGCCACAGAGGAAGAGATGGTTGGATAGCATCACTGACTCAATGGACATGAGTTTGGGCAAGTTTCTGGAGATTGTGAAGGGCAGGCAGGCCTGGTACGCTGCAGTCCATGGGGTTGGAAACAGTCAGACATGACTTCGTGACTGAACAGCAACGACAGTGTAGTATTACTGACTAACATATAGTTTTATACTGATGAGAAATTTGACTCTCTTCAAAACTTCCTAAGCTTACTGGGATCAGGACAGGTAGATATCCAATGTATGAGTCACGTTCCCTCCTCCTTCCCTCCCCTTTACAGGGTCATGGTGCCCCTTGAAACCTTTGCTGAGTCTGGCATTGTTATTGACAGTTTCCCTCATGTTAACATCTCTCTCCCTTCTATTCTGACTGTAATGACTCAACACACCTTAACAGAGAAGACTTTCATCTTGAGGAGAGAGAGAATAACTAGCTGGAAGGATATAGCTAAGATGTAAGGATATTTTGAAACTCCAAGGTTATTAGAAACTAAAATGTCTATGCTTTGGGGGAGGAGTTTTTCCTTTAATGAAAGGGAGACATCTGTGTAGTATGATTTAGTGGCACTGTAATGCTAATGATTATGAACAAATAGAGGAGTTAGTTTTCTTATTCTTTATTTAACTGAAATTGTGACCTCTCATTTAATCAAGGAGCTGATCTTGCTTTCCAGGCACTTTGTGGCTATAGCTGTTTAATATGAACACTTCACAGAGGTATGCTTCTAGGTAACATGATCTCTTGTTTTTCCTATCAGTGAGGCCTCTGATGGAGTCACTTTAATATTCGCATCTTTGTGCATGGTGAAGTTAAGGTGTTTTCTAGAGCCGCACATGGAGGAGAAGATAGCTGTTGCATGTAGTACATCTTAGGGATACTCTCTAAACACAAATTCTCATAAAATTTCAGAAATGTGCTTATCAAAATGGGCAAGAAGAAAGGCAGATGCAATTTCAAGGAAACACCCTGTTTCCAAGCAAACATTCTCCAGGTGAAAGTTGTTCTCAAGAAATAAACTGTCCAAAGAGAAAGAATATAGCTGATTAATATGTGATTGGCTTCCAGTTGGAAATCAGTGTAAAAACTCTGGCCTTCTGTATTCATACTGTTCTGCAATATTGATATCTGCATACATGTTTATACTAATTTTCTAGTTAAATCTGAAAGTTTATCACTAGCTTTGTTCTTATTTCAATCCAGACAGAGGAATAATCTATCAGTTATTAAGAGAATAAAAAAAGCTTTTTTTAACTATGCTAGGAAAAAACATAAAAATTTGAAATATCTTCTGTCCTTTGGATTTGATTCAGTACTAACGCTTTTTGCATAATTCACATAGAAATGTATTACCCATACCTCTTTTTCTCTTCCTCTTGAATTCTGTGGGGCAAATGTTTAAAATATACCTTCTGACAGAGAGCTGGTTTAGAATTTGTTTTCTCTGACATTTAATGAGCTGTGATGAATATCTGTACTTCCTCCTGAGGCTTCTGGATGCACACCTTTTTCATTGATTGTTTTTTAAACTTCGCTGTAAATTGATCTTTATTCCATATTAAACTATGTGCCTTACTATTTAACTTCTTTATAATCTCCTGTCCCCACATCCAGTTGTAACCTTGTTTTTATGTAAGTCTTGGTGTAAGACTAGTGTTAGATAAGGCATCAGTGTTTGGCCTCAGGTAAACCGTGTAAACCAATCTGAACTTTTTTAAAAAAAGATTTTGTATTTTTCTTTCAATTTCCATGTCTCCATTACCATGTCCAGATGACTAAGCATCTTACTACTTTTCCATAACTCTAGCTCCATTTAAATTTCTAGTTTATTTTTCATCTGCAAGTTTTTGCAATCTTTCTTTAGTTCAGTATTTCTCCACTAGCACCTTGAAATGCCTCCCTCCTTTTATAGTTCTAGTTCTCAAATATTTTATTCACCTCTCTGCATCTCGGTCCTAAAGTCCATTTTGTAAGAAATTGGTATGTAGTATTAACTATGCTCACTGTTACCCCATTCTCTTTGAAATATCTGTCTGTTCTTTCTAAAATATCACTTTTTGTTAAAAACATTTTTGAAGAAATATCCATTTATTTTTGTTACCACCTGGACAGAAATGTTAAGTGAGATTCATGGCTTATAATACATATTTGGCTGTATAGTTTACTTTGTATCTCCTCCAGTTCTATTTGTGCTAATGAAAGTACTTGCCTTGCTCAGGCAAGCCATAGGAGAGCCAAAACTGACTTTTTTTCAGTGACTACCTATCAGTGTCTTAATAGTGTGTGTTGTTTCACTGGGTTCCATATATGAAAGAGACATAGTCTTTTAAATTTAAAATTCTAATACAGGAACTTCACTGGCAGTCCATTGGTTAGGACTCTGAGCTTCCACTGCAGGGGCTGTGGGTTCTCTCCCTGGTTGGGGAACTAAGATCCGCCCATATCACATGTCATGGCCGAAAAAATAAGATAAAGTAAAATAAAATAAAGCTCTAGTTCAGATAAGGATTTACAGAAGAATTGACATATAAGGCTGTGAGAAGTATTATGTAGTTTTGGGTGTATGCTTCACAAAAGGGAAAAGTTCTTGGTGGAGTGGCTCTGGTTGGTTCTAGAATTCTTTTTTTCACAGAGGTTTGGTGCTTCAGAAGAAGCAACCGCAGAGGGAGTTGTCTCTTTTATCTTCTCTGTGGGTTGCTATAAATTACCCTGAAGGGGTATGCATTGTAGATCATGGTAAAACTCGTAAAGAGAAGATTTTCTTTGTCATTTTGCTATTAGGAAGTTTCCCTGTTAGTGTGATGTTATTAGCACCCGTTGCTTTGGCTAACTCAGACACATCATGGCTGCCATGGTAACGGGAGATTGGAAATGTCTGTTGATTTCTAAGATGCAAGGAAATGAAGGACTGTCCACCTTTGGGGTATTTGGAGACTGGGAAAGAGAAGGTGAGGCGTGCTGATTACCTGCAAAAAGGTCCTGCAGGGGGTTTATCTGTTTTTATCGTGGCGCCTACACTTCTCCACTTACTCTAGGTGACAGAACAGGATGAATGTGTGGTTAGAGCGTTTATGGAGGAAGAGTTGTTGGCTGGTGGGACGCGGGAAACAGTGTTTTTCTTCTTTTTAGATCTCATTTGTAGTTTCTAAAGATTTGAAAAATACCATATCGGATTGCTCCATGTATGTTAATTAACTGGAATTGATATCATTTAAATTTCCAGTTTTTTTTAATGCTTCATATTTCTTCAAAAAGTTTTTCTTTTAAACTTTAATTTTGATTGTGAATTACAGTATCCTCTGATCAATAACTTTCTCCTATACCAAACTCTCACATATTATAATTCTTGGAATTATAGAACATTTTCTGGTTGTATATTCAATTTTCATCTATTTTGCGTCAGTCCACATAAGACTGATAATCCAGTATCAGATTAATTGTTCAGGTGTCAAAAAAGAGGGAACTTGTGTTTCTAGAATAGACAACAGAAATAAAGAAGTAAATTTTCTATAGTGAAAGGCTCTGGTAAGAGTGAGATAGAATATACCCGAACTTAGGAATTGAATTCTAATGGTTGACAGAGAAAAAAACAAACTAACAAAACACCTTAGTTGTTTATTAGGGGCAGATGGAGGTAGAATTTAATGACAAGAGGAACCTTGGTTTTTCTTGGTTTTTTATAGCAACATATACTAGGTGCACAATAAATAGTTGCAGAAAGTAATGAGTGAATGGACAAAGGAGCAAACAAGTAGGGTAGTAGTCCAGAGTAAAGAATCAGAGTGTTCACTGCCTGGGAACCATCCTGAAAAAAATAAGCCTCTTACTATATTTTTTGTAACAGCAAGTAAAATGAATTTATGAGTATTTTATTGTCTGATAGCATATGGATATCAGTAGTATGCCCTCACTGTTCTCAGCCCCCAAAACATAAAATATCATTGGTGTTTTTTTTTATTATGTATCTTTATTATTTTTTTGTGAGCATAAGATTATTTAAAAATTTTTTTAAAGTTAATTCTGAACCTTTAACTTTTCTTTTTCCATAGTCTTGAGTTTCACGAATATAAATTGGTCTTCTTTGGTTTTGTTGGTTTGTTTTGGGAACCTGTCATTGTTGGTTAGAATTGATGGTGAAAGTATTAATTTACTTAAAATTATTCCAAAATGGATATTTTCCTAGTGGGTGTATGTTGATGAATTATTAATTATTATTAGTTAAGTAATAATGGACTGCTTGAAGGCCAAGATAATTTTATTCAGTGTCTTAAGTGTCTTTTATCACATAACACACAACAGATGTTGGATGGGTAAATGGATGGCTGGATGATTGGTGATTATTCAACTTTGCAAAGGTGAAAAGTAGACTACAGGTCCAGCAGTTACAAACGAACAAAAGTGTTAGTAAGTAACAACCCTCTTAACTTGTGAGCCCATGTTTCCTGGGACTTAGAGTTTATGAGAAGATATAATCGGAGATTGGATATCAACAACATACCACAGAACCAATCAAGTATACAGTTTCCATAAAGCTTGCTTGGCTTGTTATGATATTTAATTATTAAGTGACAGTAACTGTTTCTGTTTTAATTGTTTTGTTTCTACAAGCTGACTTCAGCACCTCTGGGTTCTGTGTTATGATGGATGATTGTGTTCCAGTCTCTGTAAGTTACTATTTGGTAAAACTTCCCAGAACACTAAGATTTCAGCAATAGCTTCCAGTTAGCTCTTCATCTATTCTCAAGTGACCTGGCAATCTTGCCCTTCTCTGTGAAGTGGGCTTTGTATGGTCTCCCATTGCCTCAGCCAATTAAGACCTTAAAATTAGGCTTTGAGGAACCCTGCTCATGCTTCCAGGAACATAATAGTGCCACTTTTCATTGAAGGAGATGAGAAGTGTTTAAGTTTGGCCAATGAACAAAGCAAGGATAAAAACAAGTTCTAAAATCACAATTAGCCCTGAATATTTTAATGCAGAAAGGGTATCAGTTTTTGGACACTATTCCACCATTATGCTCGATTTCCCTCCATAATTTATAGTTTAGAGTTTTTCACTCTTATAGAGATAATTAAGTTATATAGTAAGACATTTTGAAAAAGGTACTACACCCTTAGTTTTGAGGCAAATAGCTTAGCTATCCCTAGATGTAAGCATGGATTAAAATATTCCTATTGCCTTAAGCCTGAGTAAGATTCTAGAATGTCAGCTCGTCAAAGGATCTTTCTTGATTTGGGTGGGAGAGATGAGCAGGTTTGACGTGGAGGTATGACATTTTTATGAATTTCATACATACTTAAAAGTTATTGTTATCAAATAATGAGTGCCTTAATTTACGGTAGGTTGACTTTTTTCTCTTGTAATGACTCTGACATTTTGTGTTGAGCTGTACCTATCTTTTGCTTCTGAGGCAATGAGCAGTACCTATCTTTTGCTTCCCATACTAGATGAGCAATGTCCTTTCTAGTGGTTAAAAGGAATAAAGAGTGACTTCTCTGGCAAATGACAGGGCTCTCTACCACCCTTTGCCCCTGTCCATCCCACTTAATTTGTCAACTGGGCTTCAGATAGGAATGGCAAGATTGATATTCCTGCTCAGTAACAAAAGTATTTGTAAGTGGGAAAAAAATTTTTTAAGATGCTATTTGCTTAGATATGGAAATTCTGTGTATGTATTAAATACTTTAAGTAACTTATTTTTTTTTCCTTAGACTGAGAATGACAAACTATGTTACTTTTGCACACCATATGTAAAAATGTATGTGATATATTTGCATGTATGTATATGTATACACTGAACAGAGATGCTTTTGTGTAATCTTATGTTGATTATACTCTTAGAACGGAGTCTCTGAGTATTTGGCTCTGAAATCACCCCATTGTCCAGGAACCAGCATAGACCAGGGCACTATGAGTCTTTTGAGCTGGAAAATTCTTTGTGGTACAGAGTGCTCCCACCCGCTGAAGGACATTTGGTTATCCCAGCCTCCAAATACTGAATACCAGCAGCACTATCTATATTCTGAAATAAAAATGCCTCCACCCATAACCTTTAGAAAACTAGATGCCTTTCTCACAGCACCAGAAGATCTTTTTGCACTTATTTGTTTTCTTATTTGTATCTGTTCAGGAAACCATGAATCACACAAGAGCACAGACCTTGTCTTAAATGTATCAATATTCCATGACATCACAGTGTGTGACCCATAAGCATTTAAGCTATGTTTATTCACCAGATGAAATGTAATACTAACTTTAACCTTCACCTAATTATTTGAATAGCATTTTTCCCAAACACAGTATTAAGCAATATTGTGAAATAATTTATCCAGCGATACCGTAAACATATCAATTATCCACTTCCTTATTCATCTAGCCATGTGCTTATATCTGAGCTTATAAAACAGAATCACACACAGTGGATTTAGTTGAAAATGTGCAACCTCACAGAGTAGTGGTGCCCCAAAGAAATGGGACACAAACATGAGCTACATATGTGTTTAAAAGTCACATTAGGAAAGGTAAAAAGAAAATGTGAAGTTAATTTTAATAATATATTTTATATAGCCCATTACAGCCTAAAAATAATCATTTTAATGTGTAATCAATATAAAAATTATCAAGTTATTTTACATTCCTTTTTCATTGGAGCTTTCTAAACCTAGCATGTGTTTTGCCCATACAGCACAGCTCAGCCCCAGCCAGCCACACTTCAGATGCTCAGTGACCTTGTGTGGTGCATGGCAATGTGTGTGATAGCACAGCCTTAAAAGGCCTTCTCTGTTGGCCACTGTCTCATCTCATCATTTCTCTGATGAAAGATTTGTCTGTAGTAGTAAGATTCCTAGGATTGTTGAGAACTTCTTAGGAAGTCCAAGATGAAGAGTGTAAGTGGACGCTCATATGCTCTTATATTAATTCTAGTTATGAAAAAAATTTCATATTTAAGAAATGATGTAAGACATCCTACAGTAAGACTATATCAAAATACCAAAATATATGAAGGAAAATTAAAGATGTACAGAAATGATTTACATAGGTTGCCTTCACTGAGTTTTCCGATTTTCTGTACGTCTGTTCAAAAAACATGGTAGAGAATAATACAATCATTTATGTAGCTGGGCAGTAGACAAAGATAACTTTAGCAAATCAGAAGGAAGGACATTTCATGGAGGTTTATTTGCTTTCCTCCTAGAACTTTCTCCGTGTTGTATAGACTGCAGTAAAGAATTTGGGTAGTTATTAACTAGAGAGTTCATTCTTTGGAGTACATAGGTCATATCGTTTTTGGTTTAGAATATAGAGCTTAGTAAATATTTTGCTCAAGGCAAGGTTATTTTCCATTCAGCCTACAGAGTCTAAATTGCTTAGGCTGTGTTTTGACTGCCTAGACCAAGTTGTTTGTTTCCAGCTTTTTATTTTTCAAAAGTTAGCACCTTCTAATGAATTTAGAAGGGTTTTTATTAGCTGCACAGGAAGTAAATGAAAAGGGACCTAATGCTTTCTGAGTATCTACCACATGCCAAATTTGTATTTGAAGTGTTACATAACTTCTCAGATAATCTTTCATTTGAGATTGGTATTTGTCTTCCTAATTTATTAGAAAACTGAAACTCGTGGAGGTTAAGTGACAAGTCTTTGGATCTGTGGATAATGGGAACAAGATCCCTTTGTAAAATGTGGCTTCACTGGTGGTGCAGGAAATCACTCTCTTTATTCTGTCACTTTGAACTGTGACCTGTGCCTGTCATTCACCACTCAGCAGCCTGGAGAAATTGTTCTGTAACATAAATTATATCCTCTTATTACCTTACCTCAACCCGTCAATAACTCATGTACTTAGAGGAAAAAATCCAGAGTTCTTTACCATGATTTGCAATCTCCCTCCCAGTTTGGCTTCTGCCTACTCCTCAGTTTCATCCATTTCCCCTCTCAACTTGAGCATTAAATTCTAGACACATTTTATACTGGCTTTATTGTATTTTTTTGCCTTTAGTACTTGGATTGCATCTTAAACTGTCTTTCCCACCTTCGTTTTGTTCCTTCTCTCTTTCGTCTGCTAATGTTGTCCAGCTGTCATAAATACCTCTTGCTTTGACTTTCCAGGTCCACATACCTTTCTTTGTTCTAAAGGATCCAGTTTCCTGATTGACACCGACAGCTGGGTAGCCAGACCTGAGCTGGGCTGGTGGCTCGCTTCCCCTCGCCACAGGGTGTGTTTCAGAAGATCCACTCTAGTCCCTTCTGAGTCCTTCTGTGATTGAAAATCTCAAACTCAAAATAGGAGAACCTCTTTTTATGCTTTGGATATGGTATTAAAAGGTTACAAACCTCTCTTTCAGAGTTCATATTCTGTGGCAAGAGGAGAAAACTGTGATAGCAGAGAAATAAGTCAGCACTCCAAAAGCAACTAAAGCTGTGGGTCGAGTGGTGGGCTTGCTGATGTTGAGCCCTTGTACTCGCTTAACCTCGTTTGAGCGTGTGGCTTTCTTGTTGACCTGCTGTGTGTCATTCCTTCCCTTCTGGTTACTAGTGAACCACTAGACCATTCAGGTATGACCTGAATCAAACCCCTTATGATTATACAGTGGAAGTGAGAAATAGATTTAAAGAACTAGATCTAATAGAGTGCCTGATGAACTATGGACCGAGGTTCATGACATTGTACAGGAGACATGAATCAAGACCATCCCCAAGAGAAAGAAAGGCAAAAAGCAAAATGGCTGTCTGAGGAGGCCTTACAAATAGCTGTGGAAAGAAGAGAACAAAAAGCAGAGGAGAAAAGGAAAGATATACCCATTATAATGCAGAGTTCCAAAGAATAGCAAGGAGGGATAAGAAAACTTCCTCAGTGATCAATGCAAAGAAATAGAGGAAAACAATAGAATAGGAAAGACTAAAGATCTCTTCAAGAAAATTAGAGATACCAAGGGAACATTTTATGCAAAGATGGGCACAATAAAGGACAGAAATGGTATGGACCTAACAAAAGCAGAAGATATGAAGAAGAGGTGGCAAGAATACACAGACGAACTATACAAAAAAGATCTTTATGACCCAGATAATCACAATGGTGTGATCACTCACCTAGAGCCAGACATCCTGGAATGTGAAATCAAGGGGGGCTTAGAAAGCATCACTACGAACAAAGCTAGTGAAGGTGATGGAATTCCAGTTGAGCTCTTTCAAATCCTAAAAGAATATGCTGTGAAAGTGCTGCACTCAATATGCCAGCAAATCTGGAAAACTCAGCAGTGGCCACAGGACTGGAAAAGGTCAGTTTTCATTCCAATCCCAAAGAAAGGCAATGCCAAAGAATGCTCAAACTACTGCACAGTTGCGCTCATGGAGAAGGCAATGGCACCCCACTCCAGTCCTCTTGCCTGGAAAATCCCATGGATGGAGGAGCCTGGTAGGCTGCAGTCCATGAGGTCGCTAAGAGTCGGACATGACTGAGCGTCCTTGCTTTCACTTTTCACTTTCACGCGTTGGAGAAGGAAATGCCAACCCACTCCAGTGTTCTTGCCTGGAGAATCCCATGGATGGGGGAACCTGGAGGGCTGCCGTCTATGGGGTCGCACAGAGTCGGACACGACTGAAGCGACTTAGCAGCAGCAGCTTAGCAGCACACGCTAGTAAAGTAGTGCTCAAAATTCTCCAAGCCAGTCATCAGCAATACGTGAACCGTGAACTTCCAGATGTTCAAGCTGGTTTTAGAAAAGACAGAGGAACCAGAGATCAAATTGACAACATTCACTGGATCATCAAAAGCAAGAGAGATCCAGAAAAACATCTGTTTCTGCTTTATTGACTATGCCCAAGCCTTTGACTGTGTGGATCACAACAAACTGTGGAAAATTCTGAAAGAGATGGGAATACCAGACCACCTGACCTGCCTCTTGAGAAACCTGTATGCAGGTCAGGAAGCACCAGTTAGAAGTGGACATGGAACAACAGACTGGTTCCAAATAGGAAAAGGAGTACGTCAAGGCTGTATATTGTCACCCTACTTATTTAACTTATATACAGAGTACATCATGAGAAATGCTGGGCTGGAGGAAGCACAAGCTGAAATCAGTATTGCCTGGAGAAATATCAATAACCTCAGATATGCGGATGACACCACCCTTATGGCAGAAAGTAAAAAGGAACTAAAGAGCCTCTTGATGAAAGTGAAAGAGGAGAGTGAAAAAGTTGGCTTAAAGCTCAACTTTCAGAAAACTAAGATCATGGCATCTGGTCCCATCACTTCATGGCAGATAGATGGGGAAACAGTGGAAACAGTGGCTGATTTTATTTTTCTGGGCTCCAAAATCACTGCAGATTATGATTGCAGCCATGAAATTAAAAGACGCTTACTCCTTGGAAGGAAAGTTATGACTAACCTAGACATCATATTAAAAAGCAGAGACATTACTTTGTGAACAAAGGTCTGTCTCGTCAAGGCTATGGTTTTTCCAGTGGTCATGTATGGATGTGAGAGTTGGACTATAAAGAAAGCTGAGCGCAGAAGAATTGATGCTTTTGAACTGTGATGTTGGAAAAGACTCTTGAGAGTCCCTTGGACAGCAAGGAGATCCAACCAGTCCATCTTAAGGGACATCAGTCCTGGGTGTTCATTGAAACGACTGATGTTGAAGCTGAAACTCCAATATTTTTGCCACTGGATGCGAAAAGCTGACTCATTTGAAAAGTCCCTGATGCTGGGAAAGATTGAGGGCAGGAGGAGAAGGGGACGACAGAAGATAAGATGGTTGGATGGCCTCACCGACTCAATGGGCATGAGTTTGGGTAAACTCCTGGAGTTGGTGATGGGCTGGGAGGCCTGGCGTGCTGCGATTCATGGGGTCTCAAAGAGTTGGACACGACCGAGTGACTGAACTGACTGACTGACTGAACCTTGGCTCCCCGTCCTTTATAGGCAGAGTTTTGACAAATCAGTGTTCCCAGTTGTATTCCTGAATATACACAGCAAGGGATTGTTAGAATTCATTCTGTTTTCCTGTGTCAAATTAAAAAATATTTCTCAGCATCACTATAAGATCATGTTAAGCTAATTGTATTTAATTTGGAAATGGTGGTTCCCCTTTGTATGCTGCTGTATATTTCCTGTTCAGAATTTCTTCTAGTTTTCCTTCAATTTCTGAAAACCTAGAGAGGGAGAATATCTGTTTGTGATGTGTACGTATATATAAACTACAAAATGATTACTTGTAGACATATCATTGTATCAGTAAAATTATTGTATTTTTGTGCTATATAAATTTGGAGTCCATTGAAATACACTGTTTAATTGTTTTGAGTTGCATTATTTTTACTAAAATTTAGAATAAATACTATGAAGTTTTTGTTGAGAAGATGAAAGTGATATAAATATGTACTAATGTGAAGTATGCTAGAATTAATGAATTGGCATTGACAATTTATACATTTATTTGTATCATTCAAGTCATTGCTGTTGAATTGTATAAGAGTTGATCATGTGTTTCTAGTTTAATTCACATATTTGATTACATATCAAAGTAACAAATACCATTTTGGCTTTGTTATGTTACATGAAAACAAGGATTGGGGATGGAAGCTCTGTCAAGATGTAAGTGAAATGTATACTAAGTTAGATTGGCGATCCATTTGATTCAGTATTCTAACAATGGCCCCATGTAGATGGTTTGATGGAAGCACAATCCTGATGTTTCATTTGGTCATTTTGAAATGTTAAGAGTATATTCTGTGTATGTGTGCTTAGTGACTCAGTCATGTCTGCCTCTGTGACCCCTTGGACTGTAGCCCACCAGGCTCCTCTGTCCATAGTATTCTCCAGGCAGGAATACTGGAGTGGTAGCCATTTCCTTCTCCAGTGGATCTTCTCAACCCAAGGCTCGAACCCACATCTCCTGCATTACTGGCAGATTCTTTACTGGCTGACCCGCCAGGGAAGCCCACAAGAGTATACTCTAAGTATCTCTCATTTCTTTTTAAAGTAACCTGCATGGTTTAAAAAAACTTTTCGATTGCTTTTATATTTTCAAGAGACATAAACCATCTTAGGAATAGTTCCCTACCTACCATACCGGCCACTCCTCTCATCTTCTGATGCTCATGGCAGACATTACAAAAGTTAGCTTTCTCTGAGTCAGCTGCAGCTTCAGTATTCCTCTTTAAACACTGTTCTAGGTAGCCATTGCCAACTTATTTAAACTGACTCATGTAGTGAAATTTAGTTGTTAGTATGTGTAGGAAATAAGTTCTAAATGCTTTAGTGTTCTGTCTACACTGAAAATGATAGTACTTCCTTCTTATTTTAGGCATTCTGTTTTCAAGATTTTCTTTTTTTTTTTTTCAAGATTTTCATTTACTTTTTAAAATATTTCACTTTCAATTCTGCTGCTGCTGCTGCTGCTAAGTCACTTCATTTGTGTCCGACTCTTCTAGTCACTCAGAAAGGGACAAGTATCATTCAAAGTGGATGATGGCAGAGTTCTTACCCTTAAGATGTTATAAGTTTTGTGAACTATCATGGACATGCTGGCTTTGGCTATTATTTCTTTTTCAGTTAACCTTTGCTTTGCTTAAGGTATTTTGCTTTCCTCCCTCAAGTCAATGATGAAATGACAAATAGCTCAATTAAAAATTGGGCAAAGGTCTAAAATAGGCAGTTCTCCAAAGATTATATAAGACGGCTAATGAGCACATGAAGAGATGTTCAATATCGTTAACCATCAGGGAAATGCAAATCAAAACCACAACATGATGCCATTTCACACCCCTCCGGATAGCTGTTATCAAAAAGACCAATAATGACTGTTGGAGAGGATGCGGAGATATTGGAAGCCTCATACACTGCTGGTGAGAATGTGAAAAAGTGTGGCCGCTTTGGAAAAATCTGGCAGTTTTCTGAAAAGTTAAATATAGAATTATCATAGTACTCTGCTTTTTTACTCAAAGGTATGTACCCAAGAGAAATGAACACACATATCCATGTTAAAACTTGTACATGAATATTCATAGCAGCCAAATGTTCATAATATCCCAAAAGTAGAAGCATCCCAAATGTCTATCAGCTGGTGATTGGATAAATAAAACGTACAGCTACACAGTGGAATATTATTTAGCAATAAGAAGAAATGCATTACTAGTAAATTTTACAACATGGATGAACCTTAAAAACACTAAGTGAAAGGAGTCAATGAAAAAAGCTACATGCTGTATGATCTCATTTATATCAAATGTCCCTTACAGGCAAATAAGAAACAGGAAATAGATTAGTGGTTGCCTAGGGCCAGAGTAGTGGGGGAAATGGGTGAATAGGGATGTGTCAGCCAAGGGGTACAGGGTTTCTTTTGGGGTTAATGAAAACATTCTAGAATTGTGATCATTGTACATTTTTTTGAGCACACTTGGTCATCTAATTGTACACTTCAAATGGATTCATATGCTGTATGAATTATATCTCTAGCTGTTAAAATTAGAAGTGTTATTGAATTTCTAATCTTCCCTTCACTCTGCATATCCAGTTATTTGAACAGTATTATCAACTCTACCTATAAACTATATTCCAAATCTGTCTCATTTGATAATCTTGGTTCAAAGTCAACTTTTGCCTAGACATCACTGCAGTGACCTCCTGTCTGGACATCACTGCAGTGACCTCCTGTCTGGCTTAAACCTGCCTCCACTCTTGCAGTCATGCAATTATTTGTTTCATTTAGCTGGCAGAGTCCACTCCAGTACTCTTGCCTGGAAAATCCCATGGACGGAGGAGCCTGGTAGGCTGCAGTCCATGGGGTCGCGAAGAGTCGGACATGACTGAGCGACTTCACTTTCACTTTTCACTTTCATGCATTGGAGAAGGAAATGGCAACCCACTCCAGTGTTCTTGCCTGGAGAATCCCAGGGACGGGGGAGCCTGGTGGGCTTCCGTCTATGGGGTTGCGCAGAGTCAGACACTACTGAAGCGACTTAGCAGCAGCAGCAGCAGCAGCTGCCAGAGTGAATATTTTTAAATTGATGATGAAATAGGTAATATTAATGGACTTCCCTGGTGTCTCAGATGGTAAAGCGTCTGCCTACAATGCGGGAGACCTGGGTTCAATCCCTGAGTCGGGAAGATCTCCTGGAGAAGGAAATGGCAACCCAGTCCAGTATTCTTGCCTGGAAAATCCCAGGGACTGAGGAGCCTGGTAGGCTACAGTCCATATGGTTGCAAAGAGTCCGACACGAATGAGCGACTAGGTAATAATAGGTAATATTATTACCTATTAATGTTAATAAAATTGTAGTGAAGTCATTTCACAATTACTGTGCCACGTAATATTACAGGTATGTAAATGTTCACTCATTTAGTCCTTACCACAGCTCTATGCTGAAGATGCTGTTACTAATCCCCATTTTATTGATGAAGAAACTCTGGTTCAGAGAAGTTAAGTAATTTGCCCAAGGCTGTACCATCTCATTCTTGCCTTGGGCCATTTGTACTTTTCCCTTTCTCTCTTCTAAAAGCTCTCACCCTAGACTTTTACTTCTTCCTATCATTCTTAACTTCTGTGTCACCTCCACAGAAAAACTATCTTCAGTAATGCCCGCTTGCTTTTGCATTTTTGAATATTTTCTTAATTGCTTCTATGAGGGCTTGAAATTATCTTATTTTAAATGTTTAATCATATAAGCTTTGCCCCTGCCTCATAGAATCATGCCTGACAAATAGTAAGAGTTCTGACATTCTGACTTGTGGGAGGTTAAGATTTTATTTGTTTTTCAAATTATGGCTGAGACAAATTTTCAAAGTGCATGTGGGAAGACTATTTTTATGCTCTAGTGACTCACTGTAAGAATATTTTTCACATGTTATTATAATTACTTTTAAAAAATAAAATAATCTTATGTAATTGATACCTTTCCAAGGGTCATTTTGGCCTTCACTTATTTTAAGATGGGAGTCGACCACTTGATTGTGTGATATTTGAATAATTAGACAATATTGCTATTCTTAACATGTTCCATATTTTTTAAGGTATTACTGTTCTGCTTCTAGGATTTTTTTTTTTTTTCAGGTGGGAGTATAAATAGAGAGTGTGAAGGGCTGGGGAAGCAGTTCTTGGCTGTTGGTTTTATGGGGGCTTTGAAGTGATGTAACCACAGTCAGCTTGGAGAAACTATGGGAGAGCTAGGGTAATTTACTAGATCTGTTCTTGTCTGATGTTAGTTGATTCTAAGTTCTCATTGAGAAACCTTGCTGTACCCTGCCTTCTCATTAGTTGGGCCCACACACACTTATGTGCTCAAGTGTGATAATATCAATACCTATGCACAGAAACACACTTTAACGTTCCATTTCCATAATGGCCTTTCATCGTAGCCTCCCTTCTGTTACTTTTCTGATGTTTTTCTCATCTTTGAGTGGTGGTGTTTACATTTCTGTTGAGAGAAATAGCTGTGTGTGTGTTTGTATTATATTAGTCCTTGAATGAATGATACAACCATATACACTCAAGTGGAAATTTAAAGATTCCAGTTGTGTACACACATCCTAAAGAAAACTCGGGCTTCTTGGGAAGAAATATATTGTACAACTAGATGTCTGAGGTTTACAGTTTGATATTTTGCTGGCCTCTGATGCATTGAAAAAGAATACAATATTCAGTATATTCTTACTAGTAGTTTTATTTTTTCAGAATATTAAAATTGGATCCCATGTGCATAAATAATATTCACAGAATTCAATTCTCTTAACTTTTCACTACTCAGCAGAGCGAGAGAGATAAACACTGGGTGCTAAAAAATAAAATAGGAAACTGCAGCACCGAATGGCTAGGCTCCAGTTGCTTTTACATAGTTTCTAATAACCAAGATTTTCCATGCAGCTGACTCTTGATTGTACCAATAGGCTGGTTGTAGGATGTTGAATACAATCTACATAAAATTAGAAACAGAATCACTGTCATTACTTGCAAGCTTCTCTGTTATCCAGTACTTGTAAGTGATGCTAAACAGAAGTTATTTAAAAACTTTTTATGCTTTAAATATATATATATAAAGAAACCTACTATGTGCAAGGCTGGGCGGAGTCAAAGAATAGTAAGCCCCTGTCCCTCCCCTTGAGGAGGTTATAGCCCCATAGTCTAGGTGCTCACTTCAATTCACCTTTGGATATATTGCTGTAGATATTAATAAGGTGCTGTGTATACACATAATGAAAACACTAGCTCTTCCTGGATGATTTGAAGGACAGAGAGCCATTTCAACTGGGCTCTGAAGGTTAAATAAGAGTGTGCCGGCTGGAGAAGCAGGCAACTGAAACTACACAAGAGTCATAGGGTTTTAAAAAGGCCATGCTGGTCTAGGAAATAGGAAGAAATTTAGGACGGCAAGAATAGAAAGTGGTTTTCTTCGATGAGGAGCAGGAGTAAATTTCAGCAGATGAGAAGTGGGAGAGGAAGAAGGAAATAAGGTGAACTTGGAAATGTGGTTTGATATCAGATTAAGAATGTTTTTAATTAACTACCAGATACTTCCTGTGAATGAGTGTGATGATTCCTCTTACTATTTGTAGAATTATGCTAGGAGCAATGGGGAAAATGCTCTTCCTCTATTATGCCTTCTGTATAAATATGCTCTTCTTGATAGCTGTTCTGTTACTGGTAGTAATAAGAAGCTACAGTATTGTTCAGTTTTAGTCTACCTGTGTCTTTGATTGTCCTGTGATATGATTAAATTTAACTTTTGTATTCTTTCCAGATAGGGCCTTATCTAGCGAAAGATGGAGTTAGTGTAATGTTGCATTTTGCAGTTTAGAGTTTGTAGGCTGTATAGCATTTGGAAGTAGACTGTTTGGCCAGCCTGAACTAGATCTAATGGAGACATACAAGGCTCAGGGAAAGTGAACCCTTGCTACTGGCTCAGTTATTTGTCATTTCAGGATGTTCATGATGGAGTAGGTGAAGTGTTTCTAACCGAGATAGGTGGATTGGTAGAACTTTAAGATGGCTTCTAGTTGAACAGTTACAGAAGTCCTGATGGTCACCCTTGTAATCTCAGGCGGCCTTTTGAGGATACATCCGAGTGCTTGCCATGGATTTTCTACTTCAGGGTGCATTCTATGGGATGAGGAGTATACAGGGCCATGGATACGTGGCTGCCCACTCATAGCCCAGTAAATCTCTTTTCTGGACCATACTCTGGGTACGGTCAGAATTCTTTGATCAAACCACGAAGAGCCCATGCAGAGGAAAAGTTGAGGCCCTCTCCTTCAGCCTTGTCTTCCCGCAGACCGCGTGGACACCTCTAGGTTCCAGAGGCGGCTGAAGAGGAGCTGTTTGTGGGGCGGCGGGCCGCAGATGTGTGCCGCAGTTTCCACATTCGTGTGCCCAAGGCCCCTCGTGGTGCTGGATAGAGTCCGGGTGGGTTGGGAAGCTTCCTTTTACATCCCTGAAAATGTGTAGAACAGCCTGCCTGGACCTGGTAGGGTCAACCGGAATTTCAGAAGTTAAAAGGATCAAGAGGCTTCAGTATGGAATTTGAATCATGTCAATGAGCTCTTTAGAGAATGTGTGTACTGCTTTTCCTTGGAGTTATTTGTCTCAAATCCCCAAGTGTGTTGAAGGCAGATTATGTCTAGTGTTTGTATTTGCAGACTTTTCTACCCTCTTATATTCGATCTCCCCCCAAAAGTTTCAAATTAAAAAGTTTCTTTCTGAAGGAGTTTATCGAATTATACTATTAGGCACTAATTCCCTGAGATGCCCAATGTGTAGTCACTGGAATCAGACTAGAAGGAACAAACTGATTTCATGTTCTTGTGTTTATAGTAGAACAAGATAATAAATGATGAATTGGCATGCAACGAGTTAAGTCAATACCATTAGACCTGTAGAATTATTTTCACTCCATTTGTTTAAAAAACAAATACACTACTACTTACAATTTCCTATATATTTTATACTGTAGCATCTTATGATTGAAGAGAAAATGATTGTTTTATGTGTTATTTGATGCATCATTAGTATAATATTGTGTGGTAAAAATATGTGAACACATAAATATTATATATATATATATATACACACACACACACTTATATATTCTCATATGTTAATTTTCAGAGCACACTTTAAAGGGGTGTATGTATTCTTCTTTAGATTTCTTTCTTCATTACAAAGGAAAAAAAACAAGGACTGATTCAGAGTAGTTACACGGAAGGTATCCTAAGTGGATTCCTTGGTTTTGCATTACCTCAGTTCAACATTTACCTCAATCTGTATAAATGATGGAAATGATTTTTGGAGATCAGAAAAGCAAACAAATTAGATTAACATTTCCTGTAAGCCAAAAGAGCTCTTTTGTTTGTAGGGGCTACACTTTGTTTTTCTGAAGGGAGTGAATGTGTATATTTGGTGAATTATCAAGATTTACTTTAATGCTCTGGAGTATGCAAGTTAATGATTTTAGCTTGTAATGTTTTATGACTTTAAAGAAAACTATTGGACAATTTGAATGTCAGATGGTTTAATTCACAGTCATATTGTGGTCTTGAAATTGTTCTATGTAAATGTTTAGATGGAGTTTGCACATTGTCAGTTCTAGTTATTCTAAATCACTTTTGATTTTTTAAAGTTTTGCTCAAGAAAATAGCCAATTAAATTCAATGGAATATGCATATGTACAATACCTGACTAGTTATGGGGCCTTTGAGCAGTTTGATATTTGGATCAAGTAACAAGGGGTTAATTAGATGATTTTTTTTTTTACCTTTTTTTTTTTTTTCCAAATCCTTGTGTCGAGGGCTGACTTTCAATAGATCGCAGCGAGGGATAGATGATTATTTTTTAAAGAGAATTTTAAAATTATTAGTGACTTGCTTTATTTTATATTCAGTTGTATACTCCTTAATGACAGTATGTCAATAGAAATATCTATTCCTTTAATATTTATAATCCTAAGATAACTTGGGGAAAAAGTCTGGGAGAGTAGGTTTTATGATATGGACAAGTTATTGTTTTATACAGCAATATATTTTACACGATTATTATTTCAGCAGGTGGTACAGACTATATATGTGTATGTATATTCGTATATATATATTTATATATATATATATATGGATCCAGTCAACTCTGAAATAGATGAAAATAGGTACATCTTCTTTGTTATTGTTTAATCAGAATTTCTTAACTTTTCTTCTAAACTCAGTATATAATACTGATTTCATACTATAATTGTAGAGTCTCCCATGAGAAAACAAAGTCAATAAGATCTGTTGCCTAGTAACATTATCAAGGAAAGCAGATGAGAAGAACACTAAAACTGTTTCAGTCTGTGTTTAAAATTGTTTGGTAATGGAGATGATGTTTGCACCAATTTATGACGTGATTTCATCCTTCTGAGATTGTTCCTATCTATCCTTAGTGAATAGCTGTGTTTTGCAAATAGCTATAGGGTTAGATTATCTGTTTATTGCTCCTCCCCCAAGGGTCAAGGTTCAAAAGTAATTATTAGTCCAGAATTAATTGTTGTGCTGGCTATTTGTATTACAAGAGAATTCTTACTTTAGGCATTCTCTTTATTCTTAGTTACTCTCCTAGTTTTTAGATTTGCTACATTGCTCTGCAGTCTGAAATAGAAGACAGTCTAATTGTGGCATTTGTGATTGATTATAGAAACAAATGTGAAATACATGTTGATCCCCATTGTAGCTTTCTCCAAGCTCTACATTATGGTTACTTCTTAATGTCCTGGGTATAAAATTAGATAGTGGATCCAACATTGATCAGATATTATTCTTAGGCAAGGCAGATGTTTCATTTGATATTCCACTTGCAAACCATCAAAATTGTTGATAATAAGAAACTGAGCCATTGAGAAAAAAAATCCAGTTGATAGAATGAAAGTGAAAACCCTATTCAGTTATCAAAGAAGAAAGTGAAATATGTAGCTGTAAGTGACCTTAACAAGATAGATCGAAACCCGTACGAGGAGAACTGGAAGACGCACCTGAAAGGGACCGATGTGAACTGGGAGACAGGAGAGGCACGCCACTTTCTTGGCTAGGAGAACTCAAATGTCATAATGATAGCGTTTATTCCCAAATCAGTGACTTTAATGCAAACTCATACACGTATAATCTCCTTTTTTGTTTTTCTTTTTTTAAACTCAAGCTTGGAAAGCCAATTATAAAATTCATTTGAAATTAAAAAGTATGACTATCCAGTAAAATCCAGAGAAAGAAGAGCAAGGAAAAAGGGTAGTTCTAAATCTTTCTTAAAAAGAAAAATAAATTTACTAGACAGACCAATGGAACCAAATAGAAAATCCAGAAATAGACCCAAATGCTTAAAGAAATGTAGTCTACAGTAACGTTGGAATTTTAAATCAGTGCAAATGTATAAGCTTTTTAGTAAGTATACTGGGATAACTGGATATCTATATGGGAAAAGATTACATTAGATTCATTCCTGAGGACATCCACTGAATGTATTTTAAATGGATCAGAGACTTCAGTGTTAAAAATGAAGTTCCACAAATACTAGTAAAAGCATGGGCAATACCTCTATAATAGTCTGGCAGTAGGCAAAAGTGACCTTTACTAGCTAAAATCCAGATGCAATCAGTATATAGAATTGATATATTTGATTACATAGAATTTTTTTTAATTAATGAAAACCCTCCATCATAAGCAAAATAAAAAGACAAGTTATCAATTGGGAAAAATATTTGCCATCTTATCATAGACAAGAGGTTATATCCCTAAATATTGAGGCTGGGAACTGTGAGGAAACAGGCTTTTTTAGACATTGCTTGTGGCAATGCAAAATGCTACCCTTTTGAAGGTGCCTTTGAAGCTAGTTAGTTTCCATAAGCACTTACTTTTGATTCATGGATCCTACTTCTAGGAATCTGTGTCAAAGATACAGATAGAGTGGACACCCATACAATAATAGCCCACTGCACAATGCTGGGTTTTTGGGGTTTTTTTGCAGCACTTTTTAATAGCAAAAGAGGAAATAACCTGATGTCCATCATTAGAGGGCTGGTTGAAAAAAAGAATCGAACATCCAGAATGTGTAGTAATATGCAACAATGGAGAGAAATTCCTCTTCAGTGTCTGGTATCTCGGTTGGGAGAATTCAGAGGCAGGGCTGCCTACAAGAAAATCTCGCCCTGGCTCGTTTTCCTCAGAGCATGGCACCTCAGGGCTCAAATGTCCTGGGGAATAGTGAAGAAGTTACATTGCTTCTACTCTCTTTGTGGAAATCACACAGCATCACTGCCCTGCACTCTGTTGATAACAAGCTACTCACCAGCAAATATCAGTCTACATCAGATCATTGGTAAATGTTTATTTTGAACATCCTTTTGGCTAAAATAAAATGATTCTTATGTTTTAAACATAACTACACCACTTTGGTCATGCTGAAAAAAATAGCAATTGTTAAATAATGTATCACAAATGAAAAAGATTGTTCAGGTATAGATAATAGTTGTACTTGGGTAATGTGTATATCAGCTTATTATTCTGATCTAGCTCTTAGCTTTTGAATAGGTTTGAAATTTTGCATAATAAAAAGGTTTAAGAAAGGAAGAAATGAGACAAGGAAGAAAATAAGGGGAGGGATGGAAGGATTGAGAAAAGGAAAGATGGAATTGATCTAGGTGAAATTTTGGCATAATTCAATATTTTTGCTGTCTCAGTTTTATAGAAAATTACATTGAATATACCTTTCCATTTTCAAAACAAAAATATAGGCCTGATACATCTGTAATTTTTAGGTTTATGAGGAATAGTCCTAAGTTCAGTTCAGTTCAGTTCAGTTCATTTCAGTCGCTCAGTTGTGTCTGACTCTTTGCGATCCCATGAATTGCAGTACGCCAGGCCTCTCTGTCCATCACCAACTCCCGGAGTCTACCCAAACCCATGTCCATCGAGTCAGTGATGCCATCCAACCATCTCATCCTCTGTTGTCCCCTTCTCCTACTGCCCCCAATCCTACCCAGCATTAGGGTCTTTTCCAAGGAGTCAACTCTTCGCATGAGGTGGCCAAAGTATTGGAGTTTCAGCTTCAACATCAGTCCTTCCAATGAACACCCAGGATTGATCTCCTTTAGGATGGATTAATTGGATCTCCTTGCAGTCCAAGAGACTCTCAAGAGTCTTCTCCAACACCACAGTTCAAAAGCATCAATTCTGCGGCGCTCAGCTTTCTTCACCATCCAACTCTCACATCCATACATGACCACTGGAAAAACCATAGCCTTGACTAGACGGACTTTTGTTGGCAAAGTAATGTCTCTGCTTTTAAATATGCTATCTGTGTTGACCATAACCTTCCTTCCAAGGAGTAAGCGTCTTTGAATTTCATAGCTGCAATCACCATCAGCAGTGATTTTGGAGCCCCCAAAGATAAAGTCTGACACTGTTTCCACTGTTTCCCCATCTATTTCCCATGAAGTGATGGGACCAGATGCCATGATCTTACTTTTCTGAATGTTGAGCTTTAAGCCAACTTTTTCACTCTCCTCTTTCACTTTCAGCAAGAGGCTCTTTAGTTCTTCACTTTCTGCCATAAGGGTGGTGTCATCTGCATATCTGAGGTTATTGATATTTCTCCCGGCAATCTTGATTCCAGCTTGTGTTTCTTCCAGCCCAGCGTTTCTCATGATGTACTCTGCGTATAAGTTAAATAAGCAGGGTGACAATATACAGACTTGATGTACTCCTTTTCCTATTTGGAACCATTCTCTTGTTCCATGTCCAGTTCTAACTGTTGCTTCCTGACCTGCATACAGGTTTCTCAAGAGACAGGTCAGATGGTCTGGTATTCCCATCTCTTTCAGAATTTTCCACAGTTTATTGGGATCCACACAGTCAAAGGCTTTGGCATAGTCAATAAAGCAGAAATAGATGTTTTTCTGGAACTCTCTTGCTTTTTCAATGATCCAGCGGATATTGGCAATTTGATCTCTGGTTCCTCTGCCTTTTCTAAAATCAGCTTGAACATCTGGTTCACGTATTGCTGAAGCCTGGCTTGGAGAATTTTGAGCATTACTTTACTAGCATAATAGTCCTAAAAATCTCCATAATAAAATAAATTGTTTGCATTTGTTAAGTACACGTGTGAATGGAAAATATATGATGTATATCTGCATATATTGTGATTCCCCTGGTGGCTCAGACAGTATAGCGTCTGCCTACAATGCAGGAAGCCCGGGTTCAATCCCTGGGTAGGGAAGATCTCCTGGAGAAGGAAATGACAACCCACTCCAGTTTTCTTGCCTAGAAAAGCCCATGGATGGACGAGCCTGGTAGGCTACAGTCCGTGGGGTCGCAAAGAGTCAGACACGACTAAGCTACTTCACTTTCAGTTTTCCACATATATTGTATTATATTTGTATATGAAATATGAGCAGATACAAATCTATGTGACTTCTCAACTGTTTGACATCCATAAATATTTTCAAGTAACCAAATCCTAAATTTTACTTAGTATATGATACTTCTTTTTTTTCCTCTTAGAAAATTTAGTCTGAACTTTCTGCTCAAATGTTAACTTATTGGCTGGAATGTTTGCTTGATGGTTTTCTTCATTCTCCAAATGAGTATCAGCTTCTTAAATTGCAATTTATCCTTAGTAAAAGCCTCTAATGGTTTACAGCTACATATTGAAATTATTTCTCAGAGATCCTGTCTTTCTATATTTAATTATGTGGTAAGGAACAAATAAAGATATTATTTTTAGTGTGTTTTTCCCATTACATAAGCATCTGTCTTACTAATCTAAAGAGTTTCTTAATTCTGGTAGTTTAAAGTTTTATTAATAATCATTTTGTGGGTTGAATCTAAATTAAGATGTTATTGCTCAGACAATTTTCTTTTATTGTGAAAGAAAATAGGGAAGGAGGGTGTTTTCTGTGGCTATAAAAAGGAAGGATGAAGGGATCTTTGTGCAGAAACTTTCTGTATAGTGACTGTGTTGGTACTCACGTGAATCTGCACATATGATGAAATGATAGAGTTGTGTAGAATTAAACACACACACACGGGTGCGAGTGAAAACTGATGAAATCTGAATCATGTCTGTGGATTTTATCCTTGTCAGTCTTCTGGTTATGGTATTAAATAACATTTATGCAAACTGGTATCATTGGAGGAAGGTTGGCAAAGGATATAAGCCTTCTCTCTCTATTATTTTATACAGCTGTATGTGAATCTTATAATCTCACAATAAAGTCTGAAAGTAGGTTATATTGGTTTTAATATTTTGAATGATGATTTATTGGCAGAAGACAAGAAAATATCAAGCCTAGTTAAAATAGTGAACACATGTATTCTAATTTCTTATATTTTTTTAGCTTTTGAATTTTTAAAAGTTTAAATTAGAATAGGACCTGAGTTAACTTCTTAAAAATTGACATCGGGGACTTCCCTGGTGGTCCAGTGGCGAAGACTCCATGCTCCCAAAGCAGGGGGCCCTGGTTTGATCCCTAGTCCAGGAACTAGATTCCACATACCTCAACTAAGAGTTTGTAAACCACAGCTAGAGTTTGCATGTCACAGCTAAAGATCCTGTATGCCACAACTAAGACTCAGCACAGCCAATAAATAAGTATATTTTTAAAAAAGGAATGAAGTTTCCATACTTTTAATACTTTTTTTTTTTTTAAAAGAAAGCTGATACTGTTCAGCAAAAGAATCTTTAAATAGATAACCATACATCTGAGAACTGGGAGAGCCCTTATGTGTTTATAACTGTCTCTACTACAAATGAAGGAATGGACCCAGAAAGGTTAAGTGCTTTTTCCAAGGTTTTACTGTTTTAATGAAGCAGTGATTGATTTTTACCTACCTTTTATCTCTGGCCTTCTTTTTCCTGCGTCATCTGTCAATCTCTGTGTTTTCACTTTCTGTTTTAAGAACTTTCCCTTTAGTTCTAGTCTCTCTGGTATTAACCATAAGAATAGTAAAAACAAACATAATTTTTTATAGTGTACAGTTTTGGGTGGTGTCATAATCATATAAATCACAATTTATATGATTAAAAAGCCATGCTGTGTATGGATCTTTTGGCTTGTGTTTTGCTGTATGTATTTGTGTTGCTTTACCTCTCAGAAAAACAATTTTTGCTTGATTTTAAAGAAATAGCTCTTATTATAGGTCACAAAATAAGCAGGTAGTTGCCACAGGTTTTCCAGGCAGCCTTTGGAAATTCATGGGCTCTGAACTCCCACTGCTTAGGTTTGACTCCTGATTCTACCACATTTGGACCCTGAGACACTCCCAACCTCACTATCCCTTAGTTGCCCATTTGTTAAGTGGAGTTAATAATGTTTACCTGGAAGGGTTGTTGTATCAAATGCACTAATACAGGCAAGTTGATTGAAACAGGAGCTAGAAAGTGTTCAGTAAATGTGAATTGCTGTTTTTACACATGACTTTCTGTTTTGGTTTTACTCTTATGAGACAGTGCTTGGTCCAAAGGCTACACTAAGGGAATGGGCAAGGGCAGCCATAGGAATACGATCAGGAGTGCATACACAAGGAATCAATAAATCATCTTTGAGCACTTGTAATGTCAAGGACAGATAGATGCACGGGAAAATGTGTTTTCCTTAATTCAGTGTTTAACTAATCTGATTTTCCTCTGGAATCTTGAACCTTTGGTTAATCATCCACTTAACAAATAATTGTCAAGTGCTGACTATAATGCTGGGCTCTATGCTTGAAAGTAGAGATACAGCAGTGAATAAAATCCACAGAAAGTCCTGCAGCTGTGTTGGTTATCTTCTATTGGCAGGAGACAGACAATAAACAAAAACAAGTCAATTATAGAGTATTTTAGAAGATAATAATTGCCGTGGGGAAAAAAAAGCAAAGAAGGCAAGAGGAATGCCAGTAAAGACAAAGTGTAATTTTAAATAAGGTCATCAGAGTTGGCTTCATTGAGAAAGTACCATTGGAATAAGGAATGCAAGGGAAAAATTTATGTGCAAAAATTACATGCGTATCCTAGGTGGAGAGAAGCACTAGTGCAAAGGCCCTGAGGCAGCTGTGTGCCCTGCGCTTTTGAGGAATGTCAGAGAAGCCACTGTGGCTGGACCTGAGTGAGCTAAGGGGACTGTGGTCGTGGAATTTGAGACATCCAGAGGAGTCCAAATGATGACAGCCTTTAGCTGAAAAAGCAAACCCTCCTTGTCTGATGTGGGAAGGCTGGTGGTGGAGCAGCGAAGGAACTTACTGGGAAAGAGTGAGCTGAAAGTCAGATCTAGTTTAAAATTTAAAACAGTCCTTTTTAGTCTGCCTTGGTCCAAGGACCAAGTCTGGACCATAGTCTCTCAGGTAACCTCGTCTGCATCCCAGCAGAGGTGCAGAAAGGTGCCCCTGTCTCCTCTGTCCCCGAGTGAAGCCCCTCATCCATTTGGTGGTTGCTTTTCCTCGGGTGCTCATTTCAAGGCTGGAGTCAGTCGCTGGTGTAGCTCATCGTCTGCCACATTTCATCTCGGGCGCTTTTGCGTGCAGCGCCAGCCAGCTTGATTTTGCCTCTACTTCCGCTGCTGCCGCCCTCCATTCCTCTCAGACCTGGATGTGCGTCCTGTTCGATTCCACAGAACCGTCTGCTGCGCGGCCTCGTTGACGTCGGTACCCTGGCCGGCCCTCGGCGGCTTCTGCTTCCCTCTGAGACTGCCCAGAACCAGAGGCTAATCAGTGGATTAAACCTCGGGTCCTCCTCACTGCAGACACCCTGCCTCCAAGGTGGTGGCTCTGCCGTCTGGGGCAGCCTGAAGGTCAGTCCCTTTTCAGATCCTTAACAAGGACCAGGAGCCCTGCCCTGCCTCGTGGTACCCTCGAGGATCTAATGAGCTGCTGCTGCTCTAGAAAGAGCAGGAGAAGGGAAATCTGCTCATGGATGAGACAGTCTTGTTTGGCTTCCTCTCTCTTCCCTGCTGCCCTTTAAGACAAGAAAGGGACAGTCTCGCTCATATATCATATCCTATTCCTGTTTGGATATCCCTTACATTAAAACTATATGGTCAGCAAGACAAACTTATCCCTTGGTGTGCTAAAATGGGAGACAGGTAGTATTTTCTCTGAAGCTGGTATTCAAACTAACAAGCCTATCTGACTCCATAAATCCTATTTTCTATGAAAGAAGCTGAATATTAGAGTGTTATTTTTCTTGGGATTCCTTAGGTCACAAAGTCCTAAAATACTAATTCAGGACGAAATTCTGAGTTACTGCTTGTAACCTCTACTCAGATAGATGCTTTGGAATGAACGTCTGTGTCTGAAAAGCCTACATTTTCAGAAATACAAATGGGAGAAAAATAATTTGAAAAATCTGTAGCCATTATGTATATGGTTTCTGAAATACCTTTAATTTTTTAAATAAATATAAGTACACAGTGAATAGCTTTCTTTGGTCATGTTTGATGGCATAACCATATGTCTGAATGGTTTTGACACCAAATGCTGAAGTGTATCTGGTTTTCAACTTTTGTCTTAACAACTCTTTGTTCAGTGAATCTTCTTGTAACCCTCCCTAAACTCTTGTTTAAGAAAATAAAACACAAAGTCTGCTTTAACAGATCTTCACATTTTGAGGTATGCAAGTAGAGCGGATGTTCCAGTGTTCTTCTGTATTTCTATTTTTAAATGTTAGTCTATTTTCTATTCAACATTTTCCAAGTGAGTCTGCATTATTAAAAACAAAATGCAAGTGCAGACAAAAAAGACAATGGCTGTGCCTTCTTATTTTAAGGACAGAATCTATTAAATAAGGTTTTTTGAATTTGATTTTAATGGTAATAATTTTGGAGAGGGAAAAATAGATAATGTGATAATACATCGTTAGAAATCCCTAATCTCTCATATTTCAAGATAGGTTTGAAAATATTTAGTTGGATGACTTAGATACATTTTGGAAGATATAATTATGGCACGAAAATAGAAAATCCATTAACTACTCCCAGTACCTCTAAATTCTTTTTATTGTGTAAGAAGAACAAGCATTATATTCCTAGTTCATCCATAAGATATGTTTTATAGTAAAGCTAAAATGAGAGAGGGAAACCTTGTATCTCTGAAAGATCACATTGATTTCCAGAGTTCTTACTTTCAATGTTTAGAAAGCTTTTCTATTTCTTAAATTTCAGTTGATGGCCTTTGGTAATTTGCTGTGACCCAGATTCAAAGAAACTGCTGATATCAAAGAGTCATGTCTTAGGTTTCATCCAGATGATGTACACAGTCCACTGATGGGGTCCAGTTTGAAAACCACCTTCTATCTTTGCCCCAAGTCTTGATCCCCTGCCTCAGTTATCCTCAGTGTCTTCTATCTCTTTATACTCATGTCCTTTCCTGCTTCCTTTCCTATTTGTATTGATGTGCTCAAGTCTGTTCTGTTCAAACAAACAGCCCCCTCTGAATCTCATACATCTCTAAGTACAGCTTTATTTTATTCCTATTTGAAGACCTCTGCAGAGCCATCTTGCTCATTGTTTTTTTTAAACTCCTCCCTTTTTTTCTTCAGCCTGCTGAAATTTGACTGTTTGACTTCTCATCTTACTGCTTTTGTGACGCTGCTGTCTTTGAGATCAGTAGTGGTTCCCTAATTGTGAATTCCTCAGGCCCCGCTTCAGTGGCTCGTTATCTCATCTCACTCTAGCCCTTGACATTGAGAGCTGTTCTCGTCTCAGCAAACTCTCTTGACACCACTTTTCTCTGCTTACTAAATATATTCCTAAACATTTCCCAAGCTCCTCTATCAGCTCCTTTTGCTCTATCCATCCCTCAATTTTTGCTGTTTCCTAAATATTGATTCTAGATCCTCATATTTTCATACCTCATGTGCTGCTTGGGAGATTGAGTCCACTCGCCTGTGTTTATATATCCAAATGCTCATGACCTCTAGCCACAACCTCTCCCACAGGACCCAGATTTGGGTCTCTCACTGTCTCTTAAATATATCAGGTTTGAATCTCCTACTGTCTCTCAAATATCTATCTACTTGAATATCTTGCAAGTATCTCAAATGCGTTGTGTCTAAGTATTAGCTTGCTATATTCTTCACGTACTGCTTTCTTTATTCCTTATTTGCTCACTCCATCAATGTAGAAACCTGCGGGTCTTCCCAGTTTCCTCTTAATCCACCCCTCCACTCCCTGCCCCGTGCCCTAGCCCCATCCCACTGGCCAAGTTATCACTAAGTGGTCCTCAGATGCCTTTTTCATAGCTTGAAAATTCATGCTCCTTACCTCCTCCACCAGGCTTCTTTCTCCCACCCCACTACCCCAGTTATTGCTGAACTGTTGTTCCAATTTTCCACATACCATGCATGGCACATTCCCTGTCTCAGTCTTTCCACCATGCAGTCTGTGATCTGTGATACCAGTCTGTTTGATTCACAAAGAATCCTGAAGATGTTTACGGCTACCTTAAAACCTTTCCGTAGTATTCTGTTGCATAAGGGACACATTATACAGTCCCTTTGAAAGTCTGTGTTTTGGGGGGATGTTGTCATGTTGAATGGCAGACAGGCAGCCACTCCCCACTGGTGGTCACAGCAGAGAGCTGGGGCAGCACCTGTGAACCTGACCTGACACCTGGGCTGGTCTCTTCCTTCCTGGCTCGGTGTTGTGTGCTCCCCCAGAACCGGGTCCCCGGAACCCAGGCATCCCCAGTTCTAACCGCCTCAAAGTCTCTTTTTTAAAAATTTTCAATTGAAGGATAATTTCTTTACATCAGAATCTCTAAGTACTGTTGCTCTTCCAGACACCTTGCCCTCCAGCAACACCAACTTTAATTGAACCCATCCTGCATTTTCATAGTATAAACCTTCGGAAATACTTTTTTCTGTTTCAGGTTCCATCTTCACCTACTGGTGAATTTCTCAAAGCTCAACATATGTTTCCAACTCTCTGCAACATTGCCTGGCCTTTGCCCAGCCTCTGTCTGGACCAGTGAAGAAAGTTCTGACTCAGTGTTCCCCAAACCCGGTCTTCTCCTTTATGAGTTAATCTATTTTTATACTTTCTAATTCTTCTGTCTTTTCACATTTTCCACAGTAGGCAACCTCTTTCTCGTGGGCCCAAATGCAACCCCTGCAACCAGTTTCTCTCTGTGACAAGTTTTGCTCTCAGCAACATCTCTACTCCTTTTCCTTTGTTTATTATACTTTCCCATTCACAAACTGTTAATAATAGGATTACCCTGATAGTTTAAGCAACAAGCAAAACTTAGTTACAGTTAATATACACAAATCACGCAAGTGAAAACTCCTGCCATGTGGGAAAAAAATAGAATTTTGAACTGAAGAGCCTAAAACATTTGTGGAAGAAAACACAGACATACCACTTCATTCCTCTTCATCCTCAGATGTCCCTTCCCCTTAGTGAAAATCACTCAGTTGCATCCAACTCTTTGCCACCCCATGGACTGTGGCACGCCAGGCCTCCCTGTCCATCACCAACTCCAGAGTTTACTCAAACTCATGTACATCAAGTCAGTGATGCCATCCAACCATCTCATCCTCTGTCATCCCCTTCTCTTCCTGCCTTCAGTTTTTCCTAGCATCAGGGTCTTTTCCAGTGAGTCAGTTTCATAAGGTGGACAAATTATTGGAGTTTCAGCTTCAACATCAGCCCTTCCAGTGAATATTCAGTACTGAGTTCCTTTAAGATGGACTGGTTGGATCTCCTTGCAATCCAAGGGACTCTCAAGAGTCTTCTCTAACACCACAGTTCAAAAGCATCAATTCTTTGGTGCTCAGCTTTCTTTATAGTCCAACTCTCACATCCATACATGACTACTGGAAAAACCATAGCTTTGACTAGGCAGACCTTTGTTGGCAACGTAACATCTCTGCTTTTTAATATGCTGTCTAGATTGGTCATAACTTTCTTTCCAGGGAGCAAGTGTCTTTTAATTTCATGGCTGCAATCACCATCTGCAGTGATTTTGGAGCCCCTAAAAATAAAGTCTGTCACTGTTTCCATTGCTTTCCCATTTATTTGCAATGAAGTGATGGGACCAGATGCCATGATCTTAGTTTTCTGAATGTTGAGTTTTAAGCCAACTTTTTCACTCTCCTCTTTCACTTTCATCAAGAGGTTCTTTAGTTCCTTTTCACTTTCTGCCATAAGGGTAGTGTCATCTGCATATCTGAGTTTATTGATATTTCTCCTGGCAATCTAGATTCCAGCTTGTGCTTCCTCCAGCCCAGCATTTCTCATGATGTACTCTGCATATAAGTTAAATAAGCAGGGTGACAATATACAGCCTTGACATACTCCTTTCCCTCCTTGGAATCAGTCTGTTGTTCCATGTCCAGTTCTAACTGTTGCTTCCTGACCCGCATACAGATTTCTCAGGAGGCAAGGCCAAGGTGGTCTGGTATTCCTATCTCTTTAAGAATTTTCCAAGTTTGTTGTGATCCACATAGTCAATAGCTTTGGATTGTACAGACCATGGACTTCTCCAGGTCAGAATACTGGAGTGAGTAGCCCTTCCTTTCTTCAGGGGATCTTCCCAACCCAGGGATCGAACCCAGGTGTCCCGCATTGCAGGCAGATTCTTTACCAACTGAGCCACAAGGGAAGCCCATTAGACTCTGATGTTAGAATCTAATGTAAATTGAAAATGATTTCTTATTTAATTGCAGTGTTTTTCTTCAAAATTATTGTTTTTTTCAGGTATATGTTTATTTTGCTCATGCAAACAATAGCATTTCAACCAAATAGTTGAATATGCACTATGATCTGTCCTAGGGACAAAAAAATTTTTAAGTGGGAAATTGTGGTCTAAGTTTCAAACAACTGAGTTAAAGATAGAGTTAAACATATTAGTAAGTGTGGAGGTGCCCTTTTGTAATATTTTTTTAATTTTAGATTTCATAACTTAATATTGGACACTTTCTTGTTCCCTCTGGGCCCTTTATTTAAATAAAGAAGTAGAGTCTCTCATTCTTGTTTTATAGAGCATCTTTAAAATATTTGATGACTTTTTTTTTCCCCTAGCAAAAATAATGTAATCGTTTATTTTTAATGATCAAAAATAAATTCCCTATAGGAAAAAAAAAGTTGGATTTCAGGTGGAGCTTTGGAAGAGTACTTTTACATCTCATTAAAGGATAAAGTCAGTTAAAGGATAAAGTCAGTTTTTTGAGAATAAACTCCAAATGTCAGGACTGTGGCTTCTGAAATAGAACAAAGCTATTTACAACCTGTATTTTCTGAGAGCAAGTGCATAAACGACATAGAGGTGTGGTTTTCTTTCCAACTGACATGATTAAATTGTGATCCTAAAGTGAAATATTAGCAGTGGAATGGAAATTTGTGTCTTTGTTATGGGGGACTTGAAAACAAATTGAACTAGTAAATAGGCCTTAGATTTCATCTAAAATATGAATATTTCATTGAACTGTTGTTCTGCAGAATTTAGGAAATCTAGTGTATGCTGCTGCCAGTTTTTTCAAATCCGTTGAGACCTCCTGAGTATCTCAGACATTTGTTATTCAAAGTTTGGTCTATGAACCAACAGCATTTGCGATATCTGAGAGATTATTAGAAGTATAGAATCACATACTGAAGCCTGTGTGGTGTATGCTAAGTTGCTTCAGTCATGTCTGACTCTTTGCAATCCCATGGACTGTAACCCACCGGCTCCTCTGCTCATGGGATTCTCCAGGCAAGAATACTGGAGTGGGTCACCATGCCCTCCTCCAGGGGATCTTCCCTGAATCAGGAATTGAACTCACATCTCTTACTTCTTCTGCATTGGCAGGCAGGTTCTTTAACACTAGCGCCACCTTTGAAGACCATCACTTTATTCATGTCTGACTCTTTGTGACCCTGTGAATTGTAGCCCACCAGGCTCTTCTGTCCATGGGATTCTCCTGGCAAGAATACTGGTGTGGATTGCCATACCCTTCCCGATTTATACTCTGCACTTTGACAAGATCTCCAAGTGATTCAAATGCACATTAAAGTATGAGAAACAGTGCTGTAGACCAGTGGGATATTTATGCTGTCAGATTAGAGAAAGATAGGAAGCCTTCTTGTCCAAACGGTTCAGGGCAATTCCAGAGTATCTTAGCAAACTCTGGAGGTGAGCTGATGTGTGGAGGATTGTGTGAACCACTCAGAATCATGTTGTTTTAAATCCGGAAGTATCCTCAAAGATGATCTAGTTCAACTATCCTCTTTTTATAACTAGAAATCTAAGTCCTCCCAAATAAAATATTTATTGAATAAAGTTTGTTGTTGCCTGAGATCATAGTCTGCCTACCATAATCTAGAGTAATTTGTTCCATAATTACTCTGGTGAACTAGATGTAGAGAACAACATTCCATGCTTGTGCTTTTTATTTTTACCTGGGAAGTTTTCACCAGTCTCCAGAATCCAGTGACATCAGGTCATGCAGACATTCTTCTATGGCTGTTATGATAGCCAGTTTTCATGTGAATTGCTCAGTTTATACTTTTAACATTCAGAGTGCATAACCTTTCTTTGGTATGTATGGTACCTATGATAACCACATGACTAATTGAATTCAATAGGTTGATTTTACCTTTTTGTCAGAGCTTGCTGCAGTTTATGGGATTGCAAAGAACTGGATATGACTTAGCAACTGAACCAGAGTTTATCTGAGATTTGCCAGTTTACAGATGACTATTGGATGTCGATTTCTGGATGTGATACAGAATCATGAAGTTTTTCTCTTTCAAAATTTCTCAGCCAGCAAATTTCATCTGCCACTTAGCTCACTTCACCAACTTCCCTTCCATTTCATAACATGCTGATACCTCCTTGTGGCTGGATTGTATGTCCTGGTCTTTCCTGACAGCTAGCCACAATTTTTCTGTTTCAACAAACTGTCAAATCCCCAAATCTAATTTTCACTTTTTGTTCAAAACCCTTCTAGGTGGATGATTCCGTTCAGTTCAGTCTCTCAGTCGTGTCCGACTCTTTGTGACCCCATGGACTGCAGCACGCCAGGCTTCCCTGTCCATCACCAACTCCCAAAACTTGCTCAAACGCATGTCCATCGAGTCCGTGATACCATCCAACCATCTCAAGCTATGTTGTCCCTCCTCCTGCCTTCAATCTTTCCCAGCATCAGGGTCTCTTCCAATGAGTCAGTTGTTTGCATCAGATGGCCAAAGTACTGGAGTTTCAGCTTCAGCATCAATCCTTCCAATGAAATTCAGGACTGATTTCCTTTAGGATTGACAGGTTTGATCTCCTTGCAGTCCAAGGGACTCTCAAGAGTCTTCTCCAACACCACAGTTCAAAAGCATCAATTCTTTGGTGCTCAGCTTTCTTTATAGTACAACTATCACATCCATACATGACTACTGGAAAAACCATAGGTTTGACCAGACAGACCTTTGTCAGGAAGATAATGTCTCTGCTTAATAATATGCTGTCTAGGTTGGTCATAGCTTTTCTTCCAAGAGGCAAGCGTCTTTTAATTTCATGGCTGCAGTCACCATCTGCAGTGATTTGGGAGCCCAAGAAGGTAAAGTCTGTCACTGTTTCCATTGTTTCCTAGTTTTCTGAATGTTGAGTTTTAAGCCAACTTTTTCACTCTCCTCTTTCACTTTCATCAAGAGGCTCTTTAGTTCTTCTCTTTCTGCCATAAGTATGGTGTCATCTGCATATCTGAGATTATTGATATTTCTCCCAGAAATCTTGATTCCAGCTTGTGCTTCATCCAGTCTAGCATTTCTCATGATGTACTCTGCATATAAGTTAAAGAAGCATGATGACAATATACAGCCTTGACGTACTCCTTTCCCGATTTGGAACCAGTCTTTTTTTCCATGTCCAGTTCTAACTGTTGCTTCTTCACTTGCATATAGGTTTCTCATGAAGCAGGTCAGGTGGTCTGCTATTCCCATGTCTTTAAGAATTTTCCACAGTTTGTTGTGATCCACACAGTCAAAGACTTTGGCATAGTCAATAAAACAGAAGTAGATGTTTTTCTGGGACTCTCTTTGCTTTTTCAATGATCCGACGGATGTTGGCAATTTGATCTCTGGTTCCTCTGCCTTTTCTATATCTGCTTGACCAGTATTATTTTTTACTAAACAGATAATTGACTCCGGTGATTAATATCATTTGTCTTTTTCAGCTTATAATAAGTTTTAAAGTAAATTTCACCCCATTTAAAGAAGAAAAATAAAGACATTCTTAATGTATCTGTTGGGAAGGCCAGGAGTCTAAGAAGAGTTTATATCTGTACTTTTGAAAGTGAAGTTGCTCAGTCATATCTGACTCTTTGCAACCCCATGGACTGTAGCCTACCAGGCTTCTCCATCCATGGGACTTTCCAGGCAAGAGTACTGGAGTAGATTGCCATTTCCTTCTCCAGTGGATCTTCCCAAACCAGGGATTGAATCCGGGTCTCCCGCATTGTAGGCAGACGCTTTACCGTCTGAGCCACTGGGTATGTGGATTCTAGTACAAAATTTCTGTCTTAATATTTTAAAACGAGTTGATGCTACATGTACTTACAGGTCACAATACATGTTTTAATTTAATGAACAAAAGTTTGTAGACTTATTTAATAGCCTACTGTTAGAGTACATTTGTGCTGTGATAGAGAATAGGAAAGACATTACAATATTGTCCTTTTTTCACAGATGTTACTAAGAGTATGTTTGTGTTTTAAAATTCTGTGGCAAATCTTTAAAGTTATATTTCTAACACTGGTTACTTATTTTTAGTGAATGGGAAAATGCAAGAAAAATTTTCTGACCTGTGAATTCATCTTATTTACCGTCTTTCATTTAATAATTAGTATTTCAGAATTCTGTATAATGAAATCATTTTGAGTTCCAAAGTGGATTTATTATAAAGAGACATCAGTTCAGTAAAGGGATGTGGGGAAGCCATAAACTAGTAGTTATTTAAGTAAGGTGTTAAATCAAATATTGATAGTTGAATTTGTTGTTAATAAATTGTTAAAGTGAGTCCTTGTACACTGATTTGAAGTTGCACACACATGAAAGCAAATATATTTTCTTATCACTTAGGTATGTGTCATGATGTAGGTTATTTTTTTTTTCTTACTCTTGTCTTATAATATCTTGGGCAGTGTGTTTGCAATGATTTTATCTACACCTGGGCCAACCAATGTGAGAAATTTAATTTCCAGAAGACTGAAGCCACTTATCATCAAACTGTCTTCCTGACTAACATAACAAGGATGTATGTCTGCCTAACTCTGTTTTCTGTCAGTCATAAATATAAAGCAGTATGAAACAATGAATCTGATTTAAACATTAAGCTCTGTACTTAAAAAATGTGGAACAACTTACTAAAATGACCACTTTACTAATGCAAGTGGAAGGGGTTAGAACAGGACCATTGGTTGATATTTTCAAGATTGCCATGTCTTGTATTGAGTATCATACACCTACTCTCTTACTTTAGTACATTTCCCTCTCTTATCCTTTGCACAAGTTGCTATATGATTTTTTTTTAAAAGAGTATATAATTTAGGAAATCACTATAATTTGACTCTAAATATTTTAATATATAAATTAATTCATGGATGCATAAATTAAGAATGCTTTTCCTTTAAAATATTTTTACATATTATCCATTTTAGGAAAGAACTTCCTTGACCTCTAATATAATAAGCCTGTTATATTATGCACAAATTATATATATATGTGTATATATATGCATAAATGTATAAACTGCTCAAAGCCTAATGCTTTGTATTCTGAGTCTTATCATATGTTCAATATAATTTTGCATAATTTAAATACAGTTGTTATCGCCTGTATAGTAGACTGGAATTTGGAATAGTACTTAAATCTGTAGCAGTTTGAGTAGCATAGGATTCTTGCCACTGTTCTTGCCTCTTTAATGCCAAGAACCTCTTTCTAGTGATTGGCCCTCTAAATTCATTTGCTCCTTTCATTTCAGTGATGCCTCCAAATTGTAGACTGATGTAGCTTGATCTCTTTCTTTAGATTGTGAGATCTCTTTCTCTTAGATTGTGAGAAACTTGAGGATTAGATGTGTTTCATATCTTCTTTTTACTTCCAGTGCTTGGTATATTGTGAGGTACCCTAACAGTTTCTTGATGGATGTTTTGGGATAATTATGTTTCCTGGAAGATTTCTACCTTATGACCGCCTCAATTTTTAACTCTTGGTCTTTTTTCTTGTCTTCATTTAAAGTCTCCCCAGAAAAGGATTTACTATAACTCAGATCTGATGGTAAAAAACTGTATAGATTACATTCTAGTACAGTAATTATGCTAAAGTATACTGAATTTATCTGATTTAGCCATTCCAAGGCTTTATGAAGCAAGAACTAGTCTCACTTGTTTTCCTACAGATATAGAGTTAGAATGATAATTCTGCTATTGTTTTTAAACCACCATCAGGGAATATTTACAGCGTTTTAATACCATTCTATTTGTTGTCATCAACTAATAGGAAGGTGAATGGGGAATTGGGTTCCCGTGAGCTTCCTGTGTGATGCCTTAATATGATTTAACAGTCAGGGAAACAAAATAAATACGAAAATTTGTTTGGTACAGAAACATTAGTTCATCTGGGTTTGGAAACTTGCAAAGAGCTTCTTGCTAAAGTTGATGCTATTTATTAAGTTATAGTAGAGAGTGTTGATTTCATTTATTTTTATTAATGAATATAAAATAGGCTAGTGAATAACTGAATTTATGCATTCTTATTCTGTTGGCAAGGCTATTTTTACAAAGAGAGCAAAGTAGCAGAGAGCATGGAATGAAGGTTATTGTGGATTCTGGACCAGACCGAGTAAAATCACTAAGCATAAGGAGCGGAAAAAATTAGAGAACTCATGAGTTACTGATCATCTAGAAACATTTTTTGTTGTTTCAAATAAAGTTAACATATTTAATACCCATTCTAATGAGTATACTGTACTCATTCAGCTCAGTTCAGTCGCTCAGTCGTGTGCGACTCTTTGCGACCCCATGAATTGCAGCACGCCAGGCCTCCCTGTCCATCACCAACTCCCGGAGTCTACCCAAACCCATGTCCATCGAGTCAGTGATGCCGTCCAACCATCTCATCCTCTGTCGTCCCCTTCTCCTCCTGCCCCCAATCCTACCCAGCATCAGGGTCTTTTCCAATGAGTCAACTCTTCACATGAGGTGGCCAAGTATTGGAGTTTCAGCTTCAACATCAGTCCTTCCAATGAACACCCAGGATTGATTTCCTTTAGGATGGATTGATTGGATCTCCTTGCAGTCCAAGGGACTCTCAAGAGTCTTCTCCAACACCACAATTCAAAGGCATCAATTCTGCGGTGCTCAGCTTTCTTCACCATCCAACTCTCACGTCCATACATGACCACTGGAAAAACCATAGCCTTGACTAGACGGACTTTTGTTGGCAAAGTAATGTCTCTGCTTTTCAATATGCTATCTAGGTTGGCCATAACCTTCCTTCCAAGGAGTAAGCATCTTTTAATTTCATGGCTGCAATCACCATCAGCAGTGATTTTGGAGCCCAAAAAGATAAAGTCTGACACTGTTTGAACTGAATGAGTATAGAGTTTGGAGAAGTGTCCATTTTGATAAAGGGTATATATTTAAGGAAGAGGTTAAATTGAAACCCTGGCATGTGTGTATTTTATAAAAGCTCTGACAGAGAACTAGACATATAATCAGAGACTTAATTTATTAAAAGTCAAGCCAGAATAAGGTAAAGTAACTATTAGAGAGAAAGGAGGTAAATAATCGGTTTAAGGCTTTTCATACAGGGATTTTTAAAAATCTTAATTCCTAGTCTATACATACTATATATGTCACCTGGAAAAATAGCTATTATGTATTTAGTTGTTTTTTTTTTTAAGAATGTTATATATCATCAGGTTAATAGCAGACATTCACCGATCAGGTGTTCAAGCATGAGTAATCTCCTTTTGGGGGAGAGTTCACACTTATCTTTTTAGCTTCTAACTGGTTAATCTCATACTTATTTAGAGTAGCCTTTTTTTTTTTTTGGGTACTGTAGTTAGAAAATTTTCTGTTAAGCATTGTAAAAGTGCTTTTGATATTTTTGATAGATGATCTCTTATGTGAACGTAGCATTTGAGTTATTTCCTTTCACAGCAGGATTACATATTATCCCCAATGATTGTATCCAAGAAAAAAGTGATAGAGCGTCTTAATCTGCTGTATACATGCTATTCTATTTTGTTTTAATTGAAATGGGGCTCTCAGGTCACCTGTGGGAATCCATGCTAACTGATGGGCAGTTCTTCATGTCTGCAGCTGCTGTGTATTTTTCCCTTGAGCGTATATATCTCTTAAAGAGTAACTGTCCATGCTGAAAATAGAGAGTGGACAGCAGTTGATAAATAGCCTTTCCTTAAGCCAAGAAAATCTGAAAAATATAGATTAATTCATCCTAGTTTTCTGTATTATAGACTCAATAATTCTACAACATATGGAAAGATGTCTTTTAAAAACGTATTTTTGAGCAACCAAGCATTTTTCTTGCTAAAGCTCCTGAATTGTTTGTTGTATTAATGCCAGTCTAATACCCCAATTACAATGGAGGCTTTGTGGTTTAATATATTGTGAGATAAATAATACTGTTCTGTTTTTTTATATGTATCTATATCTTTCATTTTATTTTTTCGTTAGGCTCCACCACACTTAAACAGGGCTTTCTTGGTGTCTCAGATGATAAAGAATCTGCCTGCAATGCAGGAGACCCAGGTTCAATCCCTGGGTTGGGAAGATCCCCTGGAGAAGGCAGTGGCCAACCCACTTTAATATTCTTGCCTGGAGAATTCCGTGAACAGTGCAGCCTGGCGGCCTGCAGTCCATGGGGTCACAAAGAGTCAGACAAGACTGAGCAACTAACACTTTCACTTTCCACACTTAAGCAAGTTCCGTGTTTCCTGTGGTCTAGTTTGTTTCTTGAGGAAAAATTCTTTTTCCTTTAAATATACAAAGGGTTCTGTTTCTTATGTAATTGAAGCAACTTCCTTAAATTATTATTTTATTTTTACCTAAATAACATTACTTTCTTTAACACTGTTGTATATTTTTGGTTAAATTCACTTTCTTTGGATTAAAACAATCTAGGTGGAAAAATTGCTTTCTAGCTCTTTTAAAGAGCTTCAATATGGCTATAGCTATAGATAAGGAACAGATTATAAACAGACAAAATGCAGAAAAATATTCATGAATGCATACATGCTTCCAGTTTAGGAAATGTGTAAGTACACTCTTTGTAAGTAATTTAATGATAAAGCTACTTCATATATTAAAAACCTTATCTTAGATGTAGTGCTTTTCCAGTTTGGCTTCCAAAGTTCTCAATTATGAGGCCACTATCATTTACCTTACTGTCTTCTCTGTAATAAAGGAAGCTCAGTGACAGTATATGTGGTTGAAATAAAGTAAAGCAAGTTAGCATGAACTGTATCCCTTGTATTCTATCTCATACATACATATATAAATGTATCACACATACATTTTTGAGACCTATCTTTTTATTCATTTGAAACTGTAGCATTTTCTAAGGCTCAATAAAGAAATTTTCTTAAAATTAAGCTCTTAAACATTTTATTTTACTTGTTCAAAAATATGTTTTTCATTTGACTGAATATTTTCAGAAGCTCCCAATCCATTTTATGGAAGTAATGAGATATGTCACAGACTTTGAGTGCTATAGGATCACTTGTTGGTGAGCAGAAGTAGAAAATATTTATAAAGATGTGATATCTAAATTCTCTGTAATAAGGATGATGATGGTGAATAATCACTACCATAATAACATTATTCATAGCTGTTGGCTATGCACTAAGCGTAGCATAGTATTTAATTGCTTTTAGTAATCCTTTTAAATGTCCTTTGATTTTGATATTATTATATATTTAGTTCAGATATCACAACTGATATGGGTCAAAGCTAGGACTGGAGTCCAAGTTTTCTGATTGAAACCTTTTAGCTCTTTATCTGTCTTCTGCACCAAAAACACATACATTTTTCAAAGTGGAATAAAAAATAAAATGAAAATTCAAGAAACTTTCTAACAAAAACTTTTATCTAGGTAAAGAAAGGTAGGATTTTTCATAATCCTGTTCATATAATTACCTGTTTTATTTTCTTTGCTGAATTGCTTCCAGATTTGCCAATCAGAAGCACTATTTCCTGTAAAGAACAAGTGATTCAAAATCCTTTATCGTTTTTGCTGTGAAGATAGCATTTCTTTGGATTTATTAATTACTTTTGGGGAGTTTATGGAAACTTATCTTTTCTAGAGTTCTGATGCTTAAAGAAAAAAAGAAGGAAAAAAGGCATTCATGTCTTCAGGAAAATCAAAGGTAGGCCAGGATTATAGGTTGTAAGCAATTTTACATTTCTGAGTGTGATGTTTCTTTGCTTTAATCCTTTTTAAAAATGCTTATCTGTTCATGAATGAAGCAATAGTTTTAGTGAGGCAGGAAATGACAATATTTTCTTTTAATGAATATTCTTGCTTCCTTTGTACAAGTAACTACCAGAAAGGATTCCTTCATGATTTCAGAATGGAGCTGTTTTAAAGTGGTTTATAATTCTCTAGATCTTCTACTAAAATGGTAATTTAAAAATTTTGCTAAGGCTATAAATTTCCTTTTTGTTGTTAATTATGGTCCTAAAAGAGATTTCAGGGGAAAAAAATACCCTAAATGTGAGAAGTACTATTATATAGATCATACTATACATAAATGTTTGCCTCTATTTTCTAAGATTTCTAGCCTTTACTCTTTTTTTAAACCTTGAATATCTTAGAGACAAAAGCTTAGAACTTTAAGCTTGAGAACAAATTATTTTGAGAGGGTTAGGAATTTAATTGCCACTGATTGCTTTTACTTAATTCACTTACTTTTACAAACTTCAGTAGATTGATTATGCAGAAAAGTATTATCTTTTAAGTTTGCTTAGTTTTCATGTGATATAATATATTCTTCCCAATGCTATAGTATTTCTGAATTAGAAAATAACATTATTGAATTAGCATAGACTCTTCTTGTGAAATGAAACTGATTGATTTCAAGTTCAAAGAAATTTTAGAAAATAATGGAAAAATAAACCATACTACAGATGGGCCTTTATGAGCACAAATACACATCTATAATTGGCAGTGAAAAACAAGAGGCCAAGGAAAGTGTTAAAAACATGTCAGTTGGTGAAAATTGTTACGACTCCTCACATCCCCAACCCCCTCCACTTTGTAGCTGAATACATTCTCTGAAAAAACTTAGCTGTATAGGATTTGTTTATTTGTTCATTGGTTATCTTTGAAGTTCCTTTTTACAGAAACTAATTTCAACAAGTATTTTTTAACATACTGACTACAGTGTTAGCAATTTTATGACATGTTTTGTTTTAAGAAGATTTTTCTGTTCATTTTTAGTGCACTTTCATTTGTTCCTTATAATAAGTATGTCAAAATTTGTTTAATAATAATGCCAAGTTAATTTCAGAGAAGAACAAGAGATGAATACTATGCTTCTTGTGAGGATTATTTTAAACAGTAGCTTTCCGCATGTGATTTTCTTTTTTATAATAATTTATATAGACTTGTTAATTTTATAGCCAATAACTAGCTTATATATCCTGTTGGTAATTTTACAGCCAATAACTAACGTATATATCCTGTTGATAGAAAAATAGGCCTGGAAATCTGTAATTTATAATTGGGAGGCCGCTGGGCTTTAAGGTCAATTTATGTCATCTCTTTGGTGTAAATCTCTGTTTTTGCTTCTATGAAATTGGAATTGTGAAGTGCTTTTAAACTTCTAGAGCCTGTCAGTTATGATATGTGAGGATAATTTTGAAGATGTAAAATTCTCTCCAACCTGTCTTTTCAACTTTCCCTAAAAAGCAAGAAGGAGAAAGCTGATTACTATATATAGACAGTACAATAAGGAGATCAGTGATTTGTGAACAGTAAACCATAAGGCAGCATCCCCTATAATCAATCAGTCCTTCTCCATGGTTCATTAAAGTAAAGCATCCAGTTTGCCCAGCTTGCAAAAAGAGTGGTGTGTTTCAGTTCTCTCTCTTCACGGGTCCCAACTCTTTTTGACTTGTTATTGTTGAGTTGCCTGTTTAGTTCTCTTTATTCCCCATAACTTGTCTTTGGTACAGATAGGGAATTTTATTTTTTACTTATTTATAAGTTCTAGAAAAGGACTGTGTTTCCCATTTTCACTGTAGAAACAGTGATTGTGTTGTGTTGTGGTTTAGCACGGCGCAAGATTTGAGAATGACTGAATTAATCTTAGGTTTAGTTGGGATACCTTCTCCAGAATTCTGCCTTATGATATTTTTTTTTCATTAATTGTGAACCATATGTAACTAAATGACAGAGATGTCTATCAAAGCATCTGGCATTTGTGAGTGACTCCATCAGTGCTTTACCTGTAATCCAAGCCTGTTTAAGTACAGAATGGTGGTTTGTAGTTCTCATTCATTATTTTAACTCAAAAATACTTAATCAGTTTAGTAGGCTACCTTTTATAAATCTGTTTACCTTTCTCTCTCTAGTGGAAATATTTAACATTCTACCTCTTCAGTATGTTATAGTTAATAACTTACCATCTGATAAAATGCTGGATATCATTGTCTATGACAAACGCCTCTTAATCCTTTCTCTGATCTAATTATCTACAACATCCTCAGGAGCTGCCAAATGCTTGCAGTCATTCCTCTGATGGTCTCTTGGTTTAAGTAAGGATTCTTTTATTTAGTAGAAGTTAAAAGTAAGAAGGTAAAAAGCAACTTAATGTGATATGGCTCAAGATGAGGTATGGCTCGAGATAATTGTCATTGAACCAAATTTATATAAAAAGGCAAGAATAGAATCTTTCTCACTGATAAAAATCTTTGTAAATAATTGAAGATTTTTATTTTTTAAATGGCGATAGATCTTTATAAGAAATGAACTGAAAGTTGGACGTGAGTTAGGCACTAGTGACTGATAAGTGAGGCGTGACAGCTTGGTGGGTGTGTGCTAAGTTGCTTCAGTTGTGTCCGACTTTGCAACACTATGGACTGTAGCCCACCAGGCTCCTCTGTCCATGGGATTCTCCAGGCAAGATTAGTGGTGTGGGTTGCCATGCCCTCCTCCTGGTTGGGGATCTTCCCAACCCAGGGATCGAACCTGTGTCTCCTGCACCTCTTACATTGCAGGCAGATTCTTTACCACTGGGGAAGCCGCCAGGGACAGATTTAAGTTAAAAAAAATATTGATCCATTATAATACCACTGAGTATCTGGGATTTTTAGTTCTGTCTCACATATGTAGGTTAGACACACTGAAGCGTTTAGTCCTATGCCCTTTTATTAACCTCTCGGTGATTGGATGATCATGTTGCTTTAGCCATGTTCTTCCATATTTTCTAAGTCTTTTTTAACATACTTTTTAATAGTAGAAATCCAAGTACCAGGAAGCAGTAAAAGAAGGAAGAACCTTGGGAAAGAAAGTAGACCAGAGTCATGTTCTTATATTTAAAAACAGCATCAAGAGGATTTCTTTTTCCTCAAAAAAACTAACCCTGCAACAATGCAATATGACAACTGTCTACCACAGAATAGCACAATACAGTTTCCAAATGAGACATATAAATATAATAGCATTGGCCAAATTAATTAGATATACACCTGTTTTCAGTTGATTATTTCCAAATTCTTGCCTTTAAAAGTTTCCTAATTCCTCGGACTTCTAATATGTACCTAGAAGGTGTATGTTCCCAATTGCTGTTTTGAAGATTTTGTTGTTTTCCCTTTTAAAAAGTGAAAGTGTTAGTTGCTCAGTCCTGTTGGACTTTTTGTGATCCCATGGACTATAGCCTGCCAGGCTCCTCTGTCCGTAGAATTCTCCAGGTAAGAATACTGAAGTGGATAGTCATTCCCTTCTCCAGGAGATCTTCCTGACAGAATCCAGGATCGAATCCAGGTTTCCTACAATGCAGGAGATTCTTTACCTTCTGAGCCACCAGGGAAGCCCTGTTTGCAACTCAGGGTACTTAGAAGTATTCATAAGTTGTTGTGATGATTTAATTTTATTATATATAGGATACAATGAGAAGCCAGATTTTTTTTTTCTGGTTTTGGATTTTTTTGTATGTTGGAGCTAGTAAAGCTTTAATTTTTAGATTTGTATTATAATAAAGTTGGAACAAAATCACTTATTGAATTGAACTCATTATCACAGTCTTTACAAAATAAATCCTAAATAAGCACAAGCCTTTAAATAATCAGTAAATGTTATTCCACCAAAGATGTTAATCAAGCCAAAATTGCAATTCTTTAGGGAATGAGAGGTTTAAAATAAAGTTATACAAGTGTTCTGAATAATACAAATAATACTTGAACACTCAGAATATTTTCCTCCTACTTTACTCAAGTTCTATAAATTTTGCAAATAATTTAAAACATGTTTGCAGTAAATCAAATGTCTTGCCCTTTTAAGACATTTTTTAAACGTCTGTCAAAATAAAATGACCATGTATTAGAGAACTCACAAGTGTTATGTGATGGAAAAGTGAACACACACTGTCTCAATTAATATGGGGATTTCCTTTCCACAGGTGTGTTAGTTTGCAGGGGCTACCATAACAAACTACCACAGACTGGGTTGCTCAAACAACAGAAATTCATTTAATCACAGTTCGGGAGGCAAGAAGTCCAAGATTAGGTGCCGACAGGGTTGGTTGGCTACATTCCAAGATGTTTTGCCCTGACTTGTGGAGGCCATGTTGTCTCTTTGCCTCCAAGTCTTTCCCTCTCTCTATGTATTTACCTTTCAGGAATGCCACTCCTATTGGATTAGGACTCACCTCAAGGACCTCTTTTTACCTTAACCTTTTAAAGGCCCTATCTCTAAATTCATTTATATTCTGTGGTTGTTGTTCAGTTGCTATGAGCCAACAGATGTTGGCAACTTTATCTTTGGTTACACTGCCTTTTCTAAATCTAGCTTGTACATCTGGATGTATCTTGATTCACATATTGCTGAAGCCTAGCTTGATGGATTTTGAGCATTACTTTGCTAACAGGTGAAATGAGTGCGATTGTGGGGTAGTTTAAACATTCTTTGGCATTGCCCTTCTGTGGGATTGGAATGGAAACTGACCTTTTCCAGTCCTATGGCCACTGCTGCGTTTTTCCAAATTTCCTGGTACATTGAGTGCAGCACTTTCACAGCATCATCTTTTTGGATTTGAGATAGCTGAGCTACAATTCTGTCACTTCCACTAGCTTTGTTCACAGTGATGTTCCCTAAGGTCCATTGACTTTGTGCTCCAGGATGTCTGGCTCTAGATAAATGATCACACAATCACGGTTATCCAGGTCATCAAGATCTTTTTTGTACAATTCTTTTGTGTGTTCCTACCACCTATTCTTAGTATCTCCTGCTTCTATTAGGTGCATACCATTTCTGTCCTTTATTGAGCCCATCTTTGCTTGAAATGTTCCCTTGGTATCTGTAATTTTCTTGAAGAGATCTCTAGTCTTTCCCATTCTATTGTTTTCCTCAGTTTCTTTGCATTGTTCACTGAAAAGGGCTGAGGTACTGGGGCTTAATTTCATCATATGAATTTGTGAGGAAACAAATTCAACTCATACCTGAAACTATGGGACTTACCTAAGTATTTAGGTCTCCTGTCTTTCAGTCTTATTAAATCTGTCTTCATTTTTTTCTTAATCAGATTTGACAAAGAATTTTTCATTTTGTTAGCCTTTAAAAAAACCCACAAAAACAGCTTTGTGTTATACTGACCTGCTTGACTGTAATTTTTCAGAGTTAGCTGATGCTCTATAACCAATTACTGTACATGTGTGCTAAGTCATTTCAGCTGTGTCCGACTCTTTGGTACTCTATGGTGTGTAACCCGCCAGGGTCTTCTGTCCATGGGGTTCTCCAAGGAAGAATACTGGCATGGGTTGCTATGACATCCTCCAGGGGATCTTCCTGACCCATATGTCTTATGTTTCGTGCATTGGCAGGTGGGTTCTTTACCACTAGCACCACATGGGAAGCCCAACCAATTATTAACGCTACTCCTTCCCAGCTCCATTATTATTTTGAGAAGAGTGAACCTAGAGGTAGCCACTATCTTGAACTTGTGTTTTTCATTCTTGAATATATTATGCCCTTTTATTACTGCACATTATCTGTCAACAAAGTATATATACTGTTGATCATAGATTTTTAAGCTTTTTTACAGATGACTTTTCCACATAGTAATCAAATTTTTAATTTTTATTTTGTTTATCATATACTGCAGTTTTAATTCATTGTAAGTTCAGTCATACCAACATTCATTTGCAGAGTTACTTCAGTACCTTTCAATTACTCACTTATTTCTTTCAACGATTCTGCATTTATTTAGCCTTTCTATTTTTTTTAAAGCCAATTTTCAAAAAGTTGATAATAGAATTCTCTTAATAATTTAAGCAACTCAACTGTGCTTCTAACTGGCACCATACTTTATTCCTGAGAATTAATTTTTTTTTCTTTTTTTACCATTATCAATTTCTGTTACTTTGTTTGTTAGTATTTTTCCCTTTCCCAGAGGAATTTTTGGTATTCTCATCCCTCTAATCTTTTTTTGTTATCAGTATCATTAATTTCTGCCCTTTATTATTTTACTTCTTTTATTCTCTTAATATTAGTCTGTTTTTCTTTTTCTAGTTTTTTAAGGGGCCTTTTTAAATCAATTGCTTTCCAATATTTTGAATTAATGCATTAAATTAATGCATTTATTTATGTTTAGTTGCATTCCCTGTGTTTTGATATATGGTCTTTCATTGCTGTTCATTTATAAATTTTATATAATTTCTATTATGAGAAATAGGAGTATAAGTTGATTTTTTAAATTAATTAACTTATTTTAATTGGAGGCTAATTACTTTAAATAAACAAATTGATTTTTTTCAGTCTCTCAAATTTTTGTTTTTGTTTCACTACTTTTCCAACACCAGTTTTAAATTTAATTGCATTATTATTAAATAACTTGTCTTTTTAATATTTGTCCCTTGAAATTTATTCAAACTTCCTTTATATCCTAATGCCTGTCATACTTTCCAAAATATTCCATGTTTATTTTAAATATATATGTATGTATCATTTCTGTTTGAAGTGTAAGAATTTTCTATGTATCTCATGATTTAGCTTGTTAGTTCTATTGTTAAAATCCTTTCGATTCTTTTCCTTTTCAATCTATTCATTTATAATAGAGTACATTAGAATCTCAAATAAAATTGTGGATAGGTGTGTGGAAGCTGTACAGAAACTGATGCCATGAGAGTATGGATTCATTGCCCTTGTCCCAAATTGGAAGTGATGGATTCAAGCCAATGTCTGTCTGACTTTGGGGGCAAGTTCTTAACTTCTAATGTTAGTATAATTTTAAAAAAAAAGAACTGCGAGTTTGGATAAGTTCAGTTCATTCGCTCAGCTGTGTCCAACTCTTTGCCACCCCATGGACTGCAGCATGCCAGGCCTCCCTGTCCATCACCAACTCCCGGAGCTTGCTCAAACTCATGTCCATCGAATCAGTGATGCCACCCAACCATATCATCCTCTGTCGTCCCCTTCTCCTCCTGCCCCCAATCCTACCCAGCATCAGGGTCTTTTCCAATGAGTCAACTCTTCGCATGAGGTGGCCAAAGTATTGGAGTTTTAGCTAACATCAGTCCTTCCAATGAACACCCAGGATTGATCTCTTTTAGGATGGATTGATTAGATCTCCTTGCAGTCCAAGGGACTCTCAAGAGTCTTCTCCAACACCACAGTTCAAAAGCATCAATTCTGTGGTGCTCAGCTTTCTTCACCGTCCAACTCTCACATCCATACATGACCACTGGAAAAAACCAAAGCCTTGACTAGATGGAATTTTGTTGGCAAAGTAATGTCTCTGCTTTTCAATATGCTGTCTAGGTTGGCCATAACCCTCCTTCCAAGGAGTAAGCATCTTTTAATTTCATGGCTGCAATCATCATCAGCAGTGATTTTGGAGCCCCAAAAAATAAAGTCTGACACTGTTTCCACTATATCCCCATCTATTTCCCATGAAGTGATAGGACCAGATGCCATGATCTTAGTTTTCTGAACGTTGAGCTTTAACCCAACTTTTTCACTATCCTCTTTCACTTTCAGCAAGAGACTCTTTAGTTCCTCTTCACTTTCTGCCATAAGGGTGGTGTCATCTGCATATCTGAGGTTATTGATATTTCTCCCGGCAATCTTGATTCCAGCTTGTGTTTCTTCCAGCCCAGCGTTTCTCATGATGTACTCTGCATATAAGTTAAATAAGCAGGGTGACAATATACAGCCTTGACGTACTCCTTTTCCTATGTGGAACCAGTCTGTTGTTCCATGTCCAGTTCTAACTGTTGCTTCCTGACCTGCATACAGGTTTCTAAAGAGACAGTTTAGATGGTCTGGTATTCCCATCACTTTCAGAATTTTCCACGGTTTATTGTGATCCACACAGTCAAAGGCTTTGGCATAGTCAATAAAACAGAAATAGATGTTTTTCTGGAACTCTCTTGCTTTTTTGATGATCCAGCGGATATTGGCAATTTGATCTCTTGTTCCTCTGCCTTTTCTAAAACCAGCTTGAACATCTGGAAGTTCACGGTTACATATTGCTGAAGCCTGGCTTGGAGAATTTTGAGCATTACTTTACTAGCATGTGAGATGAGTGCAATTGTGCGGTAGTTTGAGCATTCTTTGGCATTGCCTTTCTTTGGGATTGGAACAAAAACTGACCTTTTCCAGTCCTGTGTCCACTGCTGAGTTTTCCAAATTTGCTGGCATATCGAGTGCAGCACTTTCACAGCAGCATCTTTCAGGATTTGAAATAGCTCAACTGGAATTCCATCACCTCCACTAGCTTTGTTCATAGTGATGCTTTCTAAGGCCCACTTGACTTCACATTCCAGGATGTCTGGCTCTAGGTGAGTGATCACACCATCGTGATTATCTGGGTCGTGAAGATCTCTTTTGTACAGTTCTTCTGTGTATTCTTGCCACCTCTTCTTAATATCTTCTGCTTCTGTTAGGTCCATACCATTTCTGTCCTTTATCGAGCCTATCTTTGCATGAAATGTTCCTTTGGTATCTCTAATTTTCTTGAAGAGATCTCTAGTCTTTCCCAGTCTGTTGTTTTCCTCTATTTCTTTGCACTGATCGCTGAGGAAGGCTTTCTTATCTCTCCTTGCTATTCTTTGGAACTCTGCATTCAGATGGGAATGTCTTTCCTTTTCTCCTTTGCTTTTCACTTCTTTTCTCTTCCCAGCTATCTGTAAGGCCTCCTCAGACAGCCATTTTGCTTTTTTGCATTTCTTTTCCATGGGGATGGTCTTGATCCCTTTCTCCTGTACAATGTCATGAACCTCTGTCCATAGTTCATCAGGCACTCTGTCTATCAGATCTAGTCCCTTAAGTCTATTTGTCATTTCTACTGTAAGTGATTTGATCTAGGTCATGCCTGAATGGATTAGTGGTTTTCCCTACTTTCTTCAATTTAAGTCTGAATTGGGCAATAAGCAGTTCATGATCTGAGCCATAGTCTGCTCCCGGTCTTGTTTTTGCTGGCTGTATAGAGCTTCTCCATCTTTGGCTGCAAAGAATATAATCAATCTGATTTTGGTGTTGACCATCTGGTGATGTCCACGTGTAGAGTCTTCTCTTGTGTTTTTGGAATAGGGTGTTTGCTATGACCAGTGCATTCTCTTGGCAAAACTCTATTAACCTTTGTCCTGCTTCATTGTGTACACCAAGGCCAAATTTGCCTGTTACACCAGGTGTTTCTTGACTTCCTACTTTTGTATTCCAGTCCCCTATAATGAAAAGGACATCTTTTTTGGGTGTTAGTTCTAGAAGGTCTTGTAGGTCTTCATAGAACCGTTCAACTTCAGCTTCTTCGGCATTACTGGTTGGGGCATCGATTTGGATTACTGTGATATTGAATGGTTTGCCTTGGAAACGAACAGAGATCATTCTGTCGTTTTTGAGATTGCTTCCAAGTACTGCCTTTCTGACTCTTTTGTTGACCATGATGGCTACTTCATTTCTTCTAAGGGATTCTTGCCCACAGTAATAGATATAATGGTCATCTGAGTTAAATTGACTCATTCCAGTCCATCTTAGTTAGCTGATGCCTATAATGTCGACGTTTACTTTTGCCATTTCCTGTTTGACCACTTCCAATTTGCCTTGATTCATGGACCTAACATTCCAGGTTCCTATGCAGTATTGCTCTTTATAGCCTCGGACTTTGCGTCTATCACCAGTCACCTCCACAGCTGGGCATCGTTTTTGCTTTGGCTCCATCCCATCATTCTTTCTGGAGTTATTTCTCCATGCCTAAAATCAGAACCATTCAACTTATCAGTTGATTTGGTACTAAAAAACTGTATCCTGTGACACATTTCACTTCTTAGTTACCATAACTGACTCTGGAAAGGTGAATACATGATTCTGAATTTTAAACTTTCCTTTTCAGAGCTCGTTCTCATTCTGCTCATCATTTAATTGCCTAATTTGAATTTCTGATACCACTGTTCCTTCAGAATCATTCAGTTATTTTCAGATGCTGCCATGGATCGATTTTGACCTGACCTCTTGTCCATTCCTTCTGACTCTTTTTGGCAGGAGGCTTTAGAGCCATCCCCTCACCGTCTTTCCAGAGCATCTAGACTGGAGAGCATCTCTCGTTTCCAGTTGTTTGCTGCTGCCTAGGTCTCTGTTCAGAGGTCCACAACTGAAGTCAGCCCACATTCCAGGTTGAACAGCTAATGGAAAGTGGCAGATAGGCCCCCGAAGCGCACATTTTCCAAGAAAGGTCATGAGAAGATTGTCTTCCTGCCAGGGCCAGATAGGTTACATTGAGGGCAGCTGAGCATGGAAGTGCAGAGCGGTGGGGGATAAGGACTGTAGGCTGCAGGGGTTACCAGGTCAAGTTTGTCCTGATATTACAATTGTTGAAGAGCAACGTTAATGCCAGGCGTATGGCAACACTGCTGAAATGTGGAGCAGGAATGAGGTTTGAAGTCAATCTGTCTGAGACATCTGTGATGAAACTGAGCACAGCGCTTGCCTAGAACTCGTGCTTTTGTCCTGAGCCTCAGCTTCTTCTCTCATAAGAAGGTTGAGGGAAATGACAGCAGCCTCCAGGAGCTGGTAAGAGAATTCAGTAAAATCGTGTCCATAAAGTACCCGCAACAATACCCGGCGTGGAGGAGGGACTCGGGAAGCACTGGGGTCATTGCTGCTCTTCTTTCTGTTGCTGCTGCTTTTTATGGTGATTTCTTGTTGTTGTTGTTGGAAGGTAGCTGGGAAAGAGCCATTATCGAGGCATTTTATATGCTGACTGGTGGACCACGTAAAAGCAAAATGTCCTATGACTTACATATGTTCTGTGACCAATTCAAAATTTTAATCTTGTGGTAGACTGCAACACTGTTGAAAATTTTTGCTGCTGCTCCTTGGAGGAGGATTATGTTGCTTGGGCCCATTGACATCAGATTGGCTATATTACATGTTGTTGAAATCCAGAGAGGCTGTGTTGGTTTTGATCAGTAACACATGCATGAAAGTGGCATGAATTACTTTTAAATAGAAACTTTAAAAGCCCAGGTTACAGTCAGTTTCTCTTTTCTTCCCTTCTGTTATAAGGCTGGCAGGCTAGAGGGAGACTGCCCCCTCAATCTGGAGCATATAATGAAAACAGCACAGAGCATGATAAAAAGTAATATTTAGTCACTCGTGATACTGACATTGTTTATTGATGCAACAAAGCCTAGTATAGTGACAGAGTTCTCATGTTTTGTATTTCAAACACTCAACCATGTCATTGTCCATGTTGGTACAGAGAGAAGTCAAGTATAGAGTTAATCTGTCCAGTGGCTAGTGGCTTCACGTTGACTGGCTCTAGAACATTTCTATTATCACAGAAAGTTCAGTTGGACATTAGTTGTATGTATATCAGTGTAGTCCCTGAGACCTAGCTGAGGTTAGCTCAACGGACATGTCTGATGTTTTATTTTTCCTTTTTCAGTGCTTTTTAAAAAAAGTTATTAGCTTTCATCTAATTATTATACATTGTAAAATAATATGTACATTCTAAGTTACAGTATATAATTATGTGTGTGTTACGCTTTTTTCTTCCATTTTGCTTTGTAATATTGCAAAGCCTCCATTTAATCCATTTAATTGTGTGCTATCATGTTAAAGGCTTTACATTGTTGAGTGGGCATGGCAGAGAATGACTTTCATAATCCATCTTGATTCTTTCTTACAATGAGTAAGGTAACAGTGAATAATACTTTGTTAAAGAGAATATTTTTTAAAAAAAATTATAAACAGTCATTAATTAGAAAAGATAGTAAAATAACCGTCTCTATAGAGACTGCTTATATTTCAGGTATAAATTTAATTTTAGACTTTAAAAATTTAATATTTGAAAGTATGCTTAATATTTTGTATTCCAAACAGAAATATAGTCACTACCATAAAACACAGAAGTCAGCTACCTTCCATGACATAAACTATTTAGACCAACTTTCCTAAATATTTTAGTGTGCACAAATGATGTATATTTCCATTAATTAGTTAGTTAATTATTGCATGTTCAACAAATGTTTTCCTCTGAAGCTGGAGTTGTTTGAAATGTTGTCACGGCTGTTTCTCATGTGTTCAGCTCAGATCAAGTTAATCATATCTAAAAATCTTGTAGTAGTACCAAATCCGGAAAAAGCATTTGTCTAAGCGGCCGGAAAGCTTCTATCTCTGCTGATGGAAGATTTAATAGAAACTGAGTGATATTGTTTCAGCCCAATGTACTCTGTATAATTAAGCAATTGATGTTCTTTAGTTCATTAAGCAATTTCACCCACCCTTCCCAACACTTTGAATTCATGTTTTGTTGGTTATTCTGATCACTTCTTAAATCTCATTAGTTGGAGTTGAGAGGCAACATTAGTGAAAAATTTGAATTATAAAGCATAAAGCATTCTGGAAAAATGTACTTGTATCGCTTAATACATATAGTTATTTGAAGTCAAATTGCCCAGCAAAAACCTCCTTTAATGAAAAGAAGAATTATAATTTCACAGTACCTTTTCAAGGGACAATGTAGGCCTGTATTTACAGTTTATTTATGTGTATCTAGGTAACAAGTACGTCTGAAGTTCTTGCAAACAATGTGGTCTTTCAATTGTATAAATATTCCCCTTGAAAACAATTTGCACTATTTTTGTTGTTATTCTTCAGAGACTTCAGTTTAGCCCCTATCATAAGCAAAAACATATCTCCTATTAAAATAGATTCATGACCTTGGACCATTAGGCAGAAAAATTTCTGACTTCCTCTCTGGTTGTCCAAGGTCTCTCCTGTCTTTGAAGTATATTGAGGCTGGCTTTAAGAACTAGGGTTGATCCTAGCAATGGCAAATATTAGCGTAACAAACCAGTACATTCGAGTTTTAAACAGATGGAAATAAAGCCATAGCACTGTTGACAGTGGAGTGGAAGAGGAAGAAAGACTGATGCTGTCGCTTTGTCTGCTGGAGGAGCACTTTTCCTTTAATACTCCGTTTATAATACTTGTGCTGCGTGCTGTGCTCAGTCATGTCCAACTCTTCATGACCCCATGGACTGTAGCCGTCAGGCTCCTCCCTCCATGGAATTTTCCAGGCAAGAATACTGCAGTGGGTTACCATTTCCTACTCCAGGGGATCTTCCAGACCCTAGGTCTCCTGCATTGGTAGACAGATTCTTTACCACCACACCACCTGGGAAACCTGTTTTACAACACCTACTAGTTCTATTTCTTTAAGCCCATATTTCTCTTTCATTGGGTGACCAAGTCTGAGTTCATGCAAATGAGCTTTCATTCAGCAGTTAATCCTCCATTGAACCTTGCTTGGTGTTTAGCACTATCCTGGTTTTTATCATGATTTTGTCCAAGCCATTTTCACATCAAAATGTTTTGATGTGACTCTTCCTCCATAACTTCATATTGCAACTGAATACCATCATTCCAAGGGCTATTGTGCAAAATTAATAACTTGGTACACAGTTTCTCCACTATCTAATACTGAATTTGTCGTGAGCTTGACTGCAGGTAATTCATTTTTACCTGAGTCCATTTTTTCCCTTTAGTTTCTGAGGAAACAGAATAATGATGGCACTGATTTTTCCATAGTCCCAAAATGGAGCCAGAAAGTGTTATAAAGAGTGGATTAAGTAAAAAGTGCTCCCCTGCCAGACAAAGCAATAGCATCAGTCTTTCCTCTTCTGCTCCATGTTCAACAGTGCTTTAAAACAGGTTTGTTTTTTTTTTTTTTCATAAGAAGGATCCAGGAGTTTTGTTAGACAGCTCATGGCAAGATAAAGAATGACCAGTGACACTAACAACCATGTTGTATCAGCCAGGTGCCACTTGGCAGTATGATATTATATGGAGAGACATCCCTGCGTTCACATTTCCTCCTGGGCTGTGCAAAGGATGACCTCTCTCAAATTAAGAGTCTAACACAAAGGAATTCCAGAAACCACTGGAAAAGCAAGTGGTTAGAAAAGTCAGTACAGGGCTGCAGGGAGGGCTGGTGATTACACAGGTCTTGGTACATGTTCTTTCTGCAGAAGGAGAGGAGGGATCTTATCAGTGGATAAGCAAATGGATTTTATCTTTTCCCAATCAAAGAAATAACTAAAGATTTGGGGTCAAACTTTTTTCAGGTAAAATGGTGATTTTAGATGAAGCATTTTTATATATTTCAGGGGAAAATGTGCTAGGGATACAACAAGATAGCCAAATGGCTAAAAGTCAGGCTCTGCTTTACCATTTTTTATTATGGTTTTGGCAATGTTATATAGCATTCCTGAGCCTTGGTTTCCTCTTGTGGATAAAAATAGTACCATATAATGCCTAAGGCTATTAAGTTTAACTGTATTTTGCATAGTACCTAAAAATAACAAGCATTTAGCAGTTGTTAAGAAAGCCTTCTAGTCAACATGACAGTGATCTGTTAATGCTTTTAAATTGCTATTTAGCACATGTCTGTACCTAAGTCTGATGTCAGCTAAATTTATGTTTGTGATGGACTCTTCTGGCTTTATCTCTGCCATCACAAAATCTGATAGAAGAACTACTTTCACGTTCTCTATAATTGGCCAAGTGTGTCTAATGTAGAAATGGCACATAACTTATTCAAGACTGAGAGTTGTTATATGGGTGTCAGTTACTGTGTTTGTATCTCTGAAGTAATTGATATGCTACAATAAGCAAATAATATTTTAGCATATGTTAAGTTGAGATTAATTCAGTTGGTTTGTACACACTGAAGATTTTAAATTTTACAGTGACAGAGTATAGGCAAAGTATTTGAAGTGCTGTGAGCCCCATCCTCTTGTTTAAACCTCTTTTTTCATATCTCAAAGCCAAATTCTGTTCTATCTCGGATGGATTTAGAGTATACTGGCAAAGAAGAGTGGAAAATAAAGTACTGAGAGATTGAAGATGTTACAGTTTTGATAATTCATGGTATCTTTGCTGCTACTGCTGCTGCTGCTAAGTCGCTTCAGTCGTGTCTGACTCTGTGCGACCCCATAGACAGCAGCCCACCAGGCTCCACCATCCCTGGGATTCTCCAGGCAAGAGTACTGGAGTGGGTTGCCATTTCCTTCTCCAGTGCATGAAAGGGAAAAGTGAAAGTGAAGTCGCTCAGTCGTGTCAGACTCTTAGCGACCCCATGGACTGTAGCCTACCAGGCTCCTCCATCCATGGGATTTTCCAGGCAAGAGTACTGGAGTGGGGTGCCATTGCCTTCTCCATGGTATCTTTAGTGTGCATAAAAGACCTCCCCATTCGTTTATAAGCATTTGTCATATACCTCAAATCCGTGATCTCTGTTAACACAGCATACACTGTCTGGCTCTGGGAACATTGCAGTCAAAAGGGTCTGGGTTCCAGGAAAGTTTTGGGTTGCGTTTCAGTAAAAGACCTCTCAAACCACCTGATAAGGGATATGGCTCATAAGAATCCATCATCATAAATAAGGAATCATAAATACTGCCGATTTGTCATGTAATTGGCCATCTGACTTGGAAAGTGAGTGTCATCATTATTTAGAATAGTTTTACATGAATTTTTAAAAAGCAGATACTGCTAATGAAATACATACCTGATTCAGTAGTTTCCATTGTAACAGACAAGTGTCCTGTTCTCTAGTGAAAATATAAATTTCACCATCACGTTTCAGTGGTAGTTCAGTTCAGTCGCTCAGTCGTGTCCGACTCTGCGACCCCATGAATCGTAGCACGCCAGGCCTCCCTGTTCATCACCAACTCCCAGAGTTTATGCAAACTCATGTCCATAGAGTCGCTGATGCCATCCAGCCATCTCATCCTCTGTCATCCCCTTCTCCTCCTGCCCCCAATCCTTCCGAGCATCAGGGTCTTTTCTAATGAGTCAACTCTTTGCATGAGGTGGCCAAAGTATTGGAGTTTCAGCTTCAACATCAGTCCTTCCAATGAACACCCAGGACTGATCTCCTTTAGGATGGACTGGTTGGATCTCCTTGCAGTCCAAGGGACTCTCAAGAGTCTTCTCCAACACCACAGTTCAAAAGCACCAATTCTTCGGCGCTCAGCTTTCTTCATAGTCCAACTCTCACATCCATACATGACCACTGGAAAAACCATAGCCTTGACTAGACGGACCTTTGTTGGCAAAATAATGTCTCTACTTTTTAATATGCTGTCTAGGTTGGTCATAACTTTGCTTCCAAGGAGGAAGCGTCTTTTAATTTCATGGCTGCAATCACCATCAGCAGTGATTTTGGAGCCCAAAAAAATAAAGTCTGACACTGTCTCCACTGTTTCCCCATCTATTTCCCATGAAGTGATGGGATCAGATGCCATGATCTTAGTTTTCTGAACGTTAAGCTTTAAGCCAACTTTTTTACTCTCCTCTTTTACTTTCATCAAGAGGCTTTAGTACCAGAATTATTTAGATCACCAAGTGCTTCTTATTATGTTTAGAACAATTTCAAATTTTTAAAGTGGTAGAGCTCTCAGCTGAGTAAACTGGGGAATTAATAGACATCTCTCAGGCTCGTTACATGAAGGAAAGCCCAAAATGACGGCAGTGTCACTGGGGTTTTCTATTTCCATACCAGTGTGTGCATATCCCCCTTCACTGAACAAATGTTTCTGTTGCATATGCTGTGTGTCAAGCCCCAAGCCCTCAAGAAGCATCCAATCTAGTGGAGAAGACAAACCCTTAAGTAGGTAACAATAATTAATTGTAATGCTAAGATAAATTATTTTGATGCAGAAAAGGGCATTTTGGAATCCTTACTTTTTTATTGGCTCCTTTCCTGTTGTGGGGCAAAACTATTACCAAAATCTTGCCACTCTTCTCCCTGAAATATCTTTTCCAAAAAACTGTGGCCTATTTGTACTTTATGACTTCTGTCTTAATTAGCAAAGCTTATTTTCATTTAAAAGAGCTGCCGTTTCCTTGAAGAGAATGAAAGTCTTCAATAGCTTCGTCCTCTGAAATTATACAGTAGAAGTGAGAATAGATTCAAGGGATTAGATCTGATAGAGTGCCTGATGAACTATGGAGGTTTGTGACCTTGTACAGGAGACAGGGATCAAGACCATCCCCAAGAAAAAGAAATGCAAAAAAGCAAAATAGCTGTCTGAGGAGGCCTTACATATAGCTGTGAAAAGAAGGGAAGCAAAAAGCAAAGGAGAAAAGGAAAGATATACCCATTTGAATTCAGAGTTCCAAAGACTAGCAAGGAGAGATAAGAAAGCCTTCCTCAGTGATCAATGCAAAGAAATCGAGGAAAACAACAGAATGGGAAACACTAGAGATCTTGTCAAGAAAATTAGAGATACCAAGGGAACATTTCATGCAAAGATGGGCTCAATAAAGGACAGAAATGATATGGACCTAACAGAAGCAGAAGATATTAAGCAGAGGTGGCAAGAATACACGTAAGAACTATACAAAAAAGATCTTCACAACCCAGATAGTCACGATGGTGTGATCACTCACTTAGAGCCAGACATCCTGGAATGTGAAGTCAAGTGGGCCTTAGGAAGCATTACTACAAACAAAGCTAGTGGAGGTGATGAAATTCCAGTTGAGCTATTTCAAATCCTAAAAGATGATGCTGTGAAAGTGCTGCACTCAATATGCCAACAAATTTGGAAAACTCAGCAGTGGCCACAGACTGTAAAAGGTCAGTTTTCATTCCAATCCCAAAGAAAGACAAGGCTAAAGAATGCTCAAACTACTGCACAATTGCACTCATCTCACACACTAGCAAAGTAATGCTCAAAATTCTCCAAGCCAGGCTTTAGCAATACGTGAACCCTGAACTTTCAGATGTTCAAGCTGGATTTAGAAAAGGCAGAGGAATCAGAGATCAAATTGCCAGTATTTGTTGGATCATTGAAAAAGCAAGAGAGTTCCAGAAAAACATCTATTTCTGCTTTATTGACTATGCCAAAGCCTTTGACTTGTGGATCATAATAAACTGGGAAATTCTTAAAGAGATGGGAATACCAGACCACCTGACCTGCCTCTTGAGAAACCTGTATGCAGGTCAGGAAGCAACAGTTAGAACTGGACATGGAACAACAGACTGGTTCCAAATAGGGAAAGTTGTATGTCAAGGCTGTATATTGTCACCCTGCTTATTTAACTTATATGCAGAGTACATCATGAGAAACGCTGGGCTGGAGGAAGCACAAGCTGGAATCAAGATTGCTGGGAGAAATATCAATAACCTCAGATATGCGGATGACACCACCCTTATGGCAGAAAGTGAAGAAGAACTAAAGAGCCTCTTGATGAAAGTGAAAGAGGAGAGTGAAAAAGTTGGCTTAAAACTCAACACTCAGAAAACTAAGATCATGGCTTCCGGTCCCCTCACTTCATGGCAAATAGATGGGGAAACAGTGACAGACTTTATTTTGGGGGCTCCAAAATCACTGCAGATGGTGACTGCAGCCATGAAATTAAAAGATGCTTACTCCTTGGAAGAAAAGTTATGACCAGTCTAGACAGCATATTAAAAAGTAGAGACATTAGTTCGTCAACAAGGATCCATCTAGTCAAGGCTATGGTTTTTCCAATAGTCATGTATGGATGTGAGAGTTGGAGTGTAAAAAAGCTGAGTGCCGAAGAATTGATGCTTTTGAACTGTGGTGTTGGGGAAGACTCTTGGGAGTTCTTGGACTGTGAGAAAATCCATCCAGTCCATTCTAAAGGAAATCAGTCCTGAATATTCATTGGAAGGACTGATATTGAAGCTGTAACTTCAATACTTTGGCCACCTGATGTGAAGAACTGATTCATTTGAAAAGACTCTGATGCTGATGATTGAAGGCGGGAGAAGAAGGGGATGACAGAGGATGAGATGGTTGGATGGCATCACTGACTCAATGGATATGAGTTTGAGTAAATTCTGGGAGTTGGTGATGGACAGGTAGGCCTGGCGTGCCGCAGTCCATGGGGTCGCAAAGAGTCAGACACGACTGAGAGACTGAACTGAACTGAAATCATTTTAAGACTGGTCACAATATCGTGTCCACTGCCTCTCTGAATTCATTTCCTCAGGTAGTCACAGGCTATGTTTACACTTTATGTTCATGTTGCTCAGTTAAGATGGAAACATGGAAAGTTTTGTACAGTCTAGCTGCTCCCTGACCCATTTCAGCAGTCTCACTCTGTTGCTTCAAGCATTAGTTTGGAAACTAAATCCTCATCAAAGGTGGTAGAAACTGTTTATAGCTAGTATGATTTCACCCGTGGTATTCCCATACCAAAATAACTCGGTGTACTGCACGAGCCAGGCTTTGTCAGTCGCTTGATCAACTATACCTATTCTACTCACAAAGGTACCACATATATTATACATGTTGTCATCTTTTAGAGGAGAATCTGCATCATTCTGAATTTAAAATATTATAGACATTCTATAGGCTGCCCGTGTGGCGCAGTGGTAAAGAATCTGCCCACCAATGCAGGAGATGCAGGAGATGCGAATCCAGTCCCTGGGTTGCGAAGACCTCCTGGAGTAGGAAATGGCCACCCACTCCACTGCTCTTGCCTGGAGAATCCTATGGACAGCGGAGCTGGCTGGCTACAGTCCATGGGGTCACAATGAGTCGGACTCAACTGAGCAAGCACACGCTCGTCACTCAGGCATTGTATGTCTATGGAGATCTTTAAAAAACATTGCATTATTGGTTGCTCTGAACCTTCAAATATCAACATGATTATCCCACTTTAAAGTGTTGTCGTTGGAATATAGTAATAGATAATTTAGAAATAAATATGCAACCTGCCTAGGTCCAATTGACACATTGTGAGTCTCTGCAAAGGGGGAAGCTGGCAACTCTTCTAGCAATCAGATCATGTCACTGGGCCAAGAATTGGCTTTGATAAATTCTTGATTCATCAGGGACTGTGGATGAACAGCTGCCTTTTGAATGTAGCCAAAGGAAATTTGCTGACAAGCATAAATATGAATAGGGCAATAAAGCTTTCAAACAACAACAACAAAAGAATGCTGATGCAAAACCAAGAATACTCAAAACTACTTTCCTCTATCATTTCTATACCCCTTACCATAATTCTTCTATAGTTGCCATGCCCATAAGCAATGTCAGATCAAAAATGACAAATTACCTTTTTCAGGCTTGTACTAGGTGAATTAAAAACCAATTAACTTTTAATTTTTTTCTCCATGTTCCTAGAAGATCTAAATTATCAATCTAAGGTACTCTGCTTTGGTGATAGCTTTTGAAAATTTAGAGTATACACAGTAACAGGAGACAGGATATTCAGTGCGACTTTCAGCTTAAACTTGATTTACTCAGGAGTCCTTGTCTTCAAAAAGGATTTTTAAAGGAACATTTTATAGTCTTGCTTAACATCAATACATGTCACCTAAACTAAACATGTTAGTTTTTTCTCTCTCTTTTTTGTATTTTGGTTTACAAAAGATTCAGTTCAGTTCAGTCGCTCAGTCGCGTCCGACTCTTTACTTGCTGCTCAAAACTGACCACTGGCTGCTTTAAAGAGTTTCAAGCTTCCCTTTCCCCGTCCCTTCCATCCATAAAGATTTTTACATGTTTGTTCTCTAGCATTGGGCTTCCCTGGTGGCTCAGATGGCAAAGAATCTGCCTGTAATAAGGGAGGCCCGGGTTCAATCTCTGGGTCATGAAGATCCCCAGGAGAAGGGAATGACTGTGCACTCCAGTATTCTTGCCTAGAGAATTCCACGGACAGAGGAGCCTGGTGGGCTACAGTCCTTTGGGTTGCAAAGAGTCAGACACGACTGAGTGACTAACATTTTCACTTTTCACTTCTTTCTCTCTAGTATCAATTGAGATTATGTGTATAAGTCATGCATTGAGTGCAGCTACTTCTTTGTGTCATTTCCTTGAAAGAATATTAGTCTCCATGTAAAACGGCCACCAAACATAAGGCCAAGATAGACGTCTACCTTTTGAGAAAAGTGAGATGCCACCATTTAAAAAAAAAAAAAATCAATTTATTCTTAAAGAATGAATGGACTTCTAACTACTCAAACCTGGATGGGTGGTTTAGTGCTATTTACATCACATTAGGGTTAGGCCAGGACAGCTGGAAACAGGAAAGGTCTGTATGAGTGAGCTTAGGTGGATTGAGGGCCAGTAAAAAGAAATAGGAACATGGATATTAGGGGATGACCAGAGGAGGGGAATTTAGTAACATGCTGTAAATATTAATTCTGGTCTCTTTGTGACCAAAAGTTAAATCTGGATGTGTTTTTTTCTCAAGTATGCTTGTTTCACAAATTTCTCAATGAATTTAGGTAGAATGAAGCTAAATTTAGTCTTTCCCAGAGGCATCCTAGAACTGGTCACATTTAGCGTCTGACTAATACCATGGTTAAAAAGGGTAGAATTTTCTAGCTGGGAAAAAGAAAAAGAAACCCCATCTTTTCAGTCCTGTTAGCTTTCATCTGGTGCTCTAATATTCTACTTTTGGAGGCATGCCCTTGCTTTTCGCAGGGTTGAGTAGTACAACCTGTAACTCAAACTGTAGGAAGAAGACTGTTGAAAGCAGAGGAGGTATTGGCCTGTGTTTTCTTTTATAAACTTGAATTTTTCAAGAAATACTTGAGTTATTGTTCAGTCACTCAGTTGTGTCTGACTCTTTGCGACCCCATGGACTGCAGCACGCCAGACTTCCCTGTCCTTCACTATCTCCCAGAGTTTGCTCATACTCATGTACATTGAGTTGGTGATGCCATCCAACCATGTCATCCTCTGCTGCCCCCTTCTCTGCCCACCCTCAATCTTTCCCAGCATCTGGGTTATCTCCAGTGAGTCATCTCTTTGCATCAGGTGGCCAAAGAATTGGAGCTTCAACTTCAGCAAGCAAGCCTTCCAGTGAATATTCAGGGTTGATTTCCTTTAGGATTGACAGGTTTGATCTCCTTGCAGTCCAAAGGACTCCCTAGAGTCTTCTTCAGCACCGTAGTTTGAAAGCATCAATTCTCTGGTGCTCAGCCTTTTTTATGGTCCAGCTCTCACATCCATACGTGACTACTGGAAAAACCAAGGTTTGACTATACAAACCTTTGTCAGCAAAGTGATGTCTCTGCTTTTTAATACACTGTCTAGGTTTGTCATACTTTTCTTCCAAGGGGCAAGCGTCTTTTAATTTCATGGCTGCAGTCACCATCTGCAGTGATTTTGGAGCCGAAGAAAATAAAATCTGCCACTGTTTCCATTTTTTCCCCCATCTATTTACCATGAAGTTATGGGACTGGATGCCATGATCTTAGTTTTATGAGTGTTGAGTTTTAAGCCAGCTCTTTCATTTTCCTCTTTCACCCTCATCAAGAGACTGTTTAGTTCCTCTTCACTTTCTACCGTTAAGGTGATATCATCTGCATATCTGAGATTGTTGATATTTCTCCCAGCAATCTTGATTCTAACTTGTGATTAATTCACCCTGACATTTCACACGATTCACTCTGCATGTAAGTTAAATGAGCAGGGTGACAGTATACAGTCTTGATGTACTCCTTTCCCAATTTGGAACCAGTCCATCATTCCATATCTGGTTCTAACTGTTGCTTCTTGACCTGCATAGAGGTTTCTCAGGAGGCAGGTAAGGTGATCTGGTATTCCTGTCTCTTTAAGAATTTTCCACAGTGTTTTGTGATCCACACAGTCAACGGCTTTAGCATAGTCAGTGAAGCAGAAGTAGATGTTTTTCTGGAATTCCACTGCTTCTTCTGTGATCCAGTGGATGTTGGCAATTTGATCTCTGACTCCTTTTCTAACAGATGATCCAACAGATGCTGGAAATTTGTTCTCTGTCCTGGTTTCTTTTATAAACTTGAATTTTTCAAGAAATACTTGAGAATCCGTCACACTCATATTGACCCCACCTCCACTCCAGCCAGTCCATCCTAAAGGAAATCAGTCCTGAATATTCATTGAAAGAATTGATGCTGAAGCTGAAACTCTAATACTTTGGCCACCTGATGCAAAAAACTGACTCATTTGAAAAGAAAGACCCTGATGCTGGGAAGGATTGAGGGCAAGAGGAGAAGGGGACAACAGAGGATGGGATGGTTGGATGGCATCACCAACTCGATGGACATGAGTTTGAGTAGTCTCTGGGAGTTGGCGATGGGCAGGGAGGCCTGGCGTGCTGCGGTTCATGGGGTCGCAGAGAGACAGACACGAGTGAGCGACTGAACAGAACTGAACCATTCCCTTACTCATTACATCTCAGTGGGGAGCTTTATTATAGCAAATCAACTTTGGATTTTGCCAAAGATACAAAATTCCTCCTTTGGTTTTTGAAAGTCTCCAGTTTTCATCTGCCTCTGTGAACACATATATGCTACTTGAAGAGGAGAAACAGCAGTATGATACACAGAAGAAAGGTGAATAAAACAGATTAGAAGGTCAACAGAGACTTGTTAGAGTAGGTCTTATCAGTAGGATTCTTTCAGTTGCAGCCAAAGGAAGATAGACTCAAACTGATTTAAATAAAACAAAAAGGATTTCCATGGACTCTTGTAACCCGAAAGGCCAGTGTAGGTCTGTTGTCAGGAATCTACTTTCATCCCTTTTCCATTTTCTTCTGTTTCTCAGGAAGATTTCTCCCAAGTGGTAGCAGTGATAACCATCCCTGTCCCCCATCGGTCTGTTTCTACGAGCCATACAATCCCAATGGTAAGGTGCGGCTTTCCTAAAGGTCATAGCAAAAGTTCCCTGGAGACTCTGCCTTAACTCAGTCAGCTGTCATTCTGGGAGCCAGTCGCTGTGGCCAAGTGGAAGTTGTTTTATGAGTGGCCAGATCTGGGTCATGTACTTACCCCGGAGCCCCTTAGCAAGATGCCAGGCAGACAAAGAAGAGGAGCAGGGAGGGAGAGAGTAGAATTTTGAAGGACATGTATGATTATAGTGAACAGTATGTGATCAGTTAATAAACTACAGATGAATTAGGTGGCCAGTCTTTCATGTTAATTAAGCATTTTGAAGGATGTACATGGATATGACATCACTAGATTTATATTTTAGTAAGATCACTCTGATACTATGAAGAGGGTAGGTAGGTAGATGAAGATAGGTATATAAACATAAGGATAGTGATATGGAGGTTATTACATTTCACCCCTCAATTCCAAAATATAATCATATGTACCTCCAAACACCCTACGTGTTTTGGCAGTTGGGTCTAGTTGTGAAGTATAAAATAATGAGGGTGTAAACAGAGGTAAAAGCAATACAAACAGGTTAAAGGATGGGATGAGTATATGTGAACACAGAATCAACAAGAATTCTAATTCGTTTAAGAGGGAGAAAGAGGAAGGGGATGTTTATTTAGACTGTGACTGTGAAATTGTGGCATTTAGAGGAAAATGTAATTTTGGTGTCAGTTGCTACTGCTAAGTTGCTTCAGTCGTGTCCGACTCTGCGTGACCCCATAGACGGCAGCCCAACAGGCTCCCCCGTCCCTGGGATTCTCCAGGCAAGAACACTGGAGTGGGTTGCCATTTCCTTCTCCAATGCATGAAAGTGAAAAGTGAAAGTGAAGTCGCTCAGTCGTCTCCGACTCCTAGCGACCCCATGGACTGCAGCCCACCAGGCTCCTCCATCCATGGGGTTTTCCAGGCAAGAGTACTGGAGTGGGGTGCCATTGCTTTCTTCTTGGTGTCAGTTAGGTGATTACTTATACAAATTGCATCCTCAGGAAAATTGGAATATAAGCCAAAATGAGGAAACAGGTTAAGAGGAGCAGTTGCAGCTTATAGAGGATGATTTAGATAATGCGTATAGAGATTCAGTTCACTCACAATGGATGGGAGAAAGAAAATGACTTACAAAGAGAAGAGAAAAGGTTCAAGAGTAAGACCTTGAAAAACACCAACATAGAGTGGTGGGGAGAAGTGGGAAGAACAGACCAAAAAGACGTGAAAATATTGATCTGAGAGGTAGGTGAGCCTCTAGTGAAAAATCCAAGGAAAGTGTGTTAAGAAAGAAAGATTAATTGTATAAAATACCTCATGAATGTTAAAAATGAAGATTGAGGAAAAGGAAAGGAAATTACATTAGCAATTAGGTCACCATTGATATTTGAGAGACCATTTCAAGCCAAAGTACAAGAATTAAATAGCTGTTAAGAAAGTGGAAATGTACTGTCTATTCTTTTGGGAAGGTTTTTTTTTGGTGAGAAAAACTCTAAAGCTCTGTTGTTGGACTTCTTTCAAGGGAACTTATCTACTCCCATGACTTCAACCGTGATAATTTTCACATCCTTCACTCTAGCCCAGAGTCTCTCCAAATCCAACCTGTTACCTATCACCACATTAGTTTTCTTTGAGTTCTTTTAGATCATATTGCTTCTCTCTCAGGAATCCTCATTGGCTTCTCATTGATAAATGTACGAAGTCTAAGTGGTAAAGTCTGGATTCAAGTCATCCAACCAGAGCCAAGCTAACCTGCAAATGTTAATTTCTCACCAGTCCCCTGGGTGAGCATTATGTTCTTCTCCATGCTCCAGCATTCCAACCAGGTTAAAATCCATGCTGTCTCCTGATCATGTCTTATGTTCTCCCGTCCGGCTAGTCAAGGATATATCCTGTGCTCTCTTATTAGAAAGTTTCATCCATTTATTTTTCCATTCTTTCAAAGCTTATTGAAAGATAAGTGAGACACAGTTGCTGACAAGGTGAGGCACTGTATTAATATTTTTGTTCTTCATTACCTGCTCTGTGGTCTGGCTTTACAATAAGTTTTGATATGGCATCTTCCTTGTTCTCTGTTTAACAAGGCAGGATAGAGTATCCTCCCCAGAAATATCAATTTATCTATCCTTCCTTTATTTGCAAAAAAAGTTGTTCACTGTACTTATTTATTTTTGTTCATTTATTTGTACTCATATTTAGGACAGTATACATGTATATAATAAGTAAGTCAATGCGTTTAATGGAACATACTGCTGCTCCCTGACCACTTCATTGGATTGGGTTTCTGCAACACTTCTTACTCCTCCATTATCCCACTCCACCTTTGCTTTTGAATTTAACTTCTCTTATAAGACTTATTTCAAAACAAGTTACGTCTTGCAGAAAGCTTTCCCTGATTTCCTACCCAAGTCTTCTCTTCTCCCTCCCACTGCAATTTATCTGCATCTTTCTGGATAGCAATAATTTTTTGTTAATATAACCTTATGTATTTAGTGCCTCTTTTCCTAAAGTAGAATTTTGTTGGGGGTAAAGCCATTTCTTTTTTCTCTAAATTATAGAAGAGGCTGAGTATCTGTGAAATAAATGAGCCTCATCGTTAAAACATTGTTTTCCTCTCCATCTCTTCACCTCTCAAGTTCACAATGACCGTCACCCACATTCTCCATAATGGTGCACAGGTGCCCTTGGTTGTTTATGCAGTCCTTTACCTTTCCATGGGTTACTTTCTCCTATAAAATATTTAGCTCACCCTGAACAGTGATTCACATAGGATCTGATTTGAAACACTTTCCCACTTATCCACATTTCAGGTGAAAATCTTTTCTGACTTTCTGATGAAAATCCCACCCCATTTTTCTTCCGACTGATGATGAAGTAAATTTCTTTCCCTGCCAGAAGCCCATTTTGACTTCATGTACTTCATAACATGAAGTTCACTTTGTCCATATCATCTATGTAGCTAGTTTTTCACTGCCCATATCTCCCTTTCGATTTAAATGTCCTGACCTTCAACTAAAAGAAGAAATGAAACCTCTACCTGCCAAGCCCTTCAGCTTCCCATCTTGGGCTTCAAAGTCACTATACATATATTCCATATTCTTCCTGACTATATTATTCGTGGCCAAGTAAATCTGAAATAATAAATACCAGCCAGTGGATTTAATAAGCCTTGTCAGGTCACATATCTGATTATTTGCTATAGATAAAGTAGACTTTCTAGAAAATACACTTTCTAATTTGTCATGTCAGGTCTATATAGAAGAAAGTTGCCAATCATAAATAGCTAACTCTTCTTCCTGAGGTTAAAAACTGAATTCCTCAAACCAGCTGTTGCCTATGAATGTTCCTTATTCCTCTGGAAGGCAATGTCTTTCCCTTTTTTTTTTGACCATGACCTTCCATAAGAGGGGCTTCCCTTGTGGTTCAGCTGGTAAAGAAGTTGCCTGCAATGCAGGAGACCTGGGTTTGATCCCTGGGTTGGGAAGATCTGTTTTCCCTGCAGAAGGGAAAAGCTACCCACTCCAGTATTCTGGGCTGAAGAATTCCATGGACTGGATAGTCCATGGGTTCATGAAGAGTCAGACACGACTGGGTGACTTTCACTTTCACTTCCGTAAGAAAACCCTTTTTTTCCCTCACTACCTGGTACATGCGTGTAGTGGACACACAATGCATCGCACACGTGTTTATACCTGAAACAAAAGTTTTTTGAACCAATACTCTCCTTGGGCCAGGATATGATTTTTAAGATACGGTGTCATTATGAAGTGAAGAAACTTAACAAACACAGTAAATTGATATGATGAGCTACTTATGGGTAACATCTCCTAATTTGAAAAACGTTAGGTGAGATTTGGGGAAGATTGCTTTTAATTCGAAAGGACTAAATTCTCCCTCCATTTCAGTGGTTCCCAAAAGTTAATATGCATAAATATTGGGGGAACTTTTTAAAAATGCACATTTTTGAGTTCTGTCCCCCAAAGCTTCTGATTTTGTATTTCAGAATGGGGCCTTCAAATCAGCTGTTCAACAGTGTACCCCAAGTGGACCTCATCCAAGTGGCCTGGAGACCAGGGCTTGGGAAGTTTTGCCTCTTGCTTTCTGAGGATGCGGGGACTCAGAGGTCCTGCTTCTTCCCCTTCATCTTTTTGTTTCATTCGTCTACTCTCTGGCTTTTCACCAGGCTCACTTTTTCTGCAGTGCAATAGCATCTTTATTTCTTCTGAGTATTTTTTTAAGGTATTTAATTCTTTTATGCTCTCTAGATAGCACATCCTTTGTCATTAACCAGAAATGAGAGACATATTCTTCAGGCTTTATTTCCTGTCTTTTTACCTCCACTAGACAGATTAGTGTCTCAAGTAGGACAAATAAGATTACTACGGGTGGCCTCAGAAAACAAATGTAGTACCTGCCATGTCTTCGCGAACTGCCTGTGAGTTTCAAGGCAGGGGTGGGCAGGAAAGGAAACAGGAGGAGTGCAGTTTGAGTTCCAGTCCTTTGTGTATATTCGGAGCCCACCCATCTCACCTGCAGAACCCGTTTCTGTCTCCCTGCCTCTGTACCTTTTCAGGGAACGACTGCAGGATCCTACTGCTTGCAGGGCGTCCTCTTTCTCAAGCTCATACTGACCTTAATGTTAGGCTCTCCTGCTTATTTGTTGCTGCTAATGTGCTTCGTGTCAGTATTCTACACGTTGTGAAATCATCTAGATTTGTCTGGGCTCCACTGATCCAGACATTGATCTCATCCCAAAGGAGTAGATACTCCTTGCAAACCCCTTCAGAGAAATTCTTAGCCACATTGGAAACCCGCCTGATACCATTTGTACTTTACTGTGAATCACCTTATATTTTACTCTGTCATTGCTTCCTATTTACTGAAATCGGATCTTAGCTTTCTCCTTGAAAAAAAATCAGAAGGTCCCGGAGGCAAGTAGTGGGTTGTTCATTTTCCTTTGATCCATTAGTACTTAATACAATTTCATATTTAAACTAATATTTAATAGATGAATGAAAGAAGGAATAAATTGATGAAGATCTACCACTCTGATTTCTTTTTTTTTAAGTTTACAAATATGTAGATAGTGCTTCATAGATGTCTTTTATTAATTGATATTTTAGCATACTTAATATACTTTTATTTTTATATACTCACGATCGCTTAGGAAAATATTGAAATAGATGTTAGTTTAATAAAGTAAATAAAGAATGACAAGGAAAGATTAGTAATGTTAGTATAGTTTTGTGCATGTATTATTATTGATAACTGAAAATCCTAGGTTAGGCTTCATTTCATAATTGTGTATTAGCTGCAGCCTCTATTGAAGACTAGTCCAACACCCAACCAAAATATCTATCAAGCTATTTACCAACACAAAAAACAACAGTAATACTAAAAACCAAGACTGACAGATAACCTAATACTGATATCTAGAATTAAACTTCATAAACATAAGGCAAGTAAAATTGAATTGAGGAAAACTGAATTAGGCTTTACTTCCTTAATTAAAGACCCCTTGAAAAGAGGTGGGGCAGCACTTGGGGCTCTCCCACATGTTTGCTCCTGACTCAGGGACCCAGATTCTGCCAGTAACCTTGAATTAGCTAACTTGCACTGATTTTTGAGGTAGCCATATTTCTGTGTCCATTAAGAAGCAATTGAAAAAAAACAGTAACTTCCAGAAATTAATAAGGGGTGGACTGGTACATGCATATTTTGACCTATATTCTGTAGACTAAAGCCTGGAAAAATACTGGAGTTAATTAAATTAGGCAAATAGGGAAATATAATTTCCCTATACCCTACAAGTTTAGGGATCTGAGAACCAAGCAATATCCACCTCAGCAAAACTGCATTAATGAATGCCTGCAAAATATTGTGAATTAGATCCAAAACAGTGAATATCAACTGTTTTTTTTAACACAAGGTTGCTCAACCTCAGTACCATAGATATTTTGGATGGTAGCCTGTGCTGTGCATTACAGGCTGTTTAGCCACATTCTTGGTCTTTACTCAGTAGATGCTAGTAGCACACCCACTCTCCCATGTCTCAACAATCAAAAGAAGTGTTTTCAGACATTGCCAGATGTTCCTCAGGGGACAAATTTCCCCCAGTTGAGGACCACTACATCAGTAGGTCTCACAGGGGCATGATTGAATCTTGATAGTTATTGCCTTATTTAAGGATGGCTGAAGGAGAAGAAATCAGTATGGAGTCTGTTTTTAAAATATTGTAGTTCAAGGGAAAGAAAATATTACCCAAAGATAGAGAGAAAAAATGCAACTTTGAAAATGATGTACTTCAAGTTCCAGGAAAAAAGTAATTCTCAGACTATTTGATGTAGTCAACAGAATGCGAGCCCTCAAATGAAGGGGATTGGAAAATGGAGTAAGTCATGGAGTGAAGACAAAACAGTAAAAAGGAGTGAAAAGATAGAAGGTGATAGGTAAATTACATGGAAATTTTGGCAGATTTTGTTTTAAGCTGATGATAGTGGTGGTAAGAGATAGTGATGTAGGCATTCTTAAACATTCCGTACAAGCTTTCTAGAGTGCAGTGTTCATTCAGATATATATGGACATAAGTGCAGTTGATTTGAATTAATACTAAAGAGCACAATCGCTGAATTATGTGTTAAGAGTATGTTTAGTTTTATAAGCAACTGCCAAACTGTCTTCCTAAGTGTCTGTAGAATTTTGCCTTCCCACTAGCAGTAAGTGCGAGTTCCTCTTGCCACACATCCTTGCCAGCATCTGGTATTGTCAGTGTTCTTTGCTTATTTTAATTGCTTTCCATCTTAAATGCCCAATTCAAATGTGACATCCTCTATAATATTCCCTTAACCAACCTGTTAATAATACCTCCGCATTCCATACCATACTTATCCTCTTCATTTTACCAGTTAGACTTACTGTATGCTGTTGATTTCTTGTCTCATTTTTCTTATTTAAATATTAACTCTTTGACAGCAGCAATTTTTATGCAAGATATCATACTTTAACGTATTTCTATAAAATTTAGATCAGTTTGTTGAAAAAAAGTATGAGTTATATTTTCATATATGTAAATCATTTTTAAAAATAAAACTACTTAGAAATGTACACATAGTAAATCTCAGCTGCTTCATTTTTGTTGTGAAGTGGGTAAAATAAGTATTATGTTTATATACAGTTCATGGAGTGAAGGCTTATTAGAGTTAAAAGTAACCTTGTGAGCTTTTTAAATTATCTATGAGGAATCTGAGATGCAGAGTGTTTTCATAATACAGCCCATGCCACATAGGTAGAATTATAATATGTCTCATTTATCACCCTTTCTTATCTTTCCTCAGAACTGCTATTGCTCTCTCATTTTAACTGAATCTGAGATAGGATAAACTTTGTTCCGTGAAAATAGATTATTTTTCTAGAAAATGCAAAAATTGGTAATTTAAGAATGTATTATTGAAAATGTTCTATTCAATTAAAATAACAGTGTGAACTATATATGTTACTGTGCCTCTTTTTGTATATTTATCATCTAATTTATTAATTCACATGAGACATTAACTACAGTCCAGTTGTCATGACTCACATCCTTTCATTTTCCAGTGAATTTAACTTTATAGAAATAAAGAGTGGTTAAAGTATTACCTTAAAAGTAAGGTTTTATAATATATGAGTACTGTTATGTGTTGTGTTTTCATTGAATTGAATATTAACAAAAGAAGCTAATAGTAGTACTGGTCGTTACTGAATGCTCCTTTGATATTTGAGATTTGATTTCTCATGATTTTGTATCAGTGAGATTTCTGAGAAGGACAGTATCTTCTGTATCTTCTTTTTGAAATGAGAAAAATGCAGACGAACAAGTGGACTGTATCTCTCTTGACGGTGTAACACCCCTGTTTTACTGTCTCTTGTCCTTACTTGCTCTTGTTGGTCTCCCCCGTAAAGTCTTTTCCCCTACTGCTGCAAGTATTTTGAGAAGTCTAAGTGCCTGTGTCTGATGTGGATATACCCTTGTCTACTTGGTAACATGAGGCTTTCCTGCTGGCTCAGTGGTGAAGAATCCGCCTGCCAATGCAGGAGGCACAGGTTTGAAACCTGTAGGGAAGATCCGCTGGAGAAGCAAATGGCACCCCTCTCCTGTATTCTTGCCTAGGAAATCTTGTGCATAGAGGACCGTGGCAGGCTGCACCCCTTGGGGTCTCAAAGAGTTGGACACGACTTAGGCACTAAACAACAATAGATAACACGTCTCTTGATGCCCAGAGCTACCATAACAAACACCATAGACTGCGGAGCTTAACGTGACAGACATCTGTCCTCTCATAGTTCTGGAGGCTAGAAGTCAGAAGTCAAAGTGTTGCCTGTGCCGTGCTCCCTCTGAAGGCTCTGGGGACTAATCCTTCTTTGCTTTTTCCAGCTTCTGGTGGTGATTGGAAATCTTTAGCATCACTTGGCTTATAGCTGCAGCACTCATCAACTTCTGCCTCTGTCATCTAGTGGCCTTTTTCCCTGTGTGTCTGCATCCAAATCTCCTTCACCTTTGTCTCAGGAAGACATCAGTCATTGAATTTAGGACCCACTCTGAATCCAGGACCATTTCTTCTTCTTGTTCAGTCACCAGGTCATGTCTGAATCTTTGCAACCCCATGGACTGCAGCATGCCAGTCTTCCCTGTCCTTCACTATCTCCAGGAGTTTGCACAAACCCATGTCCATTGAGTCGGTGATGCCATCCAGCCATCTCATCCTCTGACGTCCCCTTCTCCTCCTGCTCTCAATCTTTCCCAGCATCAGGATCTTTTCCAATGAGTCAGCTCTTTGCATCAGGTGGCCAAGTTTGAGCTTCAGCATCAGTCCTTCCAATGAATTGATTGGATTGATTTCCTCTAGGATTGACTAGTTTAATCTCCTTGCAGTCCACGGGACTCTCAAGAGTCTTCTCCAACACCACAGTTCAAAGGCATCAATTCTTTGGCACTCAGCCTTTCTTATTGTCCAACTCCCACATCTGTACTGGGAAACCATAGCTTTGACTATATGAACCTTTCTTCTTGATATCCTTAATTAACTTTATCTCAAGTAAGGTCTCATTCTGAGGTTCCAAGCAGACATGCATTTGGGCATGTCACTATTTATCTTACTATACCTGGTACGGACCAAGAAGTCCACCTCCTTTGCTGGGATGGTGTGTATTTCTGCATGTACCTACCAGGCTTTACTGCCTTTGCTGGATACCAGCACCCCTTTGGTTGCATGTTGCTGAGTCTTTCACAAATCACCGTCTTTGGTAAGCCTCACTGCCTAAGCACAGGTGTGTGCCACACTGGTGAGGCCTCTCAGCCATCTCCTGACGGCCATGGTGCCTGCCGATCTGTTACTATGGGCGTGATCGCCTTGTACATCCCAGTGGCACTGCCACCAATGCACGGGAGACTTGTGGAACCAACCAGTCTTCTTTTGAGTTTATACAGTTAAAGTAGGTTTGAAAGCAATCAATCCCATTATCCATCTCATGTTGTATTAAGAATTACAGTTCTCATTAATGCTAAAGTTTTACTACTGGACAGAACTTGACTCTGTGTTTTTTTAAGATGAGGACTTTCCAGGAGCCTCTTCCATCTTTCAAGTGAACTGGCTCCTGGTAGGTAAGCCCTTCTGGGCTTGCTGCTCAAATATCTCTGTGAGTCCCAACAATTTGCAGCTGAAGTTCAAAGTAGGGCCAGCTCCCTATTTCTTTGTATCTCCCCCATCTCACACATGTAGTACTAAATTGAATCGAATCATATTGCTATGCTGTTCTGATATGGATGTTTTAATTATTTATAAGATCGCTTTCTTTCACTGTTGAGATAAATACTGTTGAATAAAGAAAAAAATATCTTCTTTAAACCTTTTAACACTCATTCACTTTAGACCCAGAAAGCATTCTTCAGCAGCCATAAATATTTTACAATTTGATTTTAATCTGCTTTAATTCAACAGTTATTTATTCTGGGCACACTTTATACCAGGTAGTATATCAGAGTCTAGGGAAAATGTGGAAGAACAGACTCACAACCCAAAACTAGAAAAACGGTGAAGCAATGACAGCATATTGATAGCTTGTGACTGAAGTGTTAGATAATGGGAAAGTTGACACTTGATGATACTATCAAGGGGGCTTCCCAGGTGGCTCAGTGGTAAAGAATCTGCTGCAATGCAGGAGACCTGGGTTTGATCCTTAGGTTGGGAAGATCCCCTGGAGAAGGAAATAGCAACCCATCTCAGTATTCTTGCCTGGGAAATCCCATGGACAGAGAACCTGGTGGGCTACAGTCCATGGGGTTGCAAAAAAGTCAGACACATGGACCCCATGCTAAGAATTTAAAACATTAGCTTTTATAAAACTAGGAGTACTGGTATTTTTTATGTTTCAGGCTATAGTATAAAGATTCAGTTAGAAATGTGGATGTGAGTGGGCAACTGCAGTAGAGAATGATGAGGATTTAACCTAAAATGAGTGTAATTATGGAGAAGGGGCAAATGCTGGAGATGCACAGGTGGTAGACAGGTCTGAGTCTGTTCCTAATGGTTATGGTTGCTGGGAGAGGGAAAGGTGTCCAGAATGAGTCTCAGGTTTCTGCTTTGTTGTCTAGATGGGCAAGTTACCTCCAACTAAGATAGAAACTCCAGGGAAATAGAATGCAACTTAGAAGCTTGTGTTTTTGGAGGGCCATCATGTAATGCAATTTAATTCTCATAATAATAGTCCTTCACAATAGCTAGGAATCCATTCTCAAAGAATGTAAATAAGTTAATATAAGTTTAACTAGGCAGTGACAGAACTTGATGTTTTCTCCTGGAATTTCACTCATCCTCTTATATATTCAGAAGGATGGTGGAGGATAACAAATTCAGACTTAGAGGCTGTGTTTGAGACCCCCTTAAAGTATCAAGTCTGCTGATAGACTGTGTGTTAGAATTTGGAACTTAAGCTCAGAAAAGGATAAGTCTTTTGAGAGGGCCTGTTTGGGAGTTGTTTACATATGTGCTCAGTTCCTCAGTCATGTCCAGCTCTTTACTACCCCAGGGACTCTAGCCCTCCAGGCTCCTCTGTCCAGGGGATTCTCCAGTCTAGAATACTGGAGTGGGTTGCCATGACCTCCTCCAGGGAATCTTCCCAACCCAGGGACTGAACCCTCATCTCTTATGTCTCCTGCATTGGCAGGTGGGTTCTTTATCTCTGGAGCGACTGTTTACATATGAAAGAAACCCTGTTTACATATGAGGACTTGTCAAACTCACATTTCATACTGTGTTTATCCAGAGGCCAAATCAAGAGTGACAAAAGGAGAGGGCTCTAGACAGAACCCTAGGGATCCTCTGCATTTAAAGGGACGGTAAAAAAAAAACAAAAACGCAGAACCAGAAGAGCATACAGGGAAGTGAGGATTCAGGAGATAAAAGAGAGAATGTTCTGGAAAAAAGTAGAATATCTTGAGGAAATTGTCCTTCATGCTCAGTACAACATATAGGTCAAGTTAGGTAAGTCATTTAAAATGTCTATTGAATTCAGCATTGGCAGGAAATTGGTAGTGGCTGTAAAAAGAGGTGAGAGTCCCATTATAGTAACTTGAAGAATTAATAGATGAGATAGTAAAAAATATTTATTAATACACTGTCATTCCATATGTCAGTGTAGTAGTCCTTATCCTTTATTAATAGGTCATGAATTTTTTTTTTTTTTTTTTTTTTTAGCAGTAGCCATGGTAGATTAACAAAAAAAAGTTTATCCTCCATCTCTAGTTTGATCCCATCTATCAGGAATGACATACTTTGTAATCTACAAAATAAAGATGAGGGTACCTTCTGTACACCTGAATTAGACTTATTTACACTGTGATGGCAAGAATACATAGAAGAACTGTACAAAAAAGATCTTCACGACCCAGATAATCATGATGGTGTGATCACTCACCTAGAGCCAGACATCCTGGAATGTGAAGTCGAGTGGGCCTTAGAAAGCATCACTACGAACAAAGCTAGTGGAGGTGATGGAATTCCAGTTAAGCTATTTCAAATCCTGAAAGATGATGCTGTGAAAGTGCTGCACTCGATATGCCAGCAAATTTGGAAAACTCAGCAGTGGCCACAGGACTGGAAAAGGTCAGTTTTCATCCCACTCCCAAAGAAAGACAATGCCAAAGAATGCTCAAACTACCGCAAAATTGCACTCATCTCACACACTAGTAAAGTAATGCTCAAAATTCTCCAAGCCAGGCTTCAGCAATATGTGAACAGTGAACTTCCAGTTGTTAACCTGGTTTTAGAAAAGGCAGAGGAACCAGAGATCAAATTGCCAATATCTGCTGGATGATCAAAAAAGCAAGAGAGTTCTAGAAAAACATCTACTTTTGCTTTATTGACTATGCCAAAGCCTTTGACTGTGTGGATCACAATAAACCGTGGAAAATTCTGAAAGAGATGGGAATACCAGACCATCTGACCTGTCTCTTGAGAAACCTGTATGCAGGTCAGGAAGCAACAGTTAGAACTGGACTTGGAACAACAGACTGGTTCCAAATAGGAAAAGGAGTATGTCAAGGCTGTATGTTATCACCTTGCTTATTTAACTTATATGCAGAGTACATCCTGAGAAATGCTGGGCTGGAAGAAACACAAGCTGGAATCAAGATTGCTGGGAGAAATATCAATAACCTCAGATATGCAGATGTGAAGATCTGGCAGAAAGTGAAGAACTAGAGAGCCTCTTGATGAAAGTGAAGGAGGAGAGTGAAAAAGTTGGCTTAAAGCTCAACGTTCAGAAAACTAAGATCATGGCATCTGGTCCCATCACTTCATGGGAAATAGATGGGGAAACAGTTTCAGACTTTATTTTTGGGGGCTCCAGAATCACTGCTGATGGTGATTTGCAGCCATGAAATTAAAAGACGCTTACTCCTTGGAAGGAAGGTTATGGCCAACCTAGACCGCATATTTAAAAGCAGAGACATTACTTTGCCAACAAAAGTCCATCTAGTCAAGGGTATGGTTTGTCCAGTGGTCATGTATGGATGTGAGAGTTGGATGGTGAAGAAAGCTGAGCGCCAAAGAATTGATGCTTTTTAACTGTGGTGTTGGAGAAGACTCTTGTGAGTCCCTTGAACTGCAAGGAGATCCAATCAATCCATCCTAAAGGAGATCAATCCTGGGTGTTCATTGGAAGGACTGATATTGAAGCTGAAACTCCAATACTTTGGCCACCTCATGTGAAGGGTTGACTCATTGGGAAAGACCCTAATGCTGGGAAGGATTGGGGGCAGGAGGAGAAGGGGATGACCGAGGATGAGATGGTTGGATGGTATCACTGACTCGATGGACGTGGTTTTGGGTAAACTCCGGGAGTTGGTGATGGACAGGGAGGCCTGGCGTGCTGCAATTCATGGGGTCACAAAGAGTCGGACACGACTGAGCGACTGAACTGAACAGGACTGCACTGTGATGTTACCAACTGAATTGACTAATCCCAGACCTATCAATTTTGAAATGACAATGTGTTCCTGTAAATGCCCTTTCAAAGTAAAACAGCAAAGATGTTTCCATATTCCAAAGGACAGTGGTTAGAAACAATGCTTTGTTTTTGAGGTTTTTATAAATTCCATGTAGTGGGTACTTCTGTCGGTCTTGGTCCATGGAAAAGTCACTTTCTATAAGAAAGATTTCATTATGTGTTGTTTGCCTTTGGAGTCAGAGAGATTGAGTTAAACTTTGTTTATTCCTTGGTTCTGGCCACGTGATAATTACTGTCAGCTTTTCTTACTGATTTCAGTCTAAGAACAAAACTCTCCATCAAAAAACCTCGGCTCCATGTAAGATTATGATTCTACTTAAAGGAGCATGAAAGTGGACATTATCTTCTCAACCTCTCTATTTTTAGCCCACAAGGTAGAGACCAGTTATTATTGAAAGACGGTCATCAGCTGTTTCTAAGATATAAAATAAAAATAATTTCCAGTAATATGATAATTTTAGGCCAATTGTATTAGAATAAAAAGATTTGGGTGGTCCACAGATTTCCATTGTAAGCAATCTAACAAATGTCAACCTTAATCATATTGAAGAAGAACACAGAATATGTTATTGTCTTTTGGTTCTAATAGAGACAATGAGTTGACCTCAGGCTCACATTTACTGGGTAGAGTCCCAGTTCTCTTAACCTTGTATTTTACTCTTCTCCACATTCTTCATTTGAATCATATGTAAATACTTCTTGCTCTCAGTGAGGCATATTGGTGTTTTTTGCTTCAGCAGTTCTCCTTTGGTAACTCATCCCATATGTTTGGTAGCCTTTGCATAATATTGTTTTGTGTGAACTCAGCTTCTGAACCATATCTTGTATGTATCTGCCAGAAGGGTGCTATTTGACTTATTTTTGTACTTGTAACATCACAATTGAAACTTTTTCAGTATTTGAAGGTAAAATGAATTTGTCTCATTTGCATAAGTATGTAAACGAGTATGATTTTAATATGGGTTCATCTTTGGTTCAGTACCATCTTTTAATATAGTACACTCCATTGACACATAGGAACCTGGAATGTTAGATCCATGAATCAAAGTAAATTGGGCGTGGTCAAGTAGGAGATGACAAGAGTGAACATCAACATTTTAGAAATCGATGAACTAAAATGGACAGCAATGGGCAAACTTAATTTTGATGGCCATTATGTCTACTACTGGGGATAAGAATCTCTTAGAAGTAACAGAGTAGCCCTCATAGTCTACAGGAGTCCAAAATTCAGTACTTGGGTGCGGTCTCACAAACAACAAATTAATGTCGGTCCATTTCCGAGGCAAAAGCATTCCACATCATAATAATCCAAGTCTGTGCCCCGACCACTGATGTAGGAGAAGCTGAAGTTCACCATTCTGTGAACACCTGTAACGCCTTCTAGAAATAACACCAAAATTCAGACTTAAATTGAAGAAAGGAGTGAAAGCCACTAGACCATTCAGGTATGACCTCAATCAAATCCCGTATGATTATACAGTGGAGATGGCAAATAGATTCAAGGGATTAGATCTCTGGTAGAAAAAGTGCCTGAAGAACGATGGATGGAAGTTCATAACATTGTTTAGGAGGTGATGAGCAAAACTGTCCTAGAGAAGAAGAAATGCAAAGTGCAAAATGGTTGTCTGAGGAGGCCTTACAAATAGCTGAACAAAGAAGAAAAGTGAAAGGCAAAGGAAAAAGGAAAAGATATACCCAGCTGAATGCAGAGTTCTTGCGAATAGTGAGAAGTAAATAGGCTGTCTTAAGTGAACAATGCAAGGAAATAGAGGAAAGCAATAAAATGGAAAAGAAAAAATATCTCTTCAGAAAAATTGGAGATACCAAGGGAACATACCTTGTGCAGATGGACACAATAAAGGATAGAAATGGTAATGACCTAATGAAGCAGAAGAGATTAAGAAGAGGAGGCAAGAATACACAGAAGAACTATACAAAAAGGTCTTAATGACTGGATAACCATAATGGTGTGATCACTCACCTAGAGACAGACACCCTTAAGTGTGAGGTCAAGTGGGCTTTAGAAAGCATTACTATGAACAAAGCTAGAGGAGGTGATGGAATTCCAGTTGAGCTTTTTCAGATCCTAAAAGATGATGCTGTTAAAGTGCTGCACTCAATGTGTCAACATATTTGGAAAACTCAGCTGTGGCCACAGGACTGGAAAAGGTCAATTTTTATTACAATCCCAAAGAAAGGCAATGCCAAAGAATGTTCAAACTACGACACAATTGCACTCATTTCACATGCTAGCAAAGTATGTTCAAAATCCTTCAAGATAGGCTTCAGGATGTGAATCAAGAACTACCATATGTACATCTGCTTTATTGACTATACTAAATTCTTTGAATGTGTGTATCACAACAAACTGTGAAAAATTCTTCAAGAGATGGGAATCCCAGACCACCTGACCTGCCTCCTGAGAAACCTGTATGCAGGTCAAGAAGCAACAGTTAAAACTTGCCTTGTAACAACACACTGGCTACAAATAGGGAAAGGAGTGCGTCAAGACTGTGTATTGTCACCCTGCTTATTTAACTTATTTGTAAGGTACATCATGCAAAATGCCAGGCTGGATTAAGAACAAGCTGGAATCAAAAGTTTGCTGGGAGAAACATCAACAACTTCAGATATGCATATGATACCACACTAATGGCAGAAAGAAAAGAGAAACTAAAGAGCCTCTAGATGAAGGTGAAAGAAGAGAGTGAAAAAAAAACGGGCTTAAAACTCAGCATTCAAAAAACTAAGATCATGGCATCCAGTCCTATCACTTCATGGCAAATAGATGGGGAAAATGTGGAAACAGTGACGGATTTTATTTTCTTGGGCTCCAAAATCACTGCAGATTGTAACTGCAGCTATGAAATTAAAAGACACTTGCTCCCTGGAAGAAAAGCTATGATGAACCTAGACTGCATATTGAAAAGCAGAGATATCACTTTGCCAACAAAGGTCTGTATAGTCAATGCCATGGTTTTTCCCGTCATCATATACAGATGTGAGAGTTGAACCATAAAGAAGACTGAGTCCTGAAGAATTGATGCTTTTAAACTGTGTTGTTGGAGAAGACTCTTGAGAATCCCTTGGACTGCAAGGAAATCAAACCAGTCAATCCTAAAGAAAATCAACCCTGCATATTCATTGGAAGAACTGATGCTGAAGCTGAAGCTTCAATCCTCTGGCCACCTGATGCGAAGAGCCGACTCGTTGGAAAAGACCCTGATTCTGGGAAATATTGAGGGCAGGAGGAGAAGGGGATGACAGAGGATGAGATGGTTGAATGGCATCACCAACTCAATGCACATGAGTTTGAGCAAACTCTGGGAGATAGTGAAGGACAGGGAAGCCTAATGTTCTGTATTCCATTGGTTCGCAAAGAGTCAGCCACGACTTAATGACTGAACAACAATAACTCATTGGTAAATAGTCAATTTGTCACTACTAGACATTGTACGCAGATTATAACCAACATTCTGGGCATTACAGAGCTGGGGCCTGCATTCCATATTTTTTTTCTTCTGATCTCACCTTTCAGAGCTTCCTATAATGAGATGAAAAGAAGAAAAAGACTGTTTTTTGTTTTTGTTTTTTAATCTCTAGGTAGTTTTGCAATGCTTATTAACTTTAGAGAGAACTGAATAAAGGGTCTCCTGGAGTTGAAATTCTGAGCCTTGGTTGAATACAGTGATAGCTTTTCAAATATTAGGAGCTGCCATTTCAGTCACTTGTGTTCAGACTGCTTAGCCTCATAAATCTAAGAAAATATTAATATTAGGCATTTCCTTTCATGCAGTCACTCATTTAGTAAATATTTACTAAGTTCCTACTATGTGCTAGTCACTGTCCGTAACTTTTTTGAAGTTCACTGTCTTATGGTGTAAGACAATGAGACACCATAAACAAAAATTATATCAGGCGGTATGAAAAGTGTTATAGAGGAAAATGAAGTAGAGTAAGAAAGTAGAAAGGTATGGCAGGGGTATTTTTAGATGGATGATCAGATCTGGATCTAGAGGAAACAGCAGTGAGCAGTGACTTGAAGTGAGATTTTAATTCCCTGCCCAGGAATTGAGCCTGGGTATTTTCATCGCTTTAAAATTTCCACCCAGAAATACCCTTCTGGAGTCTCTGCTTCAAAATCCAAGAAGTGCTTCCAGAAGGAAAACATGAAGGAAGGATCAGCTCATTTAAAAGAATGTAGTCAGTGTAAAGTAGAAGTTAGAATCGTGAGTTTCCAGCAAGAAGCCTTGTTTCTCAACAATTTTTTCTCTGTCAAGTGCCCTGAGAAGTTTATCTGAAGCACTAAATAATTGTCTAATTTTAAATCTTGCAATGGTTGCCATTTCCTCTAGGACAAAATCTGAACTTGGAAGTGCAGCTTGCTGAACCCTTCATAACCCACATTTCTTTTTTTGTTTTAATCAAAGGATAATTGCTTTGCAATATTGTGTTGGCTTCTGTCATGCATCAACATGAATCAGCCATAGATATACATATGTCCCCTCCCTCTCCAACCTCCCTCCCACCGCATCCCACCTTTCTAGGTTGTCACAGAGTGTGGCATTTCTACCCCCATCTCCTGCCTCCTCCATATCCAAGTCTTCCTACCATGGGAAGTCGTATTTCAAATATTAAAGAGGACTTGGTGGTACAGGCATTTCTGTTTTGGAGATATATACCCAGGGATGACTCCTTGACCTAAGGGGCTCTCTCTGTAGGTAGCCCTTGACCTTTATAAATTCATCATGGTCTAGAGTCTGATATGTAGACTTAATGGATTCAGATTTTTTTCACACCAAGGATGGATATTTCTCATAATGAGCAGATCCATTTGAACTAGGAATATATAATCATCTATTTAAATATCTATTGAGGACAACTTGAACCAATCAGTAAGCTTGATAACAGAGAAACAGTGGTGAATAAGGTAAATGTGATCCCCAACTTATAAAACCTACAGTCTGGCTGGTCGGTGGGAGTACATAGTGGGACGTTCTGCTTGTCCTGGGTGTGGGAGCAGCGGTGAGAGAGGCAGGGGCTTACTGATCTTTAAGCTTGGAAGTTTCGCTGGAGGAACTGGAAGAGGTTAAGTTTGGTACCAGCAATCAGGAGAGGGGGAGAGAGAAAGTGGTGACGGAAGACATGGAGAAACAGGCAGGACCGAGCAACAGTGCCAGGAGAACTTTTGAGCCATGTAAGCAGTACTGGCTTGGACACAGATCCCCTGTGATGTTTGTCATGCTTTAGGCTTTAAGAAGAAGAGGGATGTGAATAGATTTGTATCTTAATATTGATATGAGACTGCCGTGAAACTTTCTCAATGAAAAGTATTACTTTTCATTTTTTAATACCCTAGACCTCTCATGCCAGTATTACTTTCCCTCTGGAAAGTCATAAAGGAAACCATTTTCTTCCTTTCTTGAACACCCAAACCAGGAGATTACAGACGTAAATATTCACCGTTTGTAATGGCAAAACAGATTTAAAATGTTCACTAAGGAAATAGCTGACATGCCCACCCATAGAATTTAAAAGCTGGAATATTCATACAGCAGAATGCTAAAGAAGTTTAAATGAATGTATTATATAATTAACTCTCCAACCCGGTAGTCTCAGAAATATAGTCAGAATAGCAAGTGACAAAGAACACATTCAGTATAATTTATATTAATAAAATTTTAAAAGAAAGGAAACAATATGTTATTTAGAGGTATGTACATATATAAAAAACTATAAAGAATAATCATGAATAATCGTGGTCATTGTACCTATTCTTGCTATTTTTCTGACTTTCCTGTGTAATGATTATGTGGTGTTCATGCTGTTGTGTTTCAAATGTGTAGCTTATACATCTTGCTGCTGCTGCTGCTAAGTCGCTTCAGTCGTGTCTGACTCTGTGCGACCCCATAGACGGCAGCCCACCAAGCTCCCCCGTCCCTGGGATTCTCCAGGCAAGAATACTGGAGTGGGTTGCCATTTCCTTCTCCAGTGCACGCAAGTGAGAAGTGAAAGTGAAGTCGCTCAGTCGTGTCCGACCCTTAGCGACCCCATGGACTGCAGCCTACCAGGCTCCTCCGTCCATGGGATTTTCCAGGCAGAAGCCAATCTTTATACTGGTGAGCTGAATAATATGTTCACTGAGAATATGGATTCTGGAGTCAGACAAAACTTGGTTCAAATTTTACCTTTTAGTAATCGTGAAATTGTCCTAGGTGGTTAGGATATATATATATGTTATATATATATACAGATATATATATCACTGAACAAAATAGACAAAAATTCCTGTCCTTTTGCACCTTACATGCTAGCTGTTAGAAATAAACTGTTATGAATTTTCATTAAAATAGTGAGCTCCCGGGAATATAGGCTCTGTGTTTTATTCATCTTTGTATATCTGGCCCCTAAATCTGACCCACAGTAAGTATGTTTATGGAATTTAATTGCCTAGTAAATGAACATTGTACTTTGTACTTCTGTGGAACAAAAGAAGTACAAATTGCTTCAGCTTTTCTCAATCACAGTTATAACCGCAAATTAAATATCAGCCTTCTTAGAGCTTCACTCATCGATCGTAGCCGCTCCGGAACCACACATAGAAACTGAATCGTAGGGTGATCTTTGTAACTGAATAATTGAGATAAGTAAACACTGTTAATACTATGCCAGCATCTTTATAGCCTTCAATTTTTAAATTTTATTTTTTCTCTCAATTCTTTAGAGCAATTTTTAATTGGATTTAATTTCAGTAGTAAGTGTACTGCTTTTTTTCACTTCTCTAAAAACTTTGCATTCTCTTTCTTCCATTTTCCTAAAAGTTTTATCCCAATACATTATGAAATTTCTACTGACTCCTTCAAAGTTAGATGGCAATGCAATTTTTACATCGTGTTCAATGTCTGTGTATGTATGCCTGCGCACACGTGTGTGCTATAGAAGCAAAGCACACGTGTACAGTTGACCCTTAAACAACAGAGGTTTGAACTATGCAGATTTGAACTTACACCTGGATTTTTTTCTGTAGTATATACTACAGTTCTATAGGATCTGTGCTTGGTTGAGTCCTTGGATGTGGAGGAACCAAGGATATGGAGAATTGACTCTAAATTATACACAAATTAGCCTCCACATTCTTAAGGGATCACCTGTGTATTTCTTCCTTAGGGTTCATCAGCTTCTTAAAGGAGATGATATCTAATCTATTGTCAGACATTAGGTCCTTTAGAAAATGTGGTTGCTATAATATGACAATGATAGTCTTTGTACTTAATTAATTCTGAACCTTTCTGATTATTCTTTTAAGTGAAATTAAGTGGATAAAAAGAGTATGAATGTTTTTGTCTCTTGGTATTAAGGTAAAAATTATTCTTCAGAACGATAGCATTGCAGATTTTCTTTTGCTTTGGTCCATAAGTAAAAAATTGAAGCTCAAATAAGACATGTTATGGAGAATTGACATTGCAAGGTTATGTGTCTTGTAATCTTAATATTACCTTCTGTTTACATATTAGGCTGTGCCCTAACTCTAACTTTTGTGATTCTAGATTATTACAGGGTTATTTGTCTTTTTTCATCTAGATTCATTAACTTATTTTCATTATCTTTATTCATCTTTACAAAACAAAAACTTGCTTAGATTCTGCTATGACAGAAAATAATGAAAGTTTAATAACATATTTGTTTATTGGCTTGAAGAGCTGGAGTTTTTGTGTGTGTATGAGTGTAGTCCATATAATTCAGAAGGAATGTGTATATTGTAGCAAGTCAACTTCTATGGTAACTTATGGTTTTTGCCGTATGACTCACTTTCTTACAAAGGCAGATTTAGTGGGTGTTTCTTAAGAATTTCTTCTTCATATACTAAGGAATCTTTCATAATGTTAAACCTTAAATTGCCTACTCGGAAAGTACTATCCTAATGAATTCATTTCACATATGAGTATAAACTCTAAAGCCTACAACAATTTAATATTAAATATTATATCATATTGCCATATTACTTTATTTCAATAACAAGTATTTAATTGCTTATAGAATTTTATGATTTCTGTAAAATAGCAGGTTAGACAATTGATAATAAATTGCTTTGAGCTTACAGAATATAGTTTTCATTTATAATCTAATCTCATTTAAGAAGAATATGCAACATTGTTTGTAGAAGTATGTGATTATTTAAGAGTAATAATGGATTATTTTATTAGTTTTTAAACCACCAATGAAATTGGAGTATGTCTACACTGACCACTGCTAAAGAAACATTGAACAAAGCAGAAGGGACTCTTCTATACTTAATAGCACAGGTCTTTTTTTTTCTTTGGAGGGCACATAATGATGATGCAGAAATATCTAGATTGGGTTTCAAAGGAAAAGAAAAATTAAAATAATCTAAATTTTTATGCTGGCTCACATGTCTTCAGAAATTTACAAGTTTCTTGAATTCATTATGGAGTTTCTTAACTGGGTCAATGAATAGCAAAGTACATGGTTAAAACATGTTAAATTCACTCATAAACAGATGTGTCTAGCTAAACCAACACACAAAATGTTTTGTTACCAGGATACCTAATTCTCATGTTGTTCTTAGAATTATAGTATCTCAGGAATGTGTGACTCAAAGTTGCAGACACTCAGATTGAGTCAGTCACTGATGGAAGAGAAAAGAAAAACAAAGTCCAAAAGCCACAAACCAATTAAAATCAACAAACAAGAAAAATCACATAGAAAAACTTCTGCACAAACCCTAGGCCTGCCTAGACTATACCTCATGTTGATGTACATTACTAAAGCTTTTAATTGTATGAAATAGTTTTTTACTAGATCTTTTATTAACGACCTAGAATATTATTTCTTAGATCCCTAAGACAAGATGTTCTTACCTCTAAAAAAGTTTTTTTTTTTTTTACCATACATACCTCTTATTAAGCTTCATAAACAGCAGAATTATTGTTGATTTCTGTCTCTCACTTCCTGTGTCTAATGTCCCTCCCTCCACAAACTTGATTCAAATTATTGTCCTGATTTTTTAATTAATTTATTTTTAAAAATGTTATTGGAATATAATTGATTCTAAAAAACTTCTTATTGGTGCATTAAAGATGAAAAAGAAACCTTTTTCATTTGAGAAAGCTTTTTTGACATTCCATTTATGAAATGTGAAAAATAAAAAGATAAATATGTAAAAGTCCTTCTGTTTCTCCAAAAAGGGAAAGGAAATGCAATTTATCAATTTTCTGTTGTGCTGGACACACTGTGCATTTAACTTTTGCCATGTCTCTGCGAGATGCATATTCTTCTGTGTGTTTTGCAGACAAAGAAACCAGCCTCAGAGGACATAGCTTGTCAAAGACCACACAACTTGCATTGCTGAATTCAGGATTAGAACTCAGGCCTCCCGGAGAAGTCAAAGCCCAATTCTTCCAGTTGTTGCAAAATAATAAAATCTCCAAGTTATTTGGAGAATAAGTATGGAATTGTAGGAGCTATTGTTTTCCTCAGGGATCTAGGTTGAAGTGACATTAAGCCTGGTTTAAAAAAAAAAAAAGAGTTAAGCAAAAAGGAAAAGGGAAGAGTTGGGATTACTTATTGACAGGCTACATTTGTATTTTTAGTTTCCATCTTTAGCACAAATAAATTCATTTGTGTCATCCAAAAATCTTATTCCAGCATTTAAAAATTTCCCTTTATGTTAATTTCATTCTCAGCCTGGCTTTCTCTAAGTAGTGGCAACATGGCGGCAGTAGCTGTAGGCTGCTTACATCTTTAGCAAAGAAAGCCTTACTTCTCAGTAGCTCCAGGAAAGGACTGATGTTCCTTGACATTGATTCACCTGCTACCCTTAAACTATTTCCGGTTGTGGTACTCTTATTGACCAGGTTTCAGTCACTTGTCCAAAGCTAAAACAGACAGTGGGATTCACCCCACTAGAGCTTTATAGGGTGAGTGTGGGGAGGGGTGGTCACCACAGCAAAATCTGGGCACCGTCTTTAGGCAAAAAGAGAAAATGGATACTGGATAGGCAAAAAGAATACACATCCTTTGTAGCTGTATTTTATGTGGGAAATTGAACCTATTAATTAAAGCCATGTCATAGTTTGAAACTGGTTTAGACATACTGAAAGAAATTCTCTTTTCTTTAACTTCATTACATGTAGCCTTTTTTGCAGAGTGCTCCTCCTAATTTGATGCTTGATGCTGTGTATAAAGGCATGCAACCCAACTAAAGAAAATGTACATTATTTCAAAAATAGAAAACAGTACCAATAAACATATCTGTAGTGCACTGAAATGAGGGAAAGGAAAATCTTGATTGCCAACATTCACTATTTAGGATAGCAGATGCATTAATCTATGTTTCTAAATAAAACCTCAGTCATGTGTCCATATTCATCTACTTAATATTCAAATGGAAAGTTCCCTTTGGAGGTTAGTTTGATCTGTCAAACCACCATATGGGTCTCTAGCAGTATAAAGTTCTCTAAATTTTCCGCCCTTGCAATCTAAGCTTTTTCACAAGTGTGTTTACTCCTGGGAGCTAAACTGCCTTCAGTAGAGCTGTGCTGAGGAGATTTTGAACATGGTTTAAACACACACACACATCCTGAGCAAGGTAAATGTGTTAGGTTACTTGAAAAATTCTTAAGGGAAACTGAATACAATCTCTGATACGGCTGAGTGGGGTTGTTGCTCTAGTTCTATGATGTCTACCTAACACCAAAAAAATCTGAGTGGGCAGACACTGTTTCTACTTTATTAAAAAAGCTTTTTCAAGATGGACTTCAAATTACTTTTCTGTTTTCATTTCTCTAATTTGCTTTTTCCAAAATTGCTCTTAAATGAGATAATTTCTGAATATTTCTATTAAGTGAAATAGAAATATATATATATATGATTTATTGCACTTGTACCAACAGATCTACATCAAATGATAATCATATAGTGCACTCTTTATTCACAGATTTACCCATCAAATGTTAGTTGAACATCTACAGTGTCCTGCAGCAGCACTGCTAATGAGTTGCTGTACACAGATAAATATTTCAGTACTTGATGCTTACTTCTAGCTTCAGCTTGAATATTTAATTGCATCTTGAGGTCTTTTGATAAAATCCTTACAGTTTCTTGTTTTTCCGTTACATTCCTAAGCAGAGCATGCTGAACATAAGGACTTGGGTCAATTTTTACCAACCTCGATGATTGTATTCTAACATAGTAATTGTCCTCAGCATTAACTGAGACTATTTTACCACTTGCTCTGTACCCTGCACCAACGTTTCCTTGTCTCTTTTCTTTCTAATTCTGAAATGCTGTTTCATCCAGTGATCCCGATGTGTTCTGTTACAAGTTCCCCAGAATTTCCACGTGTCCAAGTGTGGTTGACTTCCTTAAATATACTTTGACCTAAAAAATTACTTGGATGGGATTTTATGGAATATTAAAGCCATTGTGCATGCCAAGTCATTTCAGTTGTGGCTGACTCTCTGTGACCCCATGGACTCCAGTCTCCTCTGTCCACAATATTCTCCAAGCAAGAGTGCTAAACTAGTTTGCCATGCCCTCCTGCAGGGGATCTTCCTGACCCAGGGATTGAGCCCATGTCCCTAAGTCTCCTGTATTGGCAGGCAAGTTCTTTACCACTAGCGCCACGTGGGAAGCCCATAAAAGCCACTCAGTCGTATCCGACTCTTTGCGACCCCATGTGCGACTTCACTTTATTAGTTCTCTCGTTCATACCAAAATCTAAGTGCTACCTGTATTATTCCTAAAAGTCACAAAATACTAAATGGGAACTGTGGTAGGCTGAATAATGGCTCCTAAAGATGTCTAGGTCCTATTTTCTAGAACCTGTTAATATATTTCTTTACATGGTAAAAAGGACTTCATAGGTTACAGGGATCCTGAGATGAAGACACTGTCCTGGGTTATCTAGATGCACCTGAAATACAGTCACACGTGTCCTTATTAAGAAGGAGGCAGATGGATATTTGTCTACAAAAGAGGAAAAGCCATTGTGATAAAGGAAGCAGAGACTAGAGTAACGTACTCTGAGGATGGTAGAAAATCACTTCCAGAAGGAAATTATTTTAATATGTGTTTCTTTAATACAAAATAGAATATCAAAATTTTGGATAATTTCTTTTCTTAAAAAATGATATTGCTTTTGGATATTGAAGATTCAAAGGAATAGTAATTGAATTTATTAGATAATCAATTCCAGTCTTTTAGATTATTGGTTTTTGAACCCACTGACCTCTTGAAAATCTGATGAAAGTTCCACTGAGTCCACAGAAAAAATGCACGTAAAAACCAATATTTACAGCTTCAAAAGTCAAGAATTCAGGGAACCCCTAACAACTAGCCTTTGATTCTAAATATAGATGTATCGGTCCCAGATTCAGAATTCCTGTATCAAATATAGGGTTTGGTTTCTCTTGTTATAAAACTCAGCTCAAATCAGTGTATCTATATTTTCAGACATATGTTGCTTTCAACTCGCATGTATGCAAATCAAAGGTTACTAGTCTGTTGTGAAGTGACTCAAAAAGAAAAATACATATGTAATTGTGTATACACTTTAAATGAGCTAATGATTTTAACTACTTTGCTCATGCTTTCAGTTGTTGTATACATTTATTGTGCTCTACAGTTTAATTTCATATTCCTTTTGTAATTTTAAAGTATAAAATCAAGTGGTTTATGAAGTCACTAAACTCTATTTCTAGGATCCACAGGCCAGTTCAGGCTCTCAGCATGTTTTTGTGTGGCCCATGAGTAAGAATAATTGTTACATTTTTAAAGGTCAAAAAAAGATCAAAAGAAGGGAATTCCGTGGCAGTTCAGTGTTAAGACTCCCATGCTTCCACCTAGGGAGGGGCCAGGTTCTATCCGTGGCCTGGGAACTAAGACCCTGCAACCTAGTATGGCCGAAAAAAAACCCCAAAACCTCAAAAGTATAAAAGTATTTTGTGGCACATAAAATTCAAAGTTCAGTGTTCATATATGAAGTTTTTATGGTAGTACAGCTATGCTGATTTGTGTGTGTATTGCCTAAGGCTGCTTTCCCACTATAATAGCTGAGTTAAAAGAGAAAGAGACCATAAACGAAAAAGAGACCATATGACCAGCAAATCTAAAATAGTTCTTATCTGATCGTTTATAGAAAAAGCTTTTTGACCTCTGCTCTAGTTCAGCATTAAATTCACCAAATGTTCACTGAGTACCTCCTGTGTGCTAGGGCTTCCCTTGTGACTCAGCTGGTAAAGAATCCGCCTGGGTTGGGAAGATCCCCTGGAGAGGGAAAGGCTACCCACTCCAGGATTCTGACGTGGAGAATTCCATGGACTGTGTAGTCCATGGGGTGGCCAAGAGTTGGACACGACTGAGCGACTGTCAGTCACTTTCTTTCCCTTTGCTGTGTGCTAAGAGCCACGTGACAGTCCAGTTTCCTATTCTTCTGCTTCATGCTGTTGGCAAATATGTTTTGTTACATAAAATCTGAGTGTAAGTTATGACATTTTATATTTCTGACCAGAGCTGATGAAACCTGAGACAGACAATGCTTCAAACCTTAATACATGGGATTGGCAAGGGATAGGACAGCTTGGAGGTTCATTTCAATGAAAAAATGTCATCTTAGTCTAAAGGTAAAAGACAAAAACAAAAAATCCAAAACAAAACCAAAGAACACCCCAATACAGATACCTATTTTTAGCTGCATAGATAACACCATAAACAGCTCCCTAAAGTCTATCACCACATCTGTGTGCACAGGTTTTTCCTTTACCCCATTGTACCTGTCAACTTTAATTTTGAAAGCTAGGCAGGGAAATTCCCTTTTTCTGACTTCTGCCCTTCTGCTGTAGCCTTATAAGAAATGAGCAGCTGGGGAGGGGAAAAGGTCAAGCATGAACATACCTGCCCACGAAAGAAGCGGAAGTCAAAAGGTCTAATTTTAGCCTTCACTCTCCTGGGGATATAGTCACAGTCACTAACAGGAATTGTTTTGGAATTAATAAACAACATACTGTAACATATGAGTCATTAAAGAAAAAAGGAGCGTGAGTTTATGCAATATTGAGTGGAAAAAGAAAAACACCCTTACAAATAACAGAGGGATTGAGTTATCAGTGAAAAATGGTGAGGCTGGGGACCCTTTGAAGCCAAAGCAAAAAAGTATATCCCAACAGATGGGAACTTGACATTCGAGAAATCAGAAAACTAGTACATTTTGAGGACTAATCTAGAATTTAACTTGTTTTTAGTCTTTGTGATTTTTCTTAAGTGTGTGTTTTCAGCTGGTTAGTGTAGGACTATCGTCTTTCAAACAGGTTTACAAGATTTTGCTTGGTCTGTAGAATTTGCTTTAAAATATCATCTAATAACATCTCTGATTCTTTCATCTGTACTTCTGATCACTGATGGAACCATCATTAGAATAAGAACACAATGTTTACAAAAAACAACACAGCTTTTTGGTATATATATTTTTCATTATAAGCTTCTCTACAATCAGAAACTCTAAGACAAACCAGAGAATCAAGAGGAAACAGAATATACATTAAACATTTTATCAGCATCAGGGTCTTTTCGAATGAATCAGTTCTTTGCATCAGATGGCCAAAGTATTGGAGTTTCAACTTCAGCATCAGTCCTTCCAATGAATATTCAGGACTGATTTCCTTTAGGCTGGACTGGTTGGATCTCCTTGCAGTCCAAGGGACTCTCAACAGTCTTCTCCAACACCACAGTTCCTTACATCTGCCAATTAGGGCACTGGGACTTCATTTGGGAAATAAATATGAACACTATCCAGCTAACTAAGCCTTTCTTATTATGTTGGCTTAACTAAACTTCTTTACTTTCTTCACCTAAAAAAAAAAAATTTCATCCTGAAAGATTTCAAACACATAGTATACAGACATGAAAATGGTGAATGTTCATGTACCCATAGCCTGGATTAGGCAGATGGTAACACCTTGCCATCTTTGCATGAGATTGTATGAAAGTGTTCCTGTATGTTGTTAGGATCCTAGGCATATCTTTTCCCTTTTTTTTTTTTAATGTTTTAGTCTGTAGTTGTGATCACTATCATGATCTCGGTATATATCATGCTTGTTTTATATTTATACTTTTGCTGTTTATGTACTCCTTATTTTCAGTTTTCTTTTCATCTCTACATGTTTGGAAATACTGAGTCCTACTTCTGTTATTGTAGTACATTCCTTTAAAACTATCACATGACTCCTTGACTTAAATCATGTGACTCTGTATCTTGACACTCAAACATTGAAAGGACCTTGGAATCCTTTTGGTCTCTTCACTCACCCCGTTTTGCATGTTAGAATTACCTAGCTTTAGTTCCATATTGTTTTTCAGTTCAGTTCAGTTCAGTCACTCAGTCATGTCCGACTCTTTGCTACCCCATAGACTGCAGCACGCCAGGCCTCCTTGTCCATCACCAACTCCCAGAGTCCACCCAAACCCATGTCCATTGAGTCGGTAATGCCATCCAACTATCTCATCCTCTGTCATCCCCTTCTCCTCCTGCCTCCAATCTTTCCTAACATTAGGGTCTTTTTGAATGAATCAGCTCTTTGCATCAGGTGGCCAAAGTATTGGAGTTCCAACTTCAGCATTAGTCCTTTCAATGAATTTTCAGGACTGATTTCCTTTAGGATGGACTGGTTGGATCTCCTTGCAGTCCAAGGGACTCTCAAGAGTCTTCTCCAACACCACAATTCTAAAGCATCAATTCTTCTGCACTCAGCTTTCTTTATAGTCCAACTCTCACATCCATACATGACTACTGGAAAAACCATAGCTTTGACTAGATGGACCTTTGTTGGCAAAGTAGTGTCTCTGATTTCAATATGCAGTCTAGTTTGGTCATAGCTTTTCTTCCAAGGAGCAAACATCTTTTAATTTCATGGCTGCAGTCACCATCTGCAGTGATTTTGGAGCCCCCCAAAATAAAGTCTGTCACTGTTCCCACTGTTTCCCCATCTTATTTGCCATGAAGTGATGGGACCAGATGCCATGATCTTAGTTTTCTGAATGTTGAGCTTTAAGCCAACTTTTTCACTCTCCTCTTTCACTTTCAGCAAGAGGCTCTTTAGTTCTTCGCTCTCTGCCATAAGGGTGGTTTCATCTGCATATCTGAGGTTATTGATATTTCTCCCTGCAATCTTGATTCCAGCTTGTGCTTCATGCAGCCCAGCATTTCTCATGCATATAAGTTAAATGTAGGTTATAAGTTAAGTAAGCAGGGTGCATATAAGTTAAATAAGCAGGGTGACAATATACAGCCTTGACATACTCCTTTCCCTATTAGAAACCAGTCTATTGTTCCATGTCCAGTTCTAACTGTTGCTTCCTGACCTGCATACAGATATTGTTTTTAAACCTGCTTAAATTAGTTATTATTGTTAATCATGATGTTCATTAGATTTACCCATATATTTATCATTTTCATTGTTCATCATTGTCCCTATGACCCCGGTCTTTTCTTCTAGGCGAAGAGTCCCTCTTACTGAAAAGCATCATTTAGTAGCTCTTTCAATGAGTGGCAAATTCTTTGTCTTGGAAATGTCTTTTATTTTGCCTTAATTATTAAATGACTGTATCTCAGTAAGAATTCTAGGCTAACAGTTACATTATCTCAATACTTGAAAGATATCTTACTATTTTCCAGTTTCTATTTTACTGCTGTTATGTATCTTCTGTCAGCCAAATTGTAATTTCTTTACAAATAAGTTTTCTTATCTTTTTCATCCCTCTAAGAAATTTTTGCCAGGGTATTCTGCAGTGTTACCATTTTATGTATTTAATATAGGCTTATTTTTGTTTATTTTGCTTGATTCTCTCTGATTATTTAATCATAGAATTCCAGCTAGAGAAGATTCTTAACTATTCTAGAATTACTTCCCTTTTCTACTTTTGGCCAACTAATAGAACTCCCATTAGCCACATGTTGGAATTTCTCATCCTACTCTTAATATACTTTTACTGCTGTTTAGTATCTTTTCATCCCCTGTGCTGTAGTCTGTCTAATTTCTTTAGGTAGTTCTTAGAATTTACCAGTTCTTTTTTCCACCAATATCTAAAATGTATCTGTTGAAATTTTAATTGCAGTGGCTGTTATTTTTCATTTCTAAAAGTTACTCTTTATGTTTTCTATTCCTTCCTGTGTTTCTTTAAATAACTGAAAACTTATAGGTTTTTCAATTGTTGTATTTTCTTAAGTTTTTGGGCTTGCCATCTTCCTATTTTTTTTTTTTAATTTTTGTAGAACAACAACAAAGTTTTTTAAATGGGCATTTTACAATATCTGGCATGTGAAAATTTCTCTAAAGAACAATTTTATTTAGAAGTAAAACAGTTTACTTCTTTTGTATGCATCAAAAGAATCCTTAACCCAAGATGAGTTTTTTAATTTAATTTCTTAAGTGTATCACTCACATACCTTAATAGGCAATATGCATTTTCATTCCAAAGCAGTATACAGCATAGGAGCCCTGGTCAGACATAAGCTTTTTTATCTCTTTTCCTGGGTCAGGAAAGATTGTTTTTTAGGGTCCTTTTCATTAATGATTAAGCTCTTAGAGCATTGTGGTTCAAAATGTGTTCCGTTGACTAGAAGCATCAGCATGAAATCCAGTCCCCACCTCAGGGTCTGTTACAGCAACAAATCTGCTTGCTTGTACCACTCAGGGTTTCATTGAACTCTTTATGCATCTGGGGACTTCCTTTTTTTCCCCTTGTGTATTTGTTTTACTCAGAATTTCAAGATGTGTCAGTAAGAAGACTTCAAGCTTAGCTAAAGCAGTCTTGTTACCAAAAGACCTTAGGTAAATTGTTCATGTTGTATACTGGAAAGTTTGAAGGCAGAAAAAGAAGGAGATGATAGAGGATGAGATGGTTGGATAGCATCACCGACTCAATGGACATGAGTTTGGGTAAACTCTGCGAGGCTGGTGATGGACAGCGAGGCCTGGTGTGCTGCATCCATGGGTCGCAAAGAGTTGGACACGACTGAATGACTGAACTGAACTGAACTGATACTGATATTATCTTGAGTGGTGAATGATCATTGTGGTAGTCGTGTTTATTCGCTAAGTCATGGCTGACTCTGTGGCCCCCTGGACTGTAGCCCGCCAGGCTTCTTTGTTCATGGGATTTCCCAGGCAAGAATACTGGAGTGAGTTACCATTTCCTTCTCCAGGGGATCTTCCCAACCCAGGGATCAAACCTGTGTCTCCTGCATTGCAGGTGGATTCTTTACCGCTGTGCCACTGGGGAAGTCCATAGACACTGTGGTTTGTTTTAAATTTGGAAATTGAGGTTGGATATTTGGCCTTCAGTCTTCTCTATATTATAGTAGATGCTTTGTAACATCTATTGTAATTGCCTAATGATTGCAGGTTCTTTAAATTTTACCCCCTAAATTATATGGGAATAAAAAGTGAAGCAAAGGTATTCATGTAGTATCTTTTAGAGAATAAAAAATAGATGGGTATTCAACTTATATTTCTTGCATATTACAGAATGGAATCAAGATAATTCCTCTCAAGAACACCTATTATGTTTTAGGATATAAACTAAATGGTTTACCACGTATCTAATTAAATCCTCAGAAACAATCCATTCTCATTCTATGTATTAAAAAACTGAAACATGCAGAAGGTAACTACCCTTCCAGATCACATGGCTGTTACATGAAGTGAGATTTGAACCCATACAGCCCAACTGCACAGCAGATGCTTTAACCAGCACACCATGCTTCATTTTAGAAAAGGAAAACATTTGAGAAACATGCTTTGCATGTCATGTTAGGTGCTTTCTCCTATTTTCTGTTTAATGCTTATAATAATCCTGTGAGTAGTTATTACTAGTCACCCCATCCTTTTATGTTTTTCAAGAGGTAATTTTCACATGGATTAAATATTTTGCCTCAGTGAATCAAAGTTGAATTTGAACCCAGATCCTTTTGCTGCCCAAAAGGTAACAAGGCTGACTGCCTTAGTTCAAACTCTGTTCCTCTGTGGTTATTGATTGCAAAATTGCTAGCCAAACTACTGAAAGTTTTTTGTTTAGGGGACCAATTTGCACTGGGGCCCTGTGGTTGACAGAATCTTTGGGCAGTGTTCTAGGAAGTCTGTAGCCTTTGTTCTGTGTAGACCGGACAACGGGCGCCATTGCTTATGTCACCTACGCTCCCTGGGTTTCAGTTTTCTCTTTTTTTGTTTTTGAACTTTATTATGTATAAATGTCCTTGTGGCTCTGACATTCTAATTCAACACTGGTAGTTATAATAATTTAGGTTTTAAAAACCGCAGATGGTTAGGTCTAATGATGCAATCCAATTTTGCCACTCCTTCCTGAATGAGACTCCGTATTGTACTCTGTGATCTATAGTCGTGTGCATTTTAAGTTTGGACATCTTATGTGACTCATCTGCTCTTTGCTTCTTAAGACTCTTGTTAGCATCCATCATCATGATTAGAAATGCAAACGCTTGATCTTTGAAATGCTTTTCTCACATTTGATAAAAAATCATTTGAATTTGGGTAATTTAACACAACAGAGAAAAGCGCAGGTTATAAGTCCACCCTGAATTAGATGTCCAGTTTTGCTAATTCCTAGTGGTGAAGGTTTGTTTCTCTCTCAACCTGTTTCCTTCTCTGTAATATGGGGAAAGTAATAATCTCTACATGACTGGGTGAGGATTAAACAGGAAAATGCATGAGGAACTTTAGCACAGTGTCTGGAGCCCTGTAAGCATTCATAAATTCTAGCTGTTACTGTTATCACTGTGATGATCCCTGTTAAGCATCTTTTCTTTGTGTTGAAGTTCTCATTGAATGAAGTATCAGGGAAGTAAAACTGCAACGTTGAAATTGAATGCAAATCTTCATGTTTTGCTAAATAATTATTTGAGTCTGTCAGGGACACTGTTCACATCAGTAAGAGTGAAAATGAACAGGCCACAGGAAACCTTTAGCCCTTTCTACGTGAAGTAGATTTGTAGTTAGTCCCATTGGTTAGAAATCTCTTGCTATTGCTTACATAGGTTTTCTGTATTTAAGCTGCTGCTGTTCTGCCTCCCAGGTTACAAGCTGTTGTTTCATAAATTGAGACAATCTATCTCTCAGTCCTGTAGGCCAATGTGGGCCTGTCTGCTGCTGTCACTTCCAAGCATTTGACCCTTGGAGCTGTGCTCTCCACATCCCTGTAACGTATCTCCTGCCTGCCTTGGTGAGTCTCCCACGGCTACTCATTATGAGGCAGATGGATGGCTGTTCTGTTCCATCAGTCCTGTTGACGAGCCCAGTGCTAAGAATCGAAGTGGCTTAGGTGCTGGTAAAATGCCCATCTTTGGTTTTTACTCTTTAGAGATCTCATGTAGCTATTCCCTCCTCGAACTGGCTAGCTCAAATCACGTGCTGACAAAAGTAATCTGATGGACCCTGATCTCCCCCTGGGTATTCATGCCAAGCTTTCTGTATTTTGGGTTTCACGGCAAAGTTGTTACTTAACATTGTATTTGCTGAATTATGAACTTCAGTTCTAAACTGTTCCTAGTTTACATGACTATAGCATTTCTCCATTATCAGTGATATGTGATCTTTGTATCTAAAAATCTAAATTTTGGATCATAGCAGTGGAATGATTTCTTGCAATGGTTAATATACTCTAAGCCTGATTAATGTCATTTATTATTATTTATCATATATGTATTATTTATTATATACCAGTCACTGAGTATGCAGATTGACAGATCATATTTTAATTTGATCTTTCTGAAGATAGTTATACATTTGGTGATAGTTCATTAAACTGTACATTTCATAACCTTTACTTTATACATTTTATACTTCTTAGTTAAAAAGTTTAAAAAAAAGATATGACCTCAAGGAATTTATAGTCCAGTAGCAAAGCAGACATGTGAAGCAGCGATTTTTAAGCAGTGATGAATGCTGTTATTACATGAGAAGATTTCTTTGGACAAACAAAAGTTATCCTATTCATGGGCTTTATGAGAAAATTCTTAGAGGAGATGACATTCTACCTGAGTTTTTAAGATTAAGTAGAAGTTATCCAAGCAAAGAAAAACATTTAGAAGAAAGGAGAGTGTTATGAAGCCACCAACCTGGATGGGACAGAGTTCTGTGGTGGGTCATGGGATTTGACCCAGGTATGACCTAAGTCAAATCCCTTATGATTATACAGTGGAAGTGACAAATAGATTCAAGGGATTAGATCTGATAGACAGAGTTGCCTGAAGAACTATGGACAGAGATTAGTGACATTGTACTGGAGACAGGGATCAAGACCATCCCCAAGAAAAAGAAATGCAAAAGGGAAAAATGGTTGTCTCAGGAGGCCTTACAAATAGCTGTGAAAAGAAGAGAAGTGAAAGGCAAAGGAGAAAAGGAAAGATATAGCAATCTGAATGCAGAGTTCCAAAGAATAGCAAGGAGAGATAAGAAAGCCTTCCTCAGTGATCAATGCAAAGAAATAGAGGAAAATAATAGAATGGGAAAGACTAGAGATCCCTTCAAGAAAATTAGAGATACCAAGGGAATATTTCATGCAAAGATGGGCACAATAAAGGACAGAAATGGTATGGACCTAACAGAAGCAGAAGATATTGAGAGGTGACAAGAATGCACAGAAGAACTACACAGAAAAGATCTTCATGACCCAGATAATCACAATGGTATGATCACTAACCAAGAGCCAGAAATCCTGGAATGCCAAGTCAAGTGGGCCTTAGGAAGCATCACTATGAACAAAGCTAGTAGAGGTGATGGAATTCCAGTTGAGCTATTTCAAATCCTAAAAGATGATTCTGTGAAAGTGGAGCACTCAATATGCCAGCAAATTTGGAAAACTCAGCAGTGGCCACAGGACTGGGAAAGGTCAGTTTTCATTCCAATCCCAAAGAAAGGCAATGCCAAAGAATGCTCAAACTACCGCACAATTGCCCTCATCCCACTCACTAGCCAAGTAATGCTCAAAATTCTCCAACCAGATTTCAACAGTATGTGAACCGTGAACTTCCAGATGTGCAAGCTGGATTTAGAAAAGGCAGAGGAACCAGAGATCAAATTGCCAGTATCCATTGGATCATCGAAAAAGCAAGAGAGTTCCAGAAAAACATCTACTTCTGCTTTATTGACTACGCCAAAGCCTTCAACAAACTGGAAAATTCTTAAAGAGATGAGAATACCAGACCAACTTACTTGCCTCCTGAGAAATCTGTATGCAGGTCAAGAAGCAACAGTTAGAACTAGACATGGAACAATAGACTGTTTCCAAATGAGAAAAGGAGTACATCAAGGCTATATATTGTCATCCTGCTTATATAGCTTACATGCAGAGTACATCCTTCAGAATGCCAGGCTGCATGAAGCACAAGCTGGAATCAAGATTTCTGGGAGAAATATAACCTCAGATATGCAGATGAAACCACCCTTATGGCAGAAAGGGAAGAGGAACTAAAGAGCCTGTTCCATCAAAAGTGAAAGAGGAGAGTTAAAAAGTTGGCTTAAAACTCAACATTGAAAAAACTAAGATCTTAGCATTCGGTTCCATCACTTGATGGCTAATAGATGGGGAAACAATGGAAACAGCGAGAGACTTTATTTTGGGGGCTCCAGAATCACTGCAGATGGTGACTGCAGCCATGAAATTAAAAGATGCTTACTGCTTGGAAGTAAAGTTATGACCAACCTAGACAACATATTAAAAAGCAGAGACATTACTTTGCCAATGAATGTCCGTCTAGTCAAAGCTATGGTTTTTCCAATAGTCATGTATGGATTAGAGTTGGACTATAAAGAAAGCTGAGTGCTGAAGAATTGATGCTTTTGAACCGTGGTGTTGGAGAAGACTCTTGAGAGTCCCTTGGACTGCAAGGATATCCAAGCAGTCAATCCTAAAGTAAATCAGTCCTGAATATTCATTGGAAGGACTGATGCTGAAGCTGAAACTCCAACACTTTGGCCACCTGATGTGAAGAACTGACTCACTGGAAAATATCTTGATGCTGGGAGAGATTGAAGGCAGGAGGAGAAGGGGACGGCAGAGGATGCAATGGTTGGATGGCATCACTGGCTCTATGGACATGAGTTTGAGTGAGCTCAAGGAGATAGTGAAGGACAGAGAAGCCTGGTATGCTGCAGTCCATGGGGTCGCAAATAGTTGGACACAACTGAGCGAGTGAACTGAACTGAACTGAATGGGATCTGACATTAGGCGGGTTGTTTTCTGGAAGCAGAACTGTAAAGACTCTGAATTTAACCTGTAGAGCTTAAGGGCAGAACTCCTTAATTAGTGATATTTAAGGTTTAGCCATGGGAAGGTGAATGCTCAAAAGAGAATGAGTGACAAAGGGATGGGAGAGAGCTCTGGAGAGCATTGCCATGTGAGCCAAGGAAAGGGTGAATCTTCAGTATAGGATAGTGGTTAGTGGTGTCGTGATGGTTGGATGGCATCACCAACTCAATGGACATGAGATTCAGCAAGCTCAAGGTGATGGTGAAGGACAGAGAAGCCTGACGTGCTGCTGTCCATGGGGTCGCAAAGAGTCAGACACAACTGAGCCACTGAACAATAGTAACAATGGTGACAGATGCTGTAAAGATCCCAAATAAGCTAGGGATAGAAAAATGTCCATTGGCTTCAGCAGTATGGAGGTTATGTATCAATAATACAATTCTGTAAAGAAAAGAAACTATTATTCCTGAGTACAGTTTGGTCATTTGGAAATGATTGCCCTCTTTATCATATTTTGTTTTTTTTAAACCACCTTAGTTTTTTCCTTCCCATTTTATTTATTTTTTATATATCTTGCTCATCAATCCTTATATTGATCATTCTCTTTTCCATGACTGTTCCCTCACATATTAGTTAAAAACCTTGTCTCATCAAATATGAAAGATGATTTTATTATAGAAAATTATATATAAAATGTTTTCTGTGATCACCTTTTCGGGTTTCCCATGTGGTGCTAGCGGTAAAAAATCCGTCTGCTAATGTAGAAGATACAAGAGTCGTGGGTTCAATCCCTGGTTCAGGAAGATCTACTGGAGTTAGGAAATGGCAGCCCACTCCAGAATTCTTGCCTGGGAAATCCCACGGACAGAAGAGCCTGGTGGGTTACAGTCCACGGGGTCTCAAAAAAGTCAGACATGACTGTGCAACTGAACAATCATCTTTTCTTCATTAAATGAGATTAGCTTTTTATGTAAACAATTAAATGGTTCCCTCTGTACATTCCTTATTTTGATGGTAAAGAGGTGCATTTGGATTTGTATGTATCTCAACATTCTGGTGGTAAATAACTCTGTTTCCTGAAAGGCCTTTTTACTACAGTTTTCTGCCCAGTGTTCCTCTCTAGTGCTCTTTATGGGTAGCTTGCTATCTTAATTCAAAATGACTTTTCATCAAAAAATATTGAATCCAGTTAAAATTAATATTTAGAATATATATAGGGAGATGTAGAGGTAGGAGAGAGATGGAGAGATAGACACGAACCATTTCCAGTAAAGGTTGTTTAGATAATGATTTTGGAAAATACTTTTTAAAAATGCGTTGTTATTTCAGAATAATTTTGAGGCAGGCGGCAGTTACTGTATATAGTTTGTGTTACCTATAACTGATATCACAGTCTTCATTACCTAGCAAGTACTTATATTTTTAAGCTTTTCAAAACGATGTTTCTGGTTTTTCTGATCTTTGAGGATTTTAGAAATCATTTTCAAGATGTAATTAGAGCTTTCTTGGATTCAGTTGAATTCAATATCGTTAATAAGGATGTACTGTTATTTTAATTTTCACTAATATTATTGTGTCTCTTAATTCCATACCCTTACCTTACCCCTCACCCTCTCCGTATTAGTTACCATTAGTTTATATTCTATATCTGTGAGTCTGTTTCTGTTTTGCTGTATACATTTGTTAGTTTTATTCTTTAAATTTACTTATAAGTGATATCATTCAGTATATCTTTCCCCGATTCATTTCACTTAGTATAATGTTCTCTATTTATTTCATATAATAATTATGGCATCATTGACTCAATGAATATGAGTTTGAGCAAACTCAGAGACATAGTGAAGGACAGGGAGGCCTGGCATACTGCAGTCCGCGGGGTCGCAAAAAGTCCGACACAACTGAGCAACTGAACAGCAACAGGCCCCAAGTGGACTAAATCATCAACAAAGGAACCCAGTCTGAGGGGTCAAGGAAGGCTTCCAAGAAAAATCACCTGTAAATTGAGGGCTGGATTGGGGCTCAACCAGGAGGATAGCGACAGACCTGAACTGAACTGAATATTCTCTAGGTCCATCCATGTTGCAGAAAAATACCAATTTCTTTCCTTTATGACTGCTATTCCATTGTGTGTGCATACGTGTGTGTGTCCATCTATAACACGTATATGCACCTTCTTTATCTGCTTGTCTGTTGATGGGTGCTTGTGTTGCTTCCATATCTTGGCTTTGTAAATGAGAACTCAGACATGAGGCTCAGTGGTCTCATGCGTGAGAAGAGCACTAAGATCCTTGGCAGGATTTGACGGGGAAACACTAGGGGAGCAGAAGGAAGACAAGAAGGGCCCCCAGGCCCCTGCGCTGATGCGGTGGGAGTTGGTTAAAGGATCAAGGAAAAGAGTAAAGCACCTGAGCCCAGGTAGAGCCCCACGGAGGGTGGTCTTTGGCATCCTTCTTATTCTTATTGTGTCCTTTGATAGCTTGAAAATTGAAACCCTGGTTAATTTGCAAATGAAAGCTTATGGCATTTTTTTAAGTAAATAAGAATCATAATATGGTCTAGGAAGAGATACTATGGTAATTTGTCACTAACCATGTGTGTGTGCATGCTCAGTCATGTCCGACTCTTTATGACCCCTTGGGCTGTAGCCCACCAGGTTTTTCCGTCCATGTAATTTTCCAGGAAAGAATACTGGAGCGGGTTGCCATTTCCTACTCCAGGGGATCTTCCCAACCCAGACATTGATGGAACCCTGCATTTCCTGCGTTGACAGACAGATTCTTTACCTCTGCACCACCTGGAAAGCCCATTAGTTACTAAGAGCGCTATACATAACAATAATCATTCCATTTATCCATACTATTCCTAATCTTAGAATTGAAAATTCTTCCTTTTCATTCTATTATTATGTATGTATACATCACTCTGTATTTTCTTCTTTTACCCTTTCACCCATTTTGAAATTTCTGAGATAATTTTAACACAGTTTCATCAGAGATAGAAGACCTCTGGAATCTTATCAAAAGAGTACTGAACAAAAATGTTTACCATTGTTTCAGAATATTAAAAGGCAGACTACACTTTTGTGACTTTTACAACATAAAACAGCAAGATCATTGCTGTTATTATGCTAATAGGTACATTTATAACTAAGTTATTAAGAACAATATTTACTGATTTCACTTATATTTAAAATATTCAAAACTTTTTATTATTAACATTATGGAATACTTGAAATTAAACTGTAATTTTTTCAAGATGTTACTTTAAAAGAACTATAAATAAGATGCTGTGGAATTTGTGTTAAATTGAATTATCTGTATCTCTCTTTTGAGTTCTTTTCACTGGAATTCACTGCTGATTTACTTGGGCATAATTTATATGATATATGCTTTCTCACTCCAAACTAAAATTTACTTGAGATAAAAATTAATCATGTTTTTTGGTTACTTGATGCTAGTATCCAGTTCATTTTTCCCCTCTCAATAATTCATGGCAATGTGAGGTTCTTAGTATTTTCTCTTTAGTCTTTCAATGTTTAATGAAGGTGGATTGAATAATTTAATAATAAAAGTGAAAGCTCCATATCATATAGTTCATGGAACACTACAGGTTCTCAATAAATATGTTTACCATTTGTTCCAAGGTTTGAAACTAAAATGATACAGTGAAGGTTTTACTGAAGATGAACAGTCTTATTCCTACTGCTATTTCTTTTCCACACATTTGCTCAGTCCTATTTTCTTATGTGTCCTGCCAGGAATAACCTATGTAGATACCAGCAGATAAAAATATGTATTCTTTGTCTATTGATTTTTTTTTTTTACCCAGATGGTGGCACACTACACACTGTTCAACATTATGCTTTTTACTTAATATTTTTTGGATACCTTTTTGTGTTTTTTAGCAACTCTGTAGAAATTCAACTGTGAAAATACTGTAATTTATTCAAAAAGTTTTCCTACTGATATGAATTTAAGATATTCTCAGCTTTTGCTGTAACACTGCAGTGAATAACAACATATGTTTGTCATATGCTCAAGTAAAAGTATGGCTGTGGAATAAATTCCCCGAAGTAGAGCTGATAAAGGAAAAGGTACATGGATTGATCATTTTGGTAAATTTTGCATAATCTTTTTCCAAAAGGTTGTATCTGTTTACACTCCTACTAGGAAAGAATGAAACTTTCCCATATGCATGCCAACATTATGCCCATACTTTTTACCTGAGTATTAAACTAAAGGTATTACCCCTAATTTATGTAAAAACACTAAGGATTGAGAATTGATGAGAGTACCCCATGAATTATAGTTTCTAATATTCAAACCATAATACCACATTTAGCAACCTGTGTCTCCTACTTTATGATAACATTGTTAGATTCTTACCTCTTCTGAGCTGACAAAACCATAAAGCCATGTTAAATAGATGTCACTAGCAAATAACTATGCAGACATTATAAGAGCAGTAGTATTCTCAGAGATTTGTTCGAGTCCATGCAGGAGGTAGTTTCCAAAATGATTTCATTTCAAATACATGGGGAAAAGATTGGTAATTCTATAAATAGTTTTAGGCCAACTAGATGTTCATCTTGGAAGAATATGATCAAGTGTGACCTGTATTCCTTTTAGCAAAATCAATGCCAGAGGGGTCAGAGATTCACACACTACACAAATAACCGATACATAACTTGCTGCCATTTATTAAAGGAAAGAGGCTTGGGCACATACATACACACATCACGCATGCACATACCGATACACTGAGCAAGAAATAAAATTTAGAAAGTACTAATAGATCTTCACTCTTCAAGGCACCAAAACGATGGGGAGTCAATATTTGAATACTGAGGAATGCAGTTTACTTTGACAAAAAATTGTTTTGCATGAACATTTTTTAGAGCAGTTTTAAGTTCTCTGCAAAACTGATACAAAGGCACAGAGATTTCTCATATATCCGACACCTCCACATGAATAGCCTGCTCTGTTACCAGTCTCCCCTATCAGAGTGATACATTTCCTATGTTTGGTGAACTACACTGACAAATCATAATCATCCAAAATCCGTACTTTACATTAGGGTTCACTCTTGGTACTGTGCATTCTGTCAGTTCAATTCAGTCGCTCAGTCGTGTCCAACTCTTTGCGACTCCATGAACCACAGCACGCCAGGCCTCCCTGTCCATCACCAACTCGCGGAGTCCACCCAAACCCATGTCCGTTGAGTCGGTGATGCCATCCAACCATCTCATCCTCGGTCGTCCCCTTCTCCTCCTACCCTCAATCTTTCCCAGCATCAGGGTCTTCTCCAATGAGTCAACTCTTCGCATCAGGTGGCCAAAGTATTGCAGTTTCAGCTTCAACATCAGTCCTTTCAAAGAACACCCAGGACTGATCTCCTTTAGGATGGACTGGTTAGATCTCCTTGCAGTCCAAGGGACTCTCAAGAGTCTTCTCCAACACCACAGTTCAAAAGCATCAATTCTTCGGCGCTCAGCTTTCTTTATCGTCCACCTCTCACATCCATATATGACCACTGGAAAAACCATAGCCTTGACTAGACGGACCTTTGTTGGCAAAGTAATGTCTCTGCTTTTTAATATGCTGTCTAGGTTGGTCATAACTTTCCTTCCAAGGAGTAAGCATCTTTTAATTTCATGGCTGCAATCACCATCTGCAGTGATTTTGGAGCCCAGAAAAATAAAGTCAGCCACTGTTTCCACTGTTTCCCCATCTATCTACCATGAAGTGATGGGACCAGATGCCATGATCTTAGTTTTCTGAATGTTGAGCTTTAAGCCAACTTTTTCACTCTCCACTTTCACTTTCATCAAGAGGCTCTTTAGTTCTTCTTCACTTTCTGCCATAAGGGTGGTGTTATCTGCATATCTGAGGTTATTGATATTTTTCCTGGCAGTCTTCATTCCAGCTTGTGTTTCTTCCAGCCCAGCGTTTCTCATGATGTACTCTGCATATAAGTTAAATAAGCAGGGTGACAATATACAGCCTTGACGTACTCCTTTCCCTATTTAGAACCGGTCTGTTGTTCCATGTCCAGTTCTAACTGTTGCTTCTTGACCTGCATACAGGTTTCTCAAGAGGCAGGTCAGATGGTCTGGTATTCCCATCTCTTTCAGAATTTTCCACAGTTTATTGTGACCCACACAGTCAAAGGCTTTGGCATAATCAATAAAGCAGAAATAGATGTTTTTCTGGATCTCTCTTGCTTTTTCGATGATCCAGAGGATGTTGGCAATTTGATCTCTGGTTCCTCTGCCTTTTCTAAAACCAGCTTGAACATCTTAAAGTTCACAGTTTACGTACGTTCTATGAATTTAGACAAATGTATAACAACATGTAGCCTTCATTATAATATCATGGCCATGATTTCACTGCTCTAAAAATCCTCTGTGCTCTGCCTTTTCATCTCTCCCCATCCCCAACCTCCTGGCACTATTGATCTTTTTACTGTCTCCATAGTTTTGCCTTTTCCAGAATCTCATATAGTTGGAAGCATGCAGTATGCAGTCTTTTCATTTTAGCTTCTTTAACTTTTTTTTTTTTTTCTTTTGGTTCTTTCTCTTTTTCTTTTTTTTAAATTTTATTTATCTATGCACCAAAACCATTTTGTATTGAAGGTATAGACAATTAAGATTCCTCAGTGTCTTCTAATGGCTTCATTGCTCATTTCTTTTTGATGCTGAATAATACTCCATTGTCTCCATGTCTCATAGTTTATTTATCCATTCTCCCACTGAAGGCCATTGTTATTGCCTCCACATTTGGACAGTAATGAATGAAGCTGCTGTAAAAATGCTTTGTAGGTTTTATGTGAACATAAGTTTTACTCTTATAGGTACATATGGAGGACTGTAATCCCTGGACCTTATAGTAAGAATATGTTTATTTTGTCAGAGATCACCAAACTAGCATCCAGAGGAGCTGGACCATTTTTTCATTCTTACCAGCAATGTATGAGCATTCCTTTTGCTCCACATCCTTGCTACCATATGTTGCTTTCAGTGTTCCAAATTTAGGCCATTCCAATATGTATATATTGGTATAGTGTTAGTGTTAGTTGCTCTGTTGTGTCCAAATCTTTGTGACCCCACGGACTGTAGCCCACCAGGCTCCTCTGTCCATGGAATTCTCCAGGCAAGGATACTGTAGTGTTTAGCTATTCCCTTCTCCAGGAGATCTTTCCCACCCAGGGATCAAACCAAGTCTGCCACATTACAGGCAGATTCTTTACCATCTGACCCACCAGGGAAGCCTCTGTATTGGTATATTGTTGTTGTTTTAATTTATATTTTCCTGATGACCTGTTATTGGAGAAGGAAATAGCAACCCACTCCAGTATTCTTGCCTGGAAAATTCCATGGACAGAAGAGCCTAGCAGGCTACAGTCCATAGGGTCGCAAAGAGTTGGACACAACTAAGTGGGTAACCTGTTATATGGAGCATCTGTTCACATCCTTATTTTCCATCTGTATATCTTCTTTGGTGAGGTGTCTATTAAGGTCTTTGGCCTATTTTGCCTTCCTGCTATTTGTTTTCTTATTGCTGAGTTTTAAGTATTCTTTTTATATTTTGGATAACTATCCTTTGTCAGATATATCTTTTGCAAACATTCTCTCCCAGTCTTTGGCTTGTATTTTAATTCTCCTGATATTGTCTGTCATAGAGAAAATCTTGATTGTAATTAGGTCCAGCTTATCATTTCTTTCTTTCTTAGATTGTCTTTGGTGGTGTATTTTTGGTTTTTGTTTTTTTTTTTAACCACCATACCCAAAGTCATCTAGATTTTCTCCTATGTAATTTTGTAGGAGTTTCATAGTTTTGCATTTTATATTTGGGTCCCTGACCCATTTTGAGTTAATATTTGTAAAGAATGTGAGATCTGGGTCTAGACTCATCTTTTTGCATATGGGTGTCCAATTGTTCCAGCACCACTTATTGAAAGACTACCTTTGCTCCATTGTGTTGCCTTTGCTCCTTTGTGAGAAATCAGTTTACTGCCTTTATGTGGGTCTGCTTCTCTGGTCTCCATTCTGTTCAATTGGTCTATTCTTGCACCAGTGCCACACTGTTTTTATTGCTGTAGCTTTATAGTAAATATTAAAGTTAGATCGTGAGAGAGTCAATTCCTAGGTAGGTTGACAAGAAGTCCAGGGTCTCCGAGGAGGAGGAGGAGGAGGAGGAGGAGGAGGAGGAGGAGGAGGAGGAGGAGGAGGAGGAGGAGGAGGAGGAGGAGGAGGAGGAGGAGGAGGAGGAGGAGGAGGGGGAGGGGGAGGGGGAGGGGGAGGGGGAGGGGGAGGGGGAGGGGGAGGGGAGGGGGAGGGGGAGGAGGAGGAGGAGGAAGGAGTCTGGAACTCTCAAGAAGAAGAAAGGAGTCTGGGACTCTCAAGGAGAAAAGGACAAACATTTTCTTTCTGCATTTCTTTGTCTTAGTCAACATAACAATGTATGTTGCTCAAGGACATGTTCCTCCTTAACAAGAACCTTCTGACTAATCTTGTGTGGGTCTGGTAAGACCTTTCTATTTTTAGCTCCAATCTTGCTAATTTAAGATGTATGTTGTGGGAGTGGGTCTGGTAAAAGTATACAAGGCCTTGATAAGACTAGTGAGGGCGGCACGTTTCGTCCCCCTCTGATGTCTGCGTCAGAAGCTTTCTCTGTCCCTTTTTCACTTTAATAAAACTCTGCTACACAAAAGCTCTTGAGTGATCAAGCCTGGTCCCTGGTCCTGAAGCCAAATCTTCTTCAGAGATCATGAATACAGCATTGTTCACTGTAAACTATCAGTAGTATCCGTCTTCCAACTTTATTCTTTCCTTTCAATATTGTTTAGACTATTGTGGGCCTTTTGCCTCTTCATGTACACTTTTGGGTCAGTGTATCAATATCCATAAAATAACTTTCTGGGATTTTGATTGGGATTGCATTGAATCAGTAGGTCAAATTGAGAAGAACTGATATCTTGACAATATTGAGTCTCTATATCCATAAGCATGGTATATATCTCTATTTATTTAGTCCTATGATTTTGTTTATCAGAGTTTTGTAGTTTTCTTCAAATAGAGCTCTGTAAATATTTTGTTAGATTTATACCTAAGGATTTCATTTTGGAGGTGCTAATGTAATAGGATTGTGTTTTTTTTTTTTTTTTCCCAAATACTACTTGTTGTTTGTTGGTACATAGAAAACAATTACTTTTGTATATTAACCTCATATCCTACAACCTTACTGTTGTTGCTCATTAGTTGCAGGATTTTTTTGGTTAATTATTTCAGATTTTTTACATAGATAACTATTTCCTCTGTGAAAAAAGGCAGTTGTATTTCTTCCTTTCCAATATATATATCTTTTATTTTCATTTTCTTGCCCTATTGCATTAGCAAGGATGTCTAGTAGGGTATGGAAAAGGAATGGTAAGAGGGGACATCCTTGCCTTGTACCTGATCTTTGTGGGAAAGATCATTATTCAAATACTTTCCAATTTTGGTTTCTAATTTAATTCCACTGTGATCTGAGAATAGATACTGTATGTCCTATTCTTTTAAATTTGTCAGAGTGTGTTTTATGGCTCAGAATGTGATCTGTCTTGATGAATGTTCCATATGATCTTGAGAAGAGTATATATTCTGCTGCTGATGGATGAAGTAGTCTGTGGGTGTTTATTGATGGTGTTGTTGAGTTCAGCTGCATCCTTACTGATTTCTGCCTGCTGATTGTGTTCATTGTTGATAAAAGTTGTTGAAGTATCTAATTGTGTCATTGCATACATCTATTTCTCCTGTGGTTCTATCAGTTTTTGTCTGACAAGTTTGATGCTCTATTGGTAGGTTCTTACACATTAAGAGTTGTTATGCCTTCCAGGAGAAGTGACCCCTTCGTTATCACGTCATGCCCTTCTTTATCCCTAATAACTTTCTTTGCTCTGAAGACTGATCTGTCTGAAATTAATATAGCTCTTCTTGCTTTCTTTTGATTTGTGTTGTTCAGTCACTAAGTTGTGTCTGACTCTTTGCAACCGCACGGACTGTAGCATGCCAGGATTCTGTCTTCTATCTCCTGGAGTTTGCTCAAGTTCCTATCTGTTGAGTCAATGATGCTATCTTAACCATCGCATCCTCTGCCACCTCCTTCTCCTTTTGCCTTCAATCTTTCCCAGCATGAGGGTCTTTTCCAGTGAGTTGGCTCTTCGCATCAAGTGGCCAAAGTATTGGAGCTTCAGCTTCAGCGCACATCCACAACTGAGCATTGTTAATACTTTGACCCAGCAGCTTCATTTCTGCAGCTATTAGTAATTGTGTTCCTCTTTTCCCGAGTAGCATGTTGTACACCTTCCAACCTGGGGGACTCATCTTTCGGTGTTATGTATTTTTGCCTTTTTGTACTATTCATGGGGTTCGCACAGCAAGAATACCGGAGAGGTTTGCCATTCCCTCCTGCACTGGACCACGTTTTGTCAGACCTCTCCACAATGACCCATATGTCTTGGGTGGCCCTGTATGGCAGGCTCATAGCTTCATTGAGTTATACAAGCCCTTTTACCAGAACAAGGCTGTGATCCATGAAGAGGTTGATTCGTATTAGCGAGGCTTATTTTCCCTCCATCCTATTACTTTAAATCCATTCGTGTCTTTATGCTTAAAGTGGATTTCTTGTTGACAACATGTATTTGGGTCATTGTGTTTTTAATTCACTCTGACAATTTCTACATGTATTTAGAACATTGACATTCAAAGAGATATATATTTATATTGTTGGATTAGTATTAACTGTATATATTATTGTTTTCCATTTGTTAGTCTTTGTTTCTGTTTTCCCTTCCACCATTTTCATGCCTTTTGTGGTTTTCATTGAGGATTTTATATGCCATCTTCTCTCTTTCTTAGTATGTTTTACTTTTTATTTTGTATTGTTTTTACTTGTTTCAGTGGTTGCCCTAGCGTTTGCAGTGTATACATTCACAACTAATACGAGTCTACTTTTAAATAACACTGTTCCACTTAATGGGCAGTGTGAGTACATTATAATAACAATAATTTCAATTTCTCCCTACTTATCATATATCATTACTGTCATTCATTTCTTCTACATATGAGCATCTATAAGCATATATATTTATTTATACATATATAAGATATATGCATAAGCCATGCATAATCCAATACATTGTTGCTATTATTATTTTAAATAAACTGTTACTTGTTAGAACATTTGAGAATAAGAAAAATGAACGTTTTTATTTTACCTTATTCCTTCTTCAGTGCTCTTCTTCTCTTTATATTAATTGAAGTTTTCTTTTTATCATAAACTTTTTTTCCAACTCTGTGAAATGTTTTCACCCACTTACATATGTAATCTTAAAAAATCAATAACTTTATTCCCTTTTGCTCCAAAAAAATATGAGTTCAGGTGTTTCCTTCTTATTGCATTCTTTCCAAAAGGACTGATTTCTCCAAAAGATGGAGTGTTGTGCTATTTTTTGCCTGCTATTTACATTGAGGTTAACTCTGTTGGTTTGAATATACTGGTAATGACACCAATGACATGGGTTTTATTTCCATGTGGTTCAGTTAACTTTGGTTTTCCACTGCTACAGACTGCTTCCATAATTATATCTCAAATGTGTTTTTGGCCCAAGGAAGATCTGATGGAGCAAAGTGAAAATCTATTACCATGTGGGGAAATGGACACCCAGACACTCACCCAGCAGATGGTAGAAGGCACTGTCATAATGGAATCTCTAAATTGACATCTTAAACAAAACTCATGTCATTTATGCTGTCCAAGATATATGATTTAGTGTTTTGGTTTTAAAAGGTTCAAAGTAAGTTACAGGGAAGGAATTTCTATTTACTGGCAAATCCAGAAATATTAACCAAGGTAACTTTTGGGGGAAAAAAAAAAGTCATGCTTAGCCTTTTCCAATTACATAATATTTACTTATTCAGATGCTTTACCAGGTTTAAAATATCTCAGCGTTATGTTTGAAATTACATATAACAAATATTTGATTATGTAGTTTTTTAAAATTGAAGGCTCTAATGTAGAAATTTCTGGTCTTATATAGCCTTTGGAGTATTATAATATGTCTCTAGTATTCTCAACTCATGATTCAGAACGCTCTCAAACCTCAAAACTCAGAATAATTTAGTTTTTAATATAAATTTATAATATACATTGATTCAGTCAATATTCATTACATGTTTACCAGGTTCCAGGTATTGTACTGAATAAGTACAAAGAGACCCTTTGCAGTCCCTGAAGAATCTTCACCTAAGGAGAGAAAAAACAGAAAAATACAGAGATCATTATTATTTTTTTTAAAAAAAATAGTATAAGAGTGCTTTATTAAAGCAAATCACAGGGTAGTGATTGTGAGAGCAATTACTGAAGGTATCTAACCCAGATGGAAAGCTCTACAGGATTCTGAAGGACAAGTAGGAGTTAGTCAGGGTAAACGGAGTAGATGGTGTACTCCAGGCAGAAGAAATAGAGTAGGATTTAGAGGTTGAAGGGAAAATCCTGCAATTTAGGATTGCAGATACTTTAGTATGATTCAAATTTAGAATATGAAAATGGACAGTAAAAGAAGAGGCTGGAAAATTAAACAAATTCCAATCCATAAAGGAAAAGTGGATTATATTCTAAAACCACTGGGAAGTGATTAAGGTATTTTAAGCAACATTAGGTTGGTATTAGAGGGAAGTAACGATGTGAAATGAGGTATAATTTGTGCTGTATGATATTAAATAACATTCAATTTTATGTTAGTAGGAAATCTAGAATTAGATTCATTTATTGGCTCAGATAGTTAAGAATCTGCCTGCAATGAAGGAGACTTGGGTTCAATTCCTGGGTCAGGAAGATCCCCTGGAGAAGGGAATGGCCACCCACTCCAGTATTCGTGCTGGGAGAATTCCATGGACAGAGGAGCCTGGCAGACTACAGTCCATGGGGTCCCAAAGAGTCAGACATAATTGAACAACTAACACACACACACACACACACACACACACACACTTAAGCTATTTCCTAAGTATCTACTATGTGCCTGACTGTGCTTGAGGTACTTAAGTGATCTGAATAATCAAAACCACAGCTTTCACAGTGCTTACCTTCCCGTGAATCAAAACCACCCCCAAGAAAAGGAAATGTAAAAAGGCAAAATTGTTGTATGAAGGGGCTTTACAAATGGTTGGGAAAGGAGAGAAGCAAAAGGCAAAGGAGAAAAGGAAAGATATATCCATCTGAAGACAGAGTTCCCAAGAATAGCAAGGAAAGATAAGAAAGACTTCCTAAGTGATCAATACAAAGAAATAGAGGAAAACAATAGAATGGGAATGACTAGAGATCTTTTCAAGAAAATTAGAGACACCAAGGGAACATTTCATGCAAAGATGGGCTCAATAAAGGACAGAAATGGTATGAACCTAACAGAAGCAGAAGATTAAGAAGAGGTGGCAAGAGTACACAGAACTATACAAAAAAGATCTCAGTGACACAGATAACCATGATAACTCTAGGTGTGATCACTCACCAAGAGTCAGACATCCTGGAGTCCAAAGTCAAGTGGGCCTTACTTAGGAAGCATCACTACAAACAAAGCTAGTGGAGGTGATGGAATTCCGGCTGAACTATTTTGAATCCTAAAAGATGATGCTGTGGAAAAAAAAAAAAAGATGCTATGAAAGTGCTACACTCAATATACCAGGAAATTTGGAAAACTAAGCAGTGGCCACAGGACTGAAAAAGCTCAGTTTTCATTCCAATCCCAAAGAAAGGCAATGCCAAAGAATGCTCAAACTACCACACAACTGCACTCATCTCACACGCCAGCATAGAGTAATGCTCAAAATTCTCCAACCCAGGCTTCAACAGTGTGTGAAACATGAACTTCCAGATGTTCAAGCTAAATTTAGAAAAGGCAGAGGAACCGCAGATCAAATAGCCAACATCCATTGGATCATTGAGAAAAGCAAGAGAGTTCCAGAAAAACATCTACTTCTGCTTCATTGATTACTCTAAAGCCTTTGACTGTGTGGATCATCACAAACTGTGGAAAATTCTTCAGGAGATTGGAATACCAGACCACCTGACCTGCCTCTTGAGAAATCTGTATGCAGGTCAAGGGGCAACAGTTAGAACCAGACATGGAAAAATGAACTGGTTCAAAATTGGGAAAGGAGTATGTCAAAGCTGTATATTGTCACCCTGCTTATTTATTTATTCTATACAGAGTACATCATGTGAAACACTGGGTTGGATGAAGCACAAGCTGGAATCAAGATTGCTGGGCAACATGTCAATCACCTCAGATATGCAGATGACACCACCTTTATGGCAGAAAGCAAGGAGAAACTGAAGAACCTCTTGATGAAAATGATAGAGGAGAGTGAAAAATGGTTTAAAACTCAACATTCAAAAAACTAAGATCATGGCATCCAGTCCCATCACTTCATGGAAAATAGGTGGGGAAACAATGGAAACAGTGAGAGACTTTATATTTTGATCTCCAAAATCACTGCAGATGATGACTGCAGCCATGAAATTAAAAGACACTTGCTCCTTGGAAGAAAAGCTATGACCAACCTAGATAGCGTATTAAGAACCAGAGACATTACTTTGCCGACAAAATCAGTCTAGTAAAAGCTATAGTTTTTCTGGTAGTCATGTATGGATATGAGAGTTGGACCATAAAGAAAGCTGAGCACCAGAGAATTGATGCTTTTGAACTGTGGTATTGGAGAAGATTCTTGAGAGTCCCTTGGACTGCAAGGAGATTCAACCAGTCCATCCTAAAGGAAATCCAGTCCTGAATATTCATTGGAAAGACTGATGCTGAAGCCAAAACGCCAATACTCTGGCCACCTGATGGGAAGAAATGACTCATTGGAGAAGACCCTGATGCTGGGAAAGATTGAAGGCAGGAAGAGAAGGTGACAACAGAGGATAAAATGGTTGGATGGCATCACCGACTCGATGGACATGAGTTTGAGCAAGCTCCTTGAGTTGGTGATGGACAGGCAAGCCTGGCATGCTGCAATCCATGGGGTCGCAAAGAGCTGAACATGACTAAGTGACTGACCTTCTCCTGGAGAGAAAAAGACAACAGTTAAATATACAAATAATATTTCAGGTGTCAAAAAGGACTAAGAAGAAAATAAAAGCAGGGTACTTTAGACAGAACTAATGTGGGTACGATTTTAGATCTTTTTAGTTCAGGGAAGTCCTCTCTGATTTGGTGATGTTTGAGCAGAGACTTAAATGAAGTGAAGGAATGAATGGGAAGTTTGTTCTAGGCAGAAGACTCAGTCTTATCAAAGACCCTGTGGCAGTGATAATGACATATCCCCAAAGAGCAGGGATGCAAGTAGGACTAGAATGAGACTGCAAAGAACAGAGAACTGACGGAGGTGGTGACAGGATGGTTGAACAGATGAAGATAGAATTTTAAAATGAAATCTAATTTAGGAAACGTGGAAAAACTATTGAAATGGTAGTCCTTCCCATGTGTCCTTTACTTTTATTTCTCACTCTGTCTCCCTCCTCTTCCTCCTCTGATTTTATATTATTCTGGTTTCCTTGGTTATGCTTATTCTGCAGCTTCAACCTTTTCTTAGTAAATATTAATCTTCTTTGAGGTGTATATTTATTTTGAAAGTGAGCTGTATGTTTGTCTTCAGATACATAGCCTTTGATGTTCATAAATGTTGTATATATAAAATATGTATGCATTTTATATAGTGTATATATATGTATCTCAACATCAGGTCAAGGTAGAACTGTAGAGAGTACTGTTTTAGATCTTCTTAGACCAGGGAAGTTCTCTCTGATAAAGTGACGTTTGAACAGAGGTCTTACATGTGTAATGACACGGTGTTCAAAAGCCAGGGACTCCTGTTCTCTACATATATTTATGTATGAAAGTGCTGGGGAAAAGAGGCCATTGTTTGAGGGTGGATCCCTTGAGGTTTGTTACAAACGTCTAGATCTGGCTAACCCCTTGGGATTAGACTACAAATACAGTACATTCTGTTTCCCAAACAAAGATAACAGTTTATACTTTGGGGACTCTAAACAATGAACATTTTCCTTTCCATTCCCTGCTTTATAAACCTAAACTCCCTCCAGTCTGTCAGTTATGATTATATGTACTGTTCCCAGCTAATGCAAATAAGAGAAGCTGCTGATGGAAAGAGGAATTTTAAAGAGACTTCCAGAAGTATTGTGGCAACATGAAATTGATTCAATCAGGATACCCGTGGAATACACAGAGCCTGGCTTTTTGAATATATCTATAAGTCACCATTTCCTTCTCCACTATAAGTCACCACTACCATCTAATTTCTGATCCACGCTTTTTGCATTTTAAGGACTTCTTGTTCAGTCAAGATTCTGCAGATCCGAAAGCAAAAAAGGCACAATGCTTCTATTGCCGTTCAGTGATCAACCCTAGTGGCAAAGGAAAAGCTAATTAAAATCTATGAAAATGAAATGAGTAACCTTTAAAGATATGCAGTAGTGTGGCTGGTGTTAATATTGACAATTTGTTAATAGGCTAGACAGTTGTAATCAGTATTAAAAATTACTTGAGGCTTTTTTATGTTTGGCAAAAGTTACTAATTAAAGGAAGCAATGACCTGTCAGATTATCCATGAAAACCATGTGCCTTGTGAACATAACACCTAAGAAAATACTCATTTAAAATTTTTCTTTTCATGCTGTAACCTTACATTGGTGACTGTTTTGATTTACTTTTATTTTTCTATTGCTGGTTGGTTGGGTATTTGTTGAATCCATTTGTTTCAATGAGACACACATTTTTAATTCTTATAAATGGGAAGGGACTAAACCCCTAAAATCCTAATTCTCCCTATGCATGTACTAGGTTTGGTATTCTTGACTGCCCTTTAGAGGGTCTGCATGAGGCCTGGTTCAGGAGAAAGCTGTCCTTTGAGGACATTCATGGCCATTTTTTTTTTTTTTTTTGCCATGACACTGACAAGAAAAGCAACAGATCTGACAAATGAAAATACCTGTGTTAGATAGTTCATTTTTTAAAAAATCCATTTTGTGAAATTTTTCTACTTCCAGATGAAACAGTTGATTTGTTTATTAGAATTTAAAAAGAACTCTGAATAAGAATATAGAAAAGAATTATTGTAATTGTGAGCATTTGAAGAACAAAAAGGAAAGATTTGTAATTATCTAAAAGTGTGTTTACCCTGAGTGTAAAAGAAAACAAATAGATATTATAGGTGAATGAGAGTGAATTTGTCGCATGTTCTTATTATCAGTCCTAACAATAAGAATAATTACTTAAACTAAGTGAAGAATCTGTTGGGGTTTCTAAAAAGCTTTGAGGGGATGATTGTCATCCATATTAATTCCGAATAATTGTTACTCTCCCACTGAGGCACTCAACTAAGAGACAACAACTCACATTTAGAGATCTTACAGCAATCTAAAAAAATATATTGCTTAACATTTCAGTGCTGGGAAGATTTTTGCAATAATCTAGTCCACTCCCATTATTTTATTGATGTGATCACCATGGCCAAGAAAGATTAAGTGGCCATTCTTACAAATCTAGTTAGCTAATGAGGAGCAGAAAAGAGCTAGAATCCAGGTCTCCTGACTCTCATTCTGATATTTTTCCATCATACTGATTAAACCATACCTTCTTAGGGTGAGCTTGGTTGAAACTTAGCCATGAATCTCAAGTTACTGATTGGCCTGTATAGTCACTGGTTTTTCTGTTGTCCTAATTTTCAAGTTATCCTGATCTCAAGTCTGACTAGATTCTATTGACTTTTGCCAGAGTATAAGTAGATGGATAAGATTATATATCCAAGTGACTATGACACCAAGGCTTATATCCTATATTCCTTAGCATGTCCATTTTTAAAATTTTTTTCTTTTAATAATAGTAGAGTATTAAACCGTATGCTTTGCTCTAGAAATATGGGTAATTGTCCTTGTCTAGGAAAGACAAGATGGTTTTCTGGACTAGGGAAGTGCAGTAAGGATGGATAGATGGTAAAGGACATTTTGAGGTATTAACATCAAAACATATTAAATAACTTTGGATATCCATTTTCTGTCAGTTTTTCTCAAGCGCTTCAGAATTTTTTAGTTAAACTTTTTATCTTACGGGTGATCTATTCATGTGAAATTGTGAGAAGTAATACCAAGAGATCCCATTTTCAGGAAGATTAGAAGAGATAAATTATATATGAATAACACAAAATGTAATGAAATAAATTGTAGTTATAACTTCAGAATAATTATGTTTTACAATTACTATAATAGAAAAAACAAAGTATTTGGGGGACACAGAAACTAAAACATGATCTCCAGGAATATGAGTGATGTTTGGGCATGGGATAGTTGGTGAAAGGCAACAGAGGATATCTGCTTTAGCTGGGATTTGACGAATGGCTTAGATATTTTCTAGTTAGGGAAGTCTAGGAAGGACATTATAGATCACGCAAGAAGATATTGTAGTGCTGAGAAAAGATAATGGTCTTGGGAGTAAATTTGTAAATTTGTAGACTTTTATCTGTCTCAACATGGGAAATACTAGATGTCTATATTTCATTATTCCTCCAATAGAAAAATATCTTACAGAACTATTGTATAGTATCACAACCAAGATATTGGCATCGATACAGCCGATATACAGAACATTTCCATCAATACCAAGATCTTTCATGTTGCCTTTTAAAGCTACACTCACTTTTCTTCTACCCTCGCTTAACTTCTTAATTTCTGGCGACCACTAATCTGTACTCCATTTCTATAATCGAATTTTCTATCTGTTCCATTAGTCTGTGTGTATATACCTCCACCAAGACTACTAACTTGCTAACTGTTGCTCTGTAACAAGTCTAGAAGTGGAATACACTGATTTCAACCAGTTTACTCAATTGTTTTAGCTACTCTAGTTCCTTTACCTTTCCTTACAGATTTTAGAATAATCTTGTCTTTAGATAGCAAAAAAAAAATTGCAGGAATTTTTATAGAAATTCTATTGAACTTTTCTTTCAATTTGGAAAGAAATGATATCTTTATAATGTGAGTCTTCTAGCCCATAAACATGGTATTTCTCACCAGTGTTTTGCATACAAGTCCTTCACATGTTTTGTTAAATTTACACTTAAGTGTTTCATTTGGGAGAGAGCCTTTTAAATTGGTGTTTTACTTTTTAATTTTGGTTTCTGCATGTTCATTCCAAGTATTTTGAAACATAATCTCTTTTTGTTTATCTGTCTTGTATACTATACTTTGCTGAGTTCACTTAATGATTTCAGGAGCTAGTGTTGTCTATTTAGGTTTTTGTGTTAGAGTCTTTGGGATTTTCTCTAAAGACAATCATATTATCTTCAAATAGGGACACTTTTATTTATATCTTTGTTTCCAATCTGTGTATGTTTCATTCCCTTTTCTTGCTTTATTGCATTGAAGAGATAGTACAATATCATGATGAATAAGAATTGTGAGAGAGAGAGTGTTCTTACCTTATTTCTAATCTTAAGGGGAAAACATTTCATCTTGTATCATTAAGTATGATGTTAGGTGTAGGTTTTTTTATAGATGTTCTTTATCAATTTGAAGAAGTTCTGTTTCTTTTTTCTGATTTTGTAAAAAATTATGAATGTATGATGAATTTTATAAAATAATTTTATGTATCAACTGGTCATGATTATGTGATTTTTTTTCTTTAATCTGTTAAAATGATGGATTACATTAATTGATTTTTGAATATTGAACCAAGCTTGCATCCCTAGAATAAACCCAACTTGGTCATGATATATAATTTTGTATATACTGTTAAATTTTATTTTCTAATATTTTGTTAAGGATATTTGCATCTGTATTTAAGAGGGAGCTGCAGTTTTCTTTCTTTTTCTTTTTTTAATTTTATATTTTTGGTGGCAGGCTGACACTAACTTGATAAAATGAATTGAGAAGTATCCATTTTTTTCTGTTTTCTTGGAGAAGTTGTGTAAAACTGGTGCTAATTCTTTTTTAAACATTTGGTAGACTTCACCAGTGAAACTTTCTGGTCTGGAGATTTCTGGGAATTTTAATACTACAAATGTAATTTCCTTAATAGTTGCAAGACTATTCAAAGTATTTATTTTATGTTGGTAAATTATGATGCTGTACATGGTTTAAAGAAGTGGTCCATTTCATCTGAATTATCAGATTGATACATGAAGAGTTGCTCATAGTTTTCCCTTAATATCCCTTTGCTATCTGCTAATCTGTAGTGAAAGCCCCTATTTCATTACTGATGTTACACACACTCTATGTCTCTCATCCACCTTGCTAAAGATTTGCCAGTTCTATTGAATTATATAAGGAGCACCTCTTTGATTCACTGATTTTTCTCTATTGTTTTCCTGTTCTCAATTTCATTGATTTCTGTTGTTATCTTAATTTTTTTTTTCCTTCTGGTGCTTGGGATTTATTTTCTCCTTTTTTTAGGTTCTTGATGTGGGAGCATAGTGTATTTATTCAAGATATTTCCTCTACTCTAAATATGCATTATTTCTGTAGATTTCCTTCTCTTCACTCCTTTGGCTGTGTCCTACAATCTTTGATATGTTGTGTTTTCATTTTATTCAGTTTATAATATTTTTATCTCCCTTGAGACATCCTCTTTGACCCACGCATTATTTGAAAGTGTTTAGTTTCAATGTGTTTAGAGGTTTCTTTGTTATAGTTATGCTTATATATACCCTTGATGATTTTTTGTTGAGCTGTAATACCGATTGTTGAGAGAGGGATGTTCAAATTTCCGATTCTAGTTTTGAATTTTTCTGTTGTTCCTTTCGGTTATATCACTTGCTAGATTAACCCTTTTTATCATTATAAAATGTACTTTTCTGTTTCTGGTCATTTTCTTTGCTCTGGAATCTACTTTACATCAATATAATAATCCCTGCTTTTTTTTCATTGTTATTTACACGGTGTATCTTTTTTCCATTTTTTGCTTTAAATCTGTTTCATTATATTTGAAAGTGACTACCTTATAGACAGCATATAGTTAGGGACATAGGTAATGTCATGGATAAGTAGCAGAGTGGTCATTAACCCAGCCTGCCAATTTCTATCTTTTAATTGGTGTATTTAGAGGGTTTTTTTTTGGCCGCACTGGGTCTTCCTCGTGGCGCACAGGCTCTTCCTTTCTGCACACAGGCCTTCTCCAGTTGCAGTGCGCAGGGGCTGCTCTCGAGCCACAGTGCACAGGCTTTTCATCACGGTGGCTTCTTTTGTTGCAGAGCATGGGCTTTAGGGCAGGCGGGCTTCAGTAGTACCAGTGCACTGGCCCAGTAACTGTGGCACCTGAGCTCGAGAGCGTGCAGGGTCCAGTAGCTCGGTGCACTTTGCCTTGCAACGTGCGGGATATTAGTTCCCGGACCAGGGACTGGACTTCTGTCCCCTTCATTGGCAGGTGGGTTCTTAACCACGGGTCTGTGAGGGAAGTCCCACAGACCCCCTTTATGTAGTGCAATTACTGATGTTAGGACTTCTGTCTGCCATTTTGTTGTTGTTGTTTTGTTTTCCTTGTTTTCTATTTCTCTGCTTTTTTTCTGTCTTCCTATAGGTTATTTGAGCATTTTTTAGAATTTCTTTTCTTTTCTTTTTTTTTTTTTTTTAGAATTCCATCGTGATTTATCAGTTCTTTTTTCTAATGGATCTCCTTGTGTAGCTTTTTTGGTGGATGCTGTAAACATTACACTATATATACATAGCTGTCAAAGTCTACTAGTATTGTCATTTTATCAGTTTGAAGTGTAGAAAACTTTCTTCATGTTCTTTTGTCCTTCCTATTTGTAATTTAATTGTCTTACATATTCTTCTTTATTTATTTAGAATCACATCACATCACGTTAAATTTATTATGTCAACTATCAAACATAATTTTAAAAACTCAACAGGAAAAGGCAAATCTATTGGATTTATCCATATATTTGCTTACTGTGTTCTTTTTTTCTTCCTGATCTTTTAAGATTCTTTTATCATCTCCTTTTAGGGACTTTCCTTTAGTTGTTTTTTAAGTATCAGTCCCAACAATAACAGCTGTTGACAACTAATTATCTTAATTTTTCTTCCTGAAAATGCCTTGAATTCACCTTTATTCTTGAAGGGTATTTTCACTGCATACAGGACTCTTGAGTTGTCATTTCTTTCTCTTTCAGCACTTAAAAAATTTTGTCATCTCAATGGATGCTAAAGAGAAATTTGCTAGGATTCTGTTTTCCTCCTATAGCTATGGTACCATTTCTCTCACATTGCTTTTGACATTTGTTCTTTATGTTTGGTTTTTAGAACTTCGTCTCTATTTAGAATATGTTTAGAGTAGACCCAGGGTTTGAAAGGCCTAAGAAGCCTAGATCTGATTTATTAGTAGGTATATCAAGAAAACAAGCCCAAAGACTTGTGAATTCTATAAATAGAAGATGATCAAAGAACACATCAAACAGCCAGAATTACTATAGGCCCCAAAATACATACCCACTTGTACCTTATAAGTCTAGAACCTAAACAAAGTCCAACATAAAGGAATTTAAGTAAAATCCAAACTTTCCACTAGGTGAATTTAATTTAGAGATACAGTATGTAGGGAGGAACATGATTTTATGCCTGAATTTGAGCACGTGAAACTTATTCTTGAAATGGTGTTTAGACCAGATCATAACTGTCTCTTGCTCATTATGCTAATTGTCACATGTAGTCCTTTTAACCAAAATAGCCCTTAAACTTATTTAAGCCAGGTAACTTGTTTCTTAAGATAGTCTTACTTTTTCTGCTCTTGTTGCTAGTTGAAATATTAAAAATCTTAATAGCTGACTCAGTTGAAACCTCCATTCTATATCTTGGTGTTTCTTCCCACTAGAGCCAAGAATGAGGCAGAATAGGGCAGATTATTCTGTTGTTTTCCACAATGTCACAGTTTTGTGGAGAAGTTGTTTTAAATCTCTAAAGTTGTCAAGATGGAAAGTTTCACCAGAAATGAACTGACATCAAATAAAACATGAGTACCTGTATTTGGATGTTTTACCACATGCCTAAGACAGACAGTGGATTATAAACCTTTCATTTATTGGACCGTTTGGGCTCCATCTGTAGACCAGCATGTTGTTTCAGCGTCTGAGACAAACCACAGAGGATAGACATACTTTTTGAATGTTGTTCTTCATTTTAACCTGTGTGTTTTCTGTGGTCAGGCCTGATGAGAAAACGCTTAACTCGCTGTGGTGTATCCAGATATGTGCCAGTGGGTGGCAGTAGATGTGGCCGAGTTCTAAGTAATGTAGCTACCAGTTATGGATGGAATCCAAACGCAGAATGCTTGAGGGCTTGTTTGGCCTATTTGTTTTAAAATGCAGGTGATCATTTTTCACATATTTTTCTGATTTTGGCAGATGTACTAACGGTAGTTATATATATCTATGTACACATATATATAAACTCTTACTATGTACCAGACTGTATTAAGTGTTTTACTTATGTTAATTTTAAACCAAGACAATTTATTGATTTTTTGAGGTATTTTTGTCTAATGTGTAATCATAATGTTATTTATTTATCTTATTTACCTTTACTAGTGTAAAAAAATAGGCAAAACATTTGCTGACAAATGTTACATTAAGCTGAGGAACTATTCAACTGTCACCCATTCCTTTAAACAGATTTTTCGCTGTTTTTGTGTCGTGGGATGCTATATATGTTGTATGTTGAACACATTTTGCCAAAAACAACTGCTTTCTCAAGTGTCTAGGTGCTCGCTTTCCATCAAAGCTGCATCTTTTGATGTCCTCTCCCAGAGTTGAGGCATTTTATTGTGGACTGTCGTTAGCTGTAGGTATTCTCATAGATGGCTGATGTTACTCAAGTACTTTAGCAAAGTTTCCTTTTAGTTTGGGGAGACATTGGAAAATGTCTAGGCATTTATGGCAGAGCTTGAAATACTATGTCATGTCAGTAGAAATCTCGAAAGGCAGAGGAAGATAGTCCCTGTTTTGAGAAATAAAGTATTGTACCCTGGTCGAGTTCGGAATCCCTAGGTTCAGGTTCGCACACTTCTGTTCACTGGTTATGTGATGTTGACAGAGGCTTTTAATCCCTCGGAACTCAGTCCTCATCTCCAAGATGTGGGAAGTGGGATTCGAGCCGTGAGCAGTGGTTCTCTGTTAGCACCGTGTGGAGCTTTACAGCCGTATCACAGCACCACAGAGGTCGACCAGGATGAGCGGGAAATCCGGTGGTCGGGCCTCCAGGCCCTTCACTTCTGCTTCCACCAAAGCTGCTTTCTTTTAGCTTTTTAAATTGTTGGGTTATGCTATACATTTGAAAGTGTGTGTGACTTCATTCATAAGAATTCTACTTCTTTTTTTAAAAAAATAATCAAAAACCTCGGCGTCAGGTTAGTTCAGTGGTCCCTAAAGTGTCAGCAATCCTGAATAACTAGGGAGCCAGGAAAAGAAAAGAGAAACTAACCGTGTCTTCAGCATGTAGATAGTATCTGGAGCATCTAGTGTATGACGGCGGGGGGCTAGGTCCATCGTCTGTGACCCCTAAGGGTTGTGGTGTGTTCTTTAATTTGATTAATTCCATTGTACCACACCTACCACCCACAAAGAAAAATGGCACAGATTTACTTGTTACAAATTATTCTTTTGAGAATTTACATTATCTATTGTTTTCCATGGGTTTTCCACAGAAATTTCATGGGAATTACATTATCTATTATTTTACATTATCTATTGTTTTCCACAGGCTTCCCTGTAGGCTCAGATGGTAAAGACTCTGCTTGCTATGCAGGAGACTCCTATTCAATTCCTGGGTTGGGACTATCTGCTGGAAAAGGGATAGGCTACCCACTGCAGTATTCTTGGGCTTCTCTGGTGGCTCACCTGGTAAAGAATCCGCCTGCAATGCGGGAGACATGGGTTCGATCCCTGGGTTGGGAAGGTCCCATGGAGAAGGGAACAGCTACCCACTCCAGTATTATGGCCTGGAGAATTCCATGAACTGTACAGTCCATCGAGTCGCAAAGAGTTGGACACGTCTGAGCTACTTTCACATCACATTGTTTTCCACAAATGTTAGGATACGTAGAGTAGCATTGAAAAGGAGCACTAAATTACTAAATGGGATACAGGAGCCAGAAACTAAATGCTTTTCCCTAAATAGCAGTCACTATTTCACCATATTCTTCTGCCACTGCTACTGTGTCCAGTGCTGTTGTTATAAATGCTGCTGAGTCTGAAACCCTTGTTTCTAGAACTTTCTCTCCATTACCAACTAGGCTGAGTTATAATATGGATGAGATTTTATAATAAAATTTAGGGGAAAAAAACAAAAACCTGTTTCTTTCTAAGCTTGATCTCCAACCTTTCTGTGAAGGGTCAAGCTGCTAGATGACTTATGCACACCTGAACAGGATTCTCCTTTTAAAAGCAATTAAACAAACAACCTATCTGTTTCCTTGGCTACTAGGAACCAGAATCAACATTTAAAAAGTGTCAAACCTCCTTAAATAGCCAGACCACTAGTTGCAAAGGAAGTGGTGGAAGACAGTCTTTGCCAGAAACATGATCATGATGTATTACCCGGTGTGTGCCAGAGAAATGCAATGTGGAAGAAAACAAAACAGAACAACAGGATTCTCTGCTTCTCATCCATAATGTCCGGCTTTTTTAAGTGAGACCTTTTCCCTCCTCTAATAACCATATGTCATAATGAGTTAGTATCAGCTCATTTAAACTGGCCCAAGCTAGTCCAAAAAAAATACACAGGATGGCTGCCCTTTTCATCAAAAAAAATCTCTCATTTACTAATGTTGATGGAAGCACATTTAGCCACAGCAATTTGCATGGCAGTTGAATTGCTGTTTGTGTTGAACAGCAAACCAGAGAATAATAAAGCAAAACAGGAACATGCCAGTGGTGAGCAAGGGAGCAGAGAAGCCCTTCAGCTTTTTCCATGCTGATCATTTTGTTCTAAAGCTGGGAAGAACAAACAGCAAGTTTGCTCATTAGAACCAGGTGTCGCAGCACGCTCAATTGTCACAGCATTGTGTAACGTCAGCTGCCCAAAGGTCTCATCTATGTTCTCCCATCTCATGTCTGTTTGCAGTAGAGCAGTCCCTTCTCGGCGATGCCTAGTCACCGTTTTTCATCAGCACAGGTTAATAGCCCTGTGTATCATTCCAAATGCATGTACTTGAGTAATGCACCTAGCAAGTGAGCAAATGAATAAAGAAATGATATAGGCAGAGAAGGGTATTTTGGGGACCTGAGTTAAGTAACAAAGGTACTTAAGCAGTGGTTAGGGAAGCTCTGGGTATAACGACATCAAAGCCCTCATCGTTGACATCAGTGGCCTCCTAAGATAAGTGAGATGAATACGAATGTGTGCACTTAAAAAATAACCATATGGAACTTCCCTGGTCATCCAGTGGTTAAGAATCCATTTGCCAATGCAGGGGACATGGGTTCAATCTGGGAAGGTCCCACATGCCTTGGAGCAGCTGAAGCCAGAGCTCCACGAGAGAAGCCATCACAATGGGAAGCCCTCTCACCACAACTGGAGAGTAGCCCCTGCTCACTGCAATTCGAGAAAATCCATGGGCAGCAACGAAGACCCAGTGAAGCCATAAATAAATACATTTTAAAATTATTTTTTAAAAATAAAAATAACCATATGAAGAAGGATGCAGTTAAGTACTGAGTGGTACTAAAGAAATGAGCTAGGAAGACATGAGAGCAGAGCTCTAGCTGTGGCTATAGTGCTAGGTATTTGTAGGCAAATAGTTTGCCTTCTTGGAGCGGCATGTCTTCATCTATTTATTACAGAATGAAATGTTTCACTGTGAAATACAAAGTTCTTGCTAACCCCAAGTTCTCCAAGTTTCTGCACAGAGATAAGAAGGTTCAACACAACCACATCCCCAGAGACTTTTAGTAATGACAGCAATGCAGCTACTACTGAAAAAAAAGAAAAAGAAAAACATTAGAAGTAGTTATGTGGCCTTCAGATAAGGGTGGATCTTATCCTCAGCCAATTCTGTTTCTTGACTCTGTTTTCTTCCCTGCCAGCTTCATTGTTTGTACACATTCCTTTGACATAGGAGAAATAGCACCTTGGAAGCACCAGGCTTATCTAAGCTTGCAGGTTCAGAAGGAGAGTTCTTGGAATCCATATTATTCCCTAAAAAAAGGATTCCTGCTGGCATTTGCTTAGCTTATATGCTTGGGAAGGTAAGGTGCCCTGACAGGCCAGTCTGGGTCATGACCTAATTTTCTGGCCAGAGAGATTGGCCTTTTGACTGAAAGTTTCATAGGAACCACGTGGAGAAGAACATGAAGTTCTCAAAATGTAGGGATTTGACATAGAGACAGAAAAAGAACAGCTGTCCAGTTATACTCTTGATAGAAGCTGGGATGAAAATCAGTGGGAGTGAACAGAAGGGGAGTTCTATATTTTAAGTCAATTATAGGAATTCCTTGGTAGTTTTGTAAAGTCACTCAAAATCAAGCATTGCCACTGGTATCAGCTTTTTGGAAAAGCAGTGTCACCTTTATGCATTTGAAGAAAATTGAGAGCATAATTTTTAAATTGTGATAGTTCTATGAAGTCCTGACGATAGACTGAACTCCTTTACATACGTATTTTATCAAACGTGGGAGTTGAGTTTGGCTATATAAGAGATTCAAAACCCATTACTTATCCAGTTAAGTTTTAGCTAAGAAGTTTGGTGTTTGCCATACCAAGTTGACCCTGGAAGAACAAGATCCGTTTTCTTTAATGGTTGTTATACCCCACTATCCACCATTCCAGCTCCACTGATTCATTAAGCCATGTCATTCATCACAAGGGGTTCACCTCTGAGAACCTCCTATATTGGTAAGTAGTGGAGAAAAATGATCATGGTCACATAGTGACACAGTAGTGATTTTGTATCTCACAAATACTTTTTTATTCAAAAATAATTTTAATTGAAGTTTAGTTGACATACAATATTGTATTAGTTTCAGATTGAGGGCAGGAGAAGAGGGTGACAGAGAATGAGATGGTTGGATGGCATCACCAATTCAATGGACATGAGTTTGAGCCAACTCTGGGAATTGGTGAAGGACAAGGAAGCCTGGTGTGCTGTGGTCCATGGGGTCACAAAGAGTCAGACACAACTTAGCGATGGAACAAAAACAATACAACGTAGTAAATTAACAATTATATACAATACAGATTGATCACCACAATATGTTTAGTAAACATTGTCATCATGCAAAGCTGTTACAGTTTTATTGACAATATTCTCTATACCATACATTCCATCACCATGACTTATTTATAACTGGAAGTTTATACCTCTTAATCCCTTTCACTTATTTCCCCCAACCCTCCCACCCAGCCCTAGACATTACCAGTTTGTTCTCTGTATCCATGAGCTTGTCTGTTTTGTTTTGTTTGGTGTTATGGATTTGTTTTTAGATTCCACATATAAGTGAAATAATATGGCATTTGTCTTTCTCTGACTTATTTCACTTAGCATAATACCCTCTAGGTCCATCTGTGTTGTTACAAATGGCAAGATTTCATTCCTTTTTTTATGGCTAATATTTCATCATATATATGTATCACATCTTCTTTATTGATTCACAGATACTTTCTTACACAATATTCAAAAATAAACTAAAAATGAGTTAAAGGCTTGATAAGACCTGAAACGATAAGACTCCTAGAAGAAAACATAAGGATAGCTTAGCAGTATTTTTTGGATGTGTCTCCTCAGGCAAGGGCAATAATAAAAAAAAAAAATGGGACTGCATCAGACTGAAAAGCTTTTGCAGAGCAAAGGAAGTCATCAACAAAAAAGCAACCCACTGTGGGGGAGAAGATATTTGGAAATGATATATCTGATAAGGAGTTAATATCTAAATTATATAAATATAAAGAACTCAGACAGCTCAATTTCAAAAAAAAAATCTGATTTAAAAAATGGGCAGAGGAGCTGAATAGACATTTTTCCAAGGGAGATACACAGATGGCCAGTGTAGACTTAAAAAGATGCTTAACATCACTAATCATCAGGGACATGCAAATCAAAACCATAATGAGACATCACCTCACACCTGTTAACATGGTTATTATCAAGAAGGTAACAGAAACAAATATTGGCAAGGATATGAAGAAAAGGGAACCCTTGTGCACTGTTAGAATGTAAGTTAGTGCAACCATTGTGGGTAATAGTTTGGAGGTGCCTCAAAAAATTAAAACTACAACAGCCACATGATCCTACAATCCACCTTCTGGGTATTTATCTGAAGAAAATGAAAACACTAAATCCAAAAAGATATATTCAGCCCCATGTTTATTGAAGCATTATTTACAATAGCCAAGATATTGAAGTAATTTATGTTTCACAAATATTGAAGAGAGTTGTGCTGAAGATACAATTGCTAAAACCATCTGTTGTTTTGGCCTGTCTGATATCCATACCTCCTTCTCTTGTTAATAGTACCCTGATGTTTGGAAGCAGTCCTTACTGGTCTTCATCCAATTCTTCTGGGATTATCAGTGAAAAGTGTTCATACTTTCCCTTGGCCAAGCAGTAAGCAAGAGATCTAAGCTAGTCTCATTAGCTCTTCTCTGTATGGAATTCCATCTTGAGTGGAGTAACGTGAAGATTAGTGTTACCCAGTATAACATGCCCATTAGTTCATGCTACCTACATTCCTACCCACCCAGATCAGTTGTTTTTCTCTCCAGAATCTGGATCAGTTTTTCTATTATCTGTTGTTATTAGATGTATTGGTTAATTAATCTTATATCCTTCTAATAAAGTCTGAATGCTTGCTGTTCAGTTAGCAGGTGATTACTATCAGTGAGCATGTGCTATGTACCAAAACAACCCCCAATTACATTTATTCCATAAGTCATAATTCCATGAGTTGAAAATTGGTACTGAGCTCAGCTGGGAAGTTTGTCTGGTCTCAGTTGGCTCCCATCACCATCAGTTATATCATCTACCAGGTCTCCTGAAGTTTCAGGATATTGCCCTCCCAGTTACAACACAGACCAGTGTGACTTGTTACCCACTATACTACGGTTTGCTGCTCCATCTAGCAGCATTTGCTGAAAACATTTGCATTTGCCTTTCTGGGATATACATCGAATTTCTGCATGTTGTATTTTTCTTTTATAAAACCAGGTGACTAACAGTAAGTCATCTGGCTTCTGGTTATTTGCTGGCTACCAGTTGGGGCAACCTGCAGAGTTTCAGGAGTGGAAAGCATCCTGGACCATATGTCTCTTGTCACCTAGTGGGCTGGCCTGGGCTTGTTCAAATAGTAGTGACAGAATACCATGGAGAAAAGTGAAAATGCATAAGGCCCTTTGAACTCTCAGTGTGGATCAGCACACACTTTCTTCTGCTATATTCTATTTACCAGATCAAGTCGGGCAGTAAGCTTAGATGCAAAATACACGTGACATCTTGATGAAAGTAGCTGCAGCGTCACAATGTGGATAAGTAAGGATAAAGGAAGTGGAATGATTGAGGACACTTAACTTACCATGTCGCCAGTTGGTTTCTGTTGCTGCTGCTAAGTCGCTTCAGTCGTGTTCGACTCTGTGCGACCCCAGAGACGGCCGCCCACCAGGCTCCCCCGTCCCTGGGATTCTCCAGGCAAGAGTACAGGAGTGGGTTGCCATTTCCTTCTCCAATGCATGAAAGTGAAAAGTGAAAGTGAAATCGCTCAGTCGTGTCCGACTCCCAGCGACCCCATGGACTGCAGCCTACCAGGCTCCTCCATCCATGGGATTTTCCAGGCAAGAGGACTGGAGTGGGTTGCCATTGCCTTCTCCGTACATATAGCTAAAAATTCTGATGTGCCAACAAAAAACCTTTAAACATAAAACCCTAATACATTGACATTCTCTTGTAACTTTCTTAATGTAACTCTGATCATGGGTGCTTTGGAAACCAACATCAGCCATCTACAGGTACAAAGCATAACCTGGCTTTTATCCCTAATCCCAGTACATTGTGTCTTAAGCGGATTGCCTGCCATTCCTCTGTATTTCTCTTCACTATGCAGTCTCAAAAAGTCATCACCATCAATTATATTGTCTACCAGGTCTCCTGAAGTTTCAGGATATTGCCCTCCCAGTTATGACACAGATCAGTGTAACTTGTTACCCACTATACTACTGTTTCCTGCTCCATCTAGTAGCATTTGCTAAAAACATTTGCATTTGCTTTTCTGGGATATGCATTGGACTTCAGTATGTTGTATTTTCCTTTTATGCAGCACAGCCTCTTGGTAAGCTATATACATCACAGAGTAAGGCAAACACTAATACTAATGTGCGCTGCTGTAGGTATTTTTTACCAGTTTTCATCCAAGTTCTAAGTCAGCCCAGCCCTCTTTAGGTTTGCGAGATCTAATAAGATCATAGCACAGGGTGGTATGGCTGCAGGCAGAAAATTTTGCTTGCCAAATGCATTTTCCTTTATAGCCAGTTCATAAATTAATGTAGGACACTGAGACACCATGCCCGTACACATGCACTTAGACAGAACTCTATTGAGCTGACTACCTTACCTTCCAGCCACTGATTTCTCTGAGATGGTGCCAGACGGTTGGTCAGATGTGGCTTCAGTGCTTCCCACCCTCTCAGTGTGAAACGATAATTAATATGACTTTACAGTTAAGGGGATGTTCTCTTTCCATTAATAACAACCCATTATTCCAGGGTGTTTTAATTTGGTTGTAAAAATTGACTCTGGAGGTGGAACTTGGCTTGGGAGCTTATTTTAGAGCAAATGGTTTGTCTCTGTTTTTTTCTTTCAAAAGAAAAACGTTTTTGTTTTAAGAAAATTTTGTATTGTTTTTGAGTTACATAAGCATTAGACCAAATTTCTAAAGCATTGGTATGATGTTAGATTTGTACTTGAGTTGGTCTCATTTTCTGGTATCTCCGCCAGACCTCAGATTGCCCAGGGCTTCTCAGTTAGCTTAGGCATGGCGGGGCCCAGATCTCTGCCACGTGTCATCAGCTGGGATCGGAGGGCATTCCTATCTTGTTGTTTCTCATACTTCAACATCAAATTCTCTTTCTAGGCAATAGTTTATGCAAGCTACTGACTGAATCACTTTTGATACTAAGAGGCAATGCATTTATACATTATATTCTAACCGATATTTTACTTTCTTATTTTAGATCTGCTGGAGGAGACTCACAGAAAAGATGAAGAAATGGAATCTCTGCAGGTAAATTCTCCAATGGGCAGGTACCTTTGGTTTAAACATTTGTTTTCACTCTGTTAGCCTTTATCATAGTCACATTCAGACCACTATGGCAAATGGAGTTTAAAAAATAATCTTTAAAACCCAGCTTGGAATTTACTTTATTTTGGAAGTGTTTGAGAGCATTCATAATCTCTGAAAGCAGGAAGCCAACTCCATCTCTATGCTGCCCTTGAAAGAAACCATTTTTTCTTGGTAGAGCTTAGTAGGAACTGTAGCATTCAGAAATGAAGCAACATCTCTGTAAAGTCCTTTCCCCTCAAACAGAGCTAATGAATGAGAATGAATTCATGGAATCTACATTTTCAAGTGAAATCAAAAGTATTCTGACTCTACAAATATCATCCTATTATTACCAGTGACCAACCAATAATATTAACACATCTGTTGAGCTTAATACTTTACCTTTGTATGCCTCTCAATTCACTATGGATGTATGCACATTTCTTGGACTGGAAAATTGTGTTTGAAAGATTGCATTCAAATTTTAATTGACATTTCCATGGTGTGAGCAATTGATGTTAACTTAGCATCTGACAGAAGTTCTCTCTTCCTTTTACATAGGCTGACTTACAAATGGGTAACTCGAGTGTCTATCTTTATTAGGGGAAACATAACCAGTTATACTCACATGACAGAACCAATTCATTTAACATCACACTGGGGATTAAGAACAGTAAATACTTTGGACATTTAGAGTTCTTCCTGATTTTGGAGCCACAAGGCGGGGCTGGAGACTGATATAATGAGCTGGCTTGAGTGCTTTAGGGGTAGAGATGTTTGCTTCTGGTGAACAAAGGGCGGGTTAAGCAAAGCTCACAGAGCAAGGGAAATGTTCTCTTATTGGAGATTCTTCTATTTGATAATGTATCTGGTGAGAGAAAATTGTATAACTGATCTGAAAAAATGATTCAGAGGAGTGTAGTATACCTAATAAAATACCTAATTTTATTACTGCATACCTAATAAAAGTTGCATGTGTTAGCCACAGTATATACAGCTTAAATTCTTTTAACACCTTGTACTATATTCAGGTATGAAAAGAAAGAGCCCTGGTTGGTCCAGTCTGGGGCTAGGGGAAAAAATCTCAAGTGTATACTTGCCCTACTCTGAGAAATTAGTATCAGCAATATTTGTTGTTATAAAGAGTGAAAGTTTATACACTAACTGTATATAGTGAAAAGGTGATAAAGGCTTTCTGATGCCTTTTGATTATGCACTATGTTTGCCTTTAGCCCTAGAATACCACATATAAGCATATTTATTGAGTACTTAGTACATATCTGGCCTTTTGAAATGGCATCATAAACCTTTTTGAGTTTATTTCTCTCACAATATGAATGTTGGAACTAGAAATCCTGTTAAATTTAATAGCCTGTGTTGCTTCTCAAATATTTATTAAGTACTGGCAGCATTTTCCGCCAGAATGTCCATTGAGTGCAATGGAATGCACCAGCCAACTCACTATGGGCAGTTAAAAATGTAGAGTATCCAATATGAGGTCCAGTGCAGAAGAGTTCAACATTGGCACTTTGTGGTGGCAATTAGTGCCCAACATGAACACTCTGTTAAGAACAAAGAAGGGAATACCTCAGAGTGTACAGGAGTGCAGAGACACATCCCAGAAAGCCTTGCATTTTAAAGACTAGAAGAAAATGCATTGCAAAGTACCTCCATTCGTGAATTTCCATACGCAAATATAAATAGTACAAGGAATATTTTTGAGAAGACTGTTAAAGTATACAGATTGAAGTCTGACAATCACAGAAAAAGACAAAATGGTTTTTAAAAATGATAGCCCTAAGTACTAGATATTGACAACTTGGCTCTGCTTCTGATTCACTGGGTAACCTTGAGTAACTCAATTAACTTTGCTGTGCCTATTTTCTCATCTGTAATATAAAATCATAAAACTGTCTTCCAAAAGTGTTTAGTGTGGTTAGATTATCCCAGAAGGGAGAGCTAAATATTTAATTCCAATTTACCATGTTAGCAAATCCCCATGTATCCAAATTGAAGTCAATTTTATTTACTCATTATCATCATATAATTATATATAACAGCCATTCTGCATTTAATGTTATCCTCCTTAAGGGTAGGGGGTGTTTATTTATCTCTAAACACTTCCCAGTTCCTATAAGTCAAAAGTGCTCCATTTACTCATTGAAGAAATAAATATTCACTGAGCACCAGTTCTACGCAAGGCACTGTACTGGACAAGCTACTTCTACTGGGTAGTTTGTTGCCCTTTTATACCAAAATTAATGAAAAAAATTTAAGTAGGTGTTTATAATGTTAAAAATTATGTTAGAATGTATACATCATTGTGGGAACATATAACAACCCCCATCTTTGTTGGACATAAGGGTGAGTTGGGTGCAGGTAAAGAGGGTTGAAAGTGGGTAGGAAGAGCAATGTTGGAGTGGCAATCCAGGTAGGCTTCTCAAAGGAAGCCAGTGTTTAAACAATAACCAAGAGTTAGCATTGGTAGTTGTAGAATAAAAATAAGTTCTAGGCAGTTGGAAGGATATGGGAGGACCTAAGGAATCAATATCATTTTTAAAGAACTGAGAGACTATCAATATGGTGGAATGTAGCATCTGAAAGAGGAGAGACAAGACAAGAATTTGTAAGATAAATAGAGGTCTAAAGGATCTCATAAAGGAGTTGGAATTCTACCTTTAGTATATGGAAAACCCTTTAGTAAAGAGTTTCAAACAGGACAGCAATATGATCAAATTTACATTTTTACCAAGCAACTGGCTGCAAATTCTAAAATCACTGGGGGCGGGCAAGATTGAAACCAGAGAGGCCGATTAAGCAAATGTTTGTGAGAATATTGGGAAGAGATGATGCTGACTTGAATTGGCTGGTAGCAGAGAGAGTGAAGAGGCATGGGTGGTTTCTTAATATGTTTTACGGTATAAAAATTTAGGGCACTGTTAGATTGTTGTTGTTATTCAGACACTCAGTCGTGTCCAACTCTTTGCTACCCCATAGACTGCAGCACGTTAGGCTTCCCTGTCCTTCACTATCTCCCGGAGCTTGCTCAAGCTCATGTCCATTGAGTCAGTGATGCCATCCAACCATCTCGTCCTCAGTTGTCCCCTTCTCCTCCTGCCTTCCATCTTTCCCAGCATCAGAGTATTTTCCAATGAGTCGGCTCTTTGCAGCAGGTGGCCAAAGTATTGGAGCTTCAGCTTCAGTATCAGTCCTTCTAATGAATATTCAGGATTGATTTCCTTTAGGATTAATTGGTTTGATTTCCTTGCTGTCCAAGGGACTCTTTAGAGTCTTCTCCAACACCACAGTTCGAAACCATTACTCTTCAACGCTAGCCTTCTTTATGGTGCAACTCTCACTCTCATACATGACTACTGGAAAAACTATAGATTTGATTATACAGACCAACCTTTGTCAGCAAGGTAACGTCGCTGCTTTTTAGTATGTTTTCAAGGTATGTGATAGCTTTTCTTCCAAGGAGCAAGTGTCTTTTAATTTCATGGCTGCATTCACTATCTACAGTGATTTTGGAGGTGCAAAAAATAAAGTCTGTCACTGTCTCCATTGTTTTCCATCTAACTGCCATCAAGTGATGGGACCAGCTGCCATGATTTTATGTTTTGAATTTTCAGTTTTAAGCCAGCTTTTTCATTCTCTTTTTTCACTTTTATCAAGAGGCTCTTTAGTTCCTCTTCGCTTTCTGCCATAAAGTTGGTGTCATCTACATATCTGAGGTGGTTGGTATTTTTCCTGGCAATCTTAATTCCAGCTTGTGCTTCATCCAGCCCAGCATTTAGCATGATGTACTCTGCATATAAGTTAAATAAAAAGGGTGATAGTATGCAGCCCTGACAATCTCCTTTCTCAATTTGGAACCAGTCCATTGTCCCATGTTCAGTTCTAACTGTTGCTTCTTGACATGCATACATATTTCTCAGGAGGCAGATCAGATGGTCTGATATTCCCATCTCTTGAAGAATTTTCCACAGTTTGTTGTGATCCACACAGTCAAAGGCTTTGGAGTTGTCACTTAAGCAGAAGTAGATGTTTTTCCGGAACTCTCTTGCTTTTTCGATGATCCAGCAGATGTTGGCAATTTGACCTCTGGTTCCTCTGCCTTTCCTAAATCCAGCTGGAACATCTGGAAGTTCTTGGTTCATGTACTGTTGAAACATAGCTTGGAGAATTTTGAGTATTACTTTGCTAGCGTGTGAGATGAGTGCAATTGTGCAGTAGTTTGAGCATTCTTTGGCATTGCCTTTCTTTCGGATTGGAATGAAAACTGACCTTTTCCAGCCCCATGGCCACTGCTGAGTTTTCCAAATTTGCTGGCATATTGAGTGCAGCACTTTCACAGCATCATCTTTTCGGATTTGAAATACCTCAACCCAAATTCCATCACCTCCACTAGCTTTGTTTGTAGTGATGCTCCCTAAGGCACACTTGACTTCACATTCCAGGAATGTGAATGTCTGGCTCTAGGTGAGAGATCACGCCATTGTGATTATGTGGATCGTGAAGATCTATTTTGTATAGTCCTTCTGTGTATTCTTGCCACCTCTTCTTAATATCTTCTGCTTCTGTTAGGTCCATACCATTTCTGTCCTTTATTGAGACCATCGTTGCATGAAATGTTCCCTTGGTATGTCTAATTTTCTTGAAAAGATCTCTAGTCTTTCCCAATCTGTTGCTTTCCTCTATTTCTTTGCACTGATCACTGAGGAAGGCTTTCTTATCTCTCTTTGCTATTCTTCGGAACTCTGCATTCCATTGGGTGTATCTTTCCTTTTCTCCTTTGCCTTTCGCTTCTCCTCTTTTCTCAGCTATTAGTAAGGCCTCCTGAGATAGCCATTTTGCCTTTTTGCATTTCTTTTTCTTGGGGATGGTCTTGATCACTGCCTCTTGTACAATGTCATGGACTTCTGTCCATAGTTCTTCAGGCACTCTGTTTATCAGAACTAATCCCTTGAATCTACTTGTCACTTCCACTGTATAACCGTAAGGGATTTGATTTAGGTCATAGCTGAATGTTCTAGTGGTTTTCCCTACTTTTTTCAAAATAAGTCTGAATTTTGCATGAGGAGTTCATGATCTGAGCCACAGTCCGCCCCCGGTCTTGTTTTTGCTGACTGTATAGAGCTTCTCCACCTTCGGCTGCAAAGAATATAATCAGTCTGATTTTGGTAGTGACCATCTGGTGATGTCCATGTGTAGAGTCGTCCCTTGTGTTGTTGGAAGAGGGTGTTTGCTATGACGAGGGCATTCTCTTGGTAAAACTCTGTTAGCCTTTGCCCTTTTTCATTTTGTGCTCCAAGGCCAAATTCGCTTGTTACTCCAGGTGTTTCTTGACTTCCTACTTTTACATTCCAGTCCCCTATGATGAAAAGGACATCTTTTTTGGGTGTTAGTTCTAGAAGTCCTGTAGGTCTTCATAGAACTGTTCAATTTCAGCTTCTTAAGTATTAGTAGTTGGGATATAGACTTGTATTACTGGGATGTTGAATGGTTTGCCTTGGAAATGAACAGAAATCATTCTGTCATTTTTGAGATTGCACCCAAGTACTGCATTTTGGACTTTTTTGTTGACTATGATGGCTACTCCATTTCTCCTAAGGGATTCTTGCCAACAGTAGTAGATACAATGGTCTTCTGAATTAAATTTCCCATTGCAGTTAGTCAGTTCAGTTGCACAGTCGTATCCGAATCTTTGCGACCCCATGAATCGCAGCACGCCAGGGCTCCCTGTCCATCACCAACTCCCGGAGTTTACCCAAACCCATCTCCATCGAGTCGGTGATGCCATCCAACCATCTCATCCTCTGTCGTCCCCTTCTCCTCCTGCCCCCCATCCTTCCCAGCATTAGGGTCTTTTCCAATGAGTCAACTCTTCGCATGAGTTGGCCAAAGTATTGGAGTTTCAGCTTCAACATCAGTCCTTCCAATGAACACCCAGGACTGATCTCCCTTAGGATGGACTGGTTGGATCTTGTTGCAGTCCAAGGGACCGTCAAGAGTCTTCCCCAACACCACAGTTCAAAAGCATCAATTCTGCGGCGCTCAGCTTTCTTCACCGTCCAGCTCTCACATCCATACATGACCACTGGAAAAACCATAGCCTTGACTAGACGGACCTTTGTTGGCAAAGTAGTGTCTCTGCTTTTAAATATGCTATCTAGGTTGGTCATAACTTTCCTTCCAAGGAGTAAGCGTCTTTTAATTTCAAGGCTGCAGTCACCATCAGCAGTGATTTTGGAGCCCCAAAAAATAACGTCTGACACTGTTTCCACTGTTCCCCATCTCTTTCCCATGAAGTGATTGGACCAGATGCCGTGATCTTAGTTTTCTGAACGTTGAGCTTTAAGCCAACTTTTTCACTCTCCTCTTTCACTTTCATCAAGAGGCTCTTTAGTTCTTCTTCACTTTCTGCCAGATCTTCACATCTGCATATCTGAGGTTATTGATATTTCTCCCTGCAGTCTTCCTGACCTGCATAGATTTCTCAAGAGACAGGTCAGATGGTCTGGTATTCCCATCACTTTCAGAATTTTCCCCAGTTTATTGTGATCCACACAGTCAAAGGCTTTGGCATAGTCAATAAAGCAGAAATAGATGTTTTTCTGGAACTCTCTTGCTTTTTCGATGATCCAGAGGGTGTTGGCAGTTTGATCTCTGGTTCCTCTGCCTTTTCTAAAACCAGCTTGAACATCTGGACATTCACGGTTCGTATATTGCTGAAGCCTGGCTTGGAGAATTTTGAACATTACTTTACTAGGATGTGAGATGAGTGCAATTGTGTGGTAGTTTGAGCATTCTTTGGCATTTCCTTTCTTTGGGATTGGAATGAAAATTGACCTTTTCCAGTCCTGTGGCCACTGCTGAGTTTTCCAGATTTGCTGGCATATTGAGTGCAGCACTTTCACAGCATCATCTTTGAGGATTTGAAATAGCTCAACTGGAATTCCATCACCTCCACTAGCTTTGTTCGTAGTGATGCTTTCTAAGGCCCACTTGACTTCACATTTCAGGATGTCTGGCTCTAGGTCAGTGATCACACCATCGTGATTCTCTGGGTCGTGAAGATCTTTTTTGTACAGTTCTTCTGTTTATTCTTGCCACCTCTTCTTAATATCTTCTGCTTCTGTCAGGTGCATACCATTTCTGTCCTTTATTGAGCCCATCTTTGTATGAAATGTTCCCTTGGTATCTCTAATTTTCTTGAAGAGATCTCTAGTCTTTCCCATTCTGTTGTTTCCCTCTCTTTCTTTGCATTGATTGCTGAGGGAGGCTTTCTTGTCTCTCCTTGCTATTCTTTGGAACTCTGTGTTCAGATGGGAATATCTTTCCTTTTCTCCTCTGCTTTTTGCTTCTCTTCTTTCCACAGCTATTTGTAAGGCCTCCTGAGACAGCCATTTTGCTTTTTTGCATTTCTTTTCTATGGAGATGGTCTTGATTCCTGTCTCCTGTACAATGTCATGAACCTCTGTCCATGGTTCATGAGGCACTCTGTCTATCAGATCTATTCCCTTAAATCTATTTGTCACTTCTACTGTACAACCATAAGGGATTTGATTTAGGTCATACCTGAATGCTTTAGTGGTTTTCCCTACTTTCTTCAGCGTGAAGAGATACCCCACGTCCAACATAAGAGAAACCCAAGTAAAATGGTAGGTGTTGCGAGAGGGCATCTGAGGGTAGACACACTGAAACTATAATCACAGAAAACTAGCTAATCTGATCCCACGGACCACAGCCTTGTCTGTCTGAATGAAACTAAGCCATGCCATGTGGGGCCACCCAAGACGGATGGGTCGTGGTGGAGAGGTCTGACAGAATGTGGTCCACTGGAGAAGGGAATGGCAAACCACTTCAGTATTCTTGCCTTGAGAACCCCATGAACAGTATGAAAAGGCAAAAAGATAGGACACTGAAAGATGAACTCCCCAGGTCGGTAGGTGCCCAATATGCTACTGGGGATCAGTGGAGAAATAACTCCAGCAAGAATGATGGGATGGAGCCAAAGCAAAAACAATACCCAGCTTGGATGTGACTGGTGATAGAAGCAAAGCCCGATGCTGTAAAGAGCAATATTGCATAGGAACCTGGAATGTTAGGTCTATGAATCAAGGCAAATTGGAAGTGGTCAAACAGAAGATGGCAAGAGTGAACGTCAACATTCTAGGAATCAGCAAACTAAGATGGACTGGAATGGGTGAATTTGACTCAGATGACCGTTAAATCTACTACTGTGGGCAGGTATCCCTTAGAAGAAATGGAGTAGCCATCATGGTCAACAAAAGAGTCCGAAATGCAGTACTTGGATGCAATCTCAAAAACAACAGAATGATTTCTGTTCGTTTCCAAGGCAAACAATTCAATATCACAGTAATCCAAGTCTATGCCCCGACCAGTAACACTGAAGAAGCTGAACTTGAACGGTTCTACGAAGACCTACAAGACCTTTTAGAACTAACACCCAAAAAAGATGTCCTTTTCATTATAGGGGACTGGAATGCAAAAGTAGGAAGTCAGGAAACACCTGGCGTAACAGGCAAATTTTGCCTTGGAGTACAGAATGAAGCAGGGCAAAGGCTAATAGAGTTTTGCCAAGAGAACACCCTGGTCATAGCAAACACCCTCTCCCAACAACACAAGAGAAGACTTTACACATGGACATCACCAGATGGTCGACACCGAAATCAGATTGCTTATATTCTTTGCAGCCAAATGTGGAGAAGTTCTATACAGTCAGCAAAAACAAGACTGGGAGCGGACTGTGGCTCAGATCATGAACTCCTTATTGCCACATTCAGACTTAAATTGCCCATTCCAGTCCATTTTAAATAGTTCAGTGATTCCTAGAATGTTGATGTTCACTCTTGCCATCTCCTGTTTGACCACTTCCAATTTACCTTGATTTATGGACCTAACATTCCAGGTTCCTATGCAATATTGCTCTTTACAGCATCGGACTTTACTTTCACCACCAGATGCATCCACAACTGGCAGTCGTTTCTGCTTTGGCTCTTCATTCCCTCTGGAGCTATTTCTCTGCTCTTCTCCATTAGCATATTTGGCACCTACTGACCTGGGGAGTTCATCTTCCAGTGTCTTATCTTTTTGCCTTTTCGTACTGTTCATGGGTTTTCAAGGCAAAGTCGTTTGCCGTTCCGTTCTCTAGTGGACAACGTTTTGTCAGAACTCTCCATCATGACCCGTCCGTCTTGGGTGACCCTGCCCAGCATAGTTTCACTGAATTAGACAAGGTTGTGAACCATGTGATCAGTTTGGTTAGTTTTCTGTGACTGTGGTTTTCATTTTGTCTGTCCTCTGATGGATGAGGATAAGGCTCCTCTGTCCATGAACTTCTCTAGGCAAGAATACTAGAGTGGGTTGCCGTTCCCTTCTCCAGAGGATCTTCCCAACTTGGGGATTGAACTTAGGTCTCCCACATTGCAAGCAGATTCTTTACCAGCTGAGTCACCAGAAAAGTAGTTTTAGGTTGTTAGGAATTTTAAAGGAAAGAGTTAAGAATGACATTTAGGTTTCTTGATTGGGCAACTTCATGGATGGATGTGAGATAAGGGACAGTTGATTAGTTCGCTTTCATGGTATTAGGTTTGGGTACCTTAAAACATCCAGGGAACAATGGTAAGAGAGGGGTTCCTCTGTTGAACTGGATGTGTGGAATTTGGTGTCATCAGTTCTGGTATCCATATATTATGGATGATGCTAAAAGTCATAGGAGCCATGAGAACTCTCAGGGAAGTATGTCGGATAAAAAAATTAAAACTTAACCCTATGGCGCACCAACACTTAAATATAGGCTAAGAATCAAAATCCTGCAAAGGAGTCTACGATCTAAAGAAAATAAATTCTAGAGAGTATAATGTCCGGAAGCATGACAAATATATTACCTGAATAAAAAATGGTTCAGTCCTTGAATCCACTTAGCTAATATTTTAAAATAAAAACTGTAATGTCCTGTCATTTATGAAATAAGTCATTCACTTTGGCAAAAAATCACCTGGGTAGCATAGTGTCTCACCATAGTAACTACTCATTCAGTTCAGTTCAGTCGCTCAGTCGTGTCTGACTCTTTGCAACCCCATGGACTGCAGCACGCCAGGCCTCCCTGTCCATCACCAACTCCCAGAGTTTACTCAGACTCATGTCCATCGAGTCAGTGAGGCCATCCAACCATCTCATCCTCTGTCGTTCCCTTCTCCTCCCGCCTTCAATTTTTCCCAGCATCAGGGTCTTTTCAAATGAGTCAGTTCTTCACATCAGGTGGCCAAAGTATTGGAGTTTCAGCTTCAGAATCAGTCCTTCCAATGAATACTCAGAACTGATCTCCTTTAGGATGGACTGGATGGATCTCCTTGCAGTCCAAGGGACTCTCAAACGTGTTATCCAAAACCACAGTTCAAAAGCATCATTTCACAGCACTATTAAATTTGACTAAATAATAAATAAATACCACTTTGTGTGTGTGTGTGTGTGTGTGTGTTAATTGCTCAGTTGTGTCTGACTATAGCCCTCTAGGCTCCTCTGTCCATGGAATTCTCCAGGCATGAATACTGGAGTGGAGTGCCATTCCTTTCTCCAAGGGATCTTCCTGACCCAGGGATCAAACCCAAGTCACCTGCACTGCAGATGGAGCCATCAGGGAAGCCTGAATACCACCCTACCCGTCTCTTATTTACAGGCACCTGTTCAGACTTAAATTGACGAAAGTAGGTGATCATTCACCTAGAGCCAGAAATCCTCAAATGTGAAGTCAAGTGGTCCTTAGGAAGCATCACTATGAACAAAGCTAGTGGAGGTGATGGAATTCCAGTTGAGCTATTTCAAATCCTCAAAGCTGATGCTGTGAAAGTACTGCACTCGATATGCCAGCAAATTTGGAAAACTCAACAGTGGCCACAGGATTGGAAAAGGTCAATTTTCATTCCAATCCCAAAGAAAGGAAATGCCAAAGAAGGCTCAAACTACCACACAATTACACTCATCTCACTCACTAGCAAAGTAATGCTCAAAATTGTCCAAGCCAGGCTTCAACAGTACGTGAAGCAGGAACTTCCAGATGTTCAGGCTGGATTTAGAAAAGGCAGAGGAACCAGAGATCAAATTGCTAACATCTGTTGGATCATTGAAAAAGCAAGAGAGTTCCAGAAAAACATCTACTTCTGCTTCAGTGACAACGCCAAATCCTTTGACTGTGTGGATCACAACAGACTGTGGAAAATTCTTCAAGAGATGGGAATACCAGACCACCTGACCTGCCTCGAGAAATCTGTATGTAGGTAAAGAAGCAACAGTTAGAACTGGATGTGGAACAACAGACTGGTTCCAAATCAGGAAAGGAGTACATCAAGGCTGTATATTGTCACTGTGGTTTCTTAACTTATATGCATAGTACATCATGCGAAAAGCCAGGCTAGATGAAGGACACAATGGAATCAACATTGCTGGAAGAAGTATCAATAACCTCAGATATGCAGATGACACCACCCTTATGTCAGAAAGTGAAGAAGAACTAAAGAGCCTCTTGATGAAAGCGGAAGAGGAAAGTGAAAAAATTGCCTTAAAACTCAGCATTCAGAAAACTAAGATCATGGCATCTGGTCCCATCACTTCATGGCAAATAGATGGAGAAAAAATGGAAACAGTGTCAGACTTTATTTTCTTGGGCTCCAAAATCACTGCAGATGGTGACTGCAGCCATGGAATTAAAAGACACTTGCTCCTTGGAAGGAAAGTTATGACCAACCTAGACAGCATATTAAAAAGTAAAGACATTACTTTGCCAACAATGGTCCATCTGGTCAAAGCTATGGTTTTTCCTGTTATCATGTATGGATGTGAGAGTTGGACTAAAAAGAAATCTGAGCACCAAAGTATTGATGCTTTTAAACTGTGGTGTTGGAGAAGACTCTTGAGAGTCCCTTGTACTGCAGGGAGATCCCAGTCTATCCTAAAGGAAATCAGTCCTGCATATTCATTAGAAGGACTGATGCTAAAGCTGAAGCTCCAATACTTGGCCACCTGATGCGAAGAATTGACTCCTTGGAAAAGACGCTGATGCTGGGAAAGATTGTAGGCAGGAGAAGTGGACGACACAGGATGTGATGGGTGGTTGGCGTCACTGACTCAATGGACATGAATTTGAGTAAGCTCTGGGGAATTGGTGATGGGCCGAGAAGCCTGGTGTGCTGCTGTCCATGGGGTCTCAAAAGAGTCGGGCACGACTGTGCGAGTGAAATGAACTGATTTCCTGGTTCTCTGTAAGGTCTACCCATTAACAAAGCAACAACCATGCCTGTCCTAGAATTCGTTTTTTTTTTTAAATTAGTAGTCTACTTCCAAGTTCTGTCATTCGTGTACACACACACTCATGCGCGCGCATGGCGCGCGCGCGTACACACACACACACACACACACACACACACACTTACTTTCACTGTCACTCCCCCTTCTCTCTATTTCGCTCTATTCTCCCACCTTGAAAGTAGAACTGGAACAAAATATCAATAAGTGAGTTATTTGTCGTGAGTGGTAGGAATCTATGGGAATAGAAAAGGATCGAATGGTGTGGGGACGGGGGGCAGCGGAGAGGAGTGTTTTTTCAGTCTTTAGAGGAATCACAGACAATGGAGACAAACATATTTGACAGCGATTTTTACAATGCATGTGGCAATTACCAAAATTTTCCACTGGAGTTTAGCACTGTCTGACTCTTTCTTTCTTTCTTTCTTTGTGACATTCATTTGCAGTTACATTGTGTGCTGCTCTTCTTAAAAACAAAGTATTGTCTTTGACTACAAATGTATGGTGCAGTATCACAGTCCTATTTGCATATGAGTTTGAGGTACATTGAAATAAGCAAATCCCTTCCTTAATCTGCTGCAAATCGGCTGAAACATACACAAAAGGTAATACATTTTTCTTCAATTTAATTGAATAGTATTCAGTGACTGACACCTTGCTTGTGATGGCTGCTAGTGGTAGGTGTTGCTGCTGTATTTGTTTTTAGTTTTTAAATTTCCAGCCTACCTGGTTCACCCCTCATCAATTTCTTGCTTTCCCCCTTGTCACTTTGTGAACCCCAGAATGCACAGCACACCAAAACAGTATCATGCTTAGTTATGAGAAGCTTCGAATTGCTACCTATGACAGTCACTTAACAGAGTATCTGAAATATGATCATACCCCTCCTCTTATGCTAACTTACCATCATCTGATTTTTTTGGTTTTATATTAAATGAGATAAAAATAGATGATTATGGACATGATTTTTCCTGTTCATCTTCATCTTTTACTAGGCCATCCTTAGGTCATTTAGGCCGTATTCATGTCTATAAATTAGGGATAGTAATATTGCTGACTTCACAAGCCCATTGAGGGGATTAACTATGATTAGAAATGTATAAACCTTGGTATCTGGCAGGTCCTCCAAAATACCAGTTCCATATGTAAACTGTTTATTTGCACCTGCTATGCCCCAGCTATGCACTGCATGCTGAGCACTGAAAGAAGAAACATCGCTGCCCTCCCGAGACCTGCACTCAGGGCCCCCTCCCCCACTGTCTCCTTCCCTTCCCCTCTCTTCCACTAGGCAGTTATGATTTTGCTAAAGGAAGTGTTTTGTCTTTGGATAGCTACTAAATATAATGATAAAGGGGAAACAGTTGCACGTGGCAGGGATGAAATTGAATATATGGGCTACATGTTACTAGCAGTCTCATTATTTTCAGAAACAGGGAACATTTTAATAGTAGGATCTATAAATGTCACAAGTATTTCTGGACACTTTCTTCAGTATCAGTACTTTCATTTAAAATGAGATGAATCGTTCATTTAATTTTTAAAAATTGTATTTATGTTTTTTGAAACAGTAGTATTTTTTAAGACATTTCAGAAGCTATGGCCTTGAAGGACATTAAGTGGCATTATTGACTTGTTTTTCAAATGACCCATAATTATATTTAATTTCTATCCTAGATAACTTTTAAAAATAGTCTGGGTTCTTCCATTTGAAGGATTTTATTAATTTTTTTAGAAATGTTTTGAGAGTGAAGGGGCAGGTGTGCAATTTTATTTTTGTTATTTTAATAGTGCTTAGGCAAAAGCATTTGAAATGAGCCAGAAAGAGAAGATAATCTTTTTCTCAGTCATTACTTCATTTCAACTGCTTATAGAGTAGCCTATGGCAGTGTGCTGTTTTGAAGAAAAAAAAATTGAACTTGAATTTCTCGGTTCTTTTGGAACAAGTCTAATAAATATTAATGAGTATATTGTATTATGGGAAAGAATTTCAGTATAGAGCTAGCAGTCACATCACTGGAGATAAACTGGGCAAGAAAAACCACCAAAGACAGAAAACTGACACAGGCAAATTAATTGCCCTGGCAGAGGCTGACAGTATAGGATGTTAGCCCAGCAGTCTCAGTAGATGGCCAGTCCTCCCCTAGTGGGCAACATGTTATAAACTGGGCTAGTGTCAGACCAACTGGGTAATTTCTGTGGTTTTGCCATCAATCATCTTGCCTGACTGTAGAAAGCCCAACCTGGATTTTCTAACTCCATAGTGGTTTGGGGATTTTAGAGATTTGGGTAGAAAGTGGGGCTAGGGATAGCTAAGAGTCCCTGCATGACTTCAGAAGGGACGGTGAGGGTGATATGGGGTGCTCGATTCTGCCACTGGATCTCCAGAAGACTTGAGGGTTTGGTAAAAGAAATTCTTAAATTTCCCCAGGGATTCTAAATTGCTTAGGAGATACTGAAGTACATTTTTAGAAGTCCCAATTTAAATAAATTGATAAGTTGGGATGGCCTATTTAAGGCTTTATTCAACTGGAAGGTAAATTCAGTATCTTCGTTATCCTTCAGATGACTCATGAAAGTTATAATGGAGCTTCTAAAATTCCAGAAACAAAAATGTAATGCATATGAACTTATTATTCCCAAGATACATTCTTCAAAATGTAGGCAGATCTCTTTGTGTATCTGTTGGTTTTTTTTTCTTTTTTTTCTGATGTATGATTAAAGAATAATGGGCCTAAGCAATGACTTAAAACAACACCTGGGTTATTATGGGGGATGGACCATGGGCAACTTTGCCCCTTTCAGGGCTAGGTGACTTAATGGTTCATTAAAATCTCTATTTTGTCAAAAGGTGAAGAGACTTAACAAGCCTTAAATTTGGTATGAGTTCTCAGCAGAGATAAAATGTTAGCAGTCTGTATTAGGGTCAGGCAGGGTCTCAGCCAATTAGATTTGCAGATTTCAATGTAGTACATCAAGAGGCCTCAGGAGAGCAGAGAACCAAGCCCAGTAAAATAGATTCCACTTGAAATTTTAGTGATCATTAAATTTTATCATCCTATTTTACCTGAAATTTGTGACTTAATTTTAATTCCAAATACATGACAGAATAAAAGTAGAAAATAGAATACCCTGAGAGTGAACTATTCTTGTATCTGAGTGTATGGAAGTTGATTGACTGGATTGTTTTCTTTTTAGAATAAAAAAATATAAAACCATGGCTGGTTCTGCTTATCCAAAGAGATGCAAAGTATAAGTCCTCAAGATTCAGCAGTCTCCTTGAATCAGACTTCTTAAAAAGTTTCTAAAAAACCGATGCTATTTGGAAATATTCTTTAAATGCAGACAAAATGTAGTCTTTGAACTCTAAAGCCCAAATATTACCCTGTACAGAAAATTTGCTAAAAACCTCAGTAGTGAAAATGAACCAAATATGTGTTACAGATTTTATAAATTGCTGCCACAAGGTGGGGATTTATTTTATCTGTCTCTATACACCATCCACTTTGCAGTTGACGTCATAAAAAGCAATACTTCCAGAATACATCCCCTTGTCCCTTCATCACAGTCTAAGCTCAGAGAGCAACTTAAGTGTTCTTGTGAAAAATGAAAACCATCAAGCCTGTTTTGATGTTTCTCAGTGCTGGGTTTGGCTGGGAGTTTTGTCCACATTTCCAGAGTCAGCTATCACCTTACAACCTGGGATACTTTCATTTGGGTTGCAGTGTAAGTGATCAGTTCAAGACCACACTCCACAATGTATATCTGCTTGTTCTTCTCAGCTCACATCCCGAGATCAGCCTCAGACATTGGACAGCCTACCATTAGGTTGTTTTAGTCCATTCTGGTTGCTATAACAAAAATACCATGGACTGAGCGGTTTAAACTGGGAACAATTGTTTCCCACAGTTCTGAAGGTTAGGAAATCTAAGATCAAGGCAGATTCACTATCTGTACTCAGTATCTATGTTGGCAGATTTAAATTCAGTATCCAGCCTTCTTCCTGGTTCACAGCAGACAAAGAGCAAGCTGGAGTCTCCTTGATGAGACATGATCCTTTCATGAAGGCTCCTCCTCTGAGCTAATCACTTCCCAACCACCCCAGCTTCTAACATCATCACATTGGAGACTGGGATTTCAACATGTGAATTTTGTGGGAACACAAAACATTTAGGTTATAACATTGTGTTCTCTTGATGAAAGTGAAAGAGGAGAGTGAAAAAGTTGGCTTAAAACTCAACATTCGGAAAACTAAGATCATGGCATCCAGTCCCATCACTTCATGGCAAATAGATGGGCAAGCAATGGAAACAGTGACAGACTTTATCTTGGGGGGGCTTCAAAATCACTGCAGATGGTGACTGCAGCCATGAAATTAAAAGATGCTTACTTCTTGGAAGGAAAGTTATGACCAACCTAGACAGCATATTAAAAAGCAGAGACATTACTTTGCCAACAAAGGTCTGTCTAGTCAAGGCTATTGTTTTTCCAGTGGTCATGTATAGATGTGAGAGTTGGACGATAAAGAAGGCTAAGCACCGAAGAACTGATGCTTCTGAACTGTGGTGCTGGAGAAGACTCTTGAGAGTCCCTTGGACTTCAAGGAGATCCAACCAGTCCATCCTAAAGGAGATCAGTCCTGGGTGTTCATTGGAAGGACTGATGTTGAAGCTGAGACTCCAATACTTTGGCCACCTGATGCGAAGAACTGACTCATTGCAAAAGAGCCTGATGCTGAGAAAGAGTGAAGGCAGGAGGAGAAGGGGACAACAGAAGATGAGATAGTTGGATGGCATCATTGATTCAATGGACATGAGTTTGAGCAAGCTCTGGGAGATGGTGAAGGACAGGGAAGCCTGGCATGCTACAGTCTATGGGGTTGCAAAGAGTCGGACACAACTGATTGACTGAACAGCAAGAACAAATTGTTTTCTTTATGTTTATCTATTTTATCTCCTGATAACAATGACAGTTGTGAAAAGCAGTATTCTAATGATGGTGATGTACAGCACATTTAGAAACAAGTGCTCAGCAGTGATACGTTTCTGGGTGAAGCGATTTCTACCGACTCATAAAACAAATCTCCAAAGTTCTAAATATCAATCGGATATCGTTGAAAGAGAGTATAGTTCTCACAGCAAGGGCTATCTCCCATTCCCATGCCTGGCTGATTTTCCAGAATGTAAATAAACAGAGCATTTCCCTAGTCTGGGATCTTGGAAACTCACTCATGTTATGGTTCAGTCGATTAGCAAATACTTATTTAGCATTTGTTAATTCCTATCAAGATTGTGCTAAATCAATACCAGAGGGTGATGATCTGTACGTTAAAGGAGAAGAGAAAAAAAAATCACCCTCTGTCTTGTTCGTGCGTAATGTTAATAGCTACCAAGCAATTGTTTTGTGTCATACACTGCTAAAACTGCTAAAACTTCTGCGTGTATGTCATTTATTCCTTGCCACAATCTGTAAGATAATTTTGTTCTCATTTATAGATAAAAAAGGCTAAGGTGCATAGTTTGTCCAGCCAGTAAGTGGCAGGGCGAGTACTTGTGTTAGAATCCGCTCATCATCTTCTATGCTACTGTACTTACATGCCTCATGACCTTATGGAGGACAGAATTTCTTCACTTTTTGTTTGGGTTCCTGGCATTTCTTCCTTTAAACATCTTCTATTTCTTTTTCTGTTAGATTTATTATCAAACAAATAAAGCATTTACTGCAATAAAATCACCAACTGAATGAGCATGAGCTTGAACGAGCTCCAGGAGTTGGTGATGGACAGAAAAGCCTGGTGTGCTGCAGTCCATGGGGTCACAAAGAGTCAGACACGACTGAGCAACTGAACTGAACTGTGGTGAAATACTAACTAACCCCCTCAAGAGAAAAGACTATAAGTAGCGAAACAAATTTGAGAGTGTATTAAATAAGTCAGGCAATGCTGGGGTATTGTTAGTGAAACTCTTCCTGCCTTTCTGTACCTTTAAATCTACTTCTAAACCCCTAGACCCTCAGCTTACAGGTGTAGAGTGACTTAACAGTGTTGCTGGATATCTGGCTCTGAGTACGTGAGAAAGATTTCAATTCCTGGTGCAAGATTACAAGCAACCCAGTAATCTCAAACACTTCTAGGAAGGAGAGGGATCATTTTTCCTTTTCAATTCTGCACCTTTTCTTTTTGCTTATTCATCATGTTTTAAATAAACAGACTGAAGAAAGTTGTTATTAAAGCCCCCCTTAGGCTTCTTCAATTTCAGTTTTAAACCAGGTTCAAAATATTCTGGCAAAAATTAAAGGCAACACTGAAAGCGTTTGCATAAATTCTAAATTGTGCAAAATGCCATAGAACTAAAATGAGCTGAAAGAATGACTAATAAGCATCTCCTTTTATATCTTTGTCCTTTTATCCTAACTGGTGATTATTTTGGCTTTAAAAAATTAATTCTGGAGTACATTCCTTTGCCAGAGTATCTGCCTTACACTTTTCTAAGTTTAATTTGTTAGAAGTTCAGTGTTTACTTTTAAAAGTGTAAAGCCTTATTAACAGCTAATAAATAACATTCGATGTCTATTAGTAATATTTCTATATTTGCCCATAAAATGAAATAAAAGCATCCTACCTATAAGAAATTCCACGCCTTTACTACATTCTGGTTATATTTGAAACCCCTGGTTCTCATTTCATTGTTAGAGAGAACTAATAAATTTGTCACAAAAGGAGCCAGGTTGGAGGAAAGAGACCATTTATGAGCTCAGTGATGAATCTAATCTCCTGTAGCTCAGATCTAAAAGAACTGAGAGACCAGCACTATAGAGGTGCCATTTAACTCCACAACATCAGTGGTAATTAAGAGTAGATTTTTGCTTTCCTATATCCTTTCTTCTGCTCTTTCCCTCGTGGTATTGACTGTGTGTTTTCAGGTGGCCTAATGTCAGACCCAGAAGTCAGAAAGAGTTGCAGCCTACTAGAGAAAGTCATGGCAAAAATATAATCCTTTTTATTACACAGTGAAATAAATATTAAAATGTATACAGTTAATGGTTTTTATTTGAACATTATATTTTATTGTGATATCGTGTTTTGTAACACTGTCGCATGACATCTGTTAAAAATGAGATTTGTAGAAGGCTCTTCTGGCCTGTGTAATTTTGAGAAAAGACTCTCAAAGTTTTCCAAGATATCCTGCTGGAATGTAATATGCGTACAAAAATAACTCTGATGGTAACACTGCCATTTATTGACTATTTGCTCATAAAACTGCACTGTCAGCAAGTGGTATTTGCACTAGTACATTCTGTAGATCTGTTAAATAAACAAATATGCATATATATATACACGCATGTATACATACATACACATATACACATACACACACTTCAGCTTGTCTCTCAGAGTTAGTAGAGACTCCTTTGAGTCAGGTGGACCCGGATTACAGTCTAAGTGCCAACATTTAATTACAACGTAAAATTTAAAATACATATATGATTGAAGTCTGTTTCTCTGATTTAAATGAATAAAATTAATAATGTTCACCTACTGAGGGTTTCTGTGAGCATTACATGAGAACATACATGAGAAACACCCAATACAGTTTTTGCGAATAATAAGCTTCTAATAAACAGTGTTGATTCTTATGAAACTGGCAATTTAAAGGAGTGTTTTCCTTAGCAACCACGATGCACATTCCAGTGTCTTTTTATTTGTTAAATTAATGAAATTCTTACCTATGCCAGGACCTGTGCCTTTGCTACTCCCTCTCACTGTACATAATGCTTTTCCCTTCACTCTTTCAACGATAGCTCTTTTTCATCCTTTGGAGTCTCCCCTCAAACATCACCTCTTCTTGGGAACTAAACCTAGTTAACCTGTCTAAAGCAATCCTCTGCCCTTCCCCATCACAGTTCCTGGATATCTGCTCCACTCACGTCCCTGTCTTCTCCTTTGATACACAGGCTCTGTGAAGGCAGAGAGACCTTCTCTTGTTGATAGCTATGTACTCAGTGCCTATCATAGTGTATCTATCAATAAACATGGATGAATGGGTGGATTAATGAAATGAATAAATGAGTGGAAGGGAGGGAGGTAACAAGAAAGGGAGCAGTGAAGTAGGGAAAGAACGAATGATGGATAAAAGAGATAAAGGACAAAAGGAAGAAACCTACATGGCCTGAGGAATGGTTTAAAAGTTGAACAAAAATTTTCTGGTTCTTACTTTATTTTCTTATCCCTGGTCAGTATGTCTCACCTTATCTTCTCCTTCCAGAACCTTACGAGGTTTGCTCCAGGGTGAGCTCTGTGAGACTGGAAGTAATTCTCATAGGACACCAACACCTTAGAAAAGAAGGTGGCCAAGCTTCCTGTAAAGGACCGGGTGCTAAATATTTTCACACTTTCACAGGCCATACCCTCTCATGCAACAACTCAACTCTGACATCATAGAATGAAAACAGCCATATAAAGTATGTAAAGAAATGAGTGGGCTATATTCTAACAATACTTTATTTATGGAAAGTGAAATTTAAATTTCTTATAATGTTGACATGTTATGAAGTATTGAGTTTTTTCCAACCAAATAAAAATCTGAAAACCATTCTTAGCTGGTGAACCTATAAAGACAGGCAGCAGGTTGGAGTAACCTACTGTCCTACCTTGCTGACCCCTCCTTTGGAGTGAACTATAATGGTTTTCAGTCTCAAGAATGTCTGTCTTTTGAAAGATGAACTGGCGAGGGGGAATTAATGTTTGAATTCTTCCTCAAGGAATAAATTTCTGTTGGTAGAATTTTAAATAATTTTGCAAATTGAAGGAAAGTATAATTTGGGGTATTCAATCAGACCTTCCTGAACTCTAGAATCACACTGCATTAGTGGTCCATTATCCACAGGTAAGGTTATTAGTGTTAAGTAGCTTTCATTACTAGCTAAAACTGCCCAGGTACATCTGCTAACAACTCACATCTTATTTGCTCTTTCATTCCATAGACTTTGGAATCTGGAATCGGTTACTTCCAGGGATGATTTTGAAAGCAAAACAACTGGGGATATTTTGAAATGAATCACTACTCTTTTATTCATAATCCTGGAGAGTAAAATATTTTAAAATTCAAATAATGTTTCCCTAAAATTTGTGACTTTCATTGGGTAACCAGTTATTTCAGAGAACATTTTAAAATTCTGTGTGACGTCATTTTCTCTAAATGCAGAAACTTTAAAAATCATTAGAAATTATTATGATCCTCTTAGTGTTATTTTTATAGCTATCACTATTTATAGTGCTTTAAGTTATTTTAAGATAATAGAGCTTGCCAACACTTGTTCTTTACTTACATTCTCTCTTAAACAGCCAAAGCTACTATTTAAAATGCCACCTTTGGAAGATGCTAGTCACACTGCAATGAAAAATCAGACAGAAGCTCAATTTGAAGAAAAAGCAGTTAAGTATTTCATAGGTAGACTGTTTAGGATACTTGGAACTGAATTGTCAAAATACATCTCCTTTATTTCAGGACATACAGGCTAAGTTAGCCTTCAGGTATGTTTCTCAGAAGTTCAACTGAAAACTAAGTTGTTGGGGTTTTTCCTCCAGTTTTCGTAGATACTAAGAATAGTGCACCATTGATTATCAGAACACAGATAATCTAAGGCTCCTTTTCAATCCTTGACCCATCGTTTTCTTCCTACCTGTACTTGTATATTAAAAAAAAATGGAGATTAGTAATTGTTCTAAGCTTAGTCAAACTGAATTAGAAGCAAGAAAAGCCTGAGTTTTGTCAGCCAAGTATATTATTTTATAAATAAAACAACTGTTTTATATCTTAATTCTGAACAGCAGTCTCTCTCTTTGTATAGAATGGTGAGAGAGATTTGTACACAGTAGCCCACAGAAGGAATATGGGTGTGAGGATGAGAGAGTCTCTAATACCATGTTCCTTATATTTTAATTCCCGGAAAGAATTGAGTAAATGACTCTACATGTAAATTAGGATGTGGATTGTTGGAATTGCTCAAAGGTAAGCAATTTAATTCCCAAGGCGGACTGTTAGCTTTGTGTCATGTCATGACTTAGCCATGTGACATGGGTGATAGTCAACAATAAAGTGCTGAAAGTCAAATATTCAAGAGGAAGGAGCTTGGGACAAAGGGTTCTGTGTTTCTGTGGGTGTCCTTGTGAAAATTCTTCACTTGGAAACCCAAGAGATGTGTACACTTGAGGAAAACAAGGATGTTAACCTCAGGGAGTCTCATTAGATCAGCTATGTTTGGTGGCAGTCAGATACACACCCTGAAAAAAAAAAAAGCGTATTCTATTGTTTTCCACAGTTATGCATAACAAAAACCTACTCATAAATTTCCCATAATCACCACTGCACTTTGATTTGCATAACAGTTCAGAGCATATTCAGCTGATATATGACTAGCCTTACAACTGGAGACATGTACTTTATTTCTCAAAATGTAAATCCTTGAAAAAAAATATGATATGTTGGTTTCTGGGTTGTTACCTTTTCCCCCTAGTACTCAACTCCTATTCCTGCATCACTTTTTGGGAACACTCAATCTTTGAAATTATATTGGTTGTCATTTGCATTACCCCAACCACAATCATAGCCTTTATATTATCTGCAAATACCTTTTAGCTGTGCTCCAGTCTTAGATGTCATTCACTGACCTCTTGTTGCGTGTTACCGGAAGCCTCACTGGGGCACGGAGCAGCACCAGCAGAAAGAGAACTGTCTTTTGCTCTTCATCTGGGATGTAGTCTTTTCCTGTAGGTGCACAGCTATGCAGCATATTACACTGTGCATTAAAGAAGAAACTTACAGTGATTCTGCATTTTAAAGGGGAGAGTTGTCGGAGGAGAAATCTCATGCATTGCTTTGTGATCTGAAACATAAAGGGTCAATCTGAGATTTTCTTGGTATTAGTTTCATACTGTTGAATGGAAACTTTTACAGGAACCTTAAGCAAAGCCCATCCGTAGCCTTTCTGGTGGATTTTCCAGTGGTAAATCTGTTGAAACAGACCAACAGAGCCCCATGTCCATATCTTTCTCTTCATCTTTCTCCTCAACCCCCACAAACCCACGTACACATCCCATGTCAATGGAAGTGCAACCTCAGCTTTTCCTGAATAGTGTTGAATGGAAGTGCAGTAGTCAGTAATGACCTCGTAACAAACAGTCTCACAAACCCAATCACCAGCCTGAGAATACAGCAGAAGAAAGCTCAAGAAGCACAGCTGGCTGCCTCAGCTCTCTATTTGGCAGTGATGGTGGATGAGAGAACAGGTCAGAAATGTGGAGCACACACACTGACTCCCCTCTTAAATTTTGTGATAGTTCCTGCTTCTGATTCTCTAGTCCGCAAGGATAGCAAGGATCATTACGAGGCTAGAAAATGATACATCCCTTTAAACTGGTTTTTCTTGATAAATCAAATGTTGGCTTTTCTTACTAACAATGTTTTAGATAAAATCCTGATGCCTTGCTGTGGTTTTCTTTTCCGCCTTTCCGTTATGCTATTTTGAACCCTGAAGTAGGTTATTTGAAAAGACACATAAGCGGCTAGTGAAATGAGTTAACAAAGATTGACTGTAGTTATCTAATGCTGGCTAAATTAAACACTAGATAATGGGAAACCACTGCAAGTTGCTCTAATGTCATTCATTCCGAAGTTTTTTTTAGAATACAGAGTAACTTCATCTGACTTTTAATAGACAGCATGCAGTTTTATGTATAGATCATTGACTCATGTATACTCAAAGCCAAGCTATGCTACATCTTAAAGGTTTTATTTTGGGGTTGAAACATTGAGGTTGTTTACAATTTTTATCTATTTTAATTTTTTAGAATAATTCAAGAAACAGTGATCTTTTGTGGTGGTTAATAAAAGTCTTTTCTTTCATTCTAATATCTTGACACATGGAAAAGAATACATTTGAAATTATTTCTTTTAATTACCAAAAATTGATTGACAGTTTGTTGAATGCAATGAGTTGTCATGTGGAAATGCATAAAGGAAAAATGGGACACATTTGCCTTTCATTTGATATCTTTCATATAGGCAGCAGCAGGTAAGGTGTAGGTGTTCTTTACACCGAGTTAATAATTGACAGGAAAAAGCCCTGCAGTTTTCTCTCTGGGTGAAGAAGCTGAGTGGACTTTTCTTCCAGAAGACAAGTGTTGTGCTTTTAGAACAGTGATGAGAGGAAGTCCTCATTGTAGATTTTCTTTTTTGAAAGTTATATGTCCATCATGGCCCTTCAGTCCCAGAGAAGTTTCCAGAATTAGTTAATACTTGTACTGTTTCTTCGAGTTGGAAAAAGTAGAGACTCTTGTTATATTTTTATGCCATTATTGTGGATTTTTTTGTTTGATAACAAATATATTTCAAACATGCTTGAAAAATACTGTGTTATCATGAAAAAGTCAGTAGATCTGTACAACTACACTTACCAGAAGAAGAACTCTTGTGTATTTAGACCTAAGAACCTCTATTTCACTTCTTAGGTGGGATGGATGAGTCAATGTAGTTCGTTGATTGGCTCAGCTGAGTCAAATAAACTGTTGATGATCAGGGATGCAGATACCAACTATCCCCATTTAGCACTCATGTCCTAACTTAGCTCACAAATATGTTCCCATCTCCAGTGATGCTAATGAATTTGCTTTGGTTTATTCATAAATTCTAATGTACACCCTGTTGTGACCAAGTAGCAAAGGAATATGTACAGCTCAAGGCAGGTTGATAGCCTCGTGATAAAAAGTTAAAATAAGTCTTTTTTTATAGTACATGTGCTATTGGCCTCCCAAAAATACAACTCACCTTACTTGATCTGTCAAGGCCAAAATAAATTAAAATGTGATTTCTAGCATTATTGTTTTCAGTTAGAAGTGGTATGCAATATTAATACTAGAGGATAGTAACAGTATGCTTCATTGTAACTCAAGGACTATGCAGTGACTGTATGTATAATCCTTAAAAGTAAATATTAAAATAATTATTGCCCTTTTAGGTTTTTCTTAGACAGAGAGTCAATTCTTAGGTAGGTTGATAAGAAGTCTTGGGTCCCCGAGGAGGAGAGAGGGGTCTGGGGCTCTCAGAGAGGAAATTGCGGTCTGGAATTCTAAAAGAGGGGAAAAGGACAAACATCTTTTTTTCCCCCTCTACATTCCTTAGTGTTAGTCACATAAAACGTTTTTTTCTTTAAGCCCAGAACTGATGATTACACAACAAACAACTCAGTTTAAACTCTGTACTAAGGATTGTATAACAACAATGTATCCTGCTTGAGGATAGTTTCTCCTTCCTGAAAACCTTTTGGCTAATCCTGTTATCTTAAAATGTAAATTATGGGAATGGGTCTAGTAAGATCTTTACAACCTTGAGACATTGCTGTGATTTATTGTGATAACTAGTTTAAAAAAGTATAGAGCTCCCTTGCTCACACTAGCGAGGGGGACACCAGTCTGTCCCCCTCTGATGTCTGTGTCAGATGCTTTCTCTGTCCCTTTTTCACTTTAATAAAACTCTGCTATGCAAAAGCTCTTGAGTGATCAACCTGGTTCCTGGCCCTTAAGCTAAATCTTCTCAAGATGTTTCTCTCCTTGTTGTTATTCAGTGGCTAAGTCCTGTCTGACTCTTTGTAACCCCATGGACTGCAGCACGCCAGATTACTCTGTCCCTTACTCTCTCCTGGAGTTTGCACAAATTCATGCCATTGACTCAGTGGTGCTATCTAACAATCTTATCCTCTGTTGCCCTCTTCTCATTTTGCCTTCTGTTTTTCCCAACATCAGGGTCTTATCCAATGAGTTGACTCTTCCCATCAGGTGGCCAACGTATTGGCCCTTCAGCCTTAGCATCAGTCCTTCTAGTGATATTCAGGGTTGACTTCCTTTAGGATTGACTGGTTTTATCTCCTTGCAGTTCAAGGGACTCTCAAGAGTCTTCTCCAGCACCATAATTTGAAAGCATCAAACTTCAGTGCTCAGCCTTAAATATGGTCCAACTGTCATATCCGTACATGACTACTGGAGAAACATAGCGTTGACTATACAGACTTTGTCATCCAAGTGATGTCTTTGCTTTTTAATATGCTGTCTAGATTTGTCATAGCTTTCCTTCCAAGGAGGAAGAGTTTTAGTTTCTTGGCTACAGTCACTGTCTGGAGTGATTTTGGAGCCCAAGAATGTAAAAACTGTCACTGCTTTCACTTTTTCCCCATCTATTTGCCACGAAGTGATGGGACTCTTGATGAGGGTGAAAGGGAAGAGTGAAAAGGCTGGTTTAAAACTCAACATTCCTCTTCCTTTTCTGTCATTGGAGTGGTACATCTGCATATCAGAGGTTAATGATTTTTCTCCTGGCAATCTTGATTCCAGTTTGTGATTCATCTAGCCCGGTGTTTTGCGTGATGTACTCTGAATATAAATTAAATAAACAGACTAACAAAATACAGCTTTGTCATACTTCTTTTCCAATTTTGAACCAGTCAGTTGTTCCATGTAAGAATCTAATTGTTGCATCTTGACCTGCTTACAGGTTTCTCAGGAGACAGGTAATGTGGTCTGGTATTCTCATTTCTTTAAGAATTTTTTACAGTTTGTTGTGATCCACACACTCAAAGGGTTTTGTATAGTCCATGAAGCTGAAGTAGTTATTTTTCTTTAATTCCCTTGCTTTCTCTATGATCCAAAGAATGTTGGCAGTTTGACCTCTGGATTCTCTGCCTTTTCTAAACCCAATTGTCCATCTAGAAATTCTCAGTTCATGTACTGATGAAGTCTAGCTTGACAGACATTGAGCATAACCATACTAGCATGTGAAATGAGCACAATTGTGCAGTAGTTTGAACATTCTTTGAGATTGCCCTTCTTTGGGATTGAAATGAAAACTGACCTTTTCCAGTTCTGTGGCCACTGCTGAGTTTTCCATTTGCTGGCATATTGAGTGCAGCACTTTCACAGCATCATCATCTTTTAGGATTTGGAATAGCTCAACTGGAATTCCATCACCCCCACTAGCTGTGTTTGTAGTAATGCTTCCTAAGGCCCACTTGACTTCACACTCCAGGAAGTCTGGCTCAGGGTGAGTGACCACACCATCATAGTTATCCTGGTCATGAGGACTTTTTTGTACAGTTCTTCTGTGTATTCTTGCCACCTCTTTTAATCTCTTCTGCTTCTGTTAGATTCATACTGTTTCTGTCCTTTATTGTGCCTATCCTTGCATGAAATGTTCCCTTGGTATCTCCAATTTTCTTGAACAGATCTCTAATCTTCCCCATTCTATTGTTTTCCTCTATTTCTTTGCATTGATCACTTAAGAAGGCCTTCTCGTTTCTCCTTGCTATTCCCTGGAACTCTGCATTCAGTTGAGTATGTCTTTCCCTTTCTTCTTTACTTTTTGCTTCTCTTCTTCCCTCAGCTATTTGTAAAGCTTCCCCAAACCATCACTTTCTCTTCATGCATCTTTTTCTTTGAGATGGTTTTGATCACTGCCTCCTGTACAGTGTCACAAACCTGTGTCCATAGTTCTTCAGGCACTCTTGTCTACCAGATCTAATCCCTTGAATCTATTCATTACCTTCATTGTATCATCATAAGCGATTTGACATACGACACACCTGAATGGCCTAGTGGTTTTCCCTGCTTTCTTCAATTTAAGCCTGAATTTTTCAATAAGGAGCTGATGATCTGAGCCATAGTCAGCTCCCAGTCTTGCTTTTGCGGACTGTACAGAGCTTCTGCATCTTCAGCTGCAAAGAATATAATCGCTATGATTTTGGTATTGACCATCTGGTGATGTCCATGTGTAGAGTCATCTCTTGTGTTGTTGGAAGAGGTTGTTTGCTATGACCACTGTGTTCTCTTAACAGAACTCTGTTAGCATTTGCCCTGCTTCATTTTGTACTCCAATGCCAAACTTGCCTATTACTCCAGGTATCTCTTGACTTCCTACTTTTGCATTCTAGTCCTCTTTGATGAAAAGGACATCTTTTGTTGGTGTTAATTCTAGAGGGTCTATTAAGTCTTCATAGAGCTGTTCAACTCAGCTGCTTTGGTGTCAGTGGTTAAGGTATAAACTTGGATTACTATGATATTGAATGGTTTGCCTTGGAAACAGAGGTCATTCTGTCATTTTTGAGACTGTACCTGAGCATTGCATTTCGAACTCTTGTTAACTATTAGGACTATTCCATTTCTTCTAAGGGATTCTTGCCCACAGTAGTAGATATAATGGTCATCTAATTAAATTCACCCATTCCAGTCCAATTTAGTTCACTGATTCCTAAAATGTCGATGTTCACTCTTGCCATCTCCTGTTTTTGACCACTTCCAATCTACCTTGATTCATGGACCTAACATTCCAGGTTCCTGTGCAATATTATTCTTTACAGCATGACTTTCCTTTCACCACCAGACACACCCACAGCCGAGAGCCACTCCTGCTCTAGCCGCCTCATTCTTTCTGGAGCTGTGAGTAATCGCCCTCCACTCCTCCCTAGTAGGATATTGGCACCTTCCGACCTGGGGGCTCATCTTCTGGTGTCATATCTTTTCGTATTTTCACGCTATTCATGTTCATGTGGTTCTTGCAGCAAGAATATTGGAGTAGTTTGCCGTTCCCTCCTCCAATGGACCATTTTGTCAGAACTTCCCATTGTGACCCATCTGTCTTGGGTGGCCTGCATGGCATGGCTCATAGCTTCATTGAGTTATGCAAGCCCCTTCTCCATGACAAGGCTGTGATTTTCTTAGACTTTCCCCTTCTAAAATAGCACTAAAAGATAGTGGGAAAGGGAATCTTCAATCACAAAAAAAAAAATCTGATAACAATAAAACCTATTTTTCCCCTTAGAACTTTTCCTTCAAAATATTTGAAGGAAATTTCTCCTCTGATTTTTAACCTTCCACTCCCAATTGTTTCTTTACTTGTTGTCAAGAAATACTTCATACAGGAGAAGTAGATTTGTTCTAATACAGTAATTTATTTGGTCTAATAAATTAATTCTTACATCCTATTTCAAGTATCCTTAAGTAAGAATACTTGGGCAGCTAAGGGTGGGTTCTGAGAGTCTGCAGTTCCCCTGAAAGTATGTGCAAAATTATGTGTGTTGTGTATAGTGTTCATTTTCCTGGGGAAAAAGTTCTCAAAGTCCTGACTACAAAAATAAGAACCACTGATTTATTAAAACCACCTGAAATTGCATTATAGTGAGAGTGTCTTTATTACTTCTGGAGGCTTTCTTCTCTACTTGTCTCACCTACCAACTCCCCTTTCAGTATCTTAAGCAATTCTTTTCAGGATCTAAGCTTGAAAGTATGTGTGTGGTGGGAGAGGAGGCAGAGTATTGAACCTGTGGACTGAGCTTTAAGATAAGATTTGCTGAAATGAAAACTGGAGATTAAACAGCAACAATAGAACACTACAAGTCCAGTTCCAGTGAGAGTGAGAGAGGATAGGGAGAATATAAATAAATTTTGGTATATTTGCATATTCATTCCAGGACATATACTAGTATTTCTTCATAGACTGGCTTAAATTACCTCTATTCTAATGATAAGAACATGAGAAGTATGCAAATATTTTGTTTGAGAACAGGGATTTGCAATAGGCTAATTCTTTTATATGCAGAATTATAGTAACTAATCTTGGCTGCCAAAAAAGAAGTCAACTTCAGCCATTTAAATTTGAAAATACATTTCTTAAATTTTAAAAGCAAGGTAATAAGTTCATAAAGATTAGGAGTAGTTTCTTTTTTTTTTTATAGCCTATAATTAAAGCCAAAAACTGCAATTTAGGGAAAGCTCACTAATTGGCAACAATGACCGATATCCTATTAGCTGTTGTTGATTGGCAAATTGAATTATTTAAATTCAGGTTAATGAACTGCATTTCCTATTTCTCTAATTTTCTCATTTTTTTCAATATATATTCTTTCATAGAAAGCTATTTCAGTACCATTTTGGAATGGAGTAGGTTATAGACAGACATAACTAAATTGCATTGAAATAGATTATTTATTGATCTTTATATTTTAATGAAATTGAGATTCCACCCCCACCCCCCACCCCCCACCCCCCCATTTGTGTTTTAGCCTTACAGATTAGGTGTATGTCAGCTTAGACTGCTGTACCAAATGACTGTAGTCTGGGTGGCTTAAGCAGCAAACATTTATTTCTCACAGTTGCAGAGGCTGGCAGTTCCAAGATCAAGATGCTGGCAGGTTCAGTTCTTGGTGAGGGACCTCTTCCTGGCTTGTAGACGGCCATGTTCTCACTATGTCTTGGTGTGGCAGAGAGCAGAAAGAGAAGCCCACATTCTTGTGTCTCTTCTTAGAAGGGCACTAACCTCCGGAGGGCTGTCTCCTCCTGACCTGATTACCTCCCAAAGGCCATATATCCAGAGGCCGTCACTTTAGGGATTGGGGTTTTCAGCCTGTGAATTTTCAAGATACAAACATGTAGTCTATGACAGTACACATTCCTTTTAAAATCCTGTAACAAATATTTAAATAAAATAAAGATACTAATACATAAATCATATGAGTTTTATCTTTCCCGAACACTGAGCTATGAATTCAAACAGAATTTAATTCAATTGTACCATTTTGGCATCATGTGAAATCACTGATTGCACACCAGCTATATGTGTGTTTTTAAAATATGCTAATTCTAAATAACATGAGCCCCATAAATACATGGTATGGGGAAAACTTTAAGGCCCAAATAGTGGCTGTAAATATTTTCAGCCTTCCAAGATGGTTCATATAAATGCAGCACGACCCAAAGACTGTCTAATGAGGTTCTGTTCAATCTGCAAAGGATGATAAAGCTTTGCTGAATGGTTTTGTCCCAGATGTACTGTGAATAAGATGCCTGGTAACAATAGATCAAAGCCCCCTAGAGGCACTATATGCATTTATTACGAGCTACTCAAATGTGACAGTACCCCAGTCACCAATAAAATAGCAGTTATTTTACAAAAATTATGGGGGCGACGGTGAGGTTCTCTCAAGTATGGCAACAAAATGCAATTAAACAGATTATACTGCTAAAAACAGTCTGCTTTGGGCTGCTTTTGCATAATATTAATATATTCGTTTAACTTGTGCCCACACAGCCAAATGTTTAAAGGGGCAGAAATGTCTAACCTAGTTTCCCAGTCTGAATGTTGGAGGCTGGGTTGCAGAAATCCTCAAAGGCAAGGCGTCTGTGTTAGGTGAGGCTGGGAGAATCTGGGGGAGGGGAGGGCAAGGTTAAGCTCCTAAGGGTCATGGGTCCCTGTCAGTGTCTGCAGGGTCTCAGAGATCTGAGCTCAGTGGCTGTCTGCACCATTTTCCCACCTTACCCTCTAGCACAAAGGGTTAATTTAATTAACAAGAGAGATCCAGATTGAATATATCTTCTTCAGCTGCTTAAAATGAAAGAATAGAAAAACGACCTTCATCCTCATAAAAAGGATGATCTTACAGTTCCTTGAATTTTCAGACTCCTCCCAAATTCAGCTTTTTTTTTTAAAAAAAAAAAAATCTTTTTGTGTATAGCTGTTTAGCTCTGGGAAGAGTTGAGGACGCAGCTGTTGGACTGAGAATGAAACCATTCTTAATCATTTAGCTTTTAAAGCAATATTATCAATGACCCTGTTAAAAAACCAATATGTCTATGAATCCTTCTAAGATACTGTAAGTAACAAAGCCCCACCTGGGTTCAGGACTGCCTGCGTGTAACCCATCTTTCTTACTTTTCGTGCCTTGTTTCAGTTAACCGTGTACTTACTAATTTTAGTTGGTGATATCGTTCTCATGTCTGAACTTGACTTCTATGAGAGCGCACTGTGTGCTATATACCTAGCTGAGAGCAAGTGTGTGCTGAATCCCTTTTTATGTCACTACTGTTGTCTGGTGGGTCATGTGTTCCGATCTGTCTAATAGCTGCTGCTGCTGCTGCTGCTGCTAAGTCGCTTCAGTCATGTCCAACTCTGTGCAACCCCACAGACGGCAGCCCACCAGGCTCCCCTGTCCCTGGGACTCTCCAGGCAAGAACACTGGAGTGGGTTGCCATGTCCTTCTCCAATGCATGAAAGTGAAAAGGGAAAGTGAAGTCGCTCAGTCGTGTCCAACTCTTTGCGACCCCACAGACTGCAGCCTACCAGGCTCCTCTGTCCATGGGATTTTCCAGGCAAGAGAACTGGAGTGGGGTTCCATTGCCTTCTCCGATCTAATAGCTATATTTTATTAAATAGACATAATTTTACCAGTGCAGAAGTCTTAAATCTATTTCACTTAGTAACTAAGCCTGAATTCATGGTGTTTACGATTAAATTAAACCTTGTAGTCCTAACACTAGTCAAGATGAGAAAAGTAATTGTTTTATGACTATTTTTCTCTTAGAGAGATTATCCTGAGTAGGAGTTTTCCTCTTTTACATTTGAAAAATGTTAATAGAAGATAAATGGAAAAATCTGAAAACTAAACTTGAAATGATATTTTAATGGCTTTGTTTTTATAATTATATATTATGCTTTATTTGCAGGACCGTGTAAATGCCTTAGAAACGGTAAGTTGGGTCATTTTCTTTCTCCTTCTGTCAGAATTACTGCTGGGTCCTGTTGTGGATTTCAGAGCACTCCCCAAGGGAAGCAGTTCCAGAAAGCATTTCTAAAACTTCATCTAAGATTCAAAGGGAACAATAAACTAAACTATACCTGAAAGGTATGTAGATACAGACTTTTAAAATGAAAAAAACATTAAGAAAAAAAAAGTGTGTCTGAATGGTCACTGCTCTCTCAAGACAAATGGTGCCAATATATACTAATTTATGGAAAACACAATTAGCTTAAATGTAATTATGTTTATATGTTTCTATATTTCCCAATCACTAAAAGGACTAGTTGATAAGATACTGAATTGGGATGCCATTTTATCCTTTGAACTTTTCAAGTGTAGACAATCAATGTTTTTTTCCATATCCAAATAATGGTAAAAGCTGGTTAGCCTTTTTTTTTTTTTTTTTTAATAATCTTGCTTGCAGGAATCTGGTGTTAGTAAATTGTTTTTTTAAGGGCACATATGTAAAGGTTATATGCTTGCCACATTTATTGGAAAATGATTTACATATTTTTAAAAAGAAAAAAAGAGGAGAAAACTTAGTGTTTAGCAATAAAGTAATGGTTAGATAAAGTGTGAAATTCTGCCCAACATGACACAATGATTATGGAAAAGGCTTATTATATAATGTTAAATGGAAGCAAATTTAAGATATAAAATGACATGTATACTTTAATGATAACATATGGTGATAGGTGTATGAAAAAAGAATAGAAGCAAGCAAACCTCATAATAGTGACTTGTTGGAGAAGAATTAGGGCTGTGATATCATTCAATTCTGAAGTTTTTAAAAAAACATGATTTTCTAAATAAACATTTGTGTGATAAAGCCATACGAATTGAAAGAATGGTAGAGTAAATTATGGTACCATCTATGATGAAATATTGTTCAGCCATAAAGTGTCATATGTTCAAAAGTAAATATATACAGAGGGAGATATTTAAAGCTATATAGAGAATATGATGTAAATACTTGGAAATGTATATTTTGTGTTAAAAACTTTGAAAACACACAAAATATTGAATGACTTGGGACTAGTCATTTTTTTAATGTTTTTCATGGGAAGGCAAAACATAAGCTTTTAAACAATAAGCTTAATAAAGAATAAAATATTTAATTTGTATAAGGAAAGGAAAGATGCTAATAGAGCACATTTTAGTCCTATGTAAGCAAGTGATTTTGATAGACAGCATCTAGACTCTAGTGAGTAAATAATCTATTCCCTACTTTTAACTGGGTCATTTGGAAAATACACTTGATTTTCTCAGTTTTAGTATGATGATACTGTAAGTGAATAAAATGTTTAGTGTTCCTCTACATGTATTTTACTTACCCTTAGAAAATGTCTTGCCAGTAGGATCTGGCTTATAAATTAAATGCTCTTTATAAAAGTGTGAACAAAAGCAGAAAGTTTGAGGACCTGAATGTAGCATACAAAATGCCACTTACACATTTAGTAAACCACTTATTTCTTGATTCCTTCATCTGTAAAAATATAATTAAACTTGTTATATCAGATTGTTGTGAGAATTAAGAGAAAAATATATGTGAAAATATTTAGGACCAAACAAATGTTAGGTTAACATTATATGATTGCTTTTTATTTCTTTTTGAATCATTTTAATTATACCAATATGTCAACATACAACATAAAGCCTATAAAATTTATTAGTATTTGCTGGTCTTTGTTATTTCCATAATCTCTTTACTAACAGAGTACTATGGTATAAAATTTTAAATGCTTTATTCTAAGTGTTCCTCTAGGAATAAAGGTAAGAATAAAAAGTCATCATGAGAAAAATAAAACCGGTTAAATGAACTAGGTTTTTTTTTTTTCATTTAAACAGTGGCAGTTTTCTCAAGATGGTTTTAATTTGAAATAATTATAAGTTCAAACCATAAAAATGAAAATGCTCAGTAATAACGTTAATGCTTAAATGTTATGAAATCCTTTGACTTCACATAGCATTATAAGGAGCAGATTTAATATACTTGGTAGACTATTCAACTGCTAAAGTATTTTATAGTTCATAAAATCACATATGCTGGCAGCAGTCTCCAGACCATGTATTATTCTCTCACAACTCAGCAGTTAAACAGTAGAAAAATGTTGGTGGTCTCTCATTTGGTTTAGTTGGTATTAGGGTATATAAGACATCGAATGTAGGATATGTATTCTGGTGATACAGATCTGCAAAGTTTGAAATTTCTTTATTCCATTATTGTACTTGAATTAATTTTAAAGGGTTCAGTATGTATAATACCCGAAAATAAGAGCAACTTAATTTGGCTTGTCATCAATTATCTATATTCTTAGGTCACAGTTGTCTCTATTTCCCTTCCCTTTGCTTATCCTTCCTCTTCCTTCTTCACTAGCAGGTAAGCATCTTGGATTACAAATTACATTTTATTTACAAATGCATCAGCAAAGCCTGCAAAAAATTTCTAACATATAGTTGAAAATCAATAAACATTTGTAGAATCAGAGAATGAATATTGAACTGAATGTGTATAACCCTCACACAGACTGTTCTTAAGAACATAGGTATACACAATACTGATAATTGAGAGGAAAAAGTACCCAGAAGCGTATCAATTGATTATTTTTTCTCTAGACTTTCTGATTAGTATCACACTTTATTTGGTGTTTCATGAAGCTCCAGTGATCGTCATTAAAGTTTAGTGTGAGTTTTTCTAGGAAGGAACCACCTTCAGCCACAACGTAGTAGGTTGGTTACATAAATAAAGTTAAGTGATTACCTGAAAAAAATCTTGGTTGAGAGCCTCCGTTCATGGGCCATGGATGGGACTCAGTAGTGGATATTTATTGGGTACTATGGTACTACGTAGACAGTGAAGAGGAGAAAAGGAAAATGAATTGTGATCAGTTCTCTCAAGGAACTTGCACTCTAATTAAGGAGAGAAGTTACTTACATATAAATTAATGATGTAAGATAAATATTCAATGTCTACAACATGTGAATGAAACAGTGCATTTTGTAGAAGGCATTACAAAGAAACTATCATTGTAAAATAAACTGACATCATTGCAGTCTAGGTTCATCATGGAAAAGCATACCTTTTGTAGTTTGAGGTCATGGTGGAAATTAGATTCATCCCTAAAATGGGAAGAATCAGTGGTGTCAGGAAGAAAGAGCCAAAGAAGACATTTTATATTGGGGATGGAATCAAAGTTTAAAAGCAATAATGAAAACAAGAGTTTGTTAGAAAGATATTTTTTAAAAATTTAAAGGCAAAATCACGAAATCATGACTCACATGCAAATATAAAATGAACTTATGACAAATGAGTTTAACTCACTAATTTAAATGAGAGAATGAGCTAGATGTTACTCACGTAAAGAAACATTCAAAGAGCACCAGAGTACTGCACTGAATTAAAAATAGAGGTACAACTGGCTTCTTCCATGGTGGAGGAAGGAAATCAATTGAACCCCCACCCTGGATAAAATTTATTTCATGCCTGTGTACAAGAATCATTTGCATAGCAAGTTATAAATAGCTCAAAGACAATGACTGATATAGAGATCCCATTGAATCAAAAACGCAGAAGGATCTGCTAGGCAAAAACTAGTTTTTCATTAAAGATACCCAGTAAGTTTTTGTTCAGTTTCAAAGGCTTTCACATTTTTTTTCTTACAGACTCATTAGCTATAAGACTTTGAGAGAATAACGGACATTTTGGAGTTTTAAAATACAAACCAAGGAGTTTAGATTTGGTATCAGGCATACAGGATATTTCAAATCCTCAAAGATGATGCAGTTAAAGTGCTGCACTCAATATGCCAGCAAATTTAGAACACTCAGCAGTGGCCACAGGACTGGAAAAGGTCAGTTTTCATTCCAAGCCCAAAGAAAGGCAATGCCAAAGAATGCTCGAACTACTGCACAATTGCACTCATCTCACGTGCTAGCAAAGTAATGCTCAAGATTCTCCAAGCGGCTTCAACAGTACATGAACGGTGAACTTCCAGATGTTCAAGCTGGATTTAGAAAAGACAGAGGAACCAGAGATCAAATTGCCAACATCCGTTCAATCATTGAAAAAGTAAGAGTTCTAGAAAGACATCTACTTCTGCTTTATTGACTATGGCAAAGCCTTTGACTGTGTGGATCACAACAAACTGTGGAAAATTCTGAAAGAGATGGGAATACCAGACCACCTGACCTGCTTCCTGAGAAATCTGTATGCAGGTCAAGAAGCAACAGTTAGAACTGGACATGGAACAACAGACTGGTTCCAAATTGGGAAAGGAGTACGTTAAGGCTGTATATTGTCACCCTGCTTATTTAACTTATATTCAGAGTACATCATGAGAAATGCCGGGCTGAATGAATCACAAGCTGGAATCAGGATTGCCGGGAGAAATATCAATAACCTAAGATATGCAGATGACACCACCCTTATGGCAGAAAGCGAAGAAGAACTAAAGAGCCTCTTGATGAAAGTGAAAGAGGAGAGTGAAAAAGTTGGCTTAAATCAACATTCAGAAAACTAAGATCATGGGATCCGGTCCCATCACTTCATGGCAAATAGATGGGGAAGCAATGGAAACAGTGAGAGACTTTATTTTTTTGGGCTCCAAAATCACTGCAGATGGTGACTGCAGCCATGAAATTAAAAGACGCTTGCTCCTTGGAAGAAAAGTTATGACCAACATAGACAGCATATTAAAAAGCAGAGACATTATTTTTCTGACAAAGGTCAGTCTAGTCAAAGCTATGGTTTTTCCAGTAGTCATGTATGGATGTGAGAGTTGGACTAAAAAGAAAATTGAGTGCTGAAGAATTGAAGCTTTTCAACTGTGGTGTTGGATAAGACTCTTGAGAGTCCCTTGAACAGCAAGGAGATCCAACCAGTCCTTCCTAAAGGAAATTAGTCCTGAATATTCATTGGAAGGACTGACGCTGAAGCTGAATAATACTTTGGCCAGCAGATGCGAAGAGCCGACTCACTGGAAAAGACCCTGATGCTGGGAAAGATTGAGGGTGTGAGGAGAAGGGGACGACAGAGGATGAGTTGGTTGGATGGCATCACCAACTCGATGGACGTGAGTTTGAGTAAGCTCCGGGAGTTGGTGATGGACAGGGAGGGCTGGCGTGCTGCGATTCATGGGGTCACAAAGAGTTGGACATGACTGAGTGACTGATCTGATCAGGCATACCAGTGGGTTTCTACCTGAGTGCCAGTTCCTACTGGTGGGCATAGTACTGACTTATTGAAACTTTCTGTTGGAAAGGATTCTGGGCTACTCCTTTGAAAAGAATTGCTGTGATTGCTGTTCATTCTCTGTCATTGGCATTATAAGGTCTAAAGGTGAGAGTTGGTAACACATCTATTAAACCAAAAGGGAGTATTAATGGTTTTTAATCAGGGATTGTGGCATGGTGAACATGTGCACAGGGGTACAGCGGGAGTGCAATAGTGAAAGGCTGCAAGTAGGGAAAGGGAAAGTGTATGTGGAGATCATAGAGCTTTAGGAATGTGCTTGGAAAATCAGGAATTGGGACAGTGTGGTGCCAGAAAGGCAGAGTTAAAGTGAGTACCCTTATTTCTAGGAAGGAATTAGTACACTTAGTAAGTGGGAGGTTGAGGGCGAAGAAGAGGTACAGGCAATACAGTTAAGACTCACTTTTTGGAAATGAAAGGGAAGGGGGAAGCAAACTTGGATATTCAAGTCTGTTTTTCATATCACCCCTCAAATCTGTCTTCATTTTCATTTCCATAAATGCCATGATAATTTAGATTCTCATACTTTTGTATTAGTTAGAGTTACCTTGACCTCAGTTAAGAGAAATCCAAAACTAATTATGGGTGAAGTAAGAGAGAAATTAGTTTCACTCTTGTGTAACAGTCCAAATATACTGTGCCCATAGCAGGTAGGGTGTCAGAAATTCAGGCTTCTTTTGCTGTTTTGCTCTACCATCTTCAGTATATTCCTTTTCCCTCCTGATCTAAGATACCTGGTTCAGCTCCAGTCCTTAGATTTGTGTTGTAACTAGACAAAAGAAAGAAAGGGAGAGAATGTATGTAGCTTGCCCTTAGTGAACACTAGAATTTGCACATATCATTTCTGTTCATTTCTGTGCACCAGAATTTAGTGACATGATTATTAGCTTTAAGATTCATAAAGAACCGAATAAGCCATAGACTTTTGGAAATTTCAAAGTAAACTTCTAAACAACTCAAAGGTCAAAAAAAAAATTATAGTGGAAAAGGAACATGCTCAACTCAGTAGGAATGGGTATAACCTTTGAGTTAAAATCAGAATGTATAAATAATGGAAATTAAGAAACTATTCACACGTTAGCATGGATGCAAAAGTATACACAGAATATTAGCAGAAGAAATCCTGGAATGTATGAAAAGCATAATTAATCATAAACACTGAAAAATTACCAATTTATCAATTGAGTTTATTCCAGGACTTGAGTTTGTTTAATATTAAAAAAAAAAAGGTCAGTGTGATTGAAACAGATTAAGGGGAAATAAATTTAATAAGATCATTTCAATAGATGAATAAGAAGCATTTATTCCTTTGATTGGGCTTCCCAGATGGTGCTAGTGGTAAAGAACTGACCTGCCAATGCAGGAGACATAAGAGATGCAGGTTTGATCCCTAGGTCAGGAAGATCCTTGGGAGAAGGAGATGGCAACCCACTCCAGCACTCTTGCCTGGAGAATCCCAAGGACAGAGGAGCCTGATGGGCTACAGTCCTTAAAGTTGCAAAGAGTCAGACACTAAAGTGACTTAGCATGCATTCCTTTGATATCATTATCATCTTCATAAACCATTTAACAAACCAAGAATAGAAGGGAACTTCCTTAATCTGATACAGGCCATGTGAAAAAAAAAATTCCATAGCAAACCTCACCTTAGTATTTTAAAATTTCCTCTTTAAGACCAGAAATGAGCAAAGGGTGCCCCATTCTGCAGTTTGTATTACACACTGTCTTGGTGGTATTAGCCAGAGCTGTAAAACTATCATTATTTGCAAATAATAGTGTTGTTTGTATAAAAAGCTCTAAGAATTTGTAATTAAATTATGAGAAGTAGAGTTTAACAAGTTTGATAAAAACCACTATATGAAAGCCCATTTTACTTCCAACTGCAGCAAAAATTCCTAAGAAAAGGTAATTAAAAGCAATATATCAATACAAAAATAACAAAGAATGCAAAATATGCAGCAAAACATCTTAACCAAAAATTCAGTCCTTTATAGAAAGACACTAGAATAGCCAAGATACTTCTGAAAAAGAACAAGGTGGGAGTGTTTTCCTAACATATGTGAAAGTGAGAGGCGCTCAGTCGTGTCCGACTCTTTGTGACTCCATGGTCTATACAGTCCATGGAGTCCTCCAGGCCAGAATACTGGAGTGGGTAGCCTTTCCCTTCTCAGGGGATGTTCCCTACCCAGGAATCAAACCAGGGTCTCTTGAATTGCAGGCAGATTCTTTACCAACTGAGCCACAAGGGAAGTGAGATATATATATATCATATATCGGTTTATATGATCAGATATAAACATATATCATATATATATATAGCAGTTTAGTTCAGTTGCTCAGTCATGTCTGACTCTTTGCAACCCCATGGACTGCAGCACGCCAGGCCTCCCTGTCCATCAGCAACTTCCGGTGCTGACTCAAACTCATGTCCATTGAGTTGATGATGCCATCCAACCATCTCATCCTCTGTCATCCCCTTCTCCCGCCTTCAATCTTTCCCAGCATCAGGGTCTTTTCCAATGAGTCAGTTCTTCTCATCAGGTGGCCAAAGTACTGGGGTTTCAGCTTCAACATCAGTCCTTGCAATGAATATATTTATATAAAACCTTATTAGAGCTACTGAAATTATGATAGTATAGTCTTGACACAGGAATATATAAATAGGTCAATGTTATCATACAGAGAATCCAAAAACAAATTTTGTACCTAGAAACTTGATGTCTGACACACTGCTCATCACTACCAGGGGAAAAAGGGTAGACTTTTTAATAGATGATATGAAAACAAATGAAATTGAACCCCTATCTCAGATGCAAAAGTGGTTGAAAGCCTAAATGTGAATGATGAAACTGTAAAATTTTAAAACACAGTGTAGTTTACTATCTTTATGATCTTAGGACTTTGGAAGATTTCTAGGAGGAGGGAGGCACTGAAAATAGAGATGATAAAGGAAACGACTGATGTGACCACATCAAAATTAAGAACTTCCATAAATCAGAAAGACAACATAGAAAGGATTAAAAGCAATCCACACTTAGAATTTATTTGTAGCAGAAGATATAACTGACAAGCAGTTAATGTCCATATCAATTTGTATACAAATCTTATTGCTCAACAAAGCAATTAGAAAAGAATAAACAACCCAGGTTTAAAGAAAAAGGGTAAAAGGCATGAGCAAGCATTTCAGCTGAAAAAGAATCATGTAAGAATATATTCAGCTTCATTCGTAATCAAAGAAATACTAATTAAAGCCACAAAAATTGTCATTTTCCTTTATGTACATGTTTTATATACTCATTTGTATTTATGACATTTCACCAAAAAGCAAAGAGAACAGAAACATGTTAGCAGTCCTTTTCTTTTTCTTTTCTTTTTATAACAAAATGATTAATGCTGTCCTGGACAGTAATTTCAAAGAGAGCTGGTGAGTTAGAGCATGGCCCTCCTGTAGCTCACTCCCAGGAGTACACAAAGATCTTTGAGGGATAGTCAGACACAAGACACAAGAAGGTTTAAGAGAATCAATTGCACCCTCAGTTTCTACCTGCTCTCTTAAAATAGCTCTGCTTGAGGAGGCCCTCTTACCTTTCATAACCCACCTCCTCCCACTTCACAGAAGAAAGGCTTCCTTCTCCCTTGATGGCAAATGCCCCAGGCTCTTCAGGGTGCCAGAGAAGGGACAATTCATGATTTGGGTGCCTTCATGTCCTTTAATAAAGTCACTAAAGTAAATCTTCTTGTCCTTCTTGAAGTGAAGTGAAGTCGCTCAGTCGTGTCTGACTCTTTGCAACCCCATGGACTGTAGCCTACCAGGCTCCTCCATCCATGGGCTTTTCCAGGCAAGAATACTGGAGTGGGTTGCCATTTCCTTCTCCGCTTGTCCTTCTTGGTCATACATATATTTTTGATAAGAACAAAGAAGTTGTATTAGATATACGGGCTGTTGAGAATGAGTTGTTCTGAAATTGACTTGTATTGTTAATTGTTGTTGAGGCCGAGTAAAGATAGTTTTATTTAATGACCGCACCTCTTCCACCACCCTGTTATAATCAGAGAATGTATAGCTCCAGAAAACAAAGTTAAGAAGTGTTGAAAAGAAACTGTTGAAAGCCAGTGTCTTATTTCATCCAGGTGACAAACTCTGGCCTGTCTCCATTCCTTATCTGTCTATCTCTCTTAGAATTATGATTGAAAAGTGAGATGGTTGTCACAAGGACACATTAACACATTACGTAGAATTGAAAAATGAAGTCAAAATTTTTTTCTGCCAGAAAGTAAGGCTGATTTGGCTGATTGGTTTGACAGTGAGAACTGCCTTTGCCAGTCTGCAGCTGTAAGGTTTGAATGCAAATATATTTAATACTGAGATAAAATGAATATATTAAAATGTTGTACTGACAGAACAGTATTGAAATTAACAAGATTTTAATTTTTTTCATATATTAAGTTCAATGAAATATCTCTGAGTGAAAAAAGAACAGTTGTAGTCATTTGACTAGTCTTGGTAAATAAAGTCTTTTAGATATACTTTCCAGAAACAGAAAGTGAATGACTCTGATAACTACATTACGATTCTTTGGCATGTCAAGTGGTTTCTAATTCTTTGCTAGTGGAGACAAAGTTTACTTACCTTTCAGTTGTCAATGCTTTCAACAACATTGAAAGAAGACCTAATCGAGATGGTAGATCATTAAAATTAATTTTTGATGACAGATCGCTATGTAATCTTTGCCATAAAACTAGGAAGGCTTTCAAGAAATTGAGTGACATTTTTATAACACAACTGCTTTCATTCTCATGTACTTTTCTATGTGAACAAGATTTCTCTGTGAGTAAATCTATAGGAACAAAAAACAGAAATAGAAATGAAACCTTGTCTTATTGAAAAAAAATTAGCATTTACCCTTAGACACATAGGCTAATTGAGTACAGGAGAAGAAGGAGTTATATCCATCCCAGTAAGAGATATACATTTGGAAGCCCTTGGGGTTTTTTAACATTTCACATTTAATTTTTTCTAAGAAATTTTAATATACATAATATTGAATGTATGATAATTGAATCCATAATAATGTGTAGCACTTTGAGCATTTTGGTCACAGAGAGTTTTAAAAATCAGTTCTTCTCTCTGTATGTATGCATTTCTGTTACAGAGAAGGATGGAGTGTGTAGGATAACCAAAAGTCCTGCAAGCATAAACGTATTGTATATTAGGATAAAAATCTGTGAGGGAAAACAGAGTTGAAATCAAAGTGAAAAGGAATCATATAAAATCTGTCTTTTAAAGAGAATACTATTTAGTTATTTTGTAAATGGCTAAGTGGTGGTAAGAAATTAATGAAATCTGAAGTTCACTGGAGGAACTGCTCTGCTGGTCCTGTGATTAAGACTCTTCAGCACTCCGGGTGCAGGGGCCCAGGTGACCTCTTGTTAGGGAACTGGATCCCACATGCCTCATCTAAGACCCAGACGGCCAAATAAATAAATAAGTGTTCTTTAAAAATAAAAGTAAAGTTCACTGGACAAGTTAATATGAGTAATATAAAAGTTTTATTTGAAAATGGCAGTATTTACTACATTCCAGAATTTTCATCCTTTACGGCTTCCTAAACTTATGATAAAAACATCTCAACAGCTTAAAAATGTATGTATGGAAGGGGGGGGCAAATAAGGGGTATACATAGTTTAAATAATTGTTTAGGGAGGATATCATCAAATGTTGAAAAGCACTGACTTAGAGCAAATGTGTAATTGTGTAATTGCAATTATGAGTGTTTAATCAACTTCTTAAATCAAAGTTACTTAAAACAACCTAAGTTTCCTATATTTTTAGGATATACTTACATAGAGATAACATGATTTATAGGATACATCCTAACCTGTAGCTTCTATGGAGAAAAATATGCACAAATTTTCTTATCTGAGAAAAACTACAAGATACAGGAAATCTCTTAGAAATATGATTTCTACTTTTAAAAATCTATTAGAGCCTACTCCCATCTCCAAAGGATTCATTCAGCCAGTTTTAATGATACCAGACTTGAACTTTGCACACCAGTTGCTCTTCAAGATCTTGATGGCCGTGAGTACAAGACTTTGCCAGCATGTCTCTGGAAATGGCGAAGTGATGCTGTGTACTCTGACTTCACTTGTCTACTGTTGTTGGGAATTTACTGTCAATTTTCTTTCCTTCACACTATGGTGTGTGTGTGCTTACTCAGTCGTGTCTGACTCTTTGAGACCCCATACACTGTAGGCAAGAATTCTGGAGCGTTTTGCCATTCCCCATTCCAGGGGATCTCCCAACCAGGGATCGAACCCGCATCTCTTGCATCTCCTGCATTGGCAGGCAGATACTTTACCACTAGCGCCACCTGGGAAGCCCTCACACTATGGGTCCAGCACTAACTGTGCTTCAAGCTACTCTATAGGCACATAAGTTGTTGAAGAAGAACCATTATTCTCTCTCTGTTAGGACACCAGATTCAGCTTTCAGGCACTTGGGAGTATATGGACCCAATAGAGTTAATGTACTGACTGAAGTGTCCCGGTTTAGCTCAGGAAATAACTGACTTGAGTATGTAAATGTGGCCAAATAATGGTTAATTATCTGCAGTGCTTCTTCTAAGTGTTTGTCAGAATCTTGAAGCTGAGTAAAACTTGCCTTTATCTCTTTATAAAGCCACAACTTGCTGTTTCAGAACCAAAGATCAGGCTAGGTTCATTTTTGGTTTTGCCAAGGCTATAAGCCTGTCATTGAAGTTGCCTGAAAGGTTCAGTCAAATTGGCTTTACCCCAAATAAAACGCAGTGTGCTCTGTACGGTTTTGACCCAGAATCAGGTGAACCTCAGCAGTTTTGGCCGAGCTACATTGTAAAATTTTGGATTTGTTCGAACTTGACACTTCCTGGGAACCCATTCAAACTGAAACCGGAAAAAGGTTTTGCACAAACCCTGTCCTGGCCCGTTCTGCCAAGTTTCCCACTGCTCTAATGTTCGTCTACCTTCTGTATATTCGCATCGAGGGCAAACGGAAATATCCTCATGAATCTCTCATGAGGGATCTTGGTTGAAACAATCTAGACATTCTCTTTTCACCACCTTGTCCCTGAACACAGAGCCTGTATTCTGCATTAGTATTAAAATGTGTATGTTTTCCAATAATGGGGTCAGCATCAAAGGGTTAAATTTCAAAAACATGACTGTGCTTATGTTCAAATGAAGAAAGTGCTGCTGAAACAATCGGGCTGTTTTATACAGAGTTGCAAACCTTGTGGCAAAAGGTGATGACCAATTTAAAAGTCTAAGACTTCCTTCAGTCTGCAGAAATGGTTTCTCAAAGCCCTGTCAAACTTTTCATACATGCGGTGACATAGGAAAAGTATCATTAAGAAATTATATAATGAATGCAGCTTCACCAGCGGATGAAGTTAGGGTTATTGAATTGCTCAGTGTTTAGAGGTCAGACTGACAGCTTCATAGTTGGTGCTGAGAAGTAGTCAGGATGCCCAACTGCTGGCTTGGTAATGTGTTTTATAGTCCTGTTCAAAACACTGTCAATAACAGTGCATTCTCTGGGTGAAAGCTCTTGCTTTGTATTGTGAAGATAATACAAGTGTATACTATAAAACACTTTCTGAACTATCTTTCTGAAAAACGTAATGCATATATTAAATGCCTTCTGTTCTCTTTAAGATAGCATATCTGGATGAAATCTCAGAATAATAGTGTATTACATTTTTTAAAGATCTATCCTAACTATAAAATGAAATATTGGTATTATACCCTTAATATATAGTTGGTGGGAGTAGTGCCTGTCACATACGTTTAGGGAGCAGCCTTTACATGAAAAGCTGATTTGGGCATTCTTCATTTTGTGTATCTAATTTTAACCAGTTGCATACATGTTTCAGCTGAAACTTGTTATATGCCTAGTTTAAAATGATAGAAAGGGATACAGTAAAACTGTATCTGATTTAGACTCAAAAAAGGTGGGTTCTGGTCATTTCCTCCCTGATAAGCAGGCGCATAACTCTGGGCAAGTTGTTTAACCCCTCTACATTTCTTTCTTTCTTTTTTCAAATAGTTGTGTTGGATTAGGTGATATTTTTAAAAGTCTTTTACCTAGTCTAGTCTGTGTTGTTGTGTATAGTCTCTCAGTTGTGTCCGACTCTTGCGACCCCATACACTGTAGCCTGCCAAGCTCCTCTGTCCATGGGATTCTCCAGGCAAGAATACTGGAGTAGGTTGCCATTTCCTTCTCCAGGGAATCTTCCTGACCCAGGGATCGAACCCAGGCCTCCTGCATTGCAGTCAGACTTTACCAACTGAGCTACAAGGAAAGTCTAATCTAGGAGGAATTAAAAAATTAATCTTCACAAATTTCTACCCTATGAAAAGTTTCTTTCAAACAATTTACTTGATTTTAATCATGTAAATGTATATTATAGATGTCTGTTGAATCCATGCCATTCAGTTTTGTCCTGGGGCACAGAGCAGATTAGGTCCCTGCTGCCCTGGACTTCATATTTTAGGGACTATTACAAGTGGAAGGATGCTTAGAGACCCTCATCAAAGCCACTCCACCTATAAATAAAAAGTCTGAGCCAAAGGAGTTTATGAATAGCCAAGTGTGGCAAAACTAGGGCTTGATAGAATCCAAGCATCCTGATGAGTGGCTCCCTGTTCTTTCCATTCCATATACTCCACTTGTGACTATTGAGAGTAATGACATGAGTGAAGAACGCTTTTTAAGTAAATATCTAGTGAATGATACAAAAGGAAGAGGAAGAGAATTAACAACCAGATCCTGTATTTACCTTGAGCGCGTCAAGAAGTAGAGTCATAAATACAACACTGACATTCTTGAACCATATTTAAAATTATCAAAATATGCCCACAACCTGATGGTAAGTGGGGTCTAATAAACCAGCTTTGATCTAGTTTTCTGCCTTGTGAATGTTGAAGAAGACAGCCGGCACGCCCCAGGTTGCATTACTAGTTCTGTCTTGAGCTTTCCCAGGGATATTAAATGCCTCCGTCCATCGTTTTTATTTTGTACTCTAATTCCACTTATACAACTGTTTGTAAAGTTTGTTTAGGGCTTTTAACAAACTTTGATCTCAGATGAAAGGCTGGAGAGAGTATAAACTGTCACTACTAGCACCATTAATATAAATATCCAAAATAGTCTTGTGTTAATTATTTAACATTAGTGAATGATTTTATCCTCTCATTGCCCCAAATGCATTATATTTGAACATCAAACAGTAAAAGACCAAACCATCAAAATAGCCCTTCCCTCATTATTCTCTTTAGGCTCTGTTCTTAATTATTTTGCATAGTTGGTGTTCCATCAATGATTTTCTGGAGCTTCTTCAATGTTTTTCTCTACTAGCACCTCGCTGTCTACCTAAATCCATAGCAGAGGCCAATAAAACATATCCTTGACTTGTTTGTTTCATTGTCATCAGACATTAACCAGATAGTTTAAAACACATTAAATATGGACTCATTGACTTAAAACACCTGGATTCCGTGAAGTAATTCCTTTATATCTTTTTCAATTCAGTTCAGTCGCTCAGTCGTGTCCAACTCTTTGCGACCCCGTGAATCACAGCACACCAGGTCTCCCTGTCCATCACCAGCTCCCAGAGTTTACCCAAACCAATGTCCATCGAGTCAGTGATGCCATCCAACCATCTCATCCTCTGTCGTCCCCTTCTCCTCCTACCCCCAATCCTTCCCAGCATCAGGGTCTTTTCCAATGAGTCAACTCTTCGCATGAGGTGGCCAAAGTATTGGAGTTTCAGCTTCAACATCAGTCCTTCCAATGAACACCCAGGACTGATCTCCTTTAGGAAGGAATGGTTGGATCTCCTTGCAGTCCAAGGGACTCTCAAGAGTCTTCTCCAACACCACAGTTAAAAAGCATCAATTCTTCGGCGCTCAGCTTTCTTCATCGTCCAACTCTCACATCCATACATGACCACTAGAAAAACCATAGCCTTGACTAGATGGACCTTTGTTGTCAAAGTAATGTCTCTGCTTTCAAATATGCTATCTAGGTTGGTCATAATCTTCCTTCCAAGGAGTAAGCATCTTTTAATTTCATGGCTGCAATCACCATCAGCAGTGATTTTGGAGCCCCCAAAAATAAAGTCTGACACTGTTTCCACTGTTTCCCCATCTATTTCCCATGAAGTGATGGGACCAGATGCCATGATCTTAGTTTTCTGAACGTTGAGCTTTAAGCCAACTTTTTCACTCTCCTCTTTCACTTTCATCAAGAGGCTCTTTAGTTCTTCTTCACTTTCTGCCATAAGGGTGGTGTCATCTTTATATCTGAGGTTATTGATATTTCTCCCAGCAATCTTGATTCCAGCTTGTGTTTCTTCCAGCCCAGCATTTCTCATGATGTACTCTGCATATAAGTTAAATAAGCAGGGTGACAATATACAGCCTTGACGTACTCCTTTTCCTATTTGGAACCAGTCTGTTGTTCCATGTCCAGTTCTAACTGTTGCTTCCTGAGCTGCATACAGGTTTCTCAAGAGACAGGTCAGATGGTCTGGTATTCCCATCTCTTGAAGAATTTTCCACAGTTTACTGTGATCCACACAGTCAAAGGCTTTGGCATAGTCAATAAAGCAGAAATAGATGTTTTTCTGGAACTCTCTTGCTTTTTCGATGATCCAACAGATGTTGGCAATTTGATCTCTTGTTCCTCTGCCTTTTCTAAAACCAACTTGAACATCTGGAAGTTCACGGTTCACGTATTGCTGAAGCCTGGCTTGGAGAATATTGAGCATTACTTTACTAGCGTGTGAGATGAGTGCAATTGTGCAGTAGTTTGAGCATTCTTTGGCATTGCCTTTCTTTGGGCTTGGAATGAAAACTGACCTTTTCCAGTCCTGTGGCCACTGCTGAGTTTTCCAGATTTGCTGGCATATTGAGTGTAGAACTTTCATAGCATCACCTTTCAGAATTTGAAATAGCTCAATGGGAATTCCATCACCTCCACCAGCTTTGTTCGTAGTGATGCTTTCTAAGGCCCACTTGACTTCACATTCCAGGATGTCTAGCTCTAGGTCAGTGATCACACCATCGTGATTATCTGGGTTGTGAAGATCTTTTTTGTACAGTTCTTCTGTATATTCTTGCCTTCTCTTCTTAATATCTTCTGCTTCTATTAGGTCCATACCATTTCTGTCCTTTATTGAGCCCATCTTTGCATGAAATGTTCCCTTGGTATCTCTAATTTTCTTGAAGAGATCTCTAGTTTTTCCCATTCTTTTGTTTTCCTCTATTTCTTTGCGTTGATCGCTGAGGAAGGCTTGCTTATCTCTCCTTGCTCTTCTTTGGAACTCTGCATTCAGATGGGAATATCTTTCCTTTTCTCCTTTGCTTTTTGCTTCTCTTCTTTTCCCAGCTATTTGTAAGGCCTCCTCAGACAGCCATTTTGCTTTTTTGCATTTCTTTTCCATGGGGATGGTCTTGATTCCTTTAGAGAACTGTTTTTGGGTTTCCTTATCATTTCTAATTAAGAACTTGTTTTGCTTTGTAATACCCTATTACATTAGACATTAGTTTTTCCTTGAAGAAGAGTGTATTTGTTGCTAGATGTGAAGGAGTTGACTGAAAGGGTAAGGCAAAAGCCAGGTGATCTCCAGATTTCTTAGAGAATTATTGGGATTTGGTGCCCTGAGAGTTAAAGGACCTGTTTGTGAATCCTGGTGCTTTCACATGGACAACTCACATAACCCCTCTTATCCCAATTTCTATGATCTCTGAAGTGAGCCCAGTACTTACCCTATTTGTGTCACAGATTTGCTGAGATGATCAGATGAGATAATAGATGGGAAAGTGCTTGTCTAATTTAAAACAATCATTCCTCCTTTATGTGTGCACTACCTTTACTGGTCACAAGAGCAATATGAGGGCTAGAAATATTTGGCTCATTAATTGAGACATTTGCATTCTAGTCCTAGTTTTCTCACATAGACTATGTGTCTTGGCACTGTATGTTATATACATCTTACTTCCAAAATTCAGTTTAGTTATTTCAAATTTAGCATCTGAGAAATTTAGATTTATAGTTCTTATTTAATAATTTTAGTTCAGCTCATTCCTGCCTCCAGATTCTGTTGACGTGGGATAGGACCCAGTAGTTTTTAAAGTTCCTTGCATGATTCCAGTGGGCAGTCATGGGTGAGAATTACTGATCTGAGCCATCTCCCATGTGCTCTTTAAGACTGGTCTTCTCCTGCCTTCACATCTGTTGGATGTAGTCCTGTTAATTTCCACTGAGTTAATTTCATGTCTTTTCTACCCATACCATCATGCATTCTGTGCCTTTGTTGTTCAGTCACTCACTCTTTACAACCCGTTGGACTGCAGCACTCCAGGCTTCTCTGTCCTTCACCATTTCCTGGAGTTTGCTCAAACTCATGTCCATGGAGTCAGTGATGCCATCCAACCATCTCATCCTCTGTCGTCCCCTTCTCCTCCTGCCTTCAATCTTTCCCAGCATCAGAGTCTTTACCAGTGAGTCAACTCTTTGCATCAGGTGGCCAAAACATTGGAACTTCAGCTTCAGCATCAGTCCTTTCAATGAATATTCAGGGTTGATTTCTTTTAACATTGGCTGGTTTGATCTCCTTGCAGTCCAAGGGATTCTCAAGAGTCTTCTCCAACACCACAGTTCAAAGGCATCAATTCTTTGGTGCTCAGCCTTTTCTGTTGTCCAGCTCTCACATCCATACCTGACTACTGGAAGAACCATAGCTTTGACTAAATGGACCTTTGTTGGCAAAGTAATGTCTCTGCTTTTTAATATGCTATCTAGATTTCTTGTAGTTTTTCTTCCAAAGAGCAAGCATCTGTTAATTTCATGGCTGCAATCACCATCCACAGTGATTCTGGAGCCCAAGAAAATAAAGTTTGTCACTGTTTCCATTGTTTCCCCTTCTATTTGCCATGAAGTGATGGGACTGGATGCCATGATCTTAGTTTTTTGCATGTTGAGTTTTAGGCCAGCTTTTTCACTCTCCTCTTTCACTTTCATCAAGAGGCTCTTTAATTTCTCTTCGCTTTCTACCATTATGGTGGTGTCATCTGCGTATCTGAGGTTATTAATATTTCTCCCAGCAATCTTGATTCCAGCTTGTGCTTTATCCAAATCTTTGCCTACCACATATTATTTCCAGTCTACTAAAACAATACTTGTGAGCTTCTTTCTCTAACATTATTTTTTAAAAAGATTCCAAGTATATAAGGTGCTTACTTTTAGCTTCTTACTAAAGTATAATCTTCTTGGGCCTAACTTCAGGGACACATTTGCCCAGTCATGAGTTTGCCAAATGATTAATTTTCTAACTTTAATAAATGTTAATAAATCAGCCAATCTGCAAAACAGTATGTTTGGAAACTAAAGCGTTTAAAAGTAACTCTGAAAAAAAATAAAAAAAATAAAAGCAACTATGTTGCTTTGTAAATCAGTATGTTGAGCAAATTGTCTATTCAATCAGTTTGCTTTTGGCTTATTGACTAAAATATATGAATTGCCTTCCTGCCTCATCCCTCTTCTTATTTCTCCTCTTTCCTGCCTTTGTGTTAGTCCCCACTTTATAACATCACACTCATTTGGCTGTTCACTCGTTTCTTTCATTCATTCTTCCGTTCGATAAATGACCATCAACTAACCCACGTAAAGGACTGAGTATAAAACATGGTTTATCTTACAAGGCAGCATAGGACATGTACTTCATGAACTACCAGACTTCATATCAGACTCCACATAAGTGGTTTACAAAGGCTCCCATCTCAGGAAGGAGAAATTTGGCACTAAAAGAATGAAGAGGATTCTGAGAGGTGACGGTAAAAGGCAAAGAACTTTGCCAAGAGTGGATTAATCTTTGCTAATACTGTTAGGGTCAGTTGGATCCAATCTTGGTCTTTTAATTTCTTTTGGTAAGAACTGAGTTTTTTCTTTTAAAATATCTTACAAAGCACAAAGAGAAATTTTCCTTATTTTTACATAGAAAAACTTCATTCTCTCTTGCAAATACCATATGGGTCTGTTGGAACCTATTATAAATCTAAGAAGGCTTCCCCAGTGGCTCAGCAGTAACGAATCCGCCTGCAATGCAGGAGACACAGGAGACCTGGGTTCGACTTCTGAATCAGGAAGATTCCTTAAAGGAGGGCATAGCGACCCACTCCAGCATTTTTGCCTAGGACGTTCCATGGACAGAGGAGCCTGGTGGGCTACAGTCCATGGGGTCACAGAGAGTCAGGCACGACTGAGCAACTGAGCACACATGCATGTAATCTAAGATACCTAGTGAATCTTGATGATCTTATTTTCCTGAAACACTTTCCTTTCTCATCATCCTAGAAATTATTTTATTGTTCCTTGTCAGTTGTTCCCACCCTGCTACAAGAGACCAAAATTGCACGAAGATGGAGGAATAATAGGATCGTGTAGAAGGATGTTGCAATAAGTGACCTAAATCAGCACTATTTCATGATAATTCAGTTTTCTTATTTTGTTGTCCAAAGTATATCAAGAACTGAAGAGTTTGAGAATCTTACTCCACCTTAGCCAGCTACACTTTCATGGATGCTGGAAGTAGACACGAGACTAAGAACTCGGTTACAGCACAGCTGGCCCCATGAGCTGCGTGTTTGAATCACTTCCCTTTGCCTCTCCAGTCCATCAGACGGGTCCAATGGGCTTGTTCATGCCATGAATTTGTGTTACAGCTGAGGAACCCTGAGCTTATGTCACCCCAGTCTTATAAAAGGAACTCCAAGAAATTCTTGGAGAAGGAAGTGGCAACCCACTCCAGTATTCTTGCCTACAGAATCCCATGGACAGAGGAGTCTAGCAGGCTGCAGTCCATGGGGTCACGAAAAGTTGGACACGACTTAGTGACTAAACAACAAGAAATTCTACCCAAGCTTTGCCTAAGAGGAAGACACTATCTCTATTTTCCAAGTCTGTTTGCTATACAAACATTCTTGAAAAGCTATTCTGGGACAAAAGCCATCATAAGATCTGTAGCAATGTCATGGAGAAGTACCTTCCATCAAAATACTGTATTATCTTTCAAGAAGAAGTTTTATAGTCTTTTTCATTATGATTAGTATTACGTTTATTGGATGCAGGTAGAGAATTTAGAATTTCTTATTTCCTCCAAAAAGAGCAAAGTGAAGAAACAGACAGAGGAAGACATTTCACAGCTATTAGATGAATCAGAAGATTAGTATAAAGGGACAGACAGCAGCATTCTAGATCCTAATGATGATGGTGAAATTGACTCTATAAACAAAAGTCAGATTATGAGTCTTCAAATGATAATATCCTATGTGATTTTGTTTTGCAAACTCAGGAATCAATGCACGAACAGTATAGTTTCTAAGGACAAAAAGGAAATAGGGTACTCTTAATCCAGTTAGTTATTCAACATGATAGACTTCATCATGCAATATTTTGTAACAAGAACATTTGCTGAAAGAATGTGTGACTGTACTCTTTCATCTTTATTTACATTTGTGCAACATAATTTACTTCCTGTGGCTCATAAATGGGCAAATACTGAAAGCAGGTTACATAAAAAGATGATGAGAAGGAAAAGATAATATAGAAATGAAAATCGTTGTTGGATTGATCATTCTAACTGATGCTTATAAATCTAAAAAATGAAAAAAATCTATAATTATCTGTTACAGAAGACTGCATTGTCAATTTTCTGAAAATTAGAAACTTATATTTTCAGAAGTATTGTATTTTGAAGAAGAAAGTGTAAGAGAACAAACCAGAAGTAACAGTAAAATAGAACTCATTAAAAGTATATTTGAAATTTGAAATCAGTATTTATAAGATGGGTATTTTTCAGAATCGTGGATGACATTTATTCAGTAGTCCATTGCATTCATACCTTCAAAACCAAGAGAACATGTAACATGTTTAACATCTTACTGAAATTTCTGTAACATTTTTTACCATCTGTTTTGGTTCTCTAAATTATTTACCAAGTAGCTAAATGTTTTTTTAAAACTTCACCGTGGGGTCTGCATTGTAATTGGTGACGACTAATTATCACTAATAAGCTAAAGATTAAGCTCAAGTACCTTGCTGTGTTCTGGGATGGGGGGGGGGGTGAAGCTGCCATTCTGTATTCCCATCTTCCTGTTTCTTTGTTTTCTGTTTGCTTGTTTTTGTTAAAAGTGAATCTCCTGTGGTTCCCGCAGGGTGCAACTTGCAGCTGACTTCAAGGGATATTACCTTAAATTTGATACACCCCATTTCACTATCAATAGACATCTTGTTTGCATCTCCAGAACATTCCTTTGAAGCAGTGGACCCCTCTAAGTTTAAGAGGGAGAGACCCTACATCTTTAAGTAGAGCTCCAGGGGCTTCCATGATGGCCCATTGGCTAAGACTCCTCTCTCCCAAAGCAAGGGTTCCATCTCATGTAATTGATGTTACATTTACAACTTCATAATTGTAAGAAGAGTGTGTTCCAGAACTCCTGATGCACCCATATACACTTGACAGGATATGGAATCATTCCCAAGTCAAATATAAATTATCTAATCTTTCACACTAGCAACTTTCAAAAGTATCATTGCATATATGTAGTTGCTGGATGTCTGAGAAGCAATTACAACACCAAATTCAATAAATATTTACTGTGTAGCTACTATGTAGATTTAAAGACTAGTAAATAAGGTATAATCCCTATACTTAAAATTTTCCAATTTAATGGTAAAAGGCAGTTAATGAAAAATCATAAATGTTTTCTCTCTATTGCTCTCATTTATTTTCATTCAGGATCCAAAAGAATATTCTTGAACTAAATCTAGTCAGCTTTAGCAGAATGAAGTCTGATGTAGTGAAGTCTGTTACAGTTTGATTTGTACGTAGTTGGGTTGGCCAAAAATCCATTCGGGGTTTTCTATAACATCTTATGGAAAAACCCAAACAAACTTTTTGGCCAGCTCAATGCTTAGTAAACACTGTTAGATAAAGGGAAGACCGGATATTCTTTTAAATTTCTGTATAAATGTGGTGAAATCCTGCCCAATTTCCAGATCATTGCATGTTTTCTAAGTTTTTACAACTTACTTTAAATGTCCAAAGTCATGTGGTTTTGCCTACTTTGTTTTCTGGCTTTTTTTTTTTTTTTTTTTGCTGTTTTTTTGTTTTGTTTTTTCTTGTTTTTTTAATGTGTCTAGTAGAGGTTGCAGAACTCATTCATTTTAGTTGAGTCTGTTAAAAAAGAAGTGACGGGAAGGAGCCCAAGTTCAAAATTTCAAATCGTTTTGGCAGGACCAACTCCTTTTCATACTAACCACCAGGCCACAAAGCTTCATTGTTGTCCAGTTGAATGAATGCATGGCTTTCACTGGGAAAAAAAAGAAAAAAACTTTCTAGTAATTGAAGTTTCAGGAAAACAATTGTTTGTGGCAAATGTCAGATAAATTTGCTCATCAAATAATATTATCAGCTGTTTTATGCCCCCTGGCTTTCATGGTCCATCTTAGTAGGCTCAGGTTTGAAAATTCAGAAACTAGAAAAATCTATTTAAAAATGTATCCTTTTGTTCACATATACTATCTCTCCTCTCTTGCCATTCTTCTGTTCAGCCATTCAGGCCATACCTTCCCAGAGCATCTCAAACATACTTAGAATTCACCTTTAACATTACTTGTTTAGGTGAGCTGTCTGCCAAAATATATTGCTATCACTTCAAATTATTGGTACTTTAAACCAAGTGTGGCCTGGCAGTTGGGTTTCCTTAGGAGATAGTTCTGTTGAATTTTCAATAGTTTTAAAATATTCTAGATAGTCTCTGCTTCTGTCTGCTTTGACAGCGGTTGGCCAGGGAAATGCTTTGTACAAGATCCAAAAGAGTATTTCTAAGTGTTCAAAAAAGGATTAATTATGAAAGCAAACTTTAAAAGTATAGGCAGAGTTGATCTCAGTTACTTTTGAATTAAGTCGCAAAGCCACAATGATAAAAATAAAATACTTTGCCTGATTTCTATTTAGATCTGATCTGCCTGTCACCAGAAACTCATCCATATAGGAGGATTAACTGTTCACATGCGCTTTCAACATCCAAGTGCTGTGTGGGGAGTAATGGAAAATGATTAATTTGTTGTGTCATTCTTTTTTAGAACATGGGGTGGGGGAGTGTAGGACACATCTCTTTGAAAGAAAATAACCCTTTACTTTGAGAACAGAGAAGATTAATTATGTTCACCTCACCAAGGAGCTTTTAAGTAAATTAGCCTGGACTCTGCCTCAGCCAGACTGTTATCATCCCTTATAAGTGTTCCCTATCAGGACCCTCTGCTCTGTGTTAAATATGGAAGAAGCAAATGTGATTGCCTACCTTAGCATGTGTTGAGGCCTTGGGTCGAGGGCTTGGTAATGGTCAGGGAAATGATTAGCTTTGCTCAGAATATGCCCCACATTCTGGGTCATCATGGCCTCCTGAGACAAGCCCTGTCAGCTCATCCAGGGGAGACAGGTTGCTGTTGACATCCTACATCCTTATTAAGATCTTGTTAGGTCCACAGAAGATTTTATTCTTATCTTCTTCTCTTTAACTGTCTGGACCATTTAACTCAACTTTATTGCCCATCATTTTTCTTCTTCTTTTTTTTTTTTCAAATTTTGAGTCTGTGTAAAAATAGTCTCTGTCCTTCACAAAGTCAGATTTTAAGTTGTAGTTAAAAAGAAAATTATGTGTGCTATAAATATATTTCTATTTATAAGTTATAAATGAGTCTGCACTGATGTTTGTGCTGAGATTTTTCCCCCCCATAAAACTAAAATTTGTTGTGTATAATAGCAAATACTCAGCACTGGAAATATAGGGAAGAATATTTGTTGTTGTGCAGTTGCTAAGTCATGTCCAACTCTTTGCGACTCCATGAATTGCAATATACCAGGCTTCCCTGTCTTTCACCATCTCCTGGAGTTTGCTCAAACTCATGTGCGCTGAGTTGGTGATGCCATCCAACCATCTCATCCTCTGTCATTCCCTTCTCCTCCTGCCTTCAATCTTTCCCAGCATCGGGGTCTTTTCCAATGAGTCGGTTCTTTGCATCAGGTGGCCAAAGTATTGGAGTTTCAGCTTCAACATTAGTCCTTCCAATGAATATTCAAGGTGCTTTCCTTTAGGATCAACTGGTTTGATCTCCTTGCTCTCCAAGGGACTCTCAAAAGAAGAATATAAGCCTTTAAGAAATTTGCTGTCTACTGACAAGGACAAATACTCAGGAAAGAATTGGACAGGTGATAGGAGGCATGTGTGTGCATAGGAAGCACTGAGGATGAGCACCTAACCCACAGGTTAGAGGAGATGTCCACAGAATAATGACTAGTATTATCATTGTAACAATAACTAGTGTTTTTTTTTTTTAGTTGAAATATAATTACTTCACAGTGTTGCATTAGTCTCTGCTGTCCACTGAAGTGAATCAGTATGTATACCTATAGCCCTTTGCTCTTAGACCTTCTTCCCTCACATCCACCCCCATCCCACCCATCTGGGTCATCAGAGAGCTCCCTGAGTGCTTACTATTGATGCTGATACTTTGGCCAATACTTGATATCCAATACTTTGGCCACCTGATGGAAAGAGCTGACTCATTTGAAAAGACCCTGATGTTGGGAAAGATTGAAGGCGGGAGGAGAAGGGGACAACAGAGGATGAGATGGTTGGATGGCATCACCGACTCAATGGATATGAGTTTGGGTAAACTCTGGGAGCTGGTGATGGACAGGGAGGCCTGGCGTCCTGCGGTTCATGGGGTCGCAAAGAGTCGGACACGACTGAGCGACTGAACTGAACTGAACTGATTTGGTGCTGAAAGCGTGGCCTCTCTGCACCAGTGCCAAATCAAATCTCAGACATGGAGTTTCGGGTGAAGTAGAAAAAGATAGCTTTATTGTTTTGCCAGGCAAAAGGGGACATAGCAGGTTCATGCCCCCCAAATCTATGTTTCTCTGCCTGGGAGCGTTTGCTGAGGGCTTTTATAACAGTACTTCAGGGTGGAGCAGCTGACAGGATTAAGCGTGTGCAGGGAAGGTCGTGGAAGCCGGAGTCTTGCCGACAAGAAATGCGGGAGACAAAAGGCTTCTCTGCCCAGGATCCCAGCTCTCCAGGGCTCCCACCCCCGTATCACCAGTGCCTCTCCCCATTCTAAGCACTTGGCGTGTGTTAATATATTTGACCCTTAAATAGTTCTGCACTATGGGGGTTCTTATTATACATATTTGCAGATGAAGAAACTGAGTTCCAATGCACACGGGTCAGGAGCTTCCACAGGCACCCGTGACCAGTAAGAAACTAAACCGGGCTTCCCACTCAGACTGCTGAGAACCCGTGCTTTCAACTGCCATGCGAGAGAAGGGGACCAGCCAAGTCTTGCAGAAGGAGAATCCGTGACCTCACTTCAGCAGTGTGTAGAGAATATTCCAGACAGATGGGCCTTCCTTCTGTCAACTGGAGAAAGCAAAAACAAAGCACACAACCCAAAAGTTGAGAATTGTGTCTTCTTTGGTGATCTTACTGAGGACTATATAACCGGAATATAGGCCCCTCCGCTCCGAGGAAGCCAGGATATTGACATATAGAAGTGTTTGCTGAAAAAAAAAAAAAAAATTGTAGTCGAACATCAAAAGATTGCTACTAATCACACACACACAAAAAACCCCCCAGACATCTCAAGTTAATTATTTTAGTGATCTTCTATGTATGGGGACAAGCATGAGTGTGGGTTCATTGAAGTTATTCCTTAGACATGTGTCTTAGCTATCGAGGGCCAATATCCTGTTTATCTTCCTCCTGAATTCCCCTCAGGCACTCCATTGGAGCTGGTTGCAGTGGCTGATGGCAGGTTGCATTTGTTATTTACTGGAATGGCAGGTGACATTTTTTGTCTACAGTGTGCAAAGTCATGATCACACAGAAACTTTGACAGATGGAAAAATATGGAATAACATTTATGGCAATAGAACCAGAAGCTAATTAGCAGATCAAGATCAGGGAAAAACTGTAAAATCTTTTTTCTGTTTTATTTATTTATTTTTTTTAGTTACGACAGTTACAAAAGGAACAAAGAAAAAAAGCAAGTTCTTTGCCTGCTTTTGGTAGTATCTGTTCTAAAAATACAAAATGACAAATATTTGGAGTGATAATTTGATGGGGCAAGCACACAAGAACACAAAGATGTCTTTCTTCCTGTTTTCCTCATGCAATCATTAGCTTTGCTTTCTGCCACAGAAGAATGAAGGTTTTTCCACCCCACAGATATTCCTAGGGAAACGGTAATCCCTATATCGTTTTCTCCTTATTTTACTTTCTCTTTATATAAAACCATTCTTCACACTCTTTCCAACCTTTTAAGCTCCCCACCCACTATGGGAAAAAGGGAAAGCAATAGCAGACTAAATCTAGAGCTAGAAAAGTTCTTAGAGATTGTTAGATCCCACTTTCCCATTTTCTTGACTTGAAAACTGAGGCCCACGGGTTAAACAATTTTCCCAGGTTCATAAAACTGATAGTGGCAAACCTGAGATATAGCTTTGTATCTCCTCATTGCTAATCGGTGATCTTTTCCACTGTGCCTGGCTGTCCTCAAAGAGAAGGCTACTGCAAATAAAAATATTATCTAATTAATCTAAATAACCTAGCATTATAACAGAAACCATTTTGTGAACTTAGGACATTTTCAGAAGTTTATGGTCAGAGCACATGTTCTTGAGATGTAAGAGTGTTTGGGATAAATTTAGAGCCTTTGGTATGGCCTTCTGGGGATTCAGTGCATTCTCCCAGTAAATTTCTCAGGCAGCTCCACCCACATGGCACCCCTGAGGGGGGTCTGAGAGTTTCCACTGCCCAGCAGGTCCCTGACCCGGGGAGTGAGGTGCCTCACCCCCTTCTCACGATGCTCCCAGACTCCACTTGTTCTTCCCTTGCTCGGGGCTGAGGGGCCCGCAGTCTGCAGACAGCATCAGAGGTTCCGTTTGGAGCATGTTACCCCTCTGCACAGAGAAGGAAATGGCAACCCACTCCAGCATTCTTGCCTGGAGAATCCCATGGACAGGAGAGCCTGGAGGGCTACAGTCCATGGGGTCGCAGAGTCAGACACAACTGAGTAACTAACGCACACACCCCTCTGCTCAAAACCCTCAGAAGACCTTCTATCTCATTCAGAATTAAATGAAAAGACTTCACTGTGGCCTTGTAGACTCTAAGATCTTGCCACAGGCTTCTCTGGCCTCCTCTTAGGCTCTCACTCCACCCACCTATAAAACAGTGTCCAAATAGAGTAGCCTTTAATAACTGCTTGCAGCTGGAATGAATGAATATAACCCTCCCCTTTATTGCATAAGATGCATTCATACCTGCAAAAACAAATACCTTCTGAATACCTCTTATGTGGAAACACTGGGTGAATTACTGGGGGAACAGTGGGGAACAATGACAAGTCTTTCCCCACCTGTGATGCTGACTGCCCAGTGTCAACCCAAACCTTGGTCAGATAACCACACAAATTAACGTTAGTACTCGTAGGAGTGCTGCAAAGGAAAGGCTTGTGACGTGGTGGAGAGCTTGTTTGACGGAATCAGTGAAGGCATGGGCACCTTCCCTGAGGGAGGGATGAAAGATAATCACAGTTAACCTGTTCACTTAAGATTTATACTCTTCATTACTAAATAATGTGAATTTTACATTAAGTGTATTCAAGGGGAGTTAATGATATGCATGCTGAAGGCTTTCGGGTAAAGGGTAGTAATGTGCACAATTTACTTTGTAACGTGTGCAAAAAATAAATTGGTTAATGGATAGATGTTGGGAAGGATAGACGGATTGGTATGTAATAAGGCAAATATAACACAGTGTTAATAGTAGAAGCTAGGTGATCAGTATTTGGGTGATCTCTGTAAATTTCTTTCAGATTTCCTATATGCTTGAAAATGCTCATATTGTTGGGGGGAAATGTATTAACCAGATAAGAAGACCGAAGGGAACATTCCCCCCCCCACCGAGGGAACAGTATGTACAAATGTCACTTACGTGCCATAACACTTCCATAACTTTTATGTTTTGGATGATGTCTGTAGAACAGTAAATGGATTTCTAAATATTGGATGTAGTTTTAATTAATTAAGTTTGCCTTGTTTCTGCTTTGTACTCTGTTGACTGATTTTTATTAGCTGTAATATTAGATTGTCACTGACCTCCTTTTCTCCCTTTGAGAATGCTGCAGCTGATAGTATTTCACAGAATCATTTTTTTGGTTTGTTTTATACTTGCTATTTAGAAAGTCCTTGACAGTTTTCAGTGCACTTTCACATTCACGCTTCCTCAATAATCACAGTTAGCCTCAGTGTGGGATAATAGAGGCCATCATTGTGTATGCCCATTTTGCAAATAAAAGGTTGACGCTTAGAAGGGCAGGGGAGGAATTCTGTGCTGGTCCGATGGTTAGGGCTCCGAGCTTTCACTGCCGAGGGTGTGGGTTCGATCCCTGGTGGAGGAACTAAGATCCCCAAGGTGCACGGCGTGGCAAAAAAAAAAAAAAATCAACTAAAAAAGAAGGGCAGGGGAAAGTGATACTCCCCAGACCACAAAATACTGGTAATGTTATTGGAACTATGCTGCTCCATAAATAAGGGAGACTGACTTCTGATTCAGCGTCCCTTCCACCTCACCACTGTTCTCCAAACACATGACTGGGACCAGCACATCCATAAGCACAGTTTCTTAACCTGCCACCTTAAGTAGAAATTGCTAAACTCAATCTCTTTCAGGAAACCCTTGCTTATACTATTTGTCCATTATTAACATGCAATCACATTTTGGAGGCAAACATTCTCAAATTTCTTTTCTTTGTTGAGTACATCTAGTTTCAGTTTTAAGAAATGAAGTGACTTCATATATGAAAGTGTGGACCGCAAGACCCTCCTCCTTGTAGACTGGTTGAAAGGGCCTGATTCATCACCTACCTAGCATACAGAGAACACTAAACTAGTCCTCATTATTCTTTGTATCTTGTTGTTCCTTTATATCAGGAGTGGCAAGAAAAAATATGTAAAGAGGGGATCTGGAGGGAAAGAGAGATGTTTTTTTATTCCTTCTGACTTCCTTTCTCCTTCGACTCATTCTTGATGTTCTCTTATTGGAGAAAAAAAAAATCCCCAAATTAAGATAATAATAAGATCATGTGTTGACTGTAACTTATAATTTGGTTATATCTAGAAATAAAGCAATAATCTAGAATGACAGTTTATGTAGGGTTTTTTATTGTTCTTCACTGAAAAAAATTATTGTGGATGAGATTTGGAAAATACCTAGACTGTCTTCTTTGTTCAAATTTTCCAGTGAAGAAATGCTACCTATTCTCATATTTCATAAGTTTGTGCTTTTAAAGGAAATCTTCTACCACATTTGATTCGAATGCTATTACATGAAGACAAATAGAATTTGTTACTGACAAAAGTTCTGGGTTTTAAATCAAATATAGTAACTGATGTTAAATTGCCACATTAAGCTGATGTTTTGTTTTATCACGCCTGTGTACCCTCTAATCCCAAGACACATGTAAACATTTCTAAGTGGGTGTCTAATTTTGAAATCTCTGTTAAAGTGAAGCCGGCCTCTGTAACCAGGCACCAAATTAAATCTTAGACACACAGTTTCGGGTGAAGTAGAAAAGAAGAGCTTTATTGCTTTGCCCAGCACAGAAAAGCCACAGCGGGCTAATGCCCTCAAAGCTGTGTGTCCCAACCTGGAGGTATAGTGAGAAGTTTTACAGTAATGTGCAAAGAGGACATGGTCAGCTCGTGGACATTCTTCTGATTGGTTGGTGGTGAGGTAGGTGGGAGTCAGCATCATCAACCTTCTGGTTCCAAGAGATCTGGGCAGCAAACTGCCTCGTGGGGAGTTCAGTATCTGCAAAACAGCTCCATTGTTATGTATATCCCTTGTGAGGGAAACTGGACTTTGCCCAAGGCTACCCTATTGTTTTGGTTTTTCTGGACTTCCATGTCTTAGCATCCCCTTCCTTCCCTAATTAGCAACTGTTTGAACCTGCTCCTTAGAACTCTGAGAAGGTCATAGTAGTTTGGTAGTTTAAGTCGCTAGGTTGTATCAGACTCTTGAGACCCCATGGACTGGAGCCCACCAGGCTCCTCCATCCTTGGGATTTTCCAGGCAAAAATACCAGAGTGGGTTTGCTATTTTCTACTCCAGGGGATCTTCCAGACCCAGGAATTGCACCCGGGTCTCCTGCATCGCAAGCGGATTCCTGCATTGCAAACGGATTCTTTACTGACTGAGCTACAGGGGAAGCCTCAAAGAGGCTGAATAAAGCCTATCTTCAGTAATCAAAAAAATGGGGGCGACTCAGAGACTTTTGTGCTCAGGAGTCCCACAGGGTCCCACTTGGTATCAAAGGTACACAATCTAGAAATAAAGGCCTCCACCGATATTCCAAGGAATCCGCACAACTTTGAGCATTGGAGCTCTTTGAAGGATGTATATCTACAAAATGACTTTACCAACCTATTTTCTGCTACTTTTTCGCTTGGTTCCAACAAGTGTCCTACAGTTTGGATGAAAAGAAGACCCTATGAAGCAGATACAGCTGTGCTGGGTTGAGTCCCCGCAAGTGAAAAAGGCAGACAGTCTCTTCTCTTCATGATCTCAGTCTTCCTCTCCTTCCAGCTTGTTTACCCAACTCATTTTACCATCTTTCAGCCATTTGTCAAGAAAAGTTTTGCAGTGGATCTCTTTCCAAATGAAACTGAATTGCAGTTTTGAACCCCAATAAACTGCTTCATAACCTCATTTATTATCTGTAGAGTGCCAGAAATGCACACACATTTTTAAAGTAAAAATATAGATACTATATCCTTTATCATCTGAACCTCAAAACATGTGATTTCAATAGCCCTATAAGAAAATGGTGGTTGTTATATGTTAATAAGAAAATACACACATGGAGTTTTACAAAGAAAAGTATATTTGCTAAAATACACCTATTAAATCTGTTTTGTAAGCTTTGTCTACAGGAGACAGGAATCTTAAGAATTGCAGTGAAGCTCCTTTCTAGTTCCTAATAACTGCTACTTATGTTGTCACACTGTATTATCCAATTTCCCTGAAGTCTGAAGCAGAGGAACGCCTAAAGGAAAATATTCTGTGCACCAGTACAAACTGTTCAGCTCCATAGCAGTTTGGTGTGTGTTGAAGGTTTTGGAATAGTACAATTGCCAGCTGATTCGTGGCCCTTTCCGACAGATATCTAAACATGCCTGTAGGTGCAAAAGCCGGAAGACCTAACAGACAAGATTTCTGAATTTCACTGTTGTTTCTACCACTGGATCTTATCCTTAGTCTAGAGAAAATAAATGAAACAGCAGACGTTTGCTTCTAGGTTTTTAATGTAGAGGCCAGGATTCAGTAGGTTGATTAGAACACGGTAACTCTGCCTTTGTCTTCAGGCGGCCAACATTTATTAAAACATCTCTTGTGGGAAGCTTGTGTGTTATACTAGTGTTGGATGTTACAAAAGAGAAAAGGAAATGTTAGTATCATAAAACTCAATCTCATACCTAACATCCATTAATCAACAGAAAGAATGTCCTGACCCCTGTGTGTGTGTATGTATTGGATGCATGGCTTTAAGCACAGACGCTTCAGAACTGGCAAAATGAAATTCTTCCTGGGTTCAATTTTGCCAAGGATGTATCTTCAAAATTCTACCTGCTAAGAGTTGACGGCTAGCAAGGGATTAGGAATTTACGTAAAGCACATACTGTTACAGCTTCTGGTTGCTATCCTTTTCAATTGGTGATTTACTGTGAAAATAGACTACTTGGGTTTACATACCAATTTTGTCACCATGTGAGTGACTGTAGGGTTATTTACACTTTGATCCTTGGTTGCCTCATCTGCAAAATGGGTATAACATTAGTGTCTCCATTATTTTCAAAAGAGAAATAATCTTTAAACCCCTCTGTGAATGTCTGATTTAGTTTTTCTGGGAAATTGGTTTCAGGAAATTAAAGACAGGTTAAGCACCTGTCATTTGCTAGTGCCATTATTAAAACTTGAGAAGTTGTTTCCTTAATCCTACCAGAGAAGACTTATCTGTACCCTTTAAAGCATTCAACTATGTACGGCAGAAATAATTAACCAACTTAAAAAATAAAGTTTCCCTGACTCTCCTTGAGGTATTTTGCCCTAAGAGTGAGCATGCTATAGGTCCTCATGGTATTTCTAAAATCCAACAAACCCTGTTTAGACTTCCCATCTGCTATTACTTCTTGTGTCTATAGCACAGTTAGCTTTTGGGGGAGAGTGAACTTGAAATGCCATGTAATGTGACAAGACCCTAATCACAGAATCCCAGCCAACCTCACATTAAAAAACAAAACAAAAAATAGAGTTCGAACGTGGATGTGCATACTCTTAAGTCTATATTTGAAAGCGGTAGGTTTAAGCACACTTACATGCATACAGAGAGAGAAGGACAAAAAATAAATGTACTCCCCCAATACCACGTAGTCGTAAAATTATGAAATCTGAGATGCCTGCAAGCCTGGTATCATTATCTTCATTACTTCATATCTTATTGTTCCAGATGCCTTAAAAATCTCAGCATCTGTACATGTAATTTCCTTAAAATAAATGCAGTTAATTTTTTTCTTTGTTTAATTCTTACATCTTTTGCATAGGCATATTCTCCCTCCAGTAAATTAAAAGTTCCTGCAGAACAGAAAGTGTACTGTCCACATCTTAGGGGTTTTTCTGTGTTACCTAGATAATGCACTTGGTGTTAACTGATTGACTAGAATATAAGGATAAAAAGAAAGGCATGTGTACCAGAAAATATTCCTGATGTTGAACTGAACAAGATATTGCAAAACAACCCATAAATGGGATATAAAATAATCACAACTGAAAAAGATGAAGAGAAAGCATGAAGATGTTAACTGAGACACAGCAGGTTGGGGGGGGGGGAGTACAAAAATAACTGTATGTAAGAAGGAACCAGTCAATTGTTTTAAGATTGAAGGTTTACTCAAAAAAAGTCAGCATTTGAATAAGTACCCCCGGACATAATCAAATAGTCAAAATAAACTAGTATGTGTAAACATGCAACAAAAAAACCTTTTTCATGCATCACTTGGTTGATTGAAAATTCTAAGCAAAAATATTTGCATAACCTACTGGTTTTACAGTAGGGAAAAGATTATTTGCTTATTTTAAGATCACAGTGAGTTTAACATATTAATACTTAACCCAAGTTTAGAGGGTCACTTTTGAATGAGAAAAACTGTGAGATGAAAAAATGAAAATAAAGTTTTTAAACAATGACTTGTACTGAAGCTATTGTTTGTGAAGAAGAGTTTATCCAATGGATAAAATTCTGCTTTAAAATCACCATGTCATTGATTTGTATTTTACTATTCAAGGGCCAATATAATTCTTGAGGAAAGCTATAATTTTACTACTTAAATGAATGTAGCATATATGGTGGCTAAAACTACTAGTTCTCCTAAATCTACACATGAGGGGACTATGCTAAGAAGCATGTCATTTTTTTATTGAAATATAGTTCATTAGCAATGCTGTGTTAATTTCTTCTGCACAACATACTGTGACTCAGCTACAAATGTATATGCAGTCTTTTATATTTTTTCTATTATGATTTTCTCAGGATATTGAATAGAGTTCTCTGTGCTGTACAGTAGGACTTTGTTGTTTATCAATTCCATATGTAATAGTTTGCATCTACTAATTTCAAACTTACAGTCCATCCCTTCCCACTCCCCTCCCTTGGCAACCACAAGTCTGTTCTCTATTGTCTGTGAGTCTAAGAAACATGTCGTTTTGATGAATCTGTCCTACACATAAACACATTAAATGAAGCCATTTAAAATGCATGGCGGTTTCAGTTGAGCACATGCTGCAAAAAGACTAACAATAGTACAAGTTAAGGGGAAGGAACAAAATACTTAAGTCCTTTAAGTGGAACTTGAAGTTTAAGTAGAACTTGAAGTTATGGAAGTGACGAAACAGCATTTACAACTTAACAATTTCGAAAAAGTAAAGTAAGGATGTGTCCACTCTTCTCTCAAAAATCACATTAGAAAAATGCAAATATGAAGAAATAGAAACAGTGGTTTACACATTGATAACTAGAAGACATCTATAACTCCAAGTCAAAGAAGATAGGGCAAAATGACTCATAACGATAAAGAGGATAAAATGACTCTTAACATTCCTGTCAAGGGGAGAGCTCTGGAAGGCAAATTTTATTCAGCCTGTAGAATTTCAGAAAGGTTTTTGAGCTGGTGGTACTTTTTTATTGCAGAAGGAAAGAGTGGAAATAAGGACATTGGAAGTGTCTGCAAGGAAGAATTAGAGCCTCCAAACTGTCTCCATCCGTACCTCTCCACACACCTTGCAGGGAGCCATAAGGGAATACTCTGGAGAAGCTCTGAATTAGAGGTGAAGGCAGAGAACAGCATCAGTGTGAGACAGGGATCCGAACAGGAAATAAAAGTGGGTCCATCAGATGATGAGAACACTAGTTCCTAACCCTGTCTAGTTCCCAAAAGAACTCCCCCTGAGAAAAAACCCTCATGTACATATAATTTGGAGACTCCCCCCAGTTTAAAAAAAAAAAAAAGCCATCTGACCACCTGATTAGCCTACAGTTTAATTATACGTCTCAGGTATTTTTGCAATAAATTATGTGCTATGCATTGGTAACTAACAAACCATGAAATCTTACAGCTTAACACTGTGCAAGCCGCTTTTTCATTCCCATGAAGTTCCAATACGGTGGGTGGCTCTCCTCTGCCTTGTAGTTCTGCCTTCTGGAACGTGAGGTCTCCAGGGTTCTTATGGCAGGGTCTCAGATGGAAGAGGGACCACACAGACGCAACTCTCCCGGTCCAGAGTGACACTTGTCACTTTCACTCACAATCTGTTGTGCAGATCTGCTCATGTGGGAGACGTGGAACACTTGGAATATTGGGTGGGCACTAACTTCTCAACAGCTCTGTGCAAACCCATGTGCAGGTTCTTGCAGGACCCTTTCTTCCCATGCCGCAGCCGTGGGGCTTGTTTTCAATTTCATTGAATATTTACAATTCGTTTTGAATGTAAAAGCTGTCTATGTGCCTGCCCTGTGACAGGAGTTAGAATACAGAGGTGTGTATGGTACAGTCTCTGTTCTCAAGGTTATTCTACATTTAACCTCTTAATTCAATATTGGCTTTGAAATAATTTTCAGCTCATTCCCTCTTAGTGGTTATATTGGTGTGTATAAATCAGTGACTAGCTAATCAAAGACTGTAGAAGTTATTGATTTGTAATCAACAGGACCTTTTGTCCCTGTGGCGAAATATTTAATTTCAGATATTCCTTCCAAGTCTTTTGAGAACTGCACTTTTCCTTTTTAACTCAAATAATTGTTGAAAGCTCTTTTCTTCTTTACAATGGCAACATGTAAGGATCTCTAATGTGCTCTGTAGATAAGTAAATGCACATTTATCTGTTTCTCATTATTACCTTGTGATTTATTTCTGATGTGCACTGAAGCCGGTTTGTAAATTAATATGAAATTCTCTATAGAAAGTTTCATAGCGTATCAGTTGAAAGCAGTTATCTAGGAAGAGCTTTGTATCTGAAGCAGTTTGCAAATGCATCTCATATACTTCTTTAAAACTTTTATTTCCTGATTTGAAAACATACATTTATCTTAGAAATACTATTTCTTCTTAGTTGATTCTCTCAAACTACAGCTTGAACTGCTTATACCAGTGGTACAACTGATTTTTAGTAGTTGGATTCTGAGAGTATTGATCAATTTTTTATAATGTTTGCTTGCCTTGTTTTCTTTTCTAGAGTACCCGAGTGGCTTTGGACCATCTGGAGTCTGTGCCTGAGAAACTGAGCCTACTAGAAGATTTCAAAGGCTTCCGAGTGAGAAAGAGTTGGCTTGTCTCTTTCAGTATTTTTATCTGAGTGAGAACAAGTGACATCTTCCTGATGTGCAAAGAAAATTGTAGGGAGGGAGGAAAAACCAAAGAGCTTAGAGACTCTTAGCTCTCAATCTTATCCGAGTTTATTGACATTTGTGAAGCCAGGATTGAAAATAATGGAATTTATATATTAGCACAATAAAGGAAAATAGAGACTTTTACCCTATTACCAGAAGCTCATTTGGCCCCCTAAAGCTTTAATTATAATTTAGAAAAATCTGAGAATTAAAACACATTACATTGGTGATATATAACTGTTTGAATATGTGAATTATCTTCTTTTATTAAATCATTAAATTTCCAGAGTACTGTCTGTCTTAGAGATACAGTATTACACAGGTTATCCCTATACTACAACATATGAATTAAACTCCACATAGAATTTTAGATTTTGTATCCAATGCTACTTATTGATAGAACTCTAACCACAAATGATTTCATTATCGTCAGTTAATTACATATATGGATTTACCTACTATAATTTTTTTTTTAAGTTGCTCATAGAAGAGAGAGGCAAAGCAAATAACCCTGCCACCCAGTCGTGCCCAACAAGGTCCAGACCAGATAGCATCTTCACATGTCCCCTTAGGGATACATATGTAATGGACAGTTTTAGTGATCTGTAATTTTTTGACCCTGTATGAACAAACAAAGGTGAGAGTCTCTTTCTGAAAAACATTTAACCGTTCATTTCACATCGCCTTTAAAATATAACTTATATTTAGGTTCTGCTCAACTCTAACATATCTGAGACTATAGCGAGTGAGAAATAAAAGGCAGATCATACCATATTGGTTTCTTGGAGGTATTAATGCAATTCAGCTTTCAAGGTCTACACTATTTTAAAATTTCACCGTGTATTTTGCTAGTTCAGTAACTGAGCATTTTTGAGCGGGATCTAAGGTGGAGCTGACACATGTGGAAATCTAGAACATCACGTATAGAATAAAACCAAGCATTTCTAGTTTACTTCATTAAAGTTTCACTTCTTTCTCATGATTTGATTTTATATTTGCAGTCTAAATCTCGGTCTCTGTCGAAGAATTACAACAAATGTACAAGAAGATATACTTTCTGTTCACCCTTATATGACCCAATGCGGAAAGGAGGCAATATGTTACACCCATGTCCTTTCCACTTTTTTCTCTGTAGATAATAGAAGTTCTCAAAGTGAGTGAAGGACAGGCAAGAGAGAAAGTATTGGAAACAGGTGGCATTTGTCATCTGAGAAGCGGATGCCTGTCTTATACCAGTATAAAAAAGTAGCATTTATCTCCGGTAACAGCTCCGTTTTCCTCAGTGGCCTACATTAAACAGGACGTTCACAAGTACAATGGAAAAGTTGTTCTCTACTATTGCCAAATTTCTTTATTATTTTTCATCATATGGACTATTAATTATCTATAAATCTAGCTTATGTGTGTGCACACTCACATAGGAAGAGGCCTCTGTGGTGAAATTTTTAGAGACAGAATGTTTTTCAAAACTTAGAATTGTACTTTTAGTCATTCAAATTGAAACGTCTGCCTTTAAAATGGAAAGAAATTCATTTGCAAGTATTACCCACTACATGTGGCAGGCAAAAGCTAAGCATTTTATATTTCTTCAAATCCTCAGAGACACATTGTAGACTGGCATTATTTTCCCTCATTTTACTACTCAGGAAACTGAAGCTTGGAGTGTGTAGATTATATAAAACTATGATATAATTCGGCATATTTATAAGAAAGCCCACCTGTTTTACCTACTGCCTCTAGCCTGAAACCCATTCCATAGGTACTCTAAAGCCATCTAGATGATAAAAAGGGTCATGTAATCAATTAATGAAAACATTGCCTTAAGTAAAAATATATAAAGCCTTTAGATTATTAGATGTAGATTATATTTTCCAAATCCTTAAAACTTTCTAAAATTCAGTATGCAATTAACAAGTTTAAAGACCTAAGTTCTGGTACATGCTCCTGCCCTAGACAAACACTTAATATCTTAGAGCTTATTTCCTCATCCATAAAATGAGAGACTTGAACAATACTATCTCTGTTGTTCTTACTCACACTGCCATCACTAGCATATATGTGAAAATTCATTTCACATGTTTTTGGACAATACTGTAGTCTCTGACAACTAAATGTGAATACAAATGTCATCTTTCTTAGATGATCTCAACTTTATTCTTATTTAAAGGCGTCGTAGTCTCTGTCTCTCTCTTTCTCTCTGTCCCTCCCTCCCCCCCACTTCATTTTTTTTTTAAATCCTTATTTTGGAAGCACTGGTTCAGCACCACAATCCTACATTTAAACATTACATATTTGATATGAGGAGAGGGAACAGCTTTGGGTTCCAAGGTCACTCTGCCACAAATTGCCTAGCCTTAGACAGGTCATTCTTAACTTACATGGCCTGTAACTTTTTTTTTTAATAAAAATGATAACTTTGGAATTCTAATACCCCTTCTAATCTGAACATTCAAAAAGTTATTTGGGGCTATTTGGGGAACTAAATTCTATAGATGATTTTTCTTATATATGAAAATCAGTTGCCCTAATTCTGTTTAATTTCTCCCTAATTCATACTAGACATGTGTCTACATAGGGGACTTCCCTGGCAGTCCAGTGGTTAAGACTCCAGGCTTCCAATGCAGGGGGGCCCAGGCTCGATGCCTGGTTGGGGAACCAAGATCTGATATGGCCCACAGTGCGGCCAAAAAAAAAAAAGAATTGTCTAAGTAACAGGCTGCAGTGACTGTTTGCTGTGTTCTATCCTCTCTCCCCAGAAAGAAGTGAAAATAAGAAGGCAGGCAGGCCCTGGTAATTTTTTCTGTCTTAACTTATTACCTGAATCTTTTTATGCTTTTGAGGGCAGGTGAGCTATTCTTTTTTTCTTTTTCCTTTAAGATATTTTTGATGTGGACCATTTTAAAAGTCTCTATTGAATTTGTTACAAGATTGCTTCTATTTTACGGTGTTGGTCTTTTGGCCCTGAAGCATATGGGGTCAGAGTTCCCCAATCAGGGATCGAACCCATACCCGCTGCATTGGAAAACAAAGTCTTAACCACTGGACCACCAAGGAAGTCCCAAGATGAGCTATCCTTACGTTTACAAATCTACATGAAATAATAGTTAAAAGGTAGTGTATTGAAGAAAGAGAATTTTTTTTTTTGCTAAGTGCAATTCTAAGGGACAGTATATACCATCCAAAAGTGGTATGGTATCATTAAATACCATCTTCAGACAACGCACTGTTTCTTTAAATTTTTCCCTTCACCTAAAGGGTGTCAGTCATTTCAGATTGGCATGGGGACCACCAGTGGGAAAAAAAAATGCCGTTAACTTTCGTGGGACTCTCTTTTTATTTTTAATGGTAGCATCTAAAGTGACCATCTTTTTCCTTACCCTTGGGAACCTGTGATTTCTCTGTATATCTCTCTAAATGCCTAAATGATTTATTATCTAGGTATCAAAACTTTCTCAGCTTAATTTCAAGCTCTGGTTTCTCTTTCATCTACCAATTTAGACCCTTTCTTGTTTTTGCAGGGTTCCCGCAGTTTTTCTGACAGAATTGACGGGAGATACTCAAAATACCGAGTTCACAGAGAGTCTCCTCCGCAGTGCTGGGATGACACCAAGCACGGAATCCAAAGCTTCAGAGTATGTCCTTTATATACATTTTCAGACTTTGGGTGTTATCCATGGTTATGGCTACAGCTTTCTAAGTAGGCCCTATGGCGTTTGTATAAGGGTATTTATGAAAGAAATGTCTTGATGTAGGAGATAGATCTTCAATTTTGTAGAAGTAGAAAATAAATATTCAGGGATCATGTTTATAACTTTATCTGAGAACTAATTTTTAAGTGTATGCCATTGTGGCTCAGCTGGTAAAGAATCCGCCTGCAATGCAGAAGACCTGGGTTCGATCCCTGGATTGGGAAGATCCCCTGGAGAAGGTAAAGGCTACCCACTCCAGTATTCTGGCCTAGAGAATTCCATGGACTGTATAGTCCATGCGGTGGCAAAGAATTGGACACGACTGAGTGACTTTCGCGTTCTTTCACTTTCACTTTGTTGCTTAATATGATGTTTGTCTATGGGAATTGATGCTGCTTAGGAAATCCTGATGGGCTTCCCAGATGGCTCAGTGGAAAAGAATCTGCCTGCTAATGCGGGAGATGTGGGTTCGATCCCTGGATTGGGAAGATCCCCTGGAGAAGGAAATGACAGCCTACTCCAATATTCTTGCCTGGGAAATCTCACAGGTAGAGGAGCCTGGTTCGCTACAATCCATGGTGTCACAAAGAGTCAATAAGAAATCCTGAGCCAGGAAACCCCTGGCCTCTCGATTGGTCAGAGGCTTAGCGTGGATGGCCACCCTCCTCACTGTGTAAGCCTGACTACTCCTCTCGGCGCTGAAGTCCTCAGTAGGTGAAATAGCATCTAGTATTTCCTAGGATTGGCGTTTATAGTCATTCATTTCATGACGATAAGAGCTCCATATTACTACTTCTGTCCGTGATTCATTAGTGGGGAACCATATAAGAGACTGAGAAGATTTGACCTAAATTACGAAAAGCCTACCATTCCCTAGAAGCTGTCCAAGACCCATGTGGGGTATGGGTGACTTGAAACTCATTTGACCCTGAACAGTTATCAGCCTAGAGCTGAATTGCTTCACCCCAGCATTAGTGACATGTATGCCAGGTAATTCTTTGTTGCAGAGGCTGTCCTAGGCATTGTAGGATGTTAAGCAGCATCTCTAAGAATCTCCTCACTGGACACCAGTCTCATTCCCCATCCCGAGTTGTGGCATCCACAAGTGTCTCTGGATGTTGCTGGGCATCCCCTGGAGGGCAAAACTGCCCTCTCCCTCTCACTGAGAACAGTGAGCTAGAGAGGATCCATCTATAGTGCACTCCAAGTCAATGTAGAAAAGAAAGCTAAACTTTCAGCTCTTTATGTTCTTACAAAGTTCAATATGTATACATATTCATTACACTGTATATATTCACTTATTTCAGCCAAGTGTAATTATTTTTAAGGTGCTTCTTCCCTCCTCTGAATGTAATTGGATGGAATGCTCAGTGGATGTAAAGGCAGTATTCATTGACATAAGTCCTCCCTGGCATGCTGAAAACAAACGCTTCACTTCCCCCACCCCAAACAAAAACTTAACACAGTATGCCGTGTTATTTATGCCCTTACTGTGAAGAGGGCGGCCTGTGACTTTGTGCTTTTTTATACCTTTTCTCTTTATATTGGTATTATTGACTATAGCAACAACCTTGTTATCTTATATGGCAAATTTTAAGTTCGCTGAATTGTCTTCCAACATTCTCATCAGGTCTCATATACTCAAGCATTTCTCTGCCACTTAGAGTGCCACTGACTTAAGCAGAAGAACAAGGCTTAGATAACAATAGCCAATACTAATAACTACTCGTTATTGAGCACGTATTAGAACAAACTGCATGAAACTGCCCTTCTTGTATGTGTCTGATGCTTTATATGCACTATCTCATTTAATCCTCACAGCAACCCTCTTTTTTTTTTTTTAAACCACTGAAGAAAACCAGGTTATAGAGGGATTAAGTGGTTGGATCGTGGTTGAAACCTAAATCTGCCTGGCTACAAGAATCCATATCCTTGACCACCAGGCTATTAGAGTGTAAAGTTGGATCTGCTATCCCTTAATTTTTTTTTAGAAGTCACCAAATGTAGGACAATATCTCTAATAAATAAAAGTCTGTTTTCTCCAAAAGTTCAGAAACACAATGTATGCCTCTTAGTTCAAGAGGTCTAAAAGCAAATGAAACATTTAAAACATTGTTTCCCAATACAGTTAGATTCAGTATCAGGTGAATCAGTATCAGGTGAATCTAGTGGCACCCAAATTGCTGTAAATCAATGCAATTTCTGTAACAGCATATGGCAAAGCTCTGAATGTTTAACATGTTCAGCAAGTAATCTCATTGGAGTTCTCTTTAAAATTAACGTTTGCAGCTGAAGAGGAAATCAAGCCTGATTTTGTGAGGCCAACACTTAGCAAAATGAGAAATAAGTTTGAAAATTTTGCAAATAGGCAGTACAAATACAGGAAAGATCCACAAAGCGCATTGTATGATGACATTGTTCCACATTAATACTACTTAAACATTTGTAAATGTTGATCCATTTCAGTGATGAATATGTAGGTTATTATCCTGTGTAGCAGATGTCTGGCCTGAAATAATGCAGTGATCTAACGCAAAACTCATGAGACTGTCACATTTTTTGTAGTCATTATTGAGAAAAATGTGAGAGCACATTTTTGCGAATCATGGGTACCAATGATCATTTGCTTATATGCTTTTCATAAAAATAAGTTATTAAGAATGAAAGGGGGGGCAGCTTTAAAAGAAATAAGTTCATATGGGGAGGAAAAAATTGTTAATTTCTTAGCTTCCTGGATAACCAGAGAAGCTGCCTCTGATTTGTTGTTGTTCAGTCACTCAGTTAAGTCCATCTCTTTGCAACACCATGGATTGCAGCATGCCAGGCTTCCCTGTCCTTCACTATTTCCCAGAGTTTGCTCAAACTCTGTACATACTATATTGCCAAAGCACTGCATTACCTGCCGGAGATGGGGGTGGCAGCACATATAAACATACAGAAGGCAGGTCTTCAAGTAGAGAATAGTATCAAATAGTGTCATCTTAATCCTTATAGATAATTTCTATACAGTTGTTTTAGCACACAGTTTGGCAGACTACCAGCCGTGGGCCAAATCTTGCCTGCTGACTGCTTTTGTAAGTAAAGTTTCCTTGGAAAACCGCCTCATTCACTTATTCATGTGTTGTCTATGGTAGCTTTCATGCTCAATGGCAGAGCTGAGTAGTTGCAACAGAAACTGTATGGCCTGCAAAGCCTCATATATTTATCATCAGGCCCTCTATGGGAAAATTTTGCCAACTCCTGGTTTAGAAAAAGGAGACTTTTACCAAGCTATTCTTACTTCCTTTACATGTTACGTAAAATATTCTCTTCATTCATCAGTCCAGTACATGCTACGCAAGCTCTTTGTAAAGTCCTAATACTATCCATTCATTCAACAAATATTTGTTGAGTTTCAGCCATGTGCCAGGAACTTTCTAGGTGCATGGGAATCACATCAGTGAACAAAACAAAGATCTCTGCCTTTGAGAGCTTCTGTTCTTAAGGTCAGATCTTCAGGTTTGTTGTTGCTGAATACAACATCCAGCAAAAATATATTGAATTTCCACTGTGTACAAGACACAGCACTGGAAGGTGGAGAGAATGATGGCATTTTAATAGGAAAAATCATTACCAATCTTTAGGAACTCAAATAACTAGTACAAAGGAGAAAGGGATAAATGCTGTAAAGACGACCCCATTAGGGGACTTCCCTGATGAGCCAGTAGTTAAGAATCCACCATCCGATGCAGGGGATACAGGTTCGATCCCTGGTGGGGGAACTAAGATCCCACAAGCCACGGGGGAGATAAGCCCACATACCACAACTCCTGAACCCGTGCCCTCTAGAGCCTGGGCTCCACTTTCCTCTGCAACTACAGAAGGCCGGTAGGCTGCCTTAAGGCCCAGCACAGCCCCCCCAATTTTTTTAATCGATCCCAATAAACAGCAGTGGAAGTTCAGAGAAGAAAGATGCTCCAAAGTCTTTTGAAAAGAGGCTCGTGATGACAAGGTACACGGAAGTGTTTTATCCTCATCTGTTTGGAAAAGAATCGCTGTTAGCATTACAGTCGTAGAACCCTGACTGTATTACTGTTGACAGACAAATAGCTGTTGGAACAGCATAACCACGTTGGCAGCTGGCTTCGCTCATGTTTTCGCTGATGTCAGAAGGCAGTGAGACATCCAATATGACCGCACTGCTGCTGGTGGAGGGGGGAGTTTAGTAGAAAGTATGCAAGTCAGATTCCCTTTCAATCCAGAAAGAGACTCATCACCCACTGTTTACTCCAATGGCCATCACCAGGTTCAAAAGGATCAGGTTTCTAGAAACCCATCAAGATTTTCACAGGACCAATGTCAACAGTTGCTGAGAGCATAATGTAATGCTGTACTGAGCTTCCTAAGTTCACTGGACGAAGCCTGATCTCAAAGTATATACAGAGACTTCAATTCAGTGCTGAATCAGACACAGCGTTGTGTCACAACAGAAGCATTTCACAACTCCTTTCATCAGGCCTAACTGGGTTTCTGTAAGACAACAGACTTCCTTGCTGTCCCAGCTGTTTTGAATAGAACAGAATGTTCAACAGTCAGCCAATAATATAGCATTGCTAATTGGAATTCACAGAGGAGCATGGTTTTGTCCAAGATATTCCCATTTGCTACCTGCCCTTTTTGCTCTCTACCCATGTTCAATATATGGTTTTAATTAGCAGTGGAGTTTTTGGTGAAATCACAAAAGGCATGTTTTGTTCCCATCCTTCCTCCTCCCGAAAAGAAAATCATGATTTTCAATTTCCAGCAGAAGAGCTAGTAGGCAACTTCTCTTTAAAGAAGCAGATGTTTTACAGGATAAGATGAGGTGGGTAAGGAAGCGATGATAATGGCTTTCAGCACAGGTTATGAAGGCAGAGTCTGACAAAGCCGGTTGTCATATTTGCTCAGTGTAAGCACGTGTATGCTGCTCGTAGAAGCTGTTTCTCCGTGCTTGAATCGCTCCGTGGTTTGTTTATGCTTTGCTCATAGCAATTAATGACTGTTTGCACTTTCTCTCTAAGGTCAGCTATTTCTGTCCATATTTTAAATCGTCTACGATTGTTAGCTTCTGAAGCATGCAATATATAACTCACGGTGCAATTCACAATTGGAGGTGATTTTCACTTAATGACTATTAAAATATATCATCACATACCTAATACACCTAATACCTAATAATACACATACCTAAGTGTATTACTTAGGTAATTTTACAGATATTGCTTTGGAATAGTAGTGGCAATCACTGTGGAAACTGAGGGAGCTTTAACCTCATAATACTCCAATTATCTGACTTATAACCACCTCTCTCCATGCTTTATAAAGAAGTTGTGTGTAAACTGCTATGTAAGTGTAGCTCTATGCTTCTGCCAGCCCCAAGCAATTTGCCATCATTTAAGCCTCTCCTGGAAAGAAAGAAAGTGAAGTCCCTCAATCTTGTCTGACTCTTTGTGACCCCGTGGACTATAGCCTGCCAGGCTCCTCCATCCAAGGGATTCTCCAGGCAAGAATACTGCAGTGGGTTACCATTTCCTACTCCAGGGGATCTTCCTGATCCAGGGATGAAACCCTTGTCTCTTGCAACCCCTACATTGGCAGGCAGATTCATTATCATTGAGCCATCTGGGAAGTCCTATATAGAGATTTAGTGCAAGGGTCCCCAACCTTTGTGGCACGGACCAGAAATGGCCCTTGGCCTGAATTAGGACCCTAGCTACATAGCAGGAGATGAGTGGTGGGCAAGCAATGCTTTGCCTGTATTTACAGTCTTTCCCCATCGCTCACATTAAGGCCTGAGTTCCACCTCCTATCAAATCAGCAGTGGCATTAGATTCTCTTAAGAGCTTGAACCCTACTGCACTTGAATCAACCCAAACCCCCTTCCCCCATCATTGGAAAAATTGTCTTCCACAATGCTGGTCCCTGGTGCCAAAAAGGTTGAGGACTGATGATTTAAGGTGCAAGACTAATGTTTAAAAAAAAAAAACTAAAGTAAGTCACTTTAAGTGACTTTTAAAGTAAAGGGTGTGACTTTTTAAAGTAAAGTGACACTTTTTAAAGTGTCACTCTTTGTGACACTATGGACCTGTAGCCCGCCAGGCTCCTCTGTCTGTGGGATTCTCCAGGCAAGAATACTGGAGTGGGTTGCCATTCCCTTCTCCAGAGGATCTTCCCTACCCAGGGATCGAACCCGGGTCTCCCACATTGCAGGCAGATTCTTTACCGTCTGAGCCATCGGGGGCAGAGGGGAAACTGATGATTTGAGGTGCAAGTCTAATCTTTAAGTTACCATAAAAGAAATAGTAAATATAGCTAAAGGTAAATGCTGAAATTTGGGAAATGCTATTCTATGGATTATATGACTTTTGAGGGCAGACACTGTCTGCCTTATCTTTGACTCCAGAATACACAATGCATGCTAATTTGATGATTAAACTTTTTTTTCCCTAACTTCAGCCTGTTATGGAATTCTAACAGATTTCATTGTTATTTTTCCAGTAATGGTTAGATGACACATCTGAAACCTCCTAGGCAAATGAATCATGCTGAACTCTGAAGCAGTTTTTGTTCTTTTGAACTGATTAAGACTAACTTTCCAGCCATAATATTTAACTAGTTGATTGCATCTTGCTATTTTAAAAGTTAAACAAAAGGTTGCCAAATAAGTTGAGATATTTTTTTTTGCTATAAAACCTGAAAATAGCAAAGGAGCAAAAGTGATTATTTAGGAGTCAACATGGGTACTTGTATGAGCATATTTTTTGCTATTGTTGTGCAGTTGCTAAGACATGTCCAACTTTTTGCGACCCCAAACTGGACTGCAGCACACCAGGATTCCCTGTCCTTCACTACCTCTCAAAGTTTGATCAAATTCACATCCATTGAGTTGATAATGCTATCTAACCATTTCATCCTCTGTCACCCCCTTCTCCTTCTGCCCTCAATCTTTCCCAGCATCAGGGTCTTTTCCAATGAGTCAGTTCTTCCAATCAGGTGGCCAAAGTACTGGAACTTCAGCTTCAGCATCAGTCCTTCCAATGAATATTCAGGACTGATTTCCTAAGTTAACTGCCTTGATCTCCTTGCTGTCCAGGGGATTCTCAAGAGTTTTCTCCAACACCACAGTTCGAAAGCATGAATTCTTTGGCGCTTACTTTTCTTTATGGTTCAACTCTCACATCCATACATGGCTACTGGAAAAACCACAGCTTTGACTAGGTGGACTTTTGTCCACAAAGTGACGTCTCTGCATTTTAATACACTGTCTAGGTTGGTCATAACTTTCCTTCCAAGGAGCAAGTCTCTTTTAATTTCATGGTTGTAGTCACCATCTGCAGTGATTTTGGATCCCAAGAAAATAAAATCTGTCAGTGCTTCCACTTTTTCCCCTTCTATTTGCCATGAACTGATGGGACCAGATGCCATGATCTTAGTTTTTTGAATGCTGAGTTTTAAGCCGGCTTTTTCACTCTCCTCTTTCACTTTCATCAAGAGGCTCTTTAGTTCCTCTTCATTTTCTGCCAATAGAGTGGTGTCATCTGCATATCTGAGGTTGTTGATATTTCTCCCAGCAGTCTTGAAGCCAGCTTGTAATTCATCCAGCCCAGCATGTAGCATGATTTACTCTGCATTTAAGTTAAATAAGCAGGGTGACAATATACAGCCTTGACATACACCTTTCCTAATTTTAAACTAATTTTTCCTAAATTTAAATACCTGGAGTAACAGGCAGGTTTGGCCTTGGAGTACAGAATAAAGCAGGGGAAAGGCTAATACAGTTTTGCCAAAGGAATGCCCTGGTCATAGCAAACACCCTTTTCCAACAACACAAGAGAAGACTCTACACAGGGACATCACCAGATGGTCAATACTGGAATCAGATTGATTATATTCTTTGCAGCCAAACATGGCAAAGCTCTATACAGTCAGCAGAAACAAGACCGGGAGCAGACTGTGGCTCAGATCATGAACTGCTTATTGCCCAATTCAGACTTAAATTGAAGAAAGTAGGGAAAACCACTCGACCATTCAGGTATGACCTAAATCAAATCCCTTTCTATTATACAGTGGAAGTGACAAGTAGATTGAAGGGATTAGATCTGATAGACAGAGGGCCTGAAGAACTATGGACGGAGGCTCGTGACATTGTACAGGAGGGAGGGATCAAGACCATCCCCAAGAAAAAGAAATGCGAAAAGGCAAAATGATTGTCTGAGGAGGCCTTTCAAATAGCTATGAGGAGAAGAGAAGTGAAAGGCAAAGGAGAAAAGGAAAAATATACCCGTTTGAATGCAGAGTTCCAAAGAATAGCAAGGAGAGATAAGAAAGCCTTCCTCAGCGATCAGTGCAAGGAAATAGAGGAAAGCAATAGAATGGGAAAGACTAGAGATTTCTTCAAGAAAATTAGGGATACCAAGGAAACATATCATGCAAAGATGGGCTCAATAAAGGACAGAAATGATATGGACCTAACAGAAGCAGAAGATATTAAGAAGAGGTGGCAAGAATACACAGCAGAACTGTACAAAAAAGATCTTCACAACCCATATAATCACTATGGTGTGATCACTCACCTAGAGCCAGACATCCTGGAACGTGAAGTCAAGTGGTCCGTAGAAAGCATCACTACGAACAAAGCTAGTGGAGGTGATGGAATTCCAGTTGAGCTCTTTCAAATCCTAAAAGATGATGCTGTGAAAGTGCTGCACTCATTATGCCAGCAAATTTGGAAAACTCAGCAGTGGCCACAGGATTGGAAAAGGTCTGTTTTCATTCCAATCCCAAAGAAAGGTAATACCAAAGAATGCTCAAACTACCGCACAATTGCACTCATCTCACACGCTAGCAAAGTAATGCTCAAAATTCTCCAAGCCAGGCTTCAACAGTACGTGAATGCTGAACTTCCAGATGTTCAAGCTGGATTTAGAAAAGGCAAAGGAACCAGAGATCAAATTGCCAACATCTGTTGGATCATAGAAAAAGCAAAAGAGTTCCAGGAAAACATCTATTTCTGCTTTATTGACTATGCCAAAGCCTTTGACTGTGTGGATCACCACACACTGTGGAAAATTCTTCAAGAGATGGGAATACCAGACCACCTGACCTGCCTCCTGAGAAATCTGCATGTAGGTCAAGAAGCAACAGTTAGAACAGGACATGGAAACAGGCTGGTTCCAAATCAGGAAAGGAGTACGTCAAGGCTGTATATTGTCACCCTGCTTATTTAACTTATATGCAGAGTACATCATGAGAAACACTGGGCTGGAGGAAGCACAAGCTGGAATCAAGATTCCTGGGAGAAATATCAATAACCTCAGAAATGCAGATGACACCATCCTTATGGTAGAAAGCAAAGAAGAATTAAAGAGCCTCTTGATGAAAGTGAAAGAAGAGAGTGAAAAAGTTGGCTTAAAGCTCAACATTCAGAAAACTAAGAAGATGGCATCTGGTGCCATCACTTCATGGGAAATAGATGGGGAAACAGTGGAAACAGTGTCAGACTTTATTTTTTGGGGCTCCAAAATCACTGCAGATGGGGACTGCAGCCACGAAATTAAAACACACTTGCTCCTTGGAAGGAAAGTTATGACCAACCTAGACAGCATATTAAAAAGCAGAGACATTACTTTGCCAACAAAGGTCCATCTGGTCAAAGCTATGGTTTTTCCAGTAGTCATGTATAGATGTGAGAGTTGGACTCTAAAGAAAGCTGAGCTCCAAAGAATTGATGCTTTTGAACTGTGGTGTTGGAGAATACTCTTAAGAGTCCCTTGGACTGCAAGGAGATCCAACCAGTCCTTCATAAAGAAAATCAGCTCTGAATATTCATTGGAAGGACTGATGCTGAAGCTGAACTCCAATACTTTGGCCACCTGATATATAGAACTGACTCATTTGAAAAGACCCTGATGCTGGGAAAGATTACAGGCGAGAGGAGAAGGGGATGACAGAAGATGAGATGGTTGGATGACATCACCGACATGGACATGAGTTTGAGTAAACTCTGGGAGTTGATGTTGGACAGGCAGTCCTGGCGTGCTGCAGTCCATGGGGTTACAAAGAGTCAGACATGACTGAGCGACTGAACTGAACTGAACTGAAGTTTAAACTAGTCCGTTGTTCCATGTCCATGTTGCTTCTTGACCCACACACAGGTTTCTCAGGAGACAGGTAAGGTGGTCTGGTATTCCCATCTCTTCGAATTTTCCATAGCTTGTTGTGGTCCACACAAAGGTTTAAACATAATCAACAAAGCAGAAGTAGATAGTAATTCTGGAATTCCCTTGTTTTCTGTGTGATGCAAGGAATGTTGGCAGTTTGATCTCTGGTTCCCCTACCTTTTCTAAACCTAGAAAAGGTTGTCTTGTACATCTGGAAGTTCTCAGCTCACATACTGCTGAAGCCTAGCTTAAGTATTATGAGCATAACCTTGCTGGCATGTGAAATGAACACAGTTTTCCAGTAGTTTGAACATTCTTTGTCCTTGCCTTTCTTTGGGATTGGAATGGAAATTGACCTTTTCTAGTCCTAAGCCACTGCTGAGTTTTCCAAATTTGCTGACATATTGAGTGCAGCACCTTAACAGCATCCTCTTTTAGGATTTTAAATGGCTCAGCTAGAATTCCATCACCTCCAGTAGCCTTGTTTGTAGTAATGCTTCCTAAGGCCCACTTGATTTCACACTCCAGGATGTCTGGCTCTAGATGATGGACCATACCATCATGATTATCCTGTTCATTAAGACCTTTTTGGTATAGTTCTTCTCTGTATTCTTGCCACCTCTTCTTAATCTTTTTTGCTTCTGTTAGGTCCTTACTGTTTCTCTCCTTTATTGTGCCCATCCTTTCATGAAATGTTCCCTTGATACCTTCAGATTTCTTGATGAGATCTCTAGTCTTTCCCATCCTACTGTTTTCTTCTATTTCCTTGCTTTGTTCACTTAAGAAAGACTTCTTATCTCTCCTTGCTTTTGTCTAGAACGCTTCATTCATTAAGGTTTTTATTTTTTTTAACCCTACCAAACCCAGGACCCCTGACAAACTGCATGCTTTCTTCACCATTCCCAATAATTTACTCAATAAGAGCATTAAGAAAGGAAAGATTATGAAGAAATTTAACTGTAAGGATACCATTGTTAATCATATTCAATTCAAAATTTGAAATATATTAGATACATAATGCCAGTTAGTTGTCTTGTTAGTTTGTAATAAATATGATGTAACTTATGTATCCAAACAATCATTGTTTCCTTCGAAATAATCACTTAAAGGGAATAAACATTGGTTCCAGGAACCGTCATTATAAAATATCTTTGCATCTCTACCTTTGTTTCTTAAGTCAGTGACACATTTTTTTGAGTACCTTTGTTTATGGCAAATATTTACCCACTGAGAATATATTTGGTTTCTGAAAATGGATTAAAATCATGTAGAGCCAAGTCTGAAATGGGTAAAAACAAAACAAAACAAAAAAAAACACAACAAGAACTGAGTATAATCCTTTTTTTTTTAATGAGTCACTAAGAATAGTACATTTTTACACCATAAAATAGCAATTGGATATAGGTAAATTTATCAAATGGCCTGATCCAACACAGTATTTTTCATGAGTCTGTTCCTTTGTGGCTGAATGTGGCTTCATGTTTATTGTATTATAATATAATTTTGGAAAAGATGGTTTGCATAGTTAGATGTTCTGATTGTTCAGTGGTTCTGCTTGGGTAGATTAGAAGTACAAAATGTCAGTGCTGAGAAATCTTAGGAGCTGATCTTGCCCAGCTCTGTCATTTTCTTGCATGAAGAAACAGAATGTGAGAGTGATAGTCTCCTGCTTCCACCTTCCACAGAGCAAACTTTCATTTTAAGAATATGATCATTATTGAGTTCCTTATTGCATATGGCACTGACCTGAACTGTGAAGATTAGGATGGGTAGGTGGAAATACAGAAAGCGTTGATCAAAGCCCCACCCTCATGGAAGTTAAAAGCTATATAATGGCAGCCATGCAGATTGAGTTTGGAAGGCTAACTTTAAGTAAACTGTCCAGTTAGAACTTTCAAATAGGAATAAAGTTTACTGAGAAAGAGGTTAAGCTTTTTCAAGCACTAATGGAGAGTTGGCATTTAAGAGTGAGGAACAAATGGAGGAACAGTGCATTGTTAGGCTAGAGACAAATTCAGGAAAACATTTCTGCCACAGATTCAGAAACACTTAAGTGTCTTTTCCTTTTCTCTAGGGGAAGAGTTGGATACATTAAAATTTTTTAAAAAATTAAATACAGTATTTGTCTTATAAACATTGAACTTACAATATTTCTGAGAGAAAAATACTTGGTGGGCATCATTAAATATTAATCATTAGAGATCAGTTTAGCAAAAAGATTTAGTCGGGTTGGAACAACTTTTAAGAAACCAATTACAATGTGTGTTATGAAAGAGAAGTGGAAGAAACCCAGGGAAAATATTAGAAATTGCAAGTTCCTTCACCCAGTGGAATTTTTGCAGGGAATTATGGCTAAATAGCTTGTTGAGACTTAAGACAGTAATAAAAATAGGTCCCTGTGCTAAGGATGTAAGAGTTGGCAAAAAGCAAAAGCTTGCAAAGAATCTTCCTTTTTAACCAATACTTCCTTTTTAATATTCAAGTATTTAATTGAAAAAAGGTCGAAATTAGAAATACCCATCTTATGGTGACCCTGTAACCTTTACTTCATAGAAAGTCCACAAATTAAATAATATATAATTGGAGAATTTGAAGATACTGTTTTCATATTCTGACATGTTGATTGTTCAAAAGGATCGTGAAATATTTTTCTTTTAGGGTGTTCTTTTAGGAATCATTTCATTATTTATTTCTAGGTAACCCTGGGGATTCTGGCAATCTTTTGAAGATTTGTAAAATGTTAAAACCTAAAGACATACAGCTGACCCTCGGACAACTCGGGAGTTAAGGACACTGACCCTCAGTGCACTTGAAAGTCCATTTGTAAATTGGAGTTAGCCCTCCGCATCCAGGGTATTCCTCATTCTTAGATTCAACAACAACAAATCATATTGTACTACAGTATATACTATTGAAAAAAAAATCTGTATGTAAGTGGACACAGCAGTTCAAACATGTGTTGTTCAGGGGTCAGTTGTTCATTGAGTCCCAATTGTATGCCAACAGCTACTTTAGAATGAGCTGACATGGGGTAACTAGAGCCAAAACCATGGATCTGACTATTATGTTCAGATGTGAAATTCTAAAGGCCTCGGGAAGGTGGAAGATGCACAGATAGAAAGGAGACTTAGGTTCTCAATCAGTGCTGGAAATCTTCACTTAATCATGCTTTCTATATAAAATGTGAAAGAGAAAAGCATAATAAAAGGTTTCCCACTAAAAGATGCTTAGATGATTACGGGCCAATAAAAGAAAGGAAAACTCAAGGGAAAGCAGACACACTCATATTTGCCCACTGATGCCTGGACTGAGAAAGACAGTGAGAAAGGACAGGAGTGGAGGTGTAGATCTGGGCATCTTGCTGAATGAACCAGATGGTGTAATGACAGCCTCAGAGTGTGCCTCCCAGAGGAAGGAGGAAGTCCACAAGGGTTGTCAAATCCTATTCATTCTTGCCAAGGTAGGGTTTTAAATTTCTGAAACAAAACCAACTGGCATCAAAGCATAGATTATATCTTTTCTGTTTACAGAAAAAGAACCTCATATTTTTAATGATGCAACCAGCTTCTTGGCATATGACAGTTAAAAATATGGCACAATTTGGAAAATGCAGAAAAAAATTGAAAAGAAAATAATCTATCTAGCAAATATTTTTTAAGACCTATTTGCCTAATTTAAAGGTGTATGTTTCCCTGTTCTTACTTACAAATATCTGTTTACATTGAAATCATTATTTGTTGACAATTTTATTTCTTTTTTCATTTAACATTTTATATATATAAATGAATTATATGTATATATATATATATATATATATATACATATATATAAATTTTCTCTATGATCAACATTATTGTCATTATGGTTAGGCCATAGTTTATTTCCTAATCTCATGTTGTTGAAAATTTAAGGTTTATTTCACCTTTTTTCTATTATAATCAATTGATTAATATCTTGGTATAAAAATGTTTGTCCATATCTCAAATTTATTAACCTAATCTAGATGCCTAGAAGTAGAAGTACTGGATGACACATTTTAAGACTGTTTATTTATACCCATTTTATCTAAGCTGTCTAATTTATTGGCTGAGTTATTCATATTACCTAATTACCTTCTTAATGTCTATAGGCATAATAGTATATCCTCCTTTCATTCTACGTATTGGCAATTTATGTTTTCCCTCTTTTTTTCCTAATCAGTCTCTGAAGAGATTTTTAGATTTTATTGCTCTTTAAAAATAACCCAGTATGGGTTTCATTTTTTCACTGTTTTTCTGCTTTCTATTTAATTGACCTTTGCTCGTTATTATTTCCCTCCTTTGACTTAATTTAGGCTTAATTTGCTGTTCATTTTCTAGTTTCTTAAAGTGGAAACTTGGATTATCAATTTGAGACTTCTTCTTTTCTAATATACACATTTTAATGTTACACATATCCCTCCAAATACCCTTTTAATGCCTTCTCACAAACTCTGATAAACTGTGCTTTTATTTTCATACAAGTAAAATTTTTAAAAATTTTTCTTTTGATCTCTACTCATGAGTTACTTAGAAGTATGTTCTTTCATTTCTAAATATTTGAGAATTTTCAGATATCCATCTGCTGTTGATTTTTTCCGTCACTCCATGTGGTCAGACAGCATCCTTTGTATAATTTCAGTCATCTTAAATTTATTGAGATTTGCTTTGCCACCAAGCATATGGTGTATTTTGGAGAATGTTGAATGTGCACTTGAAAAAATACTTTTAATCAGCTGTTTTGGGGCAAAGTAGTCTATAAATACCAATTAGGTCTAGTTGGCCAGTAGTGTTGGTCAACTCTTCTTTATCTAAATGTTTTATGAGAGAGTTACTGAGTTAAATGAGTTACTGAGAGACGAATGTCAAAATATCCAACTATAATTATGTGTGTGCTTCTGCTCAGTCGTGTTGACTCAGCGACTCTATGGACTGTAGCCTGCCAGGCTCCTCCATTCATAGGATTTTCCAGGCAAGAATGCTGTAGTGGGTTACCATTCCCTTCTCCGGGGGTCTTCCCAGCCCAGGAATCAAACCCATGTCCCTTGCCTCTCCTGCACTGCAAGCAGATTCTTTACTGCTGAGCCACAGGGGAAGCCCAATAACTATAATTATAGATTTGCCTACTTTTTCCTTATAGTTCTACCAGTTTTGCTTCATATATTTTGATACTGTGTTAATATGTACATACAGTTTAAGACTGTTATCCCTTTTCCTTAAATTTTTTACTTATTCAACAACTCATGTTTCTATTTTTGTATGTAGAAAATGAGGAAGTTTAATACAGTTGACCCTTGAACAACATGGGTTTGAACTGTATATGTCCACTTATATGCAGATTTTTCTGTCAATAGTAAATACTGCAGTACTACACAATCTGCAGTTGATTGAATCCATAGATGCAAACTACGGATACAGAGGGCCAACTACAAGTCATATAAGGATTTTTGACTGTACAGAGGGTCAGCACCCCTAACCCCTGTGTTGTTCAAGGGTCAACAATACAGCCTTTCCTTTCTAGCAAACCTATAATGAATGGCTTCCAGTTTCTTATGAAATTCTCATAATTAATGAAAACTGTATCACTTGCTTAAAACCTCTGGCTTTCATCTTAAATGAAACTGAACTCCCTTTTGCTACATGCAAACTGATGATCTTAAGTCATTTTAGGATTATGTTCATGCTTTTAGCTCAGAATAAATGGATTTTTATAAATATGTTGTGTGTGTGTGTGCAAGCATATGTGAAGTGAAAGTCACTCAATCGTGTCCGACTCTTTTGCAACCCCATGGACTATACAGTCCATGAAATTCTCCAGACCAGAATACTAGAGTGGGTAGCCATTTCCTTCTCCAGGGGATCTTCCCAACCCAGGGATCAAACCCAGGTCTCCCGCATTACAGGCAGATACTTCACCAGGTGAGCCACCAGGGAAGCCCAAGAATACTGGAGTGGGTAGCCCATCCCTTCTCCAGGGGATTTTCCTGACCCAGGAATTGAACTGGGGTCTCCTGCATTGCAGGCAGATTCTTTACCAGCTGAGCTACCAGGGAAGGCCATGCATGCATATTTATGTATATATACACACATATTTAGTCTTTTGAACTTTCTTTTGCATTTCATACATATAAATGTGACAAAGAAATAAAATATAAACTTGGTACTTAGTGCAGAGAACGACAGCTAAGTCATCAGATAGTCATGCTACGTGAGGCCTTACTGAATGGCCGGGCCTTGTTGTGAGGACCCTGTCTGGGCCACCTCAGTTCAGTTCAGTTCATTCCCTCAGCCGTGCCCAACTCCTTGCGACCCTGTGGACTGCCTGCCGTTGTTTCATCCAGGACCTTTGGCGCCATTCTTGACCCCTTCATCTCTCTTGACCCCACGGTCATCCTCAGTTCCTGTCTTTTAACTGGTGTTCCTGCTTCTTTGTTTGTGCTGCTCTAGCCTGTTTTCCACAGAGGCCAGAATAATCTTTGAGAAATACACATCAAAACATATCATTCCTCTCCTCAAAACCGTTGATTACCTTCTGATTGTACCTAAGTAAAAAAATCCACAAGCCAAACCCCACCTCGGGACCTCACTGCAGTCACTTCCCCAGACGCAGAGTGCCTAAGCTGTGGGCTTTCCCTCAGTTCTTCAGACACACCCAACTCTTTCTTACCTCAGCACCAGCACGTGAGCCTGGAACACCGCTCCCTCACCACCTCGCTGGGACCCCTCACCTCCTACTTTTTCCATCTTCCACCTATGAGTTTTCATCTGGCTGATTCATTGATTTGTACTCAGCACTCAATTATCACTCTCAATATCATCTCCAGAGGTAACTTCTCTGGACCTCAAATCTAAATGTATTTCTTCCTATTATTTACTCTTCTTTTTAGATTTCTTACCAGAGTTTTTAACTGCATTGTGTTTTGTATAGTTTGTTTAATGTTTTTCTCTTCTGCCACCTGAAGCTTTCTGGATCATTTACATCGATGTTTTATATTTGCTCTTTGACCAGCACATAGTAGGTACCAAGTAAGTAATTGCTGAATGAATGAATGAGTATGAGGAAGAAAAATGAAGTGTAGCAAATAATTAGAAAACATTTAAGAGGGAAAATATGCAATTGTTACTGTTTATCAATGAAAGGTATATTAAAGCATTTGTTTTCTAACCTATTCAGTTAGTAAAATTATTCAAAGATATAATTCCCTTTTGCAGCTAAGATTTGAGGAAAAGGACAATTTCATACAATCCACAAGGATTCATTTTTGTTTATGTATTAAATATTGTTGAATGAGTAAGAATATTTATAATCATGGAAAGCAGTCTAGGTAAATGTATTTAAAATCATCAAATTGTTTTTATTGACACAGTATTTCCACCCAAGAATTTGTCATAAGGAATATTGCTATATATGGGAAAGTTTATATATTTAAAGATATTTTTCACAGTGTTATTTATAGGAGTAAAATATTGCTGCTGCTGCTGCTGCTAAGTCGCTTCAGTCGTGTCCGACTCTGTGCGACCCCATAGACGGCAGCCCACCAGGCTCCGCCGTCCCTGGGATTCTCCAGGCAAGAATACTGGAGTGGGTTGCCATTTCCTTCTCCAGTGCATGAAAGGGAAAAGTGAAAGTGAAGTCGCTCAGTCGTGTCCGACTCTTAGCGACTCCATGGACTGTAGCCTACCAGGCTCCTCCATCCGTGGGATTTTCCAGGCAAGAGTACTGCAGTGGGACCACCTAAATGCCCAGAAAAGTAATACCTGAGTAAAGTATAATATATTCACTAGATAGTATATGAGTGGGGAAAAAAAAGTGAAAGTGTTAGTCACTCAGTCGTATTCAACTCTTTGCAAACCCGTGGACTGTAGCCTGCCACGCTCCTCTGTCCATAGAATTCTCCAGACAAGAACACTGGAGTGGGTTGTCATTTCCTTCTCCAGGGGGTCTGCCTGACCCAGGGATCAAACCCTTGTCTCCTGCATTGACAGGCAGATTCTTTACCACTGAGTCACCAGGGAAGCCCATTTATATTATTAAATGTAAATAAATGAAGAACACAGATTTTTACAGTTAAATTTACAAATCTTATCCATGGGGATGGGGGAGAAAAGTCTGGAAAGAAATATGTCATACTGTTATGGCTTTAGGTGATTTCCTTCTCTCTCTCTTTACATGGATTATAATATTAAATTCTGGTATGACATAGCTTGTATCTTGAGGTTCAGTTTTATTTTCAGTACATTTAAGTGGATCCTGAGCCTTACGTATTGCAATGATTTGAACTGAAATGCCCGTGCTCTCTGTTTTCAGGGTGACAGAAACTTTGCTGAAAGCTCCCATGCTTATGGGTTAGATCAGTCATCCTTTTGGCAGGATCACAGTCGCTTCCTGTCTAGTCCACGATTTTCCCACTTGAACTGTAAGTAATGATGCCCAGTACTAACTTTTAAATTGGATTTTAAAAAATTCAGTTCATGGAAAGATTAAAGTGAAAGACCAGAACATAATAGTAATATTCATGTTGTAATTTTGTAAAAAATTTCATTATGAATCATAGAAATAATGCCCAAGTACATTTGTAATATTAACCAACTTACTAAAAATATATGGAATCCCTTCTTTTTAGGCTTTACACTTCTCACAAAAACTTAAAAATAAATCACCAAATCTTCATTAAGCAATTTTTTTGGCATGGAGATTGCTAGTAACTGTGGATGAGTGAGTAAGGAAGTTAGATGGTATCGTAATAAAATCCAAGTCTTCGAAAAGTAGAAAATCTTTGCGTAGAACTATTCAGAAATATCTAATTTTGTACGAAGAATAAGGATATGAAGACTGCTACTGTGTAGGTTTCATACTGTGAATAATACACTGTAAATATTAATAAAAGGTTATAACATTAACGAAGTGTGGGTCTGTTGACCCGGAACACCATCTCCCAACCGCTTATGCTTCACCTTGGATGCAGTGTCCTTAAAAAAGCCTTCAGAACTCACAGTTTTAAGTATGGTTGCTGTTATGAGTGCTCACAATGCATTACAAATTTCCTTCGAAACCTTTCTTGGAATAATTATGGAATTATTTGCTATTTGAGTGACATTTTATTTACTAGTTCTTCTCTTCACCCAAGAGTGAACTCCATGATAGGAGTGATGTTTATACACCACTGTTTCCTCAGCATCCTATATGGAACTTGGCACATAGTAAATGCTCAGTTAATGTAACATGAATGAGTATATGAATTTTTTAATTTAAAGTCCACTTTTATCCAGGCCATTTGGGATTCAAATGTTAATAGATTCTTATTTAGATCATCATTTAGCTCTTCAATTTTCCATGAACATAGAGTTTGTACATTCAATTTGACAATGCTGTCATTTTAAAAAGCTAGGTTTCTATAAAATAAAATATCAAAATTAGCCACAAAGAAGTAGGTCAAATAGAAAATAATAACTCTCATTTTTTCTGATTTATATTCATGGATTCATTGAATAAATATTTATCAGTTTCTGACAAATGGTTTGGCTTCCATTATATCATGATTATTTTATTCCAACAGCTAAGCATTTTTCCTTTCCTGTCCCAACCATTTTGCCAAGTGATTTTATATATTTTCATAAACCCTCTGCTATTCAAACCTGGCAGTCACCCTTAAATTTGGATCATATCTCAGGTTGGTTCTGGTACCTCAGAATATGATATATACGTAGTTATCCAAAATTTTTATTTTTCATATTAAGCAATGGAAAATTTTCCTCAGGTCTGTTTGACGTCTGAAAACATGGAAGAGGTGGAGGTTGGGGACTGAACACCAAACACATCATGGTATCCCATCCATTCAGGCATTTAAGAGCCTGGAAATAAACAGCACCAGGATATGAGCACAGAGGGCTTTGTTCTACTGGTATTTAATTTTGCTTTTACAACTTGCATAAGGCTCCTTAGAAAGGTTCCTATAATAAAGTGGTTCGAAGACATTAAGGGGAAACATCAAAATTTTTAGAATTTTATTTAGTATTAAGACAGGCAGTAAAAGAAACTGTGTTTGGCTTTTCACTCAGTAGCATTTCATGACTAACCCTGGTCATTTCCTAAGATGTAGTACTCACAGGCTGCTATAGACTTCTATATAAATACATCGACACAGAAAATTAAGTAAGAATAAGAAAAAATATCATTGAGAACATTATTTGGATAAGAAAATACTTTATTAATCTATATTATATAATCTGACTGAAAAATTTAGCTTAAAAAGTAAACCTCTTTATTAATTTATTGATTATTTATTTATACATAACTGTATATTTTGCTACAAGTTTTATGATTTTCCTTCCATACCTACCTCCTCCATGTTTTTAAGGATACTTTAAAAAGTTTAATCATAGGTCCCTATTGTTATTCATTTTAGGTGATTTAATAAATATTTCTAGAAATAATATTTATTCTAATTTACTTTTCTGATGAACCTTGAATTTTCTGTATGTTTATCATGATGTCTTTTGGAATTGAATTATGATCACCCTGAATATTTCTACATTTTTCTAGTACATACAATTTCAGCTTAGTTATAGAAATTGTGCTGTAAATTTTCTTGACACTACAAAATTAAAAAGGAGATTTGTCAAGATCAACAAAGAGAAAAATGGAGCCTGCAGTAAGTTGATAATTCAGGGAACAGAAGACATCTTAAAAATATCATTAATGCCCTCAGAGGTACGAAGAAATAGTGCATCCAGTAAAAATAAGAGCAAGATACTATGAAAAAGGAGCACGAGTTAAGAGGTCTCAGAAATTTTAAATATGATAAACTAGAAAGGTGGAAAACAACAAAGTTGAGAAACCTCAAAGAAAGCAGAAGATAAGGAAAAGGGCAATAGAAGAGATAAGATATTCAGAAAAATCAATATAGGAAGGACAGATCATGATTAGTAAGAGTCTTGGAAAGAGAGAATAAGGAAAACAGAACGAAGGCCCGAAGGGGGCAGATGACACGGCCCACCCAATAAATGGCTATGGCACAGCTGTCGCCCTGAGAGTTTTCCTTCCCCTTCCTCCTGTATGGATGGATGCCCATGTTTCTTTGATCACCCCAGGCCTTCCTCTGCTGGTTTCAGTTCTTTTGTGGGAGCACATCCAAGAAAGGGAGGTAAATATTTTCATTTTCGTATTTCTGAGAATGGGTTTCTTCCATTCACACTTGGCTGAGACTTTGGCTAACTGTAAAATTCTAGGTTAAAAAAGATTTTCCTTCTGAAATCATCACACAATTATCTTCCAAAATCTAGTATTGCTATTGCAAAACCTATGTATTTTTCATTTGACTCCCATTCCTCTGACATGATCATTTTCACCATTGCTATCCCCCTTCACCCCTGGCCCGGCAACTTCTATTTAACCTCCATGAGTTTTGTGATGGTATGTCTCCCTGTGGGTCTTGTTTTACTGAGTTTTCTTCCTATTTGCTCTGGGTTGTTTTTTTAATCTGGACATTCGTATTCTTCAATTCTGTCATAGGGAAGGAAGAAACAAAATGTTCCACCAGGAAAAGCTTTAGGAAATAAATTAAAAAAAAAAAAAAACTGGATAGATTATTGGATTCATTTGAGCACTTAGAAAAACTACTAGTGGGCGCACGACAGGTTGATTGAGCCATTAGAAATCATTGAGGATGGTTACGGAGAAAGAGTAAATAAAAAAATATATAAACACAGGTCAATTAATAACTCCAGGAAAAAATGAAAAGAAACCTTGTCATAGTGGTTCTATTAGGTTTGTATGAGCCATATTTACAGTCAATATAAATACTCACTATTGACATAACTGGAAGTCCAGATGCAACTATATAGGGAGGATGGGGTAAGGGAAGTGGATGGGTGTGGATGCGTCTAAAAATGATAACTCAGAAAATAGCAATATAAGCTTCTTTTTCATTCAAAAACTGAAGTAAATATGGAAAATAAAGCTAAAAGAGTTGATTGTGGTTGACTCCAGGGAGCAGGTGTGTGGGGTTGGGAGGGATGGGGCAAGAGACCGCGGTCCTTCTGTGTAGTCCCTTGGTGCTGTTTGATATGTGTATGTATGGACACTCTGGCTAAAAAGTAATCTTATAAAAATAAAATGCTACTAAGAAAACTCCAGCTTTTATATCTGACTAGCATGTGCTGGATTTTCTTGTTAACTTCTGAATGCACCATGAAAGCTGGGGGCGGGGTTGGTTAGAGCAGCTGAGACCTGTGTGGAGACACGGGGAGTAACTGAGGTGCTGAGGTTGACGCCAGTTTCTGAGCCCACGACAGGCTCCTTCTAACTCAGGTTGTGATTTGCCCTGGATGAGGCTCTTTTGTCTGTGCTGAAGACGCTAAAGCTCTCATTCTACTGACTTCAGTGCCCTGTCAAAACTCAACAAACGAAAGCGTAGAATCACTGACCGTGGAAAAAACAAAGGAAATGGGAAAATACTGCATAATTTGTGGTCTCTGAAATGAAACTTAGCCTTAATGAAAGTTTGTTTTCAGTAGTAATTTATGTCAGCTTTGTGTAGTTCAGGTCAATTCAAAAAAAAGGTAGATGCCTCCCTGCCAGGAGGAAGGGGAGAAATGTATAAATTGTAAGTTTATACTACCATTGGAAATAGGAACACAGAAATCCGTTATTTAGAGCCATGATTACTACCAAATTTATCCTGGCTGGCTGGAAGCTATGGCCGTGATTCAGGACACTCTTTTAGAAGGCTTGGATTCCATTACCTGTAGCCTATAGACTGTGGGGGCTTAGTAAGGGAGACTTATAATGCCAGATTTTGAAACTGTCATTTTTACTTTTTATAAGTAGTGACTGACCACTAGTCTCCATGTATAGCTCCTTGTAGGCTAAAGGACACAACTTCAGGACAGGGCTTTCTCTCCCAGGGCCCAGACCAGACTGGATTGGAGTGAAGTCTGGAGCAGACTGATGGCTTCTCAAAATCTCGAGGGCTTTGAGATTCAAATGCCAAATGTTGGTGGAGTTGATATCTATAAACGCAATTTTAAACATAAATGCAGATTGCAGTTTTTCTATAATCATAGCATTGTTGTAAATAATGTTTATTTAAATAAATGTATAAATAAATAATCCCAGAAAGAAAAGACTGTGGTTTTTCATAGGGTTACTTTAGGAGTTGAAAGTGAATCTTACATATTAATTTAACTTGAGATTCTTAGAAAAGCAAATCACTGAAAGTTAATAAAAAAGAAATTTTTCACTTCCTTACTTCAGATCATGTTGCTCTAAAAAGAAGTTAGTATACTTAATGTGTGTTAAAGGTGAAATGATAGAACGTACCTGGACCAGGACTTTATATTTAGTGATTGGGAGGTTATAACTGAACTAAAACCTGAATGGCAAGAAGAACCAGCTGAGTGAAAATTGGGCGGGAAGGATTTTCTGAATCCAGGGGCAGAATTGGAAAGACCCAAGAGGGAGGAGAAGAGGGAGGAGAATGAGTGAGGGAGAGAGTGATTGGGAGACAGCGTGGTAGGAGATGAGGTCCCGCGGGAGCCTTTTCAGCCACCATCAGATATTTGGATTTTATTCTAATTTTGCTGGGAGGCCACGGTGGGTGGGGAGGGAAGGGATAACGCAGCAGAGTGACATAATCTGATGAACATTTTAGAAAGGTAATTCCAGTGTGTGGAAAACGGGGCAAGAGGAAAATAGGAGAGAAAATGGTGGCTTGGGCTGGGATGATGGTATTAATAAAAGAGATGGTGTGAAGCAGAAGGACTCGGGTGAAATGGGAGGCAGACTCCTCGGAACTTACCCTTAAATCAGACTGGTCCAGCAGGCAGGCCATGGCAAGGAAGGAACCAAAGTTTCAGAAACTGGGTGGATGAGTATATCATTTTCTAAGATGAAGAAGAGCAAGGGATAGGCAGGCGTCAGAGATTAAGAAAGCAAGTGTGAGGACTGACCGATATATTTGGATGTAGGCATCTGGAGCTCAGAAGAGAGGTAAGAGGTGGTAGAAAAACAGTAAACCTAGATTCCGTATCTAGTCTCAGTTTCCTTTTGTGTAAAACAGAGGTTTCTATTTCTTCAGATTTCTTCTTCTAAAAGTCTGTGTGCTTTAATGTCTCTATATCAGACACCCGTCTTCTACCCTCACTCTTCAAATCCAAAGCAAACAAATCACATGAATATGTGTTTTTTTTAACATAGTAAATTATTTTATTCCTCAATTGAAGATTTGTTAGTCCATGTAGCTTACAGAAAACTAGTAATCAAATGCAATGATTACTTATAGCTTTGTCAACCCAGGGATTATATTCATCCAGGTTTATTTTTCTCTTTTCTCTTACCCTTCTAGCATTTGCCCAAAGAACAGTTGCTCCAGACTCCCCTTCAATCAAGGAAGATGCCCCAAGTTTACTGATGGATGGAAGAAGTCCACAACCCAGAAAGGAGGAATATGAGAGCAAAAACAGCAAAATGTAATTAGTTACTCTACCTGAGTGTTTTACAAATAATAGCATATGTATCCTTGCCAGTTTGGCCCAGATAGTCTAGCAGACATGCCTTCAGCTTCTGCTCTTCAACATTGCCAAACACTGGCTGAAATACAGTGCAGTTGGTCTTTGTGGATGATATAAGTTAAACCAACCCAAATAATATCAGCTCGTGAATGACATACAGCTAACTTATTGGCACCTTACACCAGCAGAGAAAGAAGAATATTTTTCACCTTGCATTTTCCATTTTCAGGTGTAGTCAGTCACATTTTTCTGACCAAAATTTGGATTTTTGGAGGTCTTTCAAAAATGACTGGCTGAAAAAGAGGAAAATGAGTTCTCCTTGAGGCAGAAGTTGCTGGCACTTTGAATTCAGGGAGCATTTATATACAAGTGATTTTATTTTGATGCTTTCTCCCTCATAAATTATCATGTGTTATAACATGTCATGGAGATATGCATATATAATATTAGACAGTCCACTTTATAAACACTCAGGATTGTTAACATCTACCATCTCAGCAGTCTGTTACTACATGCAGTATCTTAAAATTATTTCCAATCATCCATTTTTGTAACAATGAAGAATTTACAAATGAAATCTGAATTGTTAAGAGTTATAAAGAATTTGTAGCATAGTTTATTTATTTGTCTTTTTGTGGCCAAATATCCCACTGTGATCACTCCGGTCATATCCTGGACCTTCTTTGGTTTACTCTGACCAGAATCATAGCACCAAACTCCTTTGTCCATGAGATTTACTTTTCAAGAGTTCTAGTATAATCTGGTACTATCTATCTGAATTCTTTGAGTATCTTAAGAGTCTTTCTCAACATCAGAGTGTTTTTAAGAACCTATTCTCTTTACATGCTGATTTACCAGTGAAGAAAGATTTTTATTAAATGCTAAATAAGAGTGAACAGCCAGTAACTAAATCCCACTGGGTCATGATGGAAGGACTCTGAATAGAGGCAAGGGCAATAAAGCAGTATCTTCATAATGTGCGTTACATTTTGTGTTTGTTCAAATCTACTTGCTTTTTAGAGCTCTCACATTTCATAAAGATGTTTCTTGTTCTACTCACGATGTGTTTTCCTAACTTACGGTATTTAAATGTGCAGAAGAAATGTCATTCTCCATGAACTTAAATGCAACAGTTACTACAGAAGACAGAATGTTTTATTTCACAATTTACCGATGTAACGTATACAACCTCTGATAATGCAGCCATGCATTTTATCATTTCCAAAAACCTTTTACTGAGTTGTTGCTATAAGCTAATAACGGTGTTAAGAAGGAAAAAGAGACCCCAAAACAGATGCGCATGTCCCAAACTTTATTTGGCATTAGGAGTTACATGAGAAAGGAGTGATGTGTTCATGCTGGCTGGAGAAATTCTGGAGTAGACACCACGAAGCGGGCTTGATTTGGTTGTGTCTCACCTTAACCTTAAGACCTAGAGCTGCTAGCTAATGTGCTAACGAACACCAGAGGTTTCATTGCAAGTGGAATTAGTACTCTTTAGTGATATCTGGGATATTGAGAAATTAAGTCAGTATTTTCATTGATGTTTTAACTAATACCATTTTTATCTATGTGGATCTAAATGACTGGGAAGAAAATAAGGGAGAAATTAACAGGTTTTACTTAAATCCTATAGATGTTAGACAGCTTTTCATTTAATGCATTAGTAGGAACTTCATGTGGTCCATTCTATTTAATAGAAACTGATCTAAAACATTATTAGCTTTTAGTGGGGAAAAAAAGGATAATAAGCTTTTATTTAAAAACTCTTTGGTCATTAGAAAGAGTTACATCAGGCCGGTTAAGCCTGAAAAGTGGAGGTAGCTCAGATTATGTACTTGGTACATCCTTGAAAACATGTTAGTTGATGATTTTATAACAGAGAAGGATCTTTTGAAAGGGCTTTTTTTAATCTGGAAAAAAATAAAGCGTTATATATTATTGAAGGCCCTATACTATGGTTGGATGAATGAAGGTGTCTGACTTTAAGTATGGAACACACAAGAACTTCAAAGGCAAAGTCAACATTTTGTGAGAAACAGTTTTGTCGAAATTCTTTGGCCCTCTGTTTATGTGGCGTTAAGTCCAGGGACCTGTCTCCTCTGAGAATTTTTCCTATCTCTTGCAGTCACTATAAGCTTGAGTTGGAAATTTAAAAGGAATGCTAAGGAAACACTAATAGCTTGGTTTGTACATTTCAGAAGCCAGAACGGTTTTCCCTTTACTCACCCCTCTGGCAGGATAACGTGTGATATCAGCCCCATTGAGCTGAGGCTGGTCGGCCATGTTGCTTGTAGCAGTAGGACATTGGATGGGATAAACCTTATTCTGGAAATGATCGTGGTCCCAGACTTAATTTGAAGACTGACCTTTTCGGTTGAATAATTTTGATTCTTCTGGCCATCTTTCTCCCTAAACACACTAAACTTCCACTGAAGTTACTGAAGGCTGCAGATGGGAGAAACACAGCTGGGAGAAATCTGGCTTGATGTTTTTCCCATTGGCTAAGGTTATTATTATTTCCTTGACTAATGTCTGATTTGAAGGCTGGAAACCAGTTGGTTATATAACATCTTATGCATCTGGCTTACCAGAATCACAAAGTTTCCTTCTTGTTACAGTTTACATATTTTTACTAATAGATAAAAACCTATAGCTGAGCAAAACCGTGCACATAAGGCATTTAATTTAAAGGTTATGTGGATAAAAAGCACCTCCCTGCTTAGCTAAGAATGCAGTTAAGCCTCTTTTTCTTCATTTTCCTCCTTTCAACTGTGGCAAATGCATGAGGCTCAGGTCAGAGGTATATGAAGCATTCCTATAATCACAGTGATTATTACATGTTCCCTAATCTATATCGAATCTTATCGTTAAAAAACAAATAATTGTTTCGTGTAGGACTTAAATCTTCCATAGAATTAGGTATTGTATTTACTTTGCAAGCCCCTTTTTAGGAAGGGGTAAATATCTCAAATTGTTTTACTGAGAAGTTGTAATATAAGCCCAACTACATGACGGCACACAAGCGCGGCCAGGAGGAGCTACCCGACGTCCGAGGACAGGAGCAGAGGCTGAGCTTTGCTGGAGCAGCCATGGAGAGATACCCCACATCCAAGGTAAGAGAAAACCAAGTAAGATGGTAGGCATTGAGAGAGGGCATCAGAGGGCAGACAGACTGAAACCACAATCACAGACAACTAGCCAGTCTGATCACATGGACCACAGCCTTGTCTAACTCTGTGAAGTTAAGCCATGCCCTGTGGGGCCACCCAAGACGGACGGGTCATGGTGGAGAGGTCTGACAGAATGTGGTCCCCTGGAGAAGGGCATGGCAAACCACTTCAGTATTCTTGCCTTGAGAACCCCATGAACAGTATGAAAAGGCAAAAAGATAGGACACTGAAAGATTAATTCCCCAGGTTGGTAGATGTCCAATATGCTACTGGAGATCAGTGGAGAAATAACTCCAGAAGGAATGAGGGGATGGAGCCAAAACAAAAACAACACCCAGTTGTGGATGTGACTGGTGATAGAAGCAAGGTTCGATGCTGTAAAAAGCAATATTGCATAGGAACCTGGAATGTTAGGTCCATGAATCAAGGCAAACTGGAAGTGGTCAAACAGGAGATGACAAGAGTGAAAATCAACATTCTAGGAGTCAGCAAACAAAGATGGACTGGAATGGGTGAATTTAACTCAGATGAGCATTATATCTACTACTGTGGGCAGCAATCCCTTAGAAGAAATGGAGTAGCCATCATAGTCAACAAAAGAGTCTGAAATGCAGTACTTGGATACAATCTCAAAAACAACAGAATGATCTCTGTTTGTTTCAAGGCAAACCATTCAATATCATGGTAATCCAAGTCTATGCACCGACCAGTAACGCTGAAGAAGCTGAACTTAAACGGTTCTATGAAGACCTACAAGACCTTTTAGAATTAACACCCAAAAAAGATGTCCTTTTCATTATAGGGGACTGGAATGCAAAAGTAGGAAGTCAAGAAACACCTGGAGTAACAGGCAAATTTTGCCTTGGAGTACAGAATGAAGCAAGACAAAGGCTAATAGCGTTTTGCCAAGAGAACGCACTGGTCATAGCAAACACCCTTTTCCAACAACACAAGAGAAGACTCTACACATGGACATCACCAGATGGTCAACACCGAAATCAGATTGATTATATTGTTTGCAGCCAAAGATGGAGAAGCTCTATACAGTCAGCAAAAACAAGACCGGGAGCTGACTGTGGATCAGATCATGAACACCTCATGGTCAAATTCAGACTTAAATTGAAGAAAGTAGGGAAAACCACTAGACCATTCAGATATGACCTAAATCAAATCCCTTATGACTATACAGTGGAAGCGATAAATTGATTTAAGGGACTAGATCTGATAGAGTGCCTGATGAACTATGGATGGAGTTTTGTGACATTGTATAGAGGATAGGGGTCAAGACCATTCCCAGGAAAAAAATGCAAAAAAGCAAAATGGCTGTCTGAGGAGGCCTTACAAATAGCTGTGAAAAGAAGGGAAGCAAAAAGTAAAGGAGAAAGGGAAAGATATTCCCATTTGAATACAGAATTCCAAAGAATAGCAAGGAGAGATAAGAAAGCCTTCTTCAGTGATCAGTGCAAAGAAATCGAGGAAAACAATAGAATGGGAAAGACCAGAGGTGTCTTCAAGAAAATTAGAGATACCAGGGGAACATTTCATGCAAAGATGGGCTCAATAAAGGACAGAAATGGTATGGACCTAACAGAAGCAGAAGATATTAAGAAGAGGTGGCAAGAATGCACAGAAGAACTGTACAAACAAGATCTTCACGACCCAGATAATCACAGTGGTGTGATCACTCACCTAGAGCCAGACATCCTGGAATGTGAAGTCAAGTGGGCCTTAGAAAGCGTCACTATGAACAAAGCTAGTGGAGGTGATGGAATTCCAATTGGACTATTTCAAATGCTGAAAGATGATGCTGTGAAAGTTCTACACTCAATATGCCAGCAAATCTGGAAAACTCAGCAGTGGCCACAGGACTGGAAAAGGTCAGTTTTCATTCCAATCCCAAAGAAAGGCAATGCCAAAGAATGCTCAAACTACCACACAACTGCACTCATCTCACACGCTAGTAAAGTAATGCTCAGAATTCTCCAAGTCAGGCTTCAGCAATACATGAACCATGAACTTCCAGATGTTCAAGCTGGTTTTAGAAAAGGCAGAGGAAAAGAGATCAAATTACCAACATCCGCTGGATCATCGAAAAAGCAAGAGAGTTCCAGGAAAACATCTATTTCTGCTTTATTGACTATGCCAAAGCCTTTGACTGTGTGGATCACAGTAAACTGGGGAAAATTCTTCAAGAGATGGGAATACCAGACCATCTGACCTGTCTCTTGAGAAACCTGTATGCAGGTCTGGAAGCAACAGTTAGAACTGGACATGGAACAACAGACTGGTTCCAAATAGGAAAAGGAGTACGTCAGGCTGTATATTGTCACCCTGCTTATTTAATTTATATGCAGAGTACGTCATGAGAAATGCTGGACTGGAAGAAACACAAGCTGGAATCAAGATTGCCGGGAGAAGTATCAATAACCTCAGATATGCAGATGACACCACCCTTATGGCAGAAAGTGAAGAACTAAAGAGCCTCTTGATGAAAGTGAAAAAGGAGAGTGAAAAAGTTGGCTTAAAGCTCAACGTTCAGAAAACTAAGATCATAGCATCCGGTCGCATCACTTCATGGCAAATAGATGGAGAAACAGTGGAAACAGTGGCTGACCTCATTTTTCTGGGCTCAAAAATCACTGCTGATGGTGATTGCAGCCATGAAATTAAAAGATGCTTACTCCTTGGAAGGAAAGTTATGACCAACCTAGACAGCACATTAAAAAGCAGAGACATTACTTTGCCAACAAAAGTCTGTCTAGTCAAGGCTATGGTTTTTCCAGTGGTCACGTATAGATGTGGACTATAAAAAAAGCTGAGCACTGAAAACTTGATGCTTTTGAACTGCGGTGCTGGAGAAGACTCTTGAGAGTCCCTCAGATTACAAGGGGAGCCAACCAGTACATCCTAAAGGAGATCAGTCCTGGGTGTTCATTGGAAGGACTGATGTTGAAGCTGAAACTCCAATACTTTGGCCACCTGATGCAAAGAGCTGGCTCATTGGAAAAGACCCTGATGCTGGGAAAGATTGAGGGCAGGAGGAGAAGGGGATGACAGAGGATGAGATGTTTGGATGGCATCACCGACTAAATGGACATGAGTTTGAGTAAACTCCGGGAGTTGATGATGGACAGGGAGACCTGGGGTGCTAGGGTTCATGGGGTCGCAAAGCATCGGACACGACTGAGCCACTGAACTGAACTGAACTGAACGTTATATGGGGAAGGCCAAGAATGTGAATGGTCACTGGGAAGCTATTCCTTTCTCAAGATTCTTACACCCCTCCTCAAACAAACTGTCCCAGTGTTTTCTCTCAGTTTAAAACAAAACAGAAAATTTGTGATTTTCATGGCTTTCAAATGCGGAAGCTGTCCTCACGAAAGCATCTGGTTTTCTTGGATCAAAACTAAACCATGAACCTTAAGCTGCATAGTAAGTTTGGGAAAGTTTGTATATAAAGGCATTTCATGCTCTGAAGTATGATACAAAAATAGTCACATCTTTCAACTTTTAAGTTCTTGAAAGTTTAGGAGTAAAAACATATCAGCTTATTCCCTATTTGAGGAGAGGAATTTAACCATGAAAGATTTCATTTAGTTTCATTTCCATACAAAACACAACACATCTCATTTAAGGCTAGGAGAAATGCTTACATCTAGAAGCAGAACTTTGGACTACTTCTTTGAACTAAGCCCCCAAATAAATTTCAGGGAAGTCTCCCTTGCTTTTGATGAATGACAAAGTAAACAAATCTGCTGTGCTCTGGTAAAACCAGCTGAACCTTCAAGTTCTAACCTCATCTGTCCCCATCTTAGCCTCTGCAGCTCTATCCACCCCACACCCACATCCTACCCAAATCCAAATCCAAACTGAGTCACTTGGAGTTTTACCAAGTCAGCCTCTACTATTCACCTCTGGAGTCTGATACGTCTCTGCAGCCTACAATGAAGGGTCTTGCCGACTGGTGTTTGTAGCACTTTCATGTCTTTAAGGACCAGCCAATTAAAAGGATTTGAATGTCACGTGTCTTTGGCTACTCTCGTGGTTGAAAACCCAGGAATACTTCTGTGGCTGGTATCTCTTCTTCCATAATACAGCTGAACTCTGACATAGTCCAAAGCCACGAGACACTTGTCGGCCTGAACTTGCTGCCTTGCTCTCTGCTGGAATATGTGGTATTTCTAAACATAGCAGCATGTTAGATCTCTTTCAGGAGGATAGTAAAAACAACATATAATCTGATAATCTCCACCTTTCAGGGGTTTCCTAGGTGGCGCTAGTGGTAAAGAACCTGCCTGCCAATGCAGGAGACATAAGAGAAATGGGTTCGAGCCCTGGGTTGGGAAGATCCCCTGGAGGAGGGAAGATCCCCTGGAGAATCCCATGGACAGTGGAGCCTGGCAGGCTACAGTCCATGAGGTTGCAAAAAGACACAACTGAAGCCACTTAGCATGCATGCACCACCTTTCAGAATGTAAAACCTTATGCTTTTGAGCATATAGGTGGGGGCATGAAAAAAGTGCTGCAGTAGCCAAATTAGAGCCATACATTTATAACCTGTAATTGTAACAGTAACTTGCTGTTCTACAGCATTGGTTGCATACTTGTCATTCCCTGGAATGAATGCTGTTTTCCTCAAACTGGCAGATGGTGGACATTTATGCCCAGACTGTCTTCTATCATCTCTCCATAGATCCTCTCGAGTTGACACCCTCTCATTTTTCATCCTTTGGTAAAGCATTTTGACTGGCATTATTTAAATAAAAAGCAAAAATTACCACTTATCCTTAAATATAGGAGTTCTGTGTCATCTGTATACTCAACTGAAAATAAAAGATCAGAATACTGGCTTGAAGCAGTATTTTTTTAAACAAAATTAGTGGATATTAAACCACCACCAGTTCAGATGTCATAATTTAAGAGAAAATATTTTAGTCTGAGGGAAAGAAGGATAATATCATATGTTCATTTGTAACTAGTTGGACAATCTCCTTTAGATTCTGACTTCATGTTTTTGTAAAATCATGCTTGTTTTGAAAGTGTTACCAGTCCTCCAGAGTTGGTCCCCCAGCAAGGGTCCTTCTGCCCAGTGTTCATCAAGCCAATAGAACAAGAAGCAAAAAGGAGCTTTATTCTTTGATCAGAGAATAAAGAGGTATGAGCTCTGGAGGACACAGTCTCCTGGACTGGCCATGGATAGGGCTGCTTTATAGGGGTCCCAGAAGCAGGGAGGGGAGGGGGCAGGGGTCTGATGAGGGGGGCACAGCTGGGCGGCTGAGAGCCCAGATCACAGTGTTGGGTGCAGTGTCTCTGCATACCGCCCACTACCATCATCTTGAATCAATGTTGTGAGCTGCCTTCAGCATAGCCCATCGGAGCTGTGTCCAGAATGGCCATTTGGCCCTGGGAACTCTGGTCTGAAAGGCCGGATTGGAGGCCTCTGCATGCCATAAGCAAGTGGAACTAGACTAAGGACCAAGGGGAAAAAAAAGTTAGACTTTATTTTATTACCCATATTCTATTTTTATTTCCTGTGAATTTTTTATGGACTTTGCCTGTGACAATGGGACACATCTTATTTTTATGATATGTTTTCCATCAAATTACAGTCTCCTTTTTTTTTTTCCCTTGCAAATGTTTCAATTTATTTCTGAATCATTTGAAGCCACCAAGGGTTCAAATGGCTTTTAAAAGCCCCAACTTGGCCAATAGTGTGAAAACTTGTACTTCAAGATAGTGCATCTCTCTTTGTTCTTGACATAATATATTTCAATTGGAAATATTTTTTCTCTCCAAGTGTCTCTCATTTCTTCCCCTGGGATCCATAGTCATTTCCTCAAGGATCTTTGGAAGCCGATTGTGTCCTTGATTTGGGCCAACTTGTAGACTTGAGTCATGCTCACGTGCCTGGACATGCATTTCAAGATACCAAGACAATGGCACCATAAAGAGTTAGATTAACATATGAAACACAAGTTGTTTTGTTTTAATGATCTGGCTGGTCTGTTAACTAGGTGGGAAAGACTTCTCTTGGTGAGACAAGATTGTTTCTCTTCATCCTTGTGTGATGATACACAGCTGTTTTTAAGCAGTTTGGCCATCTGATGAGAGGAGCTGACTCATTGGGAAAGACCCTGATGCTGGGAAAGATTGAGGGCAAGAGAAGAGGGTGACAGAGGATGAGATGGTTGGATGGCTTTATTGACTCAATGGACATGAGTCTGAGCAAACTCCAACAGCTAGTGAAGGACAGGGAAGCCTGGCGTGCTGCAGTCCAGTACGGGGTCACAAAGAGTCAAACACAACTTAGCGACTGAACAACAATATGTATTTCATATATCAGGACTTATTTCTATCCCTTTTTTTTTTTTTAACTTTAAAGCCAACAGAGCAATTCCCAAAATATGTGTCATGTTGGACTTAGGATTTAAAATCTAGATGTCTTAATATATCCCCTTACAAGATACTTTTTTTTCCTTTTCAGCTCCTAAAGCCAGCTATTATCAGATCATACTGCATAACTCTCACTCAGTGTTATCCCTAGGGTAGTGGTAACGCTAGTTTAGGTTCTGTTTGTCCATTATTGCTGAGCACTTAGCTGAATAAAGGAATGGAGAGTGGCAGGAGTTCTGTAAAATGATATGAACACAGAGGAAGCTGTGTCGCCTTCAACAACAATATCTTAAACTGTTTACTTGAAAGAAGAAACTGCAGTAGCCCTCCATCCTTTATCTGATGCAAGATCCTGGAAAGCAGCATTATGAGAAGTCCTGTTGAACTTGTGCACCATTAAGTCCCATTTCTGATGAAAACAACACTGTTCCTTAATGTTCTTGATGGACTGCTCACTGGCAGTGTGGACTGGGATGCAGAGTGGCCTTATTGCAGATATTTTTTTTTGTCTGAGTGCCCTGTGTTTGTCTGTCATTTGGGATTTTCATCTGATTTATTCCGCAGGTGTGATTTATGACGGCCATTTTGAAAACTTCCCATCACACTGAACCTCGAGCTGTCGGTTACCGGAAGTAAAGCAGCCATGGTGGCAAAGCCATCTAACATGGTGGCCTAGGGGAGGTCAGGCAGTTAAAGGAAGTTCAGAGAAGCCTAGAGACTCTGGCCTCCTTTTATTTATTTATTTATTTTTATTATTACTATTATTTTTTTCACTCCAAGCTGAATAAAATAGATGCATCAGTTCCAACGAGGAACTTCCTGCCCAGAGTCACTGGCAGAGCAGTCTCCACCAAACAGCTGCAAACTTGAGAGACCTCACACTGCTGGCCAAGGTTCATTCTGTGCTTTGACTTAAGACCGCAGCCGGTAAAGCCAGTGTGTTCCGTGGAAAGAGTTTCCCACTTTTTCCATTGGAGCAGCCTTTAGTGAGGTTAGTTGGACTGTTCCAAATTAACAGTGGTGGGTCATTGCTCATTTTTTAAATTTTAACTGTGCGTAAACCTACTGATTAGATTCCACTGAGGACAAATCATAATTTTCTGAGGAAAATACATATCTTTTTATTCAGTATTTCTTACAGCATTGGTTTTCAAAGTGTGGTCCCCAAACCAGTGACACCAACAGCAAGCACCTAGGAGCCTGTAAGAACTACGAATTTCTCATCTCCAGACCTAAGGACTTAGAAACTGGGAAAAGTGCCAGCAGTCTAGGTTCTGATAAGTCTTCTAGGTGATTCTGATGAATGCTGAAGTTCAAGAGTCATATGAACTTAAAAGTTCATTTAACTACAGCCTTCTCTGAGTTTTAGTCTCTATCCCCAAACTAAAAATATATACATATATATATTATTTTCCAGTTCCCAATATATGTTCTCCCAGGTATCCAAACTATGACTCCAGGCCCAAGGTCACCCAGGTTAAGGAGATAAAGCAGCTTCCAAAGGTGCTTGATTTACTATTAGAGGTCACTTCTCCCTTTGCTTCACCTACCAAGCTTCTATTAACAAGAGCTCATCAACCATTCAGAATCATCATCAGGGCATCTAATTAAATCAGGACCTACAGGTATAGCTCTTCTGTCTGGTGAAATGCAGGCTAATATTTGATTAGCAAAAGGATGTGAACTTCTTTGGAGCTGAATTTTTATCCTGTTTCCTCCCAGGAACTTGAGAGCAATCTGATTTGGGGCCTTGGTTCTGTATTGTCATTTTACATGTGATTTCAATTTTTCCTGTCTATACCAGTGGCTCACAGTCATCCATTATGTGTCAGAGTAACATTTCCAGACTCTGTCACTTTAAGAAAGATTTTGATTTAATGCTTGTTGAACGTTCAAGTCTCATCCAACTTTTCCTCATTGTCTGCAACTGAGACCAGGGATTTATTGCATCATTCCATCTCTTTATCCTCTGATAATTAATGGCTATATAGAATTTATCTTGGCTTTTTATCTTACATTTTGTACCCTCCATTATGTATCATTGATCATTTGACTGGTTTCAAATCAGGTTGCTTCCCCATCCCTGTATATACTTAGAAATGGACTAAATCAAAATCTATACAGAATTCTCAAATTCTCTTAATGAAAGCTTTTCAAGCACTTCTTTCAGTTTCTGAACACTTGAATTAAGTATTACCCTATGCCATACATCAAAGAAAGTGTGGTTTTTGGAAGAGTGCTTGTTTTTTGACCAACTACACTGTGACAGGACCCATCCAGAGACTTTGCTAAGGACCTCACACCCCCAGCTAGCCAACTGCAACACTAAAATTACTGAAAAGTACAGGTCTTGCATAAATAACAAAACCAAGTAAGTTGCAAATAGCGTAACCCCTCAACTGTGTTTGAAATGTCTTCAGTTATTTTAGGGTTTGAAATTCATACCAGGTAGATACAGAGATACTTTTTTTTTATAAAAGCCGTTTGAATATACAGATGCATTGTATTACACCTTTTGCTATATGCTTTGGAAAATCTTCCCATTGTTGAATGGGGACTGTGCCATACTGTGGGGACATGTTCATACGTTACTCAGGATTAGTGACCTTCTATCCAAGAAAGCATTATTTCCATTAATTCAGTTGTCTATCATTTCCATATCATTCATTAATTAGTGTGAATCTAGTGTGTCTTGTTTAATTGGCTAAAAAAGTTTTCTGTACATATTACCAATCTTAACCTTATAATTTTAAAGTATTTAAATATAGTTTCTTCATTTAATGCACTGATATATTTGATTAGTTGGATATGTATGTTTAAATGTGCTCATACTTCTTAATTCCTGCTTACCAATTGTAATAGTTATGCACAATTTGAAATTGATACAACTAGACTTGCACGTGCTAAACCTTTCTTGCCTATCAACATTTTGCTGGTTATTGTTCTCAGAAAAGAGAAGGAAACTGAACTTTTGAAAGGTAAGTAAAAAGTTATGTATATTTAGATAGTATCAAATAATACAGGAAGACAGCCAAAACCCTTCCATTATCCTTGATCTCTTTTGAATGTAACCACTAAAGATGAAGGATCAATTTGGCACAGCCATTCAACCCAAAATAATTTTTCTTGTTTTAATATTTTGCTTTTGGGCAACGTTTACTTTCCAGAAACAAGAATATTGTGTACATGTGAAAATGTATTATTCATTGGGCATTGCATGAAGATTTCATTCAGATTCTGAGAACTGTTACTGAAGATGGGCTGAGCTTCTCATGGACAGATCTCATGTGAGAACAATCGGTTCTGGAGCCACTGAGATCCAGATGTCCAACTGAACAGCTGCCATCCTCTGCAGTAACCTTGACATCACTGCTTTTGAGCTGTGACCATGTGTTATGCATTTCTTATCCTGAAGCCCATGATTGAGGTCAGATGTTGTCTACCCTTAATTTTGCCCTTTGGGACTCTTTATATTTCTCCATGGGATGTACGGGCTCAGATACTGGTACCACAGAGCAGCTAAAGGAAAACTTTCCCATGCAATGTTCATGCAAGTAGATGTTCAGGCTAATTTTTCATTACCCTTAAATATTTAGTGTTGATTGCTCTTCTCAGACAGTGATTATAAGTGAACTGGGAACAAAGTAGGCACCTACAGAAGAAAGAAGAAAATGTTATGGGGTCTGTAACTTGGCTATTATCTGTAGAAAGCAATGTTTGATCAATTTACAAAAGTGACACTGTTACCAACAGAATTACTTACCTTTTGCTGGTAGCATCCTGGGAGCTAATTCCCAAGTTATCCATAACTTATGTGAAGAGACATTTGTTAATATTTGGAATCCACGTAGGTGTTGGGAAGGTCAGACCAAAGTAATTCATCACCACTTTAATATTTGTAGTGCATTTTGTCATCATGAGCCAAAGGTCTAGAATAGAGAAAAATGTGCATAGTAGGAACCAAGTATTAGGTTTTTATTATTGTTTTGATATCATAATAGATCAAACATCATCTTAACTCTTACAATCAATATTGTATTGAGAATCAGAATCTTTGAAAGCTACGTAGAAAATTGCTGAATGCAATCAGTGGTACCTAGAAAGCATCTTTAATTGATGAATTATGTATATTTGCTTTAAATATAATTATACTGTATTTCTAAATTACAAGACGCTTCACTAGACAGTAAGCTCTTTAAATAAAGGTGCCATGTTTTGTCTAGCATAGTGGATGGGTGTATTTTCAGTCTTTGGAAGGTATTTGTAACTGAACTAACCACATGTACACCATCAACCATCCTTCCCTGTGAGCAAACAGTGTTTATGAACTGATCTGGATTAAGCCAGATTTGCAGAACCGTTCAGCACTTAACAGGCCAGTTGCCAGAGTATATTCATGAAAATTCAAATCATAATGTCCTTGGAATTTCCTAAGGGTTTAAACTATGTCTTCAGAGCCATGATGGCAGGAAAGCCGAACCAATCAGATAGCACCCCTGCATCCCCAGTATTGATGACTGACTTACTGAGCGTGAAATTTGCTGAATTTCCCATAATGAATAGCCATTAAATATTGATATCTACATTATCATTGCACGCACCATCTCTTGTGTTTGTGTAAGTGTCTAATTGAGGCCTGAGAATATGTTGGCCATCACATTTGTGGATCGTTTTAGAGATTCCTATCATCACCGCATAGTTTGCCATGCCAAGCCTTTTCCCCTGAATGGCTAATGAAGAACAAAGTCCTTGAGATGGTAACGTTGGTCCCTTAAACCCCAAGTTAATTTTGCTCTGGTACTTGAATTAGGAAAGTGGAGAGGCCCATGTGATGAATTAAGATCAATTGCTCCATGATTATTGACTTTTCAATATCATCTGCCAGAACTGGTGCTTCACCCTCTACACAATAAGGCAGGTAAATCTTTGCTAGGTTTATAGGCCTGCCGATATCCAGCCAATCTGTGGCTAATTGTGGTTTTGTTGCCTATTCAGCCTACTAGCATTCCTTTATTCCAGGATGTTTTGCTTGAAAAACTCACTTAGTTCATATGCCAATTTCTTGTCAGTTAACAATTTATTTGCTGACCAGCTAAGCGTCTACTACAAAAATCACAGAAAATTGTGTACTTCCGTTCTTCTTCATCTTTCCTTTTAGTACTTCCTTTCTCTCCACATTGCTAGCAATCCAAAACCCTTTCTACCATAGTTAGGTTTTGCATACTTTGAAGTTTAGGTCAAAAAGCTTGAGTGGCCCGAGATCCAGCACTTTTCGCTTCCTTACGTTTATAATAATGCAGTATTGCTGAAGCAGTGGATAATGTGCTTTTCATCTGTCTTTTATAACCTGCATGAACAAGATTTGGCCTTACGATAAAACTGTGTGCTATGACATAATTAGATAATGCCATTTTTTCAATATGGCTAACCGTCACACAGCCTGATGCTTGCCAGCCTAAGAAGTAGTACAATTGATTATAAACTTTTGATGCAGGCATAATGAAAGAAATTATGAAACTTTGGACTTTGTGTTACTGATTATAACTACGAAAGTGCATATTATTCTGCATGGTTCAGGACAACACAATCATGAGATTAAGGAATCGTGAGATGATAAGAATGAGAATGACTAAACTTTCCTTTTCCTAGACCCATACCACCTGTTAGTATTAATTGAGCTACATTCCTTTTTATATACAGGTAAATAAATTAGGGATTAAATTCATTGTGAGGTAGAGGGTAATACTGATACAAACAACTTTGATTCAGCAGCTCAGGTAATACCGTTCTATTTGAAACCATCCATCAGTTTCCTTTGATCTTTATTTTAAAACAACCAAAAGCAAAGCATTGCATTTTATGGCCTTAGTCCTTAGCATGAACAATAAATATATTAGACTGTATTTTTATTGGATAGGTTAGTATTGAGGGTCATCTAACTCAAACTGGACGTCTCAGAGTAAACTCACTAGGTTAACATTGGGATTAGCAAAGAATGGCATTGGAGATTCTCCCCCATGTGCCTGTCTTTTAAGAAATGACAAAATATAATAAAATGGGTTATAAATCTCTGTGCAGATGCCATGGAAAGAATATCCTTAACCTGTATACCCTTCACCTCCAGGATATCAATAGTAGCTGACATAACCTCAGTGACTTTTGTCCTAAAGCCTTCTAATATATTGAACATGGGAGAAGATACCACTAATCAATGACTACCAAAAGCTTAGCACTGTAGTGAGTGCTGTGAAATAAGCAAGGAAGGCAGGACTCCTGCTATTTTAGCTGTAAAGTAAATATTTGGTGAATGAATGTAATATAACAATAACAAAAAAGTTAAAGAACTTTTTAATTCCTCTCTGTGTGAAGAAGAGCAATATTTTCCTTTAAAGGGCTTTTCTACCCAGACAATATTTAATTTTTGTTCTTGTTTGACAAAATACAACAATCCCAGAATTATAGTCAGTTTTTAAAAGAAGGTTCTAGGTCATAGAAACTTTATTTTCACTAGAGAATATTATTATTTATGATATATTCCCAACGAAGTTTAAGAATCACTCTAATACATGTTTTAGGTTTAAATGCCAAAGTAGGAGTTGGAGTATTTAAAACGAACTAGAATTTACATGCATCCAAATGGGTGGATTTAAAAACATGGTGATCCATTTGGCTATTCTGCATGCTGCCAAGGGGAGGAGCCTTGGGACCAGAGGAATCCTGGCTACTTCAGCCACTAATCACCTATATGCCACTGAGCTCGCCATTTCACTTCTTCTGTCTCTTAGCTGTTAATGGAGGCAGTTGGACTAAATGGTTTTCTGAGTCACTTTCTATTTCTGATGGTTTGTAAGTGTGCTGTTCACATGTACAATTGCATTCTTCCCTAGACTAAAAGTATTGTGTGTAGTCTGAATCTCTACCTCAAAGCTAGTTCTAAGAGATATCAAACCATGTTTGGATAATTGTAATTGTAACTGTGCTGGGTTCAGTCGTGTCTGACTCTTTGTGACCCATGGTGTGTAGCCCCCCAGGCTCCTCTGTCCATGGGATTCTCCAGGCAAGAATACTGGAGTGGGTTGCCCTTTCCTTCTCCAGGGGATCTTCCTGACCCAGGGATCGAACCCACATCTCCTGCATCTCCTGCATTGGCAGGTGGGTTGTTTACCGCTATGCCACCTGGGAAGCTTTGGATCATAAACCTTGTCAATGATCCATTCAATAATCATCTTTTCATAAAATCACTTTACTTGCACAATCTGCCTTCCTCCTTTTTCCATGTTATGTTTGGTTTTTAAGTGGTGTAGGATTAGAATTCTGCCTCTACCACTGACTGGTGCCGGGGTAAGTGTGATTCGAGGTAATCAACATTTCTGAGCTCTTTTATCTCATCTGCACAATGGAATTGATTGTGTCTACTTCAAAAGAACTGTTAGGAGACTTATATCCAATGGTAATTGAAAAATGCCAGGCTCAGAATGTGGCACTCAGTCATTCTCCATGAAGGTTTCTTACTTTTCTTTAACATCAACGCCTGATCCACTTCATTTGTAAAAATCTCCCATGAGCTCAGATTCTTGTCTCCACTTACTAAACAGCAATGGATCACTCTAACTGCACAAAAGTCAAAGTTGAAACTACTTGGATTCTAAAACATATTTATTCTGTTAAGTTGTATTAATTAATCAAACATTTACTGAGTGCCAACTCTATTCTGAAATAATTTCCATAGTTTAACTCATTTACTCCTGACAACAACCTTATAAGGTATTTTCCTTATTTTCCTTCAATAATCTATCGCAAGTGAGGAAACTGAGGCGCAGAGAGGTTGACTACCATACCCAAGGTCGTGCGTTTGTAAGTATGGAGCCCACAGTTGAATGCATGCGCTTTGTCTCTCGGTCACCTTTTCAAACAGCCATTTTATTCACTTTTATTTTAAAATGCAAAAGTGAAATGTTTAAAATGCAAAGGAATCAATGGCACTGAGGAGTTTGGGGGGTTTTGTTCTGTTTTGTTGCTGTTGTTGTGTTTTGGTGGTGGTGGTGGTTTTGTTTGTTTTTCCAGAAAGACTTAAACAGCATTTCTAGGAAAAGAAAGAGAGGCAAAACAGCTGTCAACTCCACTGACTTTGCTTAAATTTCAATAAGGCTCAATAATGCATTAGGTTTTGATAAATCCTTCCTGTAGGCCACAGGAGGCGTGAAAGAGCATCAGGTGGGCTTAGCGCCTAGAGGACTGAGCAGACTCCACTTCCTGTCTCTACGGACTAGCCAGTACCAAGCACTTTTTGTAAACTTGAATACTTGTCTGTCCTAATAAGCATGAAGTATATGCTTCTCTGCCTAAAGAAAGCCTCTGCTAATAAAAAGGACTTTTTGTTCAGCAGGGGGAAAAAAAAAACACAAACCAGTGTGGGTGTCGGAAGAAGCTGGGGCAAAGCGTGAAGAGAGGGTAGAGGGAGTGAGGGACTTCTCTTCTAACCGCCCTGTTGATGTGTGAGTGGAAGCTGGGAGTGAATTTCATGAGTACATATGGAATATGGAATTTTGCCACTGAATTCTTTCCTCCAGAGGTAATATTCTCAAGGGATGTTAATACAAGGGGAAAAGACCTGGGTGAAGAAAAGAATTTTCCTTCTTCAGGACGGCGTTCTCTCAGGATGACAGTGATGTTTGAGTGTCAGAAAGTGGTAATCGAAGACCAAGCATTTTATCATAAGCAAACAGGAAAACGAGCTACAATCTATGGAATCATCTCTGGTAAGTTGAAAAGAAACCCGGTCATATCAGCCTACTCAAGGACCCTTTTTCCTACTTAAAACCCTCTAAGCTTTCCAGGATGCATGGGCCTTTTGATCCTAATAATCATTCTGTACCAAGATCATCAAAATAGAAATCTGGTACATGTATCCAGATTGCCGGGAGAAATATCAATAACCTCAGATATGCAGATGACACCACCCTGATGGCAGAGAGCGAAGAGAAACTAAAGAGCCGCTTGATGAAAGTGAAAGAAGAGAGTGAAAAAGTTGGCTTAAAACTCAACATTCAGAAAACTAAGATCATGTCATCTGGTCCCATCACTTCATGGCAAATAGATGGGGAAACAATGACAGACTTTTTTTCCTTGGGCTCCAAAATCACTGCAGATGGTGACTGCAACCATGAAATTAAAAGACACTTTCTCCTTGGAAGAAAAGCTATGACAAACCTAGACAGCATATTAAAAAGCAGAGGCATTGCTTTGCTGACAAAGGTCCGTCTAGTCAAAGCTATGGTTTTTCCAGTAGTCGCTGAGCGCCGACGAATTGATGCTTTTGAACTGTGGTGTTGGAGAAGACTCTTGAGAGTCCCTTGGACTGCAAGGAGATCCAACCAGTCCATCCTAAAGGAAATCAGTCCTGAATATTCACTGGAAGAACTGATGCTGAAGGTAAAGCTCCAGTACTTTGCATCCACCTGATGCAAAGAGCTGACTCCTTAGAAAAGACCCTGATGCTGGGAAAGATTGAAGGCATGAGGAGAAGGGGACAACAGAGGATGAGATGGTTGGATGGCATCACCAACTCGATGAACATGAGTTTGAGCAAACTTCAGGAGTTGGTGATGGACAGGGAAACCTGGCGTGCTACAGTCCATGGGGTCACAAAGAGTGGGACACGACTGAGTGGCTGAACTGAACTGAACATGTGGATGTTGTGACTGCATCATGCTTTACAATCATAGATAACACACTAGGTGGGGAAGGACATTCATATTTTATGAAGTTCCTCATTTCATCATTAATGAATTAATCCTTTTACGAGTTATATGAATCACTCTTTTGGAGCATTCTGAAAGAGATAAAAAAAAACTGAAAACTTTTTTCAAGCAGCTGACTTAATGGATATCTGAATATCGGTTTCAAAAGCTGTTACTTATACAAGGCCAAAAAATGTCAATATGGGAAGTATAGCTGTTACAGAATTTTTCCAAGGTGGGAAAGGCAATAAATTACAAAGTACTGTACTAAGAGAATATATGGTTCTTAATAAGAGCAGCTGCTACTTCACTGAGGTGTACAATGTTTTAAAACTTGTTTTTTTCTGTTTTGCAAGTATGTTAATTAGTTCACTTGTTTTATTTAATTTATTACCATCCTACCTGTGTTGCGATTCTTAATTGTATGATGTGGTTTACATACATTGCTTTTAAGTGAGGGGAATGCCACCATGTGCCTCTGGTGTTTTTATGCTTAAAAAACAAAAAAGTGAAAACACAAGGACTGATCACCAACAGTTGTATGTCCTTGACTAGATTCTTTAGCCATGTGTGTACATAATGGTTTTCATGTGGGCAATTATCTGCTCACTTACCATGGGATAGTCTGCTGAAGTGAGCTTCAGTTTCAGTGACACAGGATGCAAGTGAGCAATATTAAAGTAGGCCCAAAATGCAGACTTTCCTTTTGAAGCTTTTAAGCCAGGAACATACATCAGTTGAAAAATAAGCTTATATTATATGAGACTTGCCACATATTGGGAAATATATAGCAGAAAGCAGGTACCTTCAGGTGTGCCTTAGCACAAACCTGTAACTCTTCAAGTAATAAAGTAAATCTTCACATGTTTTGAGAGACTTGAGAGGTTGCTGCTAATTGCATTTGGGAGGTTAAGTTAGGACAAATGAGAAATGATTTTGGCCTCAACTCTTCCAATTGGGAATTTTTCTGAAATGTATGAGTAGATTTTCTTAACTAGAAAAACAATGAATTTTGTCAGTGTATTTTTTATGATTTAGATCTAGCATGCCAGGGACATAATTCTCATATCAGTCATCATTGTATGATATAATAAATAGGTATAAATGAAGGAGGTGAGACCATCTATATTGTTGGACTCAAAATGGTGGGTAGCCAGTCACCACAGGACTCTATTACAGACCAGCCCTGTGCAGATTGTTGAAGGAGGTAAAGAAATACCATAATTCTTTGCTGTAGGGGGTTGTTTTATACATTTTGGGGTGTTTAGCAGTAAGCATTTCTGGCCTCTTTTTAGAGGGGCAGAAATAACAGACATACTTCCTGTGAGTGTAATAGGAATTAAGAAAATGGAAAAATAACACAGATCAAGGGAGATTTGGTAGAGGAAGTGGGTTATAAGCAGGATCTTGAAAGTTGGCAAGTCAGGTTAAACAATTTGATGACTAAGTGGTTACTGTTTTTTAACCAAAAGGAGGTCATTGGTGATCTTGATGAGAAAAATTTCAGTAAGCCACATTACAACTATTGGATGAGTCATAAGTTTCAAAGACAAATTCCTCTTCTGACCCATGCTCAAGCATAGCCTTAATATCCACCATATTGACAGAAGTGGATTTTAGGGGTCATGTGAACTTCTCCCCAGTACAATTCACACATGACCTAAACCATTCAGTGAGTTATTTCTCCTCCACATTTTTCCTGATTCTTCTTTCTTCTCCACTTCCTTCTCTTTCTTTTTTCTCTTGCTTGCATCATGTTTATTAACTTTTTTTCTTCCTCTTTCCCTTCAGTAGGCCAACAGAGGTCTGTGAGAAGAGAATCCACAGTTATGACCAGTGTATTAGTTTCCTGTTGTTGCTGAAACAAATTACCAGAAACTGGTGACTTAAAACTACAGAAATGTATTCTCTCACAGTTCCTGAAGCCAGCAGTCCAAAATCATTTTCACTAGATAGCAATCAAGGGCTGCATTTGCTTCAGGGGCTCTTAGGGAGAATCCGTTCATTGACCCTTCCAAGTTCTGGAGGCTGCCTGCATTCCTTGGCTTGTGGCCGCATCCCTCTAATCTCTATCTCATGGTCACGTGACCTCCTCTTCTCTGTATATCAGATTTTCCTCTGCCTCTCTCTTATAAGAACACTCATCTATGAAAATGAAAACCCTAGTTTGAAAAGATACGTGCACCTCAGTGTTCATAACAGCATTATTTCATTATTTATAATAGTCAAGACATGAGAGCAGCCTAAGTAACCATCAACAGATGAATGGATAAAGATCTCTCTCTCTCTCTCTCTCTCACACACACACACAAAGGAATATTATTCAATCATAAAAAGAATGAAATTCTGCCATTTGCAACAACATGGATAGACCTAGAGAGTATTAAGTTTAGATAAATAAATCAGAAAAAGACAAATACTCTGTTATCACTTGTATATGGGATCTAAAAATTAAATGGAGGTATATAACAAAACAGAAACAGACTCACAGTTATAGAGAACAAACTAGTGGTTACCAGTAGGGAGAGGGAAGAAGGGAGGGGCAAGCTGGGGTATGGGATTAAGAGACACAAACTACTCTGTATAAAATAGATAAGCAGCAAGAATATATTGTACAGCACAGGGAGATATAGATTTTTTTTTAAATAATAGCTATAAATGGAGTATAATCTACAAAAATATTGAATCACTATGTTGAACACTTGAAACTAATGTAATATTATAAATCACTATGATTACATTTAAGGCCCATTTAAATAATCCAGGATAATCTCCCTGTCTCAAGATCCTTAATCATGTCTACAAAAACCCTTTTTCCAAATAAGGTAATATTTACAGGTTCCAGGGATTAGGACCTAACATATTTGGGCACCATTATTCAGCCACCAAAATCAGAATATTACAAAGACTCCTTCCTTGACATATGGTAGACAACATTGCATCCATCCTGAACACACTGGAGCCTCTCTGGTGGATCTCACTTGCAAGCATGAGAAAGGAATCATACCTCTTCATGTGCCTTGTGCTCACTGGAACAGTGTTCTGTGTATGAGCAATACCTCCCTGCTAATGACTGGAAAAGGAAAAGGGAGCTCATTGTAACTTTCCAATTCCCTACCAACCATAAAGTCCTAAATAATGATGTTCGGGATTAAGGGTGTGTTCCTCATGGAGTGCTCCCTATTTTCCTCTGCAAACTTGAGAGTTTGTATTTTTTTTGGTAAGGAAGAGCTATGCCCTGGGCTTATTAGTTTCTGGTTCAAGTTGCCAATGTACCCTTATCAATTCAAGCTGGAGGAGATGTACAAAAGCACACAGGATCAAGAAGGAATCCTCTCAGCTAGAGATCCTGCTAAATTCACCTGAGAAACTAAGACTGCAAGAAAAAGATGCTTTGAACCCTTCATATTTACCTTTCTCTGAATAATCCCATCACCCACAAAGTATCTGGGTGACGATGAGGGGGCTGAAAATATGAACAAGGAGCATGAAAATTTGTGCCCACTTTCCTATCCATATCCATTATTGGCAGACCATTTTCACTTGCTCACTCCTGTAGCAGAGGGAATCCAGATGTATTTGCAAGCATTAATTTTTTATAGAGTTGTCTCTAAAGCCCTTGTATATCATTGTTCACCCACTCTCAAATTCTTATTCAGTGAATTTTAGAATAGCAATTCTAATGAGAAATATTACCCTTTTAAAAGAGCATTTTTACCATAACTCTAAGACATATTGTTATAGTCCCATACATTCAATAATTATTTTTACTTTTTCCAATGTTAGCTTAAGTGTTAGTTCCTCAGTTGTGTCCAACTCTTCGCAACTCCATGGACAGTAGCTTGCCAGGCTCCTCTGTCCGTGGGATTCTCCAAGCAAGAACACTGGAGTGGTTGCCATGCCCTCTTCCAGGGGATCTTCCTAACCGAGGGATTGAACCCGGGTCTCCTGCATTGCAGGTGGATTCTTTACCATCTGAGCCACCAGGGAAGCCCAGTGTATATTAAATGGGGTGCAGGGGTATTTGGTTTTCCAGCAGTATTTGGTTGGTGACCTCTTATGCCCTCATGAGGAAAATATCTCAGGATCCCTACTGAGTCGGGATGATTTTTCTCAACTCAGTATTCCTCAGCCTTGGCACTATTGATATTTTACACTGGATAATTCTTTGTCATGGTGGTTGTCTTGTGTATATTAAAATGGTTAGCAGCATCCCTGCCTTCTACCCTCTAAATGCTATTTCCTTGATGAGACAACCAAAATGTCTGCAGACATTACCAAGCGCAGACATTACCAAGCACTTCACTTGCATTAATGAAACCAAATCTTTTAAAATCTCTCAGGGTAAATTACATTGTTAACTCTATTTTCCAGATAAAGAAACTGAGTCTGGAGCAAATGTGCTTAGATTACACAAGTTTTAAAAATTAGAGCCAGGATTTGAGCCAAAAGTGAGGATTTAGAATTCATGCTCTTAGGCATGATGGCACAGTTGTGGTCCACTGCTCGTAAGAATAGGCTGTTACAGATTTAAAAGCCTCTTCCTTTTCATCTATTTAAATAAACTATAACAATGAATGAAAGCATTAGGAAGGACCATTTATTGAAATCCTAAAATGAGTGGGGCACTCATCTTGAGACTTTCATGTAAGTCATTTCATTTAATCCTCACAGTAGCCTGATGGAATAGATATTGCTATATTCACTTTTTTTGTATAAAAGAATTTGGCACCAAAAAGTAAGTAATTTTACCCAAGTAAGATCTAGTATAATAACTAGCAGTAACTGAATTTGATCCAGTGCCTGCTAAGTCCATGTTCATTCTATTTTTTTCCAATTCTTTCCTTGACTTTTTAAAAAGGTGGCGGGAGGGATGTCTTTTGGTTCTCCATGTATATTTTCTGGTCGTCTCTCTTACTGTACAAATTCCACATCTGTAGCTGATACTTGGAGATTCTGAGCTCTCACCTGTGGTGTGCTGTGTGAAGTCACTTCAGTCGTGTCCGACCCTTTGTGACCCTATGGACTGTAGCCCACCAGGCTCCTCTGTCCATGGGATTCTCCAGACAAGAATAGTGGAGTGGGTTGCCATGCCTTTCTCCAGGGTATCTTCCCAATCCAGGGGTTGAACCCACGTCTCTTATGTCTCCTGCATTGGCAGGTGGGTTCTTTACCATTACCGCCACCTCACAAGCCCAATCTTTCCTTCCTCAAAGCCTTCTGACACGTGTAGGCACACGTGAGTGGGCATGGCCACCCAAAGACTAGGTGTGAATCTTGGCTCTGCCATTTCTCTGCTACCTGACCTGGGGCCAATCATATAACAACTGGGGGCCTCAGCTTCCTTATTTGTAAACATGGTACTAATAATAATGCCCACTGTGCAGGGTAAAGATGAGAAATAATATGTCAAAACACTATTGTTACTTGGTACAATTTTGTTCCTTAAAATCACACTCAGGTTATGCATTTTGCCACTTTTCTTTTTTTGTCCCTTCCTTTCAGAGCACTTACAATGGTTCCACCCCAGTCCCCCCTTGCCCCATCGAGGGTATTCAGAAACCTCCTGTTTAGAAATTCAGTAAGATTCATCCTTGATTGAAATGAAGGAATCTTGGGAGAAGGCAGATCCTTTGAAGTCTTTGTTAGCTAAACATACTTATGAAGACTAGTATGGATACCCAGAATGGGGAGGTGAAGACAAGGAGAAAGGGACTTCACAGATATTTTTCGGATAGACCAAATGAGAAAGATCATTATGAAAGATAGCGTACCCTGATCTGTATCCACAGAGAGCAATATTAAGAGCTTCATAAAAATTTTCATTTTTTAGTGAAAATGTTATTGTTTATTGTGGTATAGGTGACATATAACATTATATTCATTTCAAGTGTACAACATAATGAGAAATGATGACAAGAGGTCTATCTCTCACCACATCTGTCTCCATCTAACCTTGCGAGATGACCAGTTATTCCCCGTATATAATTACACAAATTACTTTCCTTATGGTAAGCACTTTTAAGATCTTTCTTAGCAACTTTCAAATATGCAGTGCAGGATTCTTAATTATAGTCACCATGCTATACGTAACATGTCTATGACTTTTTTAATGCAATTTTTATTAGCACTATTCTAAATAATTCTAAGTATATATCTCACTGATCCCTCTTCTTTTTTAAAAAAAATTCATTTTTTATACAGTTTTTAAGGTTACATTCCATTTACAGTTATTACAAAATATTGACTTTATTCCCCATGTTGTACAGTGCTTCCTTCTGGCCTATCTTACACTCAAGTTTGGTTTTATTATAGTTTTATAACAAACATTCATTTTATAACAGGAAATTTATATCTTTCTGCCCCCTTTAAGAAAATTTATCAAAGCCTAAATTATGAGTTAGATAGATGGGACTGATGTAGAACTTAAATTTTTATGGCCACCTGATGTGAAGAACTGACTCATTTGAAAAGACCTTGATGCTGGGAAAGATTGAAGGTGGGAGGAAAAGGGGACAACAGAGGATGAGATGGTTGGATGGCATCACTGACTCAATGGACATGAGTTTGAGTAAACTCCAGGAGTTGGCGATGGACAGGGAAGCCTGTCGTGCTGCAGTCCATGGGGTCCCAAAGAGTTGGACGTGACTGAGCAACTGAACTGAACTGAATATATGTTTGAGCACACGCATGCATACACACACACACACACACACACACACGCATTACCCTAAAACAAAGTGTTCCTATGACACCTTTGGGGCTTCCCTGGTGGCTCAGATAGTAAAGAATCTGCCTGCAAGAGACCTGGGTTTGATACCCTGGAAAAGGGACTGGCTGCTGACTCCAATATTCTTGCCTGGAGAATTCCATAATAAGTTGAAATGACATAAAGCAAAGAAACAGTTACATACTACATATGTGTGTGTGTGTGTGTGTGTGTGTGTGTGTATAAGCAAAAGTCCTTTTCGGATTTCTTCTGGTTAGAAAAACAAATACTAATGTAGGTCTTTTGTAAAAGCAGAGTTGCATAAAGCAAACTTTCCAAAAGCGAGTGATACTTGTATAAGTACAATTGGGATGCAAGATGGAAGAAAGAACATACAAGAAATATTGAGGAATGTAATTCTTTAGGACAATATTGTAAACTTCACAACTCATATATGCGAGGAGATATTAACAAAGTTCTCTTTACTTCTAAGTTGAACAACAACAACAGAAAAACAATTTCTATGTTTCATTGGAATATGTAACACATGTTCTCAACTCTGGATTGAGACCTTGTAAAGTGACCATTTCCTCAAGGGAGATGTCATTAAAAAAAAAAAGTCAGTAGAGAAGGTGTTCATATCTAGTTGCCTTGCTGAGAATGTCGGTCACAGTCTAAAGAGATTCCAAAGGTAACGTGATAATATGGCATGTCTACTCAAGGGCAACCAGTGGAAATGTTCTGAATCAAAAATAACTCAACGTTTGAGAATTCTGAGAGGACATCCAGTATATCTCCATCTGGAATAATTGGGAGGCAGGGATGCGTGAGTTTGTTTCGGAATTTCAAGAGATTAAATTTAGTGTGTTATAAATTTTTTGTTGGAAATGCTAAATCTCATTAGTAATTGAATTTCACTGAAATAAAGACTTCAGGGAAAGCTGATATTTATCTATTTGGCAGAAATCAGTTAAATTCAATTAAACATAATTTTTTAAAAAAATGTTCTTGCAGTCACTGTGTAGACCAAAACTATAAAATTTAATTACATGTAGGTGGTCATGATATCACATTCTGGTTATCAGAAAACAGTCATCATGAAATTCAACAATGGTATATCTGATATTTGCCATTTCAGCAAATACCATTGTAAGAGCGAAGACGGCTCATAGCTAAGAAGCTCATTCCTAAGCTTCTCTTCTGCTTTCACTCAATAAAGGGTATAATAAAACTTCATCCTAAGAACGGAGCTTGCAAACTCCTTGCCCTATTACAACAGAATTTGACCTGAATATTCATTTTTGTAGTTAAAAAATGAAGATAGAATCACAAACAGAATTATTCTAATTATTGTTCTCTGGAAATCACGTGTGTTCATTCTACAGTGAGGTGTGAAGAAATTTTATAAAGAAAGCTTTGTAAAGAAGAAAAAGGAAAAAAATCATATTAGGGAAGGAAAATGTTGTTAATCAGGGGAGGAATGACAAAGAAAAAGGCAGTAATGGGTGCATAATTTTTTTGGAGGTGCTTGACTTGGAATACAAAGTCGGGGGTTCAAATATGGAATCTGAGGTTTCTTCCTGGGGTGATAGGACAGTCATGTCGATCATCCTTCTAAAACTGAACCTTGCTGTGTTTTATAACCTGTGGGTGAAAAGAATAGATATCCTCCTTTAGCCTTTTAGCAGAGCCAAGACAAGCAGTGCAAGGGAGAGACAAGTCTCCAGGAAAAGGAGTTACAAGAAGCTACTTCCCACTGTCACTCTGGGTCACTGGAAAGAACACGTGCATGCCCAGGACATGCGTAGGTGCTGTGGGCAAGTGGGAGACATTAACCTTGGGTGCTGCTGAGTCCAGAACACTTCAAAGGCAAGGGGCAGTGAGGGAATCAGAAGCCAATCAGAGTGAAGAGGATGTTGGAACCGAAAGAGAGAGTGTATATAAAGACTAAGGGTTTGGGGCTCCTCTCTCTCGCTCCACTGTCTCTGTTCTAGGCACACCTGCCAATCTGGGCAGGTCTTTCTACAACTCCAAGAGGACGAAAGGAGGCAGGTGAGTCTGCGATCAACTCGACTTGCATACATTTTGTCCCTCTGCAGTTGCTCTGCGAGACTGTTAAATTTGAATCATAAGGATCAGCCTTCCCAATGTATTCTACTTGTTTACTCTGAACCTGCTTAGAGGAGTCGGCCATTGACATGTGAGCCCACAAATGCACATTCAAGAAATGAGTAGAATGCAGGGCCGTCACTGCTTCCTTTCATTTTCTCTGCATCGGGAGAGGCTGGGATGACGCTCAGGCCTCCATTTGTCAGACGGGGCTGGCATGGTCTGCGGCCTATTTGGCAGGTACACTGTGACACTAAATGAGGCCGCATTTGGAAGAAAGGTTTGGTTCTAGGGTGGCAAACTTTGAATATATTGCTGCAGAATTCTTCTTTAGAAACTGCTTTCTTTTAAGTGGCAGAAAGTAGAAATATTAGTCTGGAGAAGAAATTCCAACTTCTTTTTTTATAATTGCTTAAAATATTTTTAGTCTAGTATGCATTTTTATTTACACAGTGATCAAATGTTCTGAAGTGATGAAAGGAGCCTGTAATATGGAATTTCAGGCATCAGTCACAAGACTCGGGTAGGAGAGGTGTTCGTTTTTTTTTTTTTAGCTAATTTTGGAGGATAGTTGCTTTCCAATGTTGTGTTAGTTTCTGCTATACAGGAAAGTGAATGAGTTATGTGTATGCATATATCCCCTCTTTTTCTGATTTCCTTCCCATTTAGTTTACCACAGCATTGAGTAGAGGTCCCTGTGCTATACAGCAAGCTCTCATTAGTTATTTTATATGTAGTAGTATATATACATACATCAACCCCAATCTCCCAATTCATCTCACCCAGAAATTCCAATGTCTGAAAGACCTGTATCCCAGTTGTGAGCATTTTTTAATGCCCAGAGACCCTTTTGGAGTGATGCTTTGGTTAAGCGATGAGGCCAAGCGTACCATTAGGACCAAGTATGAAAGTGTTAGTCAATGACCAGCTCTTGCTTTATTCTTTCCATGGCATCTGTACAGAGATTTATAACCCATTTTATTATATTTTGTCATTTCTTAAAAGACAGGCACATGGGGGGGAATCTCCAATGCCATTCTTTGCTAATCCCAATGTTAACCTAGTGATTTTACTCTGAGGCGTCCGGTTTGAGTTAGATGACCCTCAATACTAACCTATCCAATAAAAATACAGTCTAATATATTTATTGTTCATGTTAAGGACTAAGGCCATAAAATGCAATGACTTGCTTTTGGTTGTTTTAAAATAAAGATCAAAGGAAGCTGATGGATGGTTTCAAATAGAATGGTATTACCTGAGCTGCTGAATCAAAGCTGTTTGTATCAGTATTACCCTCTACCTCACAATGAGTTTAATCCCTAATTTATTTACCTGTATATAAAAAGGAATGTAGCTCACTTAATACTAACAGGTGGTGTGGGTCTAGGAAAGGGAAGGATTAGTCATTCTCATTCTTATCATCTCACGATTCCTTAATCTCATGATTAAAGGTGATCACTAAGGAAAAAAGTTCAAAGAAATGTTACAGTCCTGTTGAATTTAGGGTACAAGCCTAATGTGTGCCTTGTACTTTTCTATGGGAACTTGACACTCTCAGTTGTTACTTCCAGAAAACTCTGGCATATCTGGCTTATTAACTTTATCACCCAGGGAGACTGTAATAGACGAATGACATATGGGTGACTCTGTGTGGTTAGATGTAGGTCATTGTTAAGATTCTTAAGGGACAGTTCACAACTGTTTAATAAACTATTAGTAATCTGTTGTTATTATTATTACAGAAGTCCCCTTATCTGATTTGTTTTTAGCCATCAAGGAGGAACAGGAGGACTCCACTAAAAAATGCTTCTTAAATGGCACCTGCCTGGACTTTGTTTTGCTTTAAAGCTTCCCAGTGCACTTTTGTGTTGTGTGCTGATCCATAAACGCCTTAACTCATTTTAGAAGCAGCCAGGAAATAAATCCTAAATAGTAAAATTTTAAATTTAGCTAGTGTGTATATCTTTATAAACACACATGTATGTATGTGTTTGTATGTATATGAACAAATACATTTATAGGTGGCTTTACATTGTTAATGATGTTTTCCTTAAACAATACACACATACATATATGTACATATGTACATGCTCAGTTGCTAAGTTGTGTCCGACTCCTTGCCACCCCATGAACTGTAACCCACCAGACTCCTCTGTCCATGAGATTTTCCAGGCAAGAGTACTGGAGTGGGTTGCCATTCCCTTCACCAGGGATACATATGTATATATATATATGTACTATTGTGTATTGGTATAAAGATTTTTATTTTGCAAAGGCTTTTTATAGATGATCTTTTACTGAACTCCATAATTAACCTGCGCAAAGGTTAAATGACCTGCCCAATTTCACACTTAGTAACTAAGAAGGCCAGGGCTAGCAAGGAAGTTTCCTGATTGCTGGCCAAGAGTTCTTTCCACTGGAACAGTTGTCACTGGTTATTGGGAAGCTGAGGGAAGAAACTGATTTAACTTCTCTGAAGTTGAGAATTATTGATAGTGACTGAAATATCATCAGTGCCATTATTTTCCAAAGCCAGCTGACCTAAGACAGTCCTGTGTGTGAATGAGTTATGTAAAGGGCCATATATGATAACTCTGATGTGTTCTGTCTATATTATGCTATGATGCTCTAATTCTTTTATGTTAACTATCTTTTTATTAACTTTATTTTTCACAAACCATCACATAGCTGCTATTCATTACACTAGTAATGAAAATACGGATCCAAGATACTCTGTTAATGAAGGTATACAAAACTAGAACCTTGAATCACATGATAAAAGTCTATTTCCAATACTGTCTTTTAGTCAACAAAAAATTTTTAATGGAAATCAGAGATTATGGTATTACAAAATTGACACTTTTTGCAAGGTTAAAATTTGATTAACCATTTTTTTAGACATTCTCTTTGGAGATACCCATTCATTTTAATTTATGGTTAAGCTTAATAGAGACAGGCAACTTGAAAGGGCTTTAGTTTATTCAACCGGCACTTGCTGGCAGGATTAGTCAAAGAAATGGGAAACTGCTATTTCATTACAAAAACAGCATACTCATAATCAAAACCAAACAAATTGACAAACACATGTTCTCCCTTAGAATTCAAAATACTCTTACCATATAAGGAGCAGTCAAGAAGTCCTTATAGTAACCTTGGCATGATAAGTATTCAGAAAGGTCATCCTGATCTTTCAGACTTATCGTATGTAAAAATCTGTTCCTCCCATAATGTCCCAAGGGAAATTTTCACAATTGAAACAATTTTTTTCTTATAAAACAAGGTAAAACCCTACATCCCCTGGGGTAGAAGTTAAGATGCTTTAACTCGCCCCCCCCAAAATTTTTTTTTACAAAACAAACAAAACCCAATGTAGTGGCTTACATAGATAGAAATGTATTTCTCACATTACAGTCCTGCCGGTCCAGGTGGTGAAGGTCATTAAAAGACACAGGTCTCTTCCTTCCTCTCTGCCGCATTACCATTCCCTGATGTGCTCATCAGCGTTACCAAAAGCTGAGTCTCTACCACGTCTGTTCTACAGCCCATAGAAGAAGGGAATAGGAGAGAGTCCAGGGCAAGTGTCCTTAAGGAGCTGATCCAGAAATGAAAGATACCCTTCTACTCCTCTTTCATTGCCCGGAACTTTAGCACATGAACTTAACTTAGCTTCAAGGGATGCTGGGAAATGTAGTCTGTAACTAGGAGACCATTCTTTTAAAAGATAGAGTGGAGGAGGAAGGGTGGAAGGGTGGGTTCATCTATTAAAAGAAGGTGGAGAAGAAAAGATACTGGAGAGCATCTACCAGTATGTGTCACAGTCACTATATACAAAGTAAAAAGCACAGTATCTGCAAGGAACCATCAAAGGCATTCACATAATTAAAAAATGAATTAATGCTGGTAGTGCTTGTGTTTTGGGGGGCTCCAAAATCACTGCAGATGGTGACTGTAGCCATGAAATTAAAAGACACTTACTCCTTGGAAGAAAAGCTATGACCAACCTAGACAGCATATTAAAAAGCAGAGACATTACCAACAAAGGTCCGTCTAGTCAAAGCTATGGTTTTTCCAGTAATCACGTATAGATGTGAGAGTTGGACTATAAAGAAAGCTGAGTGCTAAAGAATTGATGCTTTTGAACTGTGGTGTTGGAGAAGATTCTTCAGAGTCCCTTGGACTGCAAGGAGATCCAACCAGTCAATCCTAAAGGAAATCAGTCTGAATGTTCATTGGAAGGACTGATGCTGAAGCTGAAGCTCCAATACTTTGGCCACCTGATGCGAAGAACTGACTCATTGGAAAAGAGCCTGATTCTGGGAAAGATTGAAGACAGGAGTAGAAGGGGACGACAGAGGATGAGATGGTTGGATGGCATCACCGACGCAATGGACATGAGTTTGAGTAAGCTCTGGGAGTTGGTGATGGACAGGAAAGCCTGGGGTGCTGCAGTCCATGGGATCACAAAGAGGTGGACATGACTGAGCGACTGAACTGAGTGCTTGTGTTATTTAAAAGTAGTGACTCTCAAGTTTTCTCAATCTAGTATGATTTCTTTGGAGTACAAGTTACTCATCACTACCTTTTGAACAAAGATTTAACTGTGTACATGGCTTTGTCTCTAATGAGAAGATATGAAGGTAGTTTCTAGTTTTTATTAATACATAACACAAGCATATTAGAGAGGCATGCCATTTTTTTGAACATTATTGAAGAATGAACTTTTCTAAGTAAACTTCCCAAATAATGGAAGCTCACCATTTTTAATTTGATGTAAAACACGTATGATTCTCTTTTGTGTATGTGTCTGAGTACGAATGTAAATATTTACTAAACTGAGGTAATTTTCCATCTACTTCCTTAAACCAGATAACAGCTGAGTGAATTTATACCTTCATGCAACGCACATTTATTCGGCCCCAGTTATGTGCCAGTGATGACATCAGACTCTGCACGTATTTCAGATTTAATCTTCCCGACAAGCCAGTGAGGTAGGACAGATTTTCCTGTTTCACGTGTGAGAAAACTGAGTGTCAGGGAGGTTAGGTAACATGCTTAAGGTCACATCAAGAAGCCTCAAGTAAAACCCTGATTTCACTATTCCTTCTACAATGCTTCTGTCAGTTTTCTTCATTCAACAAATATTTATCAAGGACCTTCTCTATCCATGCAGTATGCTCAATTTTTTTTATTTTTTGCTCCTATTTAACCTCATGACAATCCCATAAAGTAGATGCTATTTTTCCACTTAAAGATGATGCGACTGTAGTTCAGAAAAGTAAAATACCCAAATTGCAAAGAAATGGGTAGGCCAGGACTTAGAACTAGATGGCTCTTTCTACTCAGAACCTGCCGTTCCTCCTATTGTATGGTCATTGGAGTCCCTAAAGCTTAGACACAACGCAGACCTGCTTTACCCTCCTGTTCTCTGTATTTCCCATACATCCTGTCGACTCTTCCAGAAACACCTTTTCAGTCCACCCCCCAGTCTAGGTGAGCCATTATCACTTTGGGCCTGGAGCTGTTTCCTAACTGTTCCTTCTATGATCAAGTTATCTTTATTCCAATCTCCACATAGTCATGAGGTAGTTGGCCTCAAGTAAACAAAACAGTCACAATTCTTTCATTCTTAAAATGTTGCTTTGTTGCTGGATCTGCATAGAACAATTTCTCAGTTTATTACTTTGGCATATAAAACTCTTCTCAACTCAGCTGTGGCCTCATCTCTTGTCACTCAGCTCCCACCCAACCTAAATTCTATCCATACTTAGTGCTTTGCTAATCTCCAAACCCATCTGCTTTTTCATGCCTATGTACTTTTGTACAGGATGTTCTTGTGACCTAGAGTAGCCTTTCCCATTTTTATTTTTCTGCCTGAAAAGTTCTACACGGTAAAGATCCAAGTATAAAATTATGAAAGTAGTTCCCCAAATGAACATTGTCACTTTTCTCTGCTTTCCCAGTACTCTGGTGTGTCTTAAGTGGGATCATATTTATGTGTATACATGTCTGCCTCAGCCAGACTCTACTCTTCTTGACAGCCAGGACCACCTGGGCCTTGCACAATGTCTGGCACATAATAACCATTTAGCAAATGTTTGACTGGGGACAGTGGATGAAAGGCTCAGCTGCTAGACACAGCACAAAGGCAGCTGGGATACAGGGGTCATTTAATAACAAAACAATCAACGGCTCATTGAAAACTTACCCTAAACTCTGTTTCTTAGCACTAAGAGGGTGTCAGGAAAGAATAAAAGAATCCTCATCTTTAACTCTTTGCCCTAGCTAAAAATTTAATTAATTAGTTAAGAGTGATGTAGTGGAATTAGAGCTTTCATGTGCCTTCTTGATTGTTACTGTTTTATTTCTGTTAGACTGTACAGTCCAAGCAGCTGGATTCTGTTTTCATCCTTATATTCCCAGCTCTTGTCATTGTTCCTGTAGTGAGGATTCAAAAATCTCTGTTAAAATGTGAGTGAATAACAAGTTTTCAAAAATACACAGAGTGACTATTTTTAAAGTACAAAGTAGCTTAGCCTCTGTAGACATTATTGGAGATGAGATGAAGATATAGGAACTGAGAGAAGTTTGGGTCAATCTGAGATATAGGGAGGATGTAAAAAGATTGAGAAAGTGTTGAAGTCATGTCAAGGACATAGAAAAGTTATAAGAAAGTGCATTATATTAATCAGCAAGGCCACATAATACTGCCTAATAAAATAACCCTGAAACTCAGTGTCTAATACGAGCACTTGTTTTCACACTTACAGGTCTGCTGATTGAGGCTGGATTAGTCAAGTAGCTCTGTTAAAGGCTGCAGGTCACTTAAGTCAACTGGAGTTGCCATTAGACTGTGGTTGGGCGCCATTCGGCTCCACATGTCTCCATCCATGTGGTGGTATTTGTGTGCGTGCCTGCTCAGTAGTTCAGTCATGTCCTACTCTGTGCGACCCCATGGACTGTAGCCCGCCAAGCTTCTCTGTCCATGAGATTTTTCCAGGGAAGAATACTGGAGTGGGTTGCCATTCCCTTCTCCAGGGGATCTTCCCAACCCAGGAATCACACCCACATCTCTTGCATCTCCTGTATTGACAGACGGATTCTTTACCACTGTGCCATCTGGGAAGTGTTATCAGGGGAGGGTTTAAATGTAATTTGAGCGTGAGAAGTACATGAATAATTGTGACCAAAGGATGGAGTTTTGCCAATTGATTCGTTCATTGGCACAATGAACCCTCTCTTTGCTAGAATTCACAAATGAACCCTCCCTTTGCTAGAACTATACATTTACATCCTTCATCATATGATTTTGCAATACTTCCCACCCTCAGTGATGTTGAGACTAGCTGCATGGTTTGCTTTGGCCGATGAAATGTGGGCAGAATTCAGTTAGCCAGTTTGGGGCTAAGACCACATGAGACATTGTGCTTTCTCTGTATGACCTCTTGTGCTCCTGCCCTTTGCCACAGGAAGTACATGCCACAAATAACTGCTGGTCTAAGAATGATGAGGGATATATGATATAAATTTGTTCCTGATCTAAAGCCTGGAGCCTAGCCAACTTGGATGGAAGCAAATCTGCTTCTGCTGACCATCAGAGCAGTGAACAAGAAAAATATATCTTTGAAGACTCTGGATTTGCAGGAATAGCTGACCAGTACAGGTGTGGAAGTGGGCAAAGAGAGGAAGTATTCAGAATTTATTTTGGAGAGAAGGCTAAGTACTCTTTGAATGGAGGCAGAAATAGGATGTGGGAATTGACAGGGTAAAGAGGCAACAAAGGGAGCAGAGGGTCAAAGCTGACTGGGTGGGCAGTCCAGGTTAAAGTTGAGTGAGATCTTGAAAGTACACTGAAAACTGCAGTCTCCAAGGCAGAATTTGTATGTAGAATAATTTTGTTTGGCCCTTTAGATTTTTAAAAATTTGAATTTGAATCTATTAGGTGGGTCATCTACTCTCCAGCTCCTTAGCTTCCCTACTTTTTCTTTTTGACACTCCATACTTTGGAATGGGCTTCGCTGGTAGCTCACTAGGTAAAGAATCTGCCTGCAGTGCAAGGGACCCAGTTTCGATCCCTGGGTCATGAAGATCCCCTGGAGAAGGAAATGGCAAACCACTCCAGTATTCTTGCCTGGAAAATCACATGGACAGACAGCCTGGCAGGATACAGTCCATGGGATCACAAGAGTCGGACACGACTTAGCAACTGAACCATTGCCTTGCAGTGCGTTTGAGTTCATGTCCCCTGTTAATCCCATCACCACTTATTGCCAGGCACATTGATTTTAAGGTAAATATGAGATAATGTGAATTCCAATGATGATGAAAGCTGGTACGAATTGAACACATTATGGGTTCAGCCCTTTTCCTAAGTGCTTTATATGTCTTGTCTCATGAATTCCCATTTCCTAGATAAGGCAAAAGTAAGTTAAGTAACTTGCCTAAGGTCAACAGCTGCCAGTGGACAGTCCAGTATTTGAAACTTCCAGCTTATTGGTGGTTTAGTCGCTTAGTTATGTCCAACCCTTGCAATCCCCTGGACTGTAGCCCTCCAGGCTCTCTGTCCATGGCATTTTCCATGCAAGAACACTGGAGTGGTTTGCCATTTCCTTCTCCAGGGGATCTTCCCAATACAGGGATCGAACCCAGGTCTCCTGCACTGGAGGCAGAATCCCATTTATTGACCAGTTTCAACTAGGTCAGCTTAAAGATGAAACAGGGCTTATTTTTGTTTAAACACCTTCCTCAGTGTCTTATCTTGCAACCCCCTTCCTTTCCTAGTTATAAACTCCTTAGCCATGTCTTGAGCAGAATTATAACGTACAGTCACTTTTGGTGTTAAAAAATGAGCCAATTTACAACTCCAGTCGTACTAAGTAAGACCTTTCCCTCCCGGATCAACAGCTACATCTAGGATTCAAGAGACCTGAAGGGGGAAAGTGGTGATTTCTCCTCACTCCTCACCCACTCCCCACCTGGCACTGTGTGTGGGTATATTGGGGTTGGTAATTAGGATCATCATCTGGTTTTCTCGTTCCCTTTTCGAGGTGGATGAACTCTAGTGTTGAGGGAGGGTAGGGACAACAGTGCGGGGGTGGGAATGGCAGATGTCTCTTGACTCACCTGCCCAGGTTGTTCTCTTTCTGTAGATTGTCTTTGCTTCTCTGGCCAACACAACTGGCCTGCTGTACTATGTATATAATAGGTGTCCAAATACTGGTTCTCTAGACAGTCACATGTGTACGTTATTTGGAGATGGTCTTGGAGATATGCTGGAGACCTGGGTTTGATTCCTGGGTTGGGAAGATCCCTTGGAGAAGGAAATGGCAACCCACTCCAGTATTCTTCTTGTTTTTTTTTAAATTTGTTTATTTATTTTAATTGGAGGCTAATTACAATATTGTGGTGGTTTTTGCCATACGTTAACATAAGTCAGTCATGGGTGTACATGTGTCCCCCATCCTGAGCCCCCCTCCCACCTCCCTCCCCATCTCATCCCTCTGGGTTGTCCTAGTGCACTGGTTTTGAGTGCCCTGTTTCATGCATTGAACTTGGACTGGTGATCTAGTTCACATATGATAATATACATGTTTCAATGCTATTCTCTCAAATCATCCCACCCCTGCCTTCTCCCACAGAGTCCAGAAGTCTGTTCTTTACATCTGTGTCTCTTTTGCTGTCTCGCATATAGGGTCATTGTTACCATCTTTCTAAATTCCATATATATGCATTAATGTACTGTATTGGTGTTTTTCTTTCTGACTTACTTCACTCTGTATAATGGGCTCCAGTTTCATCCACCTCATTAGAACTGACTCAAATGCGTCCTTTTTAATAGCTGAGTATTGTGTATTGTATATGTATATGTACCACAGCTTTCTTATCCATTCATCCGCCAGTGGACATCTAGGTTGCTTCCATGTCCTAGCTACTGTAAACAGAGCTGCGATGAACATTGGGGTACACGTGTCTCTTTCAATTCTGGTTTCCTCGGTGTGTATGCCCAGCAGTGGGATTGCTGGGTCATATGGCCATTCTATTTCCAGTTTTTTAAGGAATCTCCACACTGTTCTCCATAGTGGCTATACTAGTTTGCATTCACACCAATAGTGTAAGAGCGTTTCCTTTTCTCCACACTCTCTCCAGCATTTATTGTTTGTAGCCTTTTGATAGCAGCCATTCTGATTGGCGTGAGATGGTACCTCATTGTGGTTTTGAGTAATGTTGATTATTTTTTCATATGTTTGTTAGCCATCTGTATGTCTTCTTTGGAGAAATGTCTGTTTTGTTCTTTGGCCCATTTTTGATTGGGTCATTTATTTTTCTGGTATTGAGCTGCATGATCTGCTTGTATATTTTTGAGATTAATTCATCAGTTGCTTCATTTGCTTTTATTTTCTCCCATTCTGAAGGCTGTCTTTTCACCTTGCGTATAGTTTCCTTCATTGTGCAAAAGCTTTTGAGTTTAATTAGGTCCCATTTGTTTATTTTTGCTTTTATTTCCATTACTCTGGGAGGTGGTCATAGAGGATCGTGCTGTGATTTATGTCGGAGAGTGTTTTGCTTGTGTTCTCCTCTAGGAGTTTTATAGTTTCTGATCTTACATTTAGATCTTTAATCCACTTTGAGTTTATTTTTGTGTATGGTGTTAGAAAGTGTTCTAGTTTCATTCTTTTACAGGTGGTTGACCAGTTTTCCCAGCACCACTTGTTAAAGAGATTGTCTGTTCTCCATTGTATATTCTTGCCTCCTTTGTCAATGATAAGGTGTCCATAGGCATCCTCCAATCATTAGGAGTAGATCTCTTCTCACTTATCTGTAGTATAATTAAGAGGTAGTAGGGTGGCTATAAAGTTTCCCTCAGGCCAACAGCTCAGAACCAGTACTCTCAGCTACCAATGTTATGGTACTGACCGAGAGGTCTGTTCAGTTCAGTTGCTCAGTTGTGTCGGACTCTTTGTGACCCCTTGGACTGCAGCATGCCAGGCCTCCCTATCCAACACCAACTCCCAAAGGAGAGGTAAGATCCATAATATTGACTTTTTTCTGCCTGGAACTAGTAGTTGAAGCTATGAGGATGGATAGCTCTCAGAGGCAGAGACTACTGGGAGAAGAGTCTAGAGGCTAACACAATTGAGGAACAGAAGGATCTAGTTTCCTGAGCAGGGATCAAATTTGGGCCTCCTGCATTGGGAGCATGGAGTCATAGCCAATGGATATACCAGAGAAGTTGACAGATGACTTCATTATTTTCTTCTTTTCTTGTGTCTGCTAGGTGAGCATCATTTTTCTAAGGTTTTTGTTTGTTTTTGAAGACTACTGTTTTTAATATATTTTCCCTTGGTTTATTATAGTCACAGTGCTGTCCTTAACTTAATGGTTAACTTTTATATAACCATAGAGTCATAGGTGCTGAGCTCTGGTTGGGAGCCAACTGTTCAGAAAGACCACTGTACATTTTCTTAAACCAATTGTTATTTTTCTATGCTGCTTGAAGTCCATGAAAACTGCTTTTTTTTGTCCTTCTTTCCAGCCGCTTACGTGGATGGGAACCTCTCAGTGTTTTAAAGCTTTTGAATTTAACTCTTAATTGATGCATTTTTAAATGTATTTTAAAAAGTGCTTGCATCTTGATACTCCTCTCAAGCGTGTTTTCACTACTTCCTGGCATATCTCACACTTTTCCTTTTGGCTGTATAACTGATTTGTAAACTTTAGGAAACTGAGTTTTGAGTATACTGTTGTGTGAATGGAGAAGAGAACTCTTAATATTTCATCAGGCTCCTTATCTCTTTCCTTGTACTTTGTGTTCATTTTCCTAATTCACTAACTTATGGTATGTTTCTTTCAAAGAGCATATCATCCTAATACTATTTAAAAGGGTATTTTTAAAATAATGCGCACCCCCCCCATATTTACATACTGTTCTAAATTTACAGCAGTTTCCTAGAGACAAAGCTCATATCTCTTTTCAATCTTTTTAATTTTTCTTTCCCTAGAAAGAAGAGAAGGACTATATAATTCCAATTATTTTGTCTTTGATCAGTTACAATTAAATTTACACTTGTGGGCCTTTCAATTTAGATTTCAGGTCCTTTTGACTTCTTGGGCTGGTGGGGCTTACTCCTTCCTTGGAACCTCCCCTTGGAATCTGGGTAGCATGTCTTCCTCTTCATATTAAGATTTGTTGTTTTATTAAAACAACATCCATTTATTTTTCTTCTCTCAGAGCTAGGCTTTTAGCCATTGATATTTACAGCTGTTTCTTTTGTAATGCATGTTTCTGCCTATACTTTTTACATTGTAATTACTCTGTGAAGACTTTTCTTGAGTATTTTCTCCCTGTCTCATTTGATTCATCTTTCTGCATTGTCTATTTGTCTCAGGTTGAGTTGCTCCTGTACAGGCACTAGTTCTTCCATTCATTTATTCCACAGATATTTATTGAATGTCTACTATATCCTTGACTGGAGAAGGAAATAGCAACCCACTCCAATATTCTTGCCTGGAAAATCCCATGGACAGAGGAGCCTGGCGGATTCCAGTCCATAGGGTCACGAAGAGTTGGACACGACTGAGTGACTAACACTACATCCTTGACACTAACCAAGGATTTAGAGATACAAGGGCAAACATGGCAGGTAGGATCTCTGCTATTATGGAGTTTTCATTTTAATGTGGAAATCAAATGAATAATATGATTTCAAATAATGATATATGCTGTGAAGAAAATAAGGTTGCCTAATGGAGTGGAGAGCTAGGTTTAGTTGAGTAGGTAAGCTCTTCTTTTCAGAATTCTCATTCTTAATAGGATGATTAAGGCTCCTCTAGAAGGTGACTTTGAGCTGAGATGAGAATGACATAAGAACTGGGAAGAGAGAATTCCAGGCAGAGGGAACAGCAAGACTAAAGTCCTTGAGGTGAGAAAGAGCTGTTTAAGGAATATAGAGAAGGCCACTTTGACTGTAGCTGAGCTAAAGAGGATAAGGTGGACAGGAGCTGATGGTAGAGAAGTGGACAAGGGTCAGGGCACACAGGATGCTGGTGTCCGCCTTACTGGAGGCCCCTATGGAGTTACCTATAGAAGGTGACTTACAGAAGCCTTGGTACTGATTTTGAATTTTATTCTAAAGGTCATAGGAGCCCACCAGGTGATTTTAAGCCAGAAAAGGAGAAGATATATGTTTAAGAAATGACTTTGGCTGGTGTGTTGAGAATAAACCATGAGGGGAAACAGTGGAAGCAAGGGGATCAGTTGGAGGCTCCTCTTTTTAGTTATAAAGGTGTTTTGATTTGTTAAATCCAGGTTACTCAGACTGACTTACAAAAGGACATGTTTATTTCATATATAAAAAGTCCAGTAGCAGGGTGAACTTCAGGATTGGTTGTTTCAGCAACTCCATGATGTCATCAAGGAGACCTCTCTGCCACCCCTGGATTCTGTGTTATTCGCACGCTAGTCACAAAATAGTTGCTATAACTCTGAGAGTGATGCCCCCAAATCACCAAGTCCAGAGGTAGGAGAGAAGTTATTATATCATGTGGCAATCTCTTAGCAAGTGTCCTCTCTTCTAAATATGCCCCATATCTGTTTCTAAAAATTTATTTAATTTGTTTGTTTGGGTGCGGCAGGCCTTGGCTGCAAGCATGCAGGATTTTTAGTTGTGGCATTCGAGCTCTTAGTTGCAGCATGTGGGGTCTAGCTCCCTGACCAGGGATGGGACCTGAGTCCCTTGCATTGGGAGCATGGAGTCTTTGCCACTGGGCCACCAGGGAAGTCCCTGCCCCAATACATCTTTGACCAGGATTGGTTACTCCTGACCCCATCACTGACAGAAGTTATGGAGTTATTAGTATTTACTTGAGTGAATACTTTGGGGATGAAGTGGATAATAGGGAGTCAGCTCTTATTGCTCTAGTCCAGATAGAAATAAATATTGAATGGCTAGCCTACTGTGTGTGGGCTTCCCTGGTGGCTCAGTGGTAAAAACTCCTCCTGCAATGCAGAAGACACAGGTTTGATCTCTGGGTCCAGAAGATCCCCTGGAGAAGATAATGGCAACCCACTCCAGTGTTCATGCCTGGGAAATCCTATAGACAAAGGAGATGGGCAGGCTACAGTCCATGGGCTTGCTAAGAGTTGGATACGACTTAGGAACCAAACAACAACCACAACAAGCCTACCGTGTGTACTTAGCAGGGCCTCACACAAAAGTAATAAACCCAAACCAAACCAAGTAATCTTCCTTCTTTGGACACTTCAAAACACTCTAGAAAATTTATTTTTCCAAATTGTGTTGTCCTGCCCATAACATAAGAAAAAGATATTCAACTAACTTTTCAAGTTTGCTTATAAAGAGAGGGAAAATTTGCATGTCTCTCATATAACAGGTAATATTCTGGGAAGTTTACAATGAGAACTGTGTTATACTTTACAAACACCTTACAAAATAAGTATTTCTAGAGCCTTAATGCAAAACAAAAGACTTGGCCTAATTAAACTGATGAAAGTCACACAACAATTTTTGCCATTCTCCAAAGTCCATGTATATTCTATCATTTTAAGAATAAAATAAAATTATATGTACGGCTACAGTTGAATCTGCACATTTGAGCATTTTTAAAGGATTCTGAATCAATAGTTTGCCTAGATCTTGATAGCTGGATCTCATTTTTAGCTTCCAAGGGCTCACAGGCAATATGAAAAGCAATAATCTTCAAATTTGAACAAATAAAGATCAAAAGTGATAGATCACCTACAAGCAGACTCCAGAGCCATGTCTCTTTCTATTTGACAACTCACATGTAATAAAGACAGTGCCTAATTATTCTAAAAATACTTCAGGAGGGTTGTTCTGTGGATGTTGAAATGCTAATGTTTTTGGAAATGGGCATTATGGAAGCAAAGTTGATAAAAATATAGACTCTCTCCACCTGAAGATGAGTTATTTATTCCACTCAGTTTGGGGTTTTTGTCTTTGTATTTTTAACCTTTGACTCAGTGTCTACTCTGCACAGATATTGACCAAACCATAGCTGCTGGGATGTGAAATTAGGTAATTTAAAGATTCACTTCTGATTCCCAGGAATGCTTCAGGGCATACTGTGATGTGCTTTAGGGCATAAAATGATCTCAGGCTGAGGCTAAGGGGGAAAAAAAATCTCTGCAGTAACAATAAATATTGCATGGTGGCTAGGTAGTTTAAAAATAATGTCTTAAAACATTTTCTGAGAAGCCAGCTATACTTTTCATCAAATCAAGTTATTAGGCAGGAAACTAAACTATATCAACTCTTGGCTTATTACACGTTGGAAACTCTCAAAGTTATTCAATATGTTGTAAATTGTTCTCACTAGTTCAAAGATAAAATTCACTTTTTTTTGTTTTCCTAAACTAGTTTTGGTTCAATGCATAAAGCTAAAAATAAATATAAAACCTCTGGGAGAGTTTTGGTACACCCAGATTTTAATTTGTCCATGGTAATGAGGGGGAAAGGAGATGGTAACTCCTGAATGTCCAGTTCTAAAGAATGGAGTATTAGTGTAGAAAACCAGATAATCCTACCAGGGCTTTGATTGATCTGTCATTTGCATAATCAGGAGTAAAGGACAATCCTAGAGTATAGTCTCCCAAATAACTTTTATCTGTGTTACCAGAAAACAATGAAACATTGACTCAGTGCTTCCTGAACGTGTTCCTTTCTACCCTCTGGCAGAGCTTCTAATAAGCCAACTGATCAGAAAACAGTGGAGGAAAGTAGGCAGAAAGAGAAACAAGGAATCTGGGTTAATTTCCAAACTGAATAATCAGCTTCCTACTGAAAAAGAGAATTGGCAAGGCTGTATGGAAGGTTCCATGATTCCTTCGTTCTCATTGTGGCCGCAGTATGTGAGCTGGCAAGAGAGCCCTGCAAATACTATGGATAAACCTAATCATTTCTCAAAGGCTCCCATTTAACTCACTATAATTTAAGATTACACAGCCCTACTTGCCCTGCATACATCCTCCTCTGTGTTGAGTCTACAACTTGCTTGAGAACCTAACATTCATTGCCCTGAATGGTGTGTTAACGTGGAGTGCTTTGTAGTTGGTGATACACTTGGGAATTTGCAAGTTTGGCCCAGGAAAAAGAAATCTATCCTCCCTCTCAGAATCTTGGAAAAACTTGGCCACTATCCCAGTGGCTCATATTCCTTGATTCCCTACTCCAGCCATCTTTTTATGATTTAAAAAAAAAAAAAGATCCTGCTTAATCGTGTTGCTCCAGGTTGGTGGAGAACAAAGATCTGGGTGGGGCTAATGGTTTGTGTCCCACACAGCCTAGCTACTGCCCAACAGAGCAGAAATTATTCAAATCCTTAGAAAGCCTGCATTGCTCTATTAACACACTGATTTTACATGTAAGGAAACGGAACTCAGAGCGTTTAAATGACTTACCCAACTTCACACAGTGTTGGAGTCAGGATTTAGACACACACATTGGTCTGATGCTGAAGCTCATGCTGTCTCCACCATATCATGCTATCTCCCAAATGTATACAAAGGGAAAAGATAAAACACAAAAAGGTCAAGTGGAAAATTTTCTCTAAGTAAAAAGGTGTTTGACATGTAGTAAGCATTTAATACATGCTTTCATTTCCTTGAATGAAAAAGTAAATTAATTAGCAAGTGATTTTTAGATTTTTTTCTCCTTCATTCTTGCTTAAATTAAAAAAAAGAGTATTCATTATTTTTGCAATTCCTAAAAAGAAGCAAACGAGAGAAAAAAGACTTGCCCTTTTCCACAGATGTAGAAAGTAGTTCCAGAAATTAAAAATACCTGCAAAAATTTTTTGGATGAGGAATGTTCTTTAGAGTTCAAGTCATCAATTTTAGTACTGGATCAGTTATTGTTGGTTTAGTGGATTCAGTTCTTAGAATGGTCAGTGTCATAAAGTGACCCTGTAGTTCTCTTTCCCTTGACTTTGCATCTGTGAGCAGATTTTAATCTCTATCATCTACCCAGGAGAATGAGATGTTCTAGTGAGTACAGAAATATAAAGTACTCTCAGAAGTTTGGATAAAAGGCCTTGGGATTAGAGAAAAGTGTTAAGTAAAGTTGCAAGCCAGTATGCATTCAACAATTGCTTGATTTATAGTCCACAAGGATTTGAACACATCATGGAGAAGTACAGAAAGGAAAGAAGTGATTGCCAATGTGTATCCACAGACTTTCCTATATCATAATTGCATGAGAAGAATTAAGACAAAGTCTGCCTTTGTCTCCCTAATGTGAGATGGAGAGCCATGTCTAATCTTTGGATCTCAAGCATAAAGTAAGAGAGATATATAGAGATTCTTGATATTTGGAAAACAGAATTTTGGAAAGCAAATCTTCTCTCCCTGTGATTTCTAAATTTAGAGATGTGTCATCATGGAGAATACTGGGAACAGAAGCTTAACAAATTACACAGATAACTCAGGGCAAAAATGCTCAACCCTACACAGTACTATCAATTTCATGAAAGAGCAGTTCTGTTGTCTAGAGCAGTACTGTTCAGTAGAACTTTCTATGATGATGGGAATCTTCTATTCTGAACCATCCAAAACAAAACCACTAGCTGTGAATCAGCATTTGAACTGTGACTAGTATGACTGAGGAACTAAAATACTAATCTTATTTAATTTTAGTTAATTTGTACACAAATTTCAAGAGCCACATGTTGCTAGTGGCCTAGGTATAGAGACAAGTTGTACCAGAAGTTTCTATTTCATTGCCTCTGGACTAAGCAGCATTAATGCCAATGGCTATGCTGGCTTGTTGAACTCAGTAGGGTCAGAAGAGCCCTCTTGGAAATCAGACTTCAGTGGGAGAAGACTTTTCCCCCATTATTCCATGACTCTAGAAGATCTTAAGACAGGGCATCAACTCACAGTAGGACTTCCCTAGTGGCTGAGATGGTAAAGAGTTTGCCTTCAATTCAGGAGACCCAGGTTCAATCTCTGGGTTAGGAAGATCCCCTGGAGAAGGAAATGGCAGCCCACTCCAGTATTCTTGCCTGGAGAATCCCTTGGAAAGAAGAGCCTGGCAGGCTACAACCCGTGGGGTCACAAAGAGTTAGACATAACTGAGCAGCTAACACTTTGACTGTCATAAGGAACCCAAAGACTCCTTCGAGCAATTGTTGGCTTCTTCATTGAATGGCTAATTCTCTGAGTGAGTAAATGTAAGTCGCTCAGTCAGGTCTAACTCTTTGCAACCCCATGGACTGTAGCCTACCAGGCTCCCCTGTCCATGGGATTTTTCAGGCAAGAATAACGAGTGGATTACCATTTCCTTCTCCAGGGGATCTTCCCGACCTAGGGATGGAGCCCCCAGTTCTCCTGTATTGTAGGCAGATTCTTTACTGGCTGAGCTACCAGGGAAGTCCACTCCTCTGAAGATAAGGCCAAGAGACAGACTGACATAGGACTACTCAAGAACACTTACTCCATGTGAATCCTTCTGCGTCCATCAGTATCCATACACACATTTATCCATGCAAAAAATATTGAGTGTCTATCATGGCCAGATGCTGTTCTCACAAAGGTAATTTTCTCCCACTACTATACTCACCCCATATGCACATTAGGGGGCAGCAAGGCATGGAGGAAGGAGCTTTGGAATCAGACCAACCTGAAATAGCACTGATTCCTAGACCCAAGTTTGGCAAAAATTTTATTGTAAAGGGCCACATAATAAATGTTTTAGGCTCTGTGAACCACAGAATTTCTTTCACATCTATTCAACTCTACAGTTGTGTCAGATAAACCATGAACAATACATAACCGTACGAGCTTGGCTGTGTTTCCAATAAAACTTTATTTATGGGACTGAAATTTGAATTTCATTTATTTTTCCTATATAATAAAATCTTTAGATTTTTTTCAATCATGAGAAGGTAAAAATGATTTCTTAGCTTAGGGGCCATACATAGACCGGTGGCAGAATATGTTTGGCCCATGGGCTAACATAGTTTGCCAGTCCCTGGCATAGAACATAATAAATGAGAAAAATGGTATAATGCAACTAAAACTCTTTATGAACATTTTAGCATTTCTAGAACATCACTTGACTGTATATGTAGAGTTTTACATTGATTTTCTTTTATTTGGATTTTTAGGATTTTTCTACGTTTTAGTCATTAAAATTAAGATGAACATCCTCATTCATAATGACTTTATTGTGGATTATTACACAAGTTGGAAGGCGTAAATATTTTAGGATTTTTATTATGTTATTGCCAGTTCATTTGCTAACAGTTTGTAGAAACTATGTTCTGCTGACTAGTCTTTTTCAAATTTCCTATAATTTAGTCCTTTTGTAGGTAGCTCTGTAGCTTCATTACCTAGGGTTTTAATTCTATATTTTAGAAAGTCCTTCAAACCTACTCTAAAGATAAGTATACTGAAATATCCTGGCTAAAAATTTCCCAAACAACTGAAAAATGGGTTAACATTTATTAAATGAAAAAAACTCCTACTAGGAATCTGGGTTACTGGCTGGGTTAGAAAGATTTGACAGTGTATTAAGGGTCAAAGAGATATGACTTTCAACTTCAAAGATGGGTAAGAAAGTAGTATGCATACCATAAAAGTCATCTGTTGTTTAAAATACAGAATTCAGGGGATCCCCTGGAGGTACAGGGGTTAGGACTTGGAACTTTCACTGTCGTGGCCCAGGTTCAATCCCAAGTTGGGGAACTAAAATCCCACAAGCTGCCTGGCATGGCCAAAAACAAACAAAAAAGCAAAGTGAAAACTTCAATGATTTTTAGCATGACTACACATGCTGTAACTGTGTCCCTATGGATCTGCTGTTCTGAAACTTTAATATAAATGAAATCATACAATATGTAGTCTTTTGTCACTATAATGTGACTTTGTATGACTTAATCTAATGTTTTTGAGGGTCATCCATGTTGTAGTATGTATTACTGCTTCATTCTTTTTTTTATTGCTGAATAGTATTCCACTGTATGGATGTAACACATTTTGCTTATGCATTCATCAGTTGATGAGCATTTGGATTATCTACTTTTAGTTTATTTTGAATACTGCTATTAATATTCATGTACAAGTTCTTGTGTTGACACCAAGTTTCTGTTTTCCTTGGATATAACTAGGAATGGAATTTGTGGATCATATGATGAACTCTTTCCTGGTCATCAGATGGGCTTCCCTGGTGGCTCAGATGGTAAAGAGTCTCCTTGCAGTGTGGGAGACCTGAGTTTGATCCCTGGGTCAGGAAGATCCCCTGGAGAAGGGAATGGCAACCCACTCCAGTACTCTTGCCTGGAGAATCCCATGGACAGAGGAGCCTGGTGGGCTACAAGTCCATGGGGTCATAGAGAGTTAGACATGACTGACTGACTAAGTCCATATATGATGACTTTATGTTTAACATTTTAGGAGCTTCCAGATTGTTTTCCAAAGTAGCTACACTGTTCTATATTTCTACCAGCAATATATGAGGGCTTCTATTTTTTCACATCCTCACCATCACTTGTCTGGCTTTTAAAATGTTATTCATCCTTGTGGACATGAAATAGTGTCACATCATGATTTTGATTTGTATTTCCCTCATAACTATGATGCTCAGCATCTTTTTATGTGCTTATTGGCCATTTGAATAGCTTATTTGGACAGCTCTTCAGATTCTTATCCTATGGGCTAGGATTTTAAAATTGGGTTATTTATCTTTTTATTGTTGAGTTCTAAGAGGTTATCTTTATATTTTCTAGATGAAAATCCTTTGTAATACATATGACTTGCAACTACTTCCCCCAATTCTGTGGGTTTACTTTCTTGATTGTGTCCTTTGAAAGTGCAAGAGTTTTTGATTGTGAAGTCCAATTTATCTAATTTTTCTTTTGCTGCTTGTGCTTTTAAAGTGTTATCTAGTAAATTGTTGTTAAGTCAGATCATATGCATGTATTCCTTTGTTTTCTTCTAAGAGTTTTATAGTTTTCTACAACTTATTTTAGCTTGTCTTCAACATTTAGGTCTCTGATTCACTTTGAGCTGATTTTTATACATGATAAGAGGCAGGGATTCAAGGAGGGCATGGCAACCCACTCCAGTATTCTTGCCTGGAGAATTCCATGGACAGAGGACCCTGGCAGGCTGCAGTCCATAGGGTCACACGAGTCAGACACTACTGAAGCAACTTAGCACGCACACACGAGGTAGGATTCAACTTCATTCTTCTGTATGCAGATATCAAGTCGTCCCAGAAACATTTGTCAGAAAGACTGTTCTAAGAATTGTTTTGGCATCTTGGCTAAATATAAAATGACCATAAATGTAAAGTTTTATTTATTAATTCTTAATTAAAATGAATATATTCCATTGATTTGTCTTTCCTTGTGCCAGTAACACTTTGTCTTGATTACTATAGTTTTTAAAATTCTTTTTAAATTGGAGGAGAATTGCTTTACAAATTTGTGTTTGTTTTTACTGTATAACAATGTGAATCTGCCATAAGAATACATATATCTCCTTACTGTAGATGTTTAATGTTTTGAAATTGGGAAGCTTGAGTCTTCCATCTTTGTTTTGCTTTCTCAAGAATGTTTTGACTGTCCTGTCTCATCATTTTCATACAAGTTTTAGTATCAGCTTGTCAATTTCTGTAAAGAACTCAGCCAGGATATTGATATAGTTTGCAGGGAACTTGTAGATCATTTTGGAGGAAAATCTTAATACAATTAAATCTTCTGATCTATGAGCAGATCTATTTATTTGGATTTTCTTTAATTTCTTTCAACAATGTTTTGTAGTTTACAATGCACGAGTTTTGCATTTTTGATCAAGTTTATTTCTTCATGTTTTAAAATGCAGCCACTATTCATTCGGACAAAAGAGGGAAATGGTAGGTGGCCTGGCTTCTACACCTAAACTCACCAATAAGGTGATTCATTTCTTCTCCTCTGACAAGAAAAGATGAAAGTTGGGGGAGGAAGGATGGGACAAGAACTGGAAGTGTTATTCAACATGATTCTTTCCTAGGACCAAGCAGTTCCTTTCAGGTGCTATGACCAGAGGAAAATAGGGATTCTCTCTAATAGAGAACCTGATGATTGACTAGATATGACAGTTAAGGAGAAGAAAGTAACAAGAATAATTCCATAGTTTCTTGTGAGAGCAATTGAAAATACTATACTGCTATTAGATGGGGAAAGAATCTGAAGAACCATTTTTGGGAAAATATAGTGAGATTGGTTTGAACAAGTTACCTTTAAGATGCCTTTGAAATGTGTGAACAAGGATGAATAAATAATTAAGTGTTTAGAAATGGACTTCATAGAAGGCTAGCAGCAAAGTTAATTTGGCCTAATTAGCATATTAATGATAAATTAAAATGTGCAGAGCAGCTGGAAGCATCTAGGGAGAATTTACAGTTTTACATGAGAGGAGAGTCTAGGACTAAGTTTTGGGAAATTTCGTCATTTACTAGTGGGGTAGAGCAGGATGAGCTGGGAAAGTTGAGAAAAGGTAGACTTAACCATTATAGGAGGAAACAAGAGTTTGCTGTGTCCTCAAATCAAGAGTAGGGAATGTCTCAAGCAGGAAGGCAGTGTGTCAAATACCACAGAGACATCAGGAAAACAGAGCTTGCCTGAGCGCTCAGTCGTGTCCGGCTCTTTGGGATCCCTCGGACTGTAGCTCCCAGGCTCCTCTGTCTGTGGGATTTTTCCAGGCAAGAATACTGGAGTGGGGTGCCATTTTATTCCTCCAAAGGATCTCCCCAACCCAGGGATCGAACCCACACCTCCTGCATCTCCTGCATTGGCAGACAGATTCTTTATCACTGAGCCCCTGGGAAACCCTGAAACAGAGCTCGACCAATTAAATTTAATGACATCAAGGTCCTCGGTGACCTTGGCAAGAACTGTTTCAGGGGATTTGTGGTAGGATGGAAAACAAGATTCCGAGGAGCTAGTGTAACAAAGAAAGGAGGCTAAAATAGACATAGTGATTGTGAATAAAAATGTAGAGAGAGGTAGCTGGTGGGGGGAATACAGTTGAAGAAAGTATTTTCTTTTCTTTTTATGAGAAGAGAAACTTAAGAATGTTTAAATGTTGATGGCCAAGAGACCACAGAGAGTAAGTCAAATATACCTCAATAAAAATATATAAATAAAAGGGAAAAAAACAATTAAGATGGCAAAAATGTATACACTAGATTTCAAAGACTTGGTATAAAATACAACATTACTCATCTATTATGTTAATTGTATGTTGAAATAGTATTTTAGCTATGTTGAGGTTAGTAAAATATAAAAAGAGATCACAGAGAAAGAAGGATAAAGATGAATTAATGAGGTGGGACAATCCATAGGATGCTTCCATCGTAGCTTAGGTGGTAAAGAACCTGCCTGCAGTGCAGGAGGCCTGGGTTTGACTCCTGAGCTGGGAAGATTCCCTGGAGAAGGAAATGGCATCCCCCTCCAGTATTCTTGGCTGGAGAATCCCATGGGCAGAAGAGCCAGGCAGGCTATAGTCCATGGGGTCACAAGAGTCAGACATGACTTAACGACTAAACCAACTAACCAACTAACCCATAGGATTAGATTCTTAGAAAGGCAGGTTATTAGAGGATACATAGTAAACATAGAGTGATTATCCTCTTAAATAAAGAGGTCATTCATTCCTTATTGTGGGAGGATGCAAGATACACTGATGCTTGTATCTTTTAGGTTTGCTGTTTGTGAAGATTTGCTGTTTGCTGTTGTGTTTTTTTCCTTACAGGAAAGGAACAGGTAAGTAGGGGAGGCTGGGTGTTTAAGGAGAGTTGAGAGTTGGTCATGGGGCTTCCCAGGTGGCACTAGTGGTAAAGAACCCGCCTGCCAATGCAGGAGACATAAGAGATGTGAGAGATACAGGTTCAATCCCTGGGTTAGGAAGATCCCCTGGAGGAGAGCATGGCAACCACTCTAATATTCTTGCCTGGAGAATCCCATGGACAGAGGAGCCTGGTGGGCTGCACACCAGAGGGCTGCAAAAAAATTGGACACAACTGATGTGACTTTGCATGCGTGCATGAGAGTTGGGCACGCTGTGCTGTGGGACTATGACAAATGGAAGAGTGTGTCAACAAGAGAGATGGTATTGAGGGCTCAATGTTTGGATGTGCAGGAGGAGCTACTGTTTTAAAAAAATTATTTGTTTATTTTTGGCTTGCCGGGTCTTCGTTGCTGCATGCAGACTTTATCCAGTTGCAGCGAATGGGGGCTACTCTCTCACTGTGGTGCGTCAGCTTCTCACTGCTGTGACTTTTCTTGTGCAGCACGGGCTCTCGGCATTTGGGCTTCAGTAGTTGCAGCACAGGTTCAGTGGTTGCATTGCTTGTGCTTAGTTGCTCGGTGGCAGGTGGGATATCAGTTCCCCGACCAGGGATCGAACCCATGTTCCCTGCACTGGCAAGCAGAGTCTCAACCACCAGACCACCAGGGAAGTTCCAGGAGGGGCTCTTATTGAGGGAGACATAACCATGTGATGTGTTGGAACCTGAAAGCAAATGACTGGGGCAATAGGTGGACCTAAGTTGAGGAGGTGGTGGGTTTAGGCTAAGGTCGCTTTCAACTTTCTTGTTTCCAAGCAGAGGCTAAAATTAGAGAAGGACTTGATGGCTCTGAGCGACAATAGCCAAATACCTGTCTTTATTTTCCCACAAGACGAGACAGCATTTCCAGTTCTGTTCTATTATAAAGAAAGCGCCAAGGCCGGCTTTGTAGAACAAGGATTCCTACCTTGGTTTCCTTCTCCAGCTGCCTGGTGCTAACAGCTTAGAGTATTTTATTACAGTCATATGATTGGTAGCTACAATTCAGAACAAGACTCCAGACAAGAATCTGTGTCATCCAATTAGAAAAGGTCATTGCACTAATCCTGAGCTGGAATGAGGGTAGATAGAGATGCAACTGGCAAGGCTAATTTTGTCATGTGGCATGCAAGGGCAAGTGGCAAGCTGATGGTCTCCTACTTTTCTAAGCTAAGAGCCCAGAGTTCTTGGCTGTGATTGGATGTAGGAGAAGAAAACGCTTAGACTCCCAAGTACCATGAGGTTACGTGTCTTCTAGAGAAAGCCCTCAAGTTTTTTGCAGCCATGAAGAACCCCAGAATGCCATGGCAGCCTTGGTACATTACCCTCCTCCTCTCCCAACGAGACCTTTTGTATCTGTGCCTCCACAACCTCACACATCCCCTGTGAATCAGATTGCAGCAGGGACATTCATCACATTATGTGCTGAGAAATGTAAAAGAAATGGGAGTTGCCTGAAATGAACAAAGTAAAGCAGGGATTGTTGACCATGGAGTCAAACTGCTAACTTTCAGATAATACCTATGTGGTGAAGACTATTGTCACAGGATTAAAATATCAGGTGTGTTTCTCTCTGGATGTGTTTGTTTTTTTAAATTAGTTGTCTCCAAGTAGGGCTTCCCTGGTGGCTCAGAGGTTAAAGCGTCTGCCTGCAATGCGGGAGACCCAGGGTCAATCCCTGGGTCGGGAAGAGCCCCTGGAGAAGGAAATGGCAACCCACTCCAGTATTTTTGCCTGGAGAATCCCATGGAGAGAGGAGCCTGGTAGGCTACAGTCCACGGGGTCGCAGTCTTCAAGTAAGAAAACATGATTAGTGACAGAATATAAATCAACACTTTTTGTGGAAGATCATAATGTATTTTAATTAACATTAATCTCCCATGCTTCTTAAATGTCCAGTATTTAGATGTGACACTATCTCATTTTTGATTAGGAGGTTTGGAAACATTTTACTTTCGAGTGATTGGCTCCCGGTGATAACGGTTGAAAGTATTACTCTTGGTCATGATAATAATAGTGGTAATAAAGTAATTATTATAGCTACCATTTTTTACTTACTTGGCACCAGGCACTCTGCCAAACATTTTTCAAGTATTGTATCATTTAAGCCACACAACCTTATAAGCTGGTACTATTCTCTTATAGTATTTATTTTACAGGAGTCTATTTAACCGAGGAAGCTGCTTACTTCTAAAATATCAGGGCTGGAATACAGCAGAGTATATCTGTCTCTGGACTCTATGCTCTGTATTCTGCCGTTTTCTCTGGGTCCCTACTGTCTGAGTGCCTTGGTTTCTTCTGTATAAAAGAGCTAATTGCATCAGTCTCTTTGGGATTAAAGGAGACAGTGCAGTGTAAAACTCTGATAACAATGCAAGTACATAGAACATACTCAAGTAAATGCTGGTTGCATGACTGCATTAGAATAAATGGTGTATCCATTAGAATTCTTGTACGAGAACTCTCTCCTGATAATCAGTCAGCTTGCTCTTTGAACTGCTTTTCTTGCAGTTGCTCAAACATGGCAGACCTCTCCATAAAGCGTTTCTTGGGATCAAAAGCTAGTAATAAACTGTAGTACAGGCCTACAGTTTATAGAAACAGAATAAAGTAAAGCCTAAATGGCCCATTGGGAAACCACATTCCTAGTGACAAATTTATAACAATAAACTGCATTCAGTTAAACAAAGTCTGTGAAAAGGAAAGATGATGTTCAGCCACAGGCTCTTTTGAGAATCTGGTTCCTTAAAACCACAGCTTCTTAAAGTGCTGTACCCAAATTAGGGCCAACATAAGAAAATCTGTAAACGTCCATTGGTATGAGGATTTCTAGAATGTGAGGTCATCCACTTGGTCTCCACTTGCCCATGTTTTTAGGAAGCTGCCATTTTAAATCTAACTTGGGGACTTCCCTGATAGCTCAGTTGGTAAAGAATCTGCCTGCAATGCAGGAGACCCCGGTTCAGATTCCTGGGTTGGGAAGATCCCCTGGAGAAGTGAAAGGCTGCCCACTCCAGTATTCTGGCCTGGAGATTTCCATGGACTGTACAGTCCACGGGGTCGCAAAGAGTCAGACACGACTGAGTGACTTTCACTTTCACTTTGGGGATATCACTCAGCAACAAGAAGGAATGACCTACTGATTCATGGTACCATGTGAATGAATTTTAAAATAATTATGCCCTGTGAAAGCTGGACAAATAGGACATTCTGTTTGACTCCATTTACATAAAATTCTAGGAAAAAGAATCCATAGTGATGCAAAGTAGATCACTGGTTTCCTGGAAATGGAACAGTGATGTCAAGGGAAGCATCACAAAGGAATATACAGGAACTTTTGGAGGATGGTGGTGTCACAGGTATACAGATGACAAAGCTTATTCAGCTGTACACTTAAACACATACACTTTATTGTATTTGAATTATACCTCAATAAAACTATTTTTTAAACTCTCACAGGATTCTTTAGACATTTTTATAAATTATAAATTTTATCATTTTTTCCTTCAAATTTATTGTCATTTCTTTAAGAGAATTTTAGGTTTTCTTATAAACTTGAACTTCTTTATTGAAGTTAGAATTAGCTTTCAGGTTTAACTTCTTCACTTACACGTGTATGGTTGCACCCTGACACACACAGATACACATACCAAAAAACCTGTTAAGATTCTGATAAACTGCACTGACACAATACATTAATTTGGGAATAAAAGACATTTTTATGACATTGAGTATTATGAACCACGAATATGGAATATCTCCATTTGCATAGGTCTTCTTTAATGTCAAGAGTTTTAGAATTTTCTTTATATAGATCTTGTACATTTCTAAGTATTTATGATTTTACTATTGAAATGATATTGTTTTTCCAAAAATAGTTTTTCTGTTGACAGCTTATTAAAATGCAATTGATTTTTACATACTGGTTTTAATCCAGATGCCTTTTAATAATTCTTTTAGATTTTATTGATTCTTTTAGGTTATTTTATGTAGACAGTGATGACATCTGCAAATATCAAGAATTATTTTTACTTCCTTTCTGCTTCTCAAAGTTTTCTTTTTTAAGACTTGTTTTCTTATTTGTTTTTGACTGCCCTGGATCTTTGTCATTGCACGTGGCCTTTCTTCAGTTGTGGTGAGCAGGGGCGGGTCTTCATTGCAGTACGGGGGTTTCTCATTGTAGTGGCTTCTCTCGTTTCAGGGCGTGGGACCTAGGCACCCTGGCTTCAGTAGTTGTGGCACATGGGCTCAGTAGTTGCGGCTCACAGGCTCTAAAGTGCTGGCTCAGTAGTTGTGATGTACGGACTTAGTTGCCCTGCTGCACGTGGGATCTTCCCAGACCAGGGATCAAACCTGTGTCCCTTGCCTTGACAAGCAGATTCTTAACCACTAGACACTGGGGAAGCCCCCTCAAAGCTTTTATTTCTTTTTCTTGCCTTACTCCTTTGGATAGGTTCTCCAATACTGTCATGAATATAAATGGTAATGTATTAACTTTTCTTACCCTCATCCTAAAGGAAATGATTTCAATACTTCATCATTAAATAAGTGTTTACTTTGTATGTAGGACAATTTTATGCCACTGATTCAGTTTTTAAGACAGTTAAAGGACTATCAGTTTTCTGTTGCTTAGTTAGTCAACTCTACTAAGTTACATTTTTCCTAGAATTTGTTTTCATATCCATTGCATAAAGTTGGTCGTGATATTCTTATAATATATTTGAAATATCTTCAGCATGTCTTGTTATGACTTCTATTTTAGTCCTAATTTTGCCTATGAAAGCATTATGTGTTTTCCTGATAAACCTTGCCATTGTTTTGATAATTTTATAAGTTTATAAGAACTTTTAAATATGTAAAAGGCTTATAAATTTATAAGAATTTCATAAGAACCAACTTTTAAATTTGCAGATTATTTCTATTTTATGTATGTCCTAAATCTGTACTAATAATTTTTATCTTCTCTCCTGTTGTTGTGGACAGATTGTGCTCAAATCGAAGTCGAACCCCATCATTTGTACATTAAATTTCATCCCTTTCTCCTACTCAGAACACTGGTCTGACAATTCTCTTTTCCTGCATCATCATAGTCCCCCCTTATTATTGGAACATTTCCATCAACATAAAATATGCTATTACTTCTTCAATTTGCAACAACAGCATCAGTGTTCTTCTGACCTCATTACTTCCAGATGTTGCCCTATTTCTCTCCTTTTCTCTATAGCACAACTCCTTGAAAAAGTTGTCTGTACTTGCTGTTTCCAGTGTATCCTCTTTTTTTTTTTCTTGAACCCACTCTAGTCAGACTTCTGCTCTAACCATTGCTCTGAATCTGCTTTACTCCAGGTTATCAGTGTTGCTAAAGCCCAGTTGCAATTTCTTGGTCCTTTTCTTATCTGCCTGATTACCAGCATTTAACACTTGCTTCTTCTCTTTTCTTCCCTTGGTTACCAGCACACCACACTCATCTGCTACCCCTACTCTATTTCTGGCTGCTGCCTCTCAATCTTTTCTGGTAGTTCTTTCTCAGATTATCAAGATCTAAAATTTGAACTGAGATCATGACTTAATCCTTGGACTTCATTTCTCTATCCACATCACTGTTTGGTGATATCATCCTGTTTCATGGTTCTAAATATTCATCTGTGTTCTAATAACTCCAAAATTATATCTCCATCTCACGTGTTTTTCCAGCATTGACTCTATTTGTTGCATGGCCCCTGTAAACCCTCAACATGACTGGTGGACCAAGTGGCATTTAGGATTCCTAGAATTCAGAGCCAGTTCAAAGCCAGTGCCTCATAGCTCCTGAAAGATCCAGATATTTCTTTTTGCCATAGCACAATCATACTCATAAGTGCCTACAGTTTCCTTTGGAAAAGGCTTGAAGGAAGGTTTATAGTATATACATATGGCAGGGTAGCAGGCTCTAATTTCAAGCGATCTTAGGCTCTCCCCTTTAATCAAGGGGTTCCAGGCTTGTGTACAGAAACCAGGTGAGAGGTTTTCACACTGAATTTTATCAGTCCATGCCTAGTTTCTATCAGACGTTTGAATTGTTCATATTTTATAGATCAAGTAACATTTTAGTAACCTGTCTCTATCTTTCATCCCTAGAGACACTCTAATCAGTTTTCCACTGCCAGATATATTTGCAAGTCAAAACAAGTTGATTACCAGTTTATTCCTTCTGCTCATTATGGTAAATGCATCCACACTGTTTTTGTCAGCTAGGCACAGACACTTGGTTAAATGTCAGTTAAGCCACTGCAGTGCAGTTTCCTATTGAAAATCAGAGAACGCATTTCAAGGGCAGCAGCTCTTACGTTTGTAGCTATAAATGACAGCGACTAGAGAGCTTTCCCAAGACTCAGGTTCTCCCCTCACCAGTGTAAACGGAGTGAGCTTGGAGCCCTCTCAGTGAATGTGGTGTGGGTTAAAGGTAGTGGAGGGGTGGGAATATAGGTCAAAGGTGATAAATCTCCCTAACAGTCTTGCCCCTCACCCTAAGCCTTTTGGACCTGCTTTTCTACATTTTCCTAGGGATGTTCTGGCATCTCAATCTCATTACAGGCAGGCTATCAAAGAGTCAAATGCCATTCAATCAAAATAAACTATTCAAACCACTTCCGATGAGCATTTTCAATCCAGAAACACTCAGAAAACCATCAATATCAAGAAGCTTGGCTCTTTCTGGAATTCTGTTCCATCCTCCTTGGTCAAACACCCTTAGGATCTATTCACAGTATTCTCTATTTCCTCTCTGTAAATGCTCCAACGCACTCAAAATCTGCCCCTCACCATAGTCCTTGTTACCTTCTTTGCCACAGTGCTGAAGGAGAGTAACCATTTGGTTTTCTAAGGACCTGCTTCCACTGGCATTTCACCATCAATCACAAGCAGTGTCTTGACTAATCATATGCCAGTTCTTATCACGGATCACTAACTATCCATTTCACATTAACAAACAGTTCAACTCTCACTGCAGCCTACAAAATGACCAAATTAACTCTAATGGACTATGTTTGATGGTCTGGGACTATGCCTCGTGCCAATATCTTTATCACTCAGGGTTCCTCAAAAACAAAGCATATCAACCTTTTATTTGAAATGAAGTGATTTCATTTAATGAATTAGTCCCTGTGTTTAAAGTTATATTTTATGTAACAGAAAAATGAAAAGAGCGAGAGCAAGAGAAAGAGGGGAAAGGCATGAAGGTGTCACAGAGGCAGCTGCTGAAGGAAGCAGCCACCTCTCTTAGGGCTGGGGTTGGGGGTGAGGGGGAGAGGTTGGAAATTTTAAGTCCTAGAAGCTGGAAGAGAGGCCTGTGATGCTGAAAGTCAGACTTCCAATGACAAAGAGGCCCTGCTTAGCTATTGCGGGTGTCTTCCTGTGTTGGGCTGGGATGGTGGGTGGTGGGGCGGGGTGGGTGATGAAGATGGTTCTACCAGTATTAGGAAAATGGAAAACTGGATTCAGCTGCTGTGTTTGAAAGCGACTGCTGCTTCCAAGGTAAAAAGAATTGTTAAGCAGATGTTTATAGTCACAAGAACAGGAAGGAAGCAAATGGGAATTTTATAGCAAATAAATTTACAGTACTTTGGAGCTCATTCTTATCTTACAATCAGACTACACCTTGAAGTTATAGCACAGAAAGTCCCTGTTAGGACAAAATAAAGACTGAATTCTTAAAAACGAGTGAAACTAGCACACATCCAACATAGACAGAAATGTGGTAGATGTTACTTTTTCATCCCTCTTGCTCTGTACTTGTGTATAAAAGCAAAACATCTGTACACCTGCACATGTATTTATATAAACAAAAGATTTTGGGGTCATCCAAATGGGCACACAATTTATGTTTGTTTCCATAGGATATTCCTTGGCTAGAAATCATGGTACCAAGAAAATAAGTCAGGGTACAATGTCAAAATATCACCTTTAATTGTGTATTTATTTAGTGTGACTTTGGGTGAAAAAAGATATTATTCTGAAAAAAAGAGTTCAAAATGTGCTGTAATTTTTCAGGAGCTAAAATGATGAAGCATTGCTAAATGAATATAGTTATTACATGAGATGAAACTTCACTTGTGGTTTAAGAGCTGTGGGTAAAGGAAAAGTGTAGCTGCCTTTATTTTCAGGCCACAAATTTATGCTGAAAATCTTAAGAAAAACTGTACAAAATCACTGAGTGATATAAATTTAGCAGAGTTGCAGGATGCCTGGCCAATGAATAAAAGTCAGTTGTATTTCTATATATGAAAAATGATAAATTGGAAAGTAATATGTAATAAGTATCAGTTATAATAACAATAAAATACTTAGGAAAGAGTTTGTCAAATATGTGTAAAACCTATATACTTAGAGCTATGCACGCATGCATGCTAAGCCACTTCATTCGTGTCTGACTCTTTGCAACATTATGGACTTTAGCCCACCAGACTCCTCTATCCATGCCCTCCTCCAGGGAACCCATCCTCCCGACTCAGGGATCAGACCTGAGTCTCTTGCAGTTCCTGCATAGCAGGTAAATTCTTTACCACTGAGCCACTGTGGAAGCCCACTTTAGATTGTAATAGGATTAATATTTGCTGAAATAAATTAAATATAGCATTAATGTCAAATGAGTTATATCATTAAGCCATTAAATTAAAATAACATGAAATTAATATAATTAATATTAAAATATTTTAAAATTGTATTCTTTAATATAAAATTAATCTCTCATAAAACTTACGTTATCAGAGGACTATAAAATTAAACCACAGTAGATGCTCTGCAGTTACAATGTAATGGCTAAAATAAAAATTACAATATAAAGTACTAGTAAGGTGTGGAAATAACAAAACTCTCACACATTGCATAACAAAACTTTCACACATTTTACTGGTAAGGTGTGGAAATAACAAAACTCTCACACACTGCATATGTACACATAAAATGTTACAGCTGCTTTGGCAATTTTGCAGTTTCTTATAAACCAAAACATATAGCCACCATATGACCCAGGAATTCCACTCTAAGGATTCAAGGAAATGAAAACATATTCATGTCCACATAATAAACTGTACACGAATATTCATTGAAACTTCATCCATAATAGCCAAGAATTGGAAACAAATCCAATGTCCTCAAAAACATAATGCTAAAATAAAAAAAGTCAAATACAGAAGACTGTGTGATTCCATTTATACGAAATTCTAGAGAAGTCAAAACTACAATGATATAAAGCAGACCCTTAGGTTTTAAAGTCTAGAGTTTGAGGTGTGGGGGAGAATTACCTCAAAAAGAAAAATAACTTTTTGATGTGATAGAAATATTCTATATCATGATTGTGTAGTATTTCTACAACTGGGTACATTTATCCAATCTCATCAAATTGCTGATTTAGACTGGCGAATGTTATTGTATGTAAATTATGCTTCAGTAAGCTAAATTTAAAAAAATTGCAAAAGAAAACTAAGTCATTTTTCATGGAAGTAAGAGTAATTCACCCTTTCTCGAGGGTTGTCACCTAATGCCCCTGGTCAGTTTCTGAGGTCAGAAAGTAAGAAGATAAGTATAAGAAAATGAAACTGAAAATTTCCCTTAGCTCAGGGGAGGAGGATAACCGTAAAATGTAATTTCTTGTGTTCATTCACCAAGGGAGTAAGACTATGGTAAAGACTCTCTTGAAGGTTGTTGGAACATGTCTCAGATTCTTTATTAAAATCCCTTATTAAACATATTGCTCAAAGCTTTGTTATCACTTGATGTTTTAATAATTCGAATATCAAGGGGAATACTATTTATTAGCAAATATGCAAATATAATAATGTTCATTGAAGAAAACACATTTTCTACAATAAAAGTGCTCTGTATTCTATTGTTGCAATATACACAGGTCAGAAATGACAAAAATACACCTTTTATTTTTTGTTATAATTATCAAATTTGGGGAAGTCTTTAAATTTATAATATGATCTTTAAGAAGACAGCTATTTATGTGATAATTGCTATTTGCTTTGCATTAAATGCTAGATCAGGATTTTATATACAATATTTTAATTTAATTTAATCTTCACACTGTTCAGAGAGTAGGTGTTATCCCATTATCCCCCCCTCTACTTTTTGGGGGGATGAGAAACTGAGGCTCAAAAAGGCTAAGTGACTTGCTCTGGCTCACAAAGCCATTACGTGGTAGAGCTGGATACAAACAGGATCTGCATCTCTGGCTTCAAAGTCCACGTTCTTTCTACCAGCACACAGTGTCCAAGAATAAGGAAGTGAAGGGTGAGGGGCCGAGAACAAGAAAATGCCCTGCTCTGGGAAACAGTAAAAATCTGTGAGCTTCAGAACACACGCTTGATTCCTAGAACAAACCTGGGACTTCTGAGGCTTAGCCCCAAGCATCGGGAGCCCCAGGAAACACCAGTGCTTTTGCAAATACAAATTAAATCAAGCTCCTTGAGGCTAAACCAAGGATTGATATAAATGCGTGGGCTTCCCAGGTGGCACTAGTGGTAAAGAATCCGCCTGTCAATGCAGGAAACGTGGGTTCGATCCCTGAGTTGGCAAGATCCCCATATGCTGAAGCCCTAATTTCCAATGCGATATTTGGAGGTGAAGTCTTTGGGCAATAAATTGGTTTCAAGTGCAACTCATCCTCATGATGGCATTAGTGTCCTTATAAGAAGGGACAAAGACTAAAGACCTCTCTCCCCCTCCCTCTCCTCCTCTCCCTCTCTTTCTCCCTGCTCCCTTCACCTCTCCCTTTCCATCCTCACCACTGCCAGGTGAAAACAGAGAGGAGGCAGCTCTCAGCAAGCCAAGGAGAGGATCCTCACTAGCAGCCGACCTTTCTGGCATCCTTATCTTTGACTTCCATCCTTCAGAACGGTGAAAAATAAATTCTTGCTTAAGTCACCCAGTATTTTTTGTTACAGCAGCCAAGGAGACCAACATGGTAGGTGTGTACATATATGCACAGACATATATATATACACACATACACACGCATGCATGCATGCTAAGTCACTTCAGTTGTGTCTGACTCTTTGTGACCCTATGGGGGGATTTTAGGAGGATACAAATAAATTTTAGGAGGATACAATATTCAGTCTCATACACAGATGCAACACAAACAAAGCACATGATTCTAATGTGCAGGCAGGTTTGCAAATCACTGCTTTAGAACAATTGCTTTCAAGCTTTCTCATAAGTCAGAATCACCTGAAGAACTTGTTAATAAATGTATGTATGGGCACCACCCCTAGAGTCTCTAACTCTCTAGGTCTGGAATCATCATGCAGTCAGTCAGTCGTGTCTGCCCCTTTGTGACCCATGAACTGCAGCACGCCAGGCTTCCCTGTCTTTCACCATCTCCCAGAGCTTGCTCAAACTCATGTCTATTGAGTTGGTGATGCCATCCAACCATCTTGTCCTCTGTTGTCCCCTTTTCCTCCCACCTTCAGTCTTTCCCAGCATCAGGGTCTTTTTCAATGAATAGGCTCTTTGCATCAGGTGGCCAAAGTATTGGAGTTTCAGCTTCAGCATCAGTTCTTCCAATGAATATTCAGGACTGTTTTCCTTTAGGATGGACTGGTTGGATCTCCTTGAAGTCCAAGGGACTCTCAAGAGTCTTCTCCAACACCACAGTTCAAAAGCATCAATTCTTCGGTGCTCAGCCTTCTTTCTGGTCCAACTCTCACATCCATACATGACCACTGGAAAAACCATAGCCTTAACTAGACGGACCTTTGTTGACAAAGTAATGTCTCTGCTTTTTAATATGCTGTCTAGGTTGGTCATAGCTTTTCTTCCAAGGAGCAAGCGTCTTTTAATTTCATGGCTGCAGTCACCATCTGCAGTGATTTTGGAGCTGAAGAAAATAAAGTCTGTCACTGTTTCCATTGTTTCCCCACCTATTTGCCATGAAGTGATAGGACCAGATGCTATGATCTTAGTTTTCTGACTGTTGAGTTTTAAACCAGCTTTTACACTCTCCTCTTTCACTTTAATCAAGAGGCCCTTTCATTCCTCTTCACTCTCTGTCTGAGTGGTGTCATCTGCATATCTGAGGTTATTGATATTTCTCCCTGCAGTGTCGATTCCAGCTTGTGTTTCATCCAGCCCAGCATTTCACATGATGTTCTCTGCATGTAAGTTAAATACACAGGATGACAATATACAATCTTGACATACTCCTTTCCCAATTTGGAACCAGTCCATTGTTCCATGTCGGGTTCCAACTCTTGCTTCTCGACCTGCATACAGATTTCTCAGGAGGCAGATAAGGTGATCTGATATTCCCATCTCTAAGAATTTCCCAGTTTGCTGTGATCCACACAGTCAAAGGGTTTAACATAGTCAGTGAAGCAGAAGTAGATGTTTTTCTAGAATTCTCTTGCTTTTTCTATGATCCGACAGATGTTCCAATTTGATCTCTGGTTCTTCTGCCTTTTCTAAATCCAGCTTGAACATCTGGAAGTTCTCGGTTCACATACTGTTGAAGCCTAGCTTGGAAAATTTTGAGCATTACTTTGCTAGGTCTGGAAAGGGGCTCCATAATTTGCATTTCTAACAGTTATCCAGGTGATGCTTATGATGGGACCTCCCTTTGAGAATTGTTTTGGAAGGCACTGACTTGTGATGTGTACAAGCTAGTAGAAATTAATTTTAATCAACTGGATTTCAGGAATTCAGTCCACAGAAATTCTCTTACTTAATCATGTATATTTACTAAGTGCCAAGTAAAGGCTACTCACTCTTATTAGTCTCCGGGGATACACTGGAGAATAAGCCTATCAGAAACCCTGCTCTCATGAAGCTGCTCTTGAACCTAAGACTGAGTCACTCCTTTCTATTTCTTTTACACTACACACTTTTATTTTATAAGAATTTGTTTGTATATCTCCCCATTCATCAGTTTACTGGACAATCCGTTTGCAAATAAGATCCAGAGGGAAAAAACTACAATCCTGGTGCTCAGGAAATTCCTTGTGTAGGAATGAAAAGAAAAAGGCAATTGCATGTAGAGCAATAAGCATGAAAGAGGTTGTGGAAGATGCTATTGTTGCCATATATCCACTCCTTGGCTGGTAGACCCTTTCCTCAGCTGCTGCCGCGGCTAAACTAATGCCATACACCTGCCACCTTTTGGGGAAAACAAAGGTGAATGAAAACCACCTGCTCTGGAGATTACTGAGAAGTTACAACCTACCCAGTTAATTCTTGGAGTAAGAACAGACTCCACCCAGGGGAAGAAAATGGCGGAAGCAGTGAAGTCAGAGGAATCTGTGCAAAAGATTCTGATTCCTCTGGGATACGAACTTGCATGGTGCAGGGGATGAATGTTTTCAAGAGACACAGGAAGCCATTTGATGCTGTCCTCAAGCCCCAGGGATTTTACGGAGGTGAGTAGCATGATCAGACATCCATTTTAACGTCATCACGGTTGCCGTGTTCTGAAGGAAAGGTAGCAGGAGAGTGAGAATGGAGATGATTTTGAATACGACGGTGTAGTGGTTAACTCTCCTTGCTCTGAGCCTGATTTCCTGGGCTTGAATTCCTGAATTTCCTCTTAGCTGGCTATTACACTTAACATAAAATATTTAACTTCCCAGAGCCCTCAGTTTCCTTGTCTATATGATGGGAATAAAAGTGGAACTTACTCTCAAAGGTTGTGTGAGGAGCCTTAAATTAATCAAATTATGTCCTGCCTTGGCTCATAGAAAGTGCTCAGTAAATGCTGGCTGTTATTACTGTTTGGTTAGTACTATTATTAGCAGCTGTAGTAGCAGGGGTAGCACACGGTGGGGGTGGGGTGGGGGCTGGGCGTGGGGGGGGTGGTAGAAGTAGCAGTAAAGCTGGTAGTGTGTTTAGATGAGAAATGAATGGAAGCTAAGCCAAGGGAGTGGCAATGGGGAACGGAGCCATGGGGGAAGAATTTTATATGATATTTAGGTTTTAATTCTCGGTAACAGTTTGACTTAGAAGTGGGTGAGAAGACAGCTTGGATAACTGGCTAGCTAAGCAATGGTGCCGTTTCCTGAGATGAGGATCACAGGCAGAGGTACTAACTTTAATAGGAAAGTTGGAGACTGGTTTTGAAAGTAATGAGTTTGAGATACATTTGCAATATCCCCAGTGAGTTTCCATATGTAGCTGGAGAGTTCTGGCATTAGGGAGACAGAGACAGACTTGTGTGCATGCACACTCATGTCCGACTCTTTGAGACCCCATGGATTGGAGCCTGCCAGACTCCTCCGTCCATGGGATTTCCCAGGCAAGAATACTCAGGTGGGTTGCTATTTCCTATTCTAGGGAATCATCCCAACCCAGGAATCGAATCTATCTTCCGTTTCCTGTGTTGGCAGGCAGATTCTTTACCACTGTGCCACCTGGGGTAAAGACTGAGCCTTGGGATAAATATCTCATAGCAAAGAGTATATTTACAACTCTAGCATCTTTGGGGCACCCACATTTTAAAAAATTAATAATTGAGAAAATAATTAGAAAAAAATGGGATCCAAGAATAGCTCTAAAAAGGTTTTAAGCAGAAAAGGAGGATGGAACTCTTGGGAGTACTCAGAAAAAAGCAATAAAGAATGCAGCCTTGGGAGGAGAACATGGTACACCAGAAATCTCAGGGGAAACCAGTAATGTCCAATCTGTCTACTACAAACGTAGATTCACACTGTCTACTCACAGTCTGCATTTCCCAGACCACAGACGGAATAGAGAGTATAAAAGGAAGAATTTTTACCTTTAAAGTCACAGATGACATTCCAGTGCAAGGTGAGAGAAACATCACACTTAAAACCCATGTTCACTTTGATAAATTTCCTTTGAACACTGGGGCCCAGGCTAAGGTAGTTCTACAGTGTGAAATGCTAGCTCTGTAAGAAAATCTGACTTATTTTAGGTGTTTCTTTTTTTAAAACCAAGAACATATAGTTATCACGGAAGGCTACAGTGATCTAGAAATTAAACACACAGATTTGAAAAAGCAAAAAGGCTTCCCTGGTGGCTCAGTGGTAAAGAATCTGCCTGCAATGCAGGAGATACGGGTTCGATCTCTGGGTTGGGAAGATCCCCTGAAGAAGGAAATGGTAACCCACTTCAGTATTCTTGCCAGGGAAATCCCATGAGCAGAGGAGCCTGGTGGGCTACAGTCCGTGGAGTGGCACAGAGTTGGATATGACTGAGCGACTAAACAGCAGCAGCAAAAACTATATAAGAGATTTATATTGTATTTTACAAACCTAAATGTGCAAGACATAGTATTTATTTCCTTTAAATCAAACCAAATTAAATCTGACAGTAAGCTTCAGTACCACGGACTGTAAACTTATTGGGACTCTCTCCATGTTTACATATATTATGCAAGGAATCTTTGGCCAACTAGAGTTTTCAGAGATGTGAGCTTCACTGTTACCATTGAAAAGTCCATGAGCCTTTAAAGTTCAGAGGTGCCGTTGCTCTATTCCATGCACTTCTTAGGGTTTAGAAGTCTGAATTGTCAACCCCAAATTGCATACCTAGAGAAAACATAGTTCTGGGCTGAAAAGAGACATAAAGACATTTTAAAATGAAGGAAAACTAAGAGAAATTGTTGCCAGCAAATCTACCCTAAATGAATGACCAAAGAAAGTTTTCTAAACAGAAACTGCTTGACAATTGAACTAAAATTATAACACTGTCCCATATGGCTCTGAACATATGTAGAAATATTTATTACATTTGTAAGTGAAGTGAGTGAAGTCACTCAGTCATGTCCGACTCTTTGCGACCCCATGGATTGTAGCCTGCCAGGCTCCTCCATCCAGGGGCTTCTCCAGGCAAGAAGACTGAAGTGGGTTGCCATTTCCTTCTCCAGGGGATCTTCCCGCCCCAGGGATCGAACCCTGGTCTCCCACACTGTAGGCAGACTACCGTCTGAGCCACCAGGGAAGCCCCCACATTTATAAGTGGAGGAGAGTAAAAGAATGTAAAGCCAGGTATGGTTTCTATGTACCATTTAAGTTAGTAGAATGACAATGCCAAGCACACTGTAATACGTTATGCATATACAATGCAATATTTAGAGCAACCCCCAACAATGCTAAACAAAGAAACTAAGAAATGCTGTAGATAAGTTAAAGTGGGATTCTAAAAGCTGTTACAGAAAGCCAATGAAAAGACTAGAAAAAGAAAACAAATAAAAAACAGAACAAACAGAAAAGTAACCGGAAAATGGCAGTGTCCAGTTTGTTTATTTTTGCTCTTGTTTTGATGTCATATTTAGGAGACCGTTGCCTAATCAAAGTCATGAAGATTTACTTATATCATTTCTTCTAGAGTTTTGTAGTTTAGGCTTTTACATTTAGATCTTTGATCCATTTTGAGTTAATTTTTGTGTATGGTGTGATGTATGTGATCCAACACTTGGCACTCTTATTAAAAATGATTGATCATAAATATAAGGGTTTATTTCAGGATCCTTGATTCTATTCTTTTTGTCTATTTGTCTGTGTTTACAACAGTACCACACTGTCTTGACTACTATAGGTTCATAGCAGGTTTTGAAATTGGGAAGTGTGAGTCTTCTGATTTTGTTTTTCTTTTTCAAGATTGTTTTGACTACTCTGTATGCCTTGCATTTCCATATAAATTTTAGGATCAGCTTGTCCATTTCTGCAGAAAAGTCAGCTGGTATTTTGATAGGGATTGCATTGAATTTGTAGATCGATTTGGGGAATATTGCCATTATAGCACAGAGAAGGCACTGGCAGCCCACTCCAGTACTCTTGCCTGGAAAATCCCATGGACGGAGGAGCCTGGTAGGCTGCAGTCCATGGGGTCGCGAAGAGTCGGACACGACTGAGCGACTTCACTTTCACTTTTCACTTTCATGCATTGGAGAAGAAAATGGCAACTCACTCCAGTATTCTTGCCTGCAGAATCCCAGGGACAGGGGAGCCTGGTGGGCTACCGTCTATGGGGTTGCACAGAGTCGGACATGATTGAAGCGACTTAGCAGCAGCAGCAGCAGCAGCCATTATAGCAATAAATATTTTCCACAAAAACAAATATTTCCCTGTTGATTAGGGTCTTTAATTTCTTTCAATGATGTTTTGTAGCTTTTAGAGTATAAGTTTTACACTTCCTTTGTTAAATGTATTCCTAAGTATTTTATTCTTTTTGATGCTATTTTAAATGGAATTATTTTCTTGACTTCATTTTTTATTTGATCATTGCTACTGTACTGTGAAGAGTTGACTAACTGGAAAAGACCCTAATGCTGGGAAGGATTGGGGGCAGGAGGAGAAGGGGACGACAGAGGATGAGATGGTTGGATGGCATCACTGACTCGATGGACATGGGTTTGGGTAGACTCTGGCAGCTGGTGATGGACAGGGAGGCCTGGCGTGCTGCGATTCATGGGGTCGCAAAGAGTCGGACATGACTGAGTGACTGAACTGAACTGAACTGTACTGGGAAGATCCCCTGGAGAAGGAAATGGTAATCCACCCCAGTATTCTAGCCTGGAGAATCCCATGGACAGAGGAGCCTAGTGGGCTACAGTCCAGAGGGTCATAGAGTTGGACAAGACTGAAGTGACTTAGCACACATGCACTGTATAGAAATTCAATTACTTTTCATATTCTGATCTATCTTGCAACTTTGCTGAACTCATTGCTGCTGCTGCTGTTTCTAAGTTGCTTCAGTCGTGTTCGACTCTGTGCGACCCCATAGACGGCAGCCCACCAGGCTCCCCCGTCCTTGGGATTCTCCAGGCAAGAACACTGGAGTGTGTTGCCATTTCCTTCTCCAATGCATGAAAGTGAAAAGTGAAAGTGAAGTCGCTCAGTCGTGTCTGACTCTTTGTGACCCCATAAACTGCAGCCCACCAGGCTCCTCCTTCCATGGGATTTTCCAGGCAAGAGTACTGGAGTGGGTTGCCATTGCCTTGTCCAGCTGAACTCATTGATTAGCTCTAATAGATTTTTAGTGGATTTCTCCAGAATTTTCTGTATGCAAGATTATGTCACTGCAAATAGCAACAGTTTTATTTCTTCCTTTCTAATCTGGAGCCTTTTATTGAATTTTCGTGCCTAATTGTCTTGGCCAGGACCTCCACTACAATGTTGTATACAAGTGGAAGGAGAAGACACCATTGTTTAGTTTCTAATTTTCATTCACACCATTAATATGATATTTTTCATTTGTTGTTCAGTTGCTAAGTTGTATGCAGGAGACACAAGAGAAGTAGGTTTAATCCCTCGGTTGGGAAGATTCGCTGGAGTAGGAAATGGCAATCCACTCCAGTATTCTTGCCTAGAAAACCCCACTGACAGAGGAGCCTGGTTCACTATAGTCCATGGGGTCACAAAGAGTTGGATACAACTGAGCACTCATACATAAAGCCTACAGTTAATATATTTATAGATGATCATATGTATGTTTTTCACACCAAGGAGGACATATCAAGTTTGCTAATTTTAGCCTAATTTTCTACCCAACATACCACAAACAGTTCTGTCATTAAACTGTCTTTTGTATATCACTGTAATGGCTACATGCCATTTTATTGCACTTTAAAAAATGAATTATCTTGCCATTTATCTAAGATTAATTATCCTAAAAATTATCCTGCAGATCCATATGGTTATATTCATGATTGTTTTGGGGTTAAAATCTGAGAAGTAGCATATCTGGGTCATAAGGTATGCACCTGTGATAGATTTTTATGATTTAGTTTAATATTTATTCTATTTGTGTTTTCTCTCCAACTGAATTGTCAGATTCTTTTAGATAAGAGCCTGGCTTTTTCTTCTGAGTATTTCCATAGGCTACCCAGGATACCTACACAGGAACATTCGCCTGAAGGTGGTTAAGGAAAATATTTAAATGACTAGATATCTCTTTGCAACAAATGATTTATTCTTAAACTTTCCTGCTGTACCTAAGATGCTTCAATTGTTTTCTTTTTATATGCCTTTATTATATGAAATACTATACCCACACACACACCTTTCAATAACTAATATTTTTTGTATATTCTCTTTATCCAACTTTACATTTATTACTTCCATGTTGTCTAATTATCAAAGATATTTCAAGTAATCTTTTTTTTTTTTTCCACTTTCTAATCCAGGCAGAGAAGGGGGTGGGGTATCAGGAACTGGGCTCTTAAGACTATATTGTTTAAATAGTGCAGGGTTGGTAAGCAAACATAATTGGCAAAAAAGTTTAGTTTCTTGTAAGTCTATAGCCAGATTGAATGAATATCTTTTGCTTGTCTAAACAGTCATCACAGGTGATAACAATACAGTTTTGCAACTAGAAACACAGATTGAGAAATTGGGTGTGTTTTGTAGACATTTTTCATAAGTAGGATACTATGAGGAGCAAACTGGCTTAAAGAATCAGAGGGGAGGTGCCATCTGAAAGAATAGGAAAGAAAATTCATGAAAATCTGTGGCTGGTGATCAAACAGGAAAAGCTAATGGTTATTAACTGTGAATAGTCTGAGGTTTTATGCTGCTAGAATGTACAATATTATAAATTACTGTTTTGGGATTGTTGTGCTAGAGAACAAATGACATTTAAAAAAGAAAGAAACAGTCTTCGGATTGGGTTCTGTTTTATTTTAAAGTTGTTTTCCAAGGACTACTGTAGGAGCCTTTTTTTAAAAGTGACATTTCAAATCCTGAGGGTTTGTGCCTACATGCAATTTATCTTTCAGCATATATTAAAGAAAAAGATGCTCTCATGAAATTTTACTCACCTGTTAGCAAAATTCATGCCTTTTAAAGCTTAGAAATTCTAGAGTTTCTTATCAAGACATCGACATTAGCATCTGCAGCTCTTTAGCAAGAGATGTAAACATGCCAAAGATTAGCTTGCTTACTTACATTTCAGTTCAGTTCAGTCTTATGTAAGCAAACTGCTTAAGACTAAGACCAAACCAAAACACTGAGAACCTATAAAATACATGTCAATGTATGGCAAAAACCACTACAATATTGTAAAGTAATTAGTCCCCAACTAAAATAAATAAATTTATTAAAAAAAATACATGGAGATGCTTTGGGAGAGCTAGGAGGCTGGTGTCTAGAAAAGTCATGTGAAACAAAGATGCTTTCTATTGTGCAAAGAGCCAGATGTTTTAGATGAGATGGGGGGTTTGAGAAGAAAATGTGAAGGGATCAGCCAAGGTCTTCAGTGCCCCTTTGTTTTCCATCAAATCAGAAAGCAGGAAGGATAAGCATGCCCCAGGTTTGGGGGAAAGAAAGGAAGGTTTTAAGGAGATGATAGGATGCTATAAACCCTGTGTATGGAGGGGACATAATGAAAAAAAGGCTAAAAGCTGTGCGTCAGCAAGACCCTCAAATGAGTCCATCCTCCTCCAGGGGCAGTGCTGTCTTTGTATCTTGGGGCACTCCACGTATCAGTCTGGGAAGCGATGTGGTAAGACTGATAGATTAAAAGGGTGCTGAGAAAGATGCTATCAAAGTAACCAACTGTTGGTGTGTAGCTTCCACTGTGACCTTGATTCCTGGATTCCAAGAGCCTTCATCTTTATTCTCATGGCTGTTACGATTATTACCTACCTCTGCTGGGGCCACCATAGTAGAACCCTGATGTTATTATTTTTAAAATATTTATTTATTTGACTGTGCCAGGTCTTAGTGGCGGCATGTGGGATCTAGTTCCCTGACCAGGGATTGAACCTGGGCCTCCTGCATTTAGAGCATGGGGTCTTAGCTACCGGACCACAAGGGCAGTGCCAGTAGACCCCTATTTGACATCCCTGACAAGTCCTGTCCACCTGATTAACTGTTCTTTACATAGAAGATCCATCTTTTCAAAACCCCACTTCCTGCATACTTGAACTTTCTGCTTGTGTTTCATATTTAACGAATCATTTTCAAATGCTTCCATTAACTGTTACGAACCTTGTTTCACATAGTTCTTTCTCAAATCATTAGCCTTTGTCTCAGTTAAGTCAGAATTATTTTTTGTGTCTGTGCTCTTTTTGCTCAACTATTTGCTCAGCCTCACTTGCCTTGGTTTAGATTCTACTCATCCTTCAAGGCCCAGTCTAAATCGTATTTTTAACTTGAAACCTTAGGCAACGTACTTCAGCTCAGGAATGTTTATTTTCTTTTCTCTTTGCCAAGATATAAGCCTATTAACTAGGATGCTGGGAAAGAAATGACCTCATTTAACATTCTGTTGAATCCAATAGTATCCTTTATTTCCATTCCGCTGTCCAAACCATATAGTAAACATTTTGACAATGGGAGCCTCTGAGGATTCTGCAGTACCTCAGACAGTGCTGGGTACCCAGCAGTTAACACAGCACCTACTTGTGACTGAGAAAGAAGACACATTAAATAAAACATAACCCAGTGATACAAAGTATAGGGAAGTGATCAAGCCTTGAACGATACTAGTCAGAAATAATTTCAAGAAGGTAATATAATTTTACAGGAGTTTTGTTTCTTCTTTCTTCAAAGACACCAAATGAGAGGGATAGAAAAGACCTCCAAATATTGCAAAGAACTACCATATGACCCAGCAATCCCGCTACCGGGTATATACCCCGAGAAAGCCCTAATTCAAAAGGACACATGTACTCCAGTGTTCACTGAAGTACCATTCACAGTAGTCAGGACATGGAAGCAACCTAAATGTTTAACAACAGATGAATGGATAAAGAAGTTGTGGTGCATATTTACAATGGAATATTACTTAGCCACTAAAAGGAATGGATTAGAGTCATTTGTAGATGTGGATGGACCTAGAGTGTGTCATACAGCATAAAGTAAGTCAGAAAAAGAAACACAGAATCATATATTAACGTACATATGTAGAATCTCGAAAAATGGTACAGATAAACCTATTTCCAAGGCAGAAACAGAGATGCAGACACAGAATGGACATGTGGACATAGGTGTGGAAGGGAAGGGAAGGATGAGTTGAGAGATTAGGATTGATATAAATACTTTACCATGCGTAAAATAGCTAGTTGGGAGCTTCTGTATAGCACAGGAGGCTCAGCTCGGTGCTCTGTGATGACCTAGGGGGGTGTGATGGGGTGGAGGTTGGGGGTGGGAGGGAACCCCCAGAGGGAGGAGATATATGTATACACACAGCTGATTCACTTCATCGTACTGCAGAAATGAGCACGACATTGTAAAGCAATGATATTCCAATAAAAAATAAATTTTTAAAAAAATGAAAAAAGAAAAAAAATTCCAAATATTACATGGTCTGCTGTGTTGTTTGGTGCAAACATCCTTGGGAAAATTGGAATCTGGAATATTTGATGAATCCTCCAACCTTGGCACGTCAACCTGGAGTGTGCTTTATTTGCTTTTATTCCTCAGAATCCCTATGATTATTAATAGTGGATATTATCCAAGGGCAAAGAATGTGTGGTCTTTTTGACCAGAGACTAGTTTCCATAAAGAAAATAGCTAACTAATTATCATCTCTGTCTCCAGTCCATTTCTGCCACCCATAGCAACAAAGGATTCCATTAAAAAACATTACTATTTTATTAAAAATGCTAAATTAATTTAGTATTCTTTTTAATTTCCCAGTAGATTTTGAAGAGATTATGGTACCATCTGTGTATGCCCAGAAGTGATAATTGTAATAGCAGAAGAACCAGCCTCAGCTTTGGTGCCTTCTTTTTCAAAAGTGACCTGAATGGAGTCATTGCATTTACTGATTAGTTACAGTTCTTTCTCTTCATTCAAATTGGTAACAAGGGAAACAATACTTCTCAATACTCTTTTAGTAAAAAATGAATGTCTCCTGAAGTAAACAGTTCAGGTATAGGCTACTTAATGGGCTTATTCAGCACAGTTTATCAAAAAGTTGAACAAGTTCGTTCTTACCTTGTTTTTAGTTTTTATATACTAAGTATCTTTTGCTAGTCTGTGAAGCTTGTAAACCAACTTCTGTGCCAAGCTGTTGTTTCTTAGCTGCATGCCCACTCTTCTAAACTCTGCTTTGTGATGGTGAGGCTAAGATTTTTTTCAACCACATTTCAGCACAGCCACTAGGCTATACCGATAGAGACCACTAGATGGGCTTCCTCTTTACTTCCTATGACTGTGCCATACTTCATCTTTTCAGCATTATCTTCCCTTAATTCAGTGGGAATTCATTTTGCAGTTTTCCAAACACTTGCAGAGTTGGATTATGGCACCATCTCAGAGATATCAGCACTAGCTAGCACCTTCTCAGAAGTCTGAATTTCATCTCCACCAGGGTTTAAAAAACTTTAGACTTAACGGTTTACAAAACTCCAGACTCCTCCATTTGTTCTGCTAAGCCAAGGTGTGTAGCAGCCTCCTGCAACTGATACTTTCATGATACTTAAAAACATTTTTTTTGTTCGAGTATACTTGATTTACAGATACTTCCATGATACCTTAATGCAGTAGTAGGCAAATGTGTGTATTATCTATGGCTGCTTTATAAGAGTCAAATACTTGCAGTGGAGACTGTATGACTGAGAATGTTTGCTCCCTGGCTCTTTGTACAGAAAGTTTACTGAACTCTGCCACTGTGTTCTAGTCTTGCCTTTTTAAAGTTTACGCTAAAATTTTAAAATAATTACATTAAGTTCTCGCGGTTCATATAATCAGTGTGGTTTCTAGATCATGCTTCGACCTTGACTGATATGAATATTGGTTCCACATGTGGTCCTGGGAAATGGACACTCCAAATGGGGATTGGTTTGGTCGTATTTTTGTACTTGAATACAATGTTGAAATTCAGTTCAGTTCAGTCGCTCAGTCGTGTCCGACTCTTTGCGACCCCATGAATCGCAGCACGCCAGGCCAACTCGCGGAGTTTACCCAAACCCATGTCCATCGAGTCAGGGATGCCATCCAACCATCTCATCCTCTGTCGTCCCCTTCTCCTCTTGCCCCCAATCCTTCCCAGCATCAGGGTCTTTTCCAATGAGTCAACTCTTTGCATGAGGTGGCCAAAGTGTTGGAGTTTCAGCTTCAACATCAGTCTTTCCAATGAACACTCAGGACTGACCTCCTTTAGGATGGACTGGTTGGATCTCCTTGCAGTCCAAGGGACTCTCAAGAGTCTTCTCCAACACCACAGTTCAAAAGCATCAATTCTTCGGAACTCAGCTTTCTTCACCATCCAACTCTCACATCCATACATGACCACTGGAAAAACCATAGCCTTGACCAGACGGACCTTTGTTGGCAAAGTAATGTATCTGCTTTTAAATATGCCATCTAGGTTGGCCATAACCTTCCTTCCAAGGAGTAAGCGTCTTTTAATTTCATGGCTGCAATCACCATCAGCAGTGATTTTGGAGCCCCCAAAAATAAAGTCTGACACTGTTTCCACTGTTCCCCCATCTATTTGCCGTGAAGTGATGGGACCAGATGCCATGATCTTAGTTTTCTGAACGTTGAGCTTTAAGCCGACTTTTTCACTCTCCTCTTTCACTTTCATCAAGAGGCTCTTTAGTTCTTCACTTTCTGCCATAAGGGTGGTGTCATCTGCATATCTGAGGTTATTGATATTTCTCCTGGCAATCTTGATTCCAGCTTGTGTTTCTTCCAGCCCAGCATTTCTCATGATGTACTCTGCATAGAAGTTAAATAAGCAGAGTGACAATATACAGCCTTGATGTACTCCTTTTCCTATTTGGAACCAGTCTGTTGTTCCGTGTCCAGTTCTAACTGTTGCTTCCTGAGCTGCATACAGGTTTCTCAAGAAACAGGTCAGATGGTCTGGTATTCCCATCTCTTTCAGAATTTTCCCCAGTTTATGGTGATCCACACAGTCAAAGGCTTTGGCATAGTCAATAAAACAGAAATAGATGTTTTTCTGGAACTCTTTTGCTTTTTCGATGATCCATCGGATGCTGACAATTTGATCTCTGGTTCCTCTGCCTTTTCTAAAACCAGCTTGAACGTGTGGAAGTTCACGGTTCACGTATTGCTGAAGCCTGGCTTGGAGAATTTTGAGCATTACTTTACTAACGTGTGAGACAAGTGCAATTGTGCAGTAGTTTGAGCATTCTTTGACATTGCCTTTCTTTGGGCTTGGAATGAAAACTGACCTTTTCCTGTCCTGTGGCCACTGCTGAGTTTTCCAGATTTGCTGGCATATTGAGTGCAGCGCTTTCACAGCATCATCTTTGAGAACTTGAAATAGCTCAACTGGAATTCCATCACCTCCACTAGCTTTGTTCGTAGTGATGCTTTCTAAGGCCCACTTGACTTCACATTCCAGGATGTCTGGCTCTAGGTGAGTGATCACACCATCGTGATTATCTGGGTCATGAAGATCTTTTTTGTACAGTTCTTCTGTGCATTCTTGCCACCTCTTCTTAATATCTTCTGCTTCTATTAGGTCCATACCATTTCTGTCTTTTATCGAGCCCATCTTTGCATGAAATATTTCCTCGGTATCTCTAATTTTCTTGAAGAGATCTCTAGTCTTTCCCAATCTGTTGTTTTCCTCTATTTCTTTGCATTGATTGCTGAGGAAGGCTTTCTAGGTACTAGTAACCCATGGTGTGCAGTAGATCTCATTTAATCAAATCATTACCAGTATTGATTGTGGTGAAATGCCCACTACAGCATATGCCTAAGAACCTGACCATTATGACAGTAATGATGACTGCAAGGACATTGGCTGGGATAGATTTTCTGATTGGTTTGAAGTTCTTACGAAAAGAAAATGACCAATCCAGAGACTTGGAGAGCTTTATTATACCCCCCCAAAATATCTTTTTAATAACCTGGACTATCATTACTGAGAATCAAATACAGAATTTAATTGGGCAGAATGCACAATTACAACAAAAATTAAATCCATAGTTTTTGCTGAGTAGTTCACATACAAGTACAGAGTCTGACCAGGGAAGAAGTGTGCCCCAATTAGTCTAGTGAAATCTATGAATCCTTTCTCCAACTATAGCTTTTAGATACATGAACTAAAATATATAGAATAAAAATGGAAACAAATTATATTGAAATATAATAATCAAAGTGTTTTAAAAAAATCCGTGTAATTCTTTAAAATAAATGCTTTAAAGAACAATGTCTAGCAGTAGGTCTTTAAATGCCACAATTTTAATACTTTTTTGATATATCTGCATCACATCATAAAGTAGTATGAAATATCTATAATTTCCATTGTTGCCAAAGTCATGGGCAATGATTAACACTACTGTGGGGTTATTTTTTCTTTTTGGCTCATATTTATTATCGAAGAAAATCTAAATTTCAGTTAGATGTTAATGAAAATAAAGATGTGTTTTTTTCTTCTTCAAGTTTACTAATCTGATTTTCATCTATGTACCTCAAGAATCCCTGATTTAGTGGTTTAGGTACCCCTGAGAAATCAGTGTATATATATCCTTGAGGAGTTTTGACATAATTATTCAAAATTAACTAGATGAGGATGAAGGCTGTATGGTTCATTTATTCTTCTTTTAACTCTTTCTACTTATGACACAGCCTCCTATCATTCTTAGGAGTCCCTTCCTCTAGGAGACTGGCTGAGTGGATCTTCTCTCTGCATCTGTATAGTGCCCAGGACTTTGGCTATTGAAGCTCCTATGATACTATTGTATTCAAGTACTTTAATGTGTTTTCCACATCAGAGATTACGATACTATTCTGCCTGTTTGCCTTTACATATTCTCCACTTGACTATAAGGTTTCTGATATTAGAGACCACAGCTGACTTGGTCTTGCTGTGTATCTAACACAGGGCCCATCACCTAATACGGCTGTCCCCAACGTTTGTGGCATCAGGGACCAGTTTAATGCAAGAATATTTTTATGGATTGGGGGAGGGGGCGTGGTTTGGGGATGATCCAAGGGCATTATATTTATTGTGCACTTTGCTTCTATTGTTATTACATCAGCCCCACCTCAAATCATCAGGCATTGGATCCCAGAGGTTGGGAACCAGTGAGTGGATGCTCAGACTACATTTGTGAGCCAACAAGTGAACGCAATGGATAGATTCCAAGGTGAAAATAGTGTTCTTCTCTTGTTCAGGGCCAAAGGTCTTGACTAGGTATTTTGCATAAGCTTTGCCATGAATGGAGAGAGAAGAGAATAGAAGTGGATGTGTCAGTATAAATCTGTCCACCGCTGGAAAAGCATCTCAGTGTTCAACCCTATCGACAGCAGTGCAATAGGCATGCCACCTCTGAGGAGGATACTATTCTGTTTTTTTTTTTTTCATTGCAAAGAGAATGGTGAGTTGTTTTACAGTATGACATGTATGACATCAGTGTGGCGTGTACATCGTGGGAGACTGGATTTCCCCTTAGCTGTGGGGGTGAGAGATGAGTCTTGATTAAACTAATCCAGTCATGGTAATTCCCTTTGGCAGTGTTTAGTTCAGGCATGGGCATGTGATACAGTTGTGGGCAAAGAAATGACATGGCAAGTCTGCTGAGGGGTGTCCAGGAAAAGATAAAAGGATATGCATGAAAGGCCACATTCCTGTATCTCTCTCTCTTTGGCTGTGGTTATACGAGGGGGTGATGCTAGAGCTCATGAAAAGTGTGAGAGAGAGGGGAGAAGGTGGCATACCGAAGTGGCAGTGTGGACGGATGGAAGGACAGCGGATGACTGGTGATGTTGTTGAGATGCTCTATGAACCAACTGCTGCACTTGTTATATAACAGGAGTCTTTATTAAGCCATTTTTGGATGGACTTTTTGTTATTTGCATCCTGAAGGGTCTTAGCTGCTTCACCTTCTTAAGGGAAGGACAGCTTTCCTAATGGTCGTACACGGGTGTGACAGGGATTCCAGTCTGCCTGAGACCTTAGTGCAGGAGAGTCACAGAAGTCTGTATTGTGTGCAGGAGTTCTTTAACAGCTCCAAAGTTCTGATTAAACAGTGGAAAGGGTGCCAGCCATTTCTGAAATTCATCAAATGAGAACACTTCAAGCTAGATGAGAAGCATTTGTAGGTGAACTAACCCCAAACACCCTTCTGAAACTCCAGTATGCTACGGCAAGGCATTCCTGTGCAGCCTGTTAGGTGTTACCGTGTTATGAAACTGGCTTTGACATTTGGATGTCTACCACTTGGTGAGTGGTTAGTTATGAAATGCTATTGGTTCAACAGATTATACTTCTGGAATAAAGCCTGGACTTCTGGGATCTTTTTAGTGGCTGGTTTATTTGTATTTCCAAGGCCATTTTCCCAATAAGCCAACACAATCAAATTACATGCAGCTTTGAAGACATTCTACCTTACAGTTTGACATTTTAATTAGGACTTTAAAGAGATAATAATCACTGCCCACAACTTCCCTAATGTTACCTAGAAATGGGCCAGTTAATTAGGATCCCAGAAAAACCCACGGCATACATTTCATTTTAATTGTTTTTCCAAAGCTCCCATCACCACATCTCTTGGCTTCAACTCAGACCAAATCAAACAAACGGCAGGGAAGAGTTCAATCTCTGTGGCCTTCCAAAAACTCTAAGGGTGCAAATAAGGAAGTCAGTCTGTGTCCATCATCTAAAAATGTATGTTTCAGCCTGCCTAAGATATTTTTCTTTTCATTTCAAGATTGCTTTTGAAAGGAAAACCATGCCAGTGCATTTCATTAGGTCATTCTCTATGAAAGCCATTGACATCTGGTTCATCTGATCCCTTTGATTCTTGTATCTATACTTTATTTTTCTTTATCTCTTCTAGGGTAACATTATTAATGGGTGGTCCCACTAAGGAATTTTTTTTTTTTTTTAGTGCTCGCTGACTGCCTAGCATTTCTTCAAAGTGAATTTTACAAGGTGGAGGGAAAAATGAGTCTGTCTGTTGTTGAGACACAAAGGGGCCCAGGGTGTGATAGCAATTCAAGAAATGAATTCTGGACTGTTGGGTGGATTATGTGTAACAGGATGCTCACTGCCTCACCAAGCCCTGCCCCTCCTTATCCCTGGGGTCAACATACAAGAATGGAAATGTGGTAAATGTCTGAGCTGTTTGTCTAACGCACTGATGTGTTTTGACACATTCAGGCGGGAGAGGTGGTTGCTGCTTCCCAGAAGGGGTTTAAGAAGTGTAACAATATGCCACTCTGTCACTCTGCCAGTCAGGTACCTTTAGCCTCACTTTTGAACCTGAGTACTTGTGTCCCAGTCTCCAGTTGAATGATCAGTTGCAACATGTATCTCAGTTCTCAAGATCCAGAGGTTATAAAGTTTCTTGTGTTCAACACTTGGGTTAATTTGAAGGATATCCTCCACTTGCAACTTCACTGATGACTACTATTTCTACATGTTGCTGAATGTACTCACTTCACGCTCATTCATGGTGAGAGGCAGTGAATCCAATGAAATGCAAACTCTAACCACTCCCCGCCCCAACACACACACAGCCCCTTCCAAGTCTCTGGAAAGACCTCTTGCAATGTGATCACATGTGTTTGTAAAATTTGAAAACGTAAGATAATCTAACAACAGCTGGTTATAACCACTGTGTACTTTCATGACCAACTTTGTCTGAACAGTTTTGTGGTTTAAGGACCCCCAAATTGTGTAACCTTTAGGACTAACAAGCCTGGATCTGCCCCTGCTCATTATATAAGTACTTTTTAAATTGGTTTACAAGTTGATGTAAGTTTTGTCTGTAAAATATTTTGTTTTGATTTCGGTGTGTACCTTAGCATGCTCACCACCACCAGAAGTTTAGTTTCCACCTATCACCATACTGTTGGTCCCATTACCCATTTTGCCCTTCCCCTACTCTCTTCCCTTCTGGTAGCCACTATGTTCTCTGAATCTATCTGTTTCGGGTTTTGTTTGGTTTGTTTGTTTGCTTTTAATTTACTATTTCACATATGAAAAACACTTATAAAATCAGTTTTTGCTTTAGTTTATTTGACATATTTCACTTCAGTTCAGTCGCTCAGTCATGTCGGACTCTTTGCAACCCCATGAATCACAGCACGCCAGGCCTCCCTGTCCATCAGCAACTCCCAGAGTTTACCCAAACTCATGTCCATTGAGTAGGTGATGCCATCCAGCCATCTCATCCTCTGTCATCTCCTTCTCCTCCTGCCCCCAATCCTTCCCAGCATCAGGGTCTTTTCCAATGAGTCAACTCTTCGCATGAGGTGGCCAAAGTATTGGAGTTTCAGCTTCAACATCAGTCCTTCCAATGAACAACCAGGGCTGATCTCCTTTAGGATGGACTGGTTGGCTCTCCTTGCAGTCCAAGGGACTCTCAAGAGTCTTCTCCAACACCACAGTTCAAAAGCGTCAATTCTTTGGCGCTCAGCTTTCTTCACCGTCCAACTCTCACATCCATACATGGCTACTGGAAAAACCATAGCCTTGACTAGATGGACCTTTGTTGGCAAAGTAATATCTCTGCTTTTTAATATGCTGTCTAGGTTGGTCATAACTTTCCTTCCAAGGAGTAAGCATCTTTTAATTTCATGGCTGCAGTTACCATCTGCAGTGATTTTGGAGCCCAGAAAAATAAAGTCAGCCACTGTTTCCACTGTTTCACCATCTATCTGCCATGAAGTGATGGGACCAGATGCCATGAGCTTAGTTTTCTGAACGTTGTTTTAAGCCAACTTTTTTACTCTCCTCTTCCACTTTTATCAAGAGGCTCTTTAGTTCTTCTTCACTTTCTGCCATAAGGGTGGTGTCATCTGCATATCTGAGGTTATTGATATTTCTCCCAGCAATCTTGATTCCGGCTTGTGCTTCATCCAGCCCAGCATTTAAGTTAAATAAGCAGGGCGACAATAGACAGTCTTGACTTACTCCTTTTCCTATTGGGAACCAGTCTGCTGTTCCATGTCCAGTTCTAACTGTTGCTTCCTGACCTGCATACAGGTTTCTCAAGAGGTAGGTCAGGTGGTCTGGTATTCCCATCTCTTTCAGAATTTTCCACAGTTTATTGTGATCCACACAGTCAAAGGCTTTGGCACAGTCAATAAAGCAGAGATAGATGTTTTTCTTGAACTCTTGCTTTTTCGATGATCCAGCAGATGTTTGCAATTTGATCTCTGGTTCCTCTAACATCCTTCAAAATAGTATATAAAGAACTCATATAATTCAACAACAACAAAACAAGCCAATTAACAAATAGTAGAGGAGCTGAATAGATATTTTGCCAAAGAAAACCAACAGATGGCCAACAGGCACATGGGGAGATGTTTAACAGCATTAATTATTAGAGAAATGCAAATCAAAACTGCAATGAGATATCACTTCATATGCATTAGAATGGTTATGATAAGCAGTTTTAAAGAATGTTATTGGGCTTCCCTGATGGCTACGTCAGTAAAGAATCCACCTGCAATGTGGGAGACCTGGGTTCAATCCCTGGGTTGGGAAGATCCCCTGGAGGAGGGCATGGCAAGCCACTCCAGCATGTTTGCCTGGAGATTCCCACGGACAGAGGAGCCTGGCAGCCTGCAGTCCATAGAGTCGCAAAGAGACATGACGAGCAACTAAGCACACAGGTCCTAGATTAGAAGAATGTGATGTGTCCAGATAATCACAAGCTGGCTTTTAGAGGTAGCTCTGTGTGCAAGGAAATGTCCTTGAAGCAGACTAAGTTGGCATGGTAAGTCTTATTTTTCCTGTCAGCCACGATTCCCTGAGATTTCTCCAAACTTAAGACAGTTCTCTGATCTTGAGAGTTTAAATCAGATAAGATATGTGCGATTCTTACTGGATAACAAACAAGGACACACCGTATAGCAAATGCACCTCTGCTCAATGTTATGCAGCAGCCTAGATGGCAGGAGGAAGTTTGGGGGAGAATGGACACGTGTATAAGTATGGCTGAGTCCCCTCACTGGTCACCTGAAACTGTCACAACATTGTTAGTTGGCTCTACCTCAATAAAAAATAAGTTTACAGCAAAAGAAAGATATGTGTGACTCTTAGAACAGTGAATGTGAATTGTAAGTCCTCAGTGAAGGCTAACTATAATAATCAGTGTTGTATTAATTTCCTCCAAATTGTGCAGCCTTGTGTATATCTTTTTCTAGTACTTCCTTCATCTGGGAAAAGAGATAATACTTATTTTACAGGGATGTTTTGGGGAATAAGTATGTAAAGCACTTGTCACAGTGGGCTAGGCACCCAGTGAATGGACGTCATTATTGTAATGATGTACCAATGTATCATGGGCTTCCCTGGTGGCTCAGTTTACTGGTAAAGAACCCACCTGCCAATGCAGGAGACACAGGTTTGATCCCTGAGTCAGGAAAACCCCCCAGAGAAGGGGCAACCCACTCCAGTATTCTTGCCTGGGGAATTCCATGGATTGAGGGGCCTGGAGGGATACAGTCCATGGGTTGCAAAAGAGTCAGACTTAGCAACTAAACAACACCAACAAATCGATGTATCATATACAATCATATATATATGATATGGAATGGAGAGAAATAAAAAGATAATAATTCTGGCATACTTAGGAACCCTGATGAGTTAACTGATAAGCTCACTTATACGGTTTCACAACACTTGGATTAGAATTCTAAAGCTAACTAGTGAACTTTTAAGACCTATTAGAATTTCATTAAAAATGTTATCAGACTGAAATCTGACTGTATTCGCATAATTGATCTAATCTTGTACTGGATTTCTGCACAAATATAAGTAATAATTGGTTAAGAATTAGTGAGAAATAACATGTTGGCAAATACATTCCTCTAATCTCATTTGAATTTCATTCCAATTGTATTCACAATCAGGGATTTGAATTGTTGATTTCTATCTTACCTGGAAATTTTAAGAAAAGTAACTATAGCATCCCCTTAATTTGACTGAATAAATATTTTTTAATGTTTTGTTTTATACTAAATATATAGATTCTATCTTAACTTCTTTGTTTAAGTGGGGCCAAAATTCATGAAGTATTCTCCTGAACTTCAAGATGTCTATAATTTTAAGGGTGCTAGACCAAGATGGGCATATGCATATTTGCACTGACAAACATAAACAAAATGTATAATGTGCTACATAAGAGTGTGTACCTCCTCTTTAAAAATAAATAGTATCAAATGGAAAATATATGATTCTAGACTATGAATTTCTTAAGGGCAGTATCTAGCACAATGCTTGACACAGGGAAAAGTTCAATATATATTTGTTAAATGACTAAATGAATAAATTCAGTTCAGTTCAGTCGCTCAGTCGTGTCCAACTCTTTGCGACCCCATGGACGCCAGGTTTCCCTGTCCATCACCAACTCCCAGAGCATGCTCAAGCTCATGTCCATCAAGTCGGTGATGCCATCCAACCATTTCATCCTCTGTCATCCCCTTCAATCTTCAATCTTTCCTGTCTTCAATCTTTCCCAGCATCAGGGTCTTTTCCAATGAGTCAGTTCTTCCCATCAGGTGGCTAAAGTATTGGAGTTTTGACTTCGGCATCAGTCCTTCCAATGAATATTCAGGACTGATTTATTTTAGCATTGACTGGTTTTATCTCCTTGCAGTCCAATGGACTCTCAAGAGTCTTCTCCAACACCACAGTTCAAAAGCACCAATTCTTCGGCATTCAGCTTTCTTTATAGTCCAACTCTCACATCCATACATGACTACTGGAAAAACCATAGCTTTGACCAGATGGATCTTTGTCAGAAAAGTGATGTCTCTGCTTTTTAATATGCTGTCTAGGTTGTTCATAACTTTTCTTCCAAGAAGCAAGCATCTTTTAATTTCATGGCTATAGTCACCATCTGCAGTGATTTTGGAGCCCAAGAAAATATATAGTCTATCAGTGTTTCCATTGTTTCCCCATCTATTTTCCATAATGTGATGGGACCGGATGCCATGATCTTAGTTTTTTGAATGTTGAGTTTTAAGTTTGCTTTTTTACTCTCCTCTTTCACTTTCGTCAGGAGGCTCTTCAATTCCTCTTTGCTTTCTGCCATAAGGGCGGTGTCATCTGTGTATCTAAGGTTATTGATATTTCTCCCAGCATCTTGAACCAGTCTGTTGTTCCATGCACAGTTCCAAGTGTTTCTTCTTGACCTGCCTACAGATTTCTCAGGAGGCAGGTCAGGTGGTCTGGTATTCCCATCTCTTGAAGAATTTTCCACAGTTTGTTGTGATCTGCATAGTCAATAAAGCAGAAGTAGATGTTTTTCTGGTACTCTCTTGCTTTTTCAATGATCCAACAGATGTTGGCAATTTGATCTCTGGTTCCTCTGCCTTTTCTAAATCCAGCTTAGACATCTGGAAGTTCATGGTTCACGTACTGTTGAAGCCTGGCTTGAAGAATTTTGAGCATTATTTTGCTAGCATGTGAGATGAGCGCAATTGTGCAGTAGTTTGAGCATTCTTTGGCATTGCCTTTCTTTGGGATTGGAATGAAAACTGACCTTTTCCAGTCCTGTGGCCACTGCTGAGTTTTCCAGATTTGCTGGCATATTGAGTGCAGCACTGTCACAGCATCATCTTTGAGGATTTGAAATAGCTCAACTGAAATTCCATCACCTCCACTAGCTTTGTTCGTAGTGATGCTCCCTAAGGCCTGCTTGACTTCACACTCCAAGATGTCTGGCTCTAGGTGAGTGATCACACTATTATAGTTATTTGGGTCATGAAGATCCTTTTTGTATAGTTTTTCTGTGTATTCTTGCCACCTCTTCTTAATATCTTCTGCTTCTGTTAGGTCCATACCATTTCTGTCCTTTATCGTGCCCATCTTTGCATGAAATATTCCCTTGGTATCTCTAATTTTTTGAAGAGATCTCTAGTCTTTCCCATTCTATTGTTTTTCTCTATTTCTTTGCATTGATCATCGAGGAAGGGTTTCTTATCTCACCTTGCTGTTCTTCGGAACTCTGCATTCAAATGGGTACATCTTTCCCTTTCTCCTTTGCCTTTCAGTTTTCTTCTTTTCTCAGCTGTTTGTAAGGCCTCCTCAAACAACCTTTTTGCCTTTTGCATTTCTTTTGCTTGGAGATGTTCTTGATCACTGCCTCCTGTACAATGTCATGAAACTTTGTCCATAGTTCTTCAGGCACTCTGTCTGTCAGATCTAATCCCTTGAATCTAATTTGTCACTTCCACTGTATAGTCATAAGGTATTTGACTTAGGTTATACCTGAATTAAATAGAGTAGTTTGAATTTGGTAGGGAGAGCTCATGAAATATTCTGAAGAGTGTGACTCTCTGAGCTTCTTAGAGGAGAATCAGAGATTTAGGGACATAGAAAGGAATTTAGTGACTACGTAGGCCAACAGTCTCATTTTACACGAGGGAGATAGAATCATTTATATAAACTAGTAATGGAACCAGGAGATGGTATGGAGGGAAAAGTGCGGTGTACATGAAAGCATTCCCTATGTTGTATCTCAAAGTAAATCAGTAAATAATACTTAGATTCATGGAATAATATTAAGAAAGTCAGTGCTATGTCAATTGCCAGACTTGGCTTCTTCTCAAATTATTTATCTATTTCTGGTTATTAATTTCTTTCAGATTAATTCCCAATGACTGTCCACATAATTTTGTCACAGGGAAACTATTGCATTGTGCATTGCCTGAAAAAAAGTAGTACTCACGACTGAGAGGTTTGGGATGTCTGTCTTTCAGAGGTTTCTACTGTAATGAGATTTGACGTAACCATGTACATGGTAAAAATGCAAATTTAGAGGGTAGCAAGAAAAGGAAAGCAAGTTTATATAATTGACACAATTTGAAGCACAACAATCCATGTGGCTTCAATTACTGTCAAACCCCTTTAGTTGACTGTGGAAAGGAAGAGGGAACAAAAAAGCACTGTTTCTGTGGTTGAAAAAGACTCCACCATTGGAATTTGAGTTTCTAGCTGCTGTGTGTGTGTGTGTGAGAGAGAGACAGACAGACAGACAGACAGACAGTCAGACAGTCATAGTCTTGATTCACTGGATACCTGAATCCTCCTTTCTTTGAGGTTTTTGACTTCTTCAATCTTATGCAAAGCTACCTGCCCAGGGAGTTTAAAATAAAGATTGTAGTAAAGCTGGCTATGTATGAGTTCAAATAACTGGTCTGCTTTTTAAGTCCCAAAGGATATTTAGCCAGACCAAATTTATGAATTTCTGTGAGCAACCATCTGGACTGATGCATCTTGGAGGAGTTCTTCTCATCAGTAGCTGTCATGAGGTCTTTAATATCCAAACTGTAATTCCCGCTCCAGCTTTGAAGACCACTGGTGAACATCCTAAAGTAGACCTTTGGTTGACGATCCATAGAGTAGGTTTAGCAGCCTAGATTAAGGGGGATTATCTTAAAATGAGATGAACTTTTTGGCTTATGCTTGCATGGGTACACGCATGCTTAGTCACTTCAGTCATGTTTGACTCCTTGAGACCCCATGGATTGTAGCCCACCAGGCTCCTCTGTCCATTGGATTCTCCAGGCAGGAATACCAGAGTGGGTCACCATGCCTTCCTCCAGGGGATCTTCCTGACTTAGGGATCAAACGTGCGTCTCCTGCATTGTAGGTGGATTCTTTACCCACTGAGCCACCTGGGTTGTCCTAGCGTATTCTTAGTAGTGAGTAAAAGACAGTGCTGCTGCTGCTGCTAAGTTGCTTCAGTCATGTCCGACTCTGTGCGACCCCATAGACGGCAGCCCACCAGGCTCCCCCGTCCCTGGGGTTCTCCAGGCAAGAACACTGGAGTGGGTTGCCGTTTCCTTCTCCAGTGCATGAAAGGGAAAAGTGAAAGTGAAGTCGCTCAGTCGTGTCCGACACTTAGCGACCCCATGGACTGTAGCCTACCAGGCTCCTCCGTCCATGGGGTTTTCCAGGCAAGAGTACTGGAGTGGGGTGCCATTGCCTTCTCCGAAAAGACAGTAGACAAAGTTAAAGATTCAGGTGCTTCAGAATCCCACTACTGGGCATATACCCAGAGAAAACCATAATTTAAAGAGACACAGGCTCCCCAGTGTTCACTGCAGCACTATTTACAATAGACAGGACAGGGAAGCAACCTCAACCTCCATTGACAGTTGAATGACTAAAGAAGATGATTGCCTGCATGTGGGCTAAGTTGCTTCAGTCGTGTCTGACTCCTTGTGGCCCTATGAACTCTAGTCCCTCAGGCTCCTCTGTCCATGGGATTCTCCAGGAGAGAATACTGGAGTAGGTTGCCATGCCCTCCTCCATGGGGTCTCCCCCACCCAGGGATCAAACCCTCATCTCTTATATCCCCTGCATTGGCAGGTGAGTTCTTTACCACTAGTGCCACCTGGGAAACCCAAACAAGATGTGATGTGATGTGATGTGATGTGTGTGTGTGTGTATGTATATAATGGAATATTACTCAGCTATATAAAGGAATGAAATTGGGTCATTTGTAGTGATGTGAATGGACCTAGAGTCTGTCATACAAAGGGAAGTAACTCCGAAAGAGGAAAACAAATTTTGTCTATGAGTGTATAAATATGGAATCTAGAAAAATGGTACAGATGAACCTGTTTGCAGGGCAGGAATAGAAACACAGATGTAGTGAGCAAATATGTGGCACAGTGGAGCGAGGGGGAGGTGGGACGAATTGGGAGAGTAGCCCTGATATATATACACCGCCATGTGTGAAACAGCTGATGAGAAGATGCTGTACAGCACAGGGCATCCAGCTCAGTGCCCTCTGATGCCTAGAGGGGCCTGCTGGGAGTGGGGGAGTGGGAGGGAGGCCCAGGAGACAGGGAATATATTTTTACACGTAGCTGATTCACTGCATTGTACAGCAGAAGCTAACACAACACTGTAAGGAAATTACACTCCAATTAAAAAAATAAAGCAGGTTGCCATGGGGAAGAAAAACCATCCCATGAATCTCACTGGGATGAGACCAGCAAGCACAAAAGAAGCGCTGTATCTACAAGTGGAAAATATTAAATGACTATTCTTATACTTTTCTTTCCAGTTCTTTCAAGAGTTGTGGTAGTTGTTCAATGCATGAGACAAATGCTCAGGACTGGGGCAATGGGATGACCCAGAGGGATGGGATGGGGAGGGAGGTGGGTGGGGGGTCCAGGAAGGGGAACACATGTAAACCCATGGCTGATTCATGTCAGTGTATGGCAAAAACTACTACAATATTGTAAAGTAATTAGCCCCCAACTAAAATAAATAAATTTATTAAAAAAAAAAAAGAAATGTGTATTTGTGGTAGAAATAGGAAGTTCATGATAATATCTGGGAAAAGAAAAAGAAATTTCATTAGACTATTTCCAGTCTTTTCAAAATTAATCTTACACCACCTTTCATTATAGGGGAACACTGAATAAAGAAAATTGTTTCTCAAGCGTCCAACTTTGAGCGCTAGTTAAGACTTTTTGCCAAAACATTCATTTACTTTCCTAGCCTGGGGGAACTGAACTAGCAAAGGGATGTCACTTCTAAGCACACAAGTGTCTTTGGTGTATGCTAAATGAAAAAGTTTGAAAGAGAAGAAACTTCCATTCACATAAAATGCTTTCTCATTAATATCCCAGAGCAGAGTTACTTGTAAGTTCGGAGGTGAGGAGGGTAAAGTATCACTGGCTTTCAGCTTTAGGTTGGACAAACCACATCAACACTACACTTTTATTATAACATTTTCGTTCTTTCCTGGATTTTCAATCCCTTCAACTTTTGCTTTGACCAGTGACCTCCACTAGGGATTTCCCCCAAGTGTATAGAATAATTTCCCCCAAGTGTATAGAATAATTGGGAAGACTACACAATGTAGAAGTCTTCTGTGTTTCTTATCTGTATGTCATTTGCTTACACTGGCCTAGCCATATGGCTATCAAAGGAAATTGTATTTTTCCAACCTCAGAGAATGTGTTTTATTAATTCCTTTTCAAATTCTTCTCACTCAGTGAACGATTCAGAAAGAAAATGCTCAGATTCAGGTGAAGGGAGTCATACCAAACACTTGCCAGACCACAAAAACTTCAGCTGCCTGGGCTTAAGGCTGATTTCAGTCACTAAGGAATTTAGGGATGAAAACACTGTTTGTAGTGAACTTGCAGAAATTCTACAAATGTCACAAGGACAGGGATCAGGTCTGTCACTCATTCAGTTGAAGAACTATATAACTGTCTACTTCAATGACCTTTTAATCTCTTTATCACCACTGCTTAGATTGTTAGACTCCCTAGTAATTTACAGGCTCCAGGGTTAGAGTTCTTTTCCTGGAGGCATTAAAGTTCTGCCCCAATCATCTGCTTAGAGGAAGATGGTTTGCTCTGTCTTGTTTTTCTCTTAAATGTGCTTTGGTCTTCATGCCCTAACTCAGTGGTTCTCAAATGTGAGTATGCGTCAGAATCCCTGGCTTATTAGACTATGGATTATTGACATGCCCACTTCCTCTGCCTGCCTCCAAAACACACATCCACACCCATACCCACACCCACTCCCCTCTCTCTCTGAATTTGTATTTGTAAATAGTTCCCAGGTGTTGCTGATGCTTCTAGTCCTGGTCCACATTTCAAGAACCATTGCTCTAACCAGCCATCAATTCCCATTCCTAGAACGTTCTGTTTTCTGTTGCTTGCAGACAATATATTTCTCTTCTCTTTTTTCTCTTTTGTGATAATTTTCCCCCACTCATTTTCAAACATGGCACTAAATGTGCCAAACATACTTAAGCCTTACCACCATCAAATATAATAGAATTCAAAGCAGTTTTGCTTTCGCATTTTTTACCTGGGCAGCGTAGTGACGCAAGTAGTTACTTAACAATGGTTCGACATCTTCACTTATCACAACCACACTTTGGAACGATGCAAACTCAGATAAGGCTGAATCAAGGGTCTCGGTGGAATTTGGTGCTGGAGCAGGAGCTTATTTCTGTTTCATGATGGAGGTTCTTGCCCCTCTGGTATTATTTTGCTAATATTTGCTTGTTAAAACAGCCCCCATCTATCATATATCCCTGGATGCTTATTTTGGAAAACAGAAGAGTGTATGTTTTCATACAGTGATGGACTTATTGTTTTAAAGGTATTTTCAAGTCAGTTCTGCTTTAGGTTGTTCAGGAGATCTCAAAGTACATCGTCCGAGTTGGTTATCATCAAGAGGCAAAAAATGTGTATATACAATCCACGCTAAGTGTAACATAAATGCCAAGGAAGCAGTTTATCTTGTTGAATTCCACCAAAGGCAAGCAACACAGCACTTCAGACCTGTCCATATTGGCCTGGTGGCGGGGGATATGCTGGCACTTTGAGGATCCTGGCTTCCTCCCCGCCGTGGGAAAAGCTTACATGTGATCAGAGCCACAATTAAAATGGGACTTGACAAAGTAATTGAGAGAGGCAGCCGCTTTTGCAATGTTCAGGACTAATTCAATGCATTTTCTTCCCTGTCTTCAGCAGCGTTCGGCAGCTTCTTTGGTGACCGGCTACACCGTTTGGCAGCCGGTTCAAGGGCTCACAACTGCACAGAGCAAGGAGCCTGCTGAACAGTGAGGTTCCAGTTTAGAAAGAGTGCTGCAGACAAAGGTAGGCTTTTATTTTGAGTAAGATCCTTTCATCTGCACAAAATCTCATGGCTGATCACGTGCCACTGCCCAGTGCCACGCTCATGGTGCTGGACATACGTCCTCACTCTCTCATTCTTAAATCCTGGAGGGTGGGGGATTCGATGGCAGCATTTTGTCCCGAGTTTCCAATTTATTGAACTCTCTCCGTGTCTTCTCCTCCTTTTGGGGCACCTGTTTTATTAAGATGATTATTTTTGGCAGGTGGCTTGGAATGTAATACTCAGTGTTCCGTTTCCATGGGAGGAGACTGATGGTATTACAGGTTTCCCATGGGATACGGAGTCTGCCGCTCTCTGCCTCTCTCCACCTGCCCGCTGGTTCTTAGGAGAAGTAGCTGCCTACAAAGTGCGGTGAAAGGTCTTCACTGCACTTGTGATGGTGCATAGTTGTCTATGTCTGAGTAATTGCTTGATTGATCTCTGTCTTCCTTACTGAACACAGGCCACTGGAAGACGATGCCCACCTGTTTTGACCTTGGTTGTGTCTCTAATACCTTTCATGGTGACTGGTACACAGCAGACACACAGTAGCATTTATTGTGGGGCAGGAAAGAAAACAGTGTACTGGTTGGGTTATGGGAAGTTCTTAGCTGGTCTTAACTACACTTTGGAAATGGCACTCGGCTTTGGAAAGAATTGTGCAGAGAGTTCTAAGTTTTAGTCATAAGCCTGTGGTTTGGTTTGTTGGTTTAGTTTATTTTGAGACATTCAAGTGATGGTATTGTTGGGTGGAAATAGACAATGTGTCACAATAAGGATAAATATTTATGATAAATTCTATAAACTTTCTATTTTAGCAACTAATTATTGGAATGTCCAGATTGCTGTAGCAATGTATTAAGTTTCTGAAAACTTGGGAAATATGGTCTATGCTAGTTTTTCTAGGGTTACAATAACAAAGTACTACAGACTGAGTGACTTAAAGAACAGAAATTTATTATTTGGAGTCTAGAAATTCAAGATCAAGGTGTCCACATGGTTGATTCCTTCAAAGGGCCAGGAGGAAGAAATCTCTTCTATGCCTCTCTTCTAGTTTCTGGTGGTTCCTGACAATCCTTGGCATTCCTTGGCTTGTAATGGCATCACCCTGATCTCTGTCTTGATGTCCATATGATCTCCTCCCTGTATATCTGCATCTTCTGCTTAGGACACCAGTCATGCTGGACAGGAGCCCACACCCTATTCTGGGATGACCTCATCTGAACTAGTGATGTCTGTCACACCCTGTTTCTAACTAAGATCACTTTATGAGATGCTGCAGATTAGAACTTTAACATGTGAATTTTTGTGGACACCGTGAACATGATCCGGTAAGGTACAGCTACTGAACAGAAAATGCATCAGAATCTTTGCATCCAGAAGCACCTCCCCATGCTCCCTGCCACCTCCCTCCAGTGGCAGGGTTTTGACCTTTTTCCAATGCGGGGTCAAGATAATCTTAGCTTGGCAATCCACTTCCATTTAACTAGGTGAACCTGTTTCAGAGAGCCAGCCAGCAGGTCAGTTGCCAGCTGGTACTCTCCCTGTGTCATCTCCAGGGTAGTTAGGACAGTGCCTGTGACAGTATGAGGAAACTTCTGATGTCTGCAAACAGGGCAAAACCCTTCTCCTCACTATCACTTGTGAAGCAGTCCCCTCGGCTCCCCCAGTGCTGTGAGGATGGCAGGAGAAGCTTCTAGGGCTGTCTTGGGGGTTGGCTACTGAGAACTCGGACATCAGTTGATGGACAGCATTGATCTGTTCTGACAGAAGAGCTCCTAGGCCAAAAAAAAGAAAAAATCAGACCTAGGATGATGAAATACACTGGAACCACTGGGCACAAATGTTTTACTTCACCATAGTGAAGGGGGAAGGTAATGTTTGACTTCTGGCTGAATGTCCATGAGAAAGACCAATATTTAATCTTGTCTCTGGCTTTTTATCAAGAGAACATGTTACATCACTTGTGGTAGCTTCCAGGTGCTTAAAAAAGGAACTGGCTGAGAGATGAGGGCTTCCCAAATCGTAAAATTCACAGCAAGGCAGTCGTCCCTGTCGATGCCGCCTGTGCTCTAGGGCTCAGCCATCAGCCGTGTAGTCCTGGCTCTTGTTTTGGGATGAACAAGAGAGAGAGGTCCCTGGGCACAGCTGCAGCAAGGGATCAGCACCGGGGCCAATGGTGTGCCCCAAGGCGAGTTAGCGGCAGGGGTGGAGCTTGACTGGGGGTCTCTCGCCAGAGGGAAGGTGGGCCAGAATGCTCTTTAATGAAAAGTATCAGTTTGTGAAGGCAGGGCAAAAGGGCAGGGATAAAACTTAAACAGGAAACCAAAACATGCAGGTTGTGGGTGACGAGCCTGACCCAGAGTTACAACGTGTGGGTCCTGCTTCTTGTCCTGACCACCTCCACGTCTGTGTGTGTTCCGTCACGTCCGACTCTTGTGACTCCATGGACTACAGCCCGCCAGGCTCCTCTGTCCGTGGGGTTCTCCAGGCAAGAATACTGGGGTGGGTTGCCATTCCCTCCTCCAGGGATCGAACCCAAGTCTTGCGTCTCTTGCGTTGGCAAGCAGATTTTTTTCTTTCTTTTTTTTTTTTTAACTACTGACTACCTATGTGATCCCCAAACCAGTTTCCCCAACCCAACAGGCCTCATTTTTACTCACCTGGTACTGGGAGTAATGGCATAGCTCATTTCTAAGGAAGTTTTAGAATAAAAATTCCATAATATCATCATTTTGAGCCAATCCAGAGTCTAGATTCCTTGTATCTTCAGTTTGCTGGCTCTGTCTCCATAGTCCTCATGTTTTATGTATTTAGTTTAAAACCCCCGTCTAGCTGGTTCTTGTCCTTTTGTGCATAATATTTAAAATTTTTCTTTACTTCCATGGTTTTAGGGTATCAGTGCCACAAGGTATATCCTAAAACGATTTTGTAAAAAGCAAATGACTAAAATTTGAAAAATTATGTTGTAATATTTCTGAAGATAAATACTCTAAAGAGATAAGCTCAATGGCATAAAGCAAAATTGAACCCTCTCCCCACAAACAATAACATCAATAAAAATCAGTATCTTCTAATATGAGATCCCTGTGGTATAAATAATATCTTGCCTCCAGTTCTTTAAGCTATAATTAAGAATGATTAGCCATGTGTGCAGGAAAAGGCAGTGGCACCCCACTCCAGTACTCTTGCCTGGAAAATCCCATGGATGGAGGAGCCTGGTAGGCTGCAGCCCATGGGGTCGCGAAGAGTCGGACATGACTGAGTGACTTCACTTTCACTTTTCACTTTCATGCACTGGAGAAGGAAATGGCAACCCACTCCAGTGTTCTTGCCTGAAGGATCCCAGGGACGGTGGAGCCTGGTGGGCTGCCATCTGTGGTGTCTCACAGAGTCGGACACAACTGAAGCGACTTAGCAGCAGCAGCAGCCATGTGTGTGTGCTAAGTGGCTCAGTCGTGTTCAGCTCTTTGCGACCCCATGGACGGTAGCCCGCCAGGCTCCTCTGTCCATGGGATCCTCCAGGCAAGAACACTGGGGTGGGTTGCCGTGCCCTCCTTCAAGGCATCTTCTCTACCCAGGGATCAAACCCATGTCTCGTTACATCTGCTGCTTTGGCAGGCGAGTTCTTGACCACTACAAGAAGCCTGTGATTAGACCTAAGTATTGATAAATAAGCATTTAAGAGAGAGGAAGCTCCTATGAAAGATGGGATTAAGCCATATTCTGTGGATTTAGACCCACAGTATATGGATTTGACGGCATTTGAAAGTACAGTAAGTGCCTACCCAGTAAGTTTCTAGTTGTGTCCAGGCCGTGTTGGACTAGCGATCAATGTGGCAGGAATTGAGCTCAAGTGAGAATTTACTCCCGCTCTGAAGGCTCTCATAAAAGTTCTAGTAAGCAGCATCCATAATGCTCTTGTGTTGGTACAACTTCATGATGCTGAGTTAATTTTATTGGGATGGTGAGAAGCCATGTGGGATGGTGGATAGGCTTCTCCAAGGGTAGTGGTTGTTTAAAATTACTATTTCCATTTCCCACAGCTGTGTGGCCATGGGAGAGTTATTTAATATTCCAAAGTTTCAGTTCGCTTACCTAAAACCTGTGATGGGCTACCTTGGGGGCTCAGTGGTAAAGAATCCGCCTGCATTGCAGGAGACACAGGTTTGATCCCTGAGTCAGGAAGATCCCCTGGCAAAGGAAATGGCAACACACTCCAGTTTTCTGGCCTGGAAAATCCCATGGACAGAGGAGCTATATAGTCTGTAGGGTTGCAAAGAGTCGGACACGACTGAGCATCTAAAAAACAATGACCACCTGTGATGGATCTCAGTACTTATTTCAGTTTTCTTTTGCATGTGAGGATTAAGTGAGATAATAAATGTAAAGTGCTCAGTAGAGGGGCACACAGGAAGTACTTAATGGATAGTAAGTAAGGACTAGTATTATGCTTGTTATGATGTCCTTTCTTTTGGGGAAACTGACTTTATTACAATAATGGATTCAGAACCTAGTGACTTTCTATCACTCTAGAGCACTTTCTTCTTTAATCTGTGACTGATCACAAAGTTCCAGGTATCCAGGGACCTAACATCATCCTAGAGATCCAAATCTGAAGAGAAAGCAAACATCCCCGGGCTAACGCATGGGTGCGGTGCTGCTGTTATCTTAGGAGCACCCAGTGCATTACAAGTCTGAACAATGTGATCCTGGCCCTGGGCGCAACACACACAGCAAGGAAATGTCTGTTTTGTAAGAAGACAATTCAGGCTTGTTTTTCAGGGTCTTCCATAATCCTGAGGTTCTCAGCTGCTGCAGCAGCAGCAAGAATTATTGAAGATGGCACCCGAATATTGTAAGAAAACACAAATGAAAAAGAGAAGGCAGTCTGCAACCACAAGGTGAGCCATTACAAGCCTGGTAGGAAAAGGAGACAAGACGTGGAATACATGTGAGTGATTATAAGCATAAGTCCCTAAGCTGTGGAAAGATGGAAATGACTTTGAAAGGCCACCTCTCTTGAGTAAATGCTTTGCCCTTGCTTGACTGTCTCTGATAACAGGGTGCTCTGAGTCTTCTGAAGCACCCTTCTCTAGCCCTCTCTAGGGACTAGCTGGGTATAACTTTGTAGAGGCAATAGTGAGAAGAAAAAAACCCCAAAACTTCCTTTACTCTAACCTCAGTTTGAATCCTAACTCCCTTGTTTGACATTTCTAAACTTCAGATGTAAAATAAGGACAACATATGAATGAACATCATGATAGTACCTACTTCATGGGGTCTTGTAGGGATCTCATGAGATTATAACATGTATAGCACAGTATCTGGCTTATAACTAACACTAAGGGAACCATTTGAGTGTAGGATTAATTTTACTTTGATTATTGAGCAGGACTGCCTGGCTCTGACATTCTAATCTCAAACAATTGACTTTCTTTCTCTGTATTTGTATTGCCTCCTCTGTAAATGAGGATTCTAGGAGCATTTAACATGATATTGTTGAGAAAATTGGATGACTTGATACAGGCAATGCTCCTAGAATAGTGCCTGGCACATGTAGGCGATTATTCAATGTTAGTCATTATTGATAAAGGAGTTCTTGTGACTTGTTTTTTTCAGTCTTTTTGCTTCATGAGTATTTCTCACCAACAGCACTCCTGTGCCTTTTCTAGCTCTCTCTCTTCATGAGAACCCTTTTATTTACTTTCTTTGTTTTTATGTTTTACTCTTCAATTTTTTAGTTTATACTGGCATATATTCAATTAACAATGTTGTGATAGTTTCAGGTGAACAGCAAATGGCCTCGGTCATAAATATACATGTATCTATTCTCCCCCAAACTCCCCTCCCATCCAGGCTTCTACATAACATTGAGCCGAGTTCCCTCTGCTCTAGAGCAGGACCTTCTTGGTTATCCATTTTAAATACAGGCGTGTGTACGTGTCAGTTCCAAACTTGCTAGCTATTCCTTCCCCCCATCCTTCCCCACTGCTGCTGCTGCTGCTAAGTCGCTTCAGTTGTGTCTGACTCTGTGCGACTCCATAGATGGCAGCCCACCAGGCTCCCCCGTCCCTGGGATTCTCCAGGCAAGAACCCTGGAGTGGGTTGCCATTTCCTTCTCCAGTGCATGAAAGTAAAAAGTGAAAGTGAAGTCGCTTAGTCATGTCCGACTCTTCGCGACCCCATGGGCTGCAGCCCACCAGGCTCCTCCATCCATGGGATTTTCCAGGCAAGAGTACTGGAGTGGGGTGCCATTGCCTTTGTCTCCTTGCCCACTGGCAACCATAAATTCATTCTCTAAGCCTGTGAGTCTGTTTCTGTTTTATAAATAAGTTCATTTGTACTATTTCTTTTTAGATTCCACATATAAGGGGTGTCATATGATATTTTTCCTTCTCTGACTTGCTTCACTTAGTATGACAATCTCGAGATCCATCCATGTCTCTGCAAATGACCCAATTTACCCCCTTTTTATGGCTGAGTAATATTCCATTGTATGTACGTGTCATATCTTATTTATTCGTTCTTCTCTCAATGGCCATTTAGGTTGCTTCCACGTCCCTGCTATTGTAAACAGTGCTGCAATGAACATGGGGTGCATATATCCTTTTGGCCCACATTTTTCTCCCAGTGTATGCCCAGGAGTGGGAGTGAGGGATCCCATGGTGACTCTAGTTTTTAGAGGAACCTTCATACTGTCCTCCAGAGTGGCTGCACCAATTGACATTCCCACCAGCAGGGTAGGGAGACCTCTTTCAGAGCAGGATCTAAATGAAGCCAAAGTAGTAGGTTTAAACTTTTAGGGGCCACTGAGGATCACACTACTCCCGGACCACCCAGGTGTAAGAGTGGATGAGAATAAATCCATTTCTAGGGACAGCTGAAGGAATAAGCCACAGAGAAGGTCTGAGGGAGTGGTAGGTCAAGAGTTGCAGCCTGGTACACACAGAACTTGAAGTACTTTGAGATGCGGAGGCGCAGGAATGAGGATGAGACAATGTGGTTTGTTTGGGAGCCTGGCAACATGGCAGGTACCTAAATGGCTCTGAACGTGGAGAGCTGGCTTTGCCAGCTGGTGTGTGCCTTTCATAAGCATGACATCCGCTTAGGTAACACTTGGTACATACCCTTCTGAAGCCACAGCTTGTTCTTTACAAGTTTTTGGCAAAATGTGGTTTTCACTGGTCACACCCAACCTATTCTATATTTACTTTGAGTGCACAGGACTAATGAGATAATCATACCCTGCGGCTTAACTGGTTGAAATCTGTAAATCTCCTAAAAGTGTAATTACCTATTCATAATTTTTTTTTTCCAATATTGCATCCATCTCATTAGTACGTATGTTTTTACTATTCATGTTATGGAAGAAATTGTCTTTTTGCCATTGAAAGAAAAGTTGGCAGGGGGAGACAAGGGTGTTGTGTTTGACTTGCTTTTATCTCCTTGATGGAATTAAAAAAAAATGCATCCCCAAGGGTAAGAATTCTCTTAGCAGGTGGTTCTTTCCATTCAAGTCTTTTGCATTTACATCAAGGACCGTGAAGGGAACACTGCAGGGTAAGGACTTGGCCAAGGTTGATCTTGACTCTTATCAAAGAATGGTTCCTGGAGATTATGGACCCATACGCCTCATACGAACAGGAACCTTGCAGAGAACAAAATTAAGTCTCATGCAGGCTCTGCAGACAACCTCGTGGCCCTTTGCCTGAAATACCTGTCTAAGGTTGGGCAACAACCACATAAGATTTATATGTTTATATACTAAGAATTGAGATGACTAGAGATTAGAGCCATTTTGTTCAGAATTGACTTAATCTAGTGATTTTTCTAGGCAGAGATAACATGAGCACTAAAGGAACTTTCATGACATTCCCAGTTTATTTAATCGGTTTTTTGATTCATAACACATGGTACGATTTCACAGCATATTAAGTGGTCCTATAAATTTCTTTGAAGTTTCCAAAGTACTTTTTTTGGCTGCTGCACATAAAATTGCTTGAAACTGTGGCCCTGAATGACTCTGTGGGATGGGGTCGGGCAGTGTTTACCTATTTTGTATGTCTGTATGTACATGGGACCCCACACTCCTTCCATTTAAGGTTGTGTAGAGAGAGCACTATTAGAGAAGCAGAAGGTCAGTATTCTCCTTCTGTGGCTGCCACCAACCAGTATGTTGTGGTGTGTGGGCCACTTAACTTCTCTTGGCCCCAGAACAGAGAGGTACAGACCTCACAACCTCTGGATGTTTCCTGAGCTGCACATAAACTGTAGCAAACTATGGCCTCAGCCTTGAGAGGATTGCTAGGGCTGTGGCTTGTTTGGCTAAGCAGTTGAAGGGGTTGAGCAAAAAGGCAGTGGGGACAGGGAATTTCACATGGGGTAAAGAGGCTGGGGCAAGCAGGCACGATTTGTTCTTTCGGCCCTGAATGTCCTACCTTCCCCATTCTAAGGAGGAGAGCTAAGATGAGCAATACTGGCTTTATTTCTCCTGCTTTTGCTCCATCTCAGTTCCTTCAGGAAAGAGGATGCAAGCCTTCTATAATTCCTTATAAGTCCCTCTTTTTAAAAAAAAGTTATGTTGGAGTCTAGTTGATAAACAATATTGTATTAGTTTCAGGTATACAGCAAAGTGATTCAGTTATACATATACATGCATCTATTCTTTCTCATGGAGAAGGAAATGACAACCCACTCCAGTATCCTTGCCTGGAAAATCTCATGGACAGAGAAGCCTGGTGGGCTGCAGTCCAGGGGTTGCAAAGAGTCAGGCACAATTGAACAACTAACACTTACTTACTTATTCTTTCTCAAATTCTTTTCCCATTCAGGTTATTACTGAGTAGTGAACAGAGCTCCCTGTACTATAGGGTAGGTCCTGGTTGGTTATCTATTTTAAATATAGCAGTGTGCACATGTCAACCGCAGACTCTCAATCTGTCTCTCCTTCCACCCTTCCCTTTGGTAACCAAAATTTCCTTCTCTAAGTCTGTGAGTCTGTTTCTGTTTTGTAGGCAAATTCATTTGCACTTTTTTTTTTTTTTTAAGATTCTCTATGCAAGCAGTGTCATATTATATTTGTCTTTCTCTCTGATGATTCACTCTTAAGAGGCATCACGCTAAGGGATTTTTATGCTAAAGGACCAAATACATTTGGATCAAGTCTGACTCTGTATTTTTATTCATGCCGTGTCTTCATAAGTTTGACACGTTGATAAAAATCATAGTTTTCCAAACTCCCAAACTCTATATGTTTCCAAAAATTAAAGTCTCACAAGCTAAATATCTGAATTATAACTTAAAATTTCACATTTTATTTGACTACTTGGGTCACAGATATAACCTTCTTGGATCCAGCCTTTATTCAGTGACACGTTTGTAAGGTATAACAAAACAGCTGATTTAGAAAAATTTCCCCCATAAACTTTATCTTCAAGTATCTTAATGCGATTTAGACTTTCTACCTTAATGGACTATAAGCCCCTAAATGAAGTGTGCTGATCTCCATCAGTTGCAGACAGTAGGCATCTTTCTTTTCCACTGCCTGAGGCCACCTCCATTCCTTTAAACCCATTGTCTTGCTACATAGCCCTCTTTTGTAAAGGACTTTAAACAGCTCTAGGGCAGCTCTTTTCCACGTGCTGTGTATGTAGTACTTGGGAAACTTGTCTGCATCTTTGTCTCTGCCATCAGTGGAAGCACAGTTTGCACTCAATATAGACCTCGGATCACGCTGTAGGCAACTGTAGTTTCTTGCCTAGAGGTTTCTATGAGTATGGGTCTTGCATCAGACCCTGTACCTCCCCAACTCTAAAGGGATACAGGCCTTGCTGTCTAAGTGGTTCTCTTGAAATGTCTTTCATTTGATTTGAACTAAAGAGGGTGTACCATGTTCCACTGGCAAGGCAGTGGCATGTGGAGTGGGAAAATACTCCAAATACTAACACATCCTTCAAAGCAATTGTCTCTCTCTCCTTTCCCCTTTAACCACAATTCTTTTATTCTCTTGAGGAGGGGGTTGGGCTAAGATTGCAAATTCAGCTTTTGTTCCCTTTCTTTTGCAAGCACTGCAGAGGTGACCTGATACCTATACAGTGTCTGATGATTTGTTCATACTTGTTTTATGTATATAAATATGTATTATATTATTACATAATTATTGCATAGGTCTGCAAAGCTCCTTAAAGGTAGGTGCTTTGGTTATAGGCATTTCTATACCCTTTATACCACCTGGCACTGGCCCACTATAGTAGATGCTGAGTATATGTGTGCCAGGTGAGTGAGTGAATGAGAGTGAGCCTCCCGGATCGCCTGTGTCGTGAAGAACAGCCAGTTTCTATTAAACTGCACACTTTCAAGTTACCCTTCTGCATTCTGCTTCTCATGTAAGTACTGTTATTAAACTTCTAAACACTTAACAGAAGGCTGTTTTTTGGCAGTGGATGAACTCCTTTTGTCTTCCGTCCCGTGAATATCCTAACCACTTTGTCACTTTGATCTAGGGGGCATTTCATCCTCAGAAATGCAAAGGAGCTGGCGGCTGCACAAAATGTGTCCTGTTTCCTATTGCTGTAAAAACCCACTGCTCCCGAGCCTTTGCCCGCCCCCTTTCATGAGAATGTGTAAGCCACTAAATTGCAGTGACTGGCTGTGGCCATGGCCGTCAACAATCGTGAATGCCATGTAGATGTGAGGCTTGCTCCACTAAAGAGTCCACAATGGCTTTACTGTAACTGGGTTAACTAGAACTTGGCAAAAAGCAGTCCAAGGAGGGTGATACCAAGCCCCTCCCCCTTCCAGGATGCCGGGCCTGATCTTCTTGTATTTGTGCAACTGGCCCATCCAGAGACCCACTAAAGCTGGGAGGAGGGCCCCGGTGAGGGCGGATCTCTCTGGGTCAGGTTGTCCTTTTGCAGTTCCTTTCACACAGCTTCTCTTCCTGCAAGGCGAAGTGGGTGAGAGGATGGCTTGTTTTCTTTTGCCATTTGAAATACAGCATTGAGGGTCATGCTCTGAATAATTTGTGCTTGTTAGAAATGACTGTCGTCCTCTTGAAGCAATAACAAAGAACTACATTTAAATTAAATTCAGCCAAGCAAGAGCCTCTCCACCAAATCAATGGAGCCAGGCATTTTTCAAAGAGTTATTTTGATTTTTTTTTTAAAATCGGTAATATGGTAGGGCATAAATCAGCAAAGAGAGCCCGGAATCTAAAAAAGGGCTGGGCCATCGTTCAGAATGCTTTAAAAGCATTTGGTAATATTTGGGATGGCATGGAAAGGAAAGATAAAATCTTAGACGCAATCATCTTTATTATCATTTATCTTTGTACTTGGCAAACTTTGTTCTGCCCCAGTATCCTAGTTTAAAATTTCAAAGATGGGTTTTTGAAAGAAACCTTCATTTATTTATTAAATCTAGAAGACTTCAAGAGACTGAAGCTGTATCAAATATAGTTTTTAAAAGTTAATTTACAGAAAGGTTCTGCTACACCCATGCACTGCTGTGGTCTTCTTACCGAATGTGGCATCAGTAGTGACCAGCAGTTTGGTGGTCTCACATGCAAGTTATAGGACTTGTTCTGTCAATACACAGAAACATATCTATTGGGTTGGCCAAAAAGTTCATTCAGGTTCATTGGTCAACCCAGTATCAGTTCAGTTCAGTCGCTCAGGCGTGTCTGACTCTTTGTGACCCCATGGACTGTAGCACACCAGGCCTCCCTGTCCATCACCAACTCCTGGAGTTTACTTAAACTCATGTCCACTGAGTCGCTGATGCCATCCAACCATCTCATCCTCTGTCGTCCCCTTCTCCTCCGGCCTTCGATCTTTCCCAGCATCAGGGTCTTTTCAAATGAGTCAGTTCTTCACATCAGGTGGCCAAAGTATTGGAGTTTCAGTTTCAACATCAGTCCTTCCAATGAACACTCAGGACTGATTTCCTTTAGGATGGACTGGTTGGATCTCCTTGATGTATTTTTCCATTATGGTTTACCCTATGATTTTTTTTTTTAACTGGAGGATGATTGCTTTACAATGTTGTTATTAGTTTCTGCTATACAACAATGTAAATCAGCTATAAGTGTGTGTGTATATATATATATATATATATCCCATATATATACTGATATATATCCCATATATATATTAATATACATATACCATATATATATCATATATATATAATATATCATATATATCCCCTCCATTTTGAGCCTTCCTTCTTCCCATCACCCACATCCCAGCCCTCTAGGTCATCACAGAGCATGGAGCAAAGCTCCCTATGCTATGCAGCAGCTTCCCACTAGCTCTGTCTTTTTCATATGGTAGTGTATATATGTCAGTGCTACCCTCTCAATTATTTTCTTTTGTTTCAAAATAGTTTCAGATTCATAGCAAAATTGATAGGAAGGTGCAGAAATGTCTCATATGCCTTCGACCCCACACAGGCACAGTCTCCCTCATTATCAGTATCCTTTGCCGGATAAACATATATATTTTAAAAATACTGTTTCTTCCCGACATCTGTATTAAACTCTATTTCAGTACTCAAAGTATCTAATGTTTCCTTGAATGTTTCAAAGCAGTTGTACTTTCCAGTTCTTTAAGAATAAAACTTCTCTATTCTTTTCTCATCCTAGGCATGTTAGGATCTGGAGCTGCCAAACTTTATCTTTTAAAGTCAAGAAAGACATTTCCATCTGTTATTGTGATAATTTGCCTTGCAGTTGCTCTGCTCCAATTAGGGATTAATCCTCTCTCATAAGCCTAATGAGTAGGTAAATTATTAATACACACTGAAAAATTAAACTCCTCATATACTCGCACCATGTCTGCATGATAGGTAATATCATTGTAAAAGCATGTGCTGCTTTGCTGTAGTCTCTGCTTTCAAAACAGAGAGGAGGTCTTCAGTGCTAGCCAGTATGGTTGCTGTGAGCAAGGTCATTCTACCTGGCTTTTGCCTCACTCTGAGCAGAGAATCTTTTTTGTGTTTTCTGTTCTTGAAGAATTCTTTCTGTGTGGCTTTTTGCACTGGTGTCACTAAAGACCCAACACATATCCCCTCCTTAGTTATTCAGTTTATGGCCATAAAGGCCATGCATCTTATTTCTAGTAGATTATCTCTCTTACCCTTACTTTTTTCCTTATATCCCATAATGGCCTCTCCCAGACTATGCCACCTCAAGCTACTTTGACCGTAAGGATCCTTGCTCTAAGTTAAACAGCGTATTCAAAAGCAGAGACATCATTTTCCTGACAAAGGTCCATATAGTCAAAGCCATGGTTTTTCCAGGAATCATGTATAGATGTGAGAGTTGGACCATAAAGAAGGCTGAGTGCTGAAGAAATGATGCTTTTGAACTTTGGCATTGGAAAAGACTCTTGAGAGTCCCTTGGACTGCAAGGAGATCCAACCAGTCCATCCTAAAGGAAATCAGTCCTGAATGTTCATTGGAAGGACTGATGCTGAAGCTGAAGCTCCAATACTTTGGCCACCTGATGTGAAGAACTGACTCATTGGAAAAGACCCTGATTCTGAGAATGATTGAAGGCGGGAGGAGAAGGGGACAACAGAGGATGAGATGGCTGGATGGCATCACTGACTCAATGGACATGAGTTTGAACAAACTCTGGGAAATGTGAAGGACAGGGGAGCCTGGCGTGCTGCAGCTCATGAGGTTGCAAAAATTTGGACATGACTAAGCGACCAAACAACAAGAACCAGTAAGATTAACTTCCTGAAGCCCATCTCCCAGAAATATAGCCAACCTGAGCCCATCCTCAGAATTCTGGTTGACTCAGTTGGTCTCAGATGGCACTTGGGAACCATTTCACAAATGTGATTCTGAAGTGGCCACACTTTGACAAACACTCGTCCAGTTAGCCTGGATGAGTTCTGTCTGTTCTCTCTGTGGTCGTGTCCACTCGTTGACACTGTTTGTTGTTGCTTCAGCAACACTAGGAAGGGGGAAGGCAGAGTGGTTGGGGAGGATAACTGAAAGACAAATTTTCTTTTATTTGGAGGAGAATCGCTTTACAAAGTTGTGTTGGTTTCTGCTGTACAACATCGTGGATCAGCCATATACATATATCCCGACCCTCTTGAGCCTTCCTCTCACCCCTCTAGGTCATCAAAGAGTGCCGGGCTGGTCCCCTTGGTTATATAGCAGCTTCCCGCTAGCTAGCTATTTTACCCAAGGTCGTGTATATATGTTAATGTTACTCTCTCAGTTCATTCCACCCTCTTCTTCTGTGTCTCTATTCCTGGCCTGGAAGGACAAATTTTCTAACAAAAATTTGAATTCTGGAGAAGTTTCCCAACTTCCCATCTTTCAGAAGATGAGTAAATTTTTCCTTTTTACTGAAAAGACACAATGGTGATGAGATGAAGCAGATGAGCTCACTCTAGAGCCTTGATTAGACACCTGCCCCCATCCCCCACCCTTTTAATATTCCATCCAGAGTGACTCTGGCATGATCAGGGAGGGTGTGATCTGTGGACCAATGTGCATATCATTTACTGACAAAATACCCTGATCTCAAAAACCTCATCTTCAATTGATAAGGCCACTGTGAATGAATTATTGCTTTGATATTTGTTCTTGGTACTCAAATTTAGGAATAACTTATCATTTGAATATTACATATATTGAATAAAATCCTATTTTTGCATGTTCAAATGTCAGAATTTAATCTAATGAAATAATTACAATATTGCCATTACTTCTGTGTCAAAATACTGGAAAGTTACAATAACCATTCACTTAGATGATGCTAAATTTCCAGGGCAGAATGTTATAAGCTTTGGGAAAGCATCAGTAATTGAGCTTATTTAAGGGATTCTTGAGTTTGGATTGGTAATCCCCTCTGGGTTTCTGCCTGTGTCTGTAGGTGTGGGTTATATTCAAGAAGGACATTTTGAGCTCAAGATACAGCCAGACAAGGAAGATTAGACACCAGAAAAATGAAGTTCCCTAGTCGGTAAAGAATCTGCCTGCAATGCAGGAGGCCCGGGTTCGATTCCTGGGTCAGGAAGATCCCCTGGAGAAGGAAATGACAACCCACTCCAGTATTCTTACCTGGAAAATCTCATGGACAGAGGAGGCTGGCGGGCTACAGTCCATGGGGTCGCAAGAATAGGACATGACTTAGCGACTAAACCACCACCTAAAGCCCCAACCTTTCATGGGGATGAGTGGATGGGTGGGGAATTGCTAGTTTAGAATTATTCTAAACAAATGAGGAAGATATCCAACCAAGCAAGGGAACATGCTATTTATAGCACTTGACAATTCAGTTGCCAATCAGTGGCAAAGTGGTCCAGCAAGGTAGGATCTTGGCAACAGTTATAGGGCACCAGCTGAATGATGGGGATTTAGTCAGCATGACTCCAGCCTTCAATGGGCTAGAAAAATTAATGAAGGAATCCCATATTTAAAGTATTTCCTGGAGGATCTGAGAGGCATATCTTTCTTTTCTTTGGCCTCCTAATAATTTTTAATAGCAAATTAGAGTCTGTACTAGCCCAGTATATTTTAGATCTTTTTTCCAAGCAAGATGATGGTAAGATTCATAAATTCCATAAAAGTAAAGTTGAACATTTTCTGCTCTATATATCATTCTGCATTCAAGAATAGATTGGACATTAAACTGGTACAATTTGGGCCCTATCCTAAAGTTCTTTACAGCATTAGCTTTTAATGTCAGTTATATATTTTCTGGATGATTCTCTGAACTTTCAAATTATCCCCTCTTCATCTTTTTGGAAAATCAGGTTACACAGAGGCAAATTTTCTGTAAAAGTACAAGATGTGAACCTGTATTCGGATATAAGAGAAAAACCGATGAACCAAATATGGAACATGAGGTCACAGTAGGGCTATCCAGAAGGCTAAATTAGTGATAAGTTATATGAGTTAATGATTGTGTTCCTCTAAAGATGGATTGATTCTCTTCTCTGGACTTAAAACCCTCCCAAGGCTTCCCATTTCCAACTGCCTATCATGTTGGACGAGGTTCTGCCTGACCTGGCTCTGAGCATCCACGGCCCTCACCTTCTTCCACTTTATCAGACACGTGGGCTTTCCTCTCTTCCTTGAACTTGCTGAACTCCTTCCAGCCTCCAGGCCTTTGTACTTACTGGTCCCTCACCTTCCCCAGATCTTTAAATGGATCTGTCTTCCTTGACAATCCACTATTAAGGGCTTCCCTCGTGACTCTGAGGGTAAAGCATCTGTCTGCATTCCGGGAGACCTGGGTTCAATCCCTGGGTGGGGAAGATCCCCTGGAGAAGGGAATGGCCACCCAGTCCAGTATTCTTGCCTGGAGAACCCCATGGATGGAGGAGCCTGGTAGGCTGGAGTCCATGGGATCCCAAAGAGCCAATCAACTATTGGCTCAATGTTTTTTCCTCAGAGAGGCCTCCTTTGACCACCCCTTTGAGAGGTGTACCTCTCAGTTACTTTCTATCATATTACCTCTTCTTAATCCCCATGTAGCACATCACACGACACACACATTTCAAAGAGCGTACACTTTGTGGCCTCATGTTCAGTCCTGTCTGACTCTTTGTGACCCCATGGACTGCAGCCTGCCAGGCTTCTCTGTCCATGGAATTTCCGAGGCAAGAATCCTGGACTGGGTTGCCATTTCTTCCTCCAGAGCATCTTCCTGACCCAGGAATCAAACTTGTGTCTCCTGTGTCTCCTGCACTGGCCAGTGAATTCTTTCCCACTGAGCCACCTGGGAAGCCCAAGTATCTGTGGACGTTTACCTTCTTCTTTTGCTTATTGTCTGTCTTGTCCCCTTGACTGTAAGCTCCATCTGTGCAGGGGCCTTTCCCATATTTTATTGTTGTTACTCACTGCTGTATCCAAAGAACACAAACAATGCCTAATACTTGGTAGGTACCCAATAAATATTTGTTGAATAATTAATTAAAAGTGCCCTATGCACTAGTAAAAGACAGCTGGCTGGAAGTGGTGTACAGGGATAGGAAAAGGGAGAAAGTTGAGTAAAGCATCTCATTGAAATTTTCAATAATTCAGAATTCTCAGCTATAAAATGTATGCATCACAACTGATTTTGCAAGCTTACACTAAGGAATCACCATTCATGAATAAGTATTTTGTAAATTTGGAATTCCTGATTAAAGATTATAAGACTTGATAATCCAAAAAGATGTGATGGAAGGGGTAATGTGAAAGTCCAGAGAATTATTTAGGAAATTTATGTGTGCTCAGTCATGTGTGCTCAGTTGCTCAGTAGTGTCTGACTCTTTGTGACTCCATGAACTATAGCCCACCAGGCTCCTCTGTTCATGGAATTCTCCAGGCAAGAACTCTGGAGTGGGTTGCCATTTTCTTCTCCAGGGATCTTCCCCACCCAGGGATTGAACCTGGGTCTCCTGCATTGCAGGCAGATTCTTTACCCACTGAGCTATGAGGGAAGCTATATATATATATTTTTTTTTTTTTCTTTTTCCTTCTCTCTCTCTCTCTCTCTCTCTCTCTCTCTATATATATATATATATATATATATGGAAGGAAATATATAACTGATGCTAAATGCTTTTGATATAAAGAAAGGTATGACAAATTCAAAGTTGTACTGATTTAATGTCCATTTTGTTCTTGAGTTCAAGTGATCTGTCTATGATGTTCAGCTTTACTTTTGCAGAATTTGTGAAACTTACCATCATCTTGCTTGAAAAAAAAGAGTCTAAACTTTTTGAGCCAGTGGAGACTCTAACTTATTATTGATCCTGAGATCATTAGGAGGCCACAGACAAGAAGAGAAAAATCCAGGTTCTTTTTAAATTTTTTGTTTTGGAAATTTGTTTCCTCAAAACATTCATAAATCAGCACTATTACATTATGGCAGTTTCTATAATATGAGGAGTTCCAGCACATTGAATCTTACAAATGAATGATCTCTACTGCTGGATTTTACTTTTGTATATTGCTAGAATTCTTATTAATGTTCAATTAACAATTTGGAATTAAAATGTAATATAGAGCATCTGAGTCTATGCATAATTTCCACAATAAAACTAATAAAAACTCAAAGGATATGACAGTTACCTTTTCACTCTCCCCTACCTCACAGTTATTTTCATTTAATCTGTAGTCATGAGTGCTTCATGACAATTTTACTATGTTATGAATAAAGCTGAAGCTTAGTGCTCTTCAGGTCAAAGCTCTTTGGTTCATTGAAAGTTTGACATCAATGGGATTCTACCTGAGAACATCTGGTTCCTTCCACTTACTATTGTTCCTTGTGTTTATCAAAAGTCGACTGAATCATATGCCTGAGCCTACATGGTTCTAATTCCACAGAATTATAATCTGATTCAGTGCTTCCCAAACACGAGGGTAGGGATCAGTACTGGTCCATGGTGAAGTTAAAGGTATAAGGACAGGGCAGTAAGTTTTTATGAAGGCATTTTTTCCTCAATTAAAAAAACTTGCTTTGTATAAAGATGGTCTTTTCTTTACTATTTGGTACAAACCACGCTTTTATGAAATTATAATTGTAATAGATGTTGCACGCGTGTGTGCTCAGTCGCTTCAGTTGCGTCTGACTTTTTGCGACCCCCTGGACTGCTGTCTGCCAGGCTCCTCTGTCCATGGGATTCTCTAGGCAAGAATATGGGAGTGGGTTGCCATGCCCTCCTCTCTGGGATCTTCCTGACCCAAGGATCAAACTCACATCTCCCGTGTCTCCTGCATTGCAGGTGGATTTCTTAGCTCTTAGCCGCCAGGGAAGTCCATAAGAGATGGTAGTGTTTTTAAAATATGTTTTTGCTTGACAGCCTAAAATATTGGCAATTCTGAGTATCAATTTCCTTCCTTAAAGTTTTTTTCAATATATTAAAGTCAGAGAGTAGCATAATGAACCCATATGTACTCTCTAAGTAACAGCAATTTCGGTGGTTATAAAATCCCAATTAAAATTGAAATAAGTTCCCCAGAGGATGATCAGTACCCTCACAATGCTGGTGGGAAGATGGAAGCCTAGGAAAGGAAAACACCTTAACACTAGTAACTGCTAGACCTGACATTTCAACCTTGGCATTTTAGTTCTAAGAAGAATGTTTTTGATGCCACATAAATGTGAAATATCTCCTACCATATCAATAAGTGAGAAATGTCACAACCACCATCGATTTCTGGCCTCCGAATGAGAATGAGTCTCCCGGAACTGTGACCCCACAGAGGCTGCCACCCCCACCCCCACACACAGTGATTGCGGGGAGCTGGGGGAATGCAAGCATCTGCCACTCCTTAAAGCCAACAAGGAAACAGGATTTGGCTCCAGATAGCTTGGTGCATATGAAGAGAAAGAAGTCAGCGAGCCCAGAGGCTTGCATCTTCCCATACTTAGAATGCTAAATTCCTTAACTTGATATCTGATCTTCAGTATTCAAACTGCTGGCTCCCTTTGTTGCAAACTTATACATAGCCTGGCTTCCCTTCCTGCCTCCTTGGAGCAGTTTTCTCAGAGCTCCTGAGATGCTGTCTCCGGGGCTTGGAGTCCTAAACATTCCCACCAAATAAAATAACTCCCTACGTTCAGGTTGTAAGTATATATATATTTCTCTTTTATTTATTTATTTTTTTAAAAATTTATTTTTAGTCAACATAAATAAGTAAAAAAACGTATTTTAGAGGACCCCTGCCTCATGCCATATACAAAAATGCACTAGAAATGGATCAAAGACTTAAATGTAAGAGCTAAAATTACAAAAGTCATGGAAAAAAAACAGGTGTAAATTTTTGTGACCTTAAAGGGATATTCTGGAATTGGATGGTAGTGATAGTTGCACAACTTTGTAAGTATGCTAAAAACCAACTTTAAAACTATTGTTTTACAGCTTGTGAATTATTTCCCTGGTGGCTCAGACGGTAAAGCGTCTGCCTACAATGCAGGAGACCCGGGTTCGATCCCTGGGTCAGGAATATCCTCTGGAGAAGGAAATGGTAACCCACTCCAATACTCTTGCCTGGAAAATCCCACGGATGGAGGAGCCTGGTGGGCTACAGTCCATGGGGTCGCAAAGAGTCGGACACGACTGAGCAACTGAACTGATATAGAGGTGAGGCCTTCCGGGGTAGTACTAGTGGTAAAGCACCCTCCTGCCAATGCAGGAGATGTAAGAGATGTGGGTTCAATACCTGGGTTGGGAAGATTCCCTGTAGGAGGGCATGGCAACCCACTTCACCATTCTGACCTGGAGAACCCCATGGGCAGAGGAATCTGGTGGTCTAGAGTCCATAGGGTGGCAAAGAGTTGAACACAACTGAAGCTACTTCGCACATGTGCATGCAAGCATGTATACAGAGGTGAGCATGCTTCTGTCTCCAAAAATTATTGGGATCTTCATTTTAGTTATTTTCTTTATTTGTCTCCCTTTAACTACATTTTCCTAAAGGAAGTTTCTGTAGTGGTAAAGTCACAGATGAGCAAAATGTTGAAAAACAGAGATTGTTTTTGTGTTTTAACTTATAAAGTTTTTTTTAAAGTGATTTTAGATTTATAAAAAAGTTGCAGAGATAATACAGAGAAATCCTGTATGTCTTTTACTCAGTTTCCCCTAAAGTCAGCATTTTACACAGCTATTGGACTGAGAACCAAAACTAAGAAACTAACACCAATTGTACTCTTAAATAAACTTCAGACTTTATTTAGATTTTGTCTACTGATGTCCTTTCTCTGTACCAGTATCTAACCCAGGATACTGCTCTGCGTTTAGCTGTCACATCTTTTTAGTCTTCTTTGCTTTGTAACTGTCTCATTCTTATTTTTCATGACCTTGGCAGTTTTGGAGAGAATTGTCCAGGTATTTTATGAAATGTTCTTCAGTTTAGATTTGTCTGATATTTCTCTTAGGATTGGGGTTGTGTGTTTGGGAAACAATATCAGAGGTAATACACCTTTTTCGTGGCACATGTGAAGGAGTAATTGGTTTCAACATGACTTATCACCAGGAATACTGACCTTGATCACTTGCTTAAAGTAGTCTTTGCCAGGCTTCTCCGCTCGAAGTTTGCCTTTCCATACTCTATTCTTTGGAAGTGAGTTGTAAACCCAGCTCACATTCAGAGCAGGGTGTGGGAAGATTAAGCTCTACTTTTGGGAAGGATATCTTGGTCTGTTAAGGCTGCTATTGTTATAGCCACGCGTTCCGGGAAACAAGCTCACTCAGAAGGAGGATGCAGATGGTGAAGTGCCCAAGGCAGAGTCTCTTCTTAGCCAAGGACCCCAACCAGCATTTGTGAAAATCTTTTATACCCCATGTGTACGTGTCTGAACCCACCACCCCAATTTCTTTGTGACTTACATAAACAAAGGAAAGGGAAATACAATCACAATAACCCCATCATTCAAGTGTTATGTGTTCAAACAATCAATTATCAATAAGCCCGAGGTGACAGAAAAAATTTATGACCTGTCCGGAGGTAGGGGGATTAGTGCATGTTTTCTCTTAGGGGATGAGTAACCTGGATACGATCTTCAAGGTTCCCCTGTCCGGAGGGGGTCTTATCCTTCTATTGTCATTTCCACAGGCACTAAGCACAGAGTTCAGAGTCCATTAGAGAGGTGGCTGAACATGATCAGCACGAACAGGCCTAAGATGGAGTCTAGGCCCCATGAATTCCTTCTTCACTATAACAGAATACCATAGGCTGAGTGGCTTATTAACAACAGGGATTTATTTCTCACAGTTCTAGATGCTGGAAAGTCCAAGATCAAGGTGCTGGCAGATTAGGGTCTAGGGAGAGCTTGATTCCTGGTTCATATACAGCTATTTTCCTGTTGTATCCTCAAATGGTAGAGAGGAGGAAGAGCTCTCTGGAATCTCTTTTATAAGGGCACTATCACACCCATGAAGGCTCCAATTAATCACTGCCCCAAAGCCCCATGTCCTATTATCATCACTTTGGGGGCTAAGCTTTCAACATATGAGTTTTGGGGGGACACAGATATTTAGTCCATAGCAAGGGTGTGGGTACCTATATATTCTATTCGTTATTTTCTGTATGAAAAATTTGTCTCTCCTCCTACATATATTTAATCACTGATTTATATCAATATAGACCCACGTGTTTATTTTGTGTTGTTGTTTAGTCACTAAGTTCTGTCCAACTCTTTGCAACTGAATGGATTAGAGCCTGCCAGGTTCCTCTGTCCATGGAGATTCCCAGGCAAGAACACTGGAAGGGATTGCCATTTCCTCCTCGGAAGTGTCTTCCTGACCCAGGGATTGAACCTGCATCTTCTGCATTGGCAGGCAGAGTCTTTACCGCTAAACCACCATGGAAGCCTCACATTTTTTTATACTTTGTCTTATAATCCAATCCTAGGTTTTTTATTTTGTTGCTCAAATTGTCCCACATTTGGCCACCAGAGATCTTTCAGGTTGGTTTCTTTGTTCCTTGACAGGCTTCATCCATTTTAAAAACTGAAAAGAGTTTTTTTTTCCTTTGAATGTTTCCTTACTTTCTGGCACTTCAGGAGGCTCCAGGCTCGTATTATATACTCCCTGTCTCAGACCTAGAATGTGTCCCAGCTTCTGAAAGTGGTGAAAGCTATTAGAAACCAGAGTCTAGGTGCTGAGTGTCAAAGCAGTAAGGTTTGGGTGAAAGGCAGTAATGTTTGTATAGTGGGAAGCTGTCAGCTTCAGGGAAATAAAAAGGGCAGCTGTCAATTGGAATAAAGAGGATAAAAGAACCAAAGAAATGGGTTAGGTGCTAGTGAGGACTGAATGCCGTGTTGAAACGGGAGGTAAATCGGGGCACCTACTGAGTACCCATAATGAAACGCTGTATATGGATATGCAAGGCCACTCAGCACGTGCATTTAAAATTGAAGATGAGACCCTGGGGTAAATCTATAACAAGCCACCTTTGACATGGACTTTGATATGCCATTCTACCGGAAAGAGTCATAGCTGATCTTTCAAAGGAAGGCTTGCCTTCATTTGGGTTCTCAAAACCTCGCACTGCTTGATATTGCTTTTTTTGCACTGAGTTTTCTCCTTTTTAGGAAGTCAGCTCAAAGAGTCCCTTAAAACATAAAGGGAGGGAATAATGATAATGATACCTAGAGAGTGAAGTTGCTCTGGATTCTGATGTTCCGGTTTGTGTTTCATCATTATGACTTTTTTGTCCGAAGTAGAGAAAGACTGGATGCGAAGCATGGGAATAGCTGTGGTGAAGAGATTGGAAGGAGAGAGCGGTGTTAGAGTCACGGTACGGCAGGCAGGGGAAGCATTGCAGTTCTGTTCTCTCCAAACCTCAAGTGCAGAAGCTGGCTGTGTGGGAGATGGTAAAGGGAAATCTGCTTAATAGGAGAGCAACGAGGTGGACAATCTTTGATACACTTATATTAACATATGTGCACCTCACAGAATACATTTTGAAAATGCTGGCAGACACAATTTATTTTTAGAATAAAAACTGGAGAGTGCAGTTTTTTAGGCAGCTGAAAATTTTCAATTTTACTACAGATTAGCTAGGAAGTACAAAAAGCCCTTCCTGAGTCAGCTTAATACTGAAATGGAGTTTCTCAGAGTTGGTTTAGCTCTGCTAGGGAATGTCATAACTCCAGAATCTTTGATTCAATCCATTTAAGGGATGGAACAAAATTTTTTAGTTGGAACAATGTCTTGATTCCACCTTCTTTGTTTTTTTTTTTTTTGCCAGGAGTACCCGAAGGGCCTGCTATAATTAACAAAGCTTTGTTGTACTAGTAGAGTCCCTTTTATCTCGGAAACCCATGATCCTGGAGGAAAAGCATCTCACAGTTCTCCTGAAACAGAAGTGAATGAGATCTTTCATTTGACCTGTAAAACTGCATTTTCCTATTTACCTCCCTCTGGAGACAGCGTGGCTGTGTCACACTTTTTGACGGCTGGGATTTATCCTGTGTTGTTGTTGTTCAGTCTCTAAGTCATGTCCGACTCTTTGAGAGCCCATGAACTACCCCCCGCCAGGCTTCCCTGTCCTTTACTATCTCCAGAGCTTGCTCAGATTCATGTCCATTGAGTCGGTGATGCCATCCAACCATCTCATCCTCTGTCATCCTCTTCTCCTGCCTTCAATCTTTCCCAGCATCAGGGTCTTTTCCAGTGAGTTGGCTCTTCACATCAGGTGGCCTAAGTATTGGAGCTTCAGCATCGGTCCTTCCAATGAATATCTGGGGTTGATTTCCTTTAGGATTGACTGGTTTGATCTCCTTTCAGTCCAAGGGACTCTCAAGAGTCTTTTCCAGTGCCGCAATTTGAAGGCATCAGTTTTGGTGCTCAGCCTTCTTCATGGTCCAACTCACACATTCGTACACGACCACTGGAAAAACGGTAGCTTTGACTATATGAGCCTTTGCTGGCAAAATGATGTCTCTGTTTTGAATATGCTGTCTAGGTTTGTCATAGCTTTTCTTCCAAGGAGCAAACATCTTTTAACTTCATGGCTGCAGTCACTGTCCACTGTGATTAAGCCCAAGAAAATAAAATCTGCAACTGTATGCACAGTTTATCTTTAGTCTACTATTTACTTAATGTATGGGTGTCTGCTTATTGTTCTTGCTTTGGGCTTAATTGTGGCCCCTCTGTATCTAGCCTCCTAAGACACACACAAGCACATTCTTGTGTTGAAGTGCCAGCCGGTAGTGCCTCAGAATGTAACTGGTAAAATGAGGTCATTGGGGTGGTCCTTAATCCAATATAAATGGTGTCCTTAAAAGATGACGAAATTCAGACAGATAATATGGAGACCCAGGGAGAAGATGGCTATCTACGGCTGACCAGATAGGCCTGGATCCCATCTTTGTCTCATGTCCTCAGATGAAAGCAAACCTGTGGATACCTTAATCTCAGACTTCCTAGCCTCCTGAGCTATGAGAAAATAAATTCTACTTTTTAACCCAGTCTGTGGTTTTTGCTACAGTTATATATCAACTAATATAGCACTATGTCAACCAATATAGTGCTATATGGAATATCATGAGAATCTTTTCGGGGAAAGCAAAACATTATTTGTGGAGTCACTGGCTAAAGGAATATAAATAAACTAGAGATCGCCCTTAATTCACCACAATGACCCTTTAGATGGGCGTTAACTTCATTACATTGATGAAGAAATAGGCACTTGAAGAGATTAAGTGATCTGTGTAAAACCAAAGAGTTGGTGGTGGAATTGATTTAAACTCATGCTCCCACTTCAAGCCCTGGACCTTTTTACTTTGTGTCATTAGGAAAGAAACTATAGTTGGTACCTAAGCCCAACCAATGGTGTGCTTCTGCGATGACTCCAGTGACAGATATACTTGCTTATTTGGGGGTAAACCCAAAGAAACTTTAATCTGGAAATAATCCAAACCTCTTGATGAAAGAAACCCTCAGGATGACAAGTGAAAGTGAAAGTGGCTCAGTTGTGTCTGACTCTATAGTCCATGGGGTTCTCCAGGCCAGAATACTGGAGTGGGTCACCTTTCCCTTCTCCAAGGGATTTTCCCAACCCAGGGGTCGAACCCAGGTCTCCCGCATTGCAGATGGATTCTTTACCAGCTGAGCAGAGAGGGAAGCCCCAGAATACTAGAGTGGGTAGCCTATGCTTTCTGCAGCGGATCTTCCCAACCCAGGAATTGCATTGCAGGCAGATTCTTGACCAATGGAGCTATCAGGGAAGCCCCAGGATGACCAACAACCCTCTTAATAATCCATGAGTTACTTTTGTCTCCCACTAGATGGTGCTAGAACCTATTTCTATTATGAGGCAGTATGGTGCCAGGAACTCAATCCAGTATTACTTTTGGTGATTTGGCCACAATCTATTGATATTTTGGTTTAACATTTCTTTCCTATTGTTGTTCTTGTTTCTCTACTTATAACTGAATCCTTGAAAGCGCCAGACTGGGAGAGTCATCCCCCATATTAGCCTGGCAGAAAATACGCACCATGGTCATAGGGTGAGAAATACCTATCCAATGAGCACAGGACACTTTTCTATTTTTGGAGAGGTCCTTAACACACTAATTCATGGTTGAATGCATAAAGAACAAGGGACTTAAAATTTTTCTATCTTTTGTTCTTCTAGTGATTGATTCACTCTGGGGAGAGGCCTATAACTGCTCTCTGCCCTAGTTTTTCCATTTGTAAAATAGAAATAAAATATGGGACACTTACTTCAAAGGGCATTCGGAAGATGAATGAGGCAGTGTCTCTTCAAATACTCTGAGGTTATTGGAGAAATAGAGTTATATCCTCTTTGCAAATAGTGCAAGAGTGATGAGGCCTACAACTTGACTTGGACCCATCGATGCCTGTTTCAATCTTTTCACCCCACTTGGTCACAGATTATCCTCAAGTACTTTCACTGCTGTTTTGTTCAGTAAGATAAAAGGGCATCAGCATGATGGAAACTGCCATCTGGGGAATGTATTACTAGGAGTTTTTCAGTTACCAAAGGGAGGAATTTGTTCTGCCCTCCAGAAGTCATTTCATCTCTATTTTTCTCCAAGCTCAAGTACTTTGCTAAGGTTAATATTTGGGGTAAGATTTCTGGATCGTCTCTTTATTCAGAGTCAGTGGGGAAGGTTTGTACTATACTTTGTTTTCAAATTATTTCTCAGATGTGTTTAGAAAGGCCTAAAGAAAGGTACATGGGGAATGAAAGACCATGGATATTTTAGACTCTGTCAGGTTTTGTAGGGTTGATATATGCTATAGACTGAATCATGTCTTCCCAAAATTCATATGTTGAAGCTGTAATCCACAGTGAAGCTGTATTTGGAGGCAGGGACTACAGGGAGGTAATTAAAGTTAAAGAAAGTAATAAGATGGAACCCTGATAGGATGGGGTTGGTATCGTTAAGAGTCATCAGTGAGCTCCATCTCACCCTTCCCACCCACAGCCCCCCGAGTCACGGGAGCACACAGCCTTCTGTAAGCTAGCAAGGAAACACACGCGAGACCCGCCATGCTGGCACCCCGACTTCCAGCCTCCAGCACTTGAGAAAACGAATGTGTTTCGTTTAAGCCACTGGGACTGTGGTATTTTACTATGGCAGCCTGAGCTGCCTAAGACAAACTTACCTCATAGTTCTAAGAAAGGGGTTGGCCTACTTTTGCTGTAAAGGGCCATGGAGTAAATATTTTAAGACTTGTGAGTCATACAGTCTTTTATTAATACAGCACCTCAACTTGGGCCTTGTGGCATGAAAGCACCCATAAGCAGTATATAAAATATGAATGAGGCTGTGTTCCAATAAAGCTTTATTTGCAAAAACAGACAGAGGGCCATATTTGGACAGTAGTTTGCTGGACCTTACTCTAAGAAAACACAAATGTAATTTAAAGTGGATATATTCAGGTTTTTTCTTTGAAGATGGGTTTCCATTATTACTAAACAAACACAAAATAAAGACAATTACTTATCTTTTCCATTCTGTACAGTTCCAATATACGATTCCCATGAGTAATAATGATTACTTTTAGGCAAAAAGCACATGAGCTAGTGCATATTTTAATGTCCAAGCCATACAAATTTTCTGGATCTCCTAATTTTTTATTTCTCATAATCCAATAAAAATTTTCTCTTTAATGTTCTATTTTTTTTCTTCCTATATGAAACATTCAGACAGAAGCTCACTTATGGTCAAAATATAAGTAGTATGTGTTTGTTATACGTAGCAAATTTGTGGTCAAGCTCTTTTTGTCTTTACATGTGCCAATTTTGACAGTCACCTTTTCCCCTGATTCTTCCCACTGCTGCCAAGCACTTAGCTAGTTTCTCCTTTTCCTATTCGTGGGCTATAATTATTTGAAAATGTCACCTCATTGGCCTCTGTGACTTCAGTATGACTGCCAAAGCTTTCTTCTTGATCATTTAAGTACAACCACAACCACCATTTATAAGATGCTTATTATGACCCAGCTACTAGGCCAATTATTTTCCAAATATAACCCCATTTAATTCTTATAACAGTCCTATAAGATAGGTATTATTATGTCCATTTTGTAAATGTGGACACTAAAGTACTGAGTAAGCAAAGGGCTCATCATTGAATAATCAGCAAGTAAGCGGCATTACTTGGTTTGGAGCCCAAATGTCTGAATCCAGAACGTGTGTTTGTATTCCCTCCTCCTCATTGGCTCTCTGTAATGCATGTACTTTGAAAATAAGACTTTCTTGTATATCCTCATAATACCAAAAAATAGAATCCAGACATAACTACCACCCTTCCAATAAGCTGAAGCACTGGAGATAGAATTTATATATGTCATCTTAACAAAGAAAATCTGGGTGTTTTGTTTTTGTGGATTTTACAGTCTAATTTCTTGTAAAAGACTGATTTTTGAAATCCATGCATGTGTCATCTTAGTATATTGTTCTCCACTGAGTTAAATATGGTTTAGTCAATGCTGTGTTAATATGCTCTTGTCTAAGTCTTTTGTTAAGACTATTAACTTAAAAAAATAGGGATGGTTTAGCTTAGTAGGTAATGTACTACCATCTGGGAAGATGGGAAAACCATGGGCGTCTGTGTTGGCAGACCTTCTGTTAGCCTCTCATTTGCTTCCCATGTTACATAACCTCTTGGGACTTTAATACTGTTATCTATTAAACAGGTTAATAATATGTCCCCACCAGGTGACCGAGGCTAGAACTAATATTTGTGAAGTACATAGCCTAGCACGTGCCTGGCATGCAATAGGCTCTTAATAAATGTTAAACCGCTGACAGCATTGATCTGATGACAAGTAACTTCAGAAAGAATATAAATTGATCAGCTGAAAATAGAGTATTACTGCTTCCAAGATATGTGAGTTGAAAACCATATGTACGTGCCTTTGAGGCTGGATGTTGTTATGTGTTTATAAAAAAATATAGTTTTCTTATTGGGAATAAAAATGACATTCTGGAAATCCTTGATATGACAGTGAGCTCTTTCATAGCAGTTTGCTGTTAGAGGGAAGAAGTGAGACACATAGCTTCGATTTGTCTTTGAAATACACAATTTAACTTTCAAATGAAGGGGAAAATGCCTAGGGGCAAAAATGAGCTTTTTTTTTTTTTTTTTTTTTTTAAGGCTAAACACCATGAACATCTCCTACTCTTTCCCATTTGCACTTAGTATATATTTGGATTAACAGGTCAGGGCAGGCTTATATAAATTAACTGAGCCTTTATTTTTTGTATTTATTATTTAAGCCATCATGTTGGGTCAGCAGCTGTGAATGCCAGGAGCTGCTGAGACCAGATGAGAAGGACACAACCTAGATTTTCTTGCCTAAACTCCCCCGTGTATATCAGCCAATCAGCAGAGATTAAATGTGATCATCTCCCCTTATCTCCTTTGTGGAGATTATTTGAGGAGCAATTAAAGTACAAGGCAGTTTCCTCTCTTTGCCGTTTCTATAGATTTTATCTGCCATTAATTAGTGTTTGCTCATAGAACAGTAAGAAATGTTGATATCTATTGAAACCACATATAAGAAACAAATGTAGAAAAAATCCTACTGCATTGTTAAGACAAATATGTGATTTAGGGTTTATCAGATATTTGGGGACTCCTATACCTGAGTGGACTTCCCTCATAGCTCAAGTCGGTAAAGAATCTGCCTGCAATGCAGGAGACCTGGGTTGGATTCCTGGGTTGGGAGGATTCCCTGGAGAAGGAAATGGCAACCCACTCCAGTATTCTTGCCTGGAGAAACCCATGGACAGAGGAGCCTGATGGGCTACAGTCCAAGGGGTCGCAAGAGGCGGACATGACTTAGCAACTAAACCACCACCATACCCGAGTAGCTCAAACAGTAAAGGATCTGCCTACAATGCTGCAGACCTGTGTTCGATCTGTGGGTTGGGAAGATCGTCCTGGAGGTGGGCATGACAATCCACTCCAGTACTCTTGCCTAGAAAATTCCATGGACAGAGCAGCCTGGGGGGCTACAGTCCTCGGGGTCTCAAAGAGTCGGACACGACTGAGCAACTAACATGTTCACTTTGATACCAGCAGAGCTTCTGAATATTTCTCAGTCTGAGCCTCAGGTCGTTGAGACTGTGGAACAGCCTTATGAACTGACTGCTGCACAATGAAGAGGAGCAGTGACGGGAAGGAGGACGTCCACCCAGCTACGTGGCCCCTCGATACATTGCCAGATCTAGCAAAAACAGGAGCAATAACAAAATGCAAACCACAACCAGGATGCCCATTCAAACTTGAATATCAGAAAAACATGAATAACTTTTTAGCATAAGTGAATTTGTTCCAATTATTATTATTATTTTAAAATTTCATTGAAGCATACTGATTTACAATGTGTTAATTTTTGCTGTAGAGCAAAGTGATTCAGTTATACATATATGTGTGTGTGTGTGTGTTCTTTTATTATTCTGTTCTATTGTGATTCATCACAGGATATTGAATAAAGTTCACCGTGCTATACAGTAGGACCTTGTTTACCCATTGCATATGTAACAGTTTGCATCTGCTAATCCTAGACTCCCAACCCTTCCCTCTCTCTTTCCCCTTCCCCCTGGGCAACCACAAGTCTGTTCTCTGTGTCTTTGAGTCTGTTTCTGTTCTGTAGATACGTTCATGTCATATTTTAGATTCTACATATAAGTGGTATCATATGGTATTTGTCATATATATATATATATATATTCACATCTCTTTATCCATTCATCTGTTGATAGACATTTAGTTTGTTTCCATGTCTTGGCTATTGTAAATAGTGCTGCTATAAACATCAGTCAGTTCAGTTCAGTTGCTCAGTCATGTCTGATTCTTTGTGATCCCAAGGACTGCAGCACGCCAGGCCTCCCTGTCCATCACCAACTCCCGGAGCTTACTCAAACTCATGTCCATTGAGTCGGTGATGCCATCCAGCCATCTCATCCTCTATTGTCCCCTTCTCCTCCTGCCTTCGATCTTTCCCAGCATCGGGGTCTTTTCAAATGAGTCAGCTCTTCGCATCAGGTGGCCAAAGTATTGGACATAAGGGTGCATATATCTTTTCAAATTAGAGTTTTATCTGAATATTTGCCTAAGAGTGGGGTTGCTGCATCATATGGCTCTCCATTTTTAGCTTTTTGAGGAACTTCTATGCTGTTTTCCATTGTAACTACACCAATTTACATTCCCATCAGCCGGGTAGAAGGGATCCTTTTTCTCCACAATCGTACAGCATTTGTTATTTGTAGACTTTTTTACTGATGGCCAGTCTGACCGGTCTGAGGTGATGCCTCACTAGGGTTTTGATTTTCATTTCTCTAATCATGAGCAATGCTGGGGACTCCCTGGTGGTCCAGTGGTAAGAGTCTGTACTTCTACTGCTGGGGGTGTGGGTTCAATCCCTGGTCAGCGAGCTGAGATCCTACATGCTGTGGGGCCTGGCCGTGAAACAAATTAGCAATGTTGAGCACCATTTCATGTGCCTGTTGGTCATCTGTATGTCTTCTTTGGAGGAATGTATATTTAGGTCTTCTAAATAGACATTGTGTGTTTTCTTGTGGTTGAGTTGTATGAGCTGTTTCTATATTGTTCCAATAATTGAACAGTATATTGCCTATACCAAATAAAAATGTATTACTGTTCATTGGAAATTCAAGTTTAACTAGGCATCCTAAATTTTATCTGAGTATGACAAAACATTACAATTTATGTGACATAATTTGTATTTATGATGTAATTTTACCTAGAGTGTATGACAAAGGTGGATGTCAAGGTAGAGTCATGGGCCTAAGGCTGGCAAAACTGAGGAGCAAGAAGAAACAGTTACAATGAATTGGGGTAAGAGGATCTTGAAAATGAAGAGAAACCTGTCTTAATATAGGGAAGCTGTTAGATCTCCTGGTTGTAACAAGAATCAGGAATTTTGACTTTTTTGAGTGTATTCCTCAGATCTATGGACATTGCTGAATCCATCATCTCAACACATGATGACAGATCTTTAGGCCTACAGGCTATGAAGTGGTACAGTGGGGAATGCCCTGGAATGTGATATGGTAAGACCTGTGATGGAGGCTTATCTCTGCCACTAATTAGTAGCATAACTAGTTAAATAAATTCATCTCTCTGCACGCTAGGCAATGGCACCCCACTCCAGTACTCTTGCCTGGAAAATCCCATGGATGGAGGAGCCTGATAGGCTGCAGTCCATGGGGTCGCTAAGAGTCGGACACGACTGAGCGACTTCACTTTCACTTTTCACTTTCATGCACTGGAGAAGGAAATGGCAACCCATTCCAGTGTTCTTGCCTGGAGAATCCCAGGGATGGGGGAGCCTGATGGGCTGTCGTCTATGGGGTCGCACAGAGTCGGACACGACTGAAGCGACTTAGCAGCAGTAGCAGCAGCAGCGTGCTAGGATCCTTGCAACTAAAAGGAGAGATGTTGAACTGGATTCAGTTCAGTTCAGTCGCTCAGTTGTGTCCAACTCTTTGTGACCCTATGGACTGCAGTACGCCAGGCCTCCCTGTCCATCACCAACTCCTGGAGTTTACCCAAACTCATCTCCATTGAGTCGGTGATGCCATCCAACCATCTCATCCTCTGTTGTCCCCTTCTTCTCCTGCCTTCAGTCTTTCCCAGCATCAGGGTCTTTTCAAATGAGTCAGCTCTTCGCATCAGGTGGCCAAAGTATTGGAGTTTCAGCTTCAACATCAGTCCTATCAATGAACACTCAGGACTGATTTCTTTTAGGGTGCACTGGTTGCATCTCCGTGCTGTCCAAGGGACTCTCAAGAGTCTTCTCCAACACCACAGTTCAAAAGAACTAGATTACTCATGTTTAAACTTGTTAACTGGCTGAGTATCTAAAATTTATAAGAATGCCTCTCTTTTATGTGTCTTACATCCTTCCCTCTCTATTTCTTTCTCATCAGTATGCAAATATCTTTTAGTCTAAGTCCTTGTGCTCAGTCGCTAAGTCATGTCCGACTCTGCGACTCCATGGACTGTAGCCCTCCAAGCTCCGTGGGGTTTTCCAGGCAAGAATACTATAGCGGATTGCCATTTCCTACCCCTGGGGGTCTTCCCAACCCAGAGATCGAGCCCATGTCTCTTGTGTCTCCTGCATTGGCAGGTGTATTCTTTACCCCAAGCCACCTGGGAAGCCCTTTAGTCTATGCAGTTACCTAAATAAATCACTAAGTAGATGTCTTAAACGTCATATCCTCTCTTCCTCCCACTACCAACATCTCTCTTTCCAAATATCTTGAAAGAATAACTCACACTGATTTTATCTCTTTGTTGTCTCCACTTCTCAGTCTGCTGTGGTCTGGTTAAGATTACTAACAACCTCTTACATGCTAAATCAAATGGATGCTTTGCAGGATGTTTCACCCATGACTTTTCTGCAGCACTTGGTATTGCTGCTCCGCCCCTCCTCATCAGTGTCCTCTGTATACTCATTTCCATTGGCTTCTGAGACAGCAGCCTTCACGGACTCCTCTTGTTCTGCATGTTTTTTGTATATCTGAACACTTAGAAAGGTTTTCTCCTGGCTCTCCACTCAGCCGGAAAATTATCTTTCCACTGGTGTATGCATTGCCATGGCTTCAGTTGACATTATTATGTTGATGAACTACAATCACAAATCTCTGGCCAGATTTTTCTTCTGAGCTCCACACTGGTATTTCCAACAATAGACTCCTTGAAGTTGACATCCTATGACCACTTCACATTCATTATAGCCTAAACCCCTGATGCTCCTATACCAACAGAGTTTAAAGGGAATGCCATTTATTTTTTCTGACATCCAAGAAGATAGTAAAGGAAGCAAGATTGAGCTCCTTTTAAAACTCTTATTTTCTCAAGTAAATATTCTCTGGATGCAGACATTTATATTTTGTAATTGTAATAATTAGTTTGTGTAAGGTAAACATGCTAGTTATGGCTGAAATTTTCCAGTATCCTTTCTGTCTGGTTATATGCCTTTACAAGAGGTATTCCCACAGCCTTAAGCTGTTTATTGGTTTTCCCAGAGATATATCCTGCTGATAGTATTCTAAGTACTCTTTTGGTTGTACAGAATTTTTTTAAACTTCTATTTTTATTTAGTTTTGCCTGTGCTGTGTCATCGTTGCTGCATTGGCTTTTCTCTAGTTGCAGAGAGAGGGGGCTACTCTCTAGCTGTGGTGCGCAGGCGTCTTACTGCAGTCGTCTCTCTTGTGGAACACGGACTCTAGGGTGCGTGGACTTTGCTGCCTGCAGCACATGGGCTCAGTAACTGTGGCTCCTGGGCTCTAGAGCGCAGGTTCAACATTGTGGTGCACAGGCGTCTCACTGCAGTGGTTTCTCTTGTCGTGGCACATGGGCTCTAGGGTGCGTGGGCTTCGCTGCCTGCAGCACATGGGCTCAGTAATGGTGGCTCCTGGGCTCTAGAGCGCAGCTTCAACATTGTGGTGCACAGGCTTAGTTAGTCCGCGGCCCGTGGAATCTTCTCCAATCAGGGGTTGGACCCATGTCTCCCTCACTGGCAGGCAGATTCTTTACCACTGAGCCACCAGGGCAGCCCCTCTATAGAGATTTTGACCTACTTCTCTATTTTATCACTATCATAAAATCGCTACTGTGATAATGCTTGGCGTAGTTTGGGCTTACGAGGCAGAATGTCCTAGAGGCATATGGTGATGGCATATTCTTTCCCCACGCATCTTCTGTCAGCTAACCATGGGACATTTATCAGAGACCTCAGTGAAATCTACATACGCTAGTGAGACGACGCTCATTCCGCGTGCACATCAATTTACCAAGGGTTATGCTTCTCAAAGATCATTCCAAACACACTTTGTAAAGGAAGTCACATTTCCTTACTGATTGGCATTATAATTTCAGGGATGTGTGCCCTCATTAGAAATGTTGGCACTAAGGTAAGTTAAAATCATTATTTAATGTGGAAGACCCAGTAATAACATATCTATTATGAAAGAGGGACCTCTGAAAAATTACCCACAAGCTACCAGAAATAAGTGAAATACCTTGTTGGATCTTCTTTGACTTCTTAAAATTTCAAGATAAGAAGTTACACTAGAAACAGAGAAAATAATATTCAACTTAATTTTTGCAGTTTTGCTTCTAGTATTTTGTCTTGTTTTGAGAAAAGAAGAAATTCTGTTCAGAGTTGGGTGAAGGTCACTGAAAGGGAGTCAGCACAGGCTGTTATAATTAAATATCGTAGACTGGATAGCTTAAGCAATAGGTATTTATTTACTACGGTTCTGGAGGCTGTGAGTTTGAGATCAGGGTGCTAACATGGTAGGGCTCTGGTGAAGGCCTTCTTCCTAGTTTGCAGATGACTGCCCCCTTGCTATATCTTCATGTGGCACAGAGGACAAGAGAAATCCCTCTAGTCTTTTCTTATAAGGGCACTAATCTGATTATGAGTACCCCACCCCCATCACCCCATTTAAGCCCAATTGCCTCCCCAAAGTTTTATATCCTGATACGAACACATTAGGGAGTTAGAACTTCAGCATATGAATTTTAGAGGAACACAGCATTCAGTCTGTAAGAGGAATAGGCTACCTACCAGGAAAATGCTCTGCATACTGATAAGTTGGTAGCAAATTTTTGTTTTGAGATAACTGGTTTACAGCTGAGTACATTTTAGAGTAAACATTATTTAAACTGGGAATCAAGTCTTAATAGATTTGTTGTTCTGTTTACCTCAAGAAGTCTATGGCATTGAATGAGTTGGTGCCAGAGAAATTTTTACTGTGTTATTTAGACTATTGTACACCTGGCAGAAAAAAGTACATAACCCTTGATAAAGGCTACCTTTTCTAGCATTTTGAGTTGACCTTGTGTCATTTCTCTGCGTACACTTTCCTTGACACAAAATGAGGAAGAGTTAGGTGAAGAACTCAGCAGGGTAAGAGGAATCGGGTCTGACTTTTCATGCATTTAAAATCTTGCCAATGTTATAATTTTCTGTGTGTTTTGATCATTCCAATAAAGTTTAGAATTATGGGGAAAAAACTAATTTTAAAGGGAGTGAGATTATTGTGATTTTTGATGAAAACATATCTATAGAAAGACAAGGCCTGTATATGAATAGTTATAGTAGCATTATTCATCATAAACCAAAATTGGAAATAATTCAAATGACCATCAATTGGTAAATGAAGGAACATACAATGGAATACTCCTCAGAAACAGAAAGAAGTACACTACTGTATATATTACAGCATAATTGAAGTTCTAAAGAATTTTGCTCAGTGAAACAATCTCAATTCATAAGACTAAGCAAGATATAATTTCATGTGTACAAAATTCTGAGAAGATATGAATTTATGGAGATACAAATCAAATCAGTGTTTGTTGGGGGCAAGGCTGGGAATAAGGATTATCTGCAAATGAGGGTACGTCACTTTTAGAGGTGATGGAAATGTTCGAAATGTTCTAAAACTTTATCATGACGATAGGTGCACAATTCTAGATTTTCTAAAAACCACTTACAATGGGTAAACTTACACTGTGTAAATTATACCTCAATAAAGCTATTAAGAAGATAAACTTCTAATAAAGCTTCATTTCTTCCTTAATGTAAACCTGTTGAAAACCCATATTCCACAGAACTGTTTTCATTCTGGTCCAGCCTAGATGTCTCTTCTCTTAGATCATGCTGATCTTAATACCATGATCTTTTCACAAGTCCTTTGGAGTCCATTCAGAAGCACTAATGGCCAAGACACTTCAGAGATTTTCTTTTCTTTCAGAGGTTTCCTCTGACCACAGAACTGTCTGTGACTTTCAGGCACGAGCAGCTTAGCAGAGTGATAGGAATTGTAAACATATTGCTTGGGAGGTACTGGGTGAAGACCTCTGTCTTTTCTGGTGCTGTCAGCCAGACTAAAGAGGAGTGTGGCATCATCTGTAAATCAGTCTAATGGCTGCACTTGATTCCCATTATAAGCCACAGGGGTACAGTTCCTTGCATATCAGAATTCTTGAATAACGTCCATCAACCCTTTGCTATCGATGTACTGCACACTCAGTGTGTTTTTGCTTGAGGAACACCCTGCCTCCAGAGATGCTGAATCTTTGGAGAAAGTGCAGAGCACTGTTGAAAAGCAAACAAACAGTCATAGCACAAGAATGGGGCCATGTTAATGCTGTTAGTCACAGTAGATGCATCTGATGTTTGCTCCTATAACTCCTGTCTATAACTCTCACCATTCCTCCTTTAGGCAGAGAGCAAGTGGTGTTTATAAACTTTTCTGGATAGTCAATCTTTCATGAGATTTTCCACATACAAATTCAGCTGTTGTTGTTGTTCAGTCACTAAGTCGTGTCTGACTCTTTGCAACCCCATGGACTGCAGCACACCAGGCTTCCCCGTCCTTTTCCCAGAGTTTGTTCAAACTCATGTCCCTTGAGTTGATGATGCCATCCAACCGTCTCATCCTCTGTCGTCCCCTTCTCCTCCTGCCCTCCATCTTTCCCTGCATCAGGGTCTTTTCCAATGAGTCGACTCATCGTATCAGGTGGCCAAAGTATCAGAGTTTCAGCATCAGTCTTTCCAGTGAATATTCAGGGATGATTTCCTTTAGGATTGTCAGCTAATAGAATCAAATGCCTAACATTAGTTCACAAAGAGAACATGAAATCAAAATCCAATTCATGCTGTTTGCTCTGTAGTCAGGTAAAAGATGGGAAATAATGTCTAGTTCTCTACAACTGACATGAAAGCCCTACTGATTGGATCATTATGGGTGATATGGATGGGGCACACTGAATTATTGTTAGATTTGAGACCTAATATGAACAGAAGGAATACTGTCATATAGGAAATCCCATTAAAACACTGCTGTAAGGGGAGGCAACTGTGCTCATAAAAAGCTGATGTCTTACATGACATTTGTACACAGTTTTAAGAGGATATGAATAGACTGTGGTGCATCTAAATCTGTAAAAGGCCAAGTCAGTCTACAACACTAACCTTTCGACAAGCAGGATAACAACGTTAAGAGCTGTAAGATTAAAAGTAAAAAAAAAGATAAAGAGCCCAAATTTAAAGACATTGAATTTGATTTCAGAGACAAAATATATTCATTTTAAAAAGCTAAATCATTAAAACATTACAAGAGCCAAGATAAAATTGTCCAAGCTTTTTGGGAGAGTTGAATATTGGTTGGAAAAGTTAAGAAAAAACTCAGGAGGTACTAGTTAGACCTGGTACTACAGGTCTAACTTAAACTGCGGGAAACCTAGTCAGCTAAAGAAAAAGAATTGATGATTGGGGGAAGCACTCCAGTAAGCGCTGAATTTGGAGGTGAAAATGCTGAAGTATGTTTTGTGAACACTGAGGGGAGTGGTCTGGCTATAGCTCTAAACATGTGTTGGGAGTCATGGGAGATAAAGTTGGAAAGTATCTTGCACTTTGTGGATTGTCTTGAATGCTTGATTTTAATGGTTTAGATTTCATTCCATAAATAGTGGAGAAACAATGATGATTTTGAACAAGAATGTAACATTATGTGGATGATATTCTAAAAATAATGTACCAACTGCGTTACAGGATAGATTGAAAAGAGAAGACCCTCAGTTCTGGGGGGTAAAAAATGATAGGGAAGAGCAGATATAAAATAAAAATGAATAGTTATAGAGTGGAAACTAAAAAAAGGCCTTTCCTTTTCCTTCCACTATTCAATTATACCTCTGAATAGGACAGTGACTGTAGTACTAATAAAAAAACATAAGAAAGAGCATTAGTAGAATAGAAAATGATGTTCTATTTAGGTTGGTGCAAAATTAATTGCAGTTTTGCATTGTTGAAATTTGCCATTTGATACTGGAATATATTCTTAAACAAAAACGATTATGTTATACATCACTTCAATGCATTTGGCTCAAGAACTGCTAATGAACATACAGTACAGTGGTGGTTCGAGAGGTTTTACAGAGGAGATGAGAACCTTGAAGTTGAGGAGTGCAGTGCTGGCCGTTGGAAGTTGACAGTGACCAATTGAGAGCAACCATCAAATCAGATCCTCTTACAGCTACACAAGAAGTTGCCAAAGAACTCAAAGCCAACCATTTTACAGTTATCCGGCATTTGAACCAAACTGGAAAGGTGAAAAAGTTCAATAACAGGGTGCCCCTTGAACTGACTGGAAAAAAAAAAACAAACTATTGTTTTGAAGTATTGGCTTCTCTTATTCTATGCAACAACAACGAACCATTTCTTGATCACACTGTGACATGCGAGGAAAAGTGGGCTGTATAGGACAACCAGTGACAACTAGCTGAGTGGTTGGACCAAGTAGAAGCTCCAAAGCTCTTGCCAAAGTCAAACTTGCATCAGAAGAAGGTCGTGCTCACTGCTTGGTGGTCTGCTGTGGTCTGCTAGCTGATCCACTACAGTTGTCTGAATCCAAGTGAAACCATTGCATCTGAGAGTATGCTCAGCAAATTGATGAGATGCACTGAGAACTGCAATGCCTGTAGCTGGCAAATGGTCAACAGAAAGGGCCCAGTTCTTCTCCATGACAGCTCCTGACTGCATGTTGCACAACCAATGCTTCAAAAGTTGAAGGAATTGGGCTACAAAGTTTTGCCTCATCCACCATATTCACTGACCTCTCATCAACCAACTACCACTTCTTCAAGCATCTCAACTTTTTGCAGGGAAAATGCTTCCACAACCAGCAGGAGGCAGAAAATCCTCTTTCAGTGTTCGTCAATTCCTGAAGCACAGATTTTTATGCTACAGGAATGTTCAAACTTACTTCTCATTGGCAAAAATGAGTTGATTGTAATGGTTCCTATTGTGATTAATAAAATGTGTTTGAACCTAGTTATAATGATTTCAAATTCACAGTCTGAAATCACAGTTACATTGGCACCAACGTCATAACTAATGAAAGTCAAATGCAATGTGTTGAGTAGACACCTAAGGAGGTTATACATTACCAGCTGGTCTGAAGGTACTCACACTGATTGCCTTATGTCCTGTTGTATTTCTGTGGCTTGTGGCGAGACCTGTATACAGTAAGTGCCCTATACACATTAGGTGAATGATTTAAAATAACTAAATATATAATCATGGAGAACTGGTTAAACATTAACATCACAGATTTGGAAGTCCTTCATATAGAGATGATAGTTCAACATGTAAGAATGGTAAGTTTGTAAAAGGAGTGTCACAAAAGAAAGAAAAGGAATGAAGGAAGAAAGGAAAAAAGGGAGGCAGGGAAGGAGGGAAGAAGGGAGAAAAGAAGAGGGAGAGGGAAGGAAGATAGAAAGAAGAAATAAAGAAAAGAAATCACGACCAAGAGCCGAGTCTTGGGAAAGTCTTCTAGTGTGGAAGTGTAATAAGATAAGGAACCCATAAAAGCGGTATCAATCAGAAAGACAGTAACGTTAACGCATAAAATGTCTCCAATTAAAAAATGGTAGGTTAAAACATTTCAGTGGTAGTTTTAGAAGAAAAAACTACCTTTAATCATAGAAATAGTAATTAAAAATTCTGATTATGTGAGAATTGAGTGTTTGCTTTCTTTAAACTTTTCTACTGTAGGTTATGTGAAAAATGAAGGATATAAGAGTGTGCTTAAATATCAGATCAATTGTACAGTTATTTTTTTGCTTGCCAAAAGTGAAGAAAATGTGTGTCATGTGTATTTTGATGAACATCGAATAGTGACAAGCAAAGTTTGTTTACTTCCTCTAGGATGAAATTTTACTCCACTCATGATTATATAAAAATTAATTTTGGAAATTGAATTAAGTGTAATTTTTGAAATATTCAGAGCTAGTTGTATAAAGTCCAATTTGACAAAAATTTCTTGTGAGTTTCCAAAAGGGATTTTTGCCATGACATCAAGAAAATACCATTCACATTTTTCTTACAGTAGGAGTAGATGACACTGTTTTTCCTCCTTAAAGTCACTTTTAAGATATTGTCCTTAAAATCTTCATCAAGTTGAGACAGTAATTAGATTTTTTGAGCATCAATATGCTGTATCCATATCTGGGTTTTGCCTGTAAATATTTAAGATGTATTATAATGAGAAATGAGGTTGGAAATTTTCTCTTGAAATTTTAGATTTAGTCTACGCAATGCTTAAAGTATATATGCCAAACAGTCAACATCCACTGACAGTTACAATTTTTTCAAGTTTTACACAGTTGATCTCTTCTTTGGTGTTCCAAAAAATAGGCAACTTGGTCTTTCAGCTCATAAATTTAGCCGAGAATATTTCCTTTTGAGAATCAAAGAACCTTAACATGGAACACAAGCATTTTTTCTTTAACCCAAATATGTATCTTCATAAAGCAAAGGACAAAAAGCTGGTGTTTCATATACTATTATTCCCATAATCAATTATCTTGATAGTGAGGTGAGTTCTCTATGAGAACTTGGCAGCATTTGGTCAATTACTTCAGGGGGCAAATGGTATAGGGCAACTAAACCAGTGATTTTTATTTCTCTCCAATTTTATTTATATATTTATTTTTGCTAGCACTCTAGATTGCCAACCCAATATTTCTAGAATGGTAAAAACATCCATGACAATTATCCTCTTCCCTCATTCTGATTCTTTATTTAGAAAACTTTGACAGAACCATGAAGATAATTCACCTTTTTGGTAGTTTCCAAGGCTGGAAAAAAAGCATTTTTATTCCATAGATTATTTAGCTATGTATTCAGAATAAACTAATAGTTGAATGGACTCTTCCACTGGTAGAATCAACCATCACAAGTCAAGCAAAGAAAATAAAAGGTAAAGACTGTTTTTGTTTTTTTTTTGCCAAATTTGAATTGTGGTATTCTCTGCAGAGTTACCTGTTTCAAGATTAATTACAGGACTAACACAAAGAAACGCCATAGTGTTCTTTACTATAGAGCACTACTTCTTTCATAAAGAAACACTATTAGAAACATTTTAGAAACGTTCACAATACAAGGTTTAATGAGAGTCCCCAAAGAACTAAAGTTTCTACTTTTTGCAATCGAAGGGGCTATTTCACTTAAAATACTCAGTTTTTGAGGATTCTTGGTTAGAGGTTTTAGTAATTGCCAACTTCACGCATGGACAGAGAATAGTCTTTTCTTTTAGGACTTGTATGATTTTTTTAAATTTTTTACTTAAGTATCATTCAAGAAATTCATTTGGTTTCATTCCTCTGTATTTTTAGACTTAGGCTCTTCTGAGAAATCTGAATGTCATTTTTTTCTTACAATGTTTGTAAGCTTTTACAATATCAGCCTTTTCACATTTAAGAATTTTATATTTTCCAACATTGTCAGCTACCCTAATGTTTCTCCAAAACAAAAACATTTTATCCCTCATCCTCCAGAAAACTTCTAAAGACTAGAGATGCTGATTAGAGTCTGGCATAACTTTCACAGAAACTGTTTCTGGAATCTTAGTTGTGTGAGGAAAGAGACTTATTCATTGTTCAATCCCCTCACCTAGAAGAAGCAATGAGTTAATGTCCAGAAAATATCTTTTGGGTGAATTTCTTAAGAATATTTGTTTAACATCATCAGTAATGTCAGGTAGGGCTGGCAACTTCAGATATGCATAAGCTCCAATAAGCAATATTTTAGATAGTTTTCCATATATAGCTACGCATGTAGCCTATTTTAAAGCTTCATAAATGGTCCTATGTTACAATCTGTATTGTAACTTGCATAGAGCATGAACTATAGCTGCTGGGAAAGGAAATGGGAGACACATGATAAAGAACTTTTGTGAGACCCATAACCCCCTTTTTGACATTATGGTGGATTCAAATATTCAGTTCAGTTGAGTTCCGTCGCTCAGTCGTGTCCGACTGTTTGCGACCCCATGAATTGCAGCTCGCCAGGCCTCCCTGTCCATCACCAACTCCCGGAGTCTATCCAAACCCATGTTCTTCGAGTCGGTGATGCCATCCAACCATCTCATCCTCTGTTGTCCCCTTCTCCTCCCGCCCCCAATCCTTCCCAGCATCAGGGTCTTTTCCAATGAGTCAACCCTTCGCATGAGGTGGCCAAAGTATTGGAGTTTCAGCTTCAACATCAGACCTTCCAATGAACACCCAGGATTGATCTCTTTTAGGATGGATTGATTGGATCTCCTTGCAGTCCAAGGGACTCTCAAGAGTCTTCTCCAACACCACAGTTCAAAAGCATCAATTCTACGGCGCTCAGCTTTCTTCACCGTCCAACTCTCACATCCATACATGACCACTGGAAAAACCATAGCCTTGACTAGATGGACTTTTGTTGGCAAAGTAATGTCTCTGCTTTTAAATATGCTATCTAGGTTGGCCATAACCTTCCTTCCAAGGAGTAAGCGTCTTTTAATTTCATGGCTGCAGTCACCATCAGCAGTGATTCTGGAGCCCAAAAAAGTAGTCTGACACTGTTTCCACTGTTTCCCTATCTATTTCCCATAGAGTGATGGGACCAGATGCCATGATCTTAGTTTTCTGAATGTTGAGCTTTAAGCCAACTTTTTCACTCTCCTCCTTCACCTTCATCAAGAGGCTCTTCAGTTCTTCTTCACTCTCTGCCATAAGGGTGGTGTCATCCGCATATCTGAGGTTATTGATACTTCTCCCGGCAATCTTGACTCCAGGTTGTGTTTCTTCCAGCCCAGCATTTCTCATGATGTACTCTGCATATAAGTTAAATTAGCAGGGTGACAATATACAGCCTTGACGTACTCCTTTTCCTATTTGGAACCAGTCTGTTGTTCCATGTCCAGTTCTAACTGTTGCTTCCTGACCTGCATACAGGTTTCTCAAGAGACAGGTCAGATGGTCTGGTATTCCCATCTCTTTCGGAATTTTCCCCAGTTTATTGTGATCCACACAGTCAAAGGCTTTGGCATAGTCAATAAAGCAAAATATTATAAAACATTAAATGTTTGTTATTTTTAATAAGTGATAAGCTTCTCATTATCAAATGCATCATACACACAGCCACGTTGAACATAATTAAGAAATGATTATCATGTGTTGCATTAAATGTAGTTCCTATTATAAATGTGTTCTGATGCTTTTTCTTGCATACCCCCCAAACTTAGAAGTACTTGCTTTGTTGATTTTATGTGTTTCATGTTATGAACGCTACCTGTATTTTTTTAATGTCCCAAGTTTGCAGTCCTCTTATGAAATGTATTTCTTGAAAAAGTGCCATTCCTGAGTATCTACCTGACTTACAGCTGAACTTCTGGGGAACGTCTTGTTTTCTGCCTCTTGGTCCCCAGAGTACTGTTAACTGTAAGCAAAGGGGGAAGAACATGTGGACTGGGTGGGTACTGGTATGCCAAATGCAATTGAGGTCAAACAGAATGATGAGTACAAGCGAAGTCTCTGAGATTTGGCAAGACTGTGATTATTAGATATGCATGGAAAGAACAGTTTTATAGCTAAATGAGGATTAAAACCAGATTGGAAGGTGATTGTAAGATACATTTAAACCCATTAGACAGTATAAAGTATAAAAATCTGACAGTACCAATTACTGCAAGGCTGTGGAGGAAGCCTCATATGTTAATAGTGGAAGAACATACTGAAAAAAACTGTTCAGGAGAGGCAACTGATACTATCCACAGTATCTAGAAAGATAAAAATGCTTGTGATCCCATGGCATGGGGTGCAGATATTTCATGTTTGGTTAATTTAAGTACCTTAGAGAAACTTTTCCCATGTCACAAAGAGACATGAACTAAAATGTCCATTCTGATGTTAGATTTGGTACTGAACAATTGGAAGTAATGTAAATGTCCATCAGTAAGGGAAAGATAATTTTTGTCTTATTTATATGGTAGATATTACTCACCAAGTAAAATGAATGAATTGAAACTGTATGCATCAAAATGAATACATGTCAGGTATATGATATATGGTAGATAGTACTCACCAAGTAAAATGAATGAATTGAAACTATGTGCATCAAAATGAATGCATCTTAGGTATATGATGTATAAAATATATTTAAAGAACAAATTTTAGAATGGTATCATGTGATAGCATAATGTACTCTAAAAGCAAAATAATCAAAAGGATGCTGTTTTAAGAACTATGTATACATGTAGTAAAACTGCATAATAAAGCCCATATAATAAATAGCAAAAGTATTAAAAAATTGAATGGGAAGGATTCAGGATGGTGGTTACTTTGTGGGGAAAACTTGGCAAAGATGTTAGGTAGGAATGGGTTAAAGAAGAGTCAGAAAGAAAGCTTTAAACTTGGATTGTTTTATTTATCTTTTAAAATTTTTGAAAAATCTGAGTTGAGTAAGATGAAATACTTACCATGTTCATTAAGATGGTGGATGACTTGTTTTTCTTTGTTTTTATATATGTTACAAATATTCTATTAAAACATGAAAGTGAAGGCATAATTATATTTTTCAATTTGGGGAGGCATAATTATATTTGAAGTTAGAGGTTGCTAACAAAGGGGGAGAATTTTAAGCCTCTGAATAAACTGGGGATACAGAATGGGCTTCTTGATGATGTATGGGTCTCTAGATTCAAGAGAGAAGTAGACTTTAGGCTCCAGAGGGCATCATATTCTTTGTACATCTATGCCACCATCTATATCATACATCTCTGCCTTGTTCATCTTTGAATTTCTGGTGCTGAGCATAGGACCTGATAGTTAATCAGCGTCTGTAGGAAGGAAGAAAGAAAGATGGAAAAATATGAAAGGAAAAAGAAAAGTTGGGGACTGTAAAAGAAGGGAAGGAAAGACAGAGGAAGGCAGTGAGTGAGAATGAAGAAGAATTGAAGAGGAGAATCAATCAGAGATAAAGACAAAAGATGACGGCATTTGTTCTTTATAACCAAGATGAAGATGCATTTTCCTGTAGAGAATGAGAGAGCTTGAAAATTTTTCTTCTTTTAAAGATTCTAAGCACTTGAATCATATTCTCTTGGTACTGGAATCCAGCTAGATCCCTAAAATTTAAATTCAATTGTGTTGTAAGGGAGAAATAAAAATTTGGGGAAAGTATGCACTGGTCATAGAAAACACCCTCTTCCAACAAAACAAGAGAAGACTCTACACATGGACATCACCAGATGGTCAACATCGAAATCAGATTGATTATATTCTTTGCAGCCAAAGATGGAGAAGCTCTATACAGTCAGCAAAAATAAGACCAGGAGCTGACTGTGGATCAGATCATGAATTCCTTATTGCCAAATTCAGACTGAAATTGAAGAAAGTGGAGAAAACCACTGCACCATTCAGGTATGACCTAAATCAGATCCCTTATGACTATACAGTAGAAGTGAGAAATAGATTTAAAGTACTAGATCTGATAGACAGAATACCTGATGAACTATGGAGGGAGGTTTGTGACATTGTACAAGAGACAGGAATCAAGACCATCCCCAAGAAAAAGAAATGCAAAAAAGAAAAATGGCTATCTGAAGAGGCCTTACAATAGTTGTGAAAAGACGGGAAGTGAAAAGCAAAGGAAAAAAGGAAGGATATACCCATTTGAATGCAGAGTTCCAAAGAATAGCAAGGAGAGATAAGAAAGCCTTCCTCAGCGATCAATGCAAAGAAATAGAGGAAAACAATAGAATGGGAAAGACTAGAGATCTTTTCAAGAAAATTAGAGATACCAAGGGAACATTTCATGCAAAGATGGGCTCAATAAAGGACAGAAATGGTAGGGACCTGACAGAAGCAGAAGATATTAAGAAGAGGTGGCAAGAATACCCAGAAGAATTGTACAAAAAAGTTCTTCACAACCCAGACAATCACGATGGTGTGATCACTCACCTAGAGCCAGACATCCTGGAATGTGAAGTCAAGTGGGCAATGCCAAAGAATGCTCAAACTACCGCACAATTACACTCATCTCACACACTAGTAAAGTAATGCTGAAAATTCTCCAAGCCCGACTTCAGCAATACATGAACCATGAACTTCCAGATGTTCAAGCTGGTTTTAGAAAAGGCAGAGGAACCAGAGATCAAATTGCCAACATCCGCTGGATCATCGAGAAAGCAAGAGAGTTCCAGAAAAACATCTATTTCTGCTTGATTGACTATGCCAAAGCCTTTGACTGTGTGGATCACAACAAACTGTGGAAAATTCTGAAAGAGATGGGCATACCAGACCACCTGACCTGCCTCTTGAGAAACCTGTATGCAGGTTAGGAAGCAACAGTTAGAACTGGACATGTAACAACAGACTGATATCAATAGGAAAAAGAGTACATCAAGGCTATATATTGTCACCCTGCTTATTTAACTTATATGCAGAGTACATCATGAGAAACGCTGAGCTGGATGAAGCACAAGCTGGAGTCAAGATTGCTGGGAGAAATGTCAATAACCCTCAGATATGCAGATGACACCACCCTTATGGCAGAAAGTGAAGTAGAACTAAAGAGCCTCTTAATGAAAGTGAAAGAGGAGAGTGAAAAAGCTGGCTTAAATCTCAGCATTCAGAAAACTAAGATCATGGCATCTGGTCTCATCACTTCATGGCAGATAGATGGGGAAACAGTCGAAACAGTGGCTGACTTTATTTTTCTGGGCTCCACAATCACTGTAGATGGTGACTGCAGCCATGAAATTAAAAGATGCTTACTCCTTGGAAGGAAAACTATGACCAACCTATACAGCATATTAAAAAGCAGAGACATTACTTTGCCAACAAAGTTCCGTCTACTCAAGGCTATGGTTTTTCCAGTAGTCATGTATGGATGTGAGAGTTGGACTATAAAGAAAGCTGAGCGCTGAAGAATTGATGCTTTTGAACTGTGGTGTTGGAGAAGACTCTTGAGAGTCCCTTGGACTACAACGAGATCCAACCAGTCCATCCTAAAGGAGATCAGTCCTGGGTGTTCATTGGAAGGTCTGATGTTGAAGCTGAAACTCCATTACTTTGGCCACCTGATGTGAAGAGCTGACTCATTTGAAAAGACCCTGATGCTGGGAAAGATTGAGGGCAGGAGGAGAAGGGGTCGACAGAGGATGAGATGGCTGGATGGCATCACCGACTCGATGGACATGGGTTTGGGTGGACTTAGGGAGTTAGTGATGGACAGGGAGGCCTAGCATGCTGCGATTCATGGGGTCACAAAGAGTCGGACATGACTGAGCGACTGAACTGAACTGAATTGCCTGATCCACTGAACCAGTGAAAGAGAAGTCCCACTGGTGTGTTAGGGGACAGCAGGCACAAATGGAATTTTGTGAACCTTTGGTGAGTCGGAGAGTTGACAAATACTTCTTGATTCATTAATGGATAGGGTTGAACTAGTTTAGACAGCTTTTTAACAACCACCTTATTTTGTGTTAATATGAACAATTTGAAACCATACATACTTAACAACTTAACACACACACAAATAGTGTCAGACCAACAATAGCTAGTGTTACCTTAAACTATGAATGACGCTGTGTGGATAATGGGAACAGCTGCATTACAACTCCTACTACCAGTCCCCGGGGCTTGCAGGTGGAGTTAACCTTGATTCTTTGGATTTATCCGTTTAATTCTATCATTGATATCAGAGGACTAAGAGCAAGGCTGATATTGATGACTGCTCATTTGTAATTGTGTCATTGCACGAGATAAACCATCCATTAATTCTGAGATAATTTCTCAGCTGAATCAATAACACCAAATAATTCTGAGGTAATTTCAGTCTGCGGGAAAACAAATCTCAGGGTTTTATGACATTACACAGCGTTTTCTTTGTAAAAAAAAATTGCAGTGGACAGGTAGTCATATTGTTTGGGACTTTCAAATTTTCTGCAGCGTATTTTCTTCATGGACTGTGAGTTCTAAAGCACCAAGTAGATAGAATTTTAGTAGATTAGAAAAGGTGAATTTCTATTACTATTTCACAAAATTCAGTAATGTGCATCTGGGAGCCATCGCATATAACTTATAACCATTTTTATTGTTTTTATTATGTATTCCGTCTAGAATCAAGTGATATACTTTGGAAACACATAAATCTGCAGCTATGGAGTGGGCAACTATGACCCTCCTGAATCTCATCCCACCACCAGTTTTTCTGTGTGGATGTGAGCTAGAAGTCATTTTGTACATTTTTTAAGGAGGAGATCTAAATAAGAGTAATATTTTATGACACAAGAAAGCTAAGAAATTCAAATTTTTGTCCATAAACAAGGATTTATTGGAACACAGCCCTACCCCTTCATTTATATATCATCTACGACTACACCACAGTCACATTTGAGTGGTTGTGACGAAGACCACATGGCCCTGAAATCTTTAAATATTTGCTCTACGGCCCTTTACAGAAAAAGGTTGCTAACCCCTGCTCTAAATATGTTATTTTGTAATTATGTGGTACTTTTCCTCCCTGAGATTGGCATAAACAACTCTTTGGGTCACTTGACAGTCTTGAGGTTTGGCTGGTCCTCAACCATCACATCAGTAGTCTTCCCAAGGCCACAAGACAGGGAATATATAATTATATAATAGTCATCTATGTAGGAAATAATGGCAATAAGCATGCAGAATTTCCTGAGAACAGTCAGAGGAGCTACTGAAAGCACACTTCCATTAGAGCCCTTTCAGCTCTTGCTGGAAAAGAGATCTTATTTAACCAACTTGTTGAGAATGCTTGACAAATAATATTGGCAGTCCTTGACAAAGCAAATAGAGTTGGTATTTCCTTAGAACGAAGAACAGAAGTTGCTAGATGAATATTCACCTTTTTCTTATTTGTTATTTGGATGGCAGTTTGTATAGCTGAACTTTGTCCTGTGTACTCAACCCTTTTTTATGTTTAATAGCTCAATAAAAAAGAATTCTTACATGAAACTCGCAGTGGAAGTCTGTGTACGGCTTGCTCATTTCTGTTTGTGCTTGTTTAATTGCCTGCCCACTTTGGCTCTTTCACTGTTTTTTACTGTAAATTCTACACCAGGTTGGTCTTTGTGTTTTTGTTTCAATGCACTGATGTTGGTCAGTGTTGCTGGGCATTGAACATGGGGTAAAATGTCCCCCATTACGCTAAAGGAGCCACAGAACCATTAAGGACAGAGGAAAAAAAATCTCATTGGGGTTTGAGCATGTCAGATGTATTTCTCTGCCTCACTGAGGGAAAATCCAGAAATGATGTTTTCCTAATAAAACTTATTTTCAATTACTGAATTTTATTGGAAATGTCTAACTTTGCTCTTGAGCTACCCATCTCTTTCAAACAGATGTGAGTTTGTGTTTTCATAATTGTTGGACTCAGAAATACCTACATGAGGTAAAGACACATTTTTTTAAACGTCATGGTTGTGGAGTTTTTGCTTCCTTTGATGGCACTGAAGGCTGTTTAAGCAGCCAGGGAACCAGTGAAGCTCAAAAACGTTTGAAATAGCAGGATGGAAATGGTAATTACTCTGTTGCCTCTGGAGAACTTCAAGAGGAGTTTGATATCACCATTCTTGTCCCTGATACATGCTAATCTAATTTTCAGTACAGAATTTTATATTTGTCTAAGAAAGATATTTTCTTTGCAGTTTCCTTCCCTTCTCCCCTCGCCTTCCCCTCTCACCTTCTGTCCTTTTTCTCCCTTTCTTGCATTTTCCTTCTCTTTTAATCTCCCTTTTCCCCCTCTACTCTTCCTAATGTGTGCAAAAAAGCACACTGTATCCTGTCCACATTTTTTATTACATCTTTTCCTAGATAATGGAGTGTGATTTGAGTTTTACTATACAAAGGGTTATATGTTTCAAGTCAGACCTGTTGTCATCATTCTAGGCAAACTGGGGGACAGTTAGAGAGGTATAAGCGTGTCTTAGCTCTGACCAAGTAGAAACACTTCAGGATAACTTCATATACCTTACCTCCTTCTTTTTTTTTCCCTTGCCTCTTTTGATTATGTCCTGTCCTGATCAGTTTTTGCCTGCTGCTTGTTCTATTCCTTTCCTCACTACGAGGTAATAATGTCTTAGTTTTCTGTTGCCATACAGCATATTACTGCACATTTAGTAGCTTAGAGCAGCACCCCCTCTATATCTCATGGTTCTGTAGGTCAGTGTCCTGGTGGGTATCTTGGTTGGGTTCTCTGCTAGGTTCTCAAAAGTTGGGGTTATCTGGAGAAAAGAACCTGTATTCAGGTTGTTGGACGCATGTAGAGCCTGGCACTCGTGGGGTGGAGGCCCCTGCTTTCTTGCTGGTTGTTGGCTAGATTCTTCTCTCAGCTCTTAGAGGCCATTTTCAGGTCCTTGCCCCTGTGGCCGCCCAGCTTTGCAATGGAGAAACTCCCTTGCAAGAATCCTCCTCACACTTTGAATTTCTCTGATGTTCTCTTCACCCGCAAGTTGGGGAAAACTCTGTTTTTAGAGGGTTCGTGTGATTGTTTAGGCCCATCATAGGGTTAAGCTCCCTATGATAAAGTCAACTTGTGGGTAATCTTACGGACAAAATTCCTTTTGCTATACAAGTTAACCCTCACAGAGCTAACAGCAGGAGATGCAGGTTTTGGGGGTCATTTTAAAATTCTACCTACCAAAAACAGTAACACTCTTGGGACAGTTTGAGACATTAATGATCATGAAAGTTAACTCTGTGTTTCATTTATGAGCAAACTCATTGATATCCTCAATAAGATCAGCTGAATCAAATGTTATGAGATATGTGAGATTAGGACTGGGCTTTATGACTCCTGCTAAAATGTTTTCTTGGCTACCCCATAGTGCTTTTCTTACAAAAGTGGTGGAGTTCAGAATTGTACTTTCAAATCGACATTATCAAAGACAAATAAGTACCGAAGGATAAAGGTGGAGGAGTCTTTGAGAAGAGCTTTTGATTTATTCCTTTTTAAGAGTTGTTGTGAGTTGAATTTTGTCCCCTCTAAAATTCATATGTTGGAAAAACTAAATACCCCAATATCTCAGAATGTGACCTCGTTGGAAATACTGTTGCTGTTGATGTGATTAGTTAAAGCAAGGCCATACAGAAGTAGGACAGGCCCCTATTCCAGCAGGACTGGTGTCCTTATAAAAAGGGGAAATTAGGACACAGACACACAGGTAGAATGCCACGTGAAGATGAAGGCAGTGATTGGGGTGATGCTTCTGCAGGCCAAGGAGAGACAAAGGTTGCCAGCAAACCACAGAAGCTAGAGGAGAGGAATAAAACAGATTCTCTTTCTCAGACTTCACAGGGAACTGACTTTGCTGACACCTTGATCTTAGACATCTAGCTCCAGAACTGTGGGGCAGGAAATTTTGCTATGTAAGCCACCCACCTTGTGGTACTTTGCTATGGCAACCCTAGGAAATTAATACAAGAGTCTATTAAAGTGATGCAAATTTTTAAACTGTAGCCTATTGTGTATAAGACAAGACTGAACAACTGAACTGAACTGAACTGATTGTGTACAAAAGTTACATTTTGACTAAGTGCCATGTGAGTTCTGATAGATGACCTCTAAGTAGTCAAGTAAAATGTTTCAGACGTGAAAGCTACTCAGCTTTGGTAAAAATATGTTCTATTTTTTGCATATTTAATTCTCATTAAACAGTATGATATTAAATAATACAAACATAAAAATCTGCTTACAGCTGGAAGTAAATGGTGAAGGCTCATCTGTCCATCCTACTCCTGGCACAGTGTCAAGTTTACAGCAAGTATTCAATAAATGGTGGTGGAATGAAAGAATGCAAAAGGGAAACGTTGATTAATATAAAGTGTCATAGTGTCAGTTCAGAGAAGGCCTGAAAGAAACAAGCAAAAATAATTTTTTTTTCAATGGAAAAGCGAATTTCTTAAATGTATGGACTCTTCTTAGGGGAAATCCTAAATTCATCAGATTACTTATTTAGCAAATATTTATTATAAATCTACAGCCTTCCTGGTGCAGTTCTAAGAAGTGGAAGTAGAGTATGATGGAGAGAGACAAAGAGCCCAAGCTTACAACTGATTGGAGAAGATCTGAAACAAATACATACTGGCAGATACTAAAAATTACAAAGTCTCTTAAGAGCTGTGAAGGAAAGAAGCTCTTCCATTCTTGCACCCCATCTTTGGTAAAAATAAATAATAAAGATATATTGCAACTTCAGTTGCAATAATAAAATAACCATAGTCTGCATGGCTTAAACAACAGAAACTCTTTGCTAAGAGTTTTGGAGGCCGGAAGTCAGAGACCAGGGTGCCAGCATGGTCAGGTACTGGCCTCCTCTTTGGTGTGTGCTCACATGGCATTTCTTTGGTGCCTGTGTGCCAAGAGAAAGAGCTCTGGGGTCCACTCCTCTTCTTATAAGGGTACCAACCTTATCAGACTAGGGACTCACCCCTATAACCTCATTAACTTTATGACCTTCTCAAAGGCCCTTTCTCCAAGGATGAACCCATTGAAGGTTAGAGCTTCAATACATGAGTTTGGGGTGATAGAGGGGAATAGAAGCATTCATTCTATAACTCTCTCCTTCAAATTATTCCCCCAGGGAGCAACTGGAGTGATCCTATTAGAATACAAAGCAGATCTTATCACCCTCCATTCAAAGGCTGCCAAGACCTTTCCATTTCAGAGTAAAAGCCAGAGAATATACTGTGATGCCCAAGGCTCTACTCTATCTGATGTCCTGGTTACTTCTCCAGCCTCATCTCTTAAAGTGTCCCCCAGCTCAGTTTCTTGCCTTCCTGAAACATCTCAGGCACTGTCCTGCCTCAGGGCCCTTGCACCCGATTCTCTGTCTGCCTGGAACACTGTTTCCTTGGAGGGTCATAAGGTTTACCCGTTCACTCCTGGCTGTATTTTCTCACGTGTGCATAGCAAGTTGCTTCAGTCGTGTCCAAATCTTTGCCACCCTATGGACTGTAACACACCAAGCTCCTCTGTGCAAGGGATTCTCCAGGCAAGAATACTGGAGTGGGTTGCCATGCCCTCCTCCATGGGATCGTCCCAACCGAGTGATTAAACCTGTGTCTCTTGCATCTCCTGTATTGGCAGGTGTGTTTTTTACCACCAGTGCCACCTGGGAACCCCACTTCTCAGTAAAACTCTCTGGTCTTTCTATTTAAAAGAAGATTAAGTACCTAAATATTTATTTATTCATTTTCTCATGATCTGGGAGACAGAGCTATGGATGGAGGTTCATAACATTGTACAGGAGGTGGTAACCAAAACCATCCCAAAGAAAAACAAATGAAAAGAAGGCAAAGTGGCTGTCTGAGGAGGTCTTAAAAATAGCTGGGAAAAGAGGAAGTGAAAGGCAAAGAAGAGAGGGAAAGATATACTCAAATAAATGTAGAGTTCCGGAGAATAGCAAGGAGATATTAGAAAGCCTTCTTAAGAGAACAATGCCAAAAAAAAAAAAGGAGGAAAACAATAGAATGGGAAAGACTAGAGATCTCTGCAAGAAAACTAGAGATACCAAGGGAATTTTCATTCAAAGATGGTTACAATAAAGGCCAAAAACGGCAAGTATGTAACAGAAGCAGAAGATATTAAGAAGAGGTGGCAAGAATGCACAGAAGAACTATACGAAAAAGGTCTTAATGAACCAGATAACCACAATGATGTGGTCACTCACCTAGAGCCAGACATTGTAGAGTGTGAAGTCAAGTGGGCCTTAGGAAACATTACTACGAACAAAGCTAGTGGAGGTGATGAAATTCCAGCTGAACTCTTTCAAATCTTAAAAGATGATACTGTTAAAGTGTTGCACTTAACGTGTCAGCAAATTTGGAAAACTCAGCACTGGCCACAGGACTGGAAAAGGAGAGTTTTCATTCCAATCCCAAAGAAGGGCGATGCCAAAGAATGTTCAAACTACTGCACAATTGCACTCATTTCACATGCTAGCAAGGTAATGTCCCAAATCCTTCTGGCTAGGCTTTAGAAGTATTTGAACTGAGAACTTCTGGATATTAAAGCTGGGTTTAGAAAATGCAGAGGAACCAGAGATCAAATTACCAACATCTGTTGCATTATAGAAAAAGCAAGGGGATTCCAGAAAAACATCTGTTTCTGCTTCATTGACTACGTGAAAGCCTTTGACTGTGGGTATCTCAAGAGCCTGTGGAAGATTCTTAAGTAGATGGGAATACCAAGACACCTTACCCGTGTCATGAGAAACCTGTATGCAGGTCAAGTAGAAACAGTTAGAACTGGACATGGAACAATGGACTTGTTCAAAATTGCGAAAGGAGCACATCAAGGTGTATGTTATCACCCTGCTTATTTAATTTCTATGCAGAGTACATCATGTGAAATGCAGGGCTGGATGACTCACAAGCTGGAATCAAGATTACCGGGAGAAATATCAACCACCTCTGATGTGCAGATGATACCACTCTAATGGAAGAAAGCAAAGAGGAACTAAAGAAGCTCTTGATGAGTGTGAAGGAGGAGAGTGAAAAAATTGGCTTAAAACTCAACATTAAAGCAACTAAGATCATGGCATGTGGTCCCATCAGTGGGGAAAAAGTTGAAATAGTGACAGATTTTATTTTCTTGGGCTACAACATCACTTGGAACAGTCATTGCAGCCATGAAATTAAAAGATGCTTGCTCCTTGGAAGGAAAGCTGTGACAAACCTAGACAGCATATTAAAAAGCAGAGATGTCACTTTGCTGACAAAGATCCATACAGTCAAAACTATGGATTTTCCAGTAGTCATGTATGGATATGAGAATTGTACCACAAAGAAAGCTGAGCACCAAGGAATTGATGATTTTGAACTGTGGTGTTGGAGAAGACTCTTAAAGTCCCTTGGACTGCAAGGTTTGATCAAACCAGTCAATCCTAAAGCAAATAAACTCTGAATATTCATTGGAAGGACTGATGCTGAAGCTGAAGCTCCAATACTTTGGCCACCTGTTGCGAAGAACTGACTCACTGGAAAAGACCCTGGTTTTGGGAAAGATTGAAGACAGGAGGAGAAGAGGATGACAGAGGATGAGATGATTGGATGGTATCACCCACTCAATGGACATGAGTTTGAGTAAGCTCTGGGAGAATGAAGGACAGGGAAGCCTGACGTGCTGCAGTCCATGGAGTCACAGAGTCAGACATGACTGAGTGACTGGACAACAGCCACAACAGCAAAAACAACATGATTGGCTCCTCTGACTAAGATGCTAGCTTCAAGAGGGCACACTTTTTTTTTTTTTTTTTGTCTATTTGGTTCACTGCTGTATTCACAGCTTTTAGAAGAGTTCTGGGCACATACTAGTACACAAATTTGCTAAATGAGTGAAAAAATAAACAGGGTGTTGTGATAGCAAAAAGTGGGTGAGATCAACAATACAGTATACTAATGCATATATATGGAATTTGAAAGATGGTAATGATAACCCTATATGCGAGACAGAATAAGAGACACAGATGCATAGAACAATTTTATGGACTCTGAGGGAGAAGGTGAGGGTGGGATGCTCTGGGAGAATAGCATTGAAACATGTATATTATCATATGTGAAACAGAACACCATTCCATGTTCGATGCATGAGACAAAGGCTCAGGGCCGGGGCAATGGGATGACCCAGAGGGATGGGATGGGGAGGGAGGTGGGTGGGGGGTCCAGGAAGGGGAACACATGTAAACTCATGGCTGATTCATGTCAATGTATGGCAAAAACTATTACAATATTGTAAAGTAATTAGCACCCAACTAAAATAAATAAATTTATTAAAAAAAAAAAAGTGGGTGAGATCTGTGTAGGTTAGTAAAGAAAGACCTGGGTTCTTGGGAGACATTAAAGTTCAAACCTGAAAAAGTCAGAGGGAAGGCAGTTGTCTGGAGGGAGGCAGGGAAGAAAGGGGAAGAATGTACTCCAGGAAGTGGGAAGAGCTTATCCTCTGATTTGGGAAACGGGCTTCTCAGGTGGGTCAGTGGTAAAGAAGCCGCCTGGCAAGGCAGGAGACACAGGAGACGGTGGTTTGATCCCTGGGTTGGGAAGATCCCCTGGAGGAGGAAATGGCAACACACTCCAGTATTCTTACCTGGAAAATCCCATGGACAGAGGAGCTTGGTGGGCTACAGTCCATAGGGTGGCAAAGAGTCAGACATGGCTGAGCACACACGCACCTTGGCGTGGTTCAGGGAGTTAAAGGTGGTGAATACAGTTGTGGCTCAGTACCCATGGAGGATTGTTTCCAGGAACCCCTCCTTGAATACCAAAATCCATGGATGCTCAAGTGTTTGTATGTAATCTACACACATCCTCTTGCATTTGTTAGATCATCTCTACATAACACATGATTCCTATTACCATGTAAATGGTATACAAATAGTTGCTAGTGTAGAGTAAATTCAAATTTTGTTTTTTGGAACTTTCCTTTTTTTCCCCGACTACTGTTGTAGTTTCCATCGAGGTTGGTTGAATGTGCAGATGGATATGGATATGGAAGGATGACTGTGTTATTGGAACATGTGAGAGAAGGGAGAAGAGAAATGCCTGAAGGTGAGATTGCAGAGGTTGGCAGGGTCTGCTTTAAGTGTCTTGTAAGCCGTGCTAAAGAATTTGCATTTTCTTCTTCATGTAATGGGAATCCATTATAAGTTTTAAGTAGGACAGGAGTGTAATCTGTCATGATATTTGTAAAAGTAACCCTGGTCTACATGAAGAGAAAGAATTGGAGTGGGTAAGAATGGTGGCAGAGAGCATTACAGTGGTCCAGTTTAGAGATGAGGGTAACTTAGACTAATGTTATCCTTTCCTGTCTTTATTTCTTGGTGCCAGTTATCTAGCTGGTTCCCATTGAGGGTATGTAGCTGCAAGAGAGGCAGCGGTCTGCAGACATCCCTCAGAACCAGTCACCACTCCTTGAGTGCAGTATGAGGACATCTGAAGCGCAATGACATATGTAGAATTCTATAGTATTTATCTTACTGAAATACTTTCCCAGGTATTAAGATACATTAATGAAATCCCACAGTCAGAGGAGCCCGGCAAGTTACAGTCCAAGGGGTCACAAAAAATCAGACACGACTCAGCGACTAAACAACAGCAATGGGATCTGAGGGTGAGGATGGTTTTTGAATTGACACTCATGACATGACATGCTTCCTACTTGTGCTGCATGATATTCTGGAATACTATTTTGTGAGTAGGGAAGAACCAATGAGAAGCCCATGTTTTTCCATTTGCCAAGTGAGGCTCTTTCTCGTTTTTAAGGATCACAGACTCTTCAGAGTTCAGAGATGAAAGAGAGGATGAATGAGTCAGCAGGGGCAGCACTAGAGATGCAAGATGATATGTGTCATTAAAAGTATTCTAACGATTGTTTAAGAATTCGTCAACTGAGGCTGTCAAAGGGGCTTACCAGTTCTCCATTGCTGATCATGACTGTTTCAGCTGAGAAGAGGCAGTTTGCAACGCTAAATATCCTAGGAGTAACAAAGTTGAGTTCCCCAAAGGTCGTGGCCTGTTTTCCAAATTTTAATAAATATGTAATCCAATCTGCCTATTCTAGGACAGAACTAACATTTTATTTGGATGCAATACAGTGTACAATTGCAATGGTTTAAAAAATTTCAGTGAGACAGGAGTTACTGGATCCTGCTGTTGTCCAGAAAATGGAAAATGGATGCTACTGCTAAATCTTAACATCTAGATGCAATCGATCCAAGAGCAACAAATAAACACAGGGAGCTGATTAACCAGCTCATGCACAAATATAAAACTATGTGTGAGCAAAATTCCCAAAGGCAGCAACTTGGTGTATGACAGCATGGAAAAGACCTACTAGTACACAGGTGCACAGGCCTGGGCCCAGAACACAACCTGAAAGGAAGATTGTGCATTTCCTTTGATGAGAGAGGAATTACTAGAGGTTTAGGTAGGAAGCTTTAGGGAGTTCTGCCTATGCCTCACAATTGTCCAATTGCTACCTGTATGTCTGCCCCACTGGCAGAACATTGGGAAAGTGGGTTGAAGAAGCCCTCAACAGCAATGGCAGGATAAATGGGATTATAGCTGAGATCTTGTGACAGACCACATTTCCTTTGGGAATTATATGTTTGGGAATGTGGTCGATTTTTGCCCCACTTCCTCAGCTTGGCGTGTTGGCCCTTGGTGTATTTGTGACTTAAATAGAATTTGCCCATAGAACACTGTGCCTCTGCCCACAGATCTCATACTGTGGGCACAGAGCTGCCCCAGGTATGCGGCTCTGTCTCCTCCAGTGTGAAAACTTATTTAGCTACAAAGTAATAGACAAGAACTGCCATGATGGTGCCTGTAATAGGCAGGCGGAACTAGTGTGTCTTGTGGGGCATAGAACATAAGGATGAAGAACTCTAGAGTCTACCCATCTGGGTTCAAACGCCCACTGCGATTTTGCTACCTCTGTGACCTCCGTTGTTATTTGATTTCACATGACTTGGTTTCCTTATCTATAACATGAAGATGATAATGGTAATTTTCATGTAGGCAACACATGCTGTGCAAAGTTCTTAGAAACATGCTGAGTACATAGAAAGCTCTCAATAATGACCACTTCTGTAGGATGTAGCGTGTGGTATAACATGATCGGAATGAGGTCAGAGGCCCAAAAAGCATCATGTCAGCATGAAAGAAATTACTGGAGCATGTGGTGACTCTGCTTTATACCAGTTTCAAAGAGCACATGGATAATTTTACTTAAACAGCTATATGGGGCTGAGGGATGACCAGTGCGTGGTGTTGACATTGTGAAACAGTGTTATTCTAAATTACCGCTGCTTTAGTGCTGTATGAAGACTTTTGTTCTATTCGGGTGTCCCATTAAATGTGATGAGTTTTTGAAAATGTGCTGAGAAAAAAAGATTGAGTCAAACTGCTTCACGCCTTCTTGACGTACTCCTCACGCCCCTGCTTAGGTATCTGGATATGACTGATACTATCACTCTATAAGACTGCTGCTCCATTGTTAATTCTATTTTGTTGCTTCGTTGATTCATTTAGTAATTTTTGGATGGATAATAACAGTTTTTATTAAATGCAAACCATGCTCCTAGCACTACAAAAAGCACTTAAAACCTATCTCACTTAATCCTCAGAAGGATATTCAAAGGAAGGAATTTTTATACCCAACTTATAGATTAGGCTCAGTGAGGTGCAATATCTTACCCAAAGTCATGTGGCTTGTAATTGGCAGAATTTGAATGCGAGCTCAAGACTGAAATCAAAGCACCATGTTAAACTGCCTCCATGTTATCAGGCCCTGTGTCAGGGACTAGTGAAACAAAAGTAAGGAAGGAAAAGATCCCAGTTTCAAGGATGGCAATAAATTGTGATCAGGGGTGAGTTATGTATTCCAAGAATGCAAACGTAGAGGGGTAAGTCTGATAATGTACAGAGTGCTTCCTCTGAATCTCTGACTCTTTCCTTCTTCCATTATCAAACCTATCTTTCTTTTTCATCAAAATTTGTCTCTGTCAATGTTCCGTCTGGTCAGGGCTGCGATCTCAGACAGGGAGCTGATAAATAAGTGGATGTGTGGTTATAATGTTTTAGAATCCTATAGCCCAAGTAATTTTACAGAGTGCTTCTGGTGGTGGCATCTTATCTGAAAAGACTGACTTCAGTAGGCATCTCAGGTGAGATTTGTAGTGGGATAGTCCCTGAGTTATTCCATCAAGTCATGTACACTGTCATTTATTTGTGCAAAGGGTGAACCTTCCTCACATCCATGCCCCACTCCCTGCCCCAAGCAAAACTTTCTTACCTTAGTTTCTTTACCACCTCAGTTTATCCTTGAAGGAAAAGAAGACGAAAAGTTTCAATATTTCACAAAATTGGACAATTCACTTTTCAAGTCAAATCTGGCAATGTGACCAGGAAATCTTTTGAAAAAGAAAAGCCCTCGGTATTTCCTGCTTCTTTTCAGATAATGAATTCAGAAAGGATGACCTCCCCCAAACCAAGCTTAAAAAAAAAATGTTTACCTACCCTTCTGTTTTCCAATCCAAACTGGTATGATAACATTCAGGAGGTCAACATTTGAAAATGGGTTTTGAAAAAGAAAACCACCCACACTCAAAAAACTATTTTCCCTCCTAGTAAATGTAATTTTAAATTTCAAAGGCAGGATTTAGGTCAGTGGTTTGGGTCATTTTTTATTTTACCCAAACTGGGCCACCCTTCCCTTATTGTGCAATCCAGAGGAATCAGAAAGATGTCAGGTAATAAAAATCCAGCAAGGAAAGAAAAAGTTGGAATACATTCTGCTCAAAGTTGCATGCCCTTAAGTTCTGCTGACTTTAGCAGGATTTGTACATTAGTAACGAAGGGCAGCGTCTGGTCCACTGATTTTATTATCATTGAAGAGGAGATTTTTCTGACTGTAAAATGGAAAAATATAATTTATGATGCAGACCCAGGCTTACAGGCTGAACAAGAGATGAAAACTTACCTGCTTGTGGCTTTTAGTACAGAAATAGGCAGGTAAGGGGAGACCAGGAGCACCCACACCAAACTGAAGTCACTCAGGTCCACAGTGACCTTTCAGCTTCTGGAGCATCCTAAGCATAAGGATATGCTCTCAGACGGTCTGCAAGTGAAGCTTATTATGACATGGAAGCAAGATGAGGTGTGATGAGCTGGCTGGACAAGTGACCTTTTCAATCTGTCAATCTCAGTTATGCTCATAAATCATTTCAGTGCGGGGAAGGAGCCAAGAAGACTACTTTTCACCTCATACATAAAGCTTTAGCATGTAGCGCTGACACTTACCCTGGACTAATCACCTTTGATGGATGATGAAAATATGGATGAGGTGTGAAAATGATGTTCCTTTGAAAACCCTTTGCCATTTTCCTTCTTTATTACCCCCAACCCATTGGACTCATATTTGAACTTGTCCACTTTTCACTGCCTGCATTTACTGACCTTTGGATTTCATTTGAATGTGCTACTTTTCTGTACTAAAATCTCTAGACCTGTGGCTCTTTGTCTGATTGGTGACTGCATTTCAAAGATGACTGATGTCATTTCAGTCAATTGATCTATGTAGTTTTTGGTGTTTGTGATGCTACTAATGTATAGATTCTGTAACAAGTTCAACTTTAATGAGCATGGTTCTTTTAATTATGCTGGCTTTCTCTTTATGTGACTCTTTCTTTAGAAGCTCATATGTTTATTCAACAAACATAACCCAGTACTCGGTACATAGTAGACATTTAATTCATGTTTGCTGAATAGATGAATAGCTTCTTATTCATAGAAGATGTTATATTTGAACTGTATTTTGAAGGATAGGTGGAATTAAATAAGTTAACTGGGGGAGGGGGGAGTAAAGCCAGAGATGTAGGAAAGTACAGGCATGTATGCAGCATGGGCCCAACAAAGTAGAGAATCAACAAATATATGCTCAATAAATGAATGAATAATGGTACTAAGCACTGAAAAAATAGATAAGTAAGTTATAGCTCCTTCTGGGAATTTATAGTAAGGGAATTGAATCCATAAATAACTAATAATAAATCATTTAGTCATTCAACAAGTATTTACCGTATTTAGTCAGCATTGTCTGGCAAAACAGAAGGATGTATACCTATCTTTCTCTCTATACATAGCTAGCTAGTGATAGATATAGACATAGCTATAGAGATGTACATATTCTTATCCATCTATATAGGGAAATAGCTATCTCTGTAGATTTTTATTTTTAATAATTGACTCATGAGACTGTGGGGCCTGGAAAGTTTGAAACCGGCAGGGCAAGCCAGCAAAATGGAAATCTAGAGAAGAGTTTATGCTAAAGCTCAAATGTAGTCTGAAGACAGAATTTCCTCTTCCTTAGAGGATCTCAGTTTTTTTCCTCTTAGGGCCTGCAATTTATTCAATGAAGCCTACTCACATCATTAAGGGTCATCTGCTTTACTCAAAGTCTACTGATTAAATGTTAATCTCATCTAAAAAAATACCTTCATAGTGACACTTAGACTGGTGTTTGACCAAATATGTGATTACTGTGGCTTAGCTAAGGTGGCCCTGGAAATAAGCCATCACACCTACTAAGGGGTGGGGCTTGTTCCAGGCACTAAGCACATAGCAATGAATGAGATAGATGAAAGTCCTGTGATTATGGAGTTTGCAAGACACAAATATGTAAAATTTTCATGATAACATATGTTAAATATTATGGAGAGAAATAAGATTAAAAAAAAGGGAGAAGGGAGCTATTCAATACAATTCTAGAGAATGGTCAGAAGAGGTCTCATTAAGAAGTTGTCATGTGGGTGTAGATCTTAAGGACATAAGAAAGTGTTCATACAAATTTCCTGGAGAGGAATGGTCTATCTAGGAGAGGGAATGGCAAATGTAAACTTTAGGCAGGAGGGTACCTAAAGTTTATAGCTTTTGATAAGTGCTTTAACACATACAAAATGGAAGCAAAAATGTAACATAGTCAGAACCTGCTGTTAGATTATTGTGGAAATAGAGGTTATTACCACTGGAGGCCTCTTCTAATAAGCCCCAGTATCTAGTAGTTGCATGCATGCCTGCTAGGTCGCTTCAGTCGTGTCTGACTCTTTGCGACCCTATGACCCGTAGCCCCCCAAGCTACTCTGTCCATTTTTCTCCAGGCAAGAACACTGGAGTGGGTTGCCATGCCCTCTTCCAGGGGATCTTCTCAACCCAGGGATCCCACCTGTCTCTTATGTCTCCTGCATTAGCAGGTGGATTCCTTACCACTAGCACTACCTGGGAAGCCCATATAGTAGTTAGTAGATACTTAATTAAAGTTTTCTGAATACATGAATTGTAACTCATCACAGATGATGCTGTATTTCAGCTACTTATGGCTTCCCATGTGACATAGTGGTAAAGAACCCACCTGCCAGTGCAGGTAACACAAGAGAAGCGGGTTCAATATTTGGGTTGGGAAGATCCCCTGGAGTAGAAAATGGCAATCCATTCCGGTATTCCTGCCTGGCAATTTCCATGAACAGAGGAGCCTGGCAGGCTACATCCCATGGCATTGCAAAGAGTCGGATGGAGGTACTGAGCAATTAGCACCTCATCACAGATAATGCTGCATTTCAACTGTATATGATAGCTATAGAAAGGCAAAATTAAATGGTGAAAACAGAGGAAAGAGCAAGTAGAGGGAAAGTGCAAGGCAGTTTTGGTTCATAGACACTAGTCCAGAGTAGCTGAGTCATGAATGGATTGGTGGACTGGGGATAAGGAAGATAAAGTTCAAAGTAAGGTTGAAGCCTGAGCATGAAAGACCTCTGCACCTAGCCCATAGAGCTTAAGTGACATTTCATAAGCAAATTTGAACCATCAGATTTTGAAAGGAGGGAAAAGTGAAGTCATATTGTAATTTATGCAAGTATTTGCTGAAGAACATTCTTTAAACAATTATTCTTAGAGTATTGATAGGTATTATATGACAAAGCCCAACAATTCAATTTTAAAACAAATTTGGGGCATGCTAGGTTAAGCAAAGTTAAGCAGCTGTTTCATGCAGTTATTCAAATAACTCAATATGCCAGTATATATTGTAAAGAGAGAGATGTAATATGCTGATTCCCAAATATTTTTGGTCACAGAAATACTTTTTTTGATAGCATATCTAAAAGGATTAATAGATAATTGTGCACAGTTCATTTGAAACCCTGTTTTAGGAAGATACTACTTATTGTAAGACTACATTGAAGGAGTGAATGAAAAAAAGAGATTGTTTGGAAAGTTGATAAAATAGCCACAGGGGAAGTAAGAAGGAGTTGAACTGGGAATATGGTGTAATTTTAAAATGGGGGGGGGACTTTTCAGAGATTGAATCACAAGATTTGTCAATGGTTTATGTTGGGTTTGGTAGACAGTGTTGGAGGCTCATGAAAAGAAAAGAGTAGAAAATTTTAATGTATTAGAGAAGAGGAAAATGATAATATTCCTTGAGGTATAACCTCTTCAAAAGATTTAGGTTTGAGGAGGAAAGGATACATTTGAGAGACTTTATAAGAAACAAATTTTATATAATTTCTAAATATTTGGGTACTTTCCAAGTATCTTTCTATTATTGAAATAGCCTGATTTCATCATGAAATTATATTTTGTATGATTTAAATTCTTTTACATTTCTTGAGATTTATTTTAAGGCCTAGATTATATAGCCTATCATAGTGAATATTCCATATGACCAGGTAAAACTCCAGTGCTCTAAGGAAATCACCTGGAAGCCAGGCCTGGACCACTTATCTCTCCTCTCCCACCATACCGCCTATCCTTATAACCTGATGGTGGGCCCAAGATTTCAGAGAATTCAGAAGTTGCTAACTCTTAGGAAATTCTGGGGACCTTGCATCTTAGAGACATGAGAAATCATTGAAATTTGAGGTCTGCAGTTCAGTGATTTCGGTTTCCGTACCTAAGAACATTCTTTTAGTTTATTTCTTGGACAATAGAAGATTAATTAACTCTTTATGTTCTAATAGTGCACATGGTTTCTGTGTAAAGAGAAGAAAGTTCCTACACTAGGGCTCTCCAGAGAAACAGAGCTAGTAAGATATATGTATGTGTCTCTCTCTATGTATACAGATAAATGTGTGTATTTATTATGAGCAACTGGCTTGGCTCACAAGATTATGGAAGCTCGGAAGTCTCACAGTGTGTTGTCTGTAAGCTGGAGACACAGGGAAGCCCATAATACAATTTATTCTGAGTTGAAAGCCCTAAGAATTGGGGGAGCTAATGACATAAATCACAGTCCGAAGACCAGAGAAGAGATGACATGTTCCAACTCAAGCAGGTGGGCAGAAAGCAAAAGGGGCAAATTCCTCCTTTCCCCACCCTTTGTTCTGTTCAGGCCTCAGTGGATTGACTGATGCTCACCCACTTCGGGAGGACGATCCGCTTTACTGAGTCTACTAATTCAAATGTTAATTTTATCTGAAGCCACATTTACAGCTATGCTCAGATCCCCTGGAGAAGGAAATGGCAACCCACTCCAGTACCCTTGCCTGGAAAATCCCATGGACGGAATAGCCTGGTAGGCTACAGTCCATGGGGTCGCAGAGTCGGACACAACTGAGCGACTTCACTTTCTTTTCTTTCTTTCAGAAATACTGCTTAATCTGGGCACCATGTGGCTAGTCAACTGGACAGACAAAGTTAACCATCACACATTTCCTTTGCTAGGAATAAATGCTGAAAATACCTGCTGTAAAACTGGAATCATTTTCCTTATGAAGTTGATTAAGCTGCCTATTAAGAAACATGTATACTATCATATGCGAAACAGATCGCCAGTCCAGGTTCGATGCCTGAGACAGGGTGCTCTGGGCCAGAGCACTGGGACGACCCTGAGGGATGGGATGGGGAGAGAGGTAGGAAGGGGATTCAGGATGAGGGACACATGTACGCCATGGCTGATTCATGCCAATGTGTGGCAAAAACCACTACAATATTGTAAATTAGCCTCCGATTAAAATAAATAAGTTAAAAAATTTTGTATTAGTTTCCTACTGTTGCTGTAACAAATTACTAAAACCTTAGTGATGTAAAACACACATTTAGTATCTGTTATGCTTCTTAAATTTCTCCAAAATTGCTCTAAGGTTTAAGTATATATCTTTAACTACAATAGTCTACCTTGAACTTATCTTACATTTTATCAAACATAGTGCTGTGTTCTGGGTTGGGAATGTAATGCAGGTGTCACTGGGCTAAAATCAAGGTGGTGGCACAGAGAGCCCCTTTCTGGTGGTTCTATGGGACAGTCTTTCTTGGCTTTTCCAGCTTGTAGAAAGTGTCCATGTTTCTTGACCTGTGGCCCCTTCCATCTTCAAAGGTAGCAACATCGCATCTCTCTGGCCGTTCCTCTTTACTCACATATCTCTTTCTGACTCGAAATCCAGTCAAGAAAGTTTCTCCTATTTTTAATACCCATGTGATCAGAGTTAGCCCACCTAAAGATAATCTAGGTTAATTTCACCATCTGAAGATCGTTAACCTTAGTCACTTGTGAAAACTCCCTTTTGCCACATAAGATAACATATTTACAGGTTCCAGAGATGAGGAACTGGACATACGTTGGGAGTCATTATTCCACCCACCACAGACCCCGTAGGACACCTTGGTTTTAGGAATGTTTGGGGTTATGGGTGAGTGCAGAAATACTTCTTTTTCCGTAACAGAGTGCCTTTGTCCTGCAACTAAATCAGACAAATGTTCATACTGCAAATGCCAGGGATTGCAAAGAATTTACTGCTTAGAGAGGAAAAGGACTGAAGGCTTTATTTATAAACATGATGCTTCATTTGGCCTGAAAACGTTGAACTGAGATTCTGTTCTTGCTGTGAGGATTTGACAGAGAAATAACTGTTTTAATGTAAACCAGTGTGCTTCTTACTTCAGTTACAGAATCTGCCACCTCGTTCTCTCTACTAGGGTTATGGCCTTTAAGTTGACGTTATTTGAAGTTTATGGACTTTTGGACAGTGGGGAATTGAAATCTGAAGGTTTTGGATTTGGACATTATCTATTATTGGAAATAAATAACTTCTGACTGTATTTGTTTTTTAAAAAGAAGGCAAGAAAAGATCCTTTGACTGCAATAATATTGATATATATTAATGATGATCCTAAGATAAACCAAATATACAAGGCTCTGAGCAAGATTGTGAGAATTTAATTAAGACACAGGAAGGGGTTTATCTGGTGTATTTATACACTCTGCATGTCAGTTATTTGCAGAGGAACATTAATAATCTGAGGAGAGTATGACCTATATTTTTCCAAGTATGTAAATAATAAAGTCCTTTTGCCAAAAGTCAAAACTGTTTATAGCCTGTGGAGAATTTCATAGTAACTATTTTCACCCTGTCATGTCTCTGTATCTTATGTAAACATCACTCGAAGAGGATCATCTACAAGCAGGAATTAGTTAGCATTAAAAATAAGATGTACTCATCAAGCTTTCAACAGAGATATCCCTTTCCAAACTGACATGCCATCAGAAGCCTTCATGACGGCAAAGGTATCATAATGAGAAAAAGCAGGGCATACACTCTGGTGATCCAAGTGTTCTTGCTTTCTACACAAATCTCCCTTGACAAGTGGAATGAATTCCCATATGCACTCCAAGGATGTGTGTGTGTGTGTGTGTGTGTGTGTGTGTGTGTGTGTGTGTGTGTGTGTGTTGCAAGTGTCTTTCTGCCAAAGGGCAGCCAATTTAACTCTAAATCACTGAAAGTGTTCTATTGTATTCCTGAATATTCAGGCAGTGGAACTAACTGTTTATGCGGTTACCTACCTGTGATACTAGTTAGTATAGAGGCAGCAATTTAACTCTGGGAACATAAAAAGCAGGAGTTGAAGGGTCCCATATGTGTTTGCTGAACACCGACAGGAACCAGAGATCAAATTGCCAATATCCCCTGGATCATCAAAAAGGCAACACAGTTCCAGAAAAACATCTACTTTTGCCTTTTTGACTACGCCAAAGCCTTTGACTGCTGCTAAGTCGCTTCAGTTGTGTCCGACTCCGTGTGACCTCATAGACGGCAGCCCACCAGGATCCTTCATCCTTGGGATTCTCCAGGCAAGAATACTGGAGTGGGCTGCCATTTCCAACTGCAATGCACGCATGCATGCTAAGTCGCTTCAATCATGTCCGACTCTGTGCGACCCTATGGACAGCAGCCCACCAGGCTCCTCCATTCACAGGATTCTCCAGGCAAGAATCCTGGAGTGGTCGGCCATTTCCTTCTCCAAAGCCTTTGTTGTTTGTCACAACAAACTCTGGAAAATTCTTCAAGAGATGGGAATACCAGACCACTTTACCTGCCTCCTGAGAAATCTGTATGCAGATCAGGAAGCAACAGTTAGAACCGGACATGGAACAACAGACTGGTTCCAAATTGGGAAAGGAGTATGTAAAGGCTGTATATTGTCACCCTGCTTATTTAACTTATATGCAGTGTACATCATGCGAAATGCCAGGCTGGATGAAGCACAAGCTGAAATCAAGATTGCCAGGAGAAATATCAATAACTTCAGATATGCAGAGGACACCACCCTTATGGCAGAAAGCGAAGAAGCACTGAAGAACCTCTTGATGAAAGTGAAAGAAGAGAGTGAAAAAGTTGGCTTAAAGCTCAACATTCAGAAAACTAAGATCATGGCATCTGGTCCCATCACTTCATGGCAAATAGATGGGGAAACAATGGAAACAGTGAGAAACTTTATTTTTGGGCTCCAAAATCACTGCAGATGGTGACTGCAGCCATGAAATTAAAAGATGCTTGCTCCTTGGAAGAAAAGCTATGAGCAACCTATAAAGCATATTAAAAAGCAGAGACATTACTTTGCCAATAAATGTCCATCTAGTCAAAGCTATGGTTTTTCCAGTGGTCATGTACGGATGTGAGAGTTGGACTATAAATAAAGCTGAGAGCCAAAAAATTAATGCTTTTGAACTGTGGTATTGGAGAAGACTCTTGAGAGTCCCTTGGACTACAGGGAGATCCAACCAGTCAATCCTAAAGGAAATCAGTCCTGAATATTCATTGGAAGGACTTATGCTGAAGCTGAAGCTCCAATACTTTGGCCACCTGATGCAAAGAACCAACTCGTTTGAAAAGATCCTGATACTGGGCAAGATTGAAGGCAGGAGAAGGGGATGACAGAGGATGAGATGGTTGGAAGGCATCACCGACACAATGGACATGAGTTTGAGTGAGCTCCTGTAGTTGGTGATGGGCAGGGAAGCCTGGCATGTGGCAGTCCATGGGGTTGCAAAGAGTTGGACATGACTGAGCGCGGGAACTGAAGTGAACTGACATCCTGTAGTTTTCTGTATCTCTGCTTCCTAAGTTTGGGAGAGGGTGGTGAAAAGACATGTAGTGTGGTGGTTAACAGTGAGGTTTCAGAATAAAAGGCCTAGTTTTACATCCAGACCCTGCCACTTTACAGTTTTTGGCCTTGGAGTACAGGATGAAGCAGGGAAAAGGCTAATAGAGTTTTGCCAAGAGAAAGCACTGGACATAGCAAACACCCTCTTCCAACAACACAAGAGAAGACTCTACACATGGACACCACCAGATGGTCAACACCAAAATCAGACTGATTATATTCTTTGCAGCCAAAGATGGAGAAGCTCTATACAGTCAGCAAAAACAAGACCAGGAGCGGACTGTGGCTCAGATCATGAACTCCTTATTGCCAAATTCAGACTTAAATTGAAGAAAGTAGGGAAAACCACTAGACCGTTCAGGTATGACTAAATCAAATCCCTTATGATTATACAGTGAAAGTGACAAATAGATTTAAGGGACTAGATCTGATAGACAGAGTGCCTGATGAACTATGGACAGAGGTTTGTGACATTTTACAGAAGACAGGGATCAAGACCATCCCCATGGAAAAGAAATGCAAAAAAAGCAAAATGGCTGTCTGAGGAGGCCTTACAAATAGCTGTGAATAGAAGAGAAGCAAAAAGCAAAGCAGAAAAGGAAAGATATTCCCATCTGAATGCAGAGTTCCAAAGAATAGCAAGGAGAGATAAGAAAGCCTTCCTCAGTGATCAATGCAAAGAAATAGAGGAAAACAACAGACTGGGAAAGACTAGAGATCTCTTCAAGAAAATTAGAGATACCAAGGGGACATTTCATGCAAAGATAGGCTCAATAAAGGACAGAAATGGTATGGACCTCACAGAAGCAGAAGATATTAAGAAGAGGTGGCAAGAATACACAGAAGAACTGTACAAAAAAGATCTTCATGACCCAGATAATCACGATGGTGTGATCACTCACCTAGAGCCATCCTGGAATGTGAAGTCAAGTGGGCCTTAGGAAGCATCACTATGAACAAAGCTAGTGGAGGTGATGGAATTCCAGTTGAGCTATTTCAAATCGTCAAAGATTATGCTGTGAAAGTTCTACACTCAATATGCCAGCAAATCTGGAAAACTCAGCAGTGGCCACAGGACAGGAAAATGTTAGTTTTCATTCCAATCCCAAAGAAAGGCAATGTCAAAGAATGCTCAAACTACCGCACAACTGCACTCATCTCACACGCTAGTAAACTAATCCTCAAAATTCTCCAAGCCAGGCTTCAGCAATACGTGGACCATGAACTTCCAGATGTTCTAGCTGGTTTTAGAAAAGGCAGAGGAACCAGAGATCAAATTGCCAACATCTGCTGGATCATCGAAAAAGCAAAAGAGTTCCAGAAAAACATCTATTCCTACTTTATTGACTATGCCAAAGCCTTTGACTGTGTGGATCACAAGAAACTGTGGAAAATTCTGAAAGAGATGGGAATACCAGACCATCTGACCTGTTTCTTGAGAAACCTGTATGCAGGTCAGGAAGCAACAGTTAGAACTGGACATGGAACAACAGACTGGTTCCAAATAGGAAAAGGAGTATATTGTCACCCTCCTTATTTAACTTATATGCAGAGTACATCATGAGAAACGCTGGGATGGCAGAAACACTAGCTGGAATCAATATTGCCTGGAGAAATATCAATAACCTCAGATATGCAGGTAATACCACCCTTATGGCAGAAAGTGAAGAAGAACTAAAGAGCCTCTTGATGAAAGTGAAAGAGGAGAGTGAAAAAGTTGGCTTAAAGCTCAACATTCAGAAAACTAAGATCATGGCATCTGGTCCCATCATTTCATGGCAAATAGATGGGGAAACAGTGGAAACAGTGTCAAACTTTATTTTTTTGGCCTCCAAAATCACTGCAGATGGTGATTGCAGCCATGAAATTAAAAGACGCTTACTCCTTGGAAGGAAAGTTATGACCAACATAGATAGCCTATTTAAAAGCAGAGACATTACTTTGCCAACAAATGTCCATCTAGTCAAGGCTATGGTTTTTCCAGTGGTCATGTTTGGATGTGAGAGTTGGATGGTGAAGAAAGCTGAGTGCCGAAGAATTGATGCTTTTGAACTGTGGTGTTGGAGAAGACTCTTGAGAGTCCCTTGGACTGCAAGAAGATCCAACCAGTCCATCCTAAAGGAGATCAATCCTGGGTGTTCATTGGAAGGACTGATGTTGAAGCTGAAACTCCAATATTTTGGCTACCTCGTGCGAAGAGTTGACTCATTGGAAAAGATCCTGATGCTGGGAAAGATTGTGGGCAGGAGGATAAGGGGACGACAGAGGATGAGATGGCTGGATGGCATCACCGACTCGATGGACATGGGTTTGGTAGACTTAGGGAGTTGGTGATGGAAAGGGAGGCCTGGCATGCTGCAATTCATGGGGTTGCAAAGAGTCGGACATGACTCAGCGAGTGAACTGAACTAATGTTTGGAAAATCATGTAACTTTTAAGGACCTCACTTTCTTCATCTATAAAAATAGGGACAAAAACGGTGCCTATCTCCTAGAACTGTTGAAAGAATGAAATCTTTTGACGTATATGGAGTGCTTAGAACAATATTTGACATGAGCTGAGCACTGAATGGTACCATATCATTTTTCTTTTTCCTTCTTTTTTGGGCTTATGAACAACAGAAATTTATTTCTCACAGTTCTGGAGGCCCAGAAGTCCAAGATCAAGATATTGACTGATCAGTATCTTGTGCAAATAAATTTGGTAAACTTAATTCTTTCCAGAAGTATTTATAAGAGAGCTGGGTATTTGAAAAAAATACAGAAATGCCCTGAATAGTGAAGAAGACCCTTACTTTCAAGACACTAATACCTCCCACTCTTTTAAGGGGTGAGAATACCTGTATCTCCCCAATATTTGATCAGTGGATTATGTAATCCTAGGACTAAGCATCTTCCCTAACTCTTTCATTTACACGAATTATATAGGATGGAATAAGGGCTAGACACTATAGTTAGGTACAATAAAACCACTATAAATAATATTTTAATATAATATTTGAGAAAAATCAAGATTAATGAAAGAATCTATGATGAAAACAATACCAACATTTTAAAGACAGTATCAACAGTAACTGGTCTTCACGTTTGATTAAACCTCCAATATGGCTTGTCACGGCACTCAGTACTACAGGAATACCATCCACATAAAAATCCAGGTTATTCAGAAATATTCATATATGACAACAGTGTTTAGCATTAGCCATACTCATTGTCATGGCTTTGTGCTAGGCACTATGGTGAGTGCTTTAAATGAAGTTACTCAGTTCTTTCAAATATTACTAATTACATGTCATTAAACTAAAATTAAGTGACTCACATCAAGCTAGTTCTTGGAGGAGTTGAGATTCAAACCAGGTGGTCTGACTATATACACTTATGGTCCCATTCTCTAAACTGCTCTACCAGTGTCTGTCAGCGTGTGGTCCAGGGACTGCTCACAATCTAACTACTCGAAGGTGCCTGCTAAAGATGCAGACTTCTAGGCACAACCCCAGATCTATTAAATGCATCACTCATGGTAAAACTTGGAAATCTGCATTCTACAAGCTCCGTACTTCCTTCCCTCTACTTCACCTTCCCCACATTGCTCCCTGGACTTAACCACTATTGAATGTATATTCTCTTTACCGTTATCTCTATCCTAACCCTTGATAGATTGCTATTTGTATGTTCTTACATCAGGGGAGAAGGTCTACAAATATAATGCTTCATGAGGGTTACTTTGATTCCTAGAGAAATCAATGGTAGCACCATACCTCAATGCATTTTTATTTTACAACTGTCATTTATGGTACCCCTTCTTATTAAAACACTGAGAGACTGAACAACAGTCACTCAGTCATGTCCGATCTTTGCAACCCCATGGACTGCAGCATGCCAGGCTTCCCTGTCCTCCACTAGCTCTCTGAGTTTTCTCAGACTCATGTCAATTGAGTCAGTGACGCCATTCAACCATCTCATCCTCTATTGCCCCCTTCTCCTACTGCCCTCAATCTTTCCCAGCATCAGGGTCTTTTCCAATGAGTCGGCTCTTCACATCAGGTGGCCAAAGTATTGGAGTTTCAGCTTCAGTATCAGTCCTTCCAATGAATATTCAGGATTGATTTCCTTTAGGATGGACTGGTTGGATCTCCTTGCAGTCCAAGGGACTCTCAACAGTCTTCTCCAACACCACAGTTTGAAAGCATCAGTTCTTTGGTGCTCAGCCTTCTTTTTGGTCCAACTCTCACATTCATATATAACTACTGGAAAAACCATAGCTTTGACTATATGGACCCTTGTGGCAAATTAAATGTTCTTTTTTTCCTCTATAACTACTTACAATTAACATAATTATAGATATGACTGGATGCATATCTAACATCCTTCTATTTGTTTTTCTAGGAAATTATAGAAAATGGTTTCTATCTTCTCTGTGTATTCTTTGTTCCTTTCCCCCTACTTTCCTTTGAATTAATTAAGTTTTGTGATCTCATTTTATTTCCATAACTGGCTTATTAGCTACAGTTTTTAAAAGTGGTTTTTCCTAGGGTTTATAATACATATCTTTAACTTATCAAAGTCTTTCTTCAAATAATATCACATAACTATATATATAAGAAATTTATTTCAGTATACTTCCATCTCCTATACTTTACGTTATTGTCATACATTTTACTTCTCCATGTTATAAAGTCCATGAAAGTGAAAGTGTTAGTCACTCAGTTGTGTCTGATTCTTTGTGACCCCATGAGCTGTATGTAACTCACCAGGTTCCTCTGTCCATGGAATTCTCCAGGCAAGGATAATGGAGTGAGTAGCCATTCCCTTCTTCAGGGAAGCTTCCTGACCCAGGGATGGAAACTGGGTCTCCTGCTTTGCCTGCAGGTTCTTTACCATCTGAGCCATCAGGAAAGCCACCATAGTACCTTATGATTGGGGCTTCCCAGGTGGCATTAGTGGTAAGGAATCGACCTACGATGCAGGAGATGCAGAGACATGAGTTCAACCCCTGGGTAGAGAAGATCCCCTGGAGGCAAATGGCAACCCACTCCAGTGTTCTTGCCTGGAAAACTCCCTGGATAGAGGAACCTGGTGGGCTATAGTCTGTGGAGTTGCAAAGAGTCAGACATGACTGAGCACACACATAGACCCCTTATTGTTGATTTTATTTTACACACACATACCTTATTATTAATTTTATTTTGAACAGTAGATTTTCTTTCAAAGATATTCTTGAGATGCAAAAAAAAAAAGTTTTTATGTTTATTTGCATAGTACCGTTTCTGGTGCTCTTCATATTTTTGTGCAGATTCAAATTTCTATCAGGTATCATTTTCTTTCTGCTTGAAGAAATTCTAGTGATAAATTTTTAAATATTTTGTCTGTCTTAAAAAGTCTTTAATTGACCTTCCTTTTGGATACATATTTTTACTGGGTGTAGAAAATTAAAAATGTTTTGTTTCAATACTTTAAAAATGTCACTTCATTGTCTTTTCTAGTATGGTTTCTCAAAGGAAATCAACTGTCATTATTACTTTTAATCTTCTATATGTAATGTCTTTTTCACTGAATGTTTAGAAAAGTTTTCTCTTTATTATTGGTTTTTAGTCATGTTAATACAACGTGAATTGGACGTATTTTCTTCATAATTATTTTGCTTGGGTTGTGTTGAGTTTTTGTGATCTGTGGGTTAACAGTAAATTTGAAAAATTTTGCAATTATTTTTTCAAATATTTCCCCTTTCCTTTCTTGCATGGTTTATCACTTGATATTGTCTCAGATAAGTTAAGCTTGTTCATATTTTAGTCTTTTGTCTCTGTGTTTTATTTTGGATATTTTTCAGTTGCTATGTTGTGAAGTTCACTAATCTTTTTTTCTTCTTTATCATCATTCAATCTGCTGTTAATGCCATCCAATGCATCTTTTCTGTGAGAGATTGTTTGATTTTTTTTTTGCATATTGCATTTCTCTTTTCATCATACTCATGTCTTTCCCCTCTTTCTTCTTGAACATATTGAGCATCCTTATAGTAACTGTCTTACTATCCTTGTCTATTAATTTTGTCATCATTTCACTTCTATATGTATCTCTGTTGATGACTTTTGTCCTAAAAATGGGGTCATATTTTCCACTTTATTTGCATGCCTGGTAATTTTTAAAATGAACCACAGTTACTTTACATTATTATAGTAGTTTCAGGTGTACAATTTAGTGATACAAACTAGTGATGCAGGATTTCTACAGATTGCACTCCATTTAAAGTTATGACAAAATAAAGGCTATAAGCCCTGTGCTGTATAGTATATGTTTGTTGCTATTTATTTTAAGCATAGACAGTTATGTCTCTTAATCTCATACCCCTATCTTGCCCCTCCCCTTTCCTCCCTCCTGCCATGGGAACTACTAGCTAGTTCTCTGTATCTATGAGTCTGTTTCTGTTTTGCTATACGCATGCATTTGTTTTATTTTATTTTTTAGATTCAACATATAAATAATAACAAGTATTTGTCTATTTCTGACTGACTTATTTCAGTAAGCATAGTACTCTCTAGGTCCATCCACACTGCTGCAAATGGTAAAAAGTAGTTCTTTTTTATGATTGAATAATAGTCCATTATATATATATATACACACATACACACACACACATATACATATATGCCATATCTTTATCCATTCATATGTTTATGGGCATTTAGGTTGCTTCCATATCTTGGCTATTGAAAATAACACTACTATGAACACTGGGATGCATGTTTCTTTTCAAATTACTATTTTCATTTTCTGTGGCTATAAATCCAGCAATGGATTGGCTATATACCCAGTGGATTGGTATTTCTATTTTTTGAGGAACCACCGTAATGTTTTCCGTAGTGGCTGCATCAAGTTACAGTGCCACCAAAACTGTGCTAGGCTTTTCTTTTCTTCACATCTTTGTCAACATCTATTATTTGTAGACTTTTTGATAAGCACCATTTTGATAGATCTGAGGTGATATTTGCAGTTTTGATTTGCATTTCTCTGATTAGCAACATTTTTTCTTTTATAAAGTTTTAAACTTATTTTTTAATTGGAGGAAAATTGTTTTACAATATTATGTTGGTTTCTGCTGTACAACAATGCAAATCAGCCAAATTATATATATATATATATATATATATATTGCCTCCCTCTTGTCTGATTAGCAATATTGAGCATTCTTTCATATGCCTGTTAGCTATCTGTGTATTTCTTTGGAAAAATATCTATTCAGGTCTTCTGCCTATTTTTAAATGAGTTCTTTGTTTTTTGTTTATTGTGTTGTATGAGCTGTTCATATACATATGTATTGGATTTCTCTCTATATATAAATCAAAGACTGTATATTGTCACTCTGCTTATTTAACTTATATGCAGAGTACATCATGTGAAATGCTTGACTGGATGAAGCACAAGCTGAAATCAAGATTGCCAGGAGAAATATCAATAACCTCAGATATGCAGATGATATCACCCTTATGGAAGAAAGTGAAGAAGAACTAAAGAGCCTCTTGATGAAAGTGAAAGAGGAGAGTGAAAGTTGGCTTAAAACTCAACATTCAGAAAACTAAGATCATGGCATCTAGTTCCATCACTTCATGGCAAATACATGGGGAAACAATGGAAACAGTGAGAAACTTTACTTTTTTGGGGAGGCTCCAAAATCACTGCAGATGGTGACTGCAGCCAAGAAATTAAAAGATGCTTACTCCTTGGAAGAAAAACTATGACCAACCTATACAGCATATTAAAAAGCAGAGATATTACTTTGCCAACAAAGGTCCATCTAGTCAAAGCTATTGTTTTTCCAGTAGTCATGTATGGATGTGAGAGTTGGACTATAAATAAAGTTGATCGCTGAAGAATGGATGCTTCTGAACTGTGGTGTTAGAGAAGACTCTTGAGAGTTGCTTGTGCTGCAAGGAGATCCAACCAGTCCATCTAAAAGGAAATCAGTCCTGAATACTCATTGGAAGGACTGATGTTGTAGCTGAAGCTCCAGTACTTTGGCCACCTGATGAGAAGAGCTGACTCATTTGAAAAGACCCTGATGCTGGGAAAGATGGAAGACAGGAGGAGAAGGGGACGACAGAGGATGAGATGGTTAGATGGCATCACTGACTCTATGGACATGAGTTTGAGCAAGCTCCAGGTGTTGGTGATGGACAGGGAGGCCTGAAGTGCTGCAGTCCATGGGGTCGCAAAGAATCAGACATGACTGAGTGAATGAACTGACTGATATTGGATTTTAATCTCCACCCGTCATATCATTTGGAAATATTTTCTCCTATTGAGTAGGTTGTCTTTTCATTTTATTTATGGTTTTCTTTGCTGTTCAAAAATTTTTAAGTTTAACTAGGTGCCATTTGTTTATTTTTGCTTCTATTTCTTTTTCCCGAGGAGACAGATCCAAAAACACACTGCTACAGTTTATGTCAATGAGTGTTCTACCTGTGTTCTCTTCTCTTCTGTGTTCTACTGCTTTATGGTTTCAGGTCTTGCATTTAGTTCTTTAATCCATTTTGATTTTATTTTTTTATATAGTGTTAGAGAATATTTTTATCTCATTCTTTTCCATGTAGCTCTCCATTGGTCCCAGCACCACTTATCGAAGAAACCGACTTTTCTCCTTTGTGTATTCTTGACTCCTTTGTCAGGCTTCCCCTGTGGCTCAGCGGTAAAGAATCTGCCTGCAGTGCAGGAGCTACAGGAGACACACGTTCGATCCCTGGGTCAGGAAGATCCCCTGGAGAAGGGCGTGGCAACCCACTCCAGTATTCTTGCCTGGAGAATCCCATGGACAGGGGAGCCTGGTGGGTTACAGTCCATGGGGTCGCAAAGAGACACAACTGAAGAGACTTAGCACGCACACGTATGCATGCCTCCTTTGTCATAGGTTGACTGACCATAAATGCATAGATTTATTTTTGAATGGTGTATTCTGTTTCATTGATCTATGTGTCTGTTTTGTGCCAATACCATTATGTTTTGATTACTCTAACTTTGTACTATAGTCAAAAGTCAGGGAGAGTGCTACCTCTAGCTTTGTATCTTTTTCTCAGATTGCTTTGGCAATTATGGGTCTTTTGTGGTTCCATATAAGTTTTAGAATTATTTGTTCTAGTTCTGTGAAAAATGTGGTATGTATTTTGATAGGGATGCATTAAATCTATAGATTGCCTTTGGAAATATGGGAATTTTAAAAATATTAATTCTTCAATCCAAGAACACAGGAAATCTATTCATTTCTTTGTATCATATTCAGTTTCTACCATCAATATTTTATGGTTTTCAGAGCATAAGTATCTTACCTCATTGTTTAAGCTTATTCCCATGTATTTTATTTTTTGATGTGATTATGAATGGGATTGTTCCTTAATTTCTCTCTATGATAGTACATTATCATTGTATAGAAAAGCAACAGATTTCTGTATAGTGATCATATCCTGTAAATTTACTGAATTTATTTATTAGTTCTAATTTTTTTTTTTTTTGGTAAAATCTTCAGGGTTTTCTATATATTGTGTCACGTCATCTGCAATTAGCAACAGTTTTACTTTCTCCCTTTCAATTTGGACTAGGACTCCTACCATACAATTGTATTCAGTTACATGCTAGTAAGATTATGCTCAGAATCCTTCAAGCTAGGCTCCAGCAGTACATGAGCCAAGAACTTCCAGACGTACAAACTGGGTTTGGAAAAGGAAGAGGAACCAGAGATCAAACTGCCATCAGTTGTTGGAACATAGATAAAGCAAGGGGATTCCAGAAAACCATCTACTTCTGCTTCATTGACTACGCTAAAGCCTTTGACAGTGTGATCACAGCAAACTGTGAGATATCCTAAAAGAGATGGGAATACCAGACACTTTACCTTTCTCCTGAGAAACCTGTATGTGAGTTAAGAAGCAACATTTCGAACTGGTCATGGAACAACTGGCTGGTTCAAAATTGGGAAAGGAGTATGACAAGGCTGTATATTGTCACCCTGCTTATTTAACTTCTATGAAGACTACATCATGAGAAATGCTGGGCTGGGTGAATCACCTGCTGGATTCAAGATTGCTGAGAGAAATATAAACAACCTCAGATATACAGATAAATACCACTCTAATGACAGAAAGGGAAGAGGAACTAAAGAGCATCTTGATGAGAGTGGAAGAGAAAAGTGAAAAAGCTGACGTAAAACTCAACATTCAAAAAAACTAAGATCATGAAATCAGGTCCCATCACTTCCTGGCAAATAGAAGGGGAAACAATGGCAACAGTGACAAACTTTATTTTCTTGCGTTCCACTGTCACTCTGAATGGTGACTGCAGCCATGAAATTAAAAGATGCTTGCTCCTTGGAAGGAAAACTATGAGAACTCTAGACAATATATTAAAAAACAGAGACATCACTTTGCTGACAAGGATCTGTACAGTTAAAACTCTGAATTTTCTCATAGTCATGTGTGGATGTGAGAGTTGGACCATAAGGCAGGGTAAGTGCCAAAGAATTGATGCTTTCAAATTGTGGTGTTGGAGAAGACTCTCAAGAATCCCTTGGACTGGAATGAGATGAAACTAGTCCATCCTAAAGGAAATCAACCCTGAATACCCATTGGAAGTACTGATGCTGAAGCTGAAGCTCCAGTACTTTGGCCACCTGATGTGAATAACTGATTCATTGAAAAAGACCCTGATGCTTGGAAAGGTTGAAGGCAAAAGGAGAAGGAGACGACAGAGGATGAGATGGTTGGATAGTGTCACTGACTCAGTGAACATGAATTTGAGCAAACTCTGGGGGCTAGTGGAGGGCAGAGGAGCCTGGTGTGCTACAGTCCATGGGGTGGCAATGAGTCAGACATGACTTAGCAACTGAAAAACAACAACAACAGCAATATATTCCTCTCTGGTTGTCAAGCACTTCTGCCAGTACTCAGTTGGTGCTCTGTGAGATCCTCTGCATCTGAAGATATATTCTTAATGCATCCAGGGAGAGATATGTACTCCATGTCCACCTAATCCTCTGCCATCTTGTCTTCCTGACCCACTGGTTTTTTACTAGCATGCTTTTTAGGTTCCATATATTTGTGTTTTTACCACTTTTTCCTGTAATTGATCTGTAGTTTCATATTGTTGTGGTGGGGAGAAAATACTTGATACAATTTCTATCCCCTTAAATTTGTTGAGTTTGTTTTTTGACCTAGTATATGATCTGTCCCAGAGAATATTCCATCTGCACTTGAAAAGAATGTTATTTTGGGGTGTAATTTTCTGAAGATATTCAGTTCAGCTGATATCCTGTGTCATTTAGGACTACTGTTGCCTTATTGATTTTCTGTCTGGATGATCTGTCTATTGCTGTAAGTAATGTTAGAATCCCCTCCTATTATCTTCAGTTTTTTCTTTTATGTCTGTTAATATTTGCTTTATATATTTAGGTGTTTCTGTATTGGGTGCATATATATTAATGAGTGTAATATCTCCTTGTACTTATCCTTTTATCATTATATAACGTGCTTCTTTTTCTTTTGTTATAGACTTTATTTTAAAATCAATTTTGTCTGATATAAGTATTGCTACCCCCACTCTCTTGTCATTTTCATTTTCATGAAATATCTTTTTCCACCCCCTCACTTTTAGTCTATGTTAGTGTTTATTTCTGAATCAGCAGCCCTATGTCTTTTGGGGCATTTAGTCCACTGGAATTTAAAGTCATTATTGAAAGTATGAACTTATTGCCATTTTATTGCCGTTTTTTCCAGTTTTGCAGTTCTTCCCTGTTCTCTTCTTTTAACCTCTTTCCTTGTGGTTTAATGATTTTCTTTATGGGATATGCTTGTTTCCCTTGTGAGTTGTAGGTTTTCAATTTGTGCTTACTGTAGGGTTCATATATGTGGACCTAGAAACTATATCTATTTGTTTTAAACAGGCAGTCATTTAATTTAAAACACATTCTAAAAGGCGTACATTTTTTATTCTATTCCCCCATTCTTTGTATTTTTGATATTATATTTTACATTTTCATGTTTAGTTTTTCAGTTGCGCTTTGTGACCCCATGGACTGCAGCATGCCAGGCTTCCCTGTCCATCACCAACTCCTGGAGCCTACTCAAACTCATGTCCGTTGGGTCAGTGATGCCACCCAACCATCTCATCCTCTGTCATCCCCTTCTCCTCCTGCCTTCAATCTTTCCCAGCATCAGGGTATTTTCTAATGAGTTGGCTCTTCATATCAAGTGGCCAAAGTATCGGAGCGTCAGCTTCAGTATCAATCCTTCCAATGAATATTCAAGATTGATTTCCTTTAGAACTAATTGGTTTGATCTCCTTGCAGTCCAAGGGACTCTCAAGAGTCTTCTCCAACACCACAGTTCAAAAGCACCAATTCTTTGGTTCTTAGCCTTCTTTATAGTCCAACTCTCACCTCCATACATGACTACTGGAAAAACCATAGCTTTGACTAGACAGACCTTTGTTGGCAAAGTAATGTCTCTGCTTTTTATTATGCTGTCTAGGTTGGTCATAGCTTTTCTTCCAAGGAGCAAGTGTCTTTTAATTTCATGGCTACAGTCACCATCTGCAGTGATTTTGAAGCCCCCCAAAATAAAGTCTGTTAGTGTTTCCATTATTTCCTCAACTATTTCCCATGAAGTGATGGAACCGGATGCCATGATCTTAGTTTTTTTAATGTTGAGTTTTATGCCAGCTTTTTCACTCTCCTCTTTCACTTTCATCAAGAGGCTCTTTAGTTTCTCTTCACTTTCTGCCACAAGGATGTTGTCATGTGTGTATCTGAGGTTGTTGATATTTCTCCTGGAAATTTTGATTCCAGCTTGTGCTTCATCCAGCCTGGCATTTCACATGAGGTATTCAACATATAAGTTAAATATTGTCACACTCCACATGACAATATGCAGCCTTTATGTACTCCTTTCCCGATTTGGAACCAGTCCATTGTTCCCTGTCACGTTCTAACTGTTGCTTATCCTACTGATTATTGTAGTTATACTTGATTTTACAAGTTTCTTATCTTGCAGTCTTTGTCCTCGCTCATTTAAGTAGTCAGTCCTTAGCCTTTACTATATATTCCCTTTCCTAGTGGCATTTATCCTTTCCTATGGATACTTCTCCTTATAGCCTTGTATTTTCCACTTGAAGAAAACTCTGACTTTTTTAGGATTGCCTTAGTCTTAATGAACTGTTTTAGTTTTTGCATGTCTGAGAAGGTCTTTATCTCCCCTTTAATTCTAAATGATGACCTTGTTGGATAGAGAATCCTAGGTTGAGGGTTATTCCCTTTCATCTTTTAAAATATATCATGACATTCTTTTCTGGCCTACAAAGTTTCTGCAGAGGAATCAGCTGAGAGCCTTGTGAGGGTTCTGTTGCATATAACACTGTTTTTCTCTTGCTACCTTTGGAATTCTCTCTTTAACTTTTGTCATTTTAATTATGATATGTCTTGGTGTGGATCTGTTTGGGTTTATCTTGTTTGTTACTCTTTGTGCATGCCTGGTAATTTTCTACAGGTTGCCAACGTTGTGAATTTTATGTGCTTGAGTTTTGTTTTATCTTTTAAATAGTCTTTGACTTTTTCCTGAGCGGCAGTTAAATTACTTGGAATCAGTATGATTCTTTTGAGTCTTGCTTTTTAGGTGCACTGGGGCAGACCCAAAGTCAGCCTGTAATACTAATTTAGCCCCACTTCTAAGAAAATGCCGTGCTGAGAACTCCACCTAATTCTGCATGTATTAGAGCGCCTTTCTACTCAGTGTGGTTGAATTAGAGCTATTGTCAGCCCTGTTTGAGTTTTAGACAATGTTTCCCATCTCCTTTCCCTGGCTTTGGGTAGCTTCCTCTCATGTACATGCCCATCAATACTCAGTCAGAATGTGAAGGACTCTCCTTCATATCTCTGGAAATCTTTCTCTGTGCAACTCCCTGTCTATACTCTGACTCACTAATTCTATCTGCTTTCACCTCCTTGAATTATAAACTCTGTCTCCTTAATTCAGAAAGACCTTTGGTCCTATTTGCGTTCCTTTTTGGTTGTTGTTGTTGTTCCAAAGCCTAGAAACTCTTAGGGAAGGACATGGAGGCAATTACACGGCTCACTTTATTTGTTTCATTCCTCTCAGGGACCTCAGGCCTGTGGTGCCAGTTGTCAGATGTTTGAATATCATTGTTTCACATTCCCCCCACCCCTCAATGATTTTTCCTGTTGTTTAAGGCAGAAAGATAAATCTGGTTTATATTTCTGCATCCTGACTGGAATTAGAAGTCTCCTGAAGGGTGAAGTGAAGTGAAATGAAAGTCGCTCAGTTGTGTCCGACTCTTTGCAACCCCGTGGACTATACAGTCCATGGAATTCTCCAGGCCAGAACACTGGAGTGGGTAGCCTTTCCCTTCTCCAGGGGATCTTCCCAACCCAGGGATGGAACCAGGGTCTCCTGTATTGCAGGCGGGTTCTTTACCAACTGAGCTATGAGGCAAACCCCTGAAGGATACCACTCTTTAAAAGTTAAGGCCATTTTATGTGTTATTTCATTTACATCACATGCGTTTTATTATCATAAGTTAGAAAACAGATTCAGAGAGAAAAACTGTCTAATGTTGAAGAATGTTAGAGCAGAGAGGTTGCGAGCATGGCTGAAGAGCTAACACCACGAGTTCAAATACAGACTTCATCACTAATAAGCCATTTAACCACTCTATATTTCTGTTTCAAAATTAATAATAATAATTCCTAATTCATGGATGTATTATATAGAACGGGCTTTCCTGGTAGCTTAGTGGTAAAACAGCAACCCGCCAATGCAGGAGACATGGGTTTGATCCCAGGGTTGGGAATATCTCCTGGAGAAGGAAATGGCAACCTCCTCCAGTATTCTTGCCTGGGAAATCCCATGGACAGGAGAGCAAGGCTGGCTACAATCCATGAGGTCAGTAAAGAGGTGGACATGACTTAGTGACTAAACAACAAAATTATGTAAAATGTGTCATCTAATATATATCAGGTGCTCAGAACAGTGCCTGGCAAATACTGAATTCTCAGTGAATGTTCAGTTCGGTCCAGTCGTGTGTGACTCTTTGTGACCCCATGGACTGCAGCACGCCAGCCTTGCCTGTTCATTACTAACTCCCGGAGCGTACTCAAACGCATGTCCATTGAGTCGGTGATGCCATCCAACCATCTCATCCTGTGTCATCCCCTTCTCCTCCCGCCTTTAATCTTTCCCAGCGTCAGGGTCTTTTCAAATGAGTGAATTTGAAAAGTGAATGTTAGTTATTGTTATTTTCAAAGTCACACGGTCTGTGGTGAAATAGGATCTAAAATGGGGTCTCTGAAGCTCTTCAATGCACATGGTTTGTATTATTTCCTGTTGGTTCTGAAATAGTGAGCCTTATTGATGTTCTCAAATCTTAGCTGATGGAATCTGTTGAAAACATATACATTAACTGTATTGACTTAGGTTCCTATGTATTCAAAACCATAGAGCTAGCTGTTTATGATATAAAGTTACCCCCTAGTGATTCAAATTAATTTAGGGGCAGTCATTAGGTCTGGGAATATAAAAATTAATTGAAGCATTCCTGATATCTGCTGCCTATTGTAGGTCAATACCTTGGTAAATCTGTAAGCAAATGGTGCAAGAATCATTGGTACATCATTTTTTCTCTCCTTTTCCACTTCAGGCCACTCTCTTGCCATATATCCACACTGTACCAATTCAACTCAAATTCAGCTCACAGCCCGTGCAAATATTTTGGATGGCACCCTTGCCTGAATCACAATGCCCATGGGGGCTGGCATGTTTCTGTAATTTCCTTTCAGGTTCAAAAGTCTGTGAAGGACTATTTTAATGAAAGATTAATCTCTTTCAGGAGGCATGATTCTATTTAGATATCTTGAGAACATAGTGAAAATAACATTGGACCATTTTTCTTTATTCAAAGGAGAGATAGAGAGAGAAGAGAGAGGGAAGGTGAGGGTGGAGGGAGCCAGAGAGAATAAGCCTTCAAGCAAGCTGGTGGGCTGGTGAGCCATGGAACAGAAAGACATGATCAACTAGAAACTTCCATCATATCTAAATGTTTAAAAGAAACAAAATATTCAGAGTACCTCAAAAATGTTGGAAACATCTACAGAAGCCCCCAGTATTCGAAAGAAGGTAAATAGTTAGGGGATTGATGATCTTTGCCCTTATTTTTTCAACAATTATCTACATTGGTAAGCTCTTAAAATGTCTATTCATCCTTACCAACATGGCCTTCACTTCTTAGAATTCATCTCAATTAATGTGGCTCTCCTGTCAACATAGTATTTTTTTAAGGCCAATCTGTTTTTCTTATAATCTGGGGTCAATTCAGGCCTTCAAGGGTTTAGTGGACCTAATTTTTTAAATTTAATCTCTTCATCCCTTTTGTGTCTCTGTCATTTCCCTTTATGATTACATCCGATTGGAATTTCTTCACTTTAATTATAAGTCACTAGTGTTCTTCACAACTTGCTCCCCAAGCGCTGAAGAGCAGCTGATGGTTCCAGGAGGCAGGGGGTTGGTGAGAGGCCCTCTCTGTGCTGAGAAGTTGTGTCAGGAATGTCCTGTGTTTAAATGTAAGTTCCTTTGTTTATCTGCAATTGCATGACTGACCTTAGCTAAGTAAAACCCGATGAAAGAGAAGGAAGACTCTCATCACCATCCACTTTTTGTTTTCTTGGCCCACTGAGTATGTTTTCCCAAGTTTCTGGCATTTCATGTAAAAATTTATTTGGAACAATTTTTTTGTGTTTAAAAACAAATGCATTATACTCTCCTTTGGGTTTTGCTGACAAAGCTTTACAAAATGGTTAACTGTGATGTAAGAACAAAATTTTGTGTTTTAAATTATTTCCCTTTTGCAATGGTGGAAGAGATGGTGTCTTAAACAATCAAACTCGTAAACTTCAATGAAAAGTGTGCTTCAAAAGCATCGGTGAACAGTGTAGTTTCTTCTGTTGAAACTTGGGATCATAAAGCCATTTAACCTTGATTCAAAAAGAAAGTCTTGTTTGATTGTTTTACTTTTCCGGGGACCTACTCAGAAGTGAAGTAATTCATTCCCCAGAAACCAATCAATGCTTGTGCAGGCGGAGGTCGCCAAGCAAATTGACGCAAAGTGCTACGTCATGTAACTTTATCCGCCGTGAGACTTCCGAGAACATAATATGCTGCCTACAGTCACCACCCATTCTCAGGGGAGTGCTTCACCACACAATTGAAGTAGAAGTCATTAAATTGTAAATGCCATCATATAGACACAGAAAGGATTGGTTAAAACATGCCAAACATTCTCAAGGTTTACCGTGTTTCCGCAGTCTTTCTTACAGAGCGCGTTTTAGCTTTTCAGATGGGTACAAAACATAAAGGAGGTTTGAGTAAATGGATGCAGAAAATAAAAGATCTTGTAATAGCAGTTTGTAACCTCATAAAGAAAGTTGCTATGTTGAATGTGTATTTATTTGCATTTCCCTATTGGTGTTCTACATTTACTTAGGGTAGTGGTGAGCTGGAGCCTTCTAGTGCCAGAATGCCAAAATTTATTTAGTGTTTATAGCAGCAATTCTCAACCTTGTCTGGGCATTTGAATACCTTTTGAACTTAAAAAAAAAAAAAATTCAGGTGTCTGAGCCCTACCCAAAACCTACTGAAAACAAATCTTTAGAGGTGAGGCCTAGGGATTTGATTTAAAGCTCCATTAGTGATTCTTATATACATCTAAGATTGAGAATTACACCTGCACTTAAATTTTTCTTTTCGTTTTTATTTTGAGCAGTTCCATGCTTCTTCCCATACAGTATAGAATTATTAGAGTAGTCCAGTTAGTAGTCAGTTTGAGAGATTCCAAATATCCAGGTATATATATATATTTTCAAATAGTGATTTTGAGAATTTTATTTTGAGAACTTCTCTCCTTTTCTTTCTTCAATCTTTTGTGCTAAAATAAACAAAAATAATCATTGTTGTTGCTGTTGTTCAGTCACTAAGTCACTCTGCGATCCCATTGACTGTGGCACACCAGGCTCCTCTTTCCCTCACTATCTCCAGGAATTTGCTTGAACTCATGTCCATTGAGTTGGAGATGCTGTCTGACCATCTCATCCTCTGTCGCTCCCTTCGTTTTTTGCTGTCAATCTTTCCCATCATCAGGGTCTGTTCCAATAATCATTACTATCATTCTTTATTGAGAGTCCACTTTATCCAACACCATACTGCCTTTTTTATTTACTATCTTATTTAATCTTCACATTTATCCTACAAAGTAATAGCAGCAACAAGGCAAAAGCCAGAATTTAAACTGATGCCCATGTGGTTTCAAAATTTGTTCTTTTTTTATACCATCCCCTTCTCGCCTCATTTCTTTTCACCTTTCCTACCCTTTGCCTCTCAGCTCCTGTTACCTTTAGTTTTTGTCTTGTTTTCATTACCTTTCCATGCCATAAGATATCTGTCTTGAAAATGAGAGAGAAATTTCTGTGAGAGTCTCACAAAAATTCTTGGTAACAGTGATTGCCTCACTCTTATAAATATTTCCACTTAGAGGAGTTCTCATAGTCACTGATTTGACAAACATTGGTTTGGTATCCTTTGACTAATGGAAATATTTATATTTTTTGACTGCTTCATTTTAAAGAATGTCCTGGGATTTGCTCAAGAGAATATAAAAACCTGCTGTCCCTGTTTCCATTTCCAGACCCAGACATGACCCTAGTACTTTGAAGCATCTGCTTTTAATTTTGCATATTTTCTATCTTAAAGGTCATCTTTCTTAACTAGGTTTAAAGTAACTCAACAAACTAAACATGGGAGATAAAGGTAATGAGGCAATGACTCTGGTTAAAAAGTGGTAGAAATTGCAGAACTATCCCCCTGGGATATTGAAGAGCTCTGTAACCTGGTCTTTGGTGGAGTCATGTAGATGGCCTCCTATTCATGGCCTTCCACCTGTACACGCCATGGGCCCCAGAGCATCTAGCTTCTCATCCACCGGTGCTTCTCAAATCCCACCAAAAAAATGCATCATTGTGTAATCCTTTCTCCTCTAATCCACTTACTTTCCTCTCTAGGTTTGGGCGATGGGGAAAATGGCTATGGCTTAAAACTACTAGGTAAAGTAAGGAGAGAATATAAAAACTGATAGGAGTAATGGGGAAAAGCTTTGACTTTCACTATGGGGTTGAGGTGGGCATATACATGAGTGGTCAGATTCCATGTGATATATTTTAGCATTTGGATAAAAGTTGTAGAGGAGACTAGTTCTAAATTCAGGGAGTGCAGAGATGAACAAGTTTTCTTGATCAGTTTCAGAACTGAAGAAATTGACCTAGTTGGCAAGGATTAACTACTCCTGCCTAGCAAAATATATTGTACATAGCTGATGCTCACTAAATATTTGTCAACTGAGTATGCAACCAAAGAAGAGTAGAAGGATATGTTAGCACCAGAGCAATGATGTGGAGCCAGAAACATCCATTTCTGCCCTGAAGACCATGTGTGGCCTTTCCTTCTCTAGAGGTTCTGCTTCTTCTTCTTCTTCTCCTCCAAAATGAGGGTTGTTGTGACAGCTACCTCATAGGTAGGGTTAAATAAAATACTCTATGTGAAAGTACTTTGTAAATTAATGGTGGTGAGTAATCAATTAAGGAAACAGGAGAACTCTGACATCACAGATATAATAGTGTGGATTTAACTAAATGTTTGGTACAGAGTTATCAAAGATAAGTTAATAGGGGCTTCCCTGGAGGCTCAGCTGGTAAAGAATCTGCCTGAAATGCGCAAGACCTGGGTTTGATCCCTGGGCAGGAGAGATCCCCTGGAGGAGGGAATGGCAACCTACTCCAGTAATTCTTGCCTGGAGAATCCCTATGGACAGAGGAGCCTGGCGGTCTACAGTTCATGGGGTCACAAAGAGTTGGACATAAGTGAATGACTAAGCACAGCACACACTAGGGATAAAGTTATACAGGGGGCTTCCCAGGTGATGCTAGTGGTAAAGAACCTGCCCGCCGATGCAGGTTAGATGTAAGAGCCATGAGTTCAGTCCCTGGGTCAGTAAGATCTCCCGGAGGAGGGCATGGCAACCCACTCCAGTATTCTTGCTTGGAGAATCCCGTGGACAGAGGAGTCTGCAAGATGCAGTCCATAGGGTCGCGCAGAGTCAGACACAACTGAAGTGACTTAGCACACAAGCATGCAAAATTATATAGACTATGCATGTTTGAACCTAGAATTTCTTAAGACAGAAACTCTGATTTAAGGTAGATAATTGATTCAGGGCAAGGATCCTCTCTTATTAATACTTATAGTTCACGTTCTAGCACAGAACATGGAATAGAAGTTCAGTGCACATTTGAGGAACAGATGGATAGGTGAACAGATGGTTGTGTGGCTACATAGCTCTGTAGTCATTTTTGTTTTAAAAATAGAAAAGCATTTTTTGATATTCCCTTTAGCTCAGCCCAGTACAGTTTCAAATGAAAACCAACATTACAACTTTTACTAAACGTTTCGGTGAGACATGCAGCATTTTACCTCATCTTTTAGAAAAACAGATGATGTCTTGAAATACTGCTGAGAGAACAAGGCTTGTTCTGTGTGATTGGAAACCACATTTTCTGAATTAGTATTATAGTCAACTGATGAGACCCAGCCAACTGTTAAATGATTATTAGCACAGAAAAAGAGGTAGAAAGACTGTGCTATCCACCCTTCTTCTCAAATGCCAGAATGTGCACAGTGGTGCTTGCTGGTGATGAGAACCAATATCCTTGTTAGGCACTGGGGTCAGAGGAAGGAAGGGATCCCTTTGGGGAACCAGCTTCATCCAAAATTAGAGACAATTATGAATGAGATGTTTACTTTATGTGCCAAGATTCATTTGAACCTATCAGAGTTTTGAAAGCACTGATTTGTCCTATCTCACAATTTGTGAGTTCATTTCTATAGGTTTGAGTTTTGGGGCCCTTACATTTTTCACATTAACATCTTGCGCAGAGAAGAATTCTGTATGTTTGTAGATATCCATCCAAACTACTGGTGAATTCAACCAAGTAGCTGTTTGGTTTCACGAACTTGTTTTAATAGTTTGAAATCCCCTGTTAGGAAGCAGGACACAAAAATTTGACCCCTGGAGGTTAACAAGAGAGACATGAAGCTCTGTGATAATAATTCAGTTCCTGTTATCGCTCCCGTAGGGGAACTTTCTTGGGATATGAGAATTCATCAAGTTTAAGCCGATGCCAGCGAAATAGGATGCTTCCTGGTGACTAGACAACCAATCTTCAGCCATAAAATCATGATTATAATGCCCGTGTGCAAAGGAGAGAAAGACCTGAGGCTCTGGGTGGGAGAGAATGGCTCAGGCCATAAATATTACCTGTCGTCAAATCGGTGTTATCTAGGCTTAGCAGGGTAAAAACTCACTCCTCTCCATTTTTCTGTCTTCAAGACCTTAAAGGGTACTGAGAGCAAATAGGTTACCTTATGATATTATCCCTGGATCAGGAAGATCCCCTGGAGAAAGGGATGGCTGCCAGTGCAGTATTCTTGGCTGGAGAATTCCAAGGACAGAGGAGCCTGGAGGACTACAGTTCACGGGGTTGCAAAGAACTGGACACGACTGAGTGACTAACACTTTCACTTTTTCATGATATTATTAGGTGAAGTGTGGATTTGAAAGTCTCTTTACTATTTATTTATCTATTAGCAAATGTTTATTTACCAGATGCTATTTGCCAAGTATTATTCTAGGTGCTTGTGTTACACAGATAACACAACAAAACCCCTGTCTGTATGAAGATTACATTATGGTGGAGAAGATCAACAGTGATCAATCAACCAGATAAGCATGGGTCAGATAAAGGTAACTATGGTGAAGAAAAATAGAGATGTGAACCAGCACAGATTGAGGAGGTCATTTTATTTATTTATTTTTAACTTTTAATTTTATATTGGATTATAGCCAATGAACAGTGTTGTGTAGTTTCAGATGGATAGAAAGGGATTCAGTTATACATATACATGCATCCATTCTCCCCCAAACTCCAGGGGAGGTCATTTTAAAGGAAGTGGGCAATTACTTCTTGGCCTTTCGGCTAAGGTCAAATCTAAAGGAAGTGGTCAAGGAGTTGACACGGGAGGAGAGAGCTGAACGAGATGAAGGCTGGTATGGGGGAGGGTCTGGGAAAAAGGTGAGAAGCCTTGAGATAGGATCAAGCCTAGGTTCTTAGAGAAGCAGAAAGGAAGGTAAGAGAAGACTAGAAGCAAGAATGAGGGATGCCCATGTAGATCACAGTTAGAATTTAGATTCTATTCTAAGTGCAGTGAGAAGATAGCAAATAATTTTTAGCAAGTGGGCAATATGATTGGATTTGCATTTATTTACCAGAATATAATTGCTTTACAATGTTGTGTTAGCTTCTGCTGTATGACAAAGTAAGTCAGCTATATATACACATATATCACCTTCCTCTTGGACTTCCCTCCCATACCCCACTCCCCTCCGCCGTCCCATCCCAGCCCTCTATCTAGGTCATCACGGAGCACTGAGCTGAGCTCCCCACAGTACGTAGCAGGTTCCTACTAGCTATTTTACACATGGTAGTGTATTTATCTTTCTGCTGCCATACAAAGACTAACCTTCTTGGGGGCAGTCGCACTTGGAAGCAAGGAGACCAGTTATCTCCTCTCATGATCTCTGGCTAACGAAGAGGATGAGTTCTATGTGAAACAGATCGTCAGTCCAGGTTTGATGCATGAGACAGGGCACTCAGGGCCGGTGCACTGGGATGACCCTGGGGGATGGGATGGGGAGGGAGGGAGGTGGGAGGAGGGTTCAGGATGAGGGACACATGTGCACCCATGGCTGATTCATGTCAGTGTATGGAAAAAACACTACAATATTGTAAAGCAATTAGCCTCCAATTAAAATAAATTAATTAATTAAATTAAAAAAAAGAGGATGAGTTCCTCAGGGACAGAGAATACATTTCTACATATAATTGTTTCCAGGGCTTTGCCCTATCCTGGTGCTTCACAGGCCTGTGGTAAGCATTGACTATATCCTAGAAGAGCAACTAAAGGAGATTTCTAACCTAGAGTGGGGCAGAAATACTTCAGCCTTGTGACTTGTGACCCTTCTCACAGACGTGTCTCTGCATTGTCTCCCCCCTACCATGAAGGGTGAATCAAGTCCCTTCTGTTTTCTCGAGTCTCCTAAATGATTCCTTGGAATTATGGGAACATAATTGTAATAATGGCTATATAGTCCTTGCAGGGAAATACTGGGGAGCTGTGAAAGAACTGCCTGAAGTGAGGATGAGGAGGAGTTTGAGCCATACAGAAAGTGTGACTTGAAGCTACAGAGATCAAGACTAGACAGGTCAGAAGGTTAATCTGTTGTCTGACTTCAAAGACACTTTGTGGATTTAAACCATGGAAGCATTAAGATCTTCTTTCCCCCCTTGTCAGGATAAAATGTATTCCATAGGGTCAGTGAGCGTTGGGTAAGAAATAGGTCTTTCTTCTTCGATGGGTCCCTCTGGAGACGTGTCTGGACCTGTGTTAGAAAATCACCCTTTCCTAGCTAAGTAAAAGAGACAACTCTGTGCAAGCCTCCTCCTCATAATTTTGACTTGTGGGTGTCAGGTAAGTCTGTGAGCTCCCGCCCTTGTTATAAACACTGACTCCAGAAGAGGCGAACATTCTTAATTTTTACAGTCATGATGCAGTCATGCCTTGAGAGCGTCTGAAAAGTGCTGTAGGAGCACAAAGCATTATTACTATCATTATGGCAGTAATGACTATGATTATAATACAGTTAGGGGGAGCTGAGGAGGAAAGGCAGTTAAAGGTGAGTAAGCTTTACCGTCTGTATCTGAGTGAGATGTGCAGTGTTAAAAACTTGTGGTGTGTGTGGGGGCGTGGGCACAAGGAGGCATCATTGGGTACTGAGATATCATTGCTGCCCTCAAGTTTAGTGAACCTGTGTTCAGAAAACATCATTGCATGCCTCTACTTAAATCCTAGAGTCCAGTTTTGCTTTAATAATATGTTGATATGAAATATGATTTTCCTGTGTGTCACTCGGGGCGTGATGGTGATCTCAGAAATTCTGGATGCAGCAAGAGTTTGTGATATAAAGTATTTATTTCAGCTATTGCTCTAACTGTGACAGGGAATAAGAAGATTTGAACAGAAGGTCTGTAGTCTGGCTTCTTTGTCATTTCGTATGTTTTCTCCACTTCCTTTCGGGATCTCCATTTTTGGGAACCTGTGATTCTGAAAAACTACTGGTTACTCATCTGGCAAGCATTTAGGGAGTGTCTATTAAACATCATACCTAGTGTTAGCTTGTAGGATTAATGAGATAAATATGATGATTTGTTCCCTGCTTTCAAGGTTTTACAGGTGAGTGAGGGAGTCAGACAAGAATATCAATGGGTTTGATGTGTTAAGTTCAAGCTCACCAATTGCTCAAATACTTTGATCAAATTTGCGCCTTAGGCACCTCTCCCTGGGGTCAGTGTGAATTTAAGTGGGCTGCATTGGAAGCAGGAGTCTAATCATGCCCTTTGCAGAGGTATAGCTGAGAGATAAATGCCTGACTCTCATGTCTTTTGAAAGATTTTTCACCTCTGAAAACCAAATACTTGGCATTATTTATCATGAGATGAGGTGGGGAAAAGGACTATTTTGTAGGATTCTGATAATTTGTGTGGCTGGAACATTGAGTTCCCCAATTGCGTGGCCTGGCTGTGAGCCGAAAAGGACAGTGATCATCTCTGCAGGGGTGAAAAATGCCTGCACATTTCCTCTGAGTTTGAGGGATTCGGGGCAGTTGAGGACTTGTTTAGTCACTCAGTCATGTCTGACTCTTTTGTGACCCCATGGACTGTAGCCCACCAGGCTCCTCTGTCCTTGGGATTTTTCAGGCAAGAATACTGGAGTGAGTTGCCAGTTCCTGCTCCAGGGGATCTTCCTGACCCAGGGGTCAAACCTGCATCTCCTGCATTGGTAGGTGGATTCTTTAGCACTGAGCCACTGGGAACTGAGGACTTGACTTACTCAGAAGTGTATTGTGAGCAGTTGTCATAAAAGGCTAGGGTTACATGTGACATTTTGGACATGGTCCTACCTATTGCCCAAGAGAGTGTGCACGATAACAGTGACCAAAATTATTGCCTCTTTTATATCAGAGTGGATTGCTTAGAGGAATTTTAGAAACGTTCTTTTGGAATTTGAGGATTATTTGGTGGGGAGGAGAGAGAGAGGGGAGAGAGGGAGTAGAGAGAGACCAACTCAGAGAGACTACATCTATTACCTTTACTGTGGTAGATGCAGTGTATTTTGGAAGAAGATGCTGGTTGTTCGTTTCAGGTACAGGTTCGGGTAAAACTCCCAGGGCTATATGAAATATGCTCTATAATTTCTTCCCTATCTTGAGAAAGCTATAAACCCATGATTTTTAAGATAAAGAAGATCACTGTTTTGAGTTTATAAGTTTGAAAGGCTGAGTTTGACTTTGTGTCACTGGGAAAACTATAACCACTATGAATGAATGATGCAGAGTATGTTCACAGGGGTTGCGTTTTACCCACTTTGGAATCAAACAGCTTTGGGAACTTCTGGAACTTTGTTTGCATGCAAATATTTGCTGTTAATTACAAAAGAGGCTTAACTGAAGTCAGCCTAACTTCACACCAAACCTGAGTTATAAAATTAGAGAACTGTTTCCATTCCCTCTGAGAGAACAGAAAAGAGGAATGACTTTAAACTGAATCAGGACAGATAAAGCCAGCAGGGCTCTTTCTTAGTACGAGTAATATAAGAAACAAACAGCAGAAGACTGATATCAAATCATCAAGAAAAATATCTTGATGGCCATTTTAATGAAACCTTGAAGTAGCCTACCTAGGTTTTGCCCAACTGTTCTAACAGTTTTGATAAGATCAGACTCTGCCACCTTTGAAGTGTTCTCGCCGATGTGGGGAAGGGACTAGATAAGCTCCATAAATTCTGTATTAATCTATCGTTACATGTAATTGTAAGTTACCTTTGAATTAATAGCATTTGCTACATGGACCATTGTTGAATTTAAAGGTGATACTCATCTATTGCTTCTAAGTAAGAAAACTCTTTCTAAATTTGTCAGAAAGCATCTTTATATGGCTGAATCATGTTGATATATGGCAGAAACCAGCCCAATATTGTAAATCAATTATCCTCCAATTAAAGACAAATAAATGAAAAAGGAAGCATCTTTACCAGAAGCAGAAATAACATGGGGACACACTCCAGGATGTGAAATCACTCCCTTTTACAGTTACACAGATGATTTTTACAGCTTCAAAAGAAATAAAAAATGGTCCCCCATTAAGATGCCTTAAGTGTAATTGGATTACTATTTATTCATACCTTCTTACGGGAGGCCCAATACTAAGTGTTTTCATACGCACCATCATATTACATCATATTGTATTTTATTTTCATTTGTGATTATTTTTAAATTTTTGGCCACACCCTGCGGCATGTGGGTGGGACCTTACTTCCCCAACCAGGAGTCAAACGTGCACCCCCTGCATTGGAAGTTCGAGTCTTAACCACTGAAACGACATCATATTATGTTAGGTGAGGAAACGGGTATAAGAGACTAGTAAATTGTTACTTTTTTTCTAGGGACACAGAGATAAAATGTGGCAGAACTAAGACCTGAAGCTCTGACTTTATGGTTCAAGGCCCTTTGCTGTGCATTGTGGTCTTCTGCTCTCACTGACATACTGCTGACAACTCTCTGGCCGGCAGGCAAATCAAGCCCCAGGCAATGTCTCTGTCCCCCACACCACCTTCAACCCTCTTCCACCCCAAGCTAAGTTCTATCCTAGTCATTTGAACATTTCTACCTCTGCCTTCTAGCTTCAGCTGTTATCTGCATCCACACCCAGTGTTGAGAGAAGAACTCCAGGATCCTCTTAAACTTTCTGAAATTTTGGTTTCAGAGGCCTTCCTAATACACCCTCTGCTGTAGTGTTCAGAGGCATGCTATAAAGAATCTGTTATTTCTAACACCCAAATATTTCTCAGATTGGTCAAATTTCCTCTATTACCACGTTTTCAGCCCTAGCTCAAGCCACCATTTTGGAAGAGGCAAGAGTCTGAACTATTGCAAAAGTTTTCTCATACTGTGCTCTTCAGAGCGTCGTCTGAGGACCACTATCTTTCAGATCAGACTGTCACCCAGGAGTTTATTATAAATGCAGAATTTCATGCCTTGCCTTAGAGAATCAGAATCTGCATTTGAACAAAATTCCCAAATCCTTGTGTTTAAAGTTAGAGTCATTGTTCTTATAGACTTCACCATATGAATTTCTATTTTAATTTTTTTTTTAAGTTTTTCATCGTTTTCTTTTTAAAATTATTTTTTGATGTGGGCCACTTTAAAAGTCTTTGTAGGATTTGCTACAGTATTGCTTATGTGTTGTGTTTTGGTGTTTTGGCTGTGAGGTCTGTGGGATCTTAGCTTCCTGACCAGGGATTGAACCTGCCCTCTCTGCACTGGAAGGCGAAGTCTTAACCACTAGACCACCAGGGAAGTCCTCTGAGCTTTTAAAATGGATATGCATTCATACTCATTTCTTTACTTTAAGTCCTTAATGTATTCCTATCTTACTTATAACAAAGCCCAAACTCCTTACAATAACCTCTAAAGTAATTGGAGATCTAATTCTTATCTACTCCCAGGTATACTGACTTTCTTTCAGCTCCTAAAACCCACCAAGCTTCTACCCACAAGACTTACCCACGTTATTTCCTCTACCCAGAGCACTCCTCTCCTGCTTTTGGATTGATAATTAGTTTTCTTTCTTTTGCCTCAGTTTAAATATCACATCTCAGGGAAAATTCACCTGAGAACTTTAGGTTTATCCAATTTTTCTATATTATAACCATGCTGTTTTCCTTTAGAACATATATCTCAGTTTATCATATTATTAATTTTTCCCAACAATTGTCCATTTTCCCTCCAGGACTATATAAGGGTGAGTACGTAAGTGTTTTCCTAGCATTTGACACAGTGATTAGCACAGAGAACATACTCTATAGATGTCTGTGAAAAAATGAATAAGCATACTGCTGTCACACACATGTGTGTGTGCCTGCTCAGTCGTGTCTGACTCTTTGCTACCTATGGACTGCAGCTCACCAGGCTCCTCCAGGAAATTTTCCAGGCAAGAATGCTGAAGTGGTTGCCATTTCCTGCTCCAAGGGATCTTCCCAACCCAGGGAATGCTTCTGGATTAATTTTTTCAGGAGTATATAATTCAGGAAAGTTTGTTAGCATTTATAATTAATGAAATTGCTATTTTTCTTTGTAGTTTTACCTGAATTATGTCAATTATGTATGTTAACTATACATATTCTGTAAGGCTTTCCTAATACTGATTTGTAGCATTACCAGGAAAGTGATTTTCATTTCTAAGCTGTTTGTAAATATGAACTAGTTCTCATTTACCTACTATAACCAACACATATTGCTCTTACACCAAATGTCCAGCCATCTCCTTAGTGGAAGCCAGAGAAGGTTGTCAACAAGTATAATTGCTTTGGGCTAGAGTTGATATTGAACATATTGAACAAATATTCTTTCTTTCTGCTTTCTTTTTATTTTTTTAGAAGAGAGTGCAGAAAAGGAGACATGGAAGAGTTCAAGGGCTGATGTCTTGAAATATTAGGCTGTAACTGATGGCTACTCCAGGGTCAGAAAAAGAAAACTCCCTTGTGATATAATGTTGCACAATTGCATAAAGCAGATGTGTAATAAAGGCCTATGTCTTTCCCTGAAACATCTGGCATTACTCATCATGAGAAGCAGGTGCATAGGTTGGACAAGACCACATATCTGTTCCAGGATGACACATTTCTGTTGTTTCTGGGTTGCATTTGAATTTTCTTTGGCTCCTGTCAACCCAAGCACGTTAATGATCAAAGTGATAACACAGAGAAAGATTGCCTAAGAAAAAGAGTAAACAAGGAGACTGCTTTTTCTGGCATCATGAGACTTTGAGTTTCAGAAAAATTAGTAAGCCACCCTATGACTGACATCCCATGGCGGTCCAGATACAAGGCTTGTATACTTGTTGTGACAGGTTGAATCATGACTTCCATGGATGGGGCCTGTCTCCAAAAGGAGGGTTTGCCAGCTGGTTAGTCTTTGTTAGGTCTTAGCCAAACATGGGTCAAGGTGTCATAAAGTGTACTGAATTGTACCCTTCTCCTCACTTAAGCCACGCTGTCTCATCGGACAAGGATTTGTGAAAGTATTGGAAAAACGTTTACAAGTGTATAAAACTTCAGCCAGGGTACATCTTGTAAAAATTGACTTATTAAGAGAATATGGTGCAATCACCTGTCTTGTTATGCCTTTTTCCCTTGCTTTACTCTCACGTGGAATTAAATCACCTATCGTTAGATTTCCAGGATGAAAACCATCTGGTTATTCAGGTCCATGCATACTGCTTGGATTGTGATCTCTCTCTGAATTCCATGCGGTTTGGCTAGGACTTGTTCATATTTGCGGTTCTGATAATGGCAGTGTTTCTCAAGGTGTGGTGTTTGATTATCTGCTTCAGAATTACCTGGCACGCTTGTGGAATGCATCAATCTCTGGGGCTGCCCCTACTGATCTACTGAATCAGCATCTCTGACATAAAGTTTGAAAGTTGATGTTTTCAACAGGTTCCACATGATCCGAGTGAATTCTAATGTTTGAGAACCACTAGTCGTGTTGAAGTTAAGTTTGCTTTTTTTGATTATTTTCTCATAGGCTTTAAATAGACTTGGAGGTTAAAATAGTCAACTTTGAAAGTAAGGATGTCATGGATCAGCTTAACCTTACAACTCGGTTTTGGCTATGATACTAAAGAAGATTATCCTATAGTTAACCTTTAGAAGTGTGAGTGTATGAGTCATACCCCAAAGTGATTGGGACAAAGGCTTATATTCAGGGACAGTTTACATGGTTTGGAGTGTGTGTGTTTGTGCATGTGTGCATATATGTGTAGAAGAGAGTGGAGTTAATTGAGGGTCTGTTTTGGATGAGAACTTTATCTTACTTCTTCTTGTCCCAGGTCAAATATATATGGAATAGAAGAACTAAGAGGAATTTGTCTTTTGGATTTTTCCCTTAGTGAAATGTTTTAAAGAAATGTTTTCTTTTTTAGTTTTGCAAAAGAATAGATATACACTATAACTAAATTCTTTTCCTGACTCTTTTTTTTTTAACTCTGTAGTGCAGAGAGACAAAAACTATCATTTAAAAACCATTTGAGATGTTTTAATTCTCACTTGGAGACATAATCTTTGTTTCCTAGAAACATCTATTGAATTGTAAAATATGAATAGAAAATACACAAACTGAACTTCGTCATGTAACCAGTACTGAGATTAAGAAACAAAACCTCACTGACACCCCAAAGTTGCTCTTGCCCCTAATTCTGGTCACTTATACTTCCCAAGAGAAGAAATTTTCCTGATGATTAGAACTTATCTTGTTTCTAATAAAGATCTAATCATTTACTTATCTTTTGTAATTATTAGTCTTTCTCCACATATTGGAATCTGTAACACCTTGATGATCAATATTAATTCAATCTGAACTTTTTCTGGCTAAATATTGACGTTAAGAAACCCACACCATTCTGTAAAGCAATTATCCTTCAATTAAAAAATAAACTGAAAATTAAAAAAAAAACCTTTTCCCTTTACTAATTTATAATTCTAGAAGTCGTCTTTCATTAAGTGAAATTCTTTAAGTTCACATGGAATCATTTCTGTTTACTCCATGTTTTGATTCTAATCTGAAATGTACAAATTAAAGTTTCAGGGTAGATGTAGGTATGTAGTAAATATTAATTATGGAATACTCAGGACGATTATTTGAACTACATCAATTTAAAACAAGTGGTTAACATTTTTTCCATTTTATCCAATGGGAAAATTTGGTCAATAAGCAAACCAACTGATTGCATATAATGGATTTAGTGCAATAGTTTACTGGGACTAGAGATAATTCAATAGAAGTTGACATTTTACTGTTTTGGGGAGGTACAAATGAAATGAAATATAGAGCTGTTAGGGACTTCACATGATTATCTCTTTTAGTCATAAATCAGGCTCAGCAAGGGGCAAGCCTACTTACTGTCTGTAGATTTAAAAGAAAGGTGTCATGTTGATGTGAGAACATTCTACTTGAAGTCTGCAACCTTCTGTGACCAAAGGGAAGTCATATAACTTCACTAAACATCAGTCTGCAAATCTGTAAAATGAGAATAATAATATTTTCTTTACAAAATTGTAGCAAGACATAGATAAGATTAGTGTTCATAACTGTCTAAGCAAACAGTTGAACATAGTAACCAGTCAGTCACTGTGAGTTTCTCTCGCTCAGCAGGGCATTTCCAAAGAAATTTCACATGGGAGGAGTATTCTAGTAAAAATCAGGCCATACTATATCCTTCCCCATACGTTTCTTTCTACTTATTTATTGGTCTATCTATCTATCTAAAACCAATGCATGCTAATTACTTACAAATTTGGAGATCCAGTTCAGTTAAGTCACTCAGTCATGTCTGACTCTTTGCGACCCCATGAACTGCAGCACACCAGGCCTCCCTGTTCATCACCAACTCCGAGAGCTTGCTCAAACTCATGTCCATCAAGTCAGTGATGCCATCCAACCATCTCATCCTCTGTTGTCCCCTTCTTCTCCCGCCTTCAATCTTTCCCAGCATCAGGGTCTTTTCCAATGAGTCAGTTCTTTGAATCAGGTGGCCAAAGTATTGGAGTTTCAGCTTCAGCATCAGTCCTTCCAATGAACACCCAGGACTGATCTCCTTCAGGATGGACTGGTTGCATCTCCTTGCAGTCCAAGGGACTCTCAAGAGTCTTCTCCAGCACCACAGTTCAAAAGCATCAATTCTTTGGCATTCAGCTTTCTTTATAGTCCAACTCTCACATTCATACATGACTACAGTAAAAGCCATAGCTTTGACCAGACAGACCTTTGTTGGCAAAATAATGTCTCTGCTTTTTAATGTGCTGTCTAGGTTGATCATAGCTTTTCTTCCAAGGAGCAAGTGTCTCCTAATTTCATGGCTGCAATCACCATGTGCAGTGATTTTGGAGCCCAAAAAAATAAAGTCTGACACTGTTTCCACTGTTTCCCCATATATTTGCCATGAAGTGATGAGACTGGATGCCATGATCTTAGTTTTCTGAATGTGGAGCTTTAATCCAACTTTTTCACTCTCCTCTTTCACTTTCATCAAGAGGCTCTTTAGTTCCTCTTCACTTTCTGCCATAAGGGTGGTGTCATCTGCATATCTGAGGTTATTGATATTTCTCCCAGCAGTCTTGATTCCAGCTTGTGCTTCATCCAGCCCATAATTTTGCATGATTTGGAGATACAGATATGCCAAAAGAAGTCTCTTAATCCTATGCTGTCAGAGACAGCCACAGGAAATGCTGGTTCTTATAGATACCTCGTTTATCATTGAATTTCCTTAGAACCTCTCAGAATAGTAGGCTTTCTCAATGATTGAGGAATTGAACTTTTTCAAAGAAGATATTAAAGTACTCATAAATTCTTTATAAATATTAATTATGGGCTTAAAATGGAATTGATCAGAATTTCTGGCCCACCTGTTATTTTTTTCAGTCCTTAAGGACAGGTACTTGCCCTATTAACTTCTCAAATAACTCTTGGATCAGAGATGATAATGTATCTTTTTATAACAGGGTAGAACTAGAAGTAGATGTTAATATAATAAAACATTAAAAAAATTCTCTTTTATTAGATTTTCATTTCATTTAAAGATTAAATTGTCTCCTTTTTCTTTCCCTCCCAACCTCCCTATTTTCTTTTCTTTCTAGTAGAGCATGGTGGGAAAAATTGATTTCATTCATTGTCTCTGTTGCAATATAGGCAACTTCAGCCACCTTGTAACACAGGGGAAATAATTCATGCCCTGCTTTCCTCTTAAGTGGTGATTGTCAAAAATCACCTATGATAATGTATGTTTTTTTATGAAATAAAGTGCCATAAAGTTTTTGTATGGATATAGCAATAACAGGAAAACTCTTGTGCATAACATTAATGTAAATATTTATATTGGGCTATACATGAATGCCAAAGAATGCTCAAACTACTGCACAATTGCACTCATCTCACATGCTAATAAAGTAATGCTCAAAATCCTCCAAGCCATGCTTCAACAGTAAGTGAACCGTGAACTTCCAGATGTTCAAGCTGGATTGAGAAAAGGCAGAGGAACCAGAGATCAAATAGCCAACATCCACTGGATCATCGAAAAAGCAAAAGAGTTCCAGAAAAACATCTATTTCTGCTTTTTTGACTATGCCAAAGCCTTTGACTGTGTGGATCAAGACAAACTGTGGAAAATTCTGAAAGATATGGGAAGACCAGACCACCTGACCTCCCTCTTGAGAAACCTGTATGCAGGTCAGGAAGCAACAGTTAGAACTGGAACATGAACTGGAACTAGAACATGGAACAATACATCGGTTCCAAATCGGGAAAAGAGTACATCAAGGCTATATATTGTCATCCTGCTTATTTAGCTTATATGCAGAGTACATCATGAGAAACGCTGGGCTGGATAAAGCACAAGCTGGAATCAAGATTGCTGAGAGAAATATCAATAACCTCAGATATGCAGATGACACCACCCTTATGGCAGAAAAAAGAGGAACTAAAGAGCCTCTTGATGAAAGTGAAAGAAGAGAGTGAAAAAGTTGGCTTAAAGCTCAACATTCAGAAAACTAAGATCATGGCATCTGGTCCCATCACTTCATGGCAAATACATGGGGAAACAGTGAGAGACTTTATTTTGGGGGGCTCCAAAATCACTGCAGATGGTGACTGAAGCCATGAAATTAAAAGACGCTTACCCCTTGGAAGAAAAGTTATGACCAACCTAGACAGCATATTAAAAAGCAGAGACATTCCTTTGCCAACAAAGATCTGTCCAGTCAAAGCTATGGTTTTTCCAGTAGTCATGTATGGATGTGAGAGTTGGACTGTGAAGAAAGCTGAGTGCCGAAGAATTGATGCTTTTGAACTGTGGTGTTGGAGAAGACTCTTGAGAGCCCCTTGGACTGCAAGGAGATCCAATCAGTCGGTCTTAAATGAAGTCAGTCCTGAATATTCATTGGAAGGACTGATGTTGAAGCTGAAACTCCAATACTTTGGCCACCTGATGTGAAGAGCTGACTCATTTGAAAAGACCCTGATACTGGGAATGATTGAAGGTGGGAGGAGAAGGGGATGGCAGAGGATGAGATGGTTGGATGGCATCACCGACTCAATGGACATGAGTTTGGGTAAACTCCGGGAGCTGGTGGTGGACAGGGAGGCCTGGTGTGCTGCAGTCCACAGGGTCTCAAAGACAAAGACATGACAGAGACGAACTGAACTGATGTTACCTCTTTACTAACTTTCAGTGTAGAAATTTAAAAAGCAGCATTATGATAAAGAAGATAACACATTTTTCTAGCCCTCATTTTACCCAGGGTATGGCCCATTTCTATTGCCGTTTTTCCTCAACGTCTATATTTATATGCAATAATAACTGTTAGCAAAGCATGAAATAGGCTACCTCGCATTTGGGAAAAATTAACGTTAAGCACTAAATTTTACAGTCATGCATCCCTTAGACACAGATGAGACTTGTGTGTCTCTGTGCAGAAATAATACATGACGTGCTCTGAAGTCAGAACAAACTGGTTTTGAGTCGTTGTTCCACTTTATCAGCTATGTGACTTTCAGGGTAAATTATTGTCTTCTTTCAATCTCAGCTTCATGAGGATTAAATGAAATGACATATATCATGTCCCCCGGACAGTGCTTGACACAATTTAGGAATACTGTCAGTATTAGTTCCCTTTTTCTTCTCATCACAACACCAAAATATTTCCTTATAAGAGATACTAATGGTTTGATAATTTAGAATCATGTGAAAAATCTACAACATTTATTTTTACGTAGGCAGCATAGTGTAAAAAGTCATGCTTTTGTCTACATGGATTAAGAGGCTATAAATTTTGTTTTCAAAAAAGATGTTTGGTTGGAAATTTGTTTACCTTGCATAAGGCACACACACATACTATAAGTGAATTGATGACTTAAACCCATAGAAGGGATAGGAGAAAACTTGGGAGAATATTTTAATGATCTTGGATTAGAAAAAAGGCTTTCTTCATATAACAGCAATTCAGGGATCATAAAAGAAAAGTATGTCACATTTGATTATACTAAAATTTACGACCTCTGAATAGCAAAAGCAAAACAAAACTATAAAACAAAGAGTGAACTGTGGAAATTTACTTATAATCCAAAAGCAAGGCTAATATTCTTAATACGTAAGGAGCTCCTACAAATCAACCAGAAAAGATGAACAACTTAGTACAGTAAACAAAAGTCCTGAAAGGGCAAAAGTCTAGCTTTTTAACTCACTATTTTCCTCAAAAATTCTTATCTTGGTAGTATTGAGTCCAAGTACTGAAGAATGAATATTAAACTCTCTTTCTACTTGAATAGGAAGACAGTGGTTGTAATTAGACTCATTTTGCATGAATGACTTTTCTTAACTGGCTGAGTATTTAGAACCTGTTTGTGTATGCTCAGTAGAGTTTGACTCTTTGCGATCCCATGGACTATAGCCTGCCAGGCTCCTCTGCCCATGGGATTTTCCAAGCAAGAATATTGGAGAGGGTTGCCCTCACCTTCTCCAGGGAATCTTCCTGACCTAGAGACTGACTCTACTTTTCTTGCATTTCCTGCATTGGCAAGCAGATTCTTTACCACTGCACAACCTGGGAAGCCCTTTTGTACCTATAAATTTCCTAAAAATATTGTTTGAAAATTCTAGTCTTTTACAATAGTGATCTTTTTAAACATCTGTTTTCTCTGCCTTCTTTGTCAGAGCATTAGGGAACAGATGCTAAACTCTTTCTTGATGACCTAGTTAATCATTAAAAACACTGATGTTTGTACTCCATTATGTAGTTTGATGGCTAGTCTCTTTGCGACCCATGGACTGCAGCACGCCAGGCTTCTCTGTCCTTCACTGTCTCCCAGAGTTTGCTCAAATCCATGTCCATGTACTCTATTGTAAAGGAGTGCAAAGAGGTTACAGAGGCTGTTTACCTCAGTGCTTGTTAGGTTCCAATTGCTATGCATTTTTAATTCTGAGGGAGATATTAAGGTGGCAACAAAAGACAATTATATTAATTAAAATTATCCTTGAAAATCCCTTAGGAAGTCTCTTCTATGGAGATCAAAGTACAGTCTCAGGAACTCCAGAACAGTTTCTCCCAGGCATTGGAAGGGATTGCTGTTTCTCTGATTGAGCCTCAGATAAGATAATTTTTTCACTATGCGGTATCAGGTCTTGTGAAAAAAATGTCTGTATTTAAACTCTAAGGCACTTCCTCTGTGTTTATACTTTATGAGACATATCTTGTGAAATGTAAATATTTTATATCCATTTTACAGGTGGGGAAATGGAGGCTTTGAAAGATGAAATTCCTTACCAAATAACGCATAGGTTATAACATATGGGGAGGCTTTCCAGGTAGTGCTAGCGCTAAAGAACCCATCTACTGATTCAGGAGATGTAAGAGTCGTGGATTTGATCCCTGAGTCAGGAAGAGCCTTTAGAGGAGGGCATAGCAACCCAATCCATTATTCTTGCCTGGAGAATCCCATGGACAGAGGAGCCTGGCATAGGGTCACAAAGAGCTAGACACGATTGAACACATACGCAAGGATAACATATGAGAGAGCCTGTGACTTTGATTTAGATTAATCCCATGGGCTTCCCTGGTGGCTCAGACGGTAAAGAGTTGGCCTGCAGTGCAGGAGACGCGGGTTTGGTCCCTGGGTCAGGAAGATCCCCTGGAGAAGGAAATGGCAACCCACTCCAGAATTCTTGCCTGGAGAATCCCATGGATGGAGTAGCCTGGTGGGCTATAGTCCGTGGGGTCACAAAGAGTCAGGCATGACGGAGTGACTCACACATGCTATATCAAATTTCTTAGAATTGTACATTAAATAAAATGGTTCTGAGTGAGAGTCCAATAAACTTTTTATTGAATAAATTATTGAAGTTTTAGATATTAGCTTTGGGAGTGAATGTGTGTTAGCTATTCAGTATTCTGCTTCTCATCAGTATTCTGCCTAGGCGAGGTATTACTCTGCATATCTGCAGAGGTGATAAGTAAAGTATAAGGTGCCACAGTTTGCAAAGATATGTTTTTGATCATGTATGCAGCTTGCCACACTGAAATTAGAGAAAACACATTATGATTGAGCAACAAATTTAAACAATTTCACTTTGCATTTCACATTTCTGTACTCTCATTGTCCTCATGAATCTTTCATTGTGCCTTAGAATTGGGAAATAAAGTTGAGCATTTCAGGGAAGGAAGCTTTCCTGGGAAGGATGTCTATAATCAGCTGATGAAATGAATACAAATGGCTATGTATGATGGAACTCCTACCATATATGTCCCACAGAAAACCCTGAATAAGGGAAAACAAACCCACCACAGCACGTTTACCATTTATTTGTGATTGCTCAGTTCTTGACTTCAATACTCTGGCATCAAAAATGGTGATATGAATAGCAAGCATTAAGGTGAGACCCTGAAAGACAGGAAATTTTATATAAATCCCTCTTGAGATTGTGATCAAATTACTTAATGTTTCTCTGTTCTTTCTAAGATTAGATTAGTGAAGGAATTATTGTCCAAATCTTACTTCAAGCGATTAATCCTAATACTTACCCAAATGTTTTCGATTCTCAGGACATCTAAACTTACTCTCATTCTCTTTTCAGTGCTCTCAATGAGCGTTCCTTGTGTTCCTCTTAGGATGAGTCTTTTGTGTCTTTTCAGCCATGATTTATCATCTCCTCTCCTCTCCTCCCTTCCGATCTCCTCCTCTCCTGTCCATCCTCTTCCCAACTCCGTCACATGACTGCTGCACAGCTTAAATAGATCTGCTGAACTATGCATTTAATCTGCTTTGCAGGGTCCATTTTGTTCTTTGTATGGACCTTCTATTGCTACAGAACTTCCTCCATTTTTAATGTATGAGCTGCCATAAAGAACTTTATTTTTTCAGCATCTTAGTTGGAAATTGTCCTAATTTCCCTGTTTTGTAAGTGTGTATGGATTGGCAGCTCCTTGTTTGATCCACCCACTCTCCCCTTCCCCTCATGCCTGAGAGAATGCCGCTGGTGGTCACACTTTAGAAACTGTGCTAAACCCACTCACAAGCTGGGTGACTTTGGGTTTTTTCATAACTTCTCCCGTCTTGGTTTCTTATCTCCAAAATGCAAACGATAATAATAATATCTCTTTGAGTTGGTGTGAGGATTAAGCAAGATGATGCGTATGAAGTTTTGGCATATTGTATGTATTCAGAAAATGTTGAACTATTGTTATGATCGTCACCATCTTGTTTCTCAGAAGTTCTTTCGTATTTGAAACGTAATTTGTGCTTTGCAGTTTGTATTCACTTGGAAATAAATGTGTTATGTTGCGCTGATTTCCATTTTCTAACCCATTCTGATGGTCCTTGTATTTTTCTCTTCCAGCCATTGCCCTATTTTTCTCCGTTCGATATCACATAGTTTGAAAGCATATTCTACATTGTCAGCTTTGAGTTTAGAATTTTAGAGGTCTTCAGATCTGAAGACTATGGGGCCCCTGCTCCCAATATCTAACCATATATAAATCAAAGTAAAATTGCTTTTCAAAACAATTTTTGAAAGCAATGCAAAATTCCATAATAACTACCTTTAGGTTGTGTGTCTGTGTGTTCAGTCATGTCCAACTCTTTGCGACCCCATGGACTGTAGCCCTCCAGACTTCTCTGCCCATTTAATTTCCCAGGCAAGAATACTGGAGTGGGGTGCTATTTCCTACTCCAGGGGGTCTTCCCGACCCAGGGATCAAACCCATGTCTCTTGCATCTCTTGAAGTGGAAAATGGATTCTTTACCACTAGTGTGACCTGGGAGGCCCTATACAGATGAAAAAATATGAGCTTTAAATGATGAAATTAAAGATTTAAAATTTTAAGTTTATAAATTTCTGAATCAATTCACTGAACTTGAACTTTTAGTGTTTTTTAGAGGGACCACTGGTGAGCTGTTATGAATTTCCATGTTAAATAATTCAGCCTTATAAGCCAGTTGCCATTTCCTTGTGAGACAGATGTTTACACACACATACTAGTGTATGTATATATATATATATATATATATATATATATATGTAACTATATATTCATAATACTGTTCAAACTACATAAAATCTGGAGAGAGAAGATAAAAACAGTTGTCATATCTGGCATTTGCTAGCAAGTTTTTATATAGGTTTCTCAACATCTTTGAGTCTCCTTTCCTGGTCTGTGAAAATTGGGTGATAACAATATTTTCTTCTCAGTGTTGCTATGATGATTAGGGAAGATTACATAGGCAACACCTTTTGAGAGGTTATTACTCATTACATAACTTCAGTGAGTTAAATTTAAATTCGGCATACTTTCTTTGTCTTATTAAACCATTTAGGTGTGAAACCAAGATCAGTATTAAACAATTGTTGCCTATCTACTCTGCTGTTTAGCAACTGGTCTGGGCTACTTGCAGAGCACACTCTCTCTTTCCCACCAACACATGAACACCAAGAAGAAAGGCTCATTTCATGAAAATAGGAAAGGTAAGGAGTAGATATGAGAAGCAATATTGATTTCATAGTCTTGTTGGGAGGTTTAAATGCAATTATTTGGAAATTACTCACCACACTGCCAAATGTGGAAATGCTTATGATTAGAAAATGCTAAATAAATGGGGCTATGTTGATTGCTGCTGATAAAATCTTAAGAACCAGGGTGCATTCCAACTTTTGGTCTACATAAAACAGGCTCAGGATTTGCAGTAAATGAGGATGAGAGTCAGACCAAAGAGAATACAGAATTAACACGGAGGAAAACATAGTAAACATAGGAATGGCATTAGTCCTCATAATTTTCATGGATGGTGACTCTGGACAGTCTAGCTTTTTTGTTTGTTTGTTTGTTTTAATACTATACTTTTTTGTTGCCTGTTACGGAGAATGTGTGATGTAAATTAGACCTTTATTTTTCAGAGTGTCATGGGGTTTGGGGTATAATTTGGGGGTAGTTTTTTAGGCAGAGTTGAAATTTTCAGCATTCTAAAGGGGAAACATATTTGAAGATCCTGGGGAAATTGGAGAAGGAAAAGAGTCAACAAGGTTGGTCAGTGTGTAGTGAAAGAGAAGAGGAAGAAAAATCCTGATAGTGATTTGGAAAAGAAGTCTCTAATGGGCACCTTTAAACATTTTGGAGGAATATGCAATTTAAATCTCTTTCTCCATATTCCCAACAAAATCCTCAGTAAAATCTGCACTACCCATGAATGATTTGGTGTAGATGCATTCTTAAGAACTATGAAACACAGATATACTTCTAGTACCGCTAGCATGAGGTAGTGCAGAACTGGTGCGTTTAAGAACATCTGAGTCACACTCTGCCTTTCCATCTATCTTTTCACTCCATTGTACTCAGAGGCTTGTTTTACAGGCTTCCTTATTCATAGCTTTTTTATACCCAGATTTGAAATCATTTTAGAGTTAAGTTCTCAATACCAGAACCACCTAATCTACCTTAACTTTGATATGTGGGCTTAGATAGATATTTAGTCCAAGGGAGAAGGAGGTGAAATCAGAATGGTAATGATAGTAGCAATAATTGCTACTGGCTGAGAGAGATGCATAGAATAATGATAAAATGAAAAAAGATCCATGTAATTTTTCAGTCAGATCAAGGTTCTGTCATTATTTGCAGTGCGACCTCAATCAACTTATGTAACTTCTCCAATGTTTTGGTGTTCTCATCCATAAACCTTCTCCTCCCAGAGTTGTTGTGAAAGACTCACAAAGAGAGGGAACACTGATGGAAAAGCAACAAGTTGAAAGAATCCAACAGAAAGCATCACTGTTTATTAAAGCGAATGATATTTTTTTCCTAGATTTTAATGATGTAGTAGTCCTTTGGCTAAATATTTAATTTTAATTGTAGAACATGGCTAGTTCTACTATATACCAAAAGAAAGATGCACTTTTACAAATGTTAGTTTATTCTCTTTTGTAAGACATTAATCGTGATAGTCAAAAAATCTTCAGATAGTTTCATTTTTCATTATAATTGTGAATAACCTAGTAAGTTTATGTAAGATTCAGCTATTTACAGTAGTAGGTAGAATTGGCTGCATACCTATGTGTGGAACTCAATTTTTAAAAATTATCATTATTCAACTACCAAGAGGATAAACAATTTGCCAGCTTCTTTAGGCACAACCTGATACTGGTAAATTGAACAATTCTAAAACCAAATATAAGCATCACAAAATGGCAATAGCAATATGCTCCATTTGCAAATGTGCTCTTATCTTTGCATTTTGTTATTCAGTTAGCACGTTAGCTTGAGGTGTAGTTCAACTACTAACGAGAGAACGACTGACCGTTTATTGGACACAGAGCACGAAAGCACCCATTCTCCGCAGTGAGCTTCAGACTCCCAGCGCATCTGGGACTAGGCAACGCCAACCGGCTTGAAAAGGAAACAATCACAATCTCTTTGCCAATATTTTCTGCCTTAATAGAACTGAAGATTATGAATAACATTTTTCCTTTTGCCATTGCTGGGCAAAAGTTTTACCTTCTCTAAATCTTGCTTACATAACAAATGTAGTGGTACTTGAGAAATACCATGGCTCATAATGGCTGTTCTGTAGCACTATCTTTATTGAAGAAAATGTTTACCCCAGGATTTCAACATTTATGGAATAAACAAGGGAGTTTACAAGAGAAGTTACTTTCAAGTTTCTTGATTCATGGCACTGTGGGATGTTTAGCTGTGGGAGTATCTTTAAAGTTTCTGTTCCTATTACAAGGGATGATCAAAGGCTGAGTATAACTAGGGCTCCCCTGAGCAACCAATATACAATTATTTAGTAAATAAAAGAGAAATTAGAAGGCTTATGTGATAAAGTATTTTTTTTTCCAAGTAGAATTTAAAAATTAACAGAGGCCAGATGAAAATTAATATAATTAACAAAATCCATTATTAAGGATGGATGGCCTGATCCAATGCTTTAACAAGCATATTTATTCATCTTCAAAGCCAAGGGAAAATGCTTTTGAAATTAGGTCAAAGGGAGAAGTGGTTTTTGTTAGTTTATTGTGTGATCTAATATTGCTTGACTTCTATACTGTAGAGTAACAGGCCACAACAAAGATACTATGAGATTTGCTTACATTTCAAAGAAAAACATAAAAAGACTTTCATTCTGCTGAGTTGAGAATTTATGTGATTCCTTTACAGTTGATTCCAAGGCTTCTTAAAGATATTTCATGACAATAGGTTTTCTGACTTTTTCATATCTTACCTTAAGCAAGTTTTGATGTGTTAGAATTATTGCAAATACTATCAATCTTTTTCATCAAATGAGAAAAACTTGTGTTATAACATTTTTAAAATTGGTTTTGTGATTTTGGTTTGTCATGTATTAACTTGTATATTCTTGTAAGTTAAATGCTATTATATTGATATATAACCATTTCAAGAATTAAGCTGCAATTGACTGGTTACATGACAAATGTAATTTATAAAATTACATTTGTAGGCATTAAATTGAACATCTGTGAGTTTAAATTTTTTAGTTTTCATATTTTGGAGCAAATAGATATTTTTATATCTTTAGTATTTTTGTAGCCTTGTATCTTGATTCCACAAATAAACACATTTTTAAAAATCCCAGGTCATTTCTTTGTATCCCTCATATGTTTCACAACTGATTGCTTACTACCTAGCATGTGTTTGCTATTCCTGAAAACTAACTGATTATAAGTTAGTTTTATAAGTTACAAGAACTTTTAGAATTAACACCGAAAAAAGATGTCCTTTTCAGTATAAGGGACTGGAATGCAAAAGTAGGAAGTCAGGAAACACCTAGAGTAACAGGCAAATTTGGCCTTGGAGTACAGAATGAAGCAGGGCAAAGGCTAGTAGAGTTTTGCCAAGAGAACGCACTGGTCATAGCAAACACCCTCTTCCAACAACACAAGAGAAGACTCTACACGTGGACATCACCAGATGGCCAACCAAAATGACATTCATTATATTCTTTGCAGCCAAAGATGGAGAAGCTCTATACAGTCAGCAAAAACAAGACCAGGAGCAGACTGTGGCTCAGATCATGAACTCCTTATTGCCAAATTCAGACTTAAATTGAAGAAAGTGGGGAAAACCACTAAATCATTCAAGTATGACCTAAATCAAATCCCTTATGATTATACAGTGGAAGCGACAAATGGATTTAAGGGACTAGATCTGATACACAGAGTGCCTGATGAACTATGGACAGAGATTCGTGACATTGTACAGGAGACAGGGATCAAGACCATTCCCAGGAAAAAGAAATGCAAAAAAGCAAAATGGCTGTCTGAGGCAGCCTTACAAATAGCTGTGAAAAGAAGAGAAGTGAAAAGCAAAGGAGAAAAGGAAAGATACACCCACTTGAATGCAGAGTTCCAAAGAATAGCAAGGAGAGATAAGAAAGCCTTCCTCAGCGATCAATGCAAAGAAATAGAGGAAAACAATAGAATGGGAAAGACTAGAGATCTCTTCAAGAAAATCAGAGATACCAAGGGAGCATTTCATGCAAAGATGGGCTCAATAAAGGACAGAAATGGTATGGACCTGACAGAAGCAGATGATATTAAGAAGAGGTGGCAAGAATACACAGAAGAACTGTACAAAAAAGATCTTCATGACCCAGTTAATCACGATGGTTTGATCACTCACCTAGAGCCAGACATCCTGGAATGTGAAGTCAAGTGGGCCTTAGGAAGCATCACTATGAACAAAGCTAGTGGAGGTGATGGAATTCCAGTTGAGCTATTTCAAATCCTGAAAGATGATGGTGTGAAAATGCTGCACTCAATATGTCAGCAAATTTGGAAAACTCAGAAGTGGCCACAGACTGGAAAAGGTCAGTTTTCATTCCAATCCCAAAGAAAGGCAATGCCAAAGAATGCTCAAACTACCGCACAATTGCACTCATCTCACATGCTAGTAAAGTAATGCTCAAAATTCTCCAAGCCAGGCTTTAGCAATACGTGAACCGTGAACTTCCAGATGTTCAAGCTGGTTTTAGAAAAGGCAAAGGAACCAGAGATCAAATTTCCAACATCTGCTGGATCATCGAAAAAGCAAGAGAGTTCCAGAAAAACATCTATTTCTACTTTATTGACTATGCCAAAGCCTTTGACTGTGTGGATCACAATAAACTGGGGAAAATTCTTAAGGAGATGGGAATACCAGACCATCTGACCTGTTTCTTGATAAACCTGTATGCAGGTCAGGAAGCAACATTTAGAACTGGACATGGAACAACAGACTGGTTCCAAATAGGAAAAGGAGTACGTCAAGGCTGTATATTGTCACCCTGCTTATTTAACTTATATGCAGAGTACATCATGAGAAACAATGGGCTGGAAGAAACACAGGCTGGAATCAAGATTGCCGGGAGAAATATCAGTAACCTCAGATATGCAGATGACACCACCCTTATGGCAGAAAGTGAAGAGGAACTAAAGAGCCTCTTGATGAAAGTGAAAGAGGAGAGTGAAAAAGTTGACTTAAAGCTCAACATTCAGAAAACTAAGATCATGGCATCCGGTCCCATCACTTCTTGGCAAATAGATGGGGAAACAGTGAGAAACTTCATTTTTCTGGGCTCCAACATCACTGCAGATGGTGATTGCAGCCATGAAATTAAAAGATGCTTACTCCTTGGAAGGAAAGTTATGACCAACCTATACAGCATATTAAGAAGCAGAGACATTACTTTGTCATCAAAGATCCATCTAGTCAAAGCTATGGTTTTTCCAGTGGTAATGTATGGATATGAGAGTTGGAATATAAAGAAAGCTGAATGCTGAAGAATTCATGCTTTTGGACTGTGGTGTTGGAAAAGACTCTTGAGAGTCCCTTGGACTGCAAGAGATCCAACGACTCCATCCTAAAGAAGATCAATCCTGGGTGTTCACTGGAAGGACTGATGCTGAAGCTGAAACTCCAATACTTTGGCCACCTGATGTGAAGAGCTGACTCATTTGAAAAGCTCCTGATGCTAGGAAATATTGAAGGCAGGAGGAGAAGGGGTTGACAGAGGATGAGATGGTTGGATGGCATCACCAACTCAATGGACATGAGTTTGGGTGAACTCTGGGAGTTGGTGATGGACAGGGAGGCCTGGCGTGCTGCAGTTCAATGGGTTGCAAAGAGTCGGACACGACTGAGCGACTGAACTGAACTGAACTGAATCACGACGGTTTGTACCTAATGACAGGCTTTAATGAGTTAACCTCTTATAGGTTCAGTGTATATTCTTATCAAAATTCCAACTAGCTTTTCTGGAGAAATTGAAAGTTGATCCTAAAATTCACAGGAAAATGACAGAGGATCAGACTAGCCAAAACATTTTTGAAAAAGAAGAGCAAAGTTGAAAGACACACATCCCCATTTCAAAACCTACTATAAAACTATAGCAATGAAGACAATATGTCATTCTGGCTCAAGAGTAAACATGGAGATCAATGGGATAGAATTAAGAATTTGGCAATAAACTCTAGATTTTTGGTCAGTTGATTTCTGACTAAAGGGCCAAGTGAATTCAATAGAGGAAAGAATAGTTTTTTCAACAAAAGGTATTGGGATAACTAAATATTCATGTGCATAAGAATAGATTTAGATTTCTAGCTAACATGATATGCAAAAATGAACTCAAGGTAGATTATAGACTTAATATAAAAATTAAAACTAAAAATCTCTCAGAAGTCAACAGTATTAACTTTCTGTGATCTTGTGTGAGGCAATGATTTCTTAGAAATTACATCAAAAGCATAATTACTAAAAGAGAAGATTGATAAGTTGTGCTTCGTGGAAATTAAATACTTTTGTGTTTTGAAGAACACCAAGAAGAAGTGAAAAGACAACCCACAAAGTGAGAGAAACATTTGCAAGTCATATAACTGATTCTTAAATCTAGAATATAGAGAGTGCTTCCGACTCAATGAGACAAACAATTAAAAAATGAACAAAGAATTTGAATAGGTAGTGCTCCAAAGATATACGAATGTTTAATATGCACATGAAAAGATGTTCAAAATTAGTTTTTAGGAAAATGCAAATTAGAACCACGAGATGCCACTTTATGTCCACGGAATAGCCATAATAAAAAAGAGAGAAAATAACAATTGTTAGTGAAGATGTGAGAAATTTGAACTCTCATATATTGCTGGTGGGATTATAAAGCTTATCACCACTCTGGAAAACTATTTAGCAGTTTCTCAAAAAGTTAAGCATAGAGTTACCATATGACTCAGCAATGCCACTCCTAGATACCTACCCAAGAGAAATGAAAAATATGTTCCCACAGAAATGTGTGTAAAGATGTTCATAGCAACATTATTTATTAGTAGCCAAAAAAGTGGAAACATCCCAAATACCCACCAATTGATAAATGGAGAAACAAAATGTGATACAGCCATACAATAGAATATTATTCTATAATAAAAAGGAATTAATTACTGCTACATGCTATGATCTACTGCTACATGCTATAACATTGATGAACCTCAAAAACAGTATGCCAAGTGAAAGAATCAGTCACTAAAGATCACATTGGGTATGTTTCTGTTTATATGAAATACTCAGAATAAGCTAATCTACAGAGACAGAAAGTAGATTAGTAGTGGCCTATTGGCTTCCCTGATGTCTCAGAGGGTCAAGTGTCTGCCTGCAATGTGGGAGACCTGTGTTCAATCCCTGGTTTGGGAAGATCCCCTGGAGAAGGAAATGGCAACCCACTCCAGTATTCTTGCCTGGAGAATCCCATGGACAGAGGAGCCTGATAGGCCACAGTCCACGGGGTTGCAAAGAGTCAGATATGACTGAGAAACTTCACTTCCCACTTTTCTATGGGGGAAGGGGTGACAAGGTTGGTGGGAGTGACTACTAAGAGGCATGAACTTTCCTTATGCAGTGATGAAAATGTTCAAAAATAAGATCATGGTGAGCATTATGCAACTCTGTAAATATACTAAAATACATTGAATTGTACACTTAAAATGAATGAGCTTTGTGGTATATAAATTATATGTCAGTGTATGTGTGTGCTCAGTCACATACTGCTTACTCTGAACATTTCATATGAACAGAAACATACCATATGTGATTTTTTGTGACTGATTCTTTTACTCAATATACTATTTTGGGGGCTCCTTGATATTACAGCATGTAGCAGTAGGTTATAGCATGTAGCAGGGATTAATTCTATTTTATTATAGAATAACATTTCATTGTATGGCTATACCACATTTGGTTTTTCCATTTATCAGTTGGTGGATATTTGAGACAATGGCAAGAATACTGGAGTGTTTAAGAATTAAAAATTGAGGTAGCTTCCAAAATGTAATAAACTAAGTGGCATGTGAATATTTCTGATGATCGTTATTTATAACAGCTTTAATAGCTGTGCTTCCTATTTTCTCTGAAAATAGTCTAAATACAGCCAGTTGCATCTACTCCTTCTCTGTTTGTGTATCTGTGTTGACTTTTTCTTCCTGTCTTTTGCTGAATCTCTAGCTAATTCAATCTGTAAAATTAAAGCACTATAATATGTTTTAAAATCTGTTTAATACAGCCCTGTCTTCCCATGTTTTAATAAATATCAGTTCAGTTTATTTCAGTTTAATGTTCACTAAGCTAAGAAACCACGTTCTTATTTATGCTGGATATTAGCAGATGCACTTGGCAATTACGGATCATAGCTGATCCTAAGTAGCCTCAGATGAATTGTTGCTTTCTCAAGTCTTGACATTTCTCATTAACATCTAAGAAAATGCTGATTATTTGAGGAAATAGGATGAAAGACACTAAAATTACCTGGGGAAAGAAAGCTCACTGAGACTCTTTTAGTGTTTGAAGGATAATGGCCTGTTGCTGCTAAGTCGCTTCAGTCGTGTCCGACTCTGTGTGACCCCATAGACGGCAGCCCACCGGGCTCCACCGTCCCTGGGATTCTCCAGGCAAGAATACTGGAGTGGGTTGCCGTTTTCTTCTCCATGTTAGTCTCCATAAAATCTGAGAAATATATGTAAAGACCAGCAAGAATAATTTTGTTAATGTCTCAGGAAGAAATTCTTGAGAACAAGGATTTCAAACTGTGAAATGATGTACAAAATCTAAGCTGGGCATTTCTTTCTATCCACAGAGGAAAAAAAAAACAATTTACACAACCCACTGCGAACATAATGGTTCAAGGCAGAAGACGTCCTTAACTGAATCAATTAAGCATATTTATTTTTCCTGGTAAGTCTTTAGTTTTTTATTGAGAAAGTTCATTTATAGACCAAATATTGAAATTAGTGTTGATGTATTTCACATCTATCATTTCATGATTAAGAACAGCTTCTGGTGAAATAGGTCAGTTGAACGGACACCCTAGGCTACCTTTGCGCAAAATCATACAGTTGCTAACGTTATTCTTTGGTAGTCTCTTTCTTCTTTCATGTATTACATCTCTTCCTGGAGGCAGCATGGTGTAGTAAAAACACTCGAGACCTGAAAATGAAATCCAGTGTCCCACATGCAAGTTGTCCATTGGGTCCCATTTGCTGAACCTGTCTGAGTCGCTATTTCCTCATATTCAAGAGGAGGATTATCACTCCTACTTGATGGAGTAGAAATGAGCATTAAATGATACACTGTCACAATGTACTGGAAGCAAAAGAAATGTTTCCTCCCCCTTCCTCTCAAAGTCTCTTCTGTCACAAATACAGCAGAGAATTTCAACAATTTTAAGATGATCTTGTTTCAATCAGTTACTCTTGTTAAGGAATATTTGAGTTTAGAAACAGCCTGTGTAGAATTTTAAATAACATTGGACGTGTGAGAAGGAGCTCTCCTGAAAGCATGAAGCACACTCTAAGTTCTCTTGATTAACATTATGGAGGTGATCGTGCCCATCAGGTACTGATTCGGGCCAGTTTGCTCATGTGATTATACAAGTTATCAGGTAACTGGCCAAGGATGTTTGGCCTGACGGCTTTGATCTAATGAGCATTTAGGTGACATTTAAAAAGGGTGACATATAATGAAATATCATTCAGCCTCAGAAAGGGATGAAATTCTGACACTTGCTACAACATGGATGAACCTTGAAAATGTTGTGCTAGGTGAAATGTCAGATACAAAAGGGCAGAATGTGGGATGATTCACTTATCTAAGACATCTAGAATAGTCAAATTCATAGGACAGAGAGTAGACAAATTGTTACCAGGGGCTGGAGGAAGGGAGAATGAGGAGTTATTGTTTAATGGGCCTAGTTAAACTCTAGGCCCAGTTTGTGATGAGAAAAAAATTTCTAGCAATAGATCATGGTGAAGGTTGCGTAATAATGTAAATGGACTTAATGCCGCTAGCTGAACAACACACTTGAAAGGGAAAGGGAAAGGGAAGTCGCTCAGTCGTGTCCGACTCTTTGCGACCCCGTGGACTGTAGCTTACCAGGCTCCTCCGTCCATGGGATTCTCCAGGCAAGAATACTGGAGTGGTTTGCCATTTCCTTCTCCAGGGGATCTTCCCGACCCAAGGATCGAACCCAGGTCTCCCGCATTGGAGGCAGATGCTTTAACCTCTGAGCCACCAGGGAAGTCCAACAACACACTTAACAATGGTTAAAATCTTATATTTTATATCATATATATATATGTTACAATAACAAGGGCAAACTGCTAAATACAAAATAAATGATATAAACAGTGGAAAGTGTAAAGATTGCAGAGCTTGTGAAGACAAGTCACAGACTGGGAGAAAACCTTTGCAAAAGACATATCTGATTGAGGACTGTTATGCAGAATATACAAAGAATCCTTAAAACTCAACAGTAGAAAGTGAACAACTTGATTTAAAAAATGGTTGCCTGAACAAGTATCTTGCTAAAGAAGATAAACAGGTAGCAAATACCCTTTAAGATCTGCTCCATATCACATGTTAAGAGGGACATGCAAATTGGAACAAAAATGAAATATCACTATACACCTATTCAGTCAGTTCAGTTCAGTCACTCAGTCATGTCTGACTCTTTGCGACCCCATTGACTGCAGCACGCCAGGCCTCCCTGTCCATCATCAACTCCCGGAGTCTACCCAAACGCATGTCCATTGATTTGGTGATGCCACCCAACCATCTCATCCTCTGTCATCCCCTTCTCCCGCCTTCAATCTTTCCCAGCATCAGGGTCTTTTCCAATGAATCAGTTCTTCGCATCAGGTGGCAAAGTATTGGAGTTTCAGCTTCAGCATCGGTCCTTGAATATTCAGGACTGATCTCCTTTAGGATGAACTGGTTTGATCTCCTTGCAGTCCAAGGGACTCTCAAGAGTCTTCTCCAACACCACAGTTTGAAAGCATCCATTCTTTGGTGCTCAGCTTTCTTTTTAGTCCAACTCTCACATCCACACATGACCACTGGAAAAACCATAGGCTTGACTAGATGGACTTTTGTTGGCAAAGTAATGTCTCTGCTTCTTAACATGCTGTCTAGTTGGTCATAACTTTTCTTCCAAGGAGCAAGCGTCTTTTAATTTCATGGCTGTAATCACCACCTGCAGTGATGTTGGAGCCCAAAAAAATAAAGTCTGACACTGTTTCCACTATTTCCCCATCTATCTTCCATGAAGTGATGCAATCGGATGCCATGATCTTAGTTTTCTGAATGTTGAGTTTTAAGCCAACCTTTTCACTCTCCTATTTCACCTTTATCAAGAGACTCTTTGGTTCTTCTTCACTTTCTGCCATAAGGGTGGTGTCATATGCATATCTGAGGTTATTGATATATCTCCCAGCAATCTTGATTCCAGCTTGTGCTTCATCCATTCCAGCATTTCTCATGATGTACTCTGCATATAAGTTAAATAAGCAGGGTGACAATATACAGCCTTAACGTATTCCTTTCCCGATTTGGAACCAGTCTGTTGTTCCATGTCCAGTTCTAACTGTTGCTTCTTGACCTGCATACAGATTTCTCAGGAGGCAGGTCAGGTGGTCTGGTATTACCATGTCTTTAAGAATTTTCCACAATTTGTTGTGATCCACACAGTCAATGGCCAAAATACAGAAATCAGACATCATCAAAAGCTGGACAGGAGCTCTGTCTGATCCATTGCTAGTGGGTATGTGAAATGGTGCCGTCACTTTGGAAGACAATTTGTCTGTTTCTTATAAAACTAAAGATACTTTTACCATATGACCCAGCAATCATGCTCCTTAGTATTTACTGAGAGGCATTGAAACCTTATTATCATCCCTGTTACCAGCCACCCAGTTCTACTTCTGAGCAGTAGTGGTGATTTAGTTGCTCAGTCATGTCCAACTTTTTGTGACCCCATGGACTGTAGCCTGCCAGACTAACATCCATGGAATTGTCCAGGCAAGAATACTGGAGCAGGTTGCCATTTCCTTCTCCAGGGCATCTTCCCGACCCAGGGACTGAACCGCCATCTCCTGTGTCTCCTGCATCACAAGCAGATTCTATACCCACTGAGCTACTTGGGAAGTCTGTTGAAACCTGAAAGTGAAAGTGAAATCGCTCAGTCATGTCCGACTCTTTGCAATCTCATGGACGGTAGCCTACCAGGTTCCACCGTCCATCTATATTCACACAAACACCTTTACAGAGATGTGTGTAGTAGTCTTGTTCATAATTGCCAACATTTGGAAGCAATGAAGATGTTCTTCAGTAGGAATGGATAAAGAAACTGTGTAACATCCAGACAATGAAACATTACTCAGGGGGAAAAAGAAATAAGCTACCAAGCCATGAAAAAACATGAAGAAACCTTAAATGCATATTACTAAATGAAAGACGTCAATCTGAAAAGGCTACATCCTATATGATTTTAACTATATGACATTCTAGAAAAGGCAAAATTGTGGAGACAGTAAAAAGATCCTGGTTATCAAGAGCTGAGAGGAAGGGGAGATGCATAGGCAGAGGATAGAGGATTTTTAGGGTAGAGACAGTAGTTCATAGAATCATAATGATGATGTACATTACATAAAAGCTTGACATTATACGTTAGTCAAAATCCATAGAATGTGAACCCTAATGTAAAATATGGACTTGAATGAAATGATGTATAGGTTGATCAATTGTAATGAATGTACTACTCTGAAGGAGGGTGTTGATAATGGGGTAAGCTATAGATATGTGGAATTAAGTGTGTGACGTATCACTGTTCATTCCCCTTATTTTTTTTTATGAACCTAAGAGTGCCCTAAAAATATTCTATTTTTTTTGAAGTGTGCAGATCATAATTATATAGCCTGGTGGATTTTCATAAACAAAACTCATTTTTTAACCAGCACTCAAGTCAAGAAGTAGAAATAGCAGAAATCTCCCATGTAACTTTTTATACGCTATCCACTTGCCATAAGCAACCACTACCCTGTCTTCTAAAACCATCCTGCCTTCTAAAACTATTTCATTGTGTGAATATTCTGTATTTTATACATCCATCCCATTATTGATGGATATTTGAGGAGTATCCTGTTTAGAGTGATTATGAAGTATGCTTCTATGAATACTGTAATGCATTGTGCATTTTGGTGAACATATGAATGCATATGAGTCATCCATTGGAGTAGAATTGCTAAGCCATCGTGTATACATATATTCAACTAGATGCATATTCTCAAGCAGTTTTTCAAAGTCGTTGTATCAGTTTACACACCACTAGCGGTGCATGTGAGTTGTGTTTGCTCTGCATTATCACTAGTCCTGCCAATTTTATTTTTCTGTTTGTTCATTTTAGCTATTCTGGTAGATGTGTAAGTAGTATCAACTCATAACATCTTCCAAGTAACTTCTCACTTGGCTCTCTCACAAAAAGCTAGGTGTCTCTGCTTTTGGTTAAATTGATATTTAGATTTTTTTTTAAAAGTCCCTTTATTTTTTACCTAACATCGAATTCTTATTTCACATGATGTATTCATAAATAAAACAGTGGATTTTTGGTCTGGGTTCCACTTTTGTTTTCCTGGCAAATACTTCAAAAGACAACTATTAGCATCAAGATTCCAGTGTCCTGGTATGAATAAATTAACAGTTGTCTGAGAACAGTTAAAAATCTAACTTAATTCTTTTGAAATATTTTGACAACTGTTTTACTGATGTAAGTAATTTGGATGATCTGTTTTTATGGAGAAGGAAAATCAAAACATTTTGAAACCTCAAATGGGTAAAATTACTGATATTGACTAGTAAAAGTTAATTATTTATCTAGATATATAACCAGGATATGTAGAAAAATTGGGTCCTGCTAACTGGTGGCTAAATAGAAATGACATTAAATCTTACTAATTCAGATTAATTGAGAGACAGTCGTATTAGTATTAAGTTTGAGATCTATGAAAAATTTAGTTTTAAATATTCCAAATACATACTAGAGAATGGGTAACTAAAATATTTATTTCAGAGGTCATCTAGGAATTTGTTAAATTTCCAAAGAGTGAATGAATAAGAAGAATGCATAATAAATTAAGAATTGGTTAAAGTAAGGATTTCCCTGTAGCTCAAATGGTCAAGAATCTGGCTGTGATGCAGGAGACCAGGGTTCGATCCCTGGGTTGGGAAGTTCCTCTGGAGAAGGGAATAGGTACTCAATAAAATTTATATTTTCTAGTCAAACATGAACCTATGCAGTACCATATATACTAGAGATTTGGTTAATATACCATTTATCCTTTTTTTAAGCTTTTCTCAACCCACTCCAGTACTCTTGCCTGGAAAATCCTATGGACAGAGGAGACTGGTAGGCTGCAGTCCATGGGGTCGCTAAGGGTCGGACACGACTGAGCGACTTCACTTTCGTGCATTGGAGAAGGAAATGGCAACCCACTCCAGTGTTCTTGCCTGGAGAATCCCAGGGATGGGGGAGCCTGGTGGGCTGCCGTCTATGGGGTCGCACAGAGTCGGACACGACTGAAGTGACTTAGCAGCAGCTGATCTACAACAAATTCAAAATGGGTATATTATCAGTTAAAGAGTAATTTGTAAGAGTAAGGGGTTTTTGTAGCACTTTGATTTTTGGGGACTCCCAGGATTAAAATTACATGCATCGAAACAAAAGAATTATTTGCATATCAAATTATTTGTATTGGTTGATAGCAAGTGCATATAGATTCTGCAAATCAATTAGCCATCATTATGTATTGCTGTAACTGCCAAACAGCATTATGTCATTTGTAATATCATTTTAAATACTCAATCATGTTGCAAAATCCATTAACAGTTTTGTCAGTCTTGTGTCAATCCTCAGCTATCGCTCAAGGGTCAAGCTTAAAGGTGGAAGGCATGTTTTCATATTCATACTAGAATTCATTCCCAGGGTAGATATGGAAAAGTGGCTGTCCACATTTTCACTATATGACTTTGAAACAGGAACATCATGAGTCTTCTTATTTAGATCTCCTTGAGGGGCGCAGAAGAATGCCCTTGAGGTTTTTAATTAGATGTATTCATCTCTATCCTGGGGTTATTGAGGGTTTGGCAAAGGAATACAATACTTTGCTGCTACTTCAAAAGGCTTGTGAGCCAGTTGAAAAATTATACTTTATAGTTTTCAAATGAGCAAGTAGAGTTCCAAGGTTCCCAGACATTTCATTCACCACAAAACTGTCAGAAGTATTCTCCAATTGTTATTTTCATTTGTCATTACAGTAAGGTCCTTCCTGTCATTGTTTATTGTGATTTTGGGGAAACTTCATTCCCATCTCTATCATGATTCTTGGAGACCTTTTCTTTTGTATTTTGTTTTCTGTTAAATTTCTGACTTCCGTGCATCATCTATTGGCTTACATTAGACTTGGATAATGTCATTCCTCTTCCTGACACACATGGTATGCTAGAATACAATCTCCATGGTGACAGAAACTTTTGTCTGTTTCATTCACTACTACATCCACAGTGTCTAGAATAATGCTGGAAACATAAATTTTTCTTGGAATGAATGAATGATAGACAGCAATTTTGGCTCTGGGTAAATTGTAGCAATTAAAAAAAGTAGAATTGAAATAGTAATTTAAATCCAGTTCTCTAGATATCATTGGTAAAGGAATCTATTTAACATAAAACTTCCGGATAATCAAAGGCAAACCTCAGGAACTCCTTTCTTGTTTAGTTACAGAAAGTTACCTAGGCTTTCTTAATTCCTTTACTGCCAAATGCTTTGAAAATACAAACTGTCTCTTCTTCCTTGCTGATGGGCCATCCACTTTACCTCCTTCTCCTCCCACTGTAGTTTGACTTCAACCCTACCATTTTCCTGGAGTTCCTCTCACTAATGTTACCAAAGATACAGTAGTCTCTTCTGAGTTTCTTTGACTTTTCTAGAGGGTTGATTCCTTATAGCCTACTCCTTTTTGTGAAACTCTTTCCATGCCTTCCATTTATCCATTTCTCTTGGTTCTCCTCCCAAATTATTGCTTATTTATAGGTTCCCTTTCTGACTTTTTTCTGCTTACTCTTATAAGGGAATTGGTCTTCTTTATACCTACTCTGCCAACAAAGGTCTGTCTAGTCAAGGCTATGGTTTTTCCAGTAGTCATGTATGGATGTGAGAGTTGGATGGTGAAGAAAGCTGAGCGCTGAAGAATTGATGCTTTTGAACTGTGGTGTTGGAGAAGACTCTTGAGAGTCCCTTGGACTGCAAGGAGACCCAACCAGTCCATCCTAGAGGAGATCAGTCCTGGGTGTTCATTGGAAGGACTGATGTTGAAGCTGAAACTCCAATACTTTGGCCACCTGATGCAAAGAGTTGACTCATTGGAAAAGACCCTAATGCTGGGAAGGATTGGGGGCAGGAGGAGAAGGGGACAACAGAGGATGAGATGGCTGGATGGCATCACTAACTCGATGGACATGGGTTTGGATAGACTCCGGGAGTTGGTGATGGACAGGGAGGCCTGGTGTGTTGCGATTCACGGGGTCGCAAAGAGTCAGACACGACTGAGCAACTGAACTGAACTGAACTGATACCTACTTCTCTTGAAAGTGAAAGTGAAGTCACTCAGTCATGTCCGACTCTTTGCAACCCCATGTATTATAGCCTACCAGGCTCCTCTGTCCATAGGATTTTCCAGGCAAGAGTACTGGAGTGGGTTTCCATTTCCTTCTCCAGAGGATCTTCCCCACCCAGAGATCGAACCTGGCTCTCCTGCATTATAGGCAGACGCTTTACCGTCTGAGCCACCAGGAAAGTCTCATCAGGGAGGTCTACTTCTCTTAGTATGTATCATTTCTTCTATGATCCCATTTATTTTTTTGACTTCTCTCCCCACTGCCTTTCTATATCACCAAATCTGACCTCATTCTCCAGTTCCATACCTTTATGCTCAAAAGCTTTTAAAATCTATATGTTTCCCTTAGGTTGAACATATTTGAGTCCAACCTACTCAAAATTTAGGACAATGCCAATTCTTAAAATTTGTACACTCTCCGGTCTCCCTATTTCAAGTGATAGAATCACTATCTCAGATACTCAGGCAAGAAGAGTAAGTTTTATTCTTGACTTCCATCTTCCCCACATCTATCTAGGCACTGAATCCTATAAATTCTAAAGTAAAGTTTATTTTTACTCTTAATGGAGTAGGAAACAGCAACCCATTCCTATATTTCTTGCCTGGGAAATTCCATGGCCAGAGAAGCCTGGTGGGCTATGGTCCATGGGGTCACAAAGAGTTGGACACAACTGAGTGGCTGACACTTTACTCTTCATGGTAGTTAAATTCTATAAAGTCACTTTGATGATGAATCAGCAAATACTGATTCATCAAATTCTAAGGTGATTCATCAAAATCAGCAAATCCTATGGTTTGCTCATAGAAGAAGTACATGATTAGATATCTGTGAGCCTCTCTGGTTATAATATTTTTGTTAATTGATTAATGCATAACTTTGTTTCATGTATTATTGTTTAAAGACATCTTAATTAAGATGTTGATTCATTGACATTGAAGTCACACTCAACAAATAACATTATAATTCAGGCCTGATTGAAGTTATCCAACATACATATTTTCTCAATAAGGCACATCACAACTTTCTTGCACTTAGGAACACTAAATAGCACTGTGCTTGGGGGTCATTTAAACAATGAAATCACATACAAAGTCAAAGATCTGAAAATCATGGCAATAAATGGACTATAAAAGAAAAAAACACTAGTTTACAGTAAAAAAAAAACAAAAAACTTGAAATAGGAAAGCAAAGCATACTGTTTTTGACCTCAGCTGAGAATATGTACTAGTGCCTGAAGAATTATGGACAGAGATTTGTAACATTGTATAGGAGGCAGTGATCAAGACTATCCCCAAGAACAAGAAATGCAAAAAGGCAAAATGGTTGTCTGAGGAGGCCTTACAAACAGCTGAGAAAAGAAGAGAAGCTAAAGGCAAAGGAGAAAAGGAAAGATATACCCATTTGAATGCAGAGTTCCAAAGAATAGCAAAGAGAGATAAGAAAGCCTTCCTCAGCGATCAATGCAAAGAAATAGAGGAAAGCAATAGAATGGGAAAGACTAGAGATCTCTTCAAGAAAATTAGAGATACCAAGGGAAAATTTCTTGCAAAGATGAGCTCAATGAAGGACAGAAATGGTATGGATCTAACAGAAGCAGAAGAGATTACAAAGAGATGGCAAGAATACACAGAAGAACTATCCAAAAAAGATCATGATCCAGATAATCGTGATTGTGTGCTCACTCACCTAGAGCCAGACATCCTGGAATGTGAAGTCAAGTGGGCCTTAGAAAGCATCACTATGAACAAAGCTAGTGGAAGTGATGGAATTCCAGTTGAGCTATTGCAAATCCTAAAAGATAATGCTGTGAAAGTGCTGCACTCAATATGCCAGCAAATTTGGAAAACTCAGCAGTGGCCACAAGACTGGAAAAGGTCAGTTTTCATTCCAATCCCAAAGAAAGGCAATGCCAAAGAATGCTCAAACTATCCCACAATTGCACTTATCTCACGTGCTAGCGAAATAATGCTCAAAATTTTCTTAGCCAGGCTTCAACAGTATGTGAACTGTGAACTTCCAGATGTTCGAGCTGGTTTTAGAAGAGGCAGAGGAACCAGAGATCAAATTGCCAACATCTGCTGGATCATCGAAAAAGCAAGAGAGTTCCAGAAAGACATCTACTTATGCTTTATTGACTATGTCAAGGCCTGTGACTGTGTGGATCACAACAAACTGTGGAAAATTCTTAAAACCATGGGAATACCAGACCACCTTACCTGCCTCCTGAGAAATATGTATGCAGGTCAAGATGCAACAGATAAAACTGGACATGGAACAACAGACTGGTTCCAAATCGGGAAAGGAGTATGTCAAGGCTTTATGCTGTCATCCTGCTTATTTAACTTATATGCAGGGTACATCATGAGACATGCTAGACAGGATGAATCACAAGCTGGAATCAAGATTGCAGGAGAAATAGCAAAAACCTCATATATCCAGATGATACCACCCTTATGGCAGAAAGCAAAGAAGAACTAAAGAGCCTTCTAAAGTGAAAGAGGAGAGTGAAAAAGTTGGCTTAAAACTCAACATTCAGAAAACTAAGATCATGGCATCTGGTCCAATCACTTCATGCAAATAGATGGGGAAACAATGGAAACACTGACAGACTTTATTGTTCTGGGCTCCAACATCACTGAAGATGGTGACTGCAGCCATGAAATTAAAAGACGCTTGCTCCTTGGAAGAAAAGTTATGACCAAATTAGACAGCATATTAAAAAGCTGAGACATTACTTTAACAACAAAGGTCCATCTAGTCAAGGCTATGGTTTTTCCAGTAGTCACGTATGGATGTGAGAGTTGGAATATAAAGAAAGCTGAGTACCAAAGAATTGATGCTTTTGAACTATAGTGTTGGAGAAGACTCTTGAGAGTCCCTTGGACTGCAAGGAGATCCAACCAGTCTATCTTAAAGGACATCAGTCCTGAATATTCATTGGAAGAACTGATGCTGAAGTTGAAGTTCCAGTACTTTGGCCACCTGATGTGAAGAACTGGGACTCATTTGAAAAGACCCTGATGATTTGTAAAGATTAAGGCAGGAGGAGAAAGGGATGACAGGGGAGAGATGGTTGGATGGCATCATTGACTCAATGGACTTGAGTTTGAGCAAGCTCCAGGAGTTGGTGATGGACAGGGAAGCCTGGCATGCTGCAGTCCATGGGGTCGCAAAGAGTCAGACACGACTGAGTGAACTGAACTCCACTGAACTGAGAATATGTACATTGGACAGCTCAAATTTTCATATCTCTGCATTTCATGAATGACCATGAAAGGAACATTAGTATTGATGTGGGGGGTGACAAAAAATTTTTAGTAAGTAAGTGTATTTTTAAAAGCAGACTTTGGAAGTACTTAGGATCAGTTGTACCTCTGAACCTCTGAACTTTTTCATCTCCATTGTTTACTTCTTATGTTCCTCATTTCTTTCTTGAGTTGTTTTAATACTCATTGGCTCAGGTCTCCCTTTAATTCCTCCTTCTATGGTTTTTGAGAACTCATTATTGATCTTGTCACATTGCAGTATAAAAATTTGTAGTGTGAAACCCCACCAGTGAAGGAATATCTTTAAACATATCAACACATCATATAGATTAGTCCCAACCAGTCCCATCTTTAATACTCACACTACTATTTGAGCATGAGTATTCACTGTTCAACAAAAATCAATGCATTTTCATTTTATATCTCTAGGCATTTTAATACTTTTCACACTCTCAATAGTAACCTTATCCCTCTTCATTGCTGGATAAAGACATTATCTCTTTTGAGTAGAGATCTGAATCTTTGTCAGGCAGGTGACTGTCCTCTCATCTCGCTTTTATAGATTATTTTAATTTACCTTGACTCTAGTATTTACTTAAGTCCCCCATATACTCTGCCTTCCTGAAAAATAAGAGCCATATCTGGTTCATATAATTGCTCTTTCTGCACTCTTATGTAATCTTTTTAAAAATTTAATTTTATTTTTCGTTTTAATTAATTATTTTTGACTGGGTTGAGTGTTTGTTTCTGTACATAGGCCTTTTCTAGGTGCAGAGGGCGGGGGCTACTCTCTAGTTGTGGCGCATGGGCTTCTCATTGTGGGGGCTTCTCTCATTGCAGAGTTCAGGCTCTAGGGTTTCAGCAGTTGCAACGTGTAGGCTCAGTAGTTGTGGAGCACAGGCTTAGTTACCCTGGGACATGTGGACTCTTCCCAAACCAGGGATTGAACCCATGTGCCATGTATTGACAGGCAGATTCTTAACCACTGGACCACGGGAAGTCCTCTAATATGTTTTATGAATTTAGCTTCCAAAATACCTGATAGTACCAGGCTTAGCATCTAATCCTTGTTACCCTAACAATATATGTGATGAGTACATGAATGAATGCATGCATGAATAGTTAATTGAACTTTGGTCAATTCATGAGAGAGTTTTGATTTGCCATATACTTTCATTAGCAATTCATAAGAGTTCGTAAAATGACAGTCCAGGACAATATAGTCACTAAAATTAAAGCAACTAGAGTATATAAGCATTTGGTGACATTTTTTTCTTGTGTAATCTCTCTTCATGATTATATTATGTTTCCTGTAGAATGGAAACAGGATGATAGCCATTTTGAAATTCACTCTGAGCTGATGTTACTCATGTTCAGTTGGCAAGGGTCAGTTGGCATGAGTCAATTACCAATAACTTTTTTTGCTAACAGGATTGTTTATGGAAACAGTGAGAGAAGAAACGTGTTAAGATTCTGAAGAATATTGAGTTACAAACATTATTTTATAGTTAGTTTCTTTGCAGGGAAATCATAAAACAGAAAATGATAATATCAAGAACAGTTTGATGAAATAGTTTGTAAATGATAGTGTGAAAAAGTTGACTGTATTTATTTTTCCTTGGAAAGTAATAATATTTGAAACCATGGATGTCTTTTACTGTGATCTGTCTTTACATTTTAGAAAAGTCATTTATATACTGATGAATTTAATACCTTTTGCCCTCATTTTTAGATGAACATCATTGAATTACTTGGATGTTAGCAAGAAAAATTAAACTCCTGAAATGCTTCATTCATGACTGGAAATTGAGTATTTTATTATATTTCTCTCTAATGGATTAAAAACTAGAAAGGATGCATTTTTATCTGTGAGAATTTTTTTATATCTAAAATGTGTTTTTCTATTGCTTGGAAGCTATCATAAAGCTTTTATCTCTCTCTGTATGCATAAATGCTTGTGTGTATGTAGCTACCTGTTGTTCAGTCACACAGTCCTTTCTGACTCTTTGCAGCCCTGTGAACTGCAGCATGCTAGGCTTCCCTCTCTTTCACCATCTCCCAGAGCTTGCTCAAACTCATGTATGTTGAGTCAGTGATGTCATCCAACATCTTATCCTCTGTTGCCCCTTTCTTCTCTGCCTTCAATCTTTCCCGGCATCAGAGCCTTTCCCAATGAGTTGGCTTTTAGCATCAGGTGGCCAAAGTATTGGAGCTTCAGCATCAGTCTTTCCCATGAATATTCAGGGTTGATTTCCTTTAGGATTGACTGGTTTGCTCTCCCATAACAAGATAAATGCCCCACAAGGCTTATGTATGTATTTCTATCTATTAAAAAATTATTTAATTTTAGTTGAAGGATAATTGCTTTACCATATTTCATTGGTTTCTATTAATGTTTTTTCTTCTGAGATTGGGATTCACAGTCTAATATAGAGACAGAGAAGTAGGATTGTGCAGCATAATGAAAAAAAAAATTACTTTTGACCTTGGATCTAGTCTTACCTCTAACTTTACCAGTAAAATTATGTGACTTTAAGCAAGCCACATGATATCTCTGGGCCTTATTTCTCTTACTTGTATAAATGACTCAGTTGGACAATATAATTTCTAAGATTGAAATTTCTTTGTTAAAAGATGAAATTTTAGTTACTACACAGATGTTGACAGATTTATTCCAAGCATGGAATAGATGCTTAACACTTTGAATACATATTTGTTAAATGAAGGAATCCTGTGTGATGGGTATTTTTATGTGTCAACTTGACTTGGCCACGGGGTGTCCAGAAATTTGGCCAAACCTTACCTGGTGTGTCTGTGAGGTTGTATCTGGATAAGATTAACATTTGAATCAGTAGACTGAGTAAAGCAGATTGCTGTCCTAATTGGGTGGACCTAGTCCAACCAACTGAAGATTTAAACAGAACAAAAAGGCCGAATGAGAGGAAACTCCTCCTGACTGCCTGCTTGAGCTGAAATGGGTCTTTTCCAGCCTGAAGCATCAGCTCTTTTGGGGTCTCAAAGTCTGCCAACATTTGAACTGGAACTTACACCATTGGCGCTCTCTGGCCTTTGGACACAGACTAGAATTACACATTGGCTCTTCTGGGACTCTAGCTTGCCAACTGCATGATGGGGTACTTCTTGCCTTCATAATTGTGTGAGGTAATTCCTTATAATTTATCTATCTATCCATCTATTCATCCATCCATCCACACATCCTCCTGGTTCTGTTTCTCAGGAGCACCATAATACATCCTGTATGTGTTCATCTCGTTAATCCTTACTTCTTAGTTAATCCTTACTATATCCAATTAGACATTAGGTTTTATGAATTCTTCTTCCAAATTGTCTGGCATCTCTCCAAACTAAATTTTACTGAATTGAAGCTACTGTTAATTTTTTAAAACAATGCACACAGTGTCTTCCTTTGTTCAATATCTCTTCCCACAAACCTGTTTAACAAGTGGACTAAAATTTTTCTAAATATATATATTTTTATAAATAAGTGGCTCTTTATCAGGTAAGTTTTTGAGACTTTTTTTTTCATGCCATGTGCTCTAATGAAATTAAGATGTAGGGCTACTGCACAGATTATTTAATTTTTAAATGCAAGGGATTCATTTGTATTTAAAATAAAAGGACAGTGGGGAGTAAACAGTAGCAAACCATTGGTATCAAGGTATGTAAAATGTGAGATCCGTGAGATGTATTGATAATGTAGATGTATTAGAATCATAGCTTCCTTTTTATAAAAGCATAATTAATTAAGTAGACAACATGCTAGGTATTAGAGAAAGAAAGATAAACTTAAGATGTACTGTACAATGCTCAATTGTTATGTCATTCAGCGACATCAGGTTCATCTGTTTACCAAGCTAGAAACACAGTATGTGGTTTCACCTTTTTAAATGCAACAGCTGTGCTGCAATTTTTTTATCATTAACACTTGAAGTAATAAAATAGGCTTCATTTATTAAAAAAAAAAGTTGTCTAGTGGAGGAGACAATGCATTATATTAGAGGGAAGAATCAAGTCTTATGACTGGAGTTGCTTTCTTCTACTGTTAAATGGGATATTAGTAATATAGTAGTTACTTTATGCTGTTATGGGTTTTAGGTTAAAACCAACTCGTGCTTCTTTTTCTTGTTACATGAGCACTGCCAGATTATCTGTGATGTTGGTGGATTTGGTTGGTCTCTCTTGGGTTCCACATGTCTTCTCATTCTGGGAGTCATGTTAAGGGGTTCATGTTTGAACATCCTCTTCCTATGGTGAAGACAAAAATAAAAGAGACAGAACCAGATTGTATACAGGTGTCCAAAACTTCTGCTCAGACATAAGGTACATCTAGTCTACCCAGATTTCATTGGCCAAATCAAGGCACATCTCCACGCCCCAAAAGAGCAAATACTCTGCCTTCAAGGAGCATGGCACAAGTAAGAAACAAATATTTAGGAACAAATAATGTAATCTACTACAAGATGTAATACATGTAAAACACATAAAGGATTTAGTGCATCTGGCACAGAGTACACATATAATGTTTATAATTACATGATATAATGTTTATAATTATACGATAATATCAATAATAATGACAGTGGTTAAATGGTAAAGAAACACAGATAATGCAGTAGTTTCATTATTGCAGGGGACTGTAGGACATCATTACGGAGGAGGAAATATTGGGCCAGTAGTTCAGGGGAAAAGGAGAGGAAGGTAGCTCCAGATGGAAAAATACAGTACTACAGAAAAAGAGTAGACTAGAGGCAAAGTAGGTGTAGGGTTTATGAGCCTTCCTGGAAGTTATGTCTTATATCTAACTAATTATAACATTTGTGATAACTTCCACTGCAAGTAATAGAATATTTAATTAAAAGTAGTTTAAATTGCAAAACATGTGTGTATCATTGAACAAGAAGTCAGTGGTGAATTTCAGGATTCGTTCAGTATTATAAGCATGTTTTCACTAATGGGTTTTACCTTTCCATCCTTCTACCCTTAGGGTGATGGCTTTTGTCCTTAGGTCTTTCCTCCATTAACTTTTGAAGCCCAAGGTATCATGACCTCACTCAGTAGCACCTAAATGCGGGATGAGAGTATCTCTTTCAGCATCCCTCTCTCTTTTTTAAAAATCAGGTCTGAAAATATTTTTCAGAAGCCCCCTTCAAAGCTGAATTCTTATGTTACATTGGCTAGAACTAGCTCAGATGTCCACTCCTACATAATCAGTGGCAAAAAGAAATGGAATTACCATGATTGATTTGGCACAATAATGGTATAAGGAAGTTCTTACCTTCTCTAAACACATTCCTTCTTCTTGACAAGAATAAAATCAAGATTCTCTTAGCAAACAAGAGAGTAACAGCTCTTAGGCCTTCAGTGATATCTCCCATGCACAGATATGAGGTTTGCATTTTCTATTCAAGATGTGTTGGTAACATGGAGACACATGTTACAGGGTCCAGTGTTTTGTGTGACAGCCTCCTTTGCCTTTGAAACTTTTCAGAGGTTTGGCAAGTGTATGATCTGATTTATATGACAAACTGAAATAGACTTCATTGGGAAAATATCATTACCTGTCCTTTTTCCTAATAAGCACATTCGATAGATCCCTTATCCTATTATTTTTCTTTTCTCTCTTGATATATTGTGGCAAACTTCATCAATACTGACAACTTTCATGGTTCTAGAGGCTGGGAAGTCCATGATTCAGATGCCAATAGGTTTAGTGTCTGGTGAGAGCCTGCTTCCTGGCTCGGAGGTGGCTGCCTTCTTGCCCTGTGCTCTTTGTGTACTCCCAAGGGCATCAGTCCCATTATGGTACCCCCTCACCCCATGACCTTATCTAAGCCTAGTTACCCCCAAAGTCCCCAATGCCAAAAACATCACCTTGGAGGTTAGACTTCAACACACAAATTGGTTGTCAGGGGGCACAAACGTTTAGTACATGGCAATACATCATAATTTCTTTTTTAAAAAAAGACTCCTTAATTTCGTATAAAGCCAAAGGACAAAGAATGCAGCAGTATACTCCCTTGAAATGCACTCATCTTTGTGTGATTGCAGAGGCCAATTTAAACATCTGATCAATTTGGAGCTTTCTTGAATGGGATGTTGGTTCCCAAGAGTAACTGCTGCTGCTAAGTCGCTTCAGTCGTGTCCGACTCTGCATGACCCCATAGACGGCAGCCCACCAGGCTCCGCCGTCCCTGGGATTCTCCAGGCAAGAACACTGGAGTGGGTTGCCGTTGCCTTCTCCAATGCATGAAAGTGAAAAGTGTAAGTGAAGTAGCTCAGTCGTCTCCGACTCCTAGCGACCCCATGGACTGCAGCCTATCAGGCTCCTCTATCCATGGGATTTTCCAGGCAAGAGTACTGGAGTGGGGTGCCATTAACTGCAGGGAACAGTAAATGCTGACAAGATGGCATGAGTCAACACATACACACACACTTAGGATTTAAAAAAAATGTTAAAGCTTAATTTTTCACAATGAAAAAAATTAAGATTCTGGAGCAAAAGGTAGGAACTCATCTATTTTCCTCTCAATCCATATTCTAATATTCAGACAGCATTGTTCTGTGACTCATCGGACTAATCTCCCTGTTTATGACATATTTCAATGCCCACACATTTTGAGTTCTCATGACTTTCCTTTGCTCATATGTTTCAGTCCATTATGTTAGCTATTCATCAGTGTATTAGAGAAGTCTCTACCACTTTATCCTTCAGTGTCTTACATTATAGGCTTTTTGGCCCCTCATCCCTACTGCCTGATAGAATTTAAATCACAAAATGGAGAAAAGAGAAGAAATCAGGATGCATGGAGTTTATGGGAAAAATTAATCATGAGAAATAATCTGAAAAAATAAGAAAACAATGAGGACAAAGAAGCTAAAAATGGCTGTATAGTGGGTGGACCCCTTGAGGAAAAAGACTTCATAACCACGGAGGAGGAAGAAGGCTTTAGTCAAAACAGTTGGTATATAAAAGGCAGATCCTGCTTTTCCCAGTTTTATTGGTAATTTTAACTTTTAAAGCATTGAACAAATAAAGCTTTCTCTTAAATATTTATGTCAGGATTTATGGCCTATCTCTTGATTTTTCCTGCTGAAAATAATTAACAAAAGCATGGGCACAGCAATTTTTAGATTAATTTTAGCAAGTTACATATTGCCATTATATTAAACAATACTATGAAGAAAACACATTTAAAGTAGATGGAAGTTTCTCTAGGAGCAAAGACGTAATCAAGCATGGTCCTAGGCAACTTCCATTCAGCATCTCATGCAGTCTTTAAACAATCCTGAGAGGTGTGCTTATGTTCATTTTATATACAACTGAATCACAGTTCAAGTAATTCACCTAGGGTTTTCAAATGGGGAACTGGGACTTGAGGCTGTCTCTCTCACTCCAAAACCTGTCTGAATCATTCTCTGTCATGTTTTCAGAGAGGTGTGTGTTAAGTTGCCTCAGTTACGTTCAACTGTTTGCGACCCTGTGGACTGTAGCCCATAAGGCTCCTCAGTCCATGAGATTCTCCAGGCAAGAATACTGGAGTGGGTTGTTATGCCCTCCTCCAGGTGATCTTTGCAACCTAGAGATCGAACCCTCATCTCTTAGGTCTCCTACATTGACAGGTTCCTTATCACTAGTGCCACCCGGGAACCACCTTTTAAAGAGTTGAATGAGATTTTTAAAAAAACAGGTTTAGAAGAGCATTTAGAATGAATTTGGGAGAAGGAAATGGCAACCCACTCCAGTAGTCTTCCCTGGAGAATCCCATGGACAGAGGAACCTGATGGGCTACAGTCCATGGGGTCACAAAGAGTCAGACATAACTAAGTGACTAACACTACTATGGGAATGAATTTGTGATAAATATATCAATTTTATATACTCACTAATTTATAAAAAGCTATGCTTGCTTCTTTTAATTATCATAACTTTATAGTTCCTTTTTCTTGCTAGAAGTAGAAATTGTTATGTAGCTTTGACCTAAGAGCTTATATTTTGTTTTTAAATTAATGTATACTTATTGTACACTGCTGGTAGAAAGGCAAATTGGTATAACCTTAATGGGTACAAGTTAGCAATATATATCATATGTGTATTAAAAATGTTTATATCCTTCAAGCTGATAATTCTCCTCCCATGTACTTGGTTTAAAGAAATAATCTAATACAGTCTTCAGATTATGTCAAAGATGATTATTGTAACATTACTGTAATTTCAAACATTTGAAATGGCCAACAATGGATTATTGATTGAATAATTCAGAATTCAGCCATCAGAGGAAATTCTATGCAGTCATTAAACATTGTAATTTAGAAGAGTAATAATTTAGGTAAATATTTATTAACTGAAAGGTTAGTTCACAAAACAGTGTGTAAAGTATATTCCAATTTAAGTTTATATAAATATATCTGAAGAATATAATAAGCAGACATGCCAGAAAGGTTAAAGATGATTATCTGGGTAGAAGAATCAAAGACAATTTAATTTTGTCCACATGTAGACAATGGGGTCAGGTTGAGAAGGAAATTGCCTCTCCTTTCTTCCCTAGCATCTTCTCTTCTTGATACTCTTTATTTAAAAAAAAAAAATTATTGGAGTATGGTTGCTTTACAAGGTTGTATTCTGCTGTACAACACAGTGAATCAGTATACACATGCATATATCCACTTTTTTAAAGATTTCCTCCCCGTTTAGGTCACCACAGATCACTGAGCAGGGTTTACTGTGCTAAATAGTTAGCTATTATTATTAGTCATCTATTTTATACATAGTAGTGTATATATGTCAATCCCAATCTTCCAACTCATCAGGAAGGAAAAAATCATCCAATATTGCTTATATATGGCAACTAGACAATGGTACAGATGAGTATTTGCAAAGCAGAAATAGAGTCACGGATGTAGAGAACAAAATGATGGTTACCAAAAAGGGGAAGAGGGAGTGGGATGAACTGCAAGACTGGGATTGATGCTCTTTAAATCACTTTTAAACTATGACATGTGAAAACTGTGTTTGTGCTTAGCTACTCATATTTTTGCCCTTCCTTGCCATAGCCTCTCCCCACCAATCAGGCTTACCCTCAGGAGGTCAATTTGGACACCCGAGCTACATCTCAACGTTTGGCAAAACATGGCAGCAATGAACCAGAGGACTCATTCCATTTAAATAACCAATGGTTTTAGACCTGTATGCTTCTTCAACATCGTAATAGGATCAGGGAAGCCCTCCCCCAATCCACTCGGCCTTCTCTACTGTAGGGATGAGGTGTGGAGGCCAATTGTAGTATTATTCAGGTAACTTGTCTCGAAACTAGTCAAGAATTTTGAGGAGTGGTCACCTTAGTGAAGTATTCAATCTGACCTAGACTTTGTTTCTGTGCCTTACTAATGGCTGTTGATTTGATAAGCACCAGAAACAGTCTTAAAAGGGTGTTGAGGGGATTTTAGATCCTGCCAATCATTATGTTTTCAGAGGCGGTGCTTTGAGGGGATACCTTCCACCAGATTCCAGATGGGAACAGAGTTCACTTGTCTGAACTTTCTTACTTCTCGTGTAGGGACAGAGGCACAAAAGTATTTATGAAGCATCTGGCGAGCACAAACTTTACATATTGCAATAGGGATGTGAAGCAACATATCTCTTTCCTTTGTATTCTTCATCTTAAAAGGCCAGTCTATTTATAAAAAAAATAGTTGTAAATGACTTCCCTGGTGGTCCAGGGGTTAAGAATCTGTCTTGCAATGCAGGGAACAAGGGTTTGAGCCCTGGTCGGGGAACTAAGATCCCACATGCTACAGAGCAACTAACCCATGCCCACAACTAGAGAGTCCGCGTAATGAAAGATCCTGAGTCACGCAACAAAGGTCCTGTGTGTTGCAACTAAGACTTGATGCAGCCAAATAAATACATATATTGTTAAAAAATGGTTACAAATGGGTATATGCAATTTTTTTCTTAGAAAACACCCTAAATTGCAAATGCTTTCATAATTATTAATAATATACATAACATACCTAATACTTTGTGCTAGGTACTGTTGCAAGTGCTTTATATATATTAGTTCATTTAATCCTCACACCTCTATAAGTTAATTATTATTATTATTATCACCACCCCTATTTTATAGATGAGAAAATAGGCTCAGAGTCTGCAGCCCAGGGTTATACAACTAATATGGTGAAGCCAGATTTGGAACCTAGGCAATCCGGTTCAACCACCAGATACTGCCTTGGGTTAGTTAGATATCTTTCTAGAAAGTGTTGATATTGATGGGCCTGATTTTAATAGCAACAGCACCATCCCAAACACCTTGTTTAACCATAATTGTCGTTCTAGGAGATGATACTGGCAGACAAGTTTTCCTTTGCCAAAAGCTGATATAAAAGACACCCATCACTTGAAAGACAGCCCTTTAGTTCCACATCACAAAGAGAACGCTTATGTTATTCAGAAGATTGTCAGCTAAATCTTTGAAAAAAGAAAAAAGACATTAGAGGACTTCCCTGGTGGTTTAGTGGTTAAGACTCCTTGTTTCCAATGCAGGGGTTGCGGGTTTGATTCCTCGTCAGGGAATTAGGATTCCGCATGCCATGCTGCATGGCCAAAAAAAAGTCATCAGTATCAGTATCTGAACTGAAATCACTGAAACCAAGCCAGAGGTGACTATACCTTTCAGATTATGGTGATAGGCTTAGACTGAGATTGCAAACTTTCTGCGAGTGGTAGGCATCACACCCAGTTTCATTTCTTGCTCTACCGCTTACTATTGGGATGACTGTATTTAGTTTTTCTAATTTGTTTTAAACGTTGATCTTGTGTAACGCTGCTGCTTAAACCCTTCCATCTCTTCTAATTTCTTTGTAAGTAAAATCTAAACTCTTAAACATGACCCGTAAGGACAAGTAAAATCTTGTTCCTGCCTACGTTTTCAGTCTCACAGGGCACTTTTTTCCAGTTCACTCACATCCCTCTGGCCTCATTGGCCTTTCATAAGTTCCTTACGCTTCTAACAGGCTCTTCCCTTTGCTTGACACATTATTTTCACTCCTTTCACCTGGCTACTCATCCTCCAGGTCTCAGCTTAGATGATCCTGCCTTAGAAAAGAGACTCCCTTCCCTGAATTAATTTCACATCCTTTCACTTCATGGCCCTTATTCCAACTTGCCATTGAACATTTATTCATGTAATTATGTTTTAACATTTGTCTCTCCTACTTTTGTTAGCTCTTTGTGGTAGCTACTATAAACTCTGGTTCCCTATTTTTTATCTAGCATTTAGTATAGTACCTGGCAATAATGTGTCTATGTGTGTGTTAGTGGCTCAGTCATGTCCGACTCTTTGCGACCCCATGGACTGTAGCCCACCAGGATCCTTTGTCCATGGATTCTCCAGGCAAGAATACTGGAGTGGGTTGCCATTTCCTTCCCCAATAATTGACATTTGATAAAGATCCGTTAAATAATGAATGAGCCTCTGTGCCTTCATGTACAAAAGTGAAAGTGAAAGTGAAGTCGCTCAGTCGTGTCCGACTCTTAGCGACCCCATGGACTACAGCCTACCAGGCTTCTCCGTCGATGGGATTTTCCAGGCAAGAGTACTGGAGTGGGGTGCCAATGCCTTCTCCTTCAGTGGGGTTAGACGTTCTCAGTTCATAAATGAACACCACCACTTCCAAAGAGAAATGAATTCACATTAGAGATAAAGAAACCAGTTACTGAGAGAGGTGACTGAAGGACATGGTGCATGCCTTACTTATCTGCAATGAGCATTTTAAATGTTGATGGACAAAAATACACACTGGGGTTGAGAACCTTTTTGAGAAGGGAGTTGTTTGCTGCGTTCTTGTTGTCAAAGTTCAATTTGATGCATGACCACTATCTGTGACAGATTGTTTTTCATAAATAGTGACAAATTATAATGCTGCTGCTAAATCGCTTCACTCGTGTCCGACTCTGTGCGACCCCATAGATGGCAGCCCACCAGGCTCCACTGTCCCTGGGAGAATCATGTACAAAAAGGGACTTTCTAAAATTGCTGTGAAGATTAAATGATATTTATTCACAAACACTCACATATTCCCTGTCTAGTATAGTTCTAACATATTAGTAGATCCCAAATAAATACTAGTACTGTTTTTTGTCTTTTCCCTTTGATAGTCATGACTCTACTCTGGGTTCTGTTTAGCTTCTCATAAGTCGTGAATGAGGATGATGAACAACGGCTGGTGGAGATGCGAGGTGTGGGGAATGGGAGAATTCCAGGAAGACGGAGCAGTGTGAATGTAAGCAGAGACAGAACATCGAATGCCAAGTTTGAAGAAAAGAAGTTCTCTTGATAGACTAAAACTCAGAGCTATGTAAGACAACTATGGTAGAAATGTCTGGATAAAACAGATTTGAATCAGATTTGGGGAGTCTTGTTAAGGAGTTTGGAAGGGATATTGAGTCAGTGGTACAGATTTTGGTGTTATTTGCAGACTTGCTTGGGAGGGAAGAAAATTCTAGTGGGATACTTCACTAGTAGCAAGAAGGAATGCAAAATAACAGGCCTGTTAGGCTTGTGTATAGAATTGGCTATTGTTTCTTCTTCCTTTGCTATTTTTTTCTTCTTTGACTTGAGTGCCAATACTTCCTGACTCTCACTTAGTTTTATTTCCTTGTTATTCTATTCTTTCTCCCTGAGTGTCTCATTCTGTTTACCTGTGATAGGACTGGACTATCTCTTTCATACTTATGAGTGTTAAATCTATATTCCAGTTCAGAGCATTAGCTCCAGATTCCATCTAGCCAACACTCCCTGGGATTTCCCTAAGATATGTCAATCCTGATGTTTCTAAAATGCAATCCACTGTCTCCCCCTAAACCTCTTCCTATATTGCCTGTCTCTAAGATATAGCATAAGCATCATCCATTCAGAAACCCAAATCACCATCCATTCTTTCTTGCTCTCTTTCCCTCCTGTGTGGAATCAGCATCAAGTCCTATAGATTTTATCTCTTTAATCTTGACTGTTTTCTACTTCCTTCTCTCATCTTCTTTCTCAATGACACTGTGTTAGTTCATGCTTGATGAGTTCTCACCTAGCCAACAATAAGCATGTCCCAATAAGTCTCCTCATCTCTAGTTGAGTATTTTCTTCCACTGCTTTAAGCAGTTTTTCTAAGATGCAAATATGTATTACTTCCTGGCTTAAAATTCCTGTTTCTCTTTGTCCCTGGGATGAACCCTAAGAAGTTTAACAACTTTATTTTGACCTATGAGACGTACCTCTTCCCAAGTAAGGTTATTCCAAACCCTCTTCAAGCAAATCTGCTCTTTTCTCCTATGTATATCACTCTGTTTTCAGGCCAGAACAAGTGCCTAGCACAATGCCAAATACATAGCAAGTTTTAATTAACATTTGCCAAACCAAAATGTCCTGAAGGTTGAAAACAGACTTGGACATGGCTTTCACTTGGCAAGTAGGAGGAAAAAAACAGAGCCAGGATAAGAGTGAAAATGGGTGATGAAGATAAAGAAAGAACAGTCATTGAAATTAGAGGAGATAAGAATAGACCTTGGAATTAGAGAAGGACAAGAGTAATAAAATCAGCTTGCCTTTGATTTCTAAAGAAGAAGGAGCAGGTCAAAACTGTCAAACATAGCAGGATGGTCAAAGAAGAAGAATGAGAAAAGATGTTTTAATTGGACTATTAGGAAGTCATTGATGACTTTAGGGAGATGAGTTTTAAGGAATCAGTGGGTGGGAGGTAGAAGCCACATGGTAAATACTGAGGAATGTGTGACAAGGAGGTTGAGGCAAGAAGTGCCCTTGAGAATTTTAATCATAAAATGAAAAATGTTATCATGGAGTCCACGTTATAAGTAGATGTCCCCCTTTTCCCCCAAAGAATGCATATTACAAATATCCTTCCAATTAATTTGGGAAAGTTTAAAAATGTGATGTAGTTAGATTTTACATGTTCCTCTCTCCACACCAACAACCTCTAAATCTTGGAGAGATTGGTAGGATAAACACTGTACGTGTAAGGAACTGGGTTTGGTTGGAGAGAAAGAAAGAAAAATACCTTTTTATATGTTACTTATCTACTTTTTCAGTTTTTCAAGGCACTTGTGCAGATTTAAAAAGTAATGCATACTCATTACCATTGTAATATTGTCATATGAAAGGAAAATAAAATCACATGTAATTCCTCTGCCCTGAGAAAACTATTAACATTTCATATTATGTGTATGTGAATGTATAAATATACCTACTGCATAACTTAATTTTAGCATCCTGGCTCAAAGTTTCAATGATTAGATAGCGGTGAGGTGGGTTTATTCATTGTTTGGAAATGATCGGAGCTGCATATAACTATTTTTTTTTCCCCAGTGAAAGCTCCCACTACATTTTTACACTTAACACTTGTGCTGTTTGAGTGTAATCTAACAACACTGAGGAATTTATGACAAAGGTTTGTGAGTAGCAGGCTAAAGGGCAGAGTTTCTAGGCTTAGTGACCCAAAGAGAGATAGTCAATCAATAGTATGTTGTAAAAATTCTACAGAATAAATAATTCAGGCTTTCCTTTTCTTCCAAAATAAACTCACCATCTCAGTGATTCTTGATGGGGTTTTCATTCCCTGACTGCCACCCTCCATGATGTCATAGTTCCTTTGTGACCAGGCCAATGGTCACCAGGAATTATAACCATGCATTGGAGAAGGAAATGGCAACCCACCCCAGTATTCTTGCCTGGAGAATCCCAGGGACGGCGGAGCCTGGTGGGCTTCTCTGGGGTCACACAGAGTCAGACACAACTGACGTGACTTAGCAGCAGCAGCGGCAGTCCTAAGACTCTCCAAGGAGAAGCAGTTCTTACAATTTCTGAGCTGTCAGAGGATACGGGACTATGGAGACAAAAGCTCTTGCCATTTCTTACCATATTTCTAGCTGGCAGTTATGGGACCTAGGATTGGACTCTCTATTGAGGCTTTGGGAGAAACTCAAGTTCTCGGTTTAAAGAGTTCCAGCAGGTTTGAAGAAGAAAGCTAGCAATGCTGTTACATTGTTCTGGTCCTTTATGGACTCTGTAGTCTCAAGGCACCTCTTTTTAGTGTTATTTGAAGCCTTCTCTGTCAACTACAGAGGAGATGAAACTAGCCTGACTTCTAATGCCAGCCGCATTCTAATATTGCTGTCTTCCCTGCCTTTTACAATATTCTTTACATGTCATACCAGAAAATAAAATAATAATTCTGTGAACCTTTTTACCCTCGATAAGTGCTCACACAATGAATTTAATTAAAATCCCCTTTATCTATTATGCTGAAAACAAGGAATTAACAATATCCATTAAAATGACTTTTACATTCACATCAACTGGATTTCAATACCTGACTAAAATGATATGAAGGAAGCCATAATCATGTGAGGCCCAATATGGTGTATAAATTTTAAACCTTTCGAAACCCTAAATTATTTTAATCTGCAAATGTAATTATCATAAATGTCAGTCAAACTTCCTCATGGCCTCTTTCTGTTGAACAAAAAGAAAGAAATGAAACTGTGAAGCTTTTAAGTTTTACAAACTCACAATTAACTCCTCTATGACCAGTGGACTGTCAGGTTCAGAAGAAGGAAGGAATTTTTAAGTAGTTTAAGGGCTTGAAACATAGTTTGCAGAAGAGATAATCAGGAGATTATGGTCAATGATTTACAGTATTCCTTTGAATTCGAGTTGGTTGGATGATAATGCTGATAACTTTTTGACAGTAGCTATAGAGTCAGCTTTTTGCTATAAATTTGTAACATGACTAAGAATCCCTATATAATATTCAACTTTATATAGTAGGTAAGGTTGTTACTCTCCTTGCCACCTTTAACAAGTAGTGTTCCAGAGCCACATTTAAGGTTGAGACATGAAGTAAATAAAGATAGTGATCATCTCTCTTATGACGTCAAAGGGCATACTTATCAAAACCCAACGCTATTGCTCCAGGAAAGGGAAGAAAACATATTATTTCTTGAGAAGAGAGAACCTAGTTTTAACTGAAGCACTGTATTAAAAAATGATGACCACAGAAGAGATATACACTTACTTTAGTTCATTCTTTATCACCATTTCCAATTACGCATTGTATCTAAGCTACACATTCTAACTCACTACAGGGATAGAAGTTTTTTTTATCTATGAGATATTTCCTTCTGGAGGACAAAATGCCAGTTCTTTGCATGTTCCAGCTCCCTTCTGACATCAATCATTATACAGTCAAAATTCCAAATTTCAGTTAAAAAGAAGGCAAAGAACTTTGTAAACACCCCTCTAATTACACACAGATTGTAAAATTGTCTGAAAGTTATCTGTTAACCTGTTAGATATTTAAAATAAACCCCACATACCAGGAAAGTGGCCTTGTTAAGACCTTCTTCACATCATTCCCACTTTAAATCACATCAACCCAGGGCTCAATCTATATTCTTTTTTCCTTTGTGATTTTGTTTTTAACCCTATTTGGTACTTGTCCCTTCTCCATTGTTGGAAAACCTGTCATACTGAGCCTGCTGCTTCTCCATTATTTGCTTTGAACAAACGCTATTATGTTGCCCTAATAACCACAGCTGTGTAAGCATCTATCGGTCTCTTTTATCGTGGCATAATTTCTATATATGAAAGTGATTTGCCCTCCCTGTCTGCTGATGACTTCCATTGTTTGCATTGACACATGGCTCAACTCTCAACCCTTAGTTCTTGTCTGCTCTTTCTTTCTCTGTCTCCCACTGGAGCGATTTTAGCCTTTATCCTAAAACATTACTCTAAAATTAATGAAACTAGAGTGGCTGTAGATCTTCAGTGACCAAAAAGGCAGCAGAAAAGACTGAATTGCCAAATCTTGAAAAAAAATCTCAGCTCAATGCCTCGTTTCTGAGGCCTGATTATCATTTCTATTAATGGATTGCTATGCTGACAGCATTATTACCCTCAAGAGTGCCAAGGATTTTAATGGAAACTTGAGACTGGATGCTGTCTTTGGACGCTGTTACAGGGATAGCCAGAAGTCCTAGCGATGCTGCTCTAGACTGCAATTGTTTCAAACTAAAGGTCTTTCGGGGGTTTCCCAGGTGGAGCCACGGTAAAGAACTCACCTGCCAATGCAAGAGGCACAAAAGCGGTTGGGACGATCCTCTGGAGGAGGAAATGGCAACTCATTGCAGTATTCTAGCTTAGATAATTCCTTGGACAGAGGAGCCTGGTGGGCCACAGTCCATGTGGTTGCAAAGAGTTGGATGTGACTGAGCGGCTGAGCACACACATACACACAAAGGTCTTTGGAGAAGGCCAGATTCTGACCTTGGACACGCCTGTGAATGTTGACTATGCCGTGGATATCCCTGTTGGTGGTTTTACCAAGATGCCATACTTTTCCGGATAAGACTTTGAATGAGGTCTAGAAGCACAGGAAACAGGATCAGGAAGAATTTCTATTGCATCTCTTCAAATTGGTTGACTACATGTCGCAAATGAGTAAACTGAGGTTCAGAGAGATTAAATACATTGTTAAAGGTTACTCAACCAATGAAGTGGTAGAGTCGAGATTCAAACTCCAACCCTCTCCTCATTTTATTATGCCTCTGAAGTGGAGTTTGGAGTAGCCTAGCCTCCATGGGTGGACACTGACCCAGGGTTTTGTGACGACAGAGTGGGTAGAAGTAACTCTTCATGACACCCTAACATTCAGACTCAGAGCAATGCAGAGCAATGGAGTGAATGCTGAGAAACATTGTGAGCTCACTTGGAGCCATTATTTAGCAGTTGTGAGGTGAATCCTAAAGCACCTGTTGAATGTAAAAACAGTATCTGCAGCCTCAGATCAGGCCAAATCAAAGGTTTTATGTATTGGATTGGCCAAAAATTACATTTGGCATTTTTTCAAAGATTTTATGTATTCAGTTCAGTTCAGTTCAATCTCTCAGTCGTGTCGGACTCTTTGCGACCCCATGAATTGCAGCACACCAGGCCTCTCGGTCCATCACCAACTCCCAGAGTCCACCCAAACCCATGTTCATCGAGTCGGTTATGCCATCCAACCATCTCATCCTCTGTCGTCCCCTTCTCCTTCCACCCCCAATCCTACCCATCACTAGGGTCTTTTCCAATAAGTCAACCCTTCACGTGAGGTGGCCAAAGTATTGGAGTTTCAGCTTCAACATCAGACCTTCCAATGAACACCCAGGATTGATCTCTTTTAGGATGGATTGACTGGATCTCCTTGCAGTCCAAGGGACTCTCAAGAGTCTTCTCCAACACCACAGTTCAAAAGCATCAATTCTTTGGCACTCAGCTTTCTTCACCGTCCAACTCTCACATCCATACATGACCACTGGAAAAACCAGAGCCTTGACTAGATGTACTTTTGTTGGCAAAGTAATGTCTCTGCTTTTAAATATGCTATCTAGGTTGGCCATAACCTTCCTTCCAAGGAGTAAGCGTCTTTTAATTTCATGGCTGCAATCACCACCAGCAGTGATTTTGGAGCCCAAAAAAATAAAGTCTGACACTGTTTCCACTGTTTCCCCATCTATTTGCTGTGAAGTGATGGGACCAGATGCCATGATCTTAGTTTTCTGAATGTTGAGCTTTAAGCCAACTTTTTCACTCTCCTCTTTCACTTTCATCAAGAGCCTCTTCAGTTCTTCTTCACTTTCTGCCATAAGGGTGGTGTCATCTGCATATCTGAGATTATTGATATTTCTCCCGGCAATCTTTATTCCAGCTTGTGTTTCTTCCAGCCCAGCGTTTCTCATGATGTACTCCGCATATAAGTTAAATAAGCAGGGTGACAATATACAGCCTTGACGTACTCCTTTTCCTATTTGGAACCAGTCTGTTGTTCCATGTCCAGTTCTAACTGTTGCTTCCTGACCTGCATACAGGTTTCTCAAGAGGCAGGTCAGATGGTCTGGTATTCCCATCTCTTTCAGAATTTTCCACAGTTTATTGTGACCCACACAGTCAAAGGCTTTGGCATAGTCAATAAAGCAGAAATAGATGTTTTTTTGGAACTCTCTTGCTTTTTCGATGATCCATCGGATATTGGCAATTTCATCTCTGGTTCCTCTGCCTTTTCTAAAACCAGCTTGAACATCTGGAAGTTCACAGTTCACGTATTGCTGAAGCCTGGCTTGGAGAATTTTGAGCATTACTTTGCTAGCATGTGAGATGAGTGCAATTGTGCGGTAGTTTGAGCATTCTTTGGCATTGCCTTTCTTTGGGATTGGAACGAAGACTGACCTTTTCCAGTCCTGTGGCCACTGCTGAGTTTTCCAAATTTGCTGGCATATTTAGTGCAGCACTTTCACAGCATCACCTTTGAGGATTTGAAATAGCTCAACTGGAATTCCATCACCTCCACTAGCTTTGTTCGTAGTGATGCTTTCTAAGGCCCACTTGACTTCACATTCCAGGATGTCTGGCTCTAGGTGAGTGATCACACCATCATGATTATCTGGGTCGTGAAGATCTTTTTTGTACAGTTCTTCTGTGTATTCTTGCCACCTCTTCTTAATATCTTCTGCTTCTGTGAGGTCCATACCATTTCTGTCCTTTATCGAGCCTATCTTTGCATGAAATATTCCTTTGGTATCTCTAATTTTCTTGAAGAGATCTCTAGTCTTTCCAAATCTGTTGTTTTCCTCTATTTCTTTGCACTAATCGCTGAGGAAGGCTTTCTTATCTCTCCTTGCTATTCTTTGCAACTCTGCATTGAGATGGGAATATCTTTCCTTTTCTCCTTTGCTTTTCGCTTCTCTTCTCTTCCCAGCTATCTGTAAGGCCTCCTCAGACAGCCATTTTGCTTTTTTGCATTTCTTTTCCATGGAGATTTTCTTGATCCCTGTCTCCTGTACAATGTCATGAACCTCTGTCCATAGTTCATCAGGCACTCTGTCTTATGTATTGGATTGGCCAAAAACTTCATTCAGCTTTTTTCCTCAATGTGTTACAGACTTTTGGATCTGCCCAATATTTTGTGTTATTAGCTTTAGCTGTTTGGTGTGTGCATGTTTATGCATAGGCATATGTGTGTGTTGTTAGTGTTGTGACTAGTCATGAGATTAGCTTGATGCTTATCTACATTGTAATAAACATAAAACATACCTTCTCTCGTGGCTCAGACGGTAAACCATCTGCCTACAATGCGGGAGACCAGGGTTCGATCCCTAGGTTGAGAAGATCCCCTGGAGAAGAAAATGGCAACCCACTTCAGTATTCTTGCCTGGAGAGTCCCATGGATGGAGGAGCCTGGTGGGCTACAGTCCATGGGGTTGCAAAGAGTCGGACATGACTGAGTGACTTCACTTTCACTTTTTTTCACTTTCAATAGTAACCACCAAATCCTCTTGGCTCCACCTTCAAAACTAATCTGAAATCTGACTACTTCCCACCACCTCCACTATTACCATTTTAGCTTAAAGCCACCATCATCTTTTGCCCAGATCACTCTAAGAACTTACTAACAATTGTCTGTGTCCTCCTACATTGTGTTTTCACCTCGCGGTCAGAGTCGGAATGCTCCCTCTAAAACATAAATCAGATCATCATGTTCTTACCAATGCCCTCAGGGGGCTCCCTTCACAGTTGTATTATATGCCTCCCTGCAAAGACCATAAGAGCCTACAAGCCTCTGCGTGGTCAGAATTCTGCTCATCTTTGGATCCATTTCTTACGCTCTACCCTCTCTCTGCCCTAGCACCCTGCCTCCTAGCTGCTCTCCTCATCCGTCAAACGTGCTCAGGTGTCAGAATCTTGGCTCTTCTTGTCCCCCTAACTGGCGCGCTCTGCCTTCCATGCTGGGCTCTCATTCACTCACTCATCCTACTCACATCAGAAAAGGCTTCCTTAAGCCCTGCTCCTGCTCCCCACCTGCTGCCCACAAATATTCACTTTCTTTAAAAAAAAAAATTGTTTTGTGGTGTTGGGACTTTTTTAATGAATATGTTTATTTGTAATTGGAGAATAATTGCTTTACAGTATTGTGTTACTTTCTGCCGTATATCAGCATGAATCAGCCGTCGGTACACATATGTCCCCGTCCCTCTTAAAACTCCCTCCCACCTCCCACCACATTCCACACCTCTAGGTTGTCACAGAGCACTGGGTTTGAGCTCCCTGCATCATACAGCAAATTCCCACTGGCTATCTATGTTGATTATATAATATATATGTTTCAATGTTACTCTCTTAATCAGTACCTCCCTCTCCTTCCCCTACTGTGTCCACAAGTCTGTTCTCCATGTCTGCGTCTCCATTGCAGCCCTACAGATAGATTCATTGCTGCCATCGTTCTAGATTCCATATACATGTGTTAATATATGACATTTGTTTTTGTCTTTCTGACTCACTTTACTCTGTGTAATAGGCTCTAGGTTCATCCACCTCATTAGAACTGATTCAAATGTGTCTTTTATGGCTGAGTAGTATTCCACTGTTTATGGAGTATTACTTTGTTATGGAGAACGAACACATCTTTATCCATTCATCTGTTGATGGACATTTGCTCCCATGTCCTGGCTGTTGTAAACAGTGCTACTATGAACCCTGGGGTACGTGTGTCTTTTTCAGTTATGATTCCCTCAGGGTATATGCCCAGTAGTTAGGTTGTTGGGTCATGTGGTAGTTGTATTCCTAGTTTTTTAAGGAATCGCCATACTGTTCTCCATAGTGGCTGTACCAATTTACCTTCCCACCAACAGTGCAAGAAGATTCCCTTTTCTCCACGTCCTCTCCAGCATTTATTGTTTGTAGATTTTTTAATGATGGCTACCTGCCTCCTGAGAAATCTGTATGCAGGTCAAGAAGCAACAGTTAGAAGTGGACATGGAACAACAGACTGGTTCCAAATTGGGAAAGGAGTACGTCAAGGCTGTGTATTGTCACCGTGTTTATTTAACTTATATGCAGAGTACATCATGAGAAATGCTGGGCTGGGTGAAGTACAAGCTGGAATCAAGATTGCCAGGAGAAATATCAATAACCTCAGATATGCAGATGATACCACCCTTATGGCAAAAAGTGAAGAGGAACTAAAGAGCCGCTTGATGAAAGTGAAAGAGGAGAGTGAAAAAGTTGGCTTAAAACTCAGCATTCAGAAAACGAAGATCATGACATCTGGTCCCATCACTTCATGGAAAATAGATGGGGAAACAATGGAAACAGTGACAGACTTCATTTTTTGGGGCTCCAAAATCACAGCAGTTGGTGACGGCAGCCATGAAATTAAAAGACGTTTGCTCCTTGAAAGAAATGTTATGACCAACCTAGACAGCATATTAAAAAACAGAGACATTACTTTGTCAACAAAGGTCCATCTAGTCAAAGCTATGGTTTTTCCAGTAGTCATGTACGGATGTGAGAGTTGGACTATAAAGAAAGCTGAGCACCAAAGAATTGATGCTCTTGAACTGTGGTGTTGGAGAAGACTCTTGAGAGTCGCTTGGACTGCAAGGAGATCCAAGCAGTCCATCCTAAAGGAAATCAGTCCTGAATATTCACTGGAAGAACTGATGCTGAAGCTGAAACTCCAATACTTTGGCCATCTGATGCGAAGAACTGACTCATTTGAAAAGACCCTGATACTGGGAAAGATTGAAGGTGGGAGGAGAAGGGGACGGCAGAGGATGAGATGGTTGGATGGCATAACCGAGGTGATGCACATGAGTTTGAGCAAGCTCTGGGAGTTGGTGATGGACAGGGAGGCCTGGCGTGCTGCAGTCCATGGAGTCGCAAAGAGTCAGACACGACTGAGCGCCTGAACTGAACTGAACTGATTCTGACTGGTGTGAGGTGAGGCCCCATTGTAATTTTGATTTACATTTTCTAATACTGAGTGCTGTTGAGCATCTTTTCATGTGATCATTAGCCATCAGTTTCTCTTCTTTGGAGAAATGTCTGTATAGGTCTTCTGTCCACTTTTTGATGGGGTTGTTGTTTATCTGGTATCAAGCTTCATGAGCTGCTTGTATATTTTGGTGATTAGTACTTTGTTAGTTGCTTCATTTGCATTATTTTCTCCCATTCTGAAGGCTGGCTTTTCACCGTCTTGCAGCGTGGGCGATCTTCTGTCGTGTAGGATCTTTCCTTGTGGTGCACACATTCTCAGGTTGTGTCTTGCAAGCCCAGTAGTTGGACATGTGGACTCTCTGTTTGTGGGGCATGGGTTCTGGAGCAGGTGGGCTTAGTTGCTACAGAGTATGTGGGATCTTAGTTCGCTGACCAGGGATTTAACCTGTATTCCCTGCATTCCAGGGTGGACTCTCGGCCACTAGACTACCAGGGAAGTTTCCACATTTACTTTCTATCCTTGGCTCTGAATGACTTTTCTTCATAGCACATAACACCCAGTTCAGTTCAGTTCAGTCGCTCAGTTGTGTCCTACTCTGTGAAACCCCATGAACTGCAGCACCCCAGGCCTCCCTGTCCATCACCAACTCCCAGAGTCTACCCAAACCTAACTGACATCATATTGTAGATTAACTTTTTTTTTTTTTTTTTTGCTTTTGTTTGCTTTATTTTATGTCTCTCCCACTAGAATATAAGCTCCAGAGAAGGAGGACAATTTGGGGCCTGTTCATCACTCTGTCTTCAGTGCCTAAAGTGCCAGACATATAAGTTTTACAATAAATATCTTCAATGGATTCATGAATGAAAGTAATTAGTGAACATCTTCAAAAGAAGAGATGCACATTTGCTTTGTATCTCTGACCATGAGTGAAAAATTAGTTTATCAGAGCTCCATTATGCACTAATTAACAAACATTTATTAAACTTAGACAAGGTGCTAGGAGTACAAATAAGGTACAGTTAATGCAGTCTAGATGTGAAGAGGCGTATAGATAAGCGTTACAATAGAAAGAAGCAAAAGTTACTGTGAAAGTTAATGAGGTTCAAATCTGGTCAAAGCAGAGGAGAAATTAGAGTGAGAGAAAGAATTTCCAGAGGTTTCTGAAGGCGGTGACAGCTCAACTGAGTGCCAAAGGATCCTTAGGATTTATCTAAAAGAGAATGTGGGAAAGGCTGATCTAAGATCTAAGGATCTTTTTTTTCCAAGAAGCTTCAGAGAACCTTATATTGACTGAAACTTGGAAATTTTTAGAACTGCTTTATGGTTCTACTACATGAAGTTTGAAGGTGAAAACTTGGCCAACATAGATTCTTCTAGTTCTAATGTAGGGTGAAGCTTTTCAGAGCACTTTATTTACTCTAGATATATAATATGTTTTGATATTTCATATTAGAAAATGTCTTTTATTATTAATCTGAAATTACATATTTGTAGCCAAGTTCTCAATGACTCCAAAATTTCAGCTGAGTCCCAGAAATTTTGGCTGCAAACACTAAGGCCAGCCTCTCCTGATATCAAAAATAGCATGGGATCTTTAAAACCAAAGTTCTATGTGTTCTTGTTTTTGTTCAGTTGCTAAGTTGTGTCCAACTCTTTGCGACCCCATGGACTGCAGCATACCAGGCTTTCCCTGTCCTTCACCATCTCCTGGAGTTTGCTCAAATTCATGTCCATTGAGTCGGTGATGCCATCCAGCCATCTCATCCTCTGTTGTCCCCCTTGTCCTATGTGAACTTTATTGATATAAAAGTCTTATGGCTAAAGCCTCCTATTGCAGACAGTGTTATATTCCATGAATAACCCTTGTAGCACAAGGACTAAATGGGCCTTATGGGGATTTGAATTTGAGATTTCAGAGCTTCTAAGTATTTTAGCTGATGTTCAGACAACTACCTGATTCCTTCAGGGCTTCTTTGTTCTACCAGTGGAGGAACTCAACATAAATAATCTATGGACAAATTCTGGCTCTTCCGGTGGATTTGTTAGAATCTTTTGGAACTTAGACACTTCCAGTGTTGAACTCAAGCCTCCTGAACTGGCCTAAAACACTATGTTGACCCCACCACAAAGATCATATTATGTGGCAAAATCTCAGACATTTTTATTATATCCAGTTGGAGAAACAAAAGACAAAACCAAACTCGCTGAAAAAATTCACTGGATTGAGTACAAATTTTCTTTTTTTTTTACTTTGGGGAGAAAGCTCTCATAGGCTTTCCAGCTGCTTATTCCCTCAGAGTTCACTGTGACCAAATTCACAAAGCTGTTTTCTGGCATTACTGATAATTACGCAAGCAGATGTACCACTGAATGCTTTGATCTTAATGGTTGTGAATTAAATCAGCTTGGGCTTTGTCAATACTTTAAGGGGAAGTCTACACGAAATTGTAAAGGTCTGCAGCAGTAAACCTTGCTTTTTAATACAGTTGAGTTTGAAAGTGACCTGGAGTACAGTAGTTGTCCAAGAAGGCTTTCTGTGTTGTCCAGAAGTTTATTCATGATGTCATTATCCTTGATATTAATTTTTAAAAGATGGAAGTAATAAATTACAGCAATTTTTAATTTAAAAATTTTGGCAATATGTGATACTTGGTATTTAAAAGCAGATAGGCTTAAGGAAGCACAGAATCTAACCCAAAGATTCAGCTATTATTTCTATGTATTAATAAGTATTTCCCTTCATCATCAGCATCACCAAAAAATGTCTTTATATCTGGATCTGTTTTAAATCCTATGTTTCCAGCTGTGTATGGAAATACCAGAATTACAGCATGGGGAGAAAACTCATTATTTCCTCTCCTTTTCTAGGGCAACTACTGTTTCTCAACTCTGTGGTTTCTAAGCAAATAATAAAGTTGTCAGGGCATTACAGATATAAATGAGGTAGCATCTTTGACCATACAATTCCTTTTATTTCCAAAATTCATTAAGTCACTTTGGTGTGTTAATTCTTTCATACAGTGGCTCTTGAATCTATCTTTTCCTCTTTATTCCCATGATCTTGATCCATGTTCTTACTACATTATTTGGAATTTGTGGAGGACAAAGACACTCTCAAAGAATCTTAGACTCTTCCTAAACAGTTTAATTTCTTACTCTCTCTCTCTCAATCTCCTGTATATCACTAAAATTATAGGCACCTTTAAATCCTGTTTTGTCATGACAACCTTTACAAAAAATTCAAGCTTGGTGCCTGACTTTATTTGTCCCCCAACGATCCTTTATAGCCATGCCTGTTATCCCCCATTACTCTGCAGCACATATCATTCATTCCATTTGGATTTTCTCCTGCACTCTGTACCACATCATGGTCACTCTACTAGGACACATAGAAAGAGTCCTGGACTGGGAGTCAGGAAGTGTAAGTCTTGGTTCTACTTCTGTGAATTATCTCTGTGGACTTGGGCTTGCCAAGCACCCTCCTTGGCTTTCAAGTCAAATATAACCCCCCAAAAGTTGCTATATTGATAATCAATAACATGCAAAGTAAAGACAAAGGAAAAAAATTACTTGTGATTTTGAGAAGCACTGAAAATAACGAAAGGCCAACTTCATCAAAATTAAAACTTTCTCAAGCCTTATGGCTCAGCTGGTAAAGAAACTGCCTGCAACGCCGGTGATCTGGATTTGATCCCTGGGTCGGGAAGATCCCTTGGAGAAGGGAAAGGCTACCTACTCCAGTATACTGGCCTAGAGAATTCCATGGACTGTATAGTCCATGGGGTCACAAAGAGTCAGACACGACTGAGCAACTTGCGCTTTCAAGTTGTATATATACATCATTACCTCAAAAATTTAAATCAAAGATTAATAAAATTGCAGGAAATATACTACAAAACACCATCAACACTGATGATATTTCTTTTAGTCTTTGATAGCACAAGTCAACTCAAATACTTTTATATCTACATGTATAGAAAATTTAAACTGGAAAATCAGAAAGCCTGTTCTAACTTACCTATCAGCTGGATAAAAAGTATTTGTTTCAAGCACATATGAAATATATGAGAACTGACCCTGTGCTGTAACATAAAATTAGTCACAACAAATTTCAAAGGACTGACAACATAAATGCCATGTCTTCTGATCACATGCATTCTAAGTCACTTCAGTCGTGTCCGACTCTTTGTGACCCTATGGATCATAGCCTACCAGGCTCCTCTGTCCATGAGATTCTCCAGGCAAGTAATACTGGAGTGGGTTGCCATGCCCTTCTCCAGGGGATCTTCCTGAGCTAGGGATCGATCCCATGTTTCTTGGTCTTCTGCTTTGGCAGATGGGATCTTTACCACTAGCACCACCTGGGAAGCCCCAAAATGAGGAAAGATGATAAAAATCAACAAAACCAGAAGTTCATTTTTTGAAAAATACTAATGAATTAGATTAAATTCTCACAACATTAATTAAGAAAAAATTAGTGGAAATTACAAATAAACAATATTAGAAATGAAAAAGGGACAGATGTTATGCAAATTGAGATATTATAAATAACCTATGGCAAAATAATTGAAATCCTAGGCAAAGTAAATAAATTATAGAAAAATGCAACTTCTGAAACTGACCCCAGGAATTCAGTGTACGACTAATTATATAATCGTTAAAAAAGTTTCACTCGAGTTTAAAATTTTTCTCACAAAGGAAAAATCATGATCAGATGGTATTATGGATAAGTTATACAAGATTTTTAATGAAAAGATAATTCTAAACTTTATAAACTCTTGAAGACAAAAAGATCATTTTCCAGCTGATCTAAAGAGACTAATATTACCTTGATACTGAATACCAGGAAAAACTATTAAAAAGTACTGGGACAATCTCATTATTAAACACAGACATAAAATAATAGCAAATGAAATCAAGTGATGTATAAAAGATATGCTGCTGCTGCTGCTGCTAAGTCGCTTCTGTCATGTCTGACTCTGTGCGACCCCATAGACGGCAGCCCAACAGGCTCCCCTGTCCCTGGGATTCTCCAGGCAAGAGCACTGGAGTGGGTTGCCATTTCCTTCTCCAATGCATGAAAGTGAAAAGTGAAAGTGAAGTTGCTCAGTCGTCTCCAACTCTCATGACAAAATAGGTTTACCTTAATGATAGTCTAATATCAGTTAAATAAATGATCACATTGACAGAGTAGAGAAAGTCAAATGTCACATCACTAAATAGGTTTAAAACAGCATTTGGTGAAATTGAATATCCATTTTAAATAAGAACTCAACAAACTGGCAATAAAAGAAACTTTCCTTATTCTAATGCAAGGGGCTACAAAATCTGATAGGAAGCATCATTTTAATTGTGAAATATTTGAAAACATTCCCTTTCATATCAAGATAAAGTCAAAAACTGTTCACACAAAATTCTGAAGATTCTACAGAAATTTTATTATGGTTAACATGAATTTAGCATCATTGCTAGGTATAAAAGCCATATACTAAAGTTTATTGTTAGATATAATAACTATGTAATAGTCTGTGAGGATTAAAATGAATAATGTATATACAGCACTTATCATTTAAAACTCAAATGATAAAACTGTTGTTAATATTTAAAAAGTTGTATCCCTATGCATCAGCAACAAGGAGATAATATAATTTGAAAATACTGTCTTAGCCTGGGTTTCTTCAGAATCGGAGCCTAAAACAAGGGTTTTTGTGTAGTTAGGTAAACTCCAGGAGATAGTGAAAGACAGGGAAGCCTGGTGTGCTGCAGTCCATGGAGCGGCGAAGAGACAGACATAACTTAATGACTGAACAAGGACAACAAGGTAAGTTGAGAACCTGATTCCATGTGGCAGTTGTGACACATGTGGGGATAACTGAGAAAGGAATGAAAGCCCAAGATATAAGTCTGTGTTGTTGATCTGGCCAAGTTCTGAGGAGTTTGTAAAATCCATCTCAGAAATGTCCTCCCGGGGTAGGACAGGGAGAAACATTAATCCACATACTTCTGTCTAGCAGTGTTCAAGGATGGACTCAAGAAGGACTAACTCTCTCCTGCACTTTCTAATGCCTACAGAGGAACATGATGAGTTAAGCGTGTTCTTAGTAGGGCTGTGCATAAAAAAATGTACATCAATGGATCAATACATTCTGATGTATCCTGAGGGCTTTGCTAGTGGCTCAGTGGTAAAGAGTCTGCCTGGAGATTCTTTAGATGTTGGTTCAATCTCTGGCTTGGGAAGATCCACTGGAGAAGGAAATGGCAACCCACTCCAGTATTCTTGCCTGGGAAATCCCATGGACAGAGGAGCCTGGAGGGCTACAGTCCATAAAAGAGTAGGACATGATTTAGTGACTAAACAATGTATCCATACAAACAGAGTGCTATTCAGTAGTGAAAATACATGATCCATCCTTATGTATATGTATAAGCATCAGCATCAGTGTTGATAAACAGCAAAACTTCATGTTAGGGAGAAAAACATGTTAAGACGAAAAAAGAAAAGAGTAATATACACAGCATGATTAATTCCTACAAAGTTAAATACTAAAAATATGTTATTTAAGAAAAACCTACATAAGTGATAAAACTATAAGAAAAACAAAGATATGATATATATGAATTCAAGACATTTCTATTCCACAAAGGCTTTTAAACTAATGTCATTTTTTCCTTACCCTTAGTGCTAAATACATGGGATTTTATATTATCATTGTTTAAATTGTTGAAACTTGTTTAATGTACCATTTTATGAAATGTTTCAACATGATAATAACAAAATAAAAGTTTCAGTGACAGAGTGTTCTCATAAATAATTTTGGACATGTCTATTTTATAAACTATTTCTTTACATGAAGCTGAAGTATTCAGCACTTATTCTTTATTTGGTCTATAAAGTTTCATCGAAAATCAAATCCTTCTTATACATGACAGCTTTTTAAGTACTCCAAGACAGTCGTCTCTCTTTAGGTTTCTTCTCTTCCAAAAATCATCCGTCCTTAAATCATGTTTCCAGCACATCACCATTTTGGCTACCTTCCCCTAGACATGCAGCCAGAACTGAGTACAACATTCCAATTTGTTCTGGCCAGTGAAATGTCTGATGGGACTATTAACTTGTTTGGGACACTACATTTATTGACGTAGCCTAAAATTGACCTAGGTTTTTGAAGCCCTGTACACCTCATTTATTTAAATTGGACTCTTCATCATTTCAAACCTTTAAGTCTTTTTCATACAAAGTATATGTAATAAGATTTTCTCATCCTATACTTGTGAGGTTAATTAAAAAAAAACAAACAAGAAAACTACGTTTAGGACTTGACATTTACCTCTACTGTTAACCTGGAACTCGTTTACATTGTTCTAGCTTGTTGAGATCTTTTCAGTCCTCATTCTGACATCTACGTGCTTTTCTTTCTAGTTGTATATCGTCAGACTTGATAAGCAGTCATTTGATTAATCAAATATTCTTTAAAGCTACCATGTATGTGGCAATGTGCTAGGTAATGTAGATTCACCCCAGTAGTTAATAAAAGCATTAAAATGGAGATATCCAAAAGTAAAGACTTCTCTCTAAATAGCCAGTCTACTCAGGATCAAAACCTTTTGATGTCTGACAAAAATTGGCATGTAAATTTACAATCCATATTTCCCTATCACTTTCCCTTAAATTTTTCTCTGTTCTCAGAGTGAACTCTCATGTCTTTGGTGACAAGACCTAAATCTATGCCTTCAGCTTTGATTGAATTTTCATCTGTGATTGACTTGTCTGTTTTGCTACTTTAACTTCCTCAAAGCAAAGCTATAGGCAGAATTTTCCTTATGCTCAAACCTGTCCCTTTCCATTGGTTATTATCCATATTTATTTGTGGCTTTTACATCCTCTTGACGTTCATTCCTGACAAACTTGAGGTCATTGTTTTTTTAATTTTAAAAATCATGTTGATGTTTTTCCTAGTATAGATGAATGTAGATGGTTGGGATGGCATCACCGACTCGATGGACATGGCTTGGGTGGACTCCAGGAGTTGGTGACGGACAGGGAGGCCTGGCATGCTGCGGTTCATGGGGTTGCAAAGAGTTGGACACGACTGAGCGGCTGAACTGAGGGTTTCATTATTTTTAGAAAGAGGAAATTAACAGTGTGATGGTCCAAATAAAAATTGAATAAACTATAACTTCAGCATCCAGAAATGAACATGGTTATATTGGTGTTTATTCACCTAGTCATTGTTTTGTGCATTAGAGAAACACATTATTCACTTACCCGAATAAGTAAAAGTTTTAGTATATAGCTAGGAGAATAATCACAGAAGGAACTATCTACGTAACTATCACTCACATTAAGAAGCAGGTTATTGCAAACAACTAGATGACCCTCATTCGCTTTCTCTGTGAATATCTTCTCCCCCTCTCCAAACAGTTCTATTCTGACTTAGAGTATTATATAGTTTGTTTTGCATGTTTTTTAAACATTTATTTAAGTGAAATATGTATTCTTTTGTGTCTGGCAAGTTATTTTGTTCCATGTTATATTTGTGAGATATATTCACATTATACTCAGAACAGTGGTTTATTCATTTTCATTATTGTGCAGTAGTCCGTTGAATGAATATGCCACAATTATTTGTTCACTCTAGTGTTGATTAGCCTTTGAGCTCTTTCCAGAATGAAATAAGCGTGAATAGGGCTTCTATGAACATTTTTGTGTATGTGTACATGTATTTTCTTTGAAAAACGCATTAAAATGGAATTGGTTAATAGGACATACTTATAACCAACTTTTAGAACCCACCAGAAGTCTATGAGAATTTTAGGTGTCTCAAATTCTCATCAACACTTAGTTTTACCAGCCTTATTTTCCCCACTCCAACTGGTACATGTTGACATCTTCTTGTGGTTTGGATTTACATTTTCCTGAAGTGTCAGAATGTTAAGCTTCTTTTCATTCAGATGTCTTCTTTTCTGTACTAAGTCCCTATAAATATCTTTTCCCAACCAGTTATTTACCTTTTTCTCTCTTAAAGGATCCTTTAATAAATAGAAGTTCTAAATTCAAATGTCTTTCCCTTTCGCATTAGTGCCTCATGTGTTCTAGTTAAAAAATGTTTGCTTACCTCAAAGTAAGGAAGACATTCTCCCATAGTTTCTTCTGGAGCCTTCATTGTTTTATCTTTCACCTTTGGATCTACAATATACTTACTGATTTTTCTATATAATATGAAGCATATTTCCTTTTACAATATCTAGACCCAGAATAATTGATTGGAAAATGGCCATTATTTCTCCACTGCTTTGCATTGCTACCTTTGTCATGAACACTTATTTATGTAAGTATAAGTGTGTTGATGGACTGTCTGTTATGTTCTGTTAGTCTAGGCATCTACTCTGTTGGCAATACCAACCTCTCTTAATTACTGGAGTTTTAGAATACACCTCAGTATCTGTTAAAGCACTTTAATTCTGTTCCTCTAGATTTTCTCCGCAAACTTTTGCCATTTACATTTTTACTTTATTTTAGAATTAGTTTGCCAATGTCTACGCAAAAACTCACAAAACAAAATAACAACAGCAGCAACAACAAAACCCCACTTCCTGAATTTTGACTGGGGAGAGATTTAAATGGAAAGATCAATTTAAGGAGAACAGATATCTTTATTATATCTTCATTATATATTAACTTACTTTATTCCTCTGATTATTTAAATCAGGGGGCGATGAACTACAACCCAGGGACTAAATACAGTCCTCTGCCTCTCTTTGCAAATAAAGTTTTATTGGCACACAGCCACACCTGCCTGTTCACATGTTACCTATTTCTGAACTGGCATTACAGGGGAGAGTCAGCTAACTGTGACAGAGACTATCTAGCCTGTAAAGGTGAAAATATTTATTGTAGGATCCTTTACAGAAATATTTGATGCCTCCTCATTTGGATACTGCTTACTTTTTTTTCCATAATATTTTTCTGTTTTTTCCATGTGGAAATGCTTTGTATATCTCCCTAGATTAATTCCTAGAAATGTAGTGTATTTGGATGCTGTTGTAGATGATATCATTTAAAATTTCATTTTCTATTCATTGATGTTTAGAAAAATACCACTAATTTTTATATATTGACTTGGTACCCAGTCTGTAGGCTCTTTTTGATATTCTATGTACACAGTCCTATGAGTTGTTTTCTTCTTTGCTAGTTCTCATATATCTTTGTTAAATTGGTGACAGTGGGAATCCTTGTTTTGTTACTGATAAAAGAGGGAAAGCTTTCAATATGTCACTATTATGTGGGGGATTTGCTGTAATTTTTTCAAATAACTTTTTATCAGATTAAAGAAGTTTTCTTCTATTCCTTGTTTACAATGAGCTTTTATTATGAATTGTTGGTGAATTTTATTAAAAATTTTCTCTGCATTTCTCATATCATATGTGAGGTAGCCATATGATTTTATTCTTTTTTTCAATTAATGTAGGAAGTTATATTGATAAGTTTTGAAATGATAAACCTCACTTTGCTGAAATAAACCCAATTGGTTGTGATATATTATTTTGGTGTTTTTTCAAATAGTTTATATAAATATATATATATATATGTTGCAATTACAATTATTTCTTTTCTTATAAGATTTAATATCAAGGTTATGGTACCTCAAAAAATGAGTTGCAAAGTGTTTTTTTTTATTATTCACTTGAATAATTTATTTAAGATTGGCATTATTTCTTCCTTAAATATTTATATGATTTATTTATAACATCATCTATATATGGAATTTTCTAAATGGAAAGATTTAAATGAACTAAAATATTTTATAACTATACGAACTTCTACTTTCTTTAAGATACATAAGGTGGTGACAGAACATTGCTTCTTCTGCAACGACTAGAAAAACCTGAATAAATTAAAAATCATATATGTATCAATTATGTATAAAAGCCATCAGATAATTGTGAGTGTGTAGAGGTCTAGAAGAATCAGTTTCCAGAGACTGAAGAGACCTTCTAGATGGGAAAATTTGGCAAACAGCTTTCTCTCTGGAGGCTTTTATCAAGTCTGATCATGGGCTGAGGTTTCAATACAGACCAGCAGACGCTGCTGCGGGAAAGAGAAATCAGGAGCTTTCCATAGATGGATGGCATAGCTACTTGGAATTTGGATGTGTCCTAATGCAGAACTGTCTTTTCTCTGCCATATTCCTTCACCGGACCATCTCTAGGGTCATATAGCAGGGAGACTGGGACTGAAATACTCAATAAACACTATTTCTGTGTCTCAATACTTAGAAGCCAAATTCTGAAGGATGGAGAGGTTCGTTAGGAACACAGAAGAGCTCACACCTTTGTTTAAAGCGGCAATGCAACTCCCACTCAGCTCAGTTCCTAAGTATTTCAGAATGATCTGCTTCTTCTCCTGTCTGCTTGATGAGGAAAAAGGTGTGCGTTATGTACGTATCTATCATGGTCTGCACCTGCTACGTGCAAACTCTCAACCCTTCGCTCCTCCAACCTCACCCACTCTTGGCACCCACATGGCTGTTCTCTATGTGAGTCTGCTTCTGTTTCCTAGATAAGTCCATTTGGTCAGATTTTAGATTTCACATAAGGGTGACATCATACGGTAATTGTCTTTCTTTGATTTTTGTGAGTGAATTCGTTCAGTTGTGTCTGACTCTTTGCAACCCCATGGACTCTAGCCTATCATGCTCCTCCATCCATGAGATTTTACAGGCAAGAGTACTGGAGTGGGTTGCCATTTCCTTCTCCAGTGGATCTTCCCGACCCAGGGATCAAACCCAGGTCTCCCGCGTTATAGGCAGACGCTTTACTATCTGAGCCATCATAGAAGTCCTGATTTTTCTTAAGATACTTCTAAAAGTAGAAATAATTATTCATTTTTGACCTAGATATCTTTGGGTCCATTATTCAATCGACCACAATATTTGTTTCAATTGAGAACTTCTTTGCAATATGTTAGAGTTGCTTTCTTAACATAACTTCACCAGGATTAATTTCTGTCTAAAAAAATATCTGTAATTTTATAGGTGAAAAATAATTTCATGAAGTGATTTAGTTTATATTTCTTTTAAATATATGTTTATGCATTTGTTTTGGTCACATTTTTCTTACATTGTCTATTCATGTGTCTTGCTTGTTTTTCTACTGGATTAGTACAAATTTTCTCAGTTGATTTAAATAACTCTTATAGGGAAGTTATATTTAGCTTCTTGCACTTTTTTCTCAATTATTTGTCTTAATTTGGTTCATAGTAGTTTGTAAACAAAGGTATATTTAAATCTATTTATTTTCCTTTGTGAATTCTTCCATTATTTGCTTTAATTATTCACCTCCAAAAGAGAGATTTACCTATCTTTCCTTATAGTTGTTTTCATGATTTCATGCATTTTTAAGTAGGAACATCTTTCATACATGTGAATTTGATCACACACATATCTTTAAGAGGAAAACTCCTCAGAGGGCAAGGTCCAAATTGTCATCATATTTTTATCTCTTAACATAGAGTGCTTGGAGTGATAGGGACATAGTACCTGCAGTTGAATAAGTGTGTACAGAATAAAGTTGTCTTTGTATACTTATCTCTTCAACTACTTTGTGTCGGTATCTCTGCTTTTCCCTATTCCTAGATCCTGTGTGTTTGATGAACGTGTGCTTGAATCCTCCTGGTGTCTTCCTTTTATAATTAATATAGTCTTTATAACATTACAAATTTACTTGATGTAAGCTATATAACTGACTTTCTTGCCAGTCATTTTGTGGTATAAGCAGTTGCGAAGTACGTAGGGAAAAACAAAGTAGAGATGAGAATGTGTGGAGAATGCCTTTACAGTTCTCCCCAAGGCAGCTGTAAGGTACGTTAATGAAGCTAAACCTCAGGCCCTTTACTTGCAATGTGTTTATATGGTCATATATTTTTGTAAAATTTACACAAGGGAGGTATTTTAACCACATCTGGTTAAAACAACTGTCTCTTTACCTCCCAACTTTTATTCTTTTATACTTCTTGTATTTGGTGGTTTTGATAGTAGCAGACATTTTTAGTAGTAATGCATTTAATTCAGTTTAATGGAACGTGTTGTTGTTTAGCTGCTAAATTGTGTCCAACTCTTTGAGACCCATGGACTGCAGCCTGCCAGACTCCATGGTCCATGGAATTTTCCAGACAAGAACACTGGAGTGGGCTGTTATTTCCTTCTGCAGGGGATCTTCCAACCCAGGGATCAAACTCGCATCTCCTGCATTGACAGGCAGATTCTTGAATGCTGAGCCACCAGGGAAGCCCTTTAATGGTCTGTGTTTATGTTATTTGCAGTCACTTGTGTGTCACTAAATTATTACTGGCTAACCTGACGTGGGATTGTGCCTCGGAATGCTTTCCTCCATGACAAGTCAGTTGATGCTGTGCCAACAAGGTACAGGACCAGAGGACTAGGAGAACTGGTTTCGAAGGAAAAATAGGATTGGAAATATATAAATCCTAAACCCATCACTGGAAATTCTAGCCTTACAACTCTCATATAATAAAAAACTTGACATTCCTTTTGCTGCTGCTGCTGCTAAGTCGCTTCAGTCATGTCCGACTCTGAGCGACCCCACAGACGGCAGCCCACCAGGCTCCGCTGTCCCTGGGATTCTCCAGGCAAGAACACCGGAGTGGGTTGCCGTTTCCTTCTCCAATGCGTGAAAGTGAAAAGTGAAAATGAAGTCAGTCAGTCGTGTCCGACTCTTCGCGACCCCATGGACTTCAGCCTACCAGGCTCCTCTGTCCATGGGATTTTCCAGGCAAGAGTACTGGAGTGGGTTGCCATTGCCTTCTCCGGACATTCCTTTTACATTGACCTTAATGACTTATAAAGCTAAAAAAATCTGGTCAATAGTAAGAAATTTTATTCCTCTTTGCAAATTTACAGAAAAGACAATTTATTCTCTATAGAAAATTGTATGACAGTATTGTTATATTTTGAAGGATGATAAAAAATGAAGTCACAAAATATAAGAAATGTATCAGGTAGTTAATTAGTAAAGAATACTGCATTTTCTGATGCTACTAGTATTTCTCAGCCTTTTAAAATTTGTAATTTGTTCTGATGTCTTTTCAACATTCTGAATAGCTCCTAACATTTGCACCCAAGTTTTTCATTTGTAACTATGCATTTTTTTTTCCTTAGAAAGGGCCTTCCCAAATTACAGAAACTTTGAACCTCATAAAACTTGTGTTTTCCCTTATGCCACATTATTGACTAAGGAAAATTGGTAGATAATTGTCCCCATTAGTGAGCCAAAGTCCTTGGATCTGCAAAGTCGACAAACGTCAAATCACTGAAATCACATGAGACTTCTATTTCCAGTAACTGTAGTGCTTCTTTCTCTTTTGGGGTGGGATAGGAGGACAGGGAGGAAGACCGAAATTTTGGCAGGTGAAACTCCTTACCTGATCCTGACAGTGACAAAGATTGCCAGCCTCTCAGGCTGGGATGGTCTCATCAATCACCCCGTGCTTAAACTATTAGCACTGTCAGATTCCTCTTAAGAGATGACAATTCAAGGGTAGCTTTCTTCACCCAGTGAAACTCCCTCAATCAAAAGAGCAAAATGCTTAATTGGAAGGAGGAGCAAGACTGCATATTTCTGGCAACAAGAACTGGCTGCATATTACTTTCAATCCACAGAGTTCCTTGTACTCATTTTTGCAAGACTATGAAAGAGATCTTCCGCAGAAGCCCTTGACTTGCTGGTACAAGAGTTGGGGCAGGGCTTGTATCCTTTGCCTTTGAAGGGAGTGGTTGTGATGCTGGGAATAAGAAGGTTACAACAACTTTGCCTGTACACTCTCACAAGTGATGCCTGATTAAAAATAATAACGATAATCACATGCCCATATTTGTTTGTACATGCATTATCTTTGTAGGATGGGCAGAAAGGTATTGCTGGCTGAGGGTATTAGAAATGAAAGCCAACTCTTAAGCTTCGCCCTCACTTAGTAACAGGAGGAAGGTTGCAATGGACTGTCTTTAGGGATTGTGAGGATTATTCAGTCCTGAAAGCAGAGTTGAAATTTTTTGCTGCTGCTGCTAAGTCGCTTCAGTCGTGTCCGACTTTGTGCGACCCCACAGAAGGCAGCCCACCAGGCTCTGCCATCCCTGGGATTCTCCAGGCAAGAACACTGGAGTGGGTTGCCATTTCCTTCTCCAATGCGTGGAAGTGAAAAGTGAAAGGTGAAGTTTCTCAGTCGTGTCCGACTCTCAGCGACCCCATGGACTGCAGCCTACCAGGCTCCTCCATCCATGGGATTTTCCAGGCAAGAGTACTGGAGTGGGTTGCCATTGACCCTAATGCAAATAGCGTTAGGATAGCAAATAGGATAGCTGTCTAAAGAGTAGCATGTAACTTCTGGTATTATTATTATTTTTTTTTAATTACATGAGTTGAAGAGCAATCACAATGCAAGTAGAAGCTTATTTGAGTTCTAGCTGCTCAGATGGTGTCATTTCTATAAACATTTACAAAGATCTGTTATTGAAGGATTTAAGTTTTTTGGGGCTTGCATATTTATTGTATTATTTTGAAAGTAAAGGGATGAAAATACGCTTCATAAGTTTCTATTTCTCTTAAAGATCATGCTCTCTTATTGCTATTGGGCATCTTTTGACTAACATCAATTAGTTTTATTTTTTTTTCTGCTGTAGAAAGAACAGAGCTCCCATTTGGGGGTGAAACAGGGAGAAAGCATCTCAGTTGGCCTTTTACTAAATCCTTTTCTCCTTTCCTCCACTTCTAAATGACCTAGAGAATTAAAAAAATATGCCTGTTGGCCACTTAACTTAATGAAACTGTTAATATCTAGTGAAAGAACCTTGCCTCTGTATGCTCTAGATACATATATGAATAGAACTGCTCTGGTCTCACACCTGCCCTGAATGTCAGGGTAATCCATGTCAGTCATGGACCGGCTTTGAAATCCTCATTCTCAGAAAACTAAGTTAAGAAGCGCGGAAGAGAGATGGCACGGGAGCAAGCCGTTTGGGGGGCTAGAGATCAGCCGCAAAATTGTCTGGTTAAAAATAAACTCTCAATTTTTCTTTTAAAGACGTCTATCACTTGTGTCAAAGGGGGTCCTTGTTGGCTTGCCTCACAATTATATGATTTTCTTTAAAGCAACATGGATGTAAAAGAGGCAGTAGTTCCACTCTTTGTTTCTTAAGTTACCCCATTTTAGGAATTGGTTGTATTAGTTATCACTTATGGTTATTCTAAATCTGTCTTTTTCAACTGGGATTGATTCTGTTCCCCAGGGAACATTTGACAGTATGCAAGACATTTCTGAGTGGGAGATTAGATGAGACAGTGAAACTAAGCATCTGGTAGGTGGGTGGATAGCTTCATCTCTGTTGGCCATCCAGTTAGGGAGTAATCTAGTGGTTTCAGAGTAATGAGTCAAGTTGGTGTAAAACCTTTCAGAGCTTAAGACAAATAAGTGTATCTGTACTTTTTATAATTTTCATAAATTGACTAGAAGTCATTAGGTCCACTGTATTTGCTGTTATGCAAAAATCTTGTCTACCACCACTAAGTAAATATTTGCTGTTTCAATTTGTTATCCTACCTGATGAAATTCTCAGTTTAGAAATCACAGATGGTATTATCTAACAATTTTTGACAGCTTATTTGGATAACTAGAAATGATTCTGTGGAATTGATAGAAATGCCTATAGAATATAAAATCACTGTTAATGTTAGAGAAATTTTGAGTAAATTAATAGAAGTATTTTAAGTTAAAGATCCATTATTAAATTTGAATCTCACAGCTACACTCAACCCACTCCATAGATCTCTCCATTATGCTTAGATCTTGAACAAAATCTAGTTTATTTCAAATATGGAACCATTTATGTGTTTTGCAACTATCATGAGATTTCAGAGGAAAACTAGAAAGATAATCATAACACTAGAAATTGGTCCTGTAATAAAGAGACTAAATAAATTAGAAGTATTAGGCCTATGAAATTTAAAAGTGATATGAAGTCATTTATTGAGCATGGAGGACTATCATAAAGGACAAAAATAAACTAATACCTATTACTGTAGAAGGCGGAGCAAAAAGAAGTGGATAATTTATAAATTAGAAGGGAGTATTTCCAAGAGTGAGATAGTCAAGTGTTGTTGTGTGTTACTGAAGGAAAAAATCTGAAATCTACAGTTTCTAAAAATAGGAACATTTAACTTATGTTCAACAGTTCAGCTATTTTAATTGCAGCCTGTATTAGTTTCCTACAGCTGCTATATTGGATAATCACAAATCAGTTGGCTTTAGCCAATAGAAATTTTTCCCTTACCATTCTGGAGGCCAGGAATCTGAACTCAGTATCACTGAGTCAAAATTAAGCTGTGGTTAGGGTCATGCCTCCTCTTGAGGCTTTAGGGAAGAATCCTTTCATTTTCTCTTCTAGTCAACATCCCTTGGTTTGTGACCACATCATTCTAATCTTTAAGGCTCTCATCTTCAAGTTGCGTTTTGCTGTGTCTTGTCATACCTTTGTGTGTGTGTGTGTGTGTGTGTGTGAAATCTTCCTCTGCCTCCCTTTTGTGAGGATGCATGACAGCATTTAGAGCCCACCCGGATAATCCACAATATAATCACATCTACAAAGACCTTTTTTCCAAATATGGTAACATGTATGGATTCTAGGAATTAGAATTTAGACTTAGTATCTTTTTGGGGTGAGGTTTTGGTTGTTTTGTTTTGTTGTTTTTTCCAGCCTACTACACAAATTGAGGGAGAACCTGATAGAGTGCTTCAGGAACACGTCCAGCGTTACGGTTTTGTAATTCAAAGAGTATGACCTTTGGCAATTTGCTTTCCCCTCTCTCAGCCTTGGTTTTCTTACAAAGTGAGTTTAAGACTGGTATGTAGGCCAATAAGATTGTTCTGAAGATTAAATGACTTAACACAATTAGAGGAGTGACTAGTACTAAGAAGTCTCAATAAGTGTCAGCTGTCATTACTTGTTGGTGCTGTCTGTGTTGATATTATCATAAAAGAAGGATTAGGTGAGATGATAATTGGGCACCTACTTGGTGGCCTATTATATAATCCACGTTTCTTTACACGTGCGTGCTTGGTCGCTCAGTCATGTCCGACTCTTTGTGACTCAGTGGACTGTAGCCCACCAGGCTTCTCTGTGCATAGGATTTTCCAGGCAAGAATACTGGAGTGGGTTGCCATTTCTTCCTGCAGGGAATCTTCCTGACTAAGGGATCGAACATGAGTCTCTCGTGTGTCCTGTTTTGGAAGGCGGATTCTTTAACCCCGAGCCACCTGGGAAACCCCCACAGTTCTTTGCTATTACTTTATTCTTTCTTGACGTGTTTAATGAAGTAAAGTCTTGACTTGGTATCCAAAGAATATATTTGATCAGCTTTGTCAAATTTATCGAACATTGTCTACAATCAGGACAGACTAAGCTACCCTCCAAAACTGAGACAGCAACTCAGAAGTCAAGTCTTACAAATGTTTCCATTAATAATAAAAGCCTTAGGAGTAGTAGAGATGACCATATGATCAGAGAAGAAATTATCTGATACTCTAAAAATATTTGAGTCACCTCTTCAACTTTTTATGAACGTAAGTAAAATCTCAAACTATATCCTTTCCTGCTAAATTGAGTACCATCCTTACAAAACCTGACTTGTTTAATATGAGTCTTCATTCAGGTTGGCCTTTGTACTTCTAAAACTTTAGACTATCCTTTCCCCCCTCCCCATCATTACTATAGAATAAGCACAGTTCAGTTCAGTTCAGCTCAGTTCGGTCGCTCAGTCGTGTCCGACTCTTTGCAACCCCATGAACCGCAGCACGCCAGGTCTCCTTGTCCATCACCAACTCCCGGAGTCCACCCAAACCATGTCCATCAAGTCGATGATTCCATCCAACCATCTCTTCCTTTGTCGTCTCCTTCTTCTCCTGCCCTCAATCTTTCCCAGCATCAGGGACTTTTCAAATGAGTCAGCTCTTCGCATGAGGTGGCCAAAGTGTTGGAGTTTCAGCTTCAGCATCAGTCCTTCCAATGAACACCCAGGACTGATCTGCTTTAGGATGGACTGGTTGGATCTCCTTGCAGTCCAAGGGACTCTCAAGAGTCGTCTCCAACACCACAGTTCAAAAGCATCAATTCTTCTGCGCTCAGCTTTCTTTATAGTCCAACTCTCACATCCATACATGACTACTGGAAAAACCATAGCCTTGACTAGATGGATCTTTGTTTGCAAAGTAATGTCTCTGCTTTTTAATATGCTGTCTAGGTTGGTCATAACTTTGCTTCCAAGGAGTAAGCGTCTTTTAATTTCATGGCTGCAGTCACCATCTGTGGTGATTTTAGAGCCCAGAAAAATAAAGTCAGCCACTGTTTCCACTGTTTCCCCATCTATTTGCCATGAAGTGATGGGACCGGATGCCATGATCTTAGTTTTCTGAATGTTGAGCTTTAAGCCAACTTTTTCACTCTCCTCTTTCACTTTCATCAAGAGGCTCTTTAGTTCTTCTTCACTTTCTGCCATAAGGAAAGTGATTACTATAGTATAAGCACAACTAATGTGTTAATAAGAAAGCAACATATTGTGTACAAAACCTTTTCTAGTCAAAGGTTTTGTTGCTTAGTTGCCAAGCCCTGTCCACTTCCTTTGTGACCCCATGGACTGCAGCCTGTCAGGCTCCTCTGTCCATGGGATTTCCCAGGCAAGAATACTGGAGTGAGTCGCCATTTCCTATTTCAGGGGATCTTCCTGACCCAAGGATCAAACCCACATCTTCTGCATTGGCAGGCAGATTCTTTATGACTGAGCCACCTGGGAAGCCCAGTCAAGGGTTTTACTAGGTCTTATAAATGGTGACGTTCTGTGTTCGCACATACATTTTAGGTGTCATCATTTTGAAGAAGAAACTACTATGCCTACTACACACACTAATTGGTGGGGCCTAATTCCTTTCAGGGGCTACATTAGGCCAATGACAGAGTCATTGATTGACTAGACTAAAAATAATATTAATTTACTTTTATTATTAATATGTTATGATTTAAAAAACAAGATTTCAACAATGTCAAGAGTGCACCAATAGAAAGAATATTTTCTTTTTTTTTCTTTTTTCTGTGCATTTCACCAAGGAATACCATGGGTAGCTCAAGAGAAATGGCAATCTGTAGCCTTTTTGCTATTTGAAATCCTATTAGGTTAAACAGTACGAAATTGCTATTTTTGCAAATCATAACAGGTTGAATATGGTGGTTTCATATTGTACAAGGTAAACTACCCCTGTGAAAAAGGAGCTCAATTTTCCAGAGCTATTAAATGAAAGTAGCTAGATGAAACATTCAAGTATACAGGGAAAATTTTGCATTTTCAAGTTACTTGTATTTCTCCTGAAAAATATAAACTAAGTCTTCTTTCACATCCTTTACTTTAGTGTCAGTGATTATGGGAACATACATTATTAAAAGAAGGGAAATGAGCAAAAGAAATTCATAGTGGAGAAACTAGGTAAATAGAAAACAATGAAAAATGCAGATTGTTACAAACTTTGTAATCATTTCTGTTTGACAGTTTTTATCTCTTTAAATGTTTATCTTCTTACTCATTTTTATTTCATTTTATGTGTCTCATCAAGTTGGATATCACTCAATGTTTAGCTCTTTGGTGTCTGAACATGGAAAGCAGATTGCCCTGGCATTTTTATGTACTGTAGAAAAGGAAAGTCATTTTCATTTATTGAGATTTATTATTTGAATATGTTTTCCAATATAGCAAAGCACACCTACAAAATTTAATGTACATGCATATGAAAGTACACTATTCTGGCATAGCATCAGATAAAATTTTATACTTCCTGTAGGAGAAAATGCAGAGTCAAATAGATGCAAATACTTCTCCCTTCTCCCTGCCACCCTCTTCTTAGTGATCAGTGATATGGTATTATATGGTATAAAATAGAAAGGTATTATATTTTCCACAAAACCCTCCAAAATATCCATTCATCACTTTGGGGGCTGGGGATTGTTCTGGAATGGTAAGTAGTTGAGAAGATGCCAGATCTCTAGTTGAAGAATTTATTACCTTCTGGGAATGTTTGGTGACTTGAAGAAGGAGAATGACTTTGTGGAATTAGGCATACAGATCTATTATTATGGATTTCACAAAGTTAAATTTTATGTTCATATGATGTTTGTTTTTATATTAAATTTCTGATTTTTTTATCAATGTAGCTTTGTCATTAGAAATTTCACATCAAGAAATATATTAGCTTGTCATTGATCACCTCCCTGAATTCTTTTCATAAGGTTTTGTTCCATCAGAATTGCCAGATTCTTATGACCTAGTTGGCAACTTCATGTCATACCTTTGAAATGCATTGCATTTTGGCGTGGATGCAAATGAGTAAATTGAGACCACTTCTTAATTTACAAAACAACCTTACTCTGAGTCAGCATGTGTGCTACATACAATAAAAAAACAAATGAAAAAAGGAAATAACTGTGGTTCAAGAATTAATGAAACATGTTACAGTTTTATTATCTATGTACACTTTTTTTTTTATACCACAGCCATCACTGTAGCACAAGGGTACTCAGATGAAGATGGGATTCAAGCTCAGAGATACTGGGAAGAAATGTCTATTTTCCATTTCTTTCTTAGTGGCTTGACGGATGTGTCAGAGTGATTAAAAAGGTAGATACGAAACAATAAATCAATTAGCTAGCTAACTTATATGATACTTTCTGTAGGCAAAGAAACATTGTAGATGTTTTTGGAGAATCAAAAATCTTGACTTCCTTCAAAATTACATGAGAAGCAGGAAAGTGGGTGCAGATGAAACAAGATTGGTCATGAGTTCATATTGTGGAAACTGGCTGATGGGTACCTGAGGGTCCCTTATTCTCATTGCTCTAGTTGTGCATATGGTTGAATTTTCCCTTAATAAACAGTGTTTTCAAATCCCAGGATTTAACTATTTCCCAGCAGGAGCTTATACTCTAAATATGGAAGTAAGAATGTTCATTGTTCCCCAATGCAACAAGTTCTGCATTTCATATGTGTGCACGCATGCTAAGTCGCTTCAGCCGTGTCCAACTTTGTTTGACCCTGTGGACTATAACCCACCAGGTTCCTCTGTCCATGGGATTCTCTAGGCAAGAATACTGGAGTGGGTTGCTATGCCCTCCTCCAGGGGATCGTCCCAATTTAGGGATCAAATCCGCATCTCTTACGTGTCCTGCATAGGCAGGTGTGTTCTTTACCACTAGCGCCACCTGGGAAGTCCCCTGGATTTCACAATATCTCCTATTTCCATAAAATACTGATTTCTGCATTTTTCTTTGACTAGCTCATAAATTTTCCCAACAAGTAAACATCTTCAATGTTTCTAATTCTGCTTTCTGTACACTGGCAAGATGATTTGTCAAGAGAGGTCTAAGGTAATAAAAATCACAAAAAAAAAGAAGCAAGAGGGATATTCTAAGGTATAGACTGAAGAGAACAGAAGGAATGAAAATTTGGATTAAAGTCATTCTGAGTTACTGGATCCATTTTTTTCCCCACCTGTAGCAGTTTAAAGCCCATACTGTTTGAAAGTCACTAATTTGGAATCTCAATATGCTTTAGGAGTTTCCTTGGTGTAGTATCTGTGTGTGTGTTAAGTGGCTTCAGTCATGTTTGTGACCCCATGGACTGTAGCCTGCCAGGCTCCTCTGTCCATGGGATTCTCCAGGCAAGAATACTGGAGTGGTTTGCAGTGCCCTCCTCCAGGGGATCTTCCCGAAACAGGGACTGAACCCATGGCTCCTGCATTGGCAGACAGGTTCTTTACCACCAGCACCACCTGGGAAACCCAGTGAGGTACCTAGAGAACCTAAAAATAAGATGATTTCCTTGAAATCATGTAAGTGTGGTCGTGGAGAACTGGACTTGATCTTGTTTCTGCTATCCCTGTCATTGATGTGTTCTTTAACTAGATGTGAATAGCACGGCCAAGTGCTTCCCAGCATCCACGGCATGGCCATAACACTAAGGTGTTAAGATTGAATTTGTACATGGTAACTTCCTGCCAGCTGAAAAGCAGACAGAGTATAATACCCAGGTCCTTGTTTCTTGTTACTGATAGGATCTGTCCAAAGAGTTTTGAGCAAATTTTTTCATTTTGTGTAGTTATAACAACTCTATTGTTTATAAAAAGAAGCTTATTTATTTCTAAATAACTTTCCCTGGTGGCTCAGATGGTAGAGACTCTGGCTACAATGCAGGAGACCTGGTTCAATTCCAGGGTCAGGAAGATCCCCTGGAGAAGGGAATGGCAGCCCACTCCAGTATTATTGCCTAGAGAATTCCTTGGACAGAGGAGCCTGGTGGGCTATGGTCTATGAGGTCTTGAAGAGGTAGACACAACAGAGTGACTAACACACACACACACATACAGCTTATGTTCCAGAGTAAAAAAATTCTATGTGAGTTCATTTAATAGAGATTAATGATAAAATATTACAAACGCAGATGTATATGAAAACATTGTTTAAAGCTTGCTCCATTAACAAGCACTACATTTCTAAATACAATTTTGCAGAACTATATTTAGTGGGGCATGTGTATATTCTTCATTAACTCTTTCTTGACTTACCACACATGTCTATGTGCGCTCAGTTCTGTCCGACTCTTTGTGACCCCATGGACTGTAGTCTGCCAGGCTCGTCTGTCCATGGGATTCTCCAGGCAAGAATACTGTACTGGGTAGCCATTCCTTTTTCCAGGGCACTTCCCAACTAGGGACTGAACCCATGTCTCCTGCATATTGTTTACCACTGAGCCACCTGGAAAGTCCCTATCCCACATAGAATGGACTAATTCTTCCTTTAGGGTTTCCCTGGTGGCCACCAGTATAGAATCTGCCTGCCAGTGCAGGAGACTCAGGTAGACTGGTGGGCTACAGCCCATGGGATTGCAAAAGAGTCAGACAGGACTTAGGGACTTGAACAACAGCAACAATTCTTCCTTTATGCCATACTGTTTGCTGCAGTTCTCTCTGTTAGAGCCCCTAGAATGCTGAGTTGCCTTCTTTGGTCTTTGGTTTACATGTCTGTCTCCCCCTATTGGACTCTGAATTTGATTGAGACCCAGGGATCCTTTTCAATGCAAGTATGATGACGAGCTCTTTGTACGTTTCAGTAGACATTTGTAGTCAGAGGAAGGCTATCTGAATAAATGTCTTGTCGTGACTAATCCTTTGAGTGAACTTGAGCTAATTTTACAATGTAAGCAAATGTCTTTGGCTTTTTCCTATCCTTTTTCTCACTTTCCCGTATCCTTTCATTGGGAGCTGCATATAGAAAAGCAAAGTATTTTGCTCACTGACTTCCAATTTCACACCCCTTCCTTGAACATCTACATTCTTTATATTTCTCTATTTTTCCCAATATTTAGCATCTATTGTAATCAAGGAATTGAATGTTATCAATTATGTCCTTCTCCCCTCCAATATTTATTATCAATACATTTATTCTTCTAAATCCTTGCCTCTTGACTCCTTCCAACCCACAAAGACTACCAATTCTGTCTGGAAAAGCCATTCTGTCACATAAGAAAACAAATAACATTGATAGCTCTTTGGAGACTATTGGGATTCCCTGGTGACTCAGACAGTAAAGAGTCTGCCAGTAACGCAGGAGACCCAGTTTCATTCCCTGGGTCAGGAAGATCCCCTGGAGAAGGGAATGGCTACCCACTCCAGTATCCTTGCCTGGTGAATTCCATGGACAAAGGAGCGGGTGGGCTACAGTTCAGGGGTTCACAAAGAGTTGGATACAACTGAACAACTAACACTTTGCAGTTATAGTTCTGGAGAGTAGGGGCATGTTTTCATGTAGCATGAATAAAACAAAGTACCACACATATTAATAGACACTGAATTTTGTTAAGGCTTCAGTTTGATAAGCATATTATCCACTAAAATGTCAGTGGTTTTCCTCCTTTGTTATTGAACTTTTATCTACCCAATTGTGGTCTAGGAAACTTAGGAAGTCAGTTGCTTTCTAGAATCAGAAATATTTGGGTAGTTTTTCTTTCTATTCTCCCTAGAATCATGAAAGATGCAGAAGTGTGTCATGGTGAATAATTTAGAGTTGAGTTTCATACTTCTCTAGAGGTCTCTCAAACAGGTTCAGTTCAGTTCTGAGTCTGCACAAAGATTCAGGTCGATTGTTGTTATTCTTTAGGCAAAATTTGCTCCCATCTCTAACATTCCCAATGACAGCTAATCTTTCCTGTTTCCACTAAGTACACAAGTGGTTCCCTAAAGTCAGGTAGAGCAGGTTAGTAATTAATACTAAAATTAGATCTGGCCTGCCAGGAATATTTTTTTTTTCGAAAGAAGTCTTTATTAGAAGGAGCTTACTGACTTGAGCAGGTCTGAATAAACTTATCAGCCAAAATTGCTTTTTGAGTATTTTTTTTTTAAAGACTAAGTATTTTCACAAAGCATGGATATGTTAGCCCCCAACATGATAAAAATGTGGGAAGACAGCTTTAGCTCCATTTTAAGGAAGAGAAATGAATTCAGAGGTTTTTGTTTGGTCATATGGGCCTGTGTGGCCCCAGAAATGGATGGAGTCTGGTGATGGTTACAACAAGATATCTCTTGATAAGAGGTGAATGCCAATTTTCTGAGTAAGCTGTTATTATTTAACATTTAGCAAGAAGCACTAGAGATATTTGCTCTGAAGAATTTGAAGCCTTGATATTTATTTTTATTTATTTATTGGCTATGCTGAGTCTTCGTTGCTGTGAGGGCTTTTCTCTAGTTTTGGCCAGTGGAGGCTACTCTCTAGCTGCAGTGCACAAACTTCTCATTGCAGAATTTGAGGGCTTAGATTTAGATCATTACTGATACAAAAAAAAATCATAAAGAGTATTGATTCTATTTTGGGAAGGCAGATTTTGAGTCCTTAAAACATTATAGAAAATTTCCCTGGGAAAACAAAACTATTCAAGAATTTGTAGTTATCCATTTTTAAAATTTTTTGTACAAGCTGGGTTTAGAAAAGGCAGAGGAACCAGAGATCAAATTGCCAACAGTTGTTGGATCATGAAGAAAGCAAAGGAATTCCAGAAAAACATCTACTTCTGCTCTAGTGGCAACGCCAAAGCCTTTGACTATGTGGATCACAACAAACTGAAAAAATCTTAAAGAGATGGAAATGAATACTAAACTACCTTACCTGTCTCCTGAGAGACCTATAAGCAGGTCAGTAAGCAACAGTTAGAACTGGACATGGAACAACAGACTGGCTCCAAATTGGGAAAGAAGTATGACAAGGCTGTGTATTGTCACCCTGCTTATTAAATTTCTATGCAGAGTACATCATGCAGAAAGCTGGGCTGGATGAATTACTAGCTGGAATCAAGACTGCTGGGAGAAATACAAACAACATCAGATATGCAGATGATACCATTCTAATGGTGGAAAGTGAAGAGGAACTAAAGAGTCTCTTGATAAAGGTGAAAGAGAAGAGTGAAAAGCTGGCTTAAAATTCACCTTCAAAAAATGAAGATCATGGCATCTGGCCCCATCACTTCATAGCAAATAGATGGGGAAAAAGTGGAAACAGTGACAGATTTTATTTTCCTGGGCTCCAAAATCACTCTGGATAGGGACTGCAGCCATGAAATTAAAAGACATTTGCTCCTTGGAAGGAAAGCTATGACAAACCTAGACAGCATATTGAAAAGCAGAGACATCAGTTTGCTGACAAATGTCCATCTAGTCAAAGCTGTGGTTTTCCAGTAGTCATGTACAGATATGAGAGTTGGACCATAAGGAAGGCTGAGCACCAAAGAATTGATGCTTTAGAACTGTGGTGCTGGAGAAGAATCTTAAGAGTCCTTAGGACAGCAAAGAGGTCAAACCAGTCAATCCTAAAGGAAATCAACCCTGAATATTCACTGGAAGGACTGATGCTGAAACTCCAATACTTTGGCCACCTGATGTGAAGAGTCGATTCATTGGAAAAGACTCTGATGCTGGCAAAGATTGAAGGTAAAAGGAGAAGGGGGCAGCAGAGGATGAGATGGTTAGATTAGCATCACTGAATCAACAGATATGAATTTGAGCAAACTCTGGGAAACAGTAGAGATCGGAACGGAGGAGACTGGCTTGCTGTAGTCAATGGGGTCACAAAGAGTTAGACATGGCTTAGTGACTGAACAACAACAATCTTTAGATAATCATTAACCTAAGTGGTTGTGTCTTGATAAAAGATACCAGTGTCCATTTAATAAATGAGGCTGAATTTTAAAAACTGATTTGAATTTCATGCTTTGTATTTTCTCCTTAGAAGACATGCTAATTCATTCACATCTACCGACTCTTAGAAAGGCATAACTATTTAGTTAATCATACAAAAAATAAGTCTTCAGAATTGAAATGGACAAAGAGATAATTTATGATTATGGTATTCTGCCATTAGCCCAGCTGGATTATTTTATGTATGTGTTATATAATGACTTATTCTTAACTATTATCTTAATAGCACCAGAGGCTTAAAAGGGTTTTGAGAGATTATCTCATTGGCCTCCCTCTCTACCTCAAGTAGAGGTCCACTGATAACATTTTCATAACCTCCCTTGGGGATGTATCTTATTGTACAGTCAATCTCATTGCAGGTATTTTATCCCCATATCAAACATGGATTTTTCATGCTACAGTTAATTCTATTAGCTTCACCACTTTCACTGAACTTGAAATAGAATATCTATCTTATTTTCTCTGGGCATTTGAACCTACTGATTCTTGACAGAGGAGGTGTGGCATCCTTTGCTTTCAGTGGGAACAAGCTACAGTATTACCTCTAGAATGGCATGAACCAGCATGTGTCTTAATATTTATTTTTGCCAAGCTCTGTGTTCATGTACTCAGCATATGAGTGAGGTGATATATAAGTGATTTTTTTTTAAAGCTACTGTAAAACCGTTTATAGAGAATGACTTATTTTAAAACCTAATTATCATCTGGTGGGTCCCTATGAGCTGTGGAATGAAACAAAGGGGAAGAAAAGTTTTTCCAAAAATGATGTCTGATTCTGTGTTGCCTTGTTTCTCTTGATCTGTTGCATTGGGTCAAGGATTTGGGGAGAATGAAGACACTGAATCAAATTTTGGGAAAAGAGAAGATGAGTTCAATTTGTTCCTTCTGAGGGCTTTTGGTCCTGAAGGAATTCATTGCGTGTAACTTCACAGAATGTTCTTCTCATCTGTTCCACAACCCTCCATCCAACTCTGGTATCTCTAGAGGTTAATAAACGAGTCTCAAAACTCACACTCAGAGAGTCTCAGAGCACCTAAAGAGGTCTGAGCACCCGGGTTGGGGACCGGCCATCCGTTCAGATCTAGACCAGGTCAATGGCCAATGAAAGCCTTTGTCTCCTCACAGCTGTTCGGTGGCCTCTGTGAATTGAGTCGCTGGCATCCATCCAGTTTCTGGTCAGCTGTCGTCCTCACAAGAAGCATTGCCGCAACAGGCATTAATGGGCTCTCTTGTGGCAGCCTCTGTGGGCAATTCATTGAGTCTTCCCTTTTCTACTTTCCTCTTTCTCCTCTCCACCCTCATCATCTTCCTTCTCTCCATTTCTGCTTTCCCCTCCTCCTGCGTTTTCCCTTTTCCTTTCCTTCTGGTTTGCCAGTAGATGGCCTGGAAGGAAAAAAGAGCAGCAGCTGTTCCTGAGGGGAGAGTGTCCTAACACCTCAGACAGTGCCCTCTGCCAGGGTTTGCCAAGGGACCCTTAGGTCCCTGGGCTGCTGGGATAGACCGCTCAAACCTCCCACGATGTCCTCCCCTTCTCAGCCCCAGCACTAAGTTGCTTGGCTCAAGGTGTGTCAGAATTGACTCTGGGGGTGTCTATTTTATCCATTGAGCCTCTCCTTTCATCATAAGGTAGGGAACATGGCAGTTTGCAGAATGGATGGGCCCACGGGGAGTTCTGAGGGATTCAGTCATTGTGGTGTAAACCCTTCATTATAACCCCCTCTCGGCACAACTGGAGTCACCAGGGATGGAAGGTTGTGGTGGATGGGTTTCCCAGGTGGCTTAGCGGTAAAAAAAAAAAATCCACCTGCCAATGCAGGAGACACAGGTTCGATCCCTGGGTCAGGAAGATCCCCTGGAGGAGGAAAGGGCACCCTACTTCAGTATCCTTGCCTGGGATATCTAGATCATATGGACAGAGGAGCCTGGCAGGCTATAATCCATGGGGTCTCAAAGAGTCGTACATGACTTAGCAACTAAATAACGACAATGTTTGTGATGTCCTTCTCCAAAAGGCACTCTTGGCAGGTGGGTGTATGTATGGCAATCATATTCCCAGACCAGAATCAGCACAACCTGTTCTGACCAGACATTATTGGATTTATAACATATTGATCAGATAAGTTTTTTTATGAAAGTAAAATTTAATCTCCATTTAAAGTTTACTTTAGCAAATCACTTGAGTTAGAGGGAATAAAATTTTATGAAACTGAGACTGCTTGAAAACCCACAGCATGAATTCCGTAGACTTCTTAAATGCCCTTTGGTGTCTTCAGATAACAAAGAGTAGTGGTAGCTTCCATCCTTGAAATCTCTAGGTCTGCTTTGAGGTTATCCAACTTCATTCTCTTAATCTCAACTTAAGAGCCAAAAAGTAGACCAAAGGAAGCCTTATCACTCAGATGCTTACTTTTCCAACCAGGAGGAGGCAATGAATGATAGTACATGCTGCTCTCAAGCTATGGAAAGAGGAAAAAAGAAATTAAACAATTTTATAGTGGTTCTCTTCCTATTAAAAAGCCTAGATCGCTCTTCTCTAGCTACCTCTCTTCTGGAATTTAAAGCCTGTATACAACATTGTTATGGGGAAATTCAACCAACGTTCCACATATTGGCTTGTATTGCCTGCTCAGTCAGTGACCCCATGGACTGTAGGCTGGCAGGCTCCTCTGTCCATGGAATTTTCCAGGCAAGAATACTGGAGTGGGTTGCCATTTCCTTCTCCAGGGGATTTTCCTGACCCAAGATCAAACCCACACCTCCTGCCTTGGCAGGTGGATTCTTTACCACTGAACCACTAAGGCTAAGAACACTTATGTGATCAAGAAGATATCCAAGCTTTTCAAATGGAACCAAGTGCTTGAATTGGGCAATATTAAACAGATATGGGATCCCAAATATCCTTTGTAAGTCAGAAGGTAAAATTACCTAGTGCAACCACTCTGGGCAAGGGTTTTCATTTTCAGAGTAATGACCAGGATCAATAAAGTAGTCACATAGGAAAAGAATTGAGATTTAGAGTTGGGGGAAATATCCTAACACCAACTTGGACTCTACAACCTTGATGATCTACTTTCTCTCATTTACATGTTGGGACAAATCATCCTCTGTCACCTTATTGGTTGCTTTTGTCACTTAAAGGATATAAAATTACTTGAAGATCAAAGTGCTAAATATTAATAATTAGAATAAGCCATTAGGAATCATGATTAAAAGAGAAATAGCTTAGGAGAAATATAATTTCTAGATTAGACAGACTGTCTAAAAAGAACAGTGCCTGGTTTTGTGATTTATTTATTCATTGATTTAGAGAAAGTGATAAAAGAAATCTGAGAAATGTCATGATCAGATTGGCTATCTGCCAACTTGTCCTTCTAACTTTTTTAAGGAAAAAAAAAACCTCTCAAACACTTCTGACTTTATAGGAAAGAACATAAATAAAGAATGTAAAAAAAAAATCTGATTTTCACCATTTGTAGTCTGCATGTGCCTTGAACTTTGCATTTTAAAAGAAGGCATTTTTTTTTCTGATTTTCTACCAAACTTTTTCCTTGCCTTCCCATTTCCAAACATACAACTCGCATTGAAAGCAAATGACAAGTGAGGGAGAATTGGTTCATAGCTGCCAAGATATCTCTACCATAAAGTAGCACTGTTTTAATTCACACAGGGCAAAAGGAGTGTCTGAGAAGGGGTGACATTTTCAGGCTTGGGCACTGTGTGGCAGTGTCAGTTCCTGAGTCCACACCTTCTTCTGTCATTGTTAGCTGGCACTTCGGGCACTATAGTTTTCCCATCTACACCAGTTAAAATACCATGTTGTCACTTCTCTTTCTTTGTCCCTTCTTTTCTTCTATAGTGCATTGAGGAAACTGAGAGAATGGAGTGAAGGTATATTATATATACAAATAATATCCTTTGCTAACACTGTATGCTAGTCATAGGAAAAATACTGTTCTATGTGACTTCTGTTCATTTTTCTAAGCTTTGACGTCTTCTCCAAAAATTTAGTCCATGTGATGCAAATCCAAAACTTGCCATGGGCTAAAGTGATGATAAAATTGAAGGAATCAGGTTTTTAGGACAATAGGGAGGGGGGAAGGCTGTGCCAATGGGGAGGACCACCGGGGTGAACAAAGTTTTGGAGCACCCCAGTCAGTGTCACAACATATTGTATGTGAATAGTGCCCCCTAGTGTGGAGCAATGTATGCCCAGCCCATTCGTCCATTCAAGACACCTCCTTGAACTTACTGTGTGCCAGCCATGGTTCTAACTGCTAGGAGATAGCAATGGACAAAGCAGACAGAAAATTCTGGTCTCTCAGAACCTATAGGCACTCTCATTCAATTATTTTTTAAAGCCAAAAAGCACTATGCCAACCAAATAAAGTGCATATGCGTGCTGAATTTGGCCCATGGGTCCGCTAATTAATGACCCCTACCCTAGGCTTTTAAATGAGTTCCGTGATCTTGCAGATTTTACCCACAGGGACAAAATACAGAAATGGACCACGTATTTGCACCCACTGCTTAATTCATGTATAAGGAGAGCTCCCTGAACATGGAGAAGTCAGAAAATTAATTTTCAACTACCATTCTATATCCCCACCCCAATGTCTGTACTTGCCACTCCTTTTTCCAAGAAAATATAATTCCTAGAGGTGATCTGTTAGGTGAGTGAGGAAAGAAAATTAGAATGAGATGGAGGTCATGGCATTCTGCCAAAGCATTGTCTGCCTAAGTACCTGTCTATTCAGAAAGCAATGGGCAAAGCGAGCACTGAGTGTGGTCAGTGTGACTTGAGACGATTCAAAATCTGCTCTTAACGACCTACAAATTTAATTAAAATTTTTCAAGCAAAAAGGAAGATTCCCCAAAGTATCGTGTCTCTTAGGGGTTATGTTAACAGAAACAGGGCAATTGCAGAATTTAAAGAGCTCTCTTATAAAGAATGTATTTCTTACTCTGATGCCATCTTAATGCCATTAGATAAAAGTTTTATTTAATCTGCATCTAGGCAAAATGGAATGGAAAGAAGTCTGGTCACCTAGCTACTTTCATGGGAGGAAGATTTTCTTGTTTCTTTCTTTTTTTTTGCATTGGAAACTTCAGTAAAACTGAAAAGAAAATTTGTACTAATTTTCTACAAGAAGCTTTAAAGAAGTGCTGTGATGGGTATTCAAAGAGTTTAAAAGTTTTCCACCCCACAACTCAGTTTGGATTTTCTTAAATAAGATCATGACTCAAAAATATTTAAAGAACCTAGGTCACAAGTCTGACGGGAGATAGTTGTAGGATGTAGACATAAAGATGGAAGGTAAGCATTCACATCTTCCAAGAAAGAGAACAGAGATCATGTATGATCACTCTTCCTCTTTTCTACCTGCCTTCCAGGAACCTGTCTTTCTCAAACCCCTTATAAATGAACAAGAACAATAATAATAATCAGAGGAGAGAGTTTCCCCATCAACCCACAATAACTTTTCCCAAAGTTTGGGAGCATTTCCTGAAAACCCTCAAAGGTATTAATTTTTTCCTCTCTCTTTAAATCACAAAGCAAAATTCCACTGTCCCTCGGCCACCCCCCCTCTTCTAAAAAAAAAAAAAAAAAAAAAAAAACTTGTCGAGTTTTGCTTTTCTATTCACTGCAGTCCTGGCCAAAGTAAAGCCCTCTTTCTCAATGACGTCAAGATCTTTACCAAGATTAGGCTTTCATTTCTCTATTGCAGCAATTAGCCAGGGAATGTATAAAAGGCTTCAGGGAGACTCACTGGGCTGCAGAGAGAGGCACTTTGCACCACAGACAGAGCAGGAAGGAGAAGCCAGAGGCAGTCAGGGAAAGAGGAGTCAGACGCTCCTGGGGAAGGGAGAGAGTGAGACAGGCTGGAGGAGAACAGAAAGTGTGTGTAAACGGAGTAAATAGGGGAAAAAACCACCCTGAAAGCACATTTTCAAAACTCTGGCAATTCTAGAAAGAAACGGGCTACGTTTCTCAACACAGAGACAATGAAAATCTACAGAAAATTTTGCAATCTCTGCCACAGTCTCATAGGTGCTTAGAAATGAAAGTAGAACTGCCTGTCTTTAACCGACTCTGAGAGGGGTAACTGGATTAGGGACGAGTACGCCAGTTTTTTTGTGTTTTTTTTTTGTTTTGTTTTAACATCTTAAATCCTGAAAAAAAAAAAAGCAGCAGCTCCGAATTGAATGAATTGATGGGCACACTCCAACTTGCTGGGCTGGAGAGACTGGAACTTGGTCTTGCCATTCCTGCTTCTTTGGAAAAGGAGACAACTTGGGCTTCTTTTTTAATTTAGTTTTTCTCCTTCTCTCCCCCTCTCCCCCACCTCTACCCCCGGCCTCCCCCTTCACCTCCCCCCACCCCCTCTCCATCACCACCCCCCCCCTTTTAAATAAGAGGGTGAAGGAACCAGAGCGCACAAGGGAACTGACCCAGGAGGCAGAGAAGATGGGCATCCTCAGCGTAGACTTGCTGATCACACTGCAGATTCTGCCAGTTTTTTTCTCCAACTGCCTCTTCCTGGCGCTCTATGACTCGGTCATTCTCCTCAAGCACGTGGTGCTGCTGCTGAGCCGCTCCAAGTCCACTCGCGGGCAGTGGAGGCGCATGCTGACCTCAGAAGGAATGCGCTGCATCTGGAAAAGCTTCCTCCTCGACGCCTACAAACAGGTGAGCGGCGCTCCAGGGGCTTCTCCGCAGGGCCGTCAGGGGCGGGAGGCAGAGATGCTGGAGGGGACCAGATGCCGCAGGAGCTGGGGGGTGAGCGCTCTGGAGCCCGGTCTGGAGACCGTGGGGTGATGCTCGGGTGTTTACTCTCTACACCTGTCGCACGATCGCACACCTGAGATTTGGGGATGAGAGGTTTTACTGAGTCCCAGTGACTCTGTGTGACTTCAGAAGGAGCCTTTCTAAGAAGAGTCAGGAGTGGCTTGCTGTGACTTGGGAGCAGAGGGTATTCTTGCCTGTAGAATAAAGTTGGGAAATGTCAGAAAGGTATCTGGGGAGGGCAGACCCCTGCCTTTTTTTCTGCCCTTGTCATGAACTGGCGGTTTTGATATTTTGCTTGATGGGAGGCTGCGTGCGACATTAGGAAAGACGGTTGAATGGGTGGGCACTAAAAAGCAGGAGGAAAGAAGGACAGCACCACGCAGAACTCGCACAGAGCTGACAGGATTTAAGGAAACAAGCAGAGCAGGTGTGATTCAGCGGGTCGCGGCTTCATTCCTGGTAGAAGTAAGAGTTAAGGGGAGCAAGTCTGTGTGCCCCGTCATCTCCTGCCTTGATCTGGATTTCAGCCTTTGGAAGCAGTTATCGGGCACCGAGTCTGGAGTTACTTGGTATCTGTTTGAAAAGGAAAGATCTGAGAACAAGCTGTCAACAATCCAGACTTTGTTCGAGAAACCACATTTGCTTTGTTTCTCAAAACTTAAGCAGGTTGCCTTTAAACTGAGCAGATAAGTCTAGGATTCACGACAGTCCCAAAGCTGTTATAACTTGTGCCTCGAGCCCTGGAGCAGTGGCTTCACTTACCTGCTGAAGCCATGTCCCAGGGGCTGCCCTCTCAAAACCAGAGAGGTTTTTGTTTTGAAGTGAAGAATGCTGCTTCGAGGTGGTAGAGCAGCCTTGGATCAGATCTTAAGGGGCAAAGAGGAAAGGGCACTGGGTCCTCTGTCAGTTTGCCCCCCCTCCCATGCCCGTGTGACTCCTGAAGGTCCCTAAGCTTAGGAAGAATTGACTCATCTGCTAAAAGCTACTATCAAAGCAGACATTCTTGATTCCCCCTAACAGTATTGAGGGACATTGACCGAGATGCTAGGGAAGGGGGTTTAAGAGGAAGTTGGGAACTAGTGAGGTGATGTATTACAGGCAGGGAGAACCTCAGAAATAGAGCTGGAAAACTAGAATAAGAGGAAGAAGAGGACGAGTCCTCTATAAATAAACACTAGGACAATAAATCTAGAGAATGAACTTATGGTAACCAGGAGGGAATGGTTGGGGGGGAAGATAGATTGAGAGTTTGGGACTGACATGTACACACTGCTGTATATAAAACAGATAATCAACAAGGACCTATAATATAGAACAGGGAACTCTGCTTAATACTCTGTAATAACCTAAGTGGGAGAATAATTGGAAAAAGAATAGCTATATCTATATGTATAACTGAATCACTGTGCTGTATACCTGAAACTAGCACAACATTGTTGATTAACTATACTCCAATATAAAATAAAAATTAAAAAATATCTATGCACCAGCAAAGGAAAAGAAATCATTTCTAATAACAAGGAATCCAGAGTAGGATCCTTCCACTGAAAATTAAACAAATGTTTAAGAAAAAAATATTCATGGTGAATTAGGAAAGTTTTACTATGATGCTTGTCTTTGTTATTGGCAGTAACCTGTGGAAGGTTTGTATTTGTTGCCCTAAAGATAGGAAAATAGTTAAGAGCTCTTGTTAGTAAGTGAAATTTTCTTTATAATAATATTAAATGATTCTCAAAGTTCTAACACCAAAAACTCATTTTATATTATGTACATGGGGTGAATGGGTGATGTGGGAAGGAGATATTGAGTTGATCACTTCATTTGCACACATGCATACATTGAATGTTTATGTTTCATTTTGGGGGGTAGAGAATTTAGAGGAGGGTGGGGTTTACACAAATGTGTCAGGTGTATTATGAAATAGGAAGTTCTTTCACCTGTACCTGTTTTTCCTAGGTGTTAGGAGATAACATGGCAAAGTCAGTTATTTGATCTCTATTAAATTCTTCCTGTTTTGAAAGTCATTGACTTTTGCCATACATGAAAAACCACTGCTTTGGAGAATTTTACCTGTATACATAGATACCCTCACATAAAATATGGGGGTTGTAATATTACCCACCCATGTTAAGTGAGGCTGTTTCTCCTATCAAGCAGCTTATTGAAATACAAAGAGAAAAGGAAACACATGCCTCTTTAATAAACCTGATCACTTATTTATTTTTTCACCAATATATAGTGTTTCATTGTGTTGCAATGTTTTGTTGTCCCTCTTCTAAGAGACTGAAAAGCTTGAGTGATCTGTTTTCTTCTTTGCTCATGGTTTGTATGTTCTTCTCCTGTACTCTTTCTGTCTACTGATTTGATTAGTGATCGAGTTCCTGACTGATGTAATGCTGTTTGTCTTTATGACTTATGTAATAGCTGCCATGAGAAGAAGCAACCCAAGAACTCAGATATCCAGAGATAAGCCTGGACTGGGTGTGTGATGACTGGAAACATGGTAAACACAGCTTGCACTGAATTTAGGTCTTCTTCCCTCTCCAAGTGTAGCAAGGGTGGTGGTGGCATTTCAGGGTCACTCCAAACCTCTGAAACGGGTTGAATCACTTCCCAGAATGCTGGTGTAGCCATGTCTAGAGACTCACTGGAGGAGTCTCTGTTTGGTGTCACCCTGTTTCACAATCCTGACTTGAGGCTGCCACCCCCAGAAGCAGCGTGTTCTGGGATGTAGAGCGTGCGTATACCATACAATGAGGCAGCCCATTTCTAACTCTCCTGGTTGTCAAATGACAGATACTTGAGAAGCTATTTAGAGAAAGTGCGGTAAAAATGTTATCCCTGTGTTTGGCTTCTGCAGGAGGCTACAAAGAAATGAAAAAAGACCAAAAAATTGGGACAAACTAAAACAGAAAACCCTTCTTTGTTAAAATGTTGCATGGGACTTAAAATGAACTTTCTAGGGAAGCCTGTAAAGATAATTTGTTTTGATTAGAGGAAGTCCAAAGCGTGATTTTGATGAAAAAAGAAAGTCTAATGGATTTTGTTGAGAGATTGAAGTGTATAATAGATGTTTGTTATTTAAGTTTTCCCTAGTCAGTGTCATTGCATCTAACACTGCATCCTTGTGCTGGCACTCAAAGACTCAAAAATACAACCAGTAAGCAGACTGCTCTGTCTGGGAGGCTGGCTCCTACCTAAATGAAGTGTAGAAGTAAACACACAGTATAGATGCTGACAAGCACTTTAGCTCCTACATGGTCAATACTGCTGTGGCACAGAAAACATATTCATTTGAACATATAATTTTGGTTTTGAAAGGGTCTCTTTAACATTCTCCTCCTCCTCTTCACTCCCCTCAGCCTTTTGACACTCGTTTCTATAATGGAAAGTGGCTCTTCTAAGAAAGAAACATTCCCCAAAGAACACAAGGCAGCCTACCGCCAGAGTTTGTTCATCACTTGGATAAAACATTGGGAAATGATAAAGCTTCGAGCTATGTTTTCAAGTTACAAATCAAAAAGAGAATGGCCAAACAGGGAATTGAACTCAGAGGAAAGAGTAGGTAGCTGCTCCTCTGATTCGTTTGGCCGATTTGAACATAAATGGTTAAAATGCTGCTTCATAATTGTTTGGCCACGTTTGTAAGGACATTGATGTAGCCTGGTCATTATGTCAAAGAATTTGAAATTTCCTGATAGTTAATAGAGGCAGTCCAGGGCTCTGGAGAGCAAGGAAGAGGTGTAAAAAGAATTCTGCCACATACCTACCCCCATTTTTATCATTGGCTTTACTTTCTATCATGAGATTAAGTGATATTTTATCCAGAGGCCTTTCTCAGGCTGTGGAAAAGGAAGAAAAACAAGGTTAGTAGTATATGCTCTATTTCCAGCTTCTACTTGATGAATGGTTCTTTCTTTTTTTTTCCCCTTGCCCTGCATTTCACAGTCCACATGCTAAAGCAGCATTATCCTTTTCCTCATGCACTGAAAACCATCAGCAAAATGGATCCTATCATCAAGGGAATCAAATATACACCATATATTTACACTCTTGTTCATATTTATAAATATGGCTATGACAACATTTGAGCTTGGCCCAGAGGTGTCTTCTGTTGTAAAAATACAAACCCTTTATTTCCCTCCCTTGTTGGTGTTGTGTTGATGTTGATTATAAAAAACATTAGAAAGGACAAATGTAATAGTGCAGATGAGAGAGAGAAAAGTCAGTGATGACGATATTACATTTTACGTATGTCCTTTCTGATCCTTGCAAAATAAAGGGACCCTTTGGGAACATCGGAACTTCAAGACCAATTAGTGGAAATGATGCTTCTTGTGTTTGGGCATTAAATACTGGGCAGGGTTCTCTTTAGAGCGGCTAATGCTGGCAGGGAAAGAGGTACCGACCTAATTACTCTTCCGCAAGAGTAAAAAATGCCTTTTGAATGCCTCTTTGGCAAATATGTCTCATTAAGGACAAAAACCAAACACAAACCCTCTAAGAAGGAGAAATTAAGATGATAGGTAACTTGTGGCCAGGAGACTTTCTGTGCCACTGTGGGAAATTAAAACAGAGTTTAGGAGTACCAGGGGATAACTTGTTTTTGTCAAGCTTCTTTCCTGCAGCCTAAATGTTACTATGGACCAACTTTATTTTCTTCATCATTTTGGCTTTTTTGTCAAGGAATGCTTTGCTCCTGGGGAAAGAATCTTCCATCATGGAAGACAGCGGTGATTCTCCCATTCCACCTCAGCAAGGTGTGAAGCAGAGTAAACTAAAAAATTCACCCTTGGAAACTTTGGTCATAATACAAACTTAATTTTCTTGATGACCAAATAGAAAGGTGAGAAATGAACAATAATATCCTTCTAAAAGGTTTTTTTTTTTCAGTTTAAAGCAGACTTCCATTTTTTTAAAAAGTTTTTTCCTTTATTGTTGCTAAATAATCCCATATCAGCAGTTTTTAGCAAAAATAGACAAATTTTATGATTAGAATATGACATTTATAAAAGCAGACTACTGGTCTACTCAAGTCTGGCCCTTCAAATCATGGGTGTGTGTTTTTTCCTCCTAGTTGTAGTAATAGCATTGTGCATACCTATGCATTTTCTCTTACCTAATCACCCTCATGAACAAAAGTATAATTCTCTTTATGACATTCTGATCTGCAGTCAAGTCCTATGGCTGCTTTACAAAATAAAGAGGACTGGCTACTCTCATTTTATGCACTGACCAGCAGAGATGACCAATAACAGATCAACAGCATGGGGTGTGGACTGTGACAGTGCTCTATGATGGGGTTCCAGGGGTTCACCCTTTGAAATCATCTGCCTTGGTGAGGTCCTCCATCACTCCAGTGTGCTGATTTGCACTGTAGGTCAAGGTTGTTATTAAGTGTAAAATGCTTTGCTGATCTCTAGCTAAGATGATAACAACTACCATTCATTCAAAACTTTATTCAACCAAAAATTCCAAGCATACGTATCCATTGTTCTCCAGCTTAACAAAATGCTAACCTCTGCCCCCTCCCCCACCAAACACACATACTAAAGAGCATGATATATTTGGTAGCTTATCCTAACTTTTGATTTTAAAGTAGAGGTGTTGTACTTGTTCTAAGTTTTCAAAGTTGAACTAACATGTTTGTATTTGGAGAAAAATTATGTGGCTGAACTATACATTGTCACTAAAGGAGGAGAAGGTGCTTTAACTTTCCAAGAAAATTAATTACAGGTAACAAGAGAGTCACCTGTGACTGAAGTCAGATTAGATTACTCAGTTGAAGAATGAGGAATAATGCAAGAATCAACAGTTCGGCTTGGGTGAGAGTCAGGTGCATCAGAGGCCCATGTCACAAGGCCAACACAATTGTTCCGTTCTTAGAAATGACTCCAAAATGCAAGTGGATGTCTTCAACCTGCCAGGAACCTACAAGTCTGCAGTCCAGAGATGATTCTTCTCCTATGTATGGGTTGCTCACTTAATGAGAAGTTGCTACAAAAGCTAGTGGATTCAGACTGGTCTGAATGCATTTAGATCTTGATATCACAGTATGTTGAAAAACACAGCACAACAATATTGTTAAAATCAGCCATCCTAGAATCATTATTGCTTTTTTAAATGGGAAAGAGCTAATGAGAAGGTGATGGTAATAGTACCTATTATCTAAATCTACAAAGAAGTACAAAAATAACCCATAGATTAAAAAGTTTATAATACCTTTAGGATGTATATCTTTACATTTTAAGTGCATTTTAAAATTTCAGAGATAAATGTAGCTCATATAAAACAGTTCAGCTAAAAGTGGCTTATTAGGTTTCTTCACCTAGTTTCACTTACAAATTAACCAAGACAATTAATATAAAGAAAATAACTTTTTTCCTGACAGTGACTGAAAAGAAATGTACTTATTTAAATCACAACACCACCTTCCTTTTCTAAGAAAGAAGATTTTTATTTTAGAAAGCTTATTGTCCTTGTTTTAAACCTGTCCTGCTAGGATTTTTCACAAGGGAGTTAAAGAATTTCTTGACTTCTTCTTCTGCAGTTAAAACGAGTTATGCATTAACATCAGGTAGAAGCTTCTCCATGAAACCCCTTGAGCATTTTATATTGGTTTAGATTGTTGAGTTTTTAACAATTCACTTGAAGTGACTTCAATTAACAGCAATTTATATGCGGTGGTATTTATATGAGGGGGAAAAGTGAATCCAGTTGGAAGTGTTTTGTAATGTTAAGGATAGTGTATAAAAATCAATTATACTGTTGTAAGTTGTCCCCAATGTTTTTGGCTTTGATTAAACCTTTCTAGGGGAAGATCCAATTCTTTTAATTCAAACTGAAGTAATTGGCTCTTTTATGTTGCCTGCTTTTTATGATCAATTTACAGATTCAACAGCCAGCAAACTTTCTTTCAGTCTGTGTTCAATGATTTAAACCACAAGCAAAGGGAGCCCCTAGAACAATTTTGCTCTATACCTCTTCTGCCTGAGTATTCTATAATTCAGAGGAATTTGTTAATAAAATGTATGGTAGAAAAGTAAATGGTTTGTGACTTCCTAGATAAAAAAGTGAAACAAACTAAAATACACATGAAATATGAGAAATTAAAAGTCAAATTCTACAGAAAGTAAAAGTGTATGTTTTCATTCGTTTATTTATTGGAAATGGCGAGGTTCTAGTCAAAAGAATCCCAAAGTATGAAGGAGCCATAGAAACCTCCAGAAGGGATGTCATACCAAGGAAAGCTCGAATCACTTGTAAGAATAATTATATTACAACATAGAATTACTCAGAAAAATGGTATTCAGCTTCACATGTTTGCGTGGCATCTATAATGGCAACTTACACTCCCACGATGATTTATAGTGTACAGAGCTCTTTTCCCTGTGTCCTCCTCCTATAAACATATGAGGAAGATGGGCATTATAAATGACCATTTTACAGATGGGGTAGCTGCAGCACTTAAGAGATTAAGTGGGAGTAACTCTTCTTATAAATGGCAGACCCCAGGTTTTCACATTCTGGGTAGGAATAGAGGCCAATGGTATCCTTGTCCATTGGTTCAGATTAAATGACTTTTAGGCAAGAATATAAAAGGACTTTCCTGAGTACTTGTGGGAATTCAGAAAGAGGTACCATGTCCCACAACTCTGATCATTTATTTTAAAGTAGACCATTCACTTTTCACTTTTAAAATGAAGACCATTAATCATTTGCTGTATATTGTGAGCTAGCTGCTGACACAGAGTAAGGACCGTAAAGAACAGCAGCCTCAGCTTAATTATGAAGACAGTTAACTGCAGTACCTTCAGCGACTAGACAGAATGAAAAAGACTTTCATTCTCTTTAGGGCCATTCATTACCTTACCTGCCATGATGGGTCTTTACTCAAGTCAATATGTGTTTTCCGTATCCTCCGAAGGAAATACCGCATTTTATTAGAGCCAATTGTTTCCGGACAGAGTGAACTGAAGCGAGTTGTGGTTCATGTGCTATTACCTCTCTCTCCCGTTTTTCATCACCAGGTGAAACTGGGTGAAGATGCCCCCAATTCCAGCGTGGTGCATGTCTCCAATCCGGAAGGAGGTGACACCCGTGGAAATGGTGCCCACGGGAAAACAGTGGATGGAACTGAGTGCCACCTTCTTGACTTTGCCAGCCCTGAGCGCCCACTGGTGGTCAACTTCGGCTCGGCCACTTGACCTCCTTTTACTAACCAGCTGCCAGCCTTCCGCAAACTGGTGGAAGAGTTCTCATCCGTGGCTGACTTCCTGCTGGTCTACATTGATGAGGCTCATCCTTCAGATGGTTGGGCGGTGCCTGGGGATTCTTCTTTGTTTTTCGAGGTGAAGAAGCACCGGAACCAGGAAGACCGATGCGCCGCAGCCCACCAGCTCCTGGAGCGTTTCTCCTTGCCGCCCCAGTGCCGAGTTGTGGCTGACCGCATGGACAATAATGCCAACGTCGCTTATGGGGTAGCCTTTGAACGTGTGTGCATTGTGCAGAGACAGAAAATTGCTTATCTGGGAGGAAAGGGCCCCTTCTTTTACAACCTGCAAGAAGTCCGGCGTTGGCTGGAGAAGAATTTCAGCAAGAGATGAAAGCTAGATTAGCTGGTTAAAAGTATGATTGTAACAGAGATTTTTTTTTTCTTTAATTTATGTAAAGACAAGGAAACTAAGAATTCAATCCACTATTTCAACTGAGTCCCATTTTCTCACTGAAAGACGGGAATTTGCGTGTCAGAAGAACATAAACCTCTAACATCTCGGTACTACTTTCACCACTTAAATGGCTTTCGGCTAAATAGTAGCCCCATCTCTTCTCTTCCTGGTGAAAAGCCCTGGATGAAAAGATCCCAAGATGGAAAAGAAGAAAACTTGTTTCAGCATGTGTTCATTTCTGCCCTGAGAAAAGAAGTGATACAGCTGATACTTGCCCTGGGACCTGAAGAAAAGACTTACCGGAATGACTGCTGTGTTAGGGGAGTCACCATCCTTGTTGGTGTAAAGGGTATTACCTGGGCTTTATTCAGCGTGGATAGAGCCCAACTGGATATTTGCCAAATCTTTACTTAGAATGAGTCTTCAAGTCCAGACCATGTGGTTAGGACCTTATTGTTTAACATGTTAGAGAAGTTTCTGACCTTCTAGTTTCTAGCCATGTAGTGCTCTATGCCAGTCTAAATATCCCAGAACTCGCAGATGTATTTGCAGATGTCAAGAATGATACTTACTGGAGGGTTAGAATGGTCATCTGATATCTGATGGTTACTTTCCAGGCAGGTGGAGAAAGTGCTAGAAGCAAATCAAATCAAGAAGCTAGGAAAAGGAGGCAGAAAGATTAGGAGGCTTCATAGAGCTTCACCTTGAAACTGTAGAGAGTGGTACTAATTTGTCAGTCACAGAAACATGGAAACATATGCAAAGCTAGAAAAAGAAGCTCCAGTAAGATAGCATAGAGAATATACCTATGAAATCAATGCGTTTGTCATATATTCCTGGATTGAAGAGAAAGGGGAATTGAGAGGGGAAAAAACCACATTTTAATATTTGTGCTACTTTTTGAAATATGTTTGTGGTGTTTACATGTTCAGTAGGTGAATTATACCTCGTGATGCTAATGAAAGGTAACACCAGTGGTGCTGGGGTCCCCCTCTCCATCCCTACAGTTGTGCTGTGGTCCCATTGCTTCTTGGTCTGGGTCTCTATGGCAGTGTTCTCTGAATGATGAGCTCAGCAGTATAGAGCCAAATAGAGGACGAGAAAGTGTGCGACAATTCCCATCAGTGATTTTGGAGGCTTTGCTTCTAAGGCAATCCTCAGGATCATGGAGTTTGGTAGGATGGAATTCCCATTCATATTTAATTTGGACTTGGGTTTTCCTTTGTTCCTCTTAGATGAGGTATAGTCATCTAAGACTTCTGTAGTACATTTTTATAATGCTATTTTAATATATATACCATATTTCTCTTTAAAATGAAGATATAGTTTTACTTATAAGTAATATAAGTAATAACTAATATCCTAACTTCCAAAAAAGATCAACCATTTTTGTATATTAAATTTTTATTGTAAATTTGAGGATGTTATCAGATCATAGTATATGGTTATATTTATATGTACAATCAAAGGTTCCTATGGCCATTCCATTAATAATTGAATCATAAAACTAATAGAAAAGATATCTAAAATCAAAAATATCTTCCTGAACTAACTGCCTGATATCAGAAAAAAAGTGGGAACTGAGTGTGCAAAAACCAAAAACCTATTTTTTTTTTTCAAATGGAGCAACATAATAGTCACTACATCATTTATTGTTTAGATATTAAAGCACCATTTTAACTGATTATTTTTAACTGCAACATTTAAACTTCCCACTGTTCTAAATTCTGCAAAATGTACTGACAAAGAAACAAATTCTGAAAATGTGACATTAATGAATTTCTGGAAAATCACATTGAGAATAGATTATTTCTGAGTCCTCAGTTGTTAACCCTGTAACTCGAGGTTATCGGTATACCCCCTTGATTTTTATCTTCAAAATGATGTCGAGATTTATGTGGTATCCTAGGGAAGAAAAAGAAAAGTTGGTGGCAGCACACTCACACTGTTGTCCTTAAACCTCCCCTTTGTTCTACACGTACAATAAGGGAACAGGATGTTGGCGAAGCTGGTGGGGGGATGAGACTTGGCTAAGGCAGAGCAGTGCCAGTTGTCTGGGGGAAAGGATGATGAGAAAACTACCCTGCTGTGATACATTTTTAAAGAAAGAGAAGGTTGTGTGCATGCAATTCTTCTCCCTGAGGATAGGCCGGTGGAGACGTGAAGCAGTGGGAAGTAAACATACAAAGGTATAGGCTGAATATCAGGGACAAAGACATGTTCAGTGGAACACAGGAGAGTTACTGGAAGAAAGGCTGTTGAGGGCCAATGGAGAAAGTGAATTGACGAAGCTCAGGAATCCTACAATATGTAAAATGGTTTGGTGTTATCAGAGTTAGGAGAAGCCTATAACTACGTAACTTATGTATCTCAACATGAACTTTTGTGATTTCCTGTGGTGTATCTTTTAGGACCTTAATAAGAACTCATTATTTGAGACAGAGGAGAATCAGTGTTTAGCTGGTATGCTCAGAGAAATTATTAGATTGTCAATATCCTGAAATTGACAGGTATTGTCAATACCCTGAAATGAACACTCCACCTATCTTATCTATTATAAAGTATGTTCCTTTGAAGAGTTTATGTTCCTGTTCTCACAAGGCAAAATTTATAAATTTATATATATATGGTATAAGGTATAAGTTTATATATACATATATAAACTTATATATATATATATATATATATATATATATATGATGTCTTTTTTTAGAACCTAAACATTTCCCTCCCACCCAACCCCATAGGCTATGTTTACATGGAGCTATCAGTTTAACCTTTTAAACTGAATTAGCTTGTCTATTATGGAAATAGTTTCCAAGCAATTTGGGGTATTATTTATAGCATCTGGATTTACTCAAACATTTACCGTTTGAAAGACTTATGTCTTGGAACTATTCAAAACTTACTTTATTATATTGCTTAGAGAAAATATTAGTGAAATCAACAATGACTTTCTTGAATGGGCATAAATGAAATGCTTGCACAATAGGATAAGTGTTTCATATAGATTGGGCTTCCCTGGTGGCTCAGATGGTAAAGAATCTGCCAACAATGCAGGTAGACCCAGGTTCAATCCCTGGGTCGGGAAGATCCCCTGGAGAAGGAAACGGCAACCCACTCCAGTATTCTTGCCTGGAGAACTCCCTGGACAGAGTCGTCTGGCAGGCCACAGTTCATGGGGTTACGGCTGAGTGACTAACACTTTCACTTTCATGCAGATATTAAAATGTATCTGACCTCCTTAGAAGCAGGTTAGTGCTGTACTTGCTATGCATAGTTAAAGTTATGATCATTTAACTCATATGACTTTTCACGTTCATATTTTTGATCTCTGGTCTTTTGTCTTCACCTTGTTTGTAGAATATACCCCTGATTTTTGGTAATATCAACTTTGAAATGGTTTATTGATTTAGTTAAGCTGTGGCTCAGATGATAAAGAATCTGCCCACAACACAGGAGACCTGGATTCAATCCCTGGTTCAGGAAGATCCCCTGGAGAAGGGAATGGCTACCCATTCCAGTATTCATGCCTGGAGAATCCCATGGACAGAGGAGCCTGGCGGGCTACAGTCCATGGGGTCACAGAGAGTCAGACACCACTTAGTGACTAACACTTTCACTTTCCTACCATTAACCAGGAAATGCCAATTCTGTGATCAAGAAGAGCAGAAAAGCCTGCTCTCTTTCATTTTGTCTGAGTGTATTTCACATTTTGGGCTCTTGAATAAAACTTATGAAATATGGGGAGATCATACATGGATGCTGCCTTGCTGCATGAAATACCAGAGACGCAGGTTAAAGACAATGTCTGTGCCTTTGGGGAAATTCCCAGCTGGATATAGGATATCAGTTGCCCTCAGCATGCCCTATGGGCTATGTCCACAGCAAGCAGAATGCACTGATGTACATGCAGGACTTCCCATTCTGTGGATGATAAGAGGATAAATGGACGTTTATTCTACCTAATTTCTGACTTACAGTTGGAAGATAAACTTAATTACAATCAGATGGCCATTGCAAAGGGGAAAATATAGACACCAACTTCTGTCCCATTGAAGGATTAATAAAACCTTTACCAGCATTTAAAGCTTTTCAGAACATAACTCAGTGCTATTCTCTGAGCAGCGGAGATTAACAGTGAGATTTTTAATTTTTCTGTGAGGTTTTAATTTAATTTTAAAATTAAAAAAAATTTAAAGAAAAACAGGAGTTTTTCTTTTAAAAAAAATGATATTGCCAAAAATCAGAGCTAAGATATTTTTAGTTATATGCCAACCTCCTCTCTTCTTCCTCCTTTACCTTAAGAATAGACACTAAGCCCAGTCTTCCTATGTAAGTCCAAATGGGGTGTAAGTACCAACCTCCGCTTGGTGATGTACCCTCTCTCGGTAGTGTCCTGTATGAAAGAAGGGGGACAGGACCTGCACGATTCAGGAAATTGCAGACTGGGAAAAACTAGGCCCTGGGGGCTTAGTCTGTTGATCTGGGAAGACCTGAAAAGAAACTTCTCACCTCTGGAGGAGGACTGATGGGTGCCATAGACTGGCTTTAGCAAACTGTTGGGCCACTTCCTAATGCCTTACCTTCTGGATAGCTCCAGAAGCAAGGTCTCAGACTTAAGATCCAGTTCTGTTCCAAGGTGAGTCAACCAGTTGAAGGAAAATACATAGTGATCTCTGAACAATACTGCTCATGCAAGCTGGGGCTCTCTGCCATCCTGGACAGCAGCACTGGAGCTCCAGGGAGTTTATTTTTTTAATTTGCTGCGGAGACTTTGACGACCCAGGAGATGGTTAATGAAGTCACTATTTTGGCTCAAAACTCCCACCACCCCCCCACCAAAAAAAAAAGCAAGCAGGTAAACACATAAATGAAAGAAACCCACAGAAGAGAGTGGGAAAGAAATAAAATTCTCTCAAGGCTTCTCCAGTCCATGTCACTGGTCGGTGCGGTTTTTATGGGTGTTAAGGTTGGAAGATGTCATGACATAAGAATCCAGTACTTTATAACCAAAGCAATTAAAAGATATTGGGTAGGGAATGTTGGCCAGTTTTGTTTAAATTTGCATCACATCGTCACCAGACTCCATCTCTCGCCCAGATAATCGGGCACCCGGACGGGGAGACTAGAATGTGCAGAAGTTACTAGTGTGCAAATGATAACTGCTAACGAAAGAGTCCTTGACTCAGTTAGTGGTTGGATGTAGTCACACTCGTTTGCCTCTGCCCATCCTCGCCTCCCTAGCAAGGAGAATATTCGGGGCATGATGCTATGAGTACTGGGTAAATGTGGTGAGAATGTGTGTGTGTGTATCTCTGCTTCTCAACTGCAGAAACAGAAATGCTTTGGAGATTATCAGTAGAAAGAGTGTTATTATATTGGTGCTGAGTGGTATGTGTGCTTTTAAATTTGTTCTTTATTTTAATAAACTTTGAATAAAAGAATAAAGTTACTCTTTGGTTCTACGTGTTTATTTTTAACTTACTCTCTAGACCTTGCCCCTGGCTGGAATACATTCATGGTTGACAAGGGAAAGAGAATCCATCATTCTAATATTTATTCCTTGGTATTTGTGGGCAAAATCACCAGCAATGCCAGGTTATTTTAATCTCATGCTGGGTGCCAGAGTCTTCAAGGAAATCAAGACAAGTTAAAATCTTCAGATACTTTCCATATTCATGAACAAGTTGCACTCAGAATTCATGGAAAGGGGCCTATTAAAGGGACTGTGGAGCAAACTGTTACTTTGTTATATTTACATCCCAGGTTTTCTAAGTGCAATAAATAAACTTTCCAAGAAGTTGGTTTAAGCAATGCATATAACACACACAGTACATATGTATATATCTGTGTCTATATATATGCATATACATGTAGTTATGTATATATTGATATGTATGTATGTGTGTATAATTATTTACATGATTGTTCACTAGTGTGTGATGAAAAAATCAACATCTGAAAACATTTATATTAAAGACTTTCCACTATGAGATGATATACAGGATAAGAATGGTATAAGAAGGCGGTGTCCTGTTAATGACAAGGAATATATTTGCAACATGGTTAAATATGGGCTTCCCCAGTGGCTCAAACAGAAAAGAATCTGCCTGTAATGCAAGAGATGGGGGTTTGATCCCTGGGTCAGGAAGACCCCCTGGAGAAGGGAATGGTTACCCACTCCAGTATTCTTGCCTGGAGAATCCCACAGATGGAGGAGACTGACAGGCTATAGTCCGTGGGGATACATCCAGTCAGTCATGACTGAGTGACTCACACTTTCACTACTCTTTTTAAATATGTGCATTTTGTTCCTGAAAACAGGTGACTTAACCACAGTATTAGTATCTTTTGAGACTCTTGCTCATCTTTCCCTATACATAGTAATTTACCTAATATTTGTAGTATCTTGTATAATATTCCAGAATTTTAATGGAAATGTAAACAATCATTACTTTGGCAACTATTGATGGAGTTTCTATTCCTCGTGAGGTGTACCCTGTGCTGGGCTCAATGGGATGTGAAAAAGCAGTAAAACTATACAAAGACATGACTACCTCAAGGAACCTGTCATAGATTCATCAAAACTAAGAGTGACCAGCTGATGTTAATCTACAAGAGAAAAAGTGAATCTGTTGGCTGATATAATCAAACCCTGGAAACACTTGGTGTGAAACTTGCCTCAGGGACAGTGAAATCCAGTGACTTAGAAAGCTTCAGTGCTTGTTAGGTCTTTTGTCTCTCCCCTTTTTGGGAGTACCAGCTTTTTCTTTCAGACCAGCTTCTCCTTATGCTCGGTAGCCTGGCTGGGGAGGTTCTTCATTCCCAAACTATGAGATGGCTTCGAGAGAGTTTGAACCTCTCCTGAGGGAAGTACTTGAACTGGACCAGCTTGCATTACATGCCCATTCTGTGGTCATGGGAGTAGGGTTTGTTACCAGAAGGACAGCAAGAACTTCTGGGAATATACTAAGGTGCATGCATGCTAAGTTGCTTTTGTGACCCTGTGGACAGTAGCCATCCAGGAGCCTCTGTCCATGGGATTCTCCAGGCAGAAATACTGGTGTGGGTTGCCATTTCCTCCTCCAGACAGACAAAGACATCAGAAGTTCACTCAATGGCTATTATTTTTAACTTGCCTAAAAATGAGGGGCGTCTCAAGAAGTGGCTGTATATGTGCAATAATTAAAAACAAGTTCGGAGAAAGGATAGAGCTCTCAGAGGAGACTTTGTGGAGTTTAAAAGGGCTTGAATTGACCTAAGAGGATGGGCAAGATTTAGATAGAAAAGAAGATGAATGTCTCCCATTTAGTAAGTCAATGCATATTTACAGAGTGTTCGTTAGTTGTGACTGAACAGGACAATTTAGTAAAAAACAAAACCAAAAAAACACTAAAATATATTGATCACTTTTAGAAGGGAGAATTCAATCCAATTCATAAAAATTGAGAAAACTGAGGATAGGAGATATGTCTTGTATTTCTCTGTATTTCTTCCTCTCTTAGGTGAGCAGAATAACTTCACTAATAAATAACAAACATTAAATATCCAATGAATGTATGAGCACCTATTGTCATAAATAAAGCACTAGTCATCAAAACATCAAAACCTACCTTCAGTGGTTATCTATATAAATGGTATAAAATATGATTTCCCATACTGTAAGTGATAATACTCTGGCTGGTAAAAGAAAAATCTTAGCATTGTAGTATCTAATGTACCAGATATAATCTTCAATTACACTGAACCATAAAACCTTGAAGTTTTGCCGTTTAACCCCATCTAGAAGGACTTGTAGATGAAACAAGAAAAAACATAGAAAAGAGTGTTTTAAAAATAAGGGAGCCTTCCAGTCACCATTGAGCCCTGAAATATAGTCCAGGAAAATTTGTAATAAAATTCCTTAGTAGAATAATGTGTTGTGTTGGGGCATTTTGCAAAGGTATTCACAAACCTTTCCCAGATTCCACATGGGCAAGGGTTTGCTGCGGCTTCATCATCTTGGCCAACTGCCTAGATTTGTGCAATAGACAAAAGGAAGATATGCTATAGTAAGAGGTATAGAGTAAATTCCCAACATACACTAGTGAGAAAAATGGAAAACTTAATCAGGAAAATGCAACATATGTTACTGTGAAATTAGGGAGCTGTCCTGGGTGAGCCTGCACTTTAGGAATGCATGGGTCTACCTGAGGAGTCAAGACTGGCTAGACCCCTGATGCCCTTGAAGCCCAAGTTGACACTTTTACCATGTGGCTTAAACAACAGGGGGGAAAATTCTGGGTCTTGCAGTTGCCTAGGTCTTCTAGAGTAGTGGCAGAGATTCCAAGTACCTCTTGATAAATGGTAGCCATTTTAACTGGCCCAAACCAGGGAGACTGGACCGAGAGAATGCTGGGGAGTCCAGAACCCACCCATTCCCACTCCTGCTTCAGAAAATGGAGTTTGACTTTTGTTTCCTCTCCTGGCTTTGCTGTTCCCTCCTTATTTTCCCTCTTCTTCCAAAAAATATAAGAACTTTAGCCTGGATGCCATGAGCATGAATATGGGGCGGGGTGGAGGGCATTGTATTATTGACTTAATCCACGTAATGCAGGCAAAAATCTTGATTCGTATATTTTAGAAAACATGTGTGAAGCAATTTAGGCAATTTATTAACGTGTCTAAACCACAGACCTAGGTATCCTCCTATGTCACTCCCGTAGGAGGTGCCATCCCTACTTAACACTGCAGGATGGTTATTCATTAGATGTTCCTGCCTCAGCCACCAAGACTTCATTGCTTTTGGCGTTTCTAGTTATCTGTACTTTAATTGTTTGGGGTTTACGTGCTCTACCAATTCTCCTTGGAGGAATGCACTGTAAATATTTGGCATAGGTAAGTTTCTTTACAATGAAGAAAATCCTAAGGGAAAAGTTAGGAATTTCCACCCCCTGATGGTACTGCTGCTGCTGCTAAGCTGCGTCAGTCGTGTCCGACTCTGTGCGACCCCACAGACAGCAGCCCACCAGGCTCCACCGTCCCTGGGATTCTCCAGGCAAGAACACTGGAGTGGGTTGCCATTTCCTTCTCCAATGCATGAAAGTGAAAAGTGAAAGTGAAGTCGCTCAGTCATGTCCGACTGTTTGCAACCCCATGGACTGCAGCCTACCAGGCTCCTCCGTCCATGGGATTTTCCAGGCAAGAGTGCTGGAGTGGGGTGCCATTGCCTTCTCTGCCTGATGGTACTAAGGAAATCTAATTCCCCATTTCCAACAGTCATCACCCTTTGGAGACAAACCTCCTATGCTTTTGTGATGGCTGCACTTTCCTTCATCAAACACAACAGTAATTTCTTTTATTGGTCAATTCCACCGATTACTCTACCCATTTAAGTGTTCTCCCTATTACTCTTTTAGGATGTACAAGTATAGGCTATATTGTAATGACTGAATTCCCCTAAATGTATTCTTTACCACTATTTTTATGGAAAAATTTCTTTTGGCCTATGCATTCTCAGCTTGTGCACATAAGCATCACCCTTGGGTATAACTGAGGAATGCCTACTCATATTTTGCTAAGTTCTAGGTTCTGACCTGCATCCACTTCTCTTGTTCTAGTGCTCAGGGCTTCCATACAGATAGTAAGTTATATAAGAACCACATTTTAGTTGCATCTTTAGAAGGTTCATCATCTTCTATTACAGGTGGACACTTCTTTGCTCTTCTATAATACATTATTGGCTGTAATCTATGTAGTTCACTCCATGGCATCAAATGGTTACCTTCTAAACAATTAGAGAAAAAAAAAAAGGAATCCCCTCATTTAGTGAAGAAGAGAGATAGGTTGGATTCCAATTGAATTGTCAATTGAATTGTGACCAAATAGAGTAGATCAGGCATGTTCCTACTGGGTGTGTCATGATTACGGAAAAGACACCAGGAAATTATCCAGAGTAAGGGCTATTCAGGTACACCTAGTTACACCCATAGCCCAAAAACACCAAACATGTTTATATGCCGATTTTGTGTGGAGCTGGAAGGCCTCCAAGTAACCTGCAAGAGGCAATAATCCCTTGAATGTTGTGTTGCTTCACTGACTTCTTAGTAATTCTTTGGAAACAGTCCTCTAAAGTCACCAGTGACCTCCTTCTCATCTAGACAAGTCCGGGGGTGTAATTTGTTTTCAGTCCTCACTTCTATTTCACAGCATGTGACCCTTCTCACACGTATAGCTTCTTTTCTTCTCTCTTCCTATTTATTCTATTAAAAGTGGATATTCCTCTAGTATTATTCCTATGTTGTCTTGTAAACTTTCTGAAATAAAGAGAGAAGACATGTCATTGCAAATGGCACTAGTTAGCATTAGGTTTGCCTGTGAGGAGCAGAGGCCTAAAATAGCAATGACTTAAACAAGACAGATCCTATTGTTCTCTCTCCTGTAAACATGATGAGGTAGGCAATCTGCAGTAAGTAAAGAAGCTCTGGTCCATGAAGTCCTGAGAGATCTAGATTCCTACTAGCTTTCTGCTCTACCCTCATGATACTTCACAGTTCTTATATTCCAGATAGAAAGGTAAAAAGGAAGAGAAAAAAGAGAGATTCTTAGAAACTGTTGTATGGACGTTTCCACTTACATCTCATTGGCCAAAACTTTCATCACTAGATGACCCTGCCTGCAAAGAAGGGCAGAAAATGTCTTTATTTCAGGCAGTCATGTGCCCATCTGAAAATTCTATTACTGTAGAAGAAGAAGAAAACATATTTGTAAAGACATTCTGTATTTTCTTCTAGCAGTTTTAATATTTGCTTTTCCTAAGTATCTATTTTATCCATCTGGAGCTAATTTTGTCTGTACATTAGGTAAGAAACCTAATTTGACTTTACTTTCCTGCATGAGTGGTAAGTCACTTCATCATGTCTGACTCTGCGATCCTATGGACTGTAGTCTCCCAGGTTCCTCTGTTTATGGGATTCTCCAGGCAAGAATCCTGGAGTGGGTTGTCATGCCCTCCAGGGGATCTTCCCAACCTTGGGTTTGAACTCATGTCTCTATGTCTCCTGCATTGGCAAGTGGGTTCTTTACCACTAGCACCACCTGGGAGGCCCTTACTTTCCTGGCAGAGAATTATTACAGTATCTTTATTCTTTTTTCTCCCACTAGTCTATAATGCCAGTTCTGACAAGTTTTCTCTAAATTTTCCTTGTCTATTTGCTTTTCTCTAAACCAATACTATGCTAGATCCTTTATAAAAAGCATTGTCTTGTCTTTCTTAAAAATATATATATATATTTTTATTAGGCGGCATCATGTCTTAGTTCCGGCATACGAGATCTTCTTTCGTCACGTGGAATCTTCCATTGCAGCACACAGACCCTCTAGCTGTGGCACAGACTCAGTAGTTGTGGAGCCTGAGCTTAGTTGCTCCATAGCATGTAGGACCTTAGTTCCCCGACCAGGGATTGAGCCCGTGTCCCTTGCATTGTAAGGCATATTCTTAACCACTAGATCATCAGGGAAGTCCTCTACATCTTTTTGTTATTATACTGAACTATGAGAAGTTATCAATATTAGCTTTTGACCTTTAAATATATCAGTTTCATATGATTCAAATCTAATACTACAGTTCCTTAAGAGCTTTGCAATTACAAATTCCTTCCCCTACTTTTCTCATACATAGTTTGTCTTTCTGAGGAGCTTCGTGATTATTTTTGGCACTTTGCTCTTTTGTATAAATTGTAGAATCAATTTTCCCAGTTCCAAGAAAATAGTTTTAGTGCTTTAATTAAAATTTTGTTGCATTTATAATTATTGTGTGGAATACTTGACATTTCTGTGGTATTGCATCTTTCTATACATGAACATGATACATCTTTCCATTTGTTTAGGTAGTCTTTACTGTTTTTCAATGAAGTTTTGTATTTTTTTCAATATCAGTCTCACACATGTTCTGAAATGTCATTTTGGTGCATTATTTTAATTCTAGTTTTTCAAATTACTATCATTTCATACACAGATGTTCATTTATATTTACTTGCATATATACCAATTTATTTGCTTACCAATTCTTCTTGGCTATCAGGTCTGCCTCACAAAATGTGTTTCTTTTCTCCTAAAGTTCATTCTTTAAATCTTGTTTTAGTGAAGTTGCACTTGTACTAGACTTTTTGTCTTTCTCTTCTTTTTAAGAAGAAAGGATTTCTTAAAAAAATCCTTTTTCACTCTTGTTCTTTAGGCAGGGATACAATTATATTATAAATAACCTTTCAGAGATATTATTCTACTGATATTTCCTATATTGCTGTTGAGAATCTGATGACAGCCTGTTACCAATTCGTATGTATTTTTCCCTTCTTCTGGCTATATTTTAGATTTTCTCTTTGATAACAGAGTTTTGAAATTTCACTATCATGTACTAAAATAGAGATTTATTTTTATTTACTCTTATTGATGTTGCCATGCTTTCTGAATTGAAGATACATGTCTTTCAGGGAGTCTAAACAATTCAAAGACATCAATTCTTTGAATACCAATTATCCTTCATTTCTTTACTTTTTCCTCTGTTAACTCCAAATAGATGTATGTATGTTCTAATTCTATTTTCCAAGAACAGAATAAATTTTAAACTTTCAAAGGTGCTACATTTAAAATTTTCTTTGGATTTTTCAGATATGTCTTATGAGTTCTCCAATTCTCTCTTTAGTTTTGTCTTACCTGTTGTTTAACCAATCTGCTGAGTTTTGAAACCCAAAATTTATATTAATAATGTATGAAAGTTCTTTTGAGTTCTTTTTCAAATGTTCCTCGTTATTTCTTTAAAGTACCACATTCTATGTTCTTATTTTTAATTCTCTCTTCCCTGACCCCACAGCCCCATGCTAGATTTTTATAAAGTTCATTTTAAGATAATTTGTATCCGATGATTCCCACATTTGAAGACCTTGGGCTGTTTTTCTCTGATTCTTGCTATTAGTGCATTGTTAACTTGTGTTTTTGATAACTTGATATTTTTTCTTTTAGCTGATATTAATCTATGGAGTTTCTGAGGAATCTCAGTTAAGGGAATTGTTTCTCTAGACAGGACTTGTGTTCCAGTCTGTCAGGTGTCCTGGGCCACTAATAACCTAAAAATCCTTAAAGATTAGTTTTCCTCTCAGTTTACTAGAATGCAAAGGTAGCAAGGGTTCAAGTCGCTAGCTCATGTGAGGACAGGCTTCCCATTATGAATTTCTAGTGGAGACTCATTTTCCCTTTGTACTGAGACCCAAGGAAAACTTGCTTCCCTGTTGCTGTCTTTCCCAGCGGATGAATTTTTTCTGGCTTACATTTTTATTGAGGGAATGACCCTTCAAGTAACTTTCTGCAGGAAACTAAGATTTGACTTATTACTGTGACCCAGACAGAAGTCTTTCTCATCTTTCCTGGTCTTGGCCATTAGAACCTGAGCATCTAGATTTCTGCTGTCAAGAAATGCCCGTGGAAATTTGTGATTTTAGCATTGGCTTGCACTCAGTTTTAGGCTCTTTAAGGCTTATTTTTTAACCTGCGAATGTCTTTTACTTTTCTGTTGCTCAATTATGTTTTAAAGTCTATTTGCTTTACTTTATCCAGAATTACTCAGGGTTTCTAGTAGAAGTTTTTTTCTGGAATTTGTAGCTGAACCTGTTGCTAAAAGCAGAATTTTATGCTATTCATTTCTATGGAATTTTATCCATTCTAATTATTATTATTATCATCAATTCTATTCTAATGACATGAATTCCAAATCTATATCTTCAGACCTAAACCCTCATCTGCTTTCAATTTCCCTTAGGCATTTGTTAATATGAAGTAACAACTTGAATATTTTGTCAGCTGTTAAAACTCAAGGTAACCAAGGTGAAATTTATCTTCTTTGACAAATTGCTTCTCCCATCAAACATTGCACCTTTGTTATTTTAACGTCAACATTATTCCTAGTATTTATGACCTTTATGCAATCTAACACTGTCTCCTCTCTTTGACCCAATATCTATATCATAAATTATCATTTTAAATCCCTACTCAGAATACAACCACCTCATTTAAGATTAATTTGATTTAATTTTAATGTACCAAGTGTATATTGATTATCTGTTTTGTCAAAGGTAGTATGCAAGTTGCTACAGATAATACAAAAGACATGATATTTAGCCTTTTCCTCAAGATTCTTGTTTTCAAATGACTAAAGAAAAGGCAATTATCTACTAAAGTTGTATATATTATTATTCAGTTAAGTAGTGACTCAATGCAGCCAATTGCCTAAAAGTCAAGATCAGGTAATACATGTATGGGCGGGGACAGGAAGTAAGAGATTCCCAATGCTTGCTAGAGTTAAGAAATGAAACTAAAGACAATATAAAGGAAAGCAGAGCTGAGATGGTTTCCTGATGACATCATTTCAGTACCTACATCTAACCATTCTTAAGTATAGCCTAGCTAATTAAGTCCATCTTTTTTTTTTTTTTTTTTTTGCCTTTTCATACTGTTCATGGGGTTCTCAAGGCAAGAATACTGAAGTGGTTTGTCATTCCCTTCTCCCGTGGACCACGTTTTGTCAGAACTCTCCACCATGACCCGTCTGTCTTGGGTGGCCCTACACGGCACGGCTCATAGTTTCACTGAGTTAGACAAAGCTGTGGTCCATCTGATCAGATTGGTTAGTTTCCTGTGATTGTGGTTTTCAGTCTGTCTGCCCTCTGATGGAGAAGGATAAGAGACTTATGGAAGCTTCTTGATGGGAGAGACTGACTGAGGGGCAAAGTGGGTCTTGTTCTGATGGGCGGGGGCATGCTCAGTAAATCTTCAATCCAATTTTCTGTTGAAAAGCAAGAGAGTTCCAGAAAAACATCTACTTCTGCTTTATTGACTATGCGAAAGCCTTTGATTGTGTGGATCACAGCAAACTGTGGAAAATTTTTAAAGAGATGGGAATACCCTGCTTCCTGAGAAATTTGTATGCAGGTCAGGAAGTCCTAGTTAGAACTGGACATGGAACAACAGACTGGTTCCAAATTGGAAAAGGAGTACATCAAGGTTGTATATTGTCACCCTGACTACTTAACTTATATGCAGAGTACATCATGAGAAATGCTGGGCTGGATGAAGCACAAGCTGGAATCAAGATTGCTGGGAGAAGTATCAATAACCTCAGACATGCAGATGACACCACCCTTATGGAAGAAAGCAAAGAAGACCTAAAGAGCCTCTTGATGAAAGTGAAAGAGGAGAGTGAAAAAATTGGCTTAAAACTCAACATTCAGAAAACTAAGATCATGGCATCTGGTCCCATCACTTCATAGCAAGTAGATGGGGAAGCAATGGAAACACTGACAGACTTAATTTTTTTGGGTTTCAAAATCACTGCAGATGGTGACTGCAGCCTTGAAATTAAAAGATACTTGCTCCTTGGAAGAAAAGTTATGACCAACCTAGACAACATATTAAAAAGCAGAGACATTCCTTTGCCAACAAAATTCTGTCTAGTCAAGGCTATGGTTTTTCCATTGGTCATGTATGGATGTGAGAGTTGGACAGTGAAGAAGGTTGAGTGCCACAGAATTGATGCTTTTGAACTGGGTGTTGGAGAAGACTCTTGAGAGTCCCTTGGACTGCAAGGAGAGCCAACCAGTCCATCCTAAAGGAGATCAGTCCTGAATATTGAAGGACTGATACTGGAGCTGAAACTCTAATACTTTGGCCACCTGATACAAAGAATTGACTCATTTTAAAAGACCCTGATGCTGGGAAAAATTGAAGGCAGGAGGAGAAGGAGACGACAGAGGATGATGACAGAGAGACGACAGGATGAGATGGTTGGATGGCATCACTGACTCAATGGACATGAGTTTGAGTAAACTCCAGGAGTTGGTGATGGACAGGGAGGCCTGGTGTGCTGCAGTCCATGGGGTCACAAAGAGTTGGACACGACTGAGTGACTGAATTAAACTGAGCTGAAATAAGTCCATCAATTTCCTTCTTCCCCTTATATTTCTTTAGCTTCTCTTTGCTATCTTCTTGTCCCCCTTTAAAAACAAATTTAGTATTTTATTTTAGTCATCCTGCCTTCCCCTGTAGGTGTCTGGTCTGGTTGGCGTTTAATTTCCAACAATAACAGGAATCCAAATTATCCACCTCCAGTGAGGTTTCAATCTTGCATTGCCCTGAGGTTTCCCCTTCTTCTTGCCTCTAGAGTTACCTACTCCTCAAGACTCATTGCCCCTTGAAGTGTGCCTTGGAGTCTCTATTGTTTTCTTGCTGTTTTTGGATGTCTATTACATTCATTTTCTTTTTTTTTTTTTTTTTAAACAAAACAGCATACGGCTAAGCATTAACTATTTTATATCTCCCTTAATCTCTGTCTTTAACCAATACTTAATATAGGAAAGTAAATATCTTAAAGTCATCTTTCTATCCTTGCAGTGGTAAGCATAAAGCCTGATTCATAATTAGTGCTCAGTACATGCTTGTTGGACTGAATCTTGTGGCAAGAAGACTATTCCCCGAGAAATAAGAAAAAGAAAAAGTTTGTTCCTCCTACATCTGCCACCAACTACAGTGAAATCTCTGATTCAACATGTATATTAGAAGACAATTATTCTGTAACTTGATGGGTGGTCAGGAACTTTTTCTTCCAATATAAATATTCTTGCGTCATAGGCACTCCTTAAAATTCAGCTTCAATAAAAAACCAAATTATTGGCTGGAAATGTGGATTATTAAAAGCTAATGTTTTTATCTAGTTCCAAAAATCTTGTTTTAACATTTGACTCATTAATTTACTGCCTTTGTTTGAGCCTCTGATTCCAATTTGCCACTGACAATAATAAGTTTAAAACACAAACCCCCATCATAGATTATGTATGTTATACTTGCTGTATGCTATGAACTATAAAGAATTCTGATTTTTGATCTGGAGAAACACATATTTAGAGTATTCACTGTTTGAGATTCTGTTACAGATGGGTACTGCTAATTTATGACTATGAAGACAGAGATCTCATTTGTCTTGTTTGTTCTTTTTCTCTCCAGTGAGTGTTCAATATAGTTTCTTGAATATGGTAGATGCTTGATAAATATATGTTGGATAAATGAACAAAATGATGTGTTTTATAATCAGGTTAATAAAGAATCAAGGCTTTTATTTACACAAGCTGGACCTTGTATAGTACAGAACTATGTTGATATTTATGGGTTTTATTTGTTCAGACGCTGAGTCGTGTCTGACTTAGCAACCCCATGGACTGCAGCACGCCAGGCTTTCCTGTCCATTACTATTTCCTAGAATTTGCTCAAACTCATGTCCATTGAGTTGGTGATGCCATCCAACCATCTCATCCTCTGTCACCCCCTTCTCTTCTTGCCTTCAGTCTTTCCCAGCATCAGGGCCCTTTCCAATGAATCGGCCCTTCGCATTGGGTGGCCAAAGTATTGGAGCTTTAGCATCAGTCCTTCCAATGAATATTCAAGGTTGATTTCCTTTCTAATTGACTGGTTTGGTCTCCTTGCTGTCCAAGGGACTCTCTTGAGTGTTTTCCAGCACCACATCCGAAAGTGTAAATTCTTCGATGCTCAGCCTTCTTTCTCAAATCATTTGGCATCTCTATCTCAAAGCATTTGCTTGTCATGCAGTAGGGCAATGTGCTAACACACATAGAGAAGAGAGGAGGGGTCTAGGGGAGACAGGAACAATGGAGAGATATTTTAAAAATACGCCTCATTTTTTAAATATCAAAAAAGGTAATTTCAGGAGAGATCCTGTTCATTATGAAGTACATCAATAAGGAGACTGATGACTCAAGTGAGGAAAGCCTAGCTTGTGGTAGCTCTGTTGCCAACCGGCTATGTGACCTAGGGTGATATCACCTTCCTGGTCCTTTTTCCTTATTTAAAATGAAAGAGACTGGCTTAATTTTGTTAAGGTTCTTTCCAGCCCTGACTTTCTGTATTTTATACCCATTCCACAGTGTTGTGTGTTTCAGACTCAGGGACGACAGTTGGAGACAGAAGCCGTGCCTGCTGCTATTCAATCTGAGTAGGTTTCAGACAGAAATATAATTCTGGTGTGAGCAGATCTTCATATTCTTAAAAACAAACAAACAAACAAACAAACCCCCAGAAATCTGGATTTTTTGTGAAATTTCAAAATTTTCAATATTGGCCACAAAGTCAAATAGTTTTAAAACATTATTTAACCCAAACAAAATACAACAGCAGGCTGGTTTGGCCTATAGGGTGCCAGTTATGCTTTAAAGGACTTTTTATTCTATCCTTAGAATTTTCAATTACTACTGTTCTGGTCAGCTGTGCATAATATTTTTCTGCTGCTCCCACAAAGGATAGATCTAGCCCAGGCTAGTAGGATCATAATATGCGTAGGTTTAGTATTCTAGGATGTCACTATAGTTACAACATAAGGAAAGTCTATGCGAGTGAAAGCTGCTCAGTCGTGTCTGACTCTTTGCAACCTCATGGACTGTAGCCCGCCAGGCTCCTCTGTCCTTGGGATTCTCCAGGCAAGAATACTTGAGTGGATAGCCATTCCCTTCTCCAAGGGATCTACCTGACCCAGGGATCGAATTCTAGTCTCCTGCATTGCAGGCAGATTCTTTACCATCTGAGCTACAGAGGAAGCCCTTATTCCTGGCTAAATTTCACTTCATATTTCCAAGGTATGTTATGGCTAGTTATTTCATATAGGCCCCAATCAGGATTGCCATATTATTTGGGGAAAGGAAAGAGAAGTCTACAAAAGGGCCTTAAAAGTACTGCAGTCAGAAATTCAGCAGAAACCTTGGGATCTATTTCCCATTTTTTATCAAAGAGAGAAGATATAAAGTAGACTCAGTGAAGGAGGAATGCTATTTCATATCTAACCCAATTATATTCCTTCTACAAGTTTTATGGCTGGTGAGGTCATCTAAACTTAATTAAAATTTAATTGAATCAGAATGGTGTGGCAGAATGTCACATGGACATTGGAGTCATACTTGGGTGTGAATCTGATTTCAGACACTAGCTGCATGACCTTAAAGTTATTAATCTTGTCTGTGTCTCAGATACCTTTTCTGTAAAAAGGAATAATCCTACTTGCCTCTGATGCTTATTGTGGGGAATAGAACTAACACATATATTGATACAAAGTGTATGATAAATAATAGCCAAACTTAAACTAAATTTAGCCTAGTTCTTTTTGGAGTCTCTCCTACATGAAAGTTTCTGTTTGTGCCTTTTACAGGAAATAAACCCGAACAAAGCATTGTTCCTGCTCTCAAAGACTGAATGGTCTAATTGGGGAAATGAGGTATAATCATACATGGTTTTCATTCATGGTAGATGCTAATGTATATTAGCATCTAATGAAAGAATGGGAGTGCATGTAAGACCACATACCTCCTTTGTTAACACTTTTATTATACACCTTATTGAAAATTCCTTGTGTCTTGATTATTTCAGTAGGAAGTTAGATCAAGAAGAGATGCTAGGAAAGCCCCTCCAGGAGAATTAAACAGCATAAGAAAAAGCATATTTTCCAGAAATCATAGGACATACAATTGATGGAAAATACAATGAAAACAGATTTTGGAAAGATGGTTATATTAGCAGAAGCAACACCCCCATCATCAAATACCAATGGAAAAATGTGGGAAAATAAAAATTAGTAAAAGCCACCTTTTAAAAATGTTAAGAAATAAAGTTCAAAAAGAGTATATACAAAAAGTGTAGAAGAGAGACCTAAAACTTCTCCTATAGAGGGCAAGTGCTCTCTGCTTGGGGAAGTAAAGATTAGAGAAGAGTCTGGTAGACTGCACTGATGGGACTCTAACTGAGAGGAATGGCAGGCCTGGGGTAAGAAGTCATAAGAAACACATTGGAAGATCAAAAGTTTTTACCCTAGATAAATGGGGAAAGTACATTTTACTATTCCTGTTCTAGTAGAGCCCAAGCGTGATTGAATTTTCTTCTTCATCTGTGCTGTGCTGTGTGCTGGGTTCAGTCGCATATGACTCTTTGCGACCCTTTGGAATGTAGTTCTCTGTCCAAGGAACCAGGCTCCTCTGTCCATGGGATTTCCCAGGCAAGAATATGGGAGTGTGTTGCCATTTCCTCCTCCAGGGAACTTGCCAATCCAGGGATCCAGTCTCCTGTATGACCTGCATTTCAGGCAAATTCTTTACCAATTAAAGTCCGCCACTGAGCCATTGACATGTAAATACAGAATATCATCAAACACAGGGTTGCAAAGAGTCCAACATGACTGAGTGACCAAACAACAACAAATTCAAAAGGATAAGACCACTTTTTCTTGGGTGGAAGAAGAAAAATTTAGAAGTATTCTCATTCTTAACGTGATTCAAGAAGTCACAGTTTTGAAAATTGAGCAAGACAGTGTGAAAGGATATATTCTGAAGTCACACAAGATTTCATGGGAATTTTTTTTTAATGCTTAATTACAAGGAGGTGATGAAAAATTGATTTAGTACGCTGAAAACTGAAAAACAATGTTTGGAACATTGAAAATGTCTCCAAGAATCTATGGTATAAAAATTAGAATTCTTGAGAGGAAAAAGAAAAATTGGAAACAGACATAGGAAAATCTCTACACAGAGTAGATTGCAAACCAGTAATGGAAAAACAGAAAGATGACATAAAGAAGTAAAAGAAGAAATTGTTCTGAAATGAAGAAAGATCCAAGTCTTTGAGAGGACTCACCAATTATCAGATAAATTTAATGGCAATATACCAACATTTAGATATAGTTTGATGACATTTTAAGAAATCAAAGAGAAAAAATAAAAGCATAGAAGCAATTTTAAACAATTTCGGTTAAAAAGAACTAAAATGGGCCTGGCATCATACATCTTCTCCAAAATATTGAAGATAATAAGAATGAAGAATGAACAAAAAGGTTTTGGATTTTAAAAGACTGTCATCAGGGTAATATATCTTAGATTTGCAGGGGCTTGGAGATTATGTCATCACTGTACCCCCCCCCCAAAAAAAGAGATATTACTTGAACATACATCCTAGGAAAGACAACTGACAGTTAAAATAGTAAACTCAAGAATAAGAAAATTATAGTTAAAATTAAGATTTGGTTTTGAGCAAGTAAACTCTTTGAGTATCAATACTTATTTCTTGGGTGACATACATTTTGGATATAAAAAATTGCCTTTAAAATAAAAGATTCATAATAAGGTATGAAAAATAATAATTTGATCTTAAAATTCAAATTACACAAACAAAACCTGGGAAACTGATGAGGAAATAAAAGAATGATAAAAGAAAATGTCTTATGTACTAGGAAAACAGACTCTTTTCATTCCTGATGCTAATAACTAGGAAGTACTAGGTTATAATGCATTTTTAAAAAACAAATTAATCTTTTCATCATTGCTAGGAAAAAACATGATGTAAACCTTCCAAATCACTCGAGCAAAAAAGATAACCTTAGATAAGTGTCATGACACAATAATTAAATAATATAAGCGGTGACTATATATACTAAATGTCGACCATTGTTAGTTCTATGAAGTATGGAATAGGTTTACTTGTTCACTTATTAATGCTTATCTAAGTTTTACATACTCTTTACAATAAATACCAATTAACTACATAGTAAGAATTTCTATTTTTGAGCCAGTGTACCAAATATCATTTTAAAAATTAATAATTATTTTCAAGTATAGAAAAATGCTACCAGTATTCTATCAAACGAAAAAGAAAAAATGTTTTCACTTTTGTAAGTAAGGACATATGTAGACAGACCGAAGTACATTTGAATGGTGAAATTGGGATTCAAATTTATATCATTTTTCATATTTTTTGCATTGATTTTCTGTAATTACCTGAACAACAGCAACAACAAATGCTGTCAAGAGTTTAACTGGAGCTAAGGTGGCTTGGAGGACTGAATATAAGGTTAAGGGGTTTGAAAAAGTTCTTGGCCAATGGGGAGACATTGAAGCTTTTTAAGAAGAGAACTGATGTGAACCAATTTGTATTTTGAGAATATTAAGACAAAAGTATTGTTATTGTTTAGATTGGATTCTAGTGGAAAGTTGACCAGAGTTTATTGTAATGGTCTAGACAGGAAGTAATAAGGTCCAGAACTGTATCTCTGCAGCAGGGATAGGAAAGAAAATAGACATTTGATCTAATAGAGAAGAAAGGTCAAGGGGACTTAGTGACAGCATGTAATGTTAAAGAGCTCAGGAAAGAGAGAAACCAAAGAGATAGAGAGTCCAAGTTATTGGAAGAACAATGGTGCTCCTAGCAGGAATAGGACAGCGAAGGGAAGAAGGAAGAGGAAAAATGTTTAGGAAAAAGGACACTGAAGTTGATTTCAAATATGTTAAATTTCTGGTGTTTGAGAAACATCACGTCTTTGGGGTTTTATGGAGGAATGGCTGCACTTCCCCTAAAATACTCTCTTGGAGTTGTGATGGTCTTATTGGATGGAACCCCTGGTGGCTCAGACAGTAAAGAGTCTGCCTGCAGTGCAGGAGAACTGGGTTCAATCCCTGTGTCGGAAAAATCCTCTGGATAAGGAAATGGCAACCCATTGCAGTATTCTTGCCTGGAGAATCCCATGGCCATGGGATTGCAAAGAGTCGGACACTACTGAGCGACTTCACTTTCACTTTTTCCCTTCCTTGACAGCATATGAGCAGAAATCCAGACACTCCCTGCCCACTATGGCTAATGACCCATGCAAGTGCCTTCTTCCTTCCCTGCCTTGAGTTTAGTGTCATAATCCTAAACTCAATGTCAAAGACTCCACCGAGGTCAAAGTGTGCCTGCTACTGCTGCAGCTAAGTAGCTTCAGTCATGTCCAACTCTGTGCGACCCCATAGACAGCAGCCCACCAGGCTCCCCTGTCCTGGGGATTCTCCAGGCAAGAACACCTGAGTGGGTTGCCATGTCCTTCTCCAAGGCATGAAAGTGAAAAGCAAAAGTGAAGTCACTCAGTCGTGTCCAACTTTTTTTGACCCCATGGACTGTAGCCCACCAGGCTCCTCCGTCCATGGGATTTTCCAGGCAAGAGTACTGGAGTGATTGCCATTGCCTTCTCCGCAAAGTGTGTCTAGGTGATTCCTAATATTCTTGGCCAGCCAACACTGCTCTTGGACCATGGCAATCAATGTCTTTGACCTTGGCTGAGCACTTTATATAGTCAACTTCTCCAATAGGGTGTGATCCCCACACTAGACCTCTCCTCACTTCTAGATTGTTCTGGGAACCTGAGATGCTGAAGGCAGTTCTTCTCAGAGCTTGATCAGTCCTCTTCCCCAATCTGTCCTCCCAAGAGTGAATTGCATGGTTGTTCTTTTTCTCTTGACCCCAGGGTAGCTGAAGACTCACTCTTGTGGAGGAGGAACATGAATTGAAGTGGGAGTCCACTGCATGTGGCTAAGGCTCTTTGTGGTGAAAGATGGAAGCAGACGTGGAAAAGAAGGTGAGTGGACCATGGTATGGGGCCTTCATTTGTACTTTTGCTGTGAATCACACAGTTTCACTGGCAGGGGGCAAGCACAGGACAGCCGAAAGACATTTAAAATCTAGGAATATATTAATATTTTGGTTACTGATGCTAATATGCTGAGTGTACTGGCTGGTAAGGGGAAAATTAGGCACAGTTTTTTTAAATAAGACTTTTTTTTCCCTAAACCACAATTAGTGGCCCCCTTGAAGAATTTTCTTTCCTTTTGTGACTCACAGAAGGCTGAAATCACTATTTCCCATTGAGGGGAAACACAAAAAAGGGAGGAGATGTATCATGCTTTGGTCTACCCTGGTTTTATGCTTTATTGGCCTGGTTCCTAAATAAAGAAAATCATTTCCCACATATTCCTCCTTATTCCATGCCTCCTTGCACACCCTTAGCACCATTCACAAGCCCCAAACTGCTCCTGAAGGGTAGATTTAGCCACTTAAATGATTTGCATCTCTGCCTCCATCTCCCTTTTAGAAAGTGAACCTCTACACTGAGCCCTACTGCCTTCTTTTATCATGTAGCCCTGAATTTAATGGCCATACCTGATTGCATCAAAGGAAAGACACCTGAGACAATGCTCCTACATGTGAGAAAGTAATGAAGGTAGATGGCCTAAGATGTTACATTGGACCATATGGAACCAAAGGAGGTCAATCAAGATAGAGAGGAAAGAGAGAGAGGCCAAAAGGCAGATGCCAGTGCTGCCTAAGAGAAATGAGTTGCCCCACCCCTGGACTTCCCAGTTCTAGATATACTTGTGTAGCCCTAATCTTCTTTCTCTTCTTTCAGCTGCCTGTAAAACCTCTTGTGTATAAGCTTGTATATAAGTTAAAGAAAAGTGAAAAGAAAGTGAAGTCGCTCAGTCATGTCTGACTCTTTGCATGACCCCATGGACTGTAGCTTACCAGGCTCCTCTGTCCATGGAAATTTTCCAGACAAGAGTGCTGGAGTGGGTTGCCATTTCCTTCTCCAGCGGATCTTCCTGACCCAGGGAACAAACCCGGGTCTCCTACATTGCAGGTAGATGCTTTACCATCTGAGCCACCAGGGAAGCTCCTGTATATAAGTTAGCTATGTGTCTATTCCTTGTAACAGATAATTATATCAACTACACTTGGCAGAATTTAGTTCCTTATTCTTAAGATTCAACGGTCAGGGACTTCCCTGGTGGTCTAGTGGTTAAGAATCTGTCCACCAATTCAGGGGACATGATTTGATCCCTGGGTCTGGGAAGATCCCTCATGCCACAGAACAACTAAACCCATATGCCACAACTACTGAGCCCATTCACCTAGAGCCTGTGCTCTGCAACAAGAGAAGCCACAGCAATGAGAAGCCCTTGAACTGCAACTAGAGAGTAGCCCCCACTCACCACAACTAGAGAAAGCCTGTGTGTAGCGATGTAGACCCAGCACAGTAAAAAATAAATAATAAATTTTTAAAAGAAAGATTTAAAAAATGACTCAATGGTTAATGCTACTGAGCTTGGTCATGTTGACCATTTATCTCTCATATAAGGTTGCTGGGGCATGAGAGGTCAAACAGCTTGTCAGTTTCACTCAGAAAATGCAGAAGATTTAAATGCAGTATCTTGGTTTGGTTTTCTTTCTTTAGCTATCCTCATACTAAGTTCTGTCCTACAACTTGGTGTGAAAACTGTGAAAGTGAAAGTCACTCAGTCGTGTCCGACTCTTTGTGACCCCATGGACTATTCAGTCCATGGAATTCTCCAGGCCAGAATACTGGAGTGGGTAGCCTTTCCCTTCTCCAGGGGATCTTCCCAGCCCAGGGATCGAACCCAGGTCTCCCGCATTGCACGCAGATTCTTTACCAGCTGAGCCACCAGGGAAGCCCAAGAATACTGATGAGGGTAGCCTATCCCTTCTCCAGAGGATCTTCCTGACCCAGGAATCAAACCAGGGTCTCCTGCATTGTGGGCAGATTCTTCACCAACTGAGCTATCAGGGTACTACTTCATAAATATTGTCAATCAAAATATGGTCAACTTATCAAAAATACCTATACCTTGGTATAATGTACAAATCCAGTTTTTCCTGGTTAACTAATGTTTTCTCTCCTTTCCTTTATAATCAGTCCTTCTTCAACTTAGTTTATTCTAGATGCTATACTGAATTATGAGGCCAGTGAGCAAAGTTTCTGTATACATTTCTTTTACCCTTCTGATCGAATGTTCCTGACTTTGCTAGAAACTGCTCCCTGGGAAGGCAAGATAATAAATTTAGCTTCAGATTCAACCTAATCACTTGGCAAAGCTATTATACCATTAGACATTGAACAGTATTCCAGAACTCACTCACTGACCTCTGGTCTCAAAACTCAGTTGATCCTCACTGTGGACAGTCACAGGTAATGAGAAGCATGAAACCACCTCCTGTATCCATTGCCTCCTCTTCCACAGCTCTGATTTCTAGGGACGCCTGGACTGTACTGCCTGGATTGCCCAAAAGAGATTCTCTACATATCAGCCATGGATTATATGCAATGTGCTGTGGAACTGCACTTAGTGAAGAATATGGTCAACAGGCTCTCTCCAACCTGCTACCTAGATAATTTTGGCTCACATTCCAAAACGTTGCATCATATTTGAACCCTCATAGCAAGTAAGTAGGTAAAAGGAAAAAGGAAGTGATAGCTTCAAATGTTATAAGGTATTTTATTTTACAAAATACTTTTGCCACATAAGGTTACTTGTTCTCAGAAAGCTCTAGGAAGTAGATACTATTTTATATATATATACATATATATGCATATTACTAATGAGCATGCAACTCTCGGAAAAGTTCATTTCTTTGATAAATGGAAGACATAGAACTTGAGCTCTAAATTTGCATTTTTTGGGCTACATCCTGCTAGCTTTCATTTCTTCACTCAACAAATATTTCTTGAGGACCTACATGGGTTGGGCACTGTGCTGAAGACTGAGCACAGAGTGGTGAACTTCTCTGTTTGTCTTGAGAGGTTAGAAAACACTTTGCAACAGGAGTGGTGTCCAAACTGAGAAGGGAAGCGGCGGGAGATGTTATTCAGGCAAAGTGGGAGGGCTGGGAGCATTCCAGGGACCAGATTTTTATCTCTAAACTATCCCTATGGACCTTCGAAGTAGAAATTAGGCAGGGAAGCTGAGAACTAAATTTCCACAATTGTGTAATCTCATATTTAAACATGAGGAGAGATGCATCCGTTAGATTTCCTCTTTCCTTTCAAAGTCTTGTCACTACCTTCTCAAAACCAAAAGAAAGTATAACGTGTCTTGTCACTACCTTCTCAAGACCAAAACAAGTTTGACACTCATCAAAATGGCCTTTGACTTGTTTTCGCTAACTCAATGATAATTGTTTGGCAATCTGGTTTGTTTTCATTATCTTAATGATAATTAAAGATAGAATTTTGACTATAACTCTTTCACAAAAATTATGAGGCTGCCTCCTTGTTTGAGGCCACCCTTAATAAAAGCTGGCCTGCTTTCTCAAAAGCCAAGTGATGTAGTTGGGATTCCCTGGTGGCTCAGACAGTAAAGCGTCTGCCTGCAATGAGGGAGACCTGGGTTCGATCCCTGGGTTGGGAAGATCCCTTGGAGAAGGAAATGGCAACACACTCTGGTATTCTTTCCTGGAAAATCCCATGGGTGGAGGAGCCTGGTGGGCTACAGTCTATGGGGTCGCGAAGAGTCGGACACGATTGAGTGACTTCACTTGGACTTTCCAGGTGGCGGTAGTGGTAAAGAATCCTCCTGCCAATGGGGGAGATGGAATAGATGTGGGTTCAATCCCTGGGTCAGGAAGACACCATGGAGGAGGGCACAGCAACCCACTCCAGTACTTTTGCCTGAGGAATCCCATGGACAGAGGAGCCTGGATGGCTACAGACCGTGGGGTCGCAAAGAGTCAGACATGACTGAAGTGACTTAGTGCATGCACATAGGTAGCTCACACAGAAGCCATTAAAAAAAGAGGGCAGTGCTCGCTTCGGCAGCACATATACTAAAATTGGAACGATACAGAGAAAGATTAGCATGGCCCCTGTGCAAGGATGACAAGCAAATTCGTGAAGCGTTCCATATTTTTGTAACGATAACCCTATATGCGAGACAGAATAAGAGACACAGATGCATAGAACAGTCTTATGAACTCTGAGGGAGAAGGTGAGGGTGGGACGTTCTGGGAGAATAGCATTGAAACATGTATATTATCATATGTGAAACAGAACACCATTCCAGGTTTGATGCATGAGACAAATGCTCAGGGCTGGGGCAATGGGATGACCCAGAGGGATGGGATGGGGAGGGAGGTGGGAGGGGGGTTCGGGATGGGGAACCCGTGTAGGCCCATGGCTGATTCATGTCAATGTATGGCAAAAACCACTACAGTATTGTAAAGTAATTAGCCCCCAACTAAAATAAATAAATTTATTAAAAAAAAAAAAAGAGGGCAGCTGGCTGCAAGAGCAAGATCTGTAGCTGGGTATTCCATGGCAATGTACGCAGATGGAAAACACTTCCAACCAGTTAAGCAAAGTCCCGACTCCTTTTACTACACACAGGACATCTCTCTACGTGACAAGGATTAATAAAGCCAGCGGTAGGGCCAAGCTAACAGCCTGGTTTGGGTGTGTTAGAAAGCTGACTTTATCAGCCCTCAGATTGGCAGTTGTCAGAAAAGGGGAAAAGATAGAATCCTTGCTAACTCATGAAGTCTTTGGCGCATAGCTCCATCGTCCTCCTAATGAATCCCATATTCCACTGGCTTCGAGGAGAGTCAACACCCAAGCAACATAATAAACACTGCATTTGGAAGCAGGAGAGTATTTGCAGGGGTGAGGGAACCAAATAGTTTACAACAGAACACTGAGAAGAGCTCTAGAAAGATGCAGAGAACAGTGCAAAAGCAGGACCCAAAACTCCCATGGGTTGGATTACATATGACATATACAGGGACAACAACCCAGGACTCTTCTGTAGGCAGTCAGGGACACGGTTAAAACTCCATGTCCAGTCATCACTGAAACAGTTATTTCTAAGTGAATTCATTGTAAGTAGCTAGGATGGCAGTTCATGAGGAGCTATTTGAAGAGCAAGGGGTGTGGGCAGACCCCTGCTGCTAGCTGAGTGGCTCAGAAGCCTTGATTTCAGAATGAATGGATAAATTTATAAATGAATAAGGTATACCTCTTACAGAATTGTTATTATTAAAATCAATAAGACTCAGTCCTTCCTTTGAAGGAGTTTGCAGCTTAGAAGGGAAGACATTTAAATTAAGGTACATTGTAATGATTTATAGTGCTCTGAGAGATTTTCATGGAGATGCTGAGACAGTACAGAGGGGAATATCACTGCCTGGGAGAGTTACGGAAAGCTTCCTGGTGGAGGTGACATTTGATCTGGATCTTAATGGATTAGTAAAGGTTTTTCAGGATGAAGAAGATGTGAGCACATTCCAGGACGAAGGGATTACCTGTTCCCTCACATCCTTGTCCCCATTACCTCCTGTTAAAATCACACACTATTTGAGAAAGTTCACCTTTGTGAATTTATCATATTAGAAATAAAAGCCCTGAGGATGGAGAACAGTGTGGTCCAAAAGAAATAAAATGTGAGCCACAAATGAAAGCCACAAATGTAATCTCAAAATTTATAATAACCACATTACAAAAAAAAGAGTAAAGGGAAATAGTTTAATTTTAATAATATATTTTATTTAAGCTAATATACCCAAATATTTTCATTTCAACATGTAATTAATACAAAAACATTTGAGTGATATTTTTCTGCACTTTTGAAATCTGTTTTGTGTTTTATACTTTATGGCATATTTCAGCTTAGGCTAACTACATTTTGAATGCCCCACAGACACTTGTGGCTTGTGGCTACCGTACTGGACAGCTTAGAAGATCAGCTTGTGAATTTTGCAGAATGGGATGCCCCCAGAGAGGTCAAACTTAGAATGAGTCACAGAAATGGCCAGGGAAGTATAGAGGTTGAGGGTGCTCAGCCAGGGCTGGGAAGACCAGCTTTGCTTGCTTTCTGATTTCATCCAAAACTGGTCAGCAGGGTCAGTGCTGGTGTCTGCTGCTCCACCCGCATAAAGTATGTCCAAGTCAAGTTTTCCTGGGAAAACTCGCATTTTGCCTTTCCTTTTTAATTTTATTTTAAAAGCCTGCAGGCTATTCTTCTCAGTACCTAATAATGTCTTTTGCAGCTCTCTTAAGAAACAGGGCCCTGAAATGTCTCCCACGTGTTAGCCCCAGTGGACTCTGTCTCCGTTCCATGGAAACCTTGCCCAGAAATGACCTCACAATCATCTCATCACGGCCAGAGGCAAAACTGTACTGTCTGGGGCACTAGGAGCAGGGGTCAGAGGCAAGCTCAATGTCCTTGAAATAGTGTACTACCATTGCTACCCACAGAGACCAGTCGTAAACAGTGCTCACAACTGAATCAGGCCTGAGAACAGGTCCGTGAAGCTCTTGGATTCCATTGTCCAGAATGGCTAAAGGAGCCAGTCACTGTAGACTTTCCCCTTCCATTCTGGCTTCCTGCTCCCAAACTGACTCCAGGCTAACAGCCAAGCTTCTGACCCTCCTATTTTCCCAATACTTAAAATGAAACGATAGGTAGGATGCTACCGCCTTTGACTTGGTCATTGTCTTTAAGGATTGTTTCCAAATATACTTTTACTTCTTACCCTGGATATAGCTGTAGCTGCAGGATCTTTAATAGAGACAAATAGGGACCATGAGAAATTAATCAGTAGAGGAGATGCCATTTGATATGAGTCCTGTGCGAGTCCTCACTGCTTGTGAGAGTTGGCTCTGTTGTGCGTGGATGTCAAAGGGCTATTTGGAAGAAATAAGCCATTTCTATTAATCTTTTTTGGTACTAGGTAACTCAAGATCTCTGTGAAACCTGCAGGAAGTGGTTAAAAGGCATGTACTCTATGAAGGGGCTTGCCAAGTGCCTCAGCAAATAAAGAATCCACCTGCCGATTCAGGAGACACAGGTTTGCTCCTTGAGTCGGGAAGATCCCCTGGAGAAGAAAATGTCGGCCCACTCCAGTATTCTTGCCTGGGAAATCCCATGGACAGAGGAGCCTGATGGGCTATGGTCCATGGGGTCTTAAGAGAGTCAGTCACAATTTAGCGACTAACCAACAGCTCTAGGAAGAGGCCATACATCTTTGGATGGAAAGCCAAGGCAACTTAGAGTGGAAATAATAAGTAGTTTTTGTTTGGATTGTATCAGCAACAGCAGCAGCAGCATCACTTATTACTATTGTTTTGTTGTTTTTTTCCAGTTTTGATCCTTTCTTGAGTTATATATTTTAATAATGTAATTGTGTTTACATTCTCTCTACTAAAAGGCTTTTAGACAGCCTAGTCTACCAGAAGACAATGTGCGTGCCTGTGTGTGCTTATGTGCAAATTCAGCCTTTGAGTACAGGTAAAGATAAGACAAGTCATTATTTAAATCACCATAGGCCGGGTCATTACCCACAATACCATCTGCTGGCTTTTTCTCAAACCTTCTATTAAAAAACCATTAAATAACGTCTTGTAGGAAGCTTATACATCAGCCAATAGGACAGATAAATAGGACAAAAAGTAACTGTTTTCATTGTTTCTGCTACCATCCAGTGTTACTCAGTCTAGTTATTAATTAAAGATACCCTAAATCTGATCTTATCAATGGAAGAGGGTTGAGGCGGAGGTAGGGCTTCAGTACTAGAATAAGAGACTCAAGTCCACATGGTTCTAATAGACAGTGCAATTGACAGCATAATTTTAAATATGTACCTCCCTCTGGTGGAAAATAATGTGTGTGTTAATATTTTGAGAAACTAAACAGAAATGGAGAGGATTTTGCATTTATACTTGCTGATGATATATTATACTCAGAGAATCTCACTTGAAATCCACCTAAACACATTGTTACTCTAGAGTAAGGGGCCTGCATAGTTTTGGTATGTATCCATGTACATTATATATATGGAGCTTAATCTTCTGCTGTCTAAACCTTCCTCATCATTTGGTACCAGTTCTGTGTTAATCCTTACTGCCTGTGTGAGTTGCCTGTGTTGGGGATAGCTTTGGGGATAGCTGGTGCTGGTCTAGCCAAGGGCCAACCTAAGGGCTTTGTTCTTTATTGCTGGAGCCAGCCAAGGGTTCTCATTTAAGGCAAAAGATGCTAAGACCAGAAGAGTTGCCTCAGTCAAAAAGAGAAAGAATATTGGCAAGTATCAAATTTAGGATGAGAATGAAAATGAACGCTAAACCTGGAGAAGTCAAAGTTGGAGGCCAAAGTTGAGAGTGTAGGGTCAAGAATTTGGAAGTAGGAAGATGAATCACTCAATCCTTGTTTACCATGACTCCATAGTTCTTCATATAACAAACACCATGCTTCCTTCCCTTCTGTTAAAACTAGATGTTAGACTTTGGTCATGTTACTGAACCTCATGTTTCATAGATAAAAATACAGTCTCACAAGATGGTTATACTTGTAAATAAGTTCTGAAAACATCATGTGTGCACAAGTCATTATCATCAGATAATCAGCTATTTCCCAGGAATACTCAGAACTGTACTTAAAGAAAAATAGATGTGTCTTTATATGGTTCACATGGTGAGTAGATAAAAATCTATACTAGTGGGCTGTTTCTTTTCATGTTACTGAATTTTGATAGAATATTTTCCATGGCATCAAATTGTTAATTGATTGAATTGACTGGTTGTTAATTAAATCAAAGCAGCTGAACCAACTTTGCATAGACACATCAGAAACATTCCTTTCTCATGATCCTGGTTCTTCCAGAGGTTTAGGGCCTGCAGTAAGGAAAATCTTTTAACAATCAAGTTTGCTTTGGCTCTTTGTGAGTGAGCAATGGATGTGTCATGAAGTTCACCAAGGAGGCAGTAATGATTCTACACATTTGGCAACCTCTGAGATTTACTATCTTCTGTGGCTCCACTAAAGAGCACATATAAAACTTCACAGAACATTGTTCAGTGTTTAAAATGCAGTTGATATATTTCCTCTACTGTTGGTTGAAGTCTAAATTTTCCTTCCCATTAAAAATTAGTATAATTACTTGGATATTTCACAGATATTGAGAATTGGGTAAATGATCATGTCTCTGTTTTTGCTTTAATTTACAGGAAGTTCTGATAAAATTTTGGCTGAAATGTATACACACACACACACACACACACACACACACATATATATGTATTCCAAAATATGATATATATTTATATTAAAGGATATATATTTGCTTATATATGCATGTATCTTTTATATATATATATATATAATTATCATGCTTATATGTTTGTGTTCAATTCCCCCCCTTTCTTTAAATGCTTGATTTTATTTGTAGTTTTTCCTAATTTTAGTTTTAAAAATATTATGACATTAACTTCCTGAAAACTGACTCAAGTCCTATGTGGTACACAGACATTTAAACAAATAAACAACTAATACATGTTTACAGTAGTGTTAAACTATATATATAAGACCCTAGTACTTCTACATGAAAAATAAGTTAGTCAGTCATTGTAGTACCTCATTTTGTCTGCTGGCTTTCAGAAACATCAAAATAAAAATAGTTTTTCTCCCTTTTCTGTCTGCTAACAGCATCCTACTTGTCCTTCATGACCCAGCTCAGGTTCTGCTTTCTCCATGAAGTCTTCTTGGCTGTTCTAACCAAATGACTCTCTTCTTGGACTTTCCGTAGCACTTTGAGCTCACAGGGCACAGTTTAACATTCAATGCGCTTCCTTGTATTTTTTCCTTCATTGTTTCTGCTCCATCCACACGGGGTCTGCTTATTATCCCTTGACCCTGCCTGATGCTTTCCCAGCCATGACTTTGTTCTAGAATGACCTCTCCTGACCTCTTCACGTCAAATTCTACATATTTACCAGCCTCCAGGTCAAATAACCTTGCCCCACAAGCCTGCACAGTCTTAGTCTGTATCTGGTTGTAACTGACAAAAGAGCAAATCAAATGAGTTTAAGCAAAGCTAGAAAGCTGTTTGATGGGAGTTTGCTACCTAGAGTAGAAACAGTCTGGTGGTTCACGAAACCACAGCTCCTCTCATACAGGCACTCAGCTGCACTTGTTTCCCATCCTCTCTACAGATGGGCATGACCGTGTGACTGGGTTCTACCAGTGGAATAGAGGTTTGGTTCATGATTCCATCTCCTGTGATGCGCCATTTTCTTTTCCCCTTTAGCCCCTGAGAGAAGGCTCCAAGGACCAAACAGAAGTGTCGCAGGAGACAGAAGACACCTGAGTCTCCTTGAATCACCACTTAAACAAAAGCCACCTAATGAAGCTGCACCACTTTTATCTCACTAACTACATCAGTGAGATAAAAAATATATTTTGTGTAAAACCACTAAAATTTTGGAAGGGTATTAACCACTGAATACATTCAGGTAAGGAGAGTGAGATAAATCTTGTACCATAATTTGTACCTGTAGGAGAGAGATTTTTTGCAATTTAGAGTCAAGTAGGAAAGAGCATGGAAAAGAGGCACTGGCCAAAGTGCCTCTTATCCAAAGAGATGTTGGATAAAGGAGTCATATTCAGGCTTGGCTTACTATCTGTTGGGCTCCGGATTAAGGAAAGTTGTCAACCTCTTTGAAGGGAAAGGGAGATAACTCTCTATTAATATTTTGATAGGGCTTAGGACCTTGAAACTCTGCCTTGAGTCCACTGAAAAATGCAGACTGTTTGTTACAGTGACTTTTAGATATCCAGACCAGAGGGTGTGGATTTTACTCTTATAAAGTATTCATTTTTTTACTTCTTTATGCCTTGGCTGCCATTGAGAATATTAAGTGTCTTGTGAACTTTCTAACTCTCCTTTTGACTCTCCAGACTTATTTCAATAAGTGCCTCATATGTTTTCTCATTGATGGCTTATTGACTTGTCACTTCCTCCTCGCTTCATGCTCACGTTTCATTTGGAGGTACAAATTCAGATTAGAAACTCCTTTAAATTACTGAAAGAAGGCACACTATTGTTTTAGAGGAAGCCTAAATTAGAAGTGCCTTTCTTTTCTGGGTTAGGTCATGCTTGCATCTTTGGATTATATTGAGATGGGAATTTAAAAATGTTAGTAATCATATGCTGATCAACAAGGTTTAAATATTCCTTGCTCCCTATCAAATACTTTAATATATCAAGGAATACTGGATATTCAAGGAAACAATATCAAGGATAAAATAACAAGGAATAGTGTCTGCCAGATCTAATCCCTTGAATCTTTTTATCACTTCCACTGTATAATCCTAAGGGATTTGATTTAGCTCACACCTGAATGGCCTAGTGATTTTCCCTGCTTTCTTCAATTTAAACCTGAATTTTGCAATATAAATCTGATAATCTGAGCCACAGTCAACTCCCAGTCTTACTTTTGCTGACTGTATAGAACTTCTCCATCTTTAGCTGCAAAGAACATGGTCAACCTGGTTTTGATATTGACCATCTGGTGATGCCCTTGTGTAAGTTCGTTTCTTGGGTTGTGGAAAAGTGTGTTTGTGGAACCAGTGTGTTCTCTATACAAAACTCTGTTGGCCTTTGTTACGTACTCCAAGGCCAAACTTGCCTGTTTTTCCAGGTATCTCTTGACTTCCTACTTTTGCATTTAATTCCCTGTGATGAAAAGGGCATCTTTTTTTTTTTTTTTTTTTGGTGTTAGTTCTAGAAGGTATTCCTAGACCTACAACACCTCCAAGAACTAGCACCGAAAAGTGATATTGAATTGGTCAACTTCAGCTTCTTCAGCCACAGTAGTTGGGGTATAGACTTGGAGTACTGTGATGTTGAATGGTTTGCCTCACAAATAAACCAAGGTCATTCTGTTATTTTTGAGGTTGCACCCAAGTACTGCATTTCAGACTCTTTTGTTGACTATGAGGACTATTCCATTTCTTCTAAGGGATTCCTGCCCACAGTAGTAGATATAATGGTCATCTGAATTAAATTCACCCATTCCCGTCCATTTTAGTTCACTTATTCCTAAGATGTTGATGTTCACTCTTGCCATCTCCTGCTTGACCGTGTCCAATTTACCTTGATTCAAGGACCTAACATTCCAGATTCTTTTGCAATATTGTTCTTTACAGCATCAGACTTTACTTTCACTACCAGACACATCCACAACTGAGCATCATTTCTGCTTTGGCCCAGATGCTTCATTCTCTCTGGGGCAATTAGTAATTGCTGTCTACTCTTCCCCAGTAGCATATTGGGCACCTTCTGACCCAGGAGGCTCATCTTCTGGTGTTATATCTTTCTGCCTTTTCATGATGTTTCTGAGGTTCTTGAGTTAAGAATACTGGAGTGGTTGCCATTTCCTCCTCCAGTGGACCCGATTTTGTCAGAACTCTTCACTGTGATTTGTCCATCTTGGGTGGCCCTGCATGGCATGGCTTATAGCTTCACTGAGTTGCACAAGCCCCTTCACCACAAGAAGGCTGTGATCTATGAAGAGGTGTTCAAGAGATATGAATTAGCAATTCTGCAGCTTCTTTATTTGTATTCTATGAGTGAATAAATAAGTGAATACAGTGATATGATAATGAAATCCAAGCTTCTTGTCAGATAAAGAACTTGTAAATAAGTAAAAAGTGAAGGATAAAGAGAACCCTGCGCTATTGCATTATATTCAGAGTTATCTGATTACAAACTCAATCATATTTGTGTATAAACTCATGATTTTGAATGGAAATGGAAATAGAAATAGGTATATCTATATGTATGGTTTGGAATACTTCTACAATTTCTAGCTCTGCCATTGAGAGAGCTTAGAAGTAATGACACCCTTGTAGCAAAAAGAACACCTACCCCACCTCCAGATCTTGGTTTCCAACACAACTCACCAACTGGAGGATCCCTATTCCTTAGGGAAATATCTGATTCAGGGCTGGGATCAAGAAAGTACATGATGAGCCTGAAACATTTTATGATGCCAGAAAGTAGGATGTGCTCAAAAGCAGATGGGATCATCTCAAGGAGTCAACTTGAAAGAATTACGAACACATTTGAGACAATTTGTGAAATAAAAAATAATGATGCCAATGGCTTAAAATATGTAGAATAAAATAAATATCTATGGGTCCATATGAACATAAGCAATTAAATAAGTGGTGGAGAAGGGATAGTTCTTTAAATTGAATTCTAGTTAATAAATGAGGAAGTCATAGAGAAAATAAATGTCTGAGAAACTGTCAAGCAGGGTGAACCTAAGGAGACATGGCAACTAAATGTCTGGCATTCTGGATGGGATTCTGGAATAAGAAAGATGGTACATAGAACTGAGAATATATGGACTTTAGTTGATAATAATGGATCAATATTGGTACAAAAAGTATATTTTTGTAAACTGTTAGTAACAGGGAAACTAGGTATGGGGTATATGTGTATTCTAAAGCTATTCAGAAAGAATTTATTTAAAAGATTTTAAAAATCACCATTTGGTTAATACCATAATTACTGCAGTCAAGTATTATCAATAGATGTTAAAGTTAGTAAGCAAAATACAGAGAGAAATAGGATGCTTGTAGTTTCAAAGTGTCTCTGTATGAGTGAAAGTGAAAGTTGCTCAGTCGTGTCCAACTCTTTGTGACCCCATCTGCTATACACTCCCTGGAATTCTCCAGGCCAGAATACTGGAGTGGGTAGCTGTTCCCTTCTCCAGGGGATCTTCCCAACCCCGGGATCAAACCCAGGTCTCCCACATTGCAGGCAGATTCTTTACCCTCTGAATCACCAAGGAAGCCAAAATTCTTATTAATTACGAAAAGAAAATAAGTAGCTTTATAGTAGAGAAACTTAGCAGATACCATTTACAAATGATCAAAAGCAACACCAGTAATGAAACTTATTGACAACCTATGACTCCTCTTACGACGCAGTGTCCCCATAGGCAGTGCTTCTTGAGTTTTAGTACTTATACAAATCACCTAGGGATTGTTAAACATGAAGATTTTGACTGAGGAGGGATGGGTCCTGAAATCATGAATTTCTAGTAAGATCCTTGTGATCTGACAATGCTATCAAGTGGACCACACTTTGCAAATCAAGGCTTGTAGGAAAGCCCTGTGAGCTTTTCAGCAATGGGGGAGCTGTGTGGCAAGAGAGTGTTCTTATTCCTTTTATAACCCTCCTCCAGATTTTCCTTTACCTTATTTGAGATTTCTTTCTCCAGAAAGAAAATGCTTTTTTAGCATCATATATATCCAAAGCTCAAATAAGTATAATGACTAAGCAGAAAACTTAGTGAGAGATTTGCATGTGATAAGAGTTTTTTCCGTTCTTGGAGCAGATATGTACTCCATCTGTTTTGGAAGAAGTAAGACATCCAAGTATACTTCACTTATAAACAATTGTCAATAGGCTCCACCTGTTAATATTATCTGGTGTCCATGAGTAGAAAACTTCATTGTACAGAAAAGGCACATTGAGACACCGTATAGGGAATGATCCTGAATGTTCACAGGACAATGAGAGACCAAGTAGTAGTGCCTTAATAGCAAGGCTGAAGAGAGGCGTTCCAACAGCATGGGGCAGTACCCAATGGAAGACAGGTATGACTGTGCATCATTTATTGGTATTGATTCAAATGGAATTTTGCATCTTCGTAGAATTCTGCATGTGGTTGCTATTCAGACTTCTCAGTACCAGTGAGGTTGCTGCTGGCCTGGCCAGCATCCCTAACCTTTCCATTTTAGAGACAGCAGCTGCTTAATGACACAGAATGAAAGGGCCCTCTTGAGCAGGATGATTTGAAAGAGCGCTTGAACCATTTTGTTGTTGGCCTTAGTTGCTGGACTGGAAAGATCCTCAATTGTAAGAAAACACGAATAGCTTTGCTCCCTGGTGTGACTGCATTTTATGTTTCAGGGTCATATACGGATTCATGAGCGCTAAGCTAATCTCATCTAAGAAAATGAAATCGGGGTGGGAGAGTGTCTGGGTGTCAAGATCTTGGTCAGCCCCTGAAGAGGCTCCCTTTCAGGGGCTAGAACCAAGTAGAAAGTGGCTAGAAATAATTTTTTTGTTGTTCTTCCAGGGCATTTTTTTTCTGGCTCCATATAACAGTCTCTACTTCCAATCCTTTTACTCTCAGCAAGCTTTCCTACCATGTTCTTTTATGTTTAAGGCAATGACGCTTTGGAAAATCTGCTTGGCTTTCAGTTCAGCTCTGTCCCCTCCCCACTCACCTCTAATGTTGCCCATCCAATTAACTTACCTGACTTTGTGTCTCGCATTCCACAGAGAAACAGTATTTCACCTCTCACACCATATATCAGAATTTCTTAAGGCAGGCAATGCCTTCAAATTTCTAAGGGATGGTCATATCTAACCAAGGATTCTACTGTAAGTCAAACTTCTAATCATCCCCCCCACCCCCCGCCAAAGTAAGTATTATAAGGAGTTTCTTGGAAAACTGTTGAAGATACGATGCACCGAGGTAAAGAACAAATCCAAAACACAAATAGTCAGGATCCTGAAAACATGAAAACCAACATAGGAGAGGGCTAAAAGGAATAGTCAGCATAATGATCAAGGGAAATTCTCCAGGATGGCAACTGTGACACTGTCAAGAATGACAGTCCTGATTGGAACAAGAGGGTTGAGAACCCAAGGAGAAATTCAGTTGAACTCTATTAGGATTTTGGAGAGGGGCAAAGTATATGCGAGGAAAGGCAAGATATGTAAAGAGATCAATGCTTACCTTCCACTTAAGAACATAGGAAACTTAGGAAAGAGCCCTGTATACATGCTTTGTAAATATGAAGAAGAAAAGAATAGTTAAGGAGTTGCAAAGGTTTGTCTCTGAAGTTGATAGCTGGAAATGAGCACAAAGAGATGGCTGTTTTTCTTAAAAGTCTTGGAAAACATGTTTTTCATATATATATATACACACACACACACATACACATATGAAAATATCAAATGTTGATCTTTTTTCAGGTAAGTGGATGGAGTCATATATATATATATATACACATATATATACATACACACACACACACACACACACACGATAACGTCAGATGTTGATTGTTTTTCAAGTAAGTGGATGGAATGATTTACTTCAGGCGATTAGTAATCCTGACAATGGTCTTAAGAGTAAGGTGGCTGAAGTAATTCAATTCAAAAACCACTTATTTAAGCATGTGCTGTGTGCCAAATGCTATGGTGACAAGGACAAATAGCATAACATTTCTACCCTTAAGGACATCACAATCTAGACCAAATAGGACATGCACACAAATACTATGATGTGGAATATGATAAGAAATATTGCAAATAATGCTCCGGGGACTGTGGAGGAAGGAGCAATGACGTCAGAGGGGCTGGAGTCCTGAAGGAGGCAGAGTTCAGTGTGAATGGCATTGCCCAATACGCTGGGTGAACTAGTTCGTTTTCTAGTTCTTGTTCCTCTTCTTCTGTTTGAACAGAAATCAGATGATAAGGAACCTCTTTCTTAATTCTAAACGTTTGTTGGGTTAGGAGAAATCTGGGCCTCTGGAGAGAGGAAAGGGGAAGAACCCGGCAGATGAAGAGGGGGCTGGAAGAGCGCTGCGGGAGTAGGACACAAAGGCTGTGTGGGGAGAAGGGCGAGTGTTACGCGTGAGTAAACCTGCGTAAGAGATGTGACCCGTGGTCAGTGCAAAGCAGTGAATGCTCAGAGGAAACTGATCTGTTCAACCGAAAGAAATGAATGAGATCCTGAAAGTAAACTGGCCCATAGAGGAGCCTGTGTGAGAGCTGTGGCTGTCTTTGTATTCCCAGTGCCTAGCTAGTGTCTGGCATGAAGTAAGCAGGTCAGGTTAATAGGATGGAGTCAGCCACTGGTCTTTGGAAGTAAATGGAAAGGAGCCATTCCCTGAAGGATCATCACTCATGATCCTAGTAACCGTAATGCAGATGATTCACATTTTTTTGAGTATTTAACATGTGCCCCATTGAAGTAAACACTTCACTGAAGAAGCACTGGCTTCCCTAGGTGGTATGTATTATTAGTAGGCTCATTTTATACATAAGTAAAGAGCTGAGACTTAGAGAAGTTAAGTTACCTTTGGATTTTGGAGCAGATACCATTCTTCTCTTTATTTTAAATCATGTAAGTGTTTGGATCACCCAGTTATAAAATTACATGATGTTTTTAAAGGGATTATTATATTGCGATGCTGCTTTATTGGATGCTACAAGAAGCTCAACTTGTTGCATTTCATTTAGAGTTGGCCACAAAATTATGTAAAAATGATTCCAACTTTGATTTAAAGTAGTACATATAACTGGAAGAAAACAAATTTCATCAAATCTAAGATGGCATCAGCAATATGCTTCAGCATTCTTTCGCATACCACGTGTGCAGGCTAAGTCACTTCAGTTGTGCCTATCTCTTTGCGACTCCATGGACTGTAGCCCACCAGGCTTCTCTGTCCATGGGATTTCCCAGACAAGAATACTAAAGTGGGTTGCCATGCCCTCCTCCAGGGGATCTTCCTGACCCGGGGATGGAAACCACATCTCTTATGTCTCCTGCATTGGCAGGTGTGTTCTTTACCACTAGCACCACCTGGGAAGCCTATATACCAGTAACATATAAAATAGACTCCTAATTAAATTATAAGATGCCACCAGTTGTAAAGCAAAAGCCATTTCAGAAAATTTGCAACGTGAGAAAATATTCACCTTAAAATGAATTAAAGTATAATGGTTATAAGGTAGTGAAATTATAGGTGGTTTAAATCCTCTTATTTAGAATATAGGCATGTTGCTAAAATTTCAACATTACTTTTATCCCCAGAAGAAATTTGTTTTTTGAAAATATTGGGAATATTTAGAACATCCTCACAACCTGAAATATAGGTATATAATATAGATAATAGACATCAATGTACCTTATACCATTCATTTTTAAAAATTAAATTCAGTAAAAGCTTTGTGATTGACATGTGTGAGAATAAATTCCCTGAAACAGACTGTTATCAAACAGTTTAAAAGAGTAAGAGGATTTCCTAGAAAATATGCTGGAGTAGACCTATTTATTCTACTTCCTACTGCTGCCCCATGCCAGAAACCTAATGAACACAAAAGCTTAAATTTGGAAATACAAACTCATATTTGCATTAAAACTTAAAAATGGCTAAAATTCCCAATTATGCTCAATGAATTGTAATCGTCCATCAAATATAGTAGGAAAGAAAGAAAGAAAGTGAAGTGGCTCAGTCGTGGCTAACTCTGCGACCCCATGGACTGTAGCCTACCAGGCTCCCCCATCCATGGGATTCTCCAGGCAAGAGTACTGGAGTGAGTTGCCACTGCCTTCTCCAGGGGATTTCCCCGACCCAGGGATTGAACCCGGATCTCCCGCGTTGCAGGCGGACGCTTTACCCTCTGAGCCACCACATAGTAGGACTTAGCAAGTAGAAGGAAGAAATTGAAAGCCAGTTTTCATCTCTCTGAACCCTAAGCAGAGTACAGGGTCTTCTTAAAGTAGGTCCTGATAGATCCATGTAATGATTTTTTTTTTATTTGGAATAATAAGAAGTAAGTATCTGAAGGATCATAAGAAAAATGATCAAGAGAAACACCAAATCCTCAGGTAACACATCTTTGAGATGAGGTGCTTCCTTGCGAGTCACATAGACTTACTTGAGTGATCAGCTGCAGAAAGATCTACCTAGGACAGAAGACAGAGCAATCCTGGTGGAAAAAGTGCAGAAATGACAAAGCAGTTAACACAGGTCAACCTGCCCATTCCCCATACTCTTCTGAGCAATAATCAAGAGAGATCCAAAACAGGACCTTGGCACAAATGCTACAGAAACAAAAAGATGAAAAAATACATGACTTATACTAAACAGCAAATGAAAGTACACTTTAGGAAAACATAAACTTTCTAGGAAATAGAAGAAAATTCTACCAAATACATTTTATACCCTTAAAGAATTAGACAAAAAAATACTTTGGAAAAAAATGAGATAAAAGTAATTAAAAGAGGTAACAAAATGATATTAGGAGATGGAAGGGACACTGACAAAGCTCAAGAAGAAGGCTAAGAAAAAAGTACACTATTGCATAAATAGTAATGACATTAAAACCAGCAGCAAAAAAATAATTTGTATAGTACTAATAGCATTTTAAAACTGAGAAATATCATGTTGGTGACATGATATTTAGACCTGAGGATGTCACAGAGGAAAATATAATTAGAGAGCTGATGATATGGAAGCTATAGGAGACCAAAGTATCACATAGCTAGTATATCTGAGGTATAAAACATATAGAAATGGAATATATATTCAAAGATAAAACAGAAAAAATTCCACAGATAAAGGAAGACAAGAATTTCCAGGGTGTAGGAGTGGAAGATCAACATGGAAAGAGAAAGAGGAGTTTAATTTCAAGTGTGATCTAGTCTCAGAGTTTTCTCATTGTCATCACAGAATTCTGAAACAAGATATTATACATACACACACACACACACACACACACACACACACATACATACACACACACACATATATACACACATACACACACACATATATATACACATATACACACACACATATACACACACATACACACACATATACATATATATACACACACACACATACACACACACACATATATATACACATACACACATATACATATATACACACACACACATATACATATATACACACACACGCATATATACACACATACACACACACATATACACACACATACATACACACACACACACACACACACACATAATGGAATAATTGTATACCTAGCCAAGACGTTGGTTTTATGTAAATGCCATAGAACAAGAAACATGCAAGGACTCATGAGCCTTTCCCGGATTACAAAAGAAAACAAAAATCAAAAATCAAAAGAGAGAGAGAAAGTTCCCTTATGGTAAAATTCAACCTACTAAGAGATGAATTCTAAAATTCATCCTAAGAGATGAATCGACTAAAGAATGAGAGAAGCTATATATTGTAAGAATAGTCAAGAAATGGAGATTCAATATGGGCCTTAACTTGAGCAACAGTGGGATTATGATAACTAACTGAATGCAAATGTTAAAAACCTTGACAATGTAAAATTAAAATATGGCATATAACTTTCTGACATGATAGGAAAGAAGAGGTTGAAGAAAATTTTAGTGGAGAAATGTCATATTTCATAACTGGAAATATTATATAGCATTAATACTGCCTAATGTTGAAAAATAAAGAAGTATAAATATCATATTAAATTATAATCATTAATGAAAATTATAAATATCGTTAGATTCTAAATATAATCGCTAGGAATATTATGAGTCAGTGAGTCAAATTCGTTCAGTCGTGTCCGACTCTTTGCAACACCATGGATTGTAGCCCATGAGGCTCCTTTGTCCTTGGAACTTTCCAGGCAAGCATACTGGAGTGGTTTGCCATTCCCTTCTCTAGAGGATCTTCCTGACCCACGGATCGAACCCAGGACTTCTGCATTACAGGCAGATTCTTTATCATCTGAGCCACCAAGGAAGCCCTTAGGAATATTATAAATATCATTAAATTATAAATATAATCACTAAGAAAATTATTGTAACATAAAGTAGATAAAACTCTAAATAACAATAGGAAGAAACCAAAGAAATTTTAAAAACTATGTATGACATATTAGTTTTAAGACCCAACTTACCTGTTAATGATAGCTATAATAAAATTATTTTTTAAAATAAAGAATTTTTAGACTGGATTTAAGACAAACTACAATGAAAACAATCAAATTATATAGTAAAAATATAAAAATTTTGGATAGATATACAGATATATATATAGATATAATATACATATATGGATAGACATATGTACACATGTATACATATTTGTACATATATCTACATATATCTATCTGTAAAAATCTTGGCAACAATCTACATGTTAGGTTGAGTGTATTTCAGCCCAGGCATACCACAGAAAGAAGACTGAGATATCTATCATCTATCTATCTATGTATATCTATTTATCCATCCACCTATACATATATATATATATGTATATATATATATATACTTAACATATATATACATATACCAATACATAGCTATGGTTAAAATAAAATATTCTGTTACCTGATGAGAATAAATTGCAGATAATTTATAAGGATATAGAGTTGTTTGATTTAAAAACTCCTAAATGAATAGAGAATTCTAGAAGGATGCCCAAGAAGCAGTTTATATTATATACATCTTGGATAATCCAATTCATTTTCTATCTTTCTGACTAATTGAATTTTAACATTAGCATATATTACTTTAGAAATTAACTTTAAAAAGTAAAAATTACCTTTCCTTTAAAAAATATTTTTCAGCCAATATTGTTGAGTTTTGTCTTCCATTTGACTATAAAACATAATGCTAACATTTCATAGTTATTTATAAAACAATGACTAAAAATAATATAATACAGCATAAGTTCATATTCTATTTAGGCTATCTAAATTCATGTACTTTTAGAGTGAACATAACATTTTCATATTTTTTATATATTTGCCTACCAGTAGGTACAGTCACAATTTATAGGCAAATCATGTAAAGATGTAGGGTATGTTTTGCAATTTTTGTTTTGTTTTTTAAATGAATGCAGTTATCCAAAAATAACAAAAAATTCACATTTTACACAGAAAAGAATTTTCAATGCATGTAGGAAATTTAAAAGCCCAAAGAGGGAGAAAAGTGTCAATGAGAAATATTAAGGGGACCACAAGTGATTTTTTTCCTTTAAACTATTTATATTAAAAATTCTACATATAACATGCATCACCTTTGAAACTGGAAGAAGAAAATATAAGGAGGCAAAAGCCACCTTTTGGTAAAAGAATTTAAAAATACATACTTCTCAACTTCAGAGCTGTCTTAGACCTTTTTTATGCTTTCCTCCCTTCCTTCGAGGCTTTCAGCTGCAACTTTTGGTGAGTCCCCAGAAAGAACCCGTTTTCTGTGTGGGAGTTTATATTTCAATGGTGGAGAGAGACACAAATAACAAAGCTTTGATTTATTGTGTGCTATAATAGAATATTAAGGAACATAGAAAAAACTTGATTAATTGAATAAATATGTCTGGGAAACTTAGAGATGATATACTGGAAGGCACTTTAGCTGAATCTTGAAGAAAGCGTACAAAGAGAGTCACAGCTTAAAATATGACTTGGCATGAGTTAGGGTTACACAGTAAGCCGTGTAGTTTGGCCAAAGGACAGGCTCTGCTACCTGCTGGGTGTGAAGGTGATAGGTCTGCCAGTGCAGACTGGGGTCTGTCTGGGAGATGACTTTAACATCATGCCCAAAAGGTTGAATTGTAATTGACTAAGCGATTTGGTGTGCGGTTAATTAATGATGAGGAAAGGACAATGGATTTGTCATAATCGTAATAACAGGGAGTAGAAAGTCCTGAGACTTTTATGTATCTCAGAAGAAATTTGAGTTTTTGAAAGTTTGAAGAATGCTCTAATAGACACTGAGGAGCTCCCACTGGTTTAAAATCAGAAAAACACATAAAAATGAGTGGGCTGCCATTTGCAGCAACATAGATATACCTGGAGAGTGTCATACTGAGTAAAGTAAATCAGACAGAGAAAGACAAGTATTATATGATATTGCTTATAAGTGGAATCTAAAAAAAAAAAATGGTACAAATAGACCTATTTACGAAACAGAAATAGAGTAACAGATGTACGGTTACCAAGGAGTAAAGGGGCAGGGGCAGGATAAATTGGGAAATTAGGATCGACAGATACACCCTACTATAGATAACTAATAAGAACCTACTGTATAGCACTAGAAACTCTACTCAATACTCTGTAATGACCTATATGAGAAAAGAATTGAAAAATGAGTGGATTTATGTATAGATACAACTGATTCACTTTGCCTTACAGCAGAAACTAACACTGCATGGTAAATCAACTTTACTCCAACAAAAATTAATTTAAAAATAGATACAATAAAATGAGTGGGCTCTGAAGCTAGTAAAGGTGGAACTTCTGCAATCTGTACTCTCAGGCGCTAAAGAGGCCCCTCCTGGAAAGCTGTGTAGGCTTCAGAGCTCTCAAAGCTTGACTCTCTCCCTACTGACTGCATCCATGCCCACTAGGATACCCTGCATATTATGGACTCAAAGGATGGTGATCTTCTATTGAGGAAATTATTTCTCTAAGTCATCTGTTTCTACTTTTCTCCTAAACACTTTGTCTGTGCCTTCTCGGTGAACAGGAAAGAAAATCAGGAAAAGTGAATAGGAAAAGCAGTAATATCCTGGGTCAGTCATGGACACAGATGCTGACTACTGGGTGGATAGTCTCTTCCTTACCTTTTGCAAAAGCCAGAAGACAGAAGGAATGGCCCCGCAACCCCTGTGCCACTGTCTTCTGCTTTGAGACCCTGTTCGAGCTGGAATTTTGTCAGTTCCTTGAATATTCTGAACTGTTTACCTTCTCAGGTCCTATGTGCCCACTGTTTCTTCAGTTTATACTTAAAATTTCAGTTTATGTTTAAAATCTTTCTCTTCACTCTGTATGGAGCCTTTCTTTATCCTCAGCATCAACTTAAACATCTCCAGACTTCCTCAGAAAGATATATCTTGATCTGACCTCTGCTGCCATAACTGATACCTTCCAGATCTCAATGGCTTAAAATTGACAAAGGTCAATTTCTTATTTGCACTTCATGCTCAAAATGGCTCAACTGGAGAGTTCTGCACATTGTAGTCATTTGTGGGCCTAGACTAATGGATGCTTTTTACTCACAGGATGTGGCATTTCAGCACTTCTGCAATATCCTTGGTAGAACTGAACAGAGAAAGTGCAGAATTGAGTTGGCACATTAGCTTTTAAATACATCCACGTAGAAGTGACAAGTGCCCCCTGCCCTTTGACCAATGCAAAAGTACAAGGCCAGACATAATATTAAGGGATTAAAAAGTGCAATCAGCTCTCAGGTTTGGAAGGAGAGCAGAACAAGAAATGATGGCAGGCAGGTAGAAGGAATGTTTCCCACGTTGCTCTCACCATGTGAGAATGCCAGTTACGTAAGGGCATCAGAGAGCCTCTCAGTCTTGTTTCTAAGTTGTGTCCTCAGTTCTTAGCAAAGTACGGAGCACAGAGAAGAGGATTCAATGCCTACTAATTGAATGAATGGATAAATAAATGAAGGAAGGAATAAATGGGATATCTGCTAATGCATGGGTCAGATTTGCCAAATGTCACAATGAAACTAAAAATGGCATAAAAGATGCTGTGCTTGGAATTAACTAATCATATAAGTCCATTAATAGCATTAAGATAATATTATTTAATATAAGTAAGACCATATATTAGTATCATAGCAATTCCAATTATATGACTTAATATTGACATATATTGTATTAGAAATATACAATTACATATAATATATATTATTAGGATATATTATTGTAGGTTTATAATATTACTCTATTATTATCATTTAAGACTTGCACTATTTAAATTATTTTATATTATATTAATATAAATTCATTATTTTTTTAAATTTAATACAAAGACTCTATGCTAATCTTAAATCCCTTAATTTCATCTATGGATTCCTGAATTGAAATTTGAATCTCCCCAAAATAGACCTTAGACTTCATGAATTTTTTTCCCTGATGAGTTTAGGTGAGTGCATATCTTCCTGTCTTTAGTCTTAATTCCATTCTAAGAGCATCTGGCTTAAATGAAAATTCAGAAACCAGTGGAAAGCAAATTTATAGGGAAAACAGAAGATACATTTTTAAAAGAGAGGTAGAGGCAAGATAATAATAATACAGAGACAACCAATATCACAGAAAACCAGACATATAATGCCATATAAAACAGCATGTTTACAAAAGATGAGGGAAATAGGGAAGAAAAAACAACGAGATTTAAGCTTCAAATAATTCTAAATATAATAACAGCTAACACACACAGGTAATGTAAAAAAGCACCAATTAGTGACAAAAAAGAGTCAGAGACTATCTGTGTAAGTCCCCGTATGCATTGTTAGTTATGTAGAAGGATGTGCATAATACAACTTCATCTGACAGTCAGGGCTTTTCCTGAGACCATAAGGGCATGCTGCTGCTGCTGCTGCTGCTAAGTCGCTTTGTCATGTCCGACTCTTAGCAACCCCATGGACTGCAGCCTACCAGGCTCCTCAGTCCATGGGATTTTCCAGGCAAGAGGACTGGAGTGGGGTGCCATTGCCTTCTCCACCATAAGGGCATAGAAACCATATTAGTGTTAATTCAATTTATTCAATAACCTAATTAATATCAATTACATGTAGGCCAGTTAGCTTCATGAATGAGTATAAGCTCCTAACAAAGGCAGGATCACGAGGTCAGTATGAGTCAGTTAAGCTTTATCTACTGGAGGCCGTGTGTTATACTCTTAGTCCCAGTTACCCCTGTCATCAGTGTGTTTGGTCATGAAAGAAAGGGGGTGAGGGTGGCAGGGCATGTAGAGTGGGCAGCGCACAATTTACTTAACTAGGAGAATATGCATAGTTTATATAATCCATGACTACACTACAAAAATAATTCAAAGCACCTATGTTATGAAGATAAGTCAGTAGCATCATATTTATTATTATTATTATTATATATTTGCTAAATATGAGTAGGTTACTTAACTCTGTACCATTGATAAAAACCAACATTTACCAATATGGAAATCAACTGAATGCTCTTCCATTCTTGGGTAGTTTTCTTACTTTTAGCAAGAGCAGTTTTGGTGTTGTCCAATAAACACAACAGGGCTTGGAGGTGACCTCGAAATATGATTAATGTATTTGGAAACAGGTGGACTGGAGATAATTATGCGAAGAGGATGCTCTTTCCAAAGTTTTGATGGGGGACAGATTTAAATGTAAAGTATTAGAAACCAAACAGATAGTGGATCAAGAATATACATTATAAATATTTTAAAAGTTGTAGGAAAACATTAGACCATAGAAAATTTGAGTTTTAATGAGGACATACTGAGTCAATTCTGAATTCAGAAGAGACTCATTAATGTATGCTCAAATGTGTTCAGAGAAAGTTACAGACCAATAACATACGTGTTGTCTGCATGAATGCACATATAAATATACTGCTACCTGAATGTGCGTCTCTGTGTATGTATGTACACTTAGATCAAACTGAGTGTAAATGGACAAGAGCCAAGTAAATATCCATATTTAAAGAACAGTGTATATATTATATTTCCATTTATCCTTTTATTAAAAGAATAGTTGCTGAGGCTAATAATTTTCTTTAAAGGCTACTCTAAAGACCTCTGGGATTCGGCCCAGCTCAGTTCTTTCTATAAAATTATAAGCATTGAAAATTTACCACATACAAGGGCCTTGACATTTATTTTAAATTATTTAACTCCCCATGATAACTCTATGAACTCTGAACTATCATTGTCCCTATATTAAAAATGAGGAAATTGAAGCTGGAAAAGAATAAGTAATGTGCCTAAAACATCATGATTAATGAAAGGACTAAATTTTGATTCCCAAACCCATCTTTTAATTCTATACTGCCTCTTATTGTATTTTATATCAGAATTGGTAGCATGTTAAAAAGAAAAATTGGTAGCATTTATCAAAATTGGAAGCATGGGTTTAGGTTGTAAGATTTTCAAAAACACTTGTGAAATTTAAAAGAAATAGAACAATTGTTCAATAAATAGAACAATTTTATAGGTGATAAAGCAGATAAATAAGCAGTTAAACTTGACAAGAAAAGGCTACATAGAATTAAAAGTGTGGTTTTACAACTTAAGTCAATATCACTAAAGCTAATAGCTGCCTTTCTGTCTTAGCAAAAATATGAACTCAGTATGATGAATTATGCATTACCTGAGCAAAATCTGATTGTGAAATCCTCTGAAGAATTTACTTGAATCCTGTTTTTCCAGTTAGAGCTTTTACTTGCTTCAGGGAGAGTTTGGTAGTGAGAGGAGGTTCACAGAAAAGGAGAAAATAAGAAAGAGATTTCTCTAACCCACTTCACTAGGGAATAGTTGGAAATTTATGGACATACTGCCATAAAAAAAAAAAGCAACAAGAATAACAATAGCTGACATTTCCTGAGTGTTTTGTGCTTCAGGCTCTCTCTGAAGGGCTTTCCTATAGGTTAACTTGCTTAATCCTCACAAAACAAAGGCAAGAATAAACCTGATAAGAAACCCTGACATTGTGGCACTACTTTTTTTTTTTTTCCAAATGGATTCTATATTTACTATCCTCAGTTACTGGGCTTCCCAAACTTGGAATGCCAACAATTCGTGGCACTACATTTTAAGGTAGAGATGCACTCTACTTAATGAAAGTGAAAATTTAAATCATATATATGAATTGTCAATCATGTGCTATGTAGGAAGAATCATTATGGATTGCTTTATTATACCGACTCAGTTTTGGTTGAGCTGGGTCTTTGTTGCTGTGTGAGGGCTTTCTCTGGCTGTGGCTCACCGGCTGCTCTTCGATGCAGCGCACAGCCTTTCCATTGCAGTGGCTTCTTTTGTGGAGCACAAGCTCTAGAGTGTGTGGGATTCAGTAGTTGCAGCGCTTGGCTCAGTAGTTGCAGTTCATGGGTCCGAGGGCACATGGGCTCCAATATTTGTGGTTCAGGGCTTAGTTGTTCCCTGGCATGGTAAATCTTCCTGGACCATGGATGGAACCTCTGTCCCCTTCATTGGCAGGTGGATTCTTATCCGCTGTACCACCAGGGAAGTCCTAGAGCTACTTTAAATATCAAAGTTTTCTAACACATTTCAACTACTGGATTTATAAAATATTGATTTAGATAGACACTTCCAAAAAATATCATTTTTAAATCAAAAAAATATATACACCATGTCCTTCTCATATTTATTTGTCAACCCCAGCCCATCTAAAGATGCCTGGCTTAGAACTTTTAGAGAGATAAGGTTAACCAGTAAGATGATTCTCCTCTTTTGCTTTTGTTTTTAAAAGTGTTATTGAAGTCATTCACTAGGTCTGTACTAAAAGAGTGGCTTTGACTTCTTCTGCAAGACTCATTTTCACTTCCTTTGGTCCTACTTTAGTTTCCTACAGTCATGGACCATGTCAGACCCTGTAGAGTATGCTTCTGATGCCTGGTCAAAGTTGAAATCATGGAAAGCTTAAGCTGGAAGGAAAATCCTCATACATCATGTAGTAGTTTAACTTTCCTCTGTTTTTATATAGATGAGGAAGAAAAAAATAAAGAAACCAAGGAGAAAGTGGTAAAGGGACATGACTTTTATTGAGCAACACTTCTAATTCATTTTTCCAGCACTGATTGAATTGTCTACATGTTTACTTTTGGCTATTTTCTCAGCTCATGCAGGTAAGTAGGTAATGTATTAATAGAAAATAATATCTTGGTAGACTGGATTCTTGGCTACATGTCAGTGATTTGTAATTTGATTTCTCTCCAGCCTACCTCTTATTAATAATGTAGTTATTCTTTTCAAAAGAACAATTCGATCCAGTTCATAATCTGAATATCAGAGTCTATTAGCTGGTATCTAGCTTCACATGTGTTCTTGGCTTTTGTCCTTTTGCTCAATAACTCACTGAGAACAATGTCATGAATATATTGCAGATCACACCCTATAAGATTTAAAGGCTTAATTAGAGTCATGCTGCTTATTACATCTCTCTAATAATCCTCAAGATGGCATTGGGTCATCTCACCAAGGAACCAGAGAGGGAACTGTGCCTGACTGACCATTTATTGTTAGGGGAGACTAAAGGGCAATTGCTTCCAATAAATACTTAGTTTTTACCCATCCTAGGCTGAATATAATGCTAGATCATGTGGGAAATTTCAAGAAGTAAAGGATGTGGTCTTTAAGAAGTTTCTGTGTTACTAAGGAGTTTCTGCAGTGCTATGAGTCAGGGTCAGGTGTTGGCATCAGAAGAGGAATCTAGCAGGAAGATGAGTTAGGAAGGAAGTAAAAAGTGCTGATCTGAGTGAGTGGAAGTGAGGTAGTTCCAAGAGTATAATAACAGCTTGCTTATTGAGTTCTTACTTTGTGCCAAACATTGTTCTAAACACTTTACTTGTATCAACATAACAATATATATAATGTAAACATTTGTGTTAATCTAATTTATAATAATCCAGTGAAGTGAACCTTGCTATTGCTCTCATTTTGTGAGATGAGGAAGGCTAGACAGAGATGTTAGTTTACTTGCTTAAGACCAGGCGACCGTAAAGTGAAGGATACAGATTTCAAAACCAGGCAATCTGGCTTCACAAGTCACATGCTAAATCATTGACTCACAATGACTTTGATAGTTGATTATTCCGTGAAAAGCATAGTTAATTAATTGGCCAATAGACACAAATGTCTTAAAGAACTTCAAGAGTCCATCTTGTTCCCCAAATGCCAGATAGATTGTAATCACAGTGACATTTATTTTGCTTTTTAAGAATTCTTTTCACCTCAGTGCAGGAAAACATGGGAAACTCTGTATTTTAAAGAAGGAAATCATTATCCTATTTATATTTTAGAAATATTCTTAATATTTTAAGAAAATTTTTGCTAACATGTATTTAATAAACTATAACTAAGATATACAAAATTACATATTTTAAAACATTTAACAAAGTCATTATACAAAGAGAATCAAAATGACCACTTACTCCTATAGTCTAGACAAGAAGATTACCTACCCAGAACATCACACTTAGATGTTATGGAAAAAGTGAAATTCTAGGGATATTTGAAGAGCAGTGAGTATATAGAGCAGACTTGGAGGAAACCAGTGCATGAGATGAAGGGCAGAACATGAAGTAGGAAGTCAAATGGGCAATGTCAGCTCCTCTTTAAGACAACAATGAGATTGCCATTCAACGCAATCATTCATTCTCTTTCCTAATAGCTTTACCTTTGTGATGATTAAGAGAGGCTCAAGCTGATCTTTTAGGTAGATAACCAATCTTCCAGCATCTCATCTTAGATCCTTTCCAAGAAACTTGAAAGAAACCGCTGTAATGAAATCTATTCATCTCTTCCAAAGATGATAGTTACCTTAGTTAGACATTAGGCCCAATGGTATCAATGCCTGCTGAGCATTGAGATAATTTTCCAAGGTAAACAATGGCTATTGAATTCATTCAGAAGGCATCAACTCTTTTAACAAGGTTGCCTGGTTTTTAATCCCCAAACCATGAGTCAGTGAAAAGTTTCAAGGGTATCATAAAGAGTCTCAGTGGAGTTCCAAATTTTTTTCCTTCCAATCTATCAGAATTCTCCATCTGTAAATGTATATCCTTCCATATTTTGGGTAGTGGTCTCAACACAATATGCAGGACACATTATTCTTCTGATTATGTCAAAATATCCAAGTCATGTAATTCAGGTATACTTTAATGATAGTGCAACACTCAAGCCAAAATCCAAAGTAGGAATTGCTTACTAGTTGCTAATAAGTATTTCCCAATGCCTTTGGTGTCTTACTATTAAAATGATTGCCTTAATCTCATATGGGCCTGGCAATACAACATGTCCTCTTCTCATCAGGAGCTGCAGGTGGGGTAATAAGTGGCTGGATTTGACCTGTAATTTTTGTGGTCATGCTGCCAAAACACTGACACCATTATCAGATTTAGTCACACGAATCTTACCAAACAGGTAAGTGAGTTCATACTGTTCTAGAACAAACAACTTTACACACTGACATGTTCCTAATGCCATGAGAAAATTCTTGGAAGCTTGGTCTACCTAAGGCTGTAAGGTTGACCATCTGGGTTGAACTGGACAGTTACTGATACAACTGCTCACCCCCTTAAAATTATAGGTAAATAAATACATTAACCCATAGTTTTAGTTAATTCATTATGGCTCTGAAGTGAGTTGAGAAATAGTTCAGCACAGTGAGGCCCAGTGGTATAGGAAAACCCACATTGGATACAATGCAACCAGGAAAGAAAATCCTGATTCTGAGAAGCCATGGAAAATGTGAAAGTCACTTCATTGTTCTGAGTCCCAGTTTCCTTATCTTTTAAATACTAAAATTACTGAATGATTTGATTAGAAAACTTCATTAGAAAAACTTACTGGGATGGTTAAAAGTTACTTATTTTAAGCTGTTTAAAATTTTTTTTTTCAATTGCTAAATTAATTAAGAGGACTCTGTAGTTTTCCCCTCAGATTGCAATTGTTCTACCTATGCCCCATATAAACCAGAAATAGTTATATAGCAAGTAATTTGAAAGAAAGAACCATACTTTGGTTATCATTATAGGAATACCACTGTATCACAAAGTAAATAGTTCTATCTTTTATCTACATTTGAAGATCAGAGGGCAAATGGCTTTGGGAGTTTTAGAATTATCTATTAGTTTAATTCCAAATCAAGTCTCTTTGGATCCTATTAAATGAGATGCCTTCTTACTTTTTACAGTTTTCCCACTGAAATAACCTCTTTCTTTCCACTGTTTATGGAGAATTCTTTTGTCCCCCAAGACTTGTCCCCCAGGACCAAGTATCTCACCCACTAGGAGAGTTGTCAGAATTCACCTTAAAGTTCAAAAGCTCTTCCCTGTCTAGAGTAAATGTGAGAACTATGTATCTGTTCTCTATTGCATTTTATCACCGAGGTTAATCCCATTAAGTGTTAAGTGTTGTTAGAAAGCAACTTAGTTCTTTCTGTGTATGACTCCCCAATGGGACTCTGCTGAAGGGCTCTTATTTCTTTTTGCAAAAGCTCATAGGACTGTTGTGGCAGTTTAACTGGGTTATGTGTGTAAATTTACAGGTATCATGTTTGACCCAGAGTGTGTGTTAAATAAACATTAGTTCTCTCTATATATCTTTTTAATATTTTATACCAAGAAATACATATAAAAGCCAACTTTCATTTAAAAATATGCTTTGGGTTGAAAGTTTATCATTCCTGAGTTTTTAGCTTTTTGGCTTCTATGTATTGAGGAAGCAACTCCAGTTTCCAGAAGGGGTAAAACTATAACTGAATTTCCATAGCTAGTTAGTCTCTTTGTTAATATCAGGACCACTGAATACAAAATTTACCCAGATTCCTCCTTGAAGTTTTTCTGAAGTACATTCTTCTTCCTTCATCAATCTGACAGTTGAAATTCAAAAGGCTATTTGTTACTTGCTAGTCTATCACCAGTCCATGATATTAGCCAGCTGTGAGACAGCTGCCACCTTCCACTTCAGAAATGACTGCAAATCAGCTATTAGTGAAGGGCCTCTCAATATGAGGGCTTTTCAGCTACATGTTGAATTTCTCAAGAACAGAATCCTGATTTGTTGAGCTTGTGTTATTATCCAGGCTTGGCCTACATGCACAAACCAGCTTGGGAATGAAACAGAGATTGAATTCAGTTTATTCCTTTTAAGTGACTGACTAAAACCTTTTTATTAGTTTTCCTTTTCCAATATGACTAGTTTTATTTCCCCTTCAAATTATTGTGTCTAAATAGACAGGGCCTTGGAATGAGATCACCAAGTCAACATTCCATTATGAATCTTTCTTGACTGCAAGGAATAGAAAAGGCAGAGAGGAGGGGAGGGAGGCAAGAGATGGAGAATTAAGTGTGAAAACATCCCAGACAAGAGCAAACACTGGTGACCAATGTCAGGCACATTTCCACCTGTGGCTGCCTGGAACCAAGCATGCTCATTATTTGATTTGGGGATATTTAGCAAGGTTCATTTGACTGTTCCAGAATGACTTGTCTCCTGTCCATTCCCATGGTCAGTCTGTCCTTGGACTTTGTAAAAGGCCTTCAAGAGACATGTACTAAAAAGCATTTTTTTTTTCAGGTTTCCTTAGAGGAATATCCATATTAGACTCTTCTTTCAGGGGTATTAATTTACTGAGGATGGATGGAACTTTTCCTTCTTCCTCTTTTCTTTGTTTGTTTTTCTTTTGAGCCAGTCCTCATCTTAAACTCAATGTTATTATGCAAAAAGAAGGAAAAATTTACTTGAAGAAGAACCAAAGAGTGTTCGGTTCAAGCCTGTAGTTAAAAGAAACTGCTTATTACTTTTTTTATGTCCCAATTTTCTCTTTGTTTTTACAAGTATGCAACTATTTAGAGACCTAGACTGATTACAGAGTGATTCCATATTCCAGTTATCTGACAGATGACATGTAATAATCAGTTAATTAAATAGGTCTTTGCTTCACTTATTAGGACTAGTACAATTTTTCAGAATATGGAAGAACCCATGAAGAAGGTGCACTAGCCAGTAGGCACAATTAAGGAAAACATTATAGCCAGTGGACACTTTCACAGCATCACAGCTTTTTGAACTAATAGTACAACCCAGAGCTCAGATTCAAAATACCAGCTGTTGAAAGAGAATTCGAGACCAAATGTTTTATACATCTGTGTCATGGAAAACAGCGATCTGCCGCACTTCTTTTCTTTCTTTCTTTCTTTTTTTTTTACAAGCAGACTCTCTCCAAGTTAAGTAGGGCAATGCCCAAGGAGCGTTCCATGGATTCTATAATCATGTCCTCTTTGTATCAAAGATTCCATTAGTTGGTTGAAACAAAAAATAGTGTGATGTTTCTACCTAATTGATTTTTTTCCAACAACCAGTTGACTGGTGAAGAAGCTTAACTCCCTCAAAGGTCTGGTTTCCAAGAATTCTAAAAATTACCACATCCAAAATCTTATCAAAGTTTGAATTAGCCCTATGTGGGATTAAGGAGATGTGACAGAAACATTTTGCTATTCCCAGGAAGGTCCAGTGCTACATTAGTCAGAGAGATTTGCAAAGTATCCGGAATATTTGGCAATTTCCAAAGCGCTGCTTACAAGGAGCTCCTCATTGACCAAGCATATTGGATCAGGCTTGACAAAAGACCAGTTGACTATAATGACAATGATTTGTTTTCTCGACCTAAACGCTGCATTGATATAATGAGGATGAGAGAGGTGTGGGGAGGACTTGCACAAGCTACTCTTCCTTGTAAATTTTTCTCATTCATGGATTAGAACAATAGAGAAATCTTCCTCCTTCCAAAGACTGATTGGTCTTCTTGATGTAAACTTTATACTGAAATTACTCTTAATGAAGACTAGTTAACTCTACCAGTTAGAGAAGAAAATGTGACAAGAGGCTTGGGAAACCACACTTTTATCTGTGATGCTTTATTTCTTACGCTTAGAGGTAAATTAATGGATTACATTGTATTATTTTTTATACTTTTTGTATATCTGAAACACCTCAGTATTAAAAAAGAATCTCCCAGGTGAGCCATTAAGAATCTGGGACTTTGGAATGACACAGACCTAAGTTTAAGCCTCGTTTCTCCCAAACATTAACTGTGAGTTTTTTTAAAGTTACTCAACCACAAATCAATTTCTTCAACCTTAAAATGAGAATACAGGGGTATCTGCTTCATAGAGTTATTTTCTGGATTAAACTAATTAAGATATTTACAGTGTTTAGCACACTGCTTGACATGCTATAATCAAGACAGTAAGTTTATGCTTATACATAAAGTGCAGGTTATATTCTACACTTGAGTATAGCATAATTACTCCTTTTAAAACTTAGTAGCCATATTATACTGGCTAAGTCATTTAAACCTCTGAGAGCCTGATTCTTCATCTTACAAAAGTGAAAAGAATTACATTACCTATTCTGTCTTTGTTACAGGATCCCTAGGAATATTCAGTGTAATAGTGTGTAAAAACACTTTGAAATATTTAAAGTCACTATAAAACTTAAAGCATTTCTTTAAAAAAATTAAAATATTTTTATTTGTTACCATTTACTCATTCAACATTTTTTTAATTGTTAGAAAGAATCTACTGCTAAGTGGACCCTTTGATAAATTCTGTGACTACAGAAATAATTTTAATAAAATATATGATTTCTACCCTCATGCCCTCGTAAAGTGCACAGTCTGGTGAAGGGGAAGAACAGTAACTGAATATCTTAGTCAGCCTAAGGCAACCATAGACTGAGTGGTAAAGCAACAGATATTTATTTATTACCAGTCTAGAGGCTGGAAAGTCCAATATCAAGTCAGCAAGTTCAGTATCTGGTGAGGACCCTCTTCCTGGCTTGCAAGTAGTTACCTTCTGTGTGTCTTCATATGGTGGATAAAGAGAGAGAGACCACTCTGGTCTCTTTCTCTTTTTATAAAGGTCCTTGTACTATCATACAGACCCCACTTGACCTCATCTAAACCTAATTATCCCCCAAGAGCCCCACCTCTAAGCACTATTACACTGAGGGTTGGGATATGAGGGAGACGCAAAACTAAATACATAATATCAAGGAAAGTGGAGAGAGAAAAATATTTTTCAGGGCTTTGTGGTGGGAAGGAGGACTTCAGGAAGCCTCCATGCTGCTGTACAAAGGTAAGAAGTGGCTTTCATGGTGAATGCTGGAGAAGTAGGAGTGGGCAAACAATAAAGTCTTTGTAGAATGTGCTAATGATGTTGGTCAAAGAAGTCACTGAAGGACACTTAACATAATGTTATGGGACCAAATTTGTTTATTAGATCATTTCTAATTCAGATTAAAAAGGGGAAAGAAGTGAAGTAGGTAAAACAGTTAAGAAGGGTTTTTTTTAGTCCAGGAAGAGAGTCTAGGAGTTTGGAGTAGAGTGGAGGTGGGATGATGTTGGAGAAAAATATATTGGGTTGGTTACAAAGAAATATGCAGAGTACATCATGAGAAACACTGGGCTGGAAGAAACACAAGCTGGAATCAAGATTGCTGGGAGAAATATCAATAACCTCAGGTGTGCAGATGACACTACCCTTATGGCAGAAAGTGAAGAAGAACTAAAGAGCCTCTTGATGAAAGTGAAAGAGGAGAGTGAAAAAGTTGATTTAAAACTCAAGATTTAGAAAACTAAGATCATGGCATCTGGTCCCATCACTTCATGGTAGATAGATGGGGAAACAGTGGAAACAGTAACTGACTTTATTTTGGGGGGCTCCAAAATCACTGCAGATGGTGACTGCACCCATGAAATTAAAAGATGGTTACTCCTTGGAAGAAAAGTTATGATCAACCTAGACAGCATATTAAAAAACAGAGATATTCCTTTGCCAACAAAGGTCTATCTAGTCAAAGCTATGATTTTTCCATTAGTCATGTATGGTTGTGAGAGTTGGACTATAAAGAAAGCTGAGTGACAAAGAATTGATGCTTTTGAACTGTGGTGTTGGAGAAGACTCTTGAGAGTCCTTTGGGCTGCAAGGAAATCCAACAGGTCCATCCTAAAGGAGATCAGTCCTGAGTGTTCACTGAAAGGACTTATGCTGAAGCTGAAACTCCAATACTTTGGCCACCTGATGTGAAGAGCTGACTTATTTGAAAAGACCCTGATGCTGGGAAAGATTCTCCTCCTAGGAAGGCAGGAGGAAAGGGGAATGACAGAGGATGAGATGGTTGGCATCACCGACTCAATGGACATGAGTTTGAGTAGTCTCTGGGAGTTGGTGATGGACAGGGAAGCCTGGCGTGCTGTAGTACATGGGGTCACAAAGAGTCGGACACGACTGAGTGTCTGAACTGAACTGAACTGAACTGAACAAAGAAAAACCTGAACAAAGTTTTGGCCAACATATTTAGGACTGGAAAGTGGCTGATGGATTGGCTTTCAGTTGGGTGGAGCTGAAACTGGAAGAAAAGTTTCCCGCTTTATTGACTGATATTGGAGATCACAGCCTATAGACAAAAGGTTGGATGTAAAACTTTTGAATGATCTCTTAAAGTGCAACACATTAATTAATTCACCCAAAATACATTTATTGAACTACTAATGGCAAAGTACTGGTCATATGATGGTAAACCATAGAGGCAGATGTAATTCTGCTCTCGTAGTGTTTACAGACTAAAAAAGGAGAACATGACTAAAATAAATAGATAAAATAATCACAAGTTATGATAACCCTGAATCATTTTCCTGTGACTGCCATAGCAAATGACTGCAAACCCGGGAACTTAACAGAAATGTATTCACTAATGCTCCTGAGGACCAATAAGTATCACTGGGTTGAAATCCAGGTGTCAGCAGGGCTGCAGTCCCTTTAGAGGTTCTGGGGGGAGCCACTCTTTGCTGCTTTGAGCTTCTAATGACTGCTGGCATTCCTGGGCTTGTGGTCTCATCACACCAGTTTCTGCCTCCATGATCATGTTGCCACCTTCTCTTTTGTGGTAACATCTTCTTCAGCCTTCCTCTTATAAAGGACACTTGTGATGGCATTTAGGTTTCCTCTGGAGAAGTCAGGATAATCTCCCCATCTCAAGATCTTTAACTTGATCACTGTTGCAAAGTTTTTTCTGCCACATAAAATGACACATGTTCCAAGAATTAAAGCATGGGTATCATTTAAGGAAATATTTTTAAGCCTGCTGTATGCCTTATGAAGAAAATAAGCATGGGATTATGATGTGGGATAAGGATGAGGATTTACCTGATGGCTGGAGGGTAATGATGAGGAAGGCTGGTACCTTGAACGAATGATGAGGAATGAGGTACATTGAAGGGAGAGACTGAGATCAGATCAGGGTGCTGCAGGTGTCCAGATTTTATTCTAAATGTATCGGGCACTCATCCAAGGAATTGAATTAGAAGGCAATGTAATTTTATTTACATGTTTATAAAGATCATTGTCTCTGAGGTAAAGAAAATTGGCAGGAGATGAATGGCAGTGGAAGCAGGGCAGTATGCCCAGAGGCTACTATGGTCGTGAGGACAGGAGAGAATTATGGTTGGAATACAGAGGTGACAATGGAGATGTAGCATCTAGGACAGAGCTGAGATTCATGTTAGGGTTTGATGGATTGGGCTTCCTGGTGGCTCAGATGGTAAAGAGCCTGCCTGCAACGTAGGAGACCCAGGTTCGATCCCTGTGTTGGGAAGATTCCATGGAGAAGGAAATGGAAACCCACTCCAGTACTCTTGCTCTAAGAATGCAGTGGACAGAGGGGCCTGGTGGTCTATGGTCCCTGGGGTGGCATAGTGTCAGACACGCCTAGGCCACTAACACTAAAACACTAGATGGATTGGGTGTGAAGGGTGAGAGGGACAAGGAAGACTAAGGGAGGGGATTACATTTACATTTATAACTTTAATGTTAAATAACTGATGATCTTACTTATTGACATGGAGAAGGGAAATGCAGGAGGAAACAGGAGTCTGCCTTGGGAATGTGGATCCTTGAGTGACCATGAGGTTATGGAGCTGTCAAGCAGACAGATGGGTGAATAGATCTGGAGCTCAGGGAAGAGGTATGGGTCAAAAATATAAATGAAGGAATATTTAGCAGAGAGGCAGAAATTCAGTTACTTGCCATCTCCTGTTTGACCACTGCTAATTTGCCTTGATTCATGGACCTAACATTCCAGGTTCCTATGCAATATTGCTCTTTACAGCATCAGACTTTGCTTATATCACCAGTCACATCCACAACTGGGTCTTGTTTTCGCTTTGGCTCTGTCTCTTCGTTCTTTCTGGAGTTATTTCTCCACTGATCTCCGGTAGCATATTGGGTACCTACCAACCTGGGGAATTCATCTTTCAGTGTCCTATCTTTTTGCCTTTTCATACTGTTCACGGGGTTCTCAAGGCAAGAATACTGAAGGAGTATTATGAAGAAGGAGTTGTATGAAGAAAGTTAAAGAGAGAGGGGAAAACAACAACAAAAGTTAGAAGGAGTGGCCAGTAACAGAGGGAAGAAATACCCAAAAGAGAATATTATTCTGGAAGTCAAGAAAGGAGAGTGTTCTATGCAAGAGGGAAGATGGAGAAACGTGCTTTTCGTGTCTGACAACATGGAGGTCACTTTGACATGAGCAGTTTCAGTGGGATTTGCTGATGGTATTGAAGCCAGGGTGGGCTGGTAAGCCATTAATAACAGGAAAAGCAAAAAGGTGAATGTAAGTGAGGATACAGAGACAGCACACAGACAGCTTTCTGGACATTTTCCTGTGGAGGGGAACAGAAAATGAGATATAACCAAAGATTTTTAATTCTAAAGGAAGATACTTATTAGGGTTCATTTGTATATTTTCCGAATAAGGATAATATAATGGAGAGGAATAATTTTGGTGACACAGTGAAAAAATACCTAAGTTATTTCCACGGCGATCTTGTACTTGAGTAAAGGACCATGGTGACCTTACTTGAGTAAATGAGTATCAAAACTTTCAGCAGCTGCGTCAGCTTTCCAACTCGCTGACGTTCACCCGTGTTCTGACACCTGCGTTCTGTCTCCTGGGAAGGAGACAGAGCCTTTTTAGCATTAACCAGGAAATCCATGTCTATTTGAGAGGCTCTACTGTACCTAGTAGCTTTCTAAGCAGAGTCACTCTCGTTTATTACTTTGTTCTTTCCACTTGACAAACCCCAGAGTTTCTTTTATGATTTAAGAGGACTTTTCTTAAAATCAGTTTTGGTTTCATTCCCATGAATTATACATCTTGTTAGCCATGTCTGAGCCAGATCCCTTTCCTAGGTTGTAGCAGAGGTGGGATGGGAGAGGATCACTCGTCATCAGATATTCTTAAGTGCTTTAGGAACCGGAGTAATCTAAGACATCCCCTCCCTTGTCCTCTCCCCCGCCTCCACGTGCAACTCCCAGCAATACAACACTCCATGCTTCAGCCTATCTAGAATTGTATTATTTTCCCCAAATAGGTGCATGGGAAAGGGGTTGACTGGAGGAGAGACTTCAAAGCCTTGAAAACATCAGCCTCCAGCCCCCAGCCTTACCTCTCCACTCTTCTGCCTCATGAGGAAGTTGTCAGGGTGTGAATACCAGTCCAACCACCTACTGCTCTGACACCCCAACTCCCAGCTTCACTGAAAACGTGCCTGAAATGTAGAAGGTAGATGTTATTACTACAAGATGTTAAGGAAGACCTGGACATTGCAGCTTCACATTCCATGAAGAGATGGGGTCTATGGTTTCAATCATCTGTAGTTCTCTTAAGAAGGAAGAATTTGTTGAAAAGAGAAGGCTAGCAGAGGATGGAGTTCTCTTTCCTCTGCCCAGTCCTTACTAGGATTTGAATTAACAGCCCTGATTTGTAAGCACCAACCCTAGTGTTTACCTTGAGACTCCCCAGTCTGGGAATCTGGTGATTACTTCCCCATGAGAAGAAGGACATATATTATAAGGAATCAGGAAAGTGAAGGTCAAAGTGAAGTGAAGCGAAAGTCATTCAGCCATGTCCAACTTTTTGCGACCCCATGGACTGTAGCCTGCCACACTCCTCTGTTCATGGAATTCTCCAGGCAAAAATACTGGAGTGAGTTGCCATTTCCTTCTCCAGGGGATCTTCCGGACCCAGGGATTGAACCTGGATCTCCTGCACTGCAGGCGGATTCTTTACCATCTGAGCCACCAGGAAAGCCCAAGGTAGGAAGGCCAAGGTACTATTTTACTAAAATGACTGGAATAAATCCAGAACTCCATGTCACATTTCCTGCCCCCGCCCCCCAAAATCTCACCTGAGGGGGAGAAAAGAAAACACATGACTTGGTTCAGAGAGTGAAAACATGTATTAGGTGAAAAGTCCATTGTTGCAGCCACAGGGCAAAAAGCAGGCCTGATAATGATGTTCATGAAATTGTCGGCATTGTAGCGCCCCAGAGGAACCTGATTAAGGTTTGCAGTTAAGAGCCAGTGGTCCCACAGGGACATATTCTGACCTGTGCGCACACTGAGGCAGTTTGGAAACATTTCTAATCTTAGGTGAGCTTAGCAACTCAGGCATCCCTAGTGATAAAAAACAATAACCCCAAGGAGAATACTAGTGCTAAACTTAACTACCCTCTCCACAACTTTGCCACAAGAGAATCATCATTTATATTTTGGATATTTGTATTTCAAATAATTTTAGCCTAGGATAACTAATCTATGATCATGGGAGATTTTTTTTTTTAAATAACTTGCTCTGGCAACAGTAAATACTTTATCTCCACAGTATGCATTTAGACTTGCTTAAAATATTCTGTATTCTTCCAAGATAGGCTCTTGCTTCATTGTTAACTTCTGGGGTGGCAAGAGAGAGTGATGTTTAGAACCATAATAATAATGGCAGACAGGGGTGTGGAGATGAGAGTGACTTTCCTCTGTTGAAGAATGTTCTGAAATGTAGGGCTGGCATTTTGATTCTCAAGTAAGGGCTATGTACTCTGATTACAGGCAGAGGTAAAACTTTCCAACTTCTCATTGTTGAAGCTGAAAGCCCATAATAGTTCTACAATACTCTAAAGGAGAATTTGGATCAACCAAGATGATACCAGTTCTAAAATGTAGGTCTGAAGCCATTTCCCATATCATCAGGATCCATAAGCCAGGTTGCATATTCCTCAAAATCTCTGAGAGGTCTTTCCTTATGTGGCTTTTCACTGACCAGTTAGCATCTACTTGGGAAGAAGAGGCTTCCCTGGTGGCTCAGAGGGTAAAGCATCTGCCCACAATGTGGGAGACCTGGGTTCGATCCCTGGGTGGGGAAGATCCTCTGGAGAAGGAAATGGCAACCCACTCTAGTACTCTTGCCTGGAAAATGCCATGGACAGAGGAGCCTGGTGGGCTACAGTCAATGGGATCGCAAAGAATCGGACACAACTGAGCAACTTCACTGGGAAGAAGAGAACATAAGCAGAGCACAGGAAGTGACAAGGCAGAGAGAGGACATCACAACCAGGAACGTTACCTCTAATCTCTCTGCTTCAAAGGTTTGCTTTTATTTGTCATTGGCTTCTCTTTCACTCCCAGAGAGAGTCCGTCAGAGCCTCATTTGAGACTGCTTTCAACCGTGGTTTCATGTAGAGGGTGACCTGTCGAAATCCAGTGGAGTGCATGCAAGTGAAATGGAGCAGACGCTGGAAACTGTCAGGAGAGCAGAGGCTGCACTTTATTTCACAACCAGATGATGACAAGGAAAAACCAGAAGTCCAGGAATCCAAGCTGCCACGGGGACTTGGCAGCTAGAGCCCAGGCCATGAGGCAGGACAGCAGAGTTCAGGCAGACAGTGTCCCACTGGAGCTCCAGGCCAGCTGAATCATCCTGAACCGTGAGACGGGAAAGACGAAACCAGGTCAGGGGCTCCATTTACCAGGGGCTAGGGAGAGATCACAGTATTCCGTGAGGTTTCTTCGCCAGTGTTACTCAAGGCCAGGCAGCATCTAGAGGGCCCTAAGGGTTTCAGTAATTCTTGGAAGGGATAGTCACAGCCTGTCAGATTGAAAGCATTACTGGGCATTCAGAAGCCAATTTCCTGGGCCAGTTGCAACTCTTCACCTTTATGTCCTTGAATCATGACCAATGGCTTGCCCTTCCTCTTTGGTGTTTGTAGCATTTAGATATTTACTCTTTATTCTCAGGCACTCTCATGGCCTGGATAAAGCCATTAATGAGTGAACAAATGTTTGCTGAAATGTATGTCTCTGTGTTAGATACTGAACAGGGAACATACAAGTTCGGGGCCAGAGGCTCTCCCCGCAGGGCCTTTCCAATGGGCTCTGGTCAGTGTAGATTACTGTTGTCACTGTTACAAGATAAGGTAGTTGAGGGTAAATGGTGAATAAGAGGATGCAGAGGTAATAGTTATAGAAGCTCAGATTGCTGAACTGATTAGACAGAGTAAAGCAATGTTGACTCACTAAGGCGCAGTAGGACTATTATTAAAGCCATCTTATTTGCTAGGCTTTATGTTCTTTGCTTCCTAGAGTAGTACCTTGCTCATCTGAATATATCACATTGTATCTAGTACATTGCTTACCCTGTAGGGGCCAGTCTACAAAGGTCTTTGAGCCTCTGGGCATATGGTTTCCCTTTCTGAAAGCCTCTCCCAGCACCACTAGTCCCTTATTCCTGACACTTTTGCTAGAATAACTCATGTCATTCAGTTTCAGGTTGGACATCACCTCCTCTGGAGGGTTTACCTAATTCTCCCTCCAGATGTTTTGGCTAGGTGTTCCTCTCCTGGTTTCCCACAGCATCCTCGCATCTTCCTTGTCAAGACACTTACATCACTCACTGAATTATGTCTTCCCTTGCTGCCCTGTAAACTTGTGGGCAGGAACAGGGTCTTGAGTTCACATGCCCAGAGCAATGCCTGGCTCAGAGTGGAAACTTAATAAATGCTCACTCTTTTAATGAATGAGCACATGAAAGAGTGAATGAATAAAGGGAGGCGTCATGAAGACATGGAGGCAGTTGCTTTGGCTGTGTTTTGAGCTCCTTTCCTGGTCTTCAAATTGGCCCCCTTCTGGCAATGGGGTTCCTCTCATCTCCATCCACCTGGGAGGTCTCATTGGAGTGATTTGCAAGGAAGGAGTGCAATCATCAGGGTGTTTATTGGACCATCCTCTCCCACTAGGCTGGCTGTTACTTCACAGAAGTGGGAGACTGGGCAGGTTACAACTCACCACAGTCTTCCCACTGTGACCCTCTTTCATTTCAAGCCAATTGACAAATGTGTATTGACTTTTCTCAGTGCACGTTCTCTGTTGCCCTTGGCTTAACAAAAACCTGTACAACCATCTTCTGGTTAAATTTCTACTCTTTCCTCAACTTTACATGTGAAGAAACTTAGTTACATAATGTGCAGGAGGTCAAGCCAGGCTAGGGACACACATCCCTTTCAAACCAGAAGCGTCTGGGTTTACAAGCTGTGACAGGTTGTTCCCCCGCTGCCTTGGAGGTCCTGGTTCACTATCTCCTGTCAGTAAGGAATGAATGGGGGAAAGCATTTCCTAAGTTTGAGTTCCTATGGCTTTCTTAGAAAATAAATACCAGCTTTTTATAGATCCTGATTTATTAGCCAAGCCAGCTTGCTGAGTGACTTTGAAAACGTTTGGAACCCGTTTCTCTATTAACCGTGGTCACAAAGAAGAGAAAGTGGGACTATTCACAATGTCAACCTTGGTTTTCTTTCACCTTCTCTCCACCACCACTCCCAGATCCCCCTCCTGAAAGGCATGGCCATCTCTCAGGGCCCTTGGGATATTAGAAAGCCCATGTTTTCCTGGAATATCTTGGATTCAATGTTCCCTTCTGCTAGGCTTTTTGCTTCATCTGAACAGGCACCTTACCTCCCAGAACTCCTCTTCCATTGTCTCTCCAGCATTTCTGAAATTTGTCCATCCAAGAACAAAGTCTTTCTTTAGTAATTAGGATTAAGTTTTGAGCCATGAATACCCAGGGATTGAAGTTAGTTGATTCAACTTGATATACATCAGATTTGTCTCCAAGGCTTGAGTTTCATAGTGAATAGGGAATACAGAAGTAGATACTGATTTCACGGAGAATTCCATGACAGGGAAGAAAAAAATTAAACTGGAGATACCCAGAGAAGTTGTCATCTTCAAGGTTTGCCTTAGACAGTTTTCTCATAACAGTGTTCATCTCTTTATCTCTTTTGTTTTCCAAACATTGCTGTGAAGATGGAAGTCATAGCAATCATAATATTCTTTTGGGGGGAATACTTAGGGCTTCCCTGGTGGCTCAGAAGATATAGAATCCACCTTCAGTGCAGGAGACCTGGGTTTGATTCCTGGGTTGGGAAGATACTCTGGAGAAGGGAATGGCTACGCACCCCAGTATTCTTGCCTGGAGAATTCCATGGACAGAGGAGCCTGGCGGGATACAGTCCATGGGGTCTCAAAGAGTCAGACATGACTGAGTGACTTTCACTTTTTCTTAGACACAGTGGGAACAGTAGTACAAGCGGCCAGTTAGGAGTGTACACCCAATGGTAGTCAGTCTTCCCATTTAGGGCTTATACAAACGTAAGAGAAACCATCCAACCAGTCCATCCTAAAGGAGATCGTCCTGAGTGTTCATTGGAAGGACTGATGTTGAAGCTGAAACTCCAATACTTTGGCCACCTGATGTGAAGAGCTAACTCATTGAAAAGACCCTGATGCTGGGAAAGATTGAGGGCAGGAGGAGAAGGGGACGACAGAGGATGAGATGGTTGGATGGCATCACTGACTCAGTGGACATGAGTTTGGGTGGACTCCGGGAGTTGGTGATGGACAGGGAGGCCTGGCGTGCTGTAGTCCATGGGGTCTCAAAGAGTCGGACACGACTGAGCGACTTAAATGAACTGAACTGAACTGAAGAGAAAACAAAAGGCAGAAACCATTCATGGTCTTATTTCTGACACATATAATGTATTCTTAAGTTGCAGGCAATATTCTTTAGCTGGCTCAATAGGGTTTCTCCAGGGCAATAGTCTCATATTTATCTTTGTTTCCCAGAACTTAGCATTGGTCCTGGTGTTTATTATGTGCATAGTAAATATTTCCTTATTTGATATTCATATGTATTCCCTTTGAGATCCTTTGTATTTCATTTAACTAGGGCCTCTCAAGTTTTTATATTGTTTTTGTAAAATGTAAGGATGTTTCTTGATATCTCTGTGAAATACTTTGCCTTTTATTTGCAACAGGTCTCTTACTTGTGAGAAGCTCTCTTTTCCTTAGGAGAATAAGCTGAATAATATATGTGAAAGGACAAAAATTTCTCCAGAGATAAATACAATATTTAAACTATTATCACCTTTTTCATTCAGGCACGTCCCCTTGTTGCTCTCAGAAGCGTCCCTGTTTGGACAAGTGTTGAGAGTTTCTCTAAGCTCTTCCATGGTATTGCTGCCTCAGTTGCCATTTTATTTGGCCAAGCAGCCTGCAGGGGCCTTGAGTTGACAGTAGCCCCTCATGCAAACAGGTGCCCTAAATAGCAGCCATGGGGTCACAAGCAAATGTAAGTTCCTGATATGACTTCCCCAGTAGCCCTTGTGAGAAACAATCTCTGCTCCCTCCCAGTACCTATAGGCCTATGTTCCACTTAAATAAGGCCTCCGTGGGGCTGGTCAAAACCTGCTCTTTTGGTTTGAATTGACCAGTAAGGTCCTAGCCTGGGAACCCAAAGCACTCCACCAATGGACATGTATTCCAGGTCCTGCCTCCCTCTCTGTCTCTACACTCTGCCTTGACGCCCCTCTCCCCGGCGTGGATCTTCAAGGCATGCCGTGTGCTTCCTCCAGGACCTGTGAGTGATAAACTTGTTTATTTAAATTGTTCTCGTGGTCAGTAGTTGAACCATGGCTCATCATCTGGCATCCCGTGTTCCACTGAACAAATGTTAATTTAGCAAAGTCATAACAGCAATAAATTACACAGTCACTATAAAGCCCTTGGGGTCAGAAGACTTAGGTGATAGTCCTCGACTGCCCATTTGTGACCTTACACTAGCTATTTACCAACCTCTGACCTCAGAATGAGTCCCAGTATCTTAGCTAAAGCAACTTCACCTTCCTTTACCCAAGTGCTTGTTCTCGTTCAGCCCATTTCATCTTCCTTCCCTTAGTCACTTGCTATCCTATCTCCATTTTGTTCTCTTCATAGCACTAATCAGTTCATGAATTCTAATTATTTTTTTGTGTATATACTGTCTTTCCCCTCACTCCTTGCCCCTCCTGCACACATAAATGCAAGTCCTGAAGCAAGGGCTTTGTCTTCTTCACTCCTGTAATCCTAGAATACTTAGAAGATCACCTAGAGGAGTACCTAGTATACTTGACATGCTATGCAAATATGGTGGTTAACTAACCAAAGTCAAAGGCTTTTAATGCTAAAGAGGATAGATGTTATAGGAGAAAGTTTGATATTCATTTTTTTTAAAAAAATTTGTTACACTATAGTTGACTTACATGTCGTGTTAGTTTCAGGTGTGATATTCTCTTTCATTAGATCAGTCTTATATTCCTTCGCTGTGGTCCAACTGAGTTTGTACAAATTAAATGGTTGTCATTCAGCCTGGCTGAAATGTATTAATGAAAGAGAGTTTGCCAGAAGAAAGGAATAAAAAAAGCAAAACTAGAATAAGAAGGACTCTATTTTCTCTAGGAAATGTCAGTCTTCTCATCTCACATGTGGAGATGCCACACTTTCCTCATGATATTTCCCATAATGGGAAGTTCTCATATCAAGCAGATTACTTTTTTTGAGGGATGTCCTTGAAACATACAGTAGTATCATCACATGGAGTTCAGCTTACCCTCCCATTTGAGCGATTAATTATCATTTTGGTTTCTTCTCAAAGAGATCTGCCATTGTCACGATTAACTGGTAAAGGAGGTCGATTTTGAGTTTCCTTTTGCTGGTGAGAGAAGTTAAGGGCAAAGGACAAGTGATAAGCTTTTAAATCAAATCCATTCAGAAGCATTTCCTCTTAGAAAAGCAGATTGTGTAGCTCTGGCCAATGAGATGGTTAAGTTTATGCATCAATTTGTTTGGACTAAGGAATGCCCAGATAGGTAGTTTAACGTTATTTCTGAGTGTGTCTGTGAGTGTTTTGGGGTGTGTCTGAGTGTGTCCATATCTGTGTGTGTTCCTGGAGAAGACTGACATTTGATTCATACACTAAGGAAGCCGATCATTCTCATGAAGGCCGGTGGGCCTTATCTGAGCCATTTAGGAAGTTAAGTAGAACAAAAAGTTGGAGGAAAGGCAGACTTGTTCTCTTATTGAGTTGGGACACCCATCTTCTCCTGCCTTAACCATCAGCATCACTGGCTTTCCTGGACTCCCAGCTTGCAGATGGCAGAGCGTGGGGTTTCTCAGACTCTGTAATTGTACAAGCCAAACTCTTACAATAAATCTCTTTTATATATCCGTATATATTCTATTGATTGTGTTTCTCTGGAGAATGCTGACTAATAGAACCAACATTAGACTAATGAGGAAAAGATAGAAAATATTTACTTTGATAAGTTGTAGTATAGCTGACTCCCTGTGATAAAAGTTTTTATTATAATTTTTTAAATCACAGGTTAGTTTGTACTCTTCCTCATGAAGGAGCTTATACTTATTTGATTAATTTGCTCTAAAATATTATAGAAAATGTTGGCTGTATGTGACTCAGATGTTATATGAAGGAACTGGGTGAAAGCTAAAGAAATTGTCTGGGCTTTAAAATACCACATATTTATCATTGCTATTGCTGCTATTCTCTGCAAGTCCTAAGTTCAGGCCTCATCAGATTTTAGCTAGAAAAGGAAGTTGCATTTTCATTTACACCAAAATTGGAGGGCACCAAGCTCAAGTAGGAAATTAGTACTCCTCATGATATCCCGTGGGCTTCCCAGGTGGCACTAGTGGTGAAGAACCCACTTACCAATGCAGAAGATATAAGAGATGTGGGTTCGATCACTAGGTTGAGGAGATCCCCATGCCATGGAGGAGGGCATGGCAATCCACTCCAGTATTCCTTCCTGGAGAATGTCATGGACAGAGGAGCCTGGCAGGCTACAGTCCATAGGACTGCAAAGAGTTGGATATGACTGAGTGACTTAGCATGCACGCACACGTGATATCCTGTAGTTATTTCTCAGAGTGCCCGAGGTAAAGCTTCCCTTGTACAAGGCAGTCTTTGAGCTACAGCAATATTTTGGTGGCTACTATGCCTTTTATTTCCTGATTGAGTAATTACCATTTAACTATAGACTCTGAGAAGCAACTTGAGAGGTTCATTATCTTTGTGAGAAATTCAGCGTCCAAATCTGTAGTAGACTTGGCATATGAGTGTTCCTTCCTCACAGCTAAATATCATTACTCAGTATTCATGCTATTGTGTTAACCCCTTCCATATTGACTCTGGACCTGACCATGTGACTCTAGCCAAAAAAAGATTCAGGTCATGGATTAGTAAGTGCTTGTAATAATGCTGGATATTCAATATCTTATTCTATTGGATATTCTGTTTTAGAATCCAGTTGTCAGGAAAGGAATTGTATTACCTTGAATCTACCATGCCGTGAGAGAGCCCAAGTTAGTCATGTACAGAAGCAAGAAAGTACGTTGAGAAATCTGAGAAAGAACTAGAACCAGGGTTCCAAACACATGACCTCTGTTCAACCACCCCTCACCACCTGAGTCTTCCCACTGACAGCTCCCAGCCTTGAGAGGCAGTGATAAACTACCCCCACTGTACCTGCCAGAACTCATAGAATCATGAGCAAATAAAATAACTGCATTTTTAACCTAATAAATTTTGAGAGATGATTTGCTAGGCAACAGTAGATAACAGAAATAAAACTGTTGTCTTCAGAATTCCCTAATGCTGCTGGGCCTATATAGAAATGGGTAAAATTGCTTATTGCTAAAGGGCGCCCAAGCTGAATTTCTTCCCTGCTCTGACTCTCACTGACCTTAGTTAGGCCACATGCTCATCAGTGAACCATTCACTGTGGCCGAAGTATTTTCCCAGGCCAGGGCTACACGTTCACCCCTGGAATGTCACCTGAATCACTGAGATGGGGGTATTGTTACAGTAAAGGGAAATAAACTTTAAGCAGACAGAAAAGACAGATATCTATTCCAAACAAACAAAAACTGATGCCAAGTTCTGTTCCATTGTCCAAAATTTCAATAATAGCATATCCTAAAGGAAAGTCATCATTTCCATTGTAACTTCATGACTCTTTGGCCAAAGAGGAGTAACCAGAGATAAGACATATAGGAATCTGATGCTATTCAACGGTGTTAGCTACCAAGAATTCTATATTCACTGCTCCTTTTGTATTTCCAGGTGGTTTCTGTAGCCAAAATGGGCTCCTTACATCTTCTGTCTCGCCAGAGTCCTTACTCCTAGACTCTTGGAAATTGATTCGGCCAAGATAATTTTTGTATCCCCCACAGATACCTTTAATGACAGAGTTGCACTTTCTGGGAATGAGATTTGAATGAAATTTTGCTCTGTACAAAATGTGAGAGTTCTCCAATGAGAAAGACAAAGTCCTGGGGTTTGCATTATTAATTGTTCTCTGGGTTTCACTTCCAGAGTATAAGATGACTTTCATCAAGGTGCTAATCCTTTTCATTAAGACCTAAATTGACATTTAGGGCTTGAAATAAGCAGCTGGCACTCTTCTCTTCTAAAATGTAGTACACCTGGCTGTCACACACAGATAATGCCACAGCCTGATTGGGCTAAGAAGCCAGGTTTCCTCAGGAAAAAAGTCCAAGCTTTTCTAACCTTTCTTTCCCAAGGTCAGGATTCTTGTCCACAACCTGAAATTACTAACAGAAAACTGAATATTGATAATGTAATTCTGTGTTTGGTGGGTTGGAAGAATAAGGATGTATGGTAGACATCTTTTAGCTTTGCTAGTCCAGAATCAACATTCTTTACTTCTGATAATGACACTCAGAATTTACTTTTGAAAATTACCAGTCCCTCACTCTGTGTATGTTATATAAGATGGATTTATGTCCCACTTTAGGGATGAGCACCTCACTTCAACCTAATGAATCTATTTTATTGCCCTATTTGTTGGTTCAGAGTTGGAAAGATCCAATTTTTACCAATGAGAAGACTTTTGTCACAATTGTTTCAAGAAAAAATGTACTCTTCCTACTGATCTTTGGATGGGGAAGACATGCCTTGAGTTAATGTAGGGGAACACCACTTTGGAGAAGACCTGACTGAAGGTGATGCCAACATAAAACAGAACAGAATTAAGACACAGAAAAAGAATGGAGACATAGTCCTGATGATACTGAGTCTCCAGATCCAGCTATGCTTGAAGCCAAATTTTGCTTACAAAGGCCAATAATCTCTTATTTTGACTTCCAATTTGAAGCTAAAAGATGCAACTCAGTGAATTTCAAGTGGTGTTTCTTAACTTCCTTCTTCCCTGGACTGGCCATTGTAACCCACAGACTGGGGAATTAGAGATAGGGATGGCTAAATAGGGAGGCCACAGGAGATTTTGATTTATATTTTGGTATCTAACATGCCAATAAACACCATAGTTTATCACAAGAAACTCTAAATTGGCCTCTGCACCTCTGGTACATGCTTCTCTAGTCAGTTCTTCATACTATAGTCACAGTGAACCTTTCTACATGCAAATCTAATTATATCACTAGTTTGTAGGACAAGTCCAAATAGCTTAGCATGTTCACAAGGCCCTTTTGTTTTAACTCTTGTTTATCCCATCAGCTGCTGCAATTCCAGGTTCTTCCTCATCTGTCACCTGCCCCAACCTGCTTCTCTTCACCAGACATTTTGGTGATGTCTTTGGTTCTAAGTCTTATTCTAATTGCCACTACTTCCATTAACCCCTTCAAAATTATGTTCTAAGTCTTATTCTAAGTCTTAATGCCACTACTTCCCCTAACCCCTTTAAAATTATGTTACAAACCCCCTAGTATATGCTCTTGTATCACAACACTTAGACAATGGAAGATACAATTATATAATACAACATGTTGTCCCACTAACCACACTATACTTCCTGTTTGGCCAGGGACCATAAATGCCTCAATCATCATTGCATTTACAGAACCTAGGTGTCACTTACATACATTACTGAATAAATGACTAGACGAATATACCAATGTATATTCATTCTCACCTCCAGAAGCTGTCTTTTTTAACATTCTAGACTGACTTAAACTGTTAGCTGTTCATGCTAATGCTTCTTTTAAAGGCCAGAAAAAGGAGAGGTGAGTACAGGATCCCATATTTTGTTTTTATGAATTTCTGTAAGTAGAAGACTTCTTTTTTTCATTCCCAGGAGCTCGGGAATGGTTTGGAATGGTTATCCAGGCTCCCTCCTGTATCTTTCTGAAGAGTCTCCAAGAATGAGGAGTCATGAAGATGAACGGTGAGAAGTCTACTTCTGGTGGGTCACCTTTCTCTATGGGGGGCACTGCTCATGACCAAAAGGGCCAGTCTGTCTTGATCTCTTGGACTGGAATGTGCTCACACCCAGAGGTGTGCAGTCCTCTGGTTCTCTTTCTCTTCTGATGCCCAGGCATTAAACCCACTGGGGTGGACATGGGAACTGTCAGCTTCTGGCCTCTTGCATGTGACTAGGAAGATAAGTGAAGTGAGGCTGCCTTGAGTACAGGGGTAGTGAATTGAATAGTGCCTGTCCCTTCCCCTGAAATGCATGTCCAAGTTCTAACCTCCAGAACACGTAAATGTGACCTTATTTTGGAAAAAGGCTCTTCACAGATATTAAGTATCTTGTGATGGAATTATCCTAGATTTATAGTGAGCCTCAAATCCAATGACAGAGTCCTTACAAGACACAAGCAGAGGGAGATTTGAGATGAAACACAGGAACACGGGAGAGAAGGCATGTAAAGATGTAGACAGAGACTGGTTATGCTTCCACAAGCCATGAAGCCACCAGAATAGCAATTTGAGATGAATCCTAAGCACAGCAGGCTGCCCTAGTGTGTTTTACTAGGTATTATCAATTAATGGTATTAATTGATACAATTACCATATGTAGAGGGGAAGGAAATGGCAACCCACTCCAGTATTCTTGCCCAAAAAACCCCATGGACAGAGGAGCCTGGCAGGCTACAGTCCATGGGGTTGCAAAGAGTCAGACACGACTGAGCAACTTCACTTTACTTTATTTTATACTTTGCCATAGGTAGAAAGCTTCCCTCACTACACATTGTAGTAGTTATTATATATGATTTATGTATTTATATTTCAAATATAAAAATTTATCTTTGTATTACATATATATATATTTCAAATTATTATTGAGACTGTTTGAGTTGCTATGTTTCAACAAATCATATGAGTGCCTAACATTGCAGCAGGCGCTAGTCCAAGAGGTGGGGCTACCATGGTGATCAAGGTAATCAAGGTCCCTGCCTCATACAGTTTCTATTCTAGTGGGAGAGACAAGAAATAAGCTAAAACAAAACCGAAACAAGGTGGCAAATACCTAGGGTTGGGATATGCCCACTAAAATAATCAGAAAAGATCTCTCTCATGAGGTCGCACTTGGGTTGAGAATCAAATAGTAGGAATGAGCCAGCCAGGTTGAGGATGTTGGGAGAGGGGATGAAAACATCTAAAGCAGAAGGAAGGATTTTCCTGGTGGCCCGGTGGGTAAAACTCTTGGCTTCCTCTGCAGGGCCACAGGTTCAATCCCTGGTCAGAGAAGTTCTATATGTAGTGAGTTGTGGACAAAATAAATAAAGGAGGAAGATTCAGGGTAATGGTCTTGAGGCAGTAATGAATGTGGCCTGTAAAGTGTTTGGATTATTCTAGGCACAAAACTATCCACTGGGGATTTTAAGCCAGTGAATGACATAATCTGATTTATGCATTTTAAAAGATCATGTAGATAAATGCCTGAAGTCATCCTGAGTTCAAGGATTTGGTTCATTCTTTTCATATAAAAAGTTTTTCCTGTGTAATTTTTGCCATTAACATTGTGGAATAAATGACCCCTCCTTTGCAGCATTATTTTGAACAGTTGACTGTATTGGTATAAATTCCTCTGCAAGTAAAATAAAATCTTAAGACCCACTGTCACTTCCCTTTATAGACAAGCAATCAGTGTGGTGAATTGTCCTTGAAGACAATCAAGCTAAAATGTTCCCTTCTGTTCCCTCCAAGATTCCGTGAACCCAGGCAGGCTGGATGCACACTGATGAGGTGGAGATGGAGTCCTGTGGAAAGAGAAGCCAGCTGGGATTTGAGTGGTGGGGGAAGTGCCAGCTTGCTCTTGGCCTCTCCAGTAGAAAAAGCCAAATCACTAAGGGGCCAGGCGATCGTGCTCCATGCATGGTTTGCTACTAATTGTACAGCAGAGGAGGCCTGGAGCACCTGGTGCCTGTTTGCAGTGCAAGCTAGACAATGCAAGAGAATAAACATTTCTCATAACCTTGGTGATCACCCGTTTGGGATGAGCATGGGGTCTTTAACCTCTGGGGACTCCCCAGCCAGATGTTCTCATTTTGAACTCTCTTTTTATGATTACATCAGGACTTACCCTGCACAAAACAACCTTCCAAACCAGGGGAGTGCATCTTACCTGCAGACAAGAGCCCTATTTTCTTCATTTCTCCTCCTCAGCTTCCCCTGGATTTTACTCACTTTAGAGAGACCCAAATACACAGATATGAGTCCTGCTGAGTTAAATTGCACTGAAAAGTGAGTCAGGAAATGATATGGAAGTTTCTACAGAGCAACATGTGACAGTAAGTATTAATAATCCGATTCTTTTCAAGGTATTAACCGTACGGCTATAATATCCAGTTGCATTGCATTCTAATAGCTGAATAAGTTTATTTTCTGTTAATCTAACTTTTGACCTCTAACTTCTGGCATAGGTTTATTTGGGGAAGATATTGTTTCATCTTTGCTAGTCATAGATGATGATAATCACCAAAAATATAGGTTAAGTGGGATTCTAATTCATAAGTGATTCTTCTGATGTAGAAAGACCAGCAGTGTCCATATTAAACCTTACATCTGATTTTGAGCAGAATTTCTCATCTCTGCATTTCACACATCTTCTTGGACCTATGAGAAGGAGTCTCAATATTCTCCTCTTATTTTCTTCTACTATTTTCAGATTTTTTCCTTTTTAGCTGAAATTATGTTGACTACTTACTTGCTGGTAGTTGATGTCAATGAGATTCTTTTTGATGCCAAGAATTTATCCCCTTGACTTTCCCATGGAATTCTTTCTCTTAAATGGAAATAGTCTGGGTTGGTTTGCAATTCCTCACACCTGCACTTGCCTGCTATGGTCTTTTCCCGCTGAAAATCCTTCTTCTATCCATGTCTGGCATTTGACCTGAGCTTAGCCAAACAAAAGCATTCCCTCTGTTCCCTCCAAACTTCTATGAGCCCAGATAGGCTGGATACACATCTACGCTTTAGTTATTAACACAGGAAGATGATAGTGTTTGGAGACCACATTCATTTCAGCACATAAACAGGGATGGAAGTTACACAGGAAGGAGAGCCAATATTGCTGGTGGCAACAGAAGGGACATTCAGACCAACTTTTCCTGCTTTGCCCATGAGATAGTTGTATTTCCTCCTCTGGTTTCAAATACCGATAGTGCCCTTATTTCCTACTGTTTCTAAGCTGATCTCCCAGCATCAAGTTCGTTCGGTGGTGAATGCCTGCTGCCATTTACCTGAAAAGTCCTTCAAATAAATCCACTCTTATTCAAAATAGCCAGAATGAGGATCAAGTTTTGCTTGCAGGTTAGAACTCCCACTGACCCTTTTTGATCACCTTCAGGAGGTGATTCAAAAGTAAAGTCTCCCTGATAAAATACATGAATTTTCCATAAATGAGCCTGTCAATTCATTGAGTATTTACTAAATGTCTGCTATTTTCTAGGCCCAGGGGCATGAAGATGAAAAGTAAAATATAAGATAGTCTATACTTTCTTGACACTTAGAGTTGGAAGAAAATCATTAAAAATCTGTGAATAAATATTAAATTATGACTATTATAAATAGTAAGAAGAAAAAAAGCATGATGCCATGGGAAATTACATCGGAAGGAATGAACGTACTAAGGGAGATCAGAGAAGACTTCTACCTTGTGATGAAAGCTGTGTAAGTGTTAACTAAAAGAAAGGTGAAGAAAAAGGGGAGCAAGATTCCTCTTCCAGAGAAAGAATCCTAGAAAGGCCATAGATAAGGACTTCCCTGCTGGCTCAGTGGTAAAGACTCCACCTGTCAATGCAAGAAACATGGGTTAATTCCTGGGCCAGGAAGATCCCCTGGAGAAGGAAATGGCAACCCGCTCCAGTATTCTTGCCTGGGAAATCCCATGGACAGAGGAGCTGGGTGGGCTATGGTCCATGGGGTCGCAAAAGACTCTGACACAATGACTAAACAACAACAAAGGCATTAAAAATGCACGAAAATGTAAATTTTAAACCTTGATGAAGAAATTATATTAAACCAGTATAATCTAGTGACAAATTGATTCAAGGGATTAGATCTGAGAGAGTGCCTGAAGAACTATGGACGGAGGTTTGTGACATTGTATAGGAGGCAGTGATCAAGATTATCCCAAAGAAAAGGAAATTCGAAAAGGCAAAATGGTTGTCTGAGGAGGCCTTACAAATAGCTGAGAAAAGAACACGTGCAAAAGGCAAAGGAGAAAAGGAAAGATATACATATTTTATGCAGAGTTCCAAAGAATAGCAAGGAGAGATAAGAAAGCCTTCCTCAGCAATCAATGCAAAGAAATAGAGGAAAACAATAGAATGGGAATGACTAGAGATCTCTTCAAGAAAATTAGAGATACCAAGGGAGCATTTCATACAAAGATGGGCCAATAAAGTACAGAAATGGTATGGACCTAACAAAAGCAGAAGATATTAAAAAGAGGTGGCAAGAATACACAGAAGAACTATACAAAAAAGATCTTCATGACCCAGATAACCATGATGATGTGATCACTCACTCACTCCAGCAGACATCCTGGAATGTGAAGTCAAGTGGGCCTTAGGAAGCATCACTATGAACAAAGCTAGTGGAGGTGATGGAATTCCAGTTGAGCTATTTCAAATCCTCAAAGATGATGCTGTGAAAGTGCTGCACTCAATATGCCAGCAAATTTGGAAAACTCAGCAGTGGCCACAGGACTGGAAAACATCAGTTTTCATTCTAATCCCAAAGAAAGGCAATGCTAAAGAATGTTCAAACTACTGCACAATTGTACTTATCTCACATGCTAGTACAGTAATGCTCAAAATTCTCCAAGCCAGGCTTCAACAGTATGTGAACCATGAACTTCCAGATGTTTAAGCTGGATTTAGAAAAGGCAGAGGAACCAAAGGTCAAATTGCCAACATCCATTGGATCATCGAAAAAGCGAGAGAGTTCCAGAAAAACATCTACTTCTGCTTTATTGACTATGACAAAGCCTTTGGCTGTGTGGATCACAAAAACCTCTGGAAAATTCTTCAAGAGATGGGAATACCAGACCACCTGACCTGCCTCTTGAGAAATCTGTAGGCAGGTTAAGAAGCAACAGTTGTAACTGGACATGGAACAATAGACTGGTTCCAAATTGAGAAAGGAGTATGTCAAGGCTGTATGTTGTCATCCTGCCTACTTAACCTATATGCCGAGTACATCATGTGAAATACTGGACTGGAATGAAGCACAAGCTGGAATCAAGATTGCCGGGAGAAATATCAATAACCTCAGGAATGCAGATAACACCACCCTTATGGCAGAAAGTGAAGAAGAACTAAAGAGCCTCTTGATGAAAGTGAAAGAGGAGAATGAAAAAGCTGGCTTAAATCTCAACATTCAGAAAACTAAGATCATGGCAGCTGGTCCCATCACTTCATGGCAAATAGATGGGAAACAATGGAAACAGTGAGAGACTATTTTTTTGGGCTCCAAAATCACTGCAGATGGTAACTGTAGCCATGAAAGTAAAAGACACTTGTCCCTTGGAGGAAAAGCTATGACCAACCTAGACAGCATATTAAAAAGCAGAGACATTACTTTGCCAACAAAGGTCCATCTAGTCAAAGCTATGGTTTTTCCAGTGGTCATGTGTGGATGTGAGAGTTGGACTATAAAGAAAGCTGAGTGCCGAAGAATTGATGCTTTTGAACTGTGGTGTTGGAGAATACTCTTGAGAGTCCCTTGGACTGCAAGGAGATCCAACCAGTCCATCCTAAAGGAAATCAGTCCTGAATATTCATTGGAAGGACTGATGCTGAAGCTGAAGCGCCAATAGTTTGGCCACCTGATGCGAAGAGCTGACTCATTAAAGAAGACCCTGATGCTGAGAAACATTGAAGGCTGGAGGAGAAGGGGACGACAGAGGATGAGATGGTTGGATGGCATCACCAATGTGAGTTTGAGTAGGCTCCAGGAGTTTGTGATGGACAGGGAAGCCTGGTGTGCAGCAGTCTATGGGGTCGAAAAGAGTCAGACACGACTGAGCGACTGAACTGAACTGAACTGAATTAGTTATTCAGATTCTAGTGGTCAAGAATAAAGTGCTAGCCAGATACACGTGTATTAGAGAATGGATGATCACTGGGGATGCTATCTACGTGGGCCATCAAGGATTAAGTACCACAGTTACTGGATTAAGGTTTTCCTCTGGCATTAAAGCCAGATGAAGCATTAGACATACTAGAAAACAGAAAGGCACTGAGAAAACTGAGCTGGTCTTGCCAGAAAATAATGGGATGTGCTATAAATAAAATAAAATTTCCCAGGGTTGATCTAACTAAAAAAACAAACAAGCAAAAATCACAAGAAAATCTCAGCAAAGAGCATCCTCAGAACTTTTTATTTTCAGCAATATTAACCATTACAAATGTCCAGAGCAACTAAATAATTTTTGCAGCTTTTGGATAGTGAAAGGTAATGATGTAATGATAAATAACAAGAAGACAGCACAACCGGAAATGAGGCATGGACCAAAATTCAGCTGGCAAAAGTTGGAGCAGTTATAATAATTTATCACATTTATATGATATCATGCAGTTTATAAAACAGTGTAATGCCGCTGTGTTATTTAGTCCTCAAATACTCATCAGATAGTGAAATAAAAAACACAATATCTCCCCCCTTTATTACATAGAAAAGTTAATTGAGGTTCAGTGAGGTTAAATGACATGTCCCTCCTCCCAGAATTAGTAACTGGCAGTACAAGACAGCAACTCGGGTCATGTGACTAACCCAGGGCTTGTTCCAAAACTCAGCCCGTGGGTCCAACCCAGTTTACCTTTCTCTAGGGTGCTTCATGCTTGAAAATTCAGCAAAAGAGATTTTATCAGACTAGCTGGTACACATGAACCAGTGTGGTCTAACCCCCCACTAGTAAGGAATTTGAAATGTTTAGCCTAAGGAAGGGAAAATTGATTCAACTTGCTAGAGAAAGAGGAAAAAGAAAAGTTACAAATGTTTCACTCAAAAAGTTGGTTACTAGCTCTCTCAACATCACTCTTCATATAGGTGTGTTATATATATGAAATCTAGAAAAATGGTACTGATGAACATAATTGCTGGGCAGGAATAAAGATGCGGATATAGAGGAGAGACTTTGAACACAGCAGGGAAAGGAAAAAGTGGGACGAATTGAGAGAGTAGTGTTGAAATATGTACATTACCATGTATAAATTAGGCAGCTAGTGGGAAGTTTCTGTCGGACACAGACCCAGGCGGCTCACCTAGGTACTCTGTGATAACCCAGAGGGGTGGGATGGGGTGGGGGATGGGAGGAGGTTCAAGAGGGAGGGAGCGTATGTACTGGATGTATAGGCTGATTTATGTGGTTGTATGGCAGAGGCCAGCATAATACTGTAAAGCAATTATCCTCCATGGAACAGGAAATGGCAACCCACTCCAGTATTCTTGCCTGGAGAATCTCATGGACAGAGGAACCAGGCAGGCAACAGTCCATGGGGTCACAAAGAGTTGGACACAATTGTGCAACTAACTTTATCCTCCAATTAAAAAGAAATTTTTAAAAAGTACTTAAATATTTTTTAAAAATTGTGTGAATTAGTTAAATTACAAGATGTGATGAAGAAAGAGATTATTATTGTGAGTTTTCTTGATGTCCACAGTCTTATCTACCACTAGGCTGTGTGATATTTGAAAGATATCATAGTAAAATATAATTTACTTTATACGAAGAAAGAACTTGACAAACGCCTTCCTTCTATACCAAACCAACAATGTACAGCAAAATTTAAAAGTCTTTAGCCTTGTCCTCCGTTGGACACATTCCGATCAGCATTGAAAGTAACCTAAAACTATGAGAAGGGAGATGAAGAGGATTATGGGTTTATTCAGGGAAGTACTTGTATCCATTTTCAAACCAGATCAAGGAAACTGTTGTCTTCTTCCTGCTCTTATTTTCTATAGGATAATGTAGGATGAGTTAGATAGAATCACTTCTAGAGGGTGGAAATGAAGCCACACTTTGGGAAAGATTCACAAACTCTGATGAATTTTTGCAGCTGTCTTTGATGGAGAGAAACCTCTAGATTTACATCAATCATTGAGTGAAATGTTTAACGGGAAAGTAAATCATGCTTTAATAAGCCACAATGTCTTGAAATTTTATGGAACCAAACATGAAGTCTAGAACTCTTGAAATTTCTAGCTCGGTTTGAGGTGCTTCCCCATTCGAAACAACCCCAGAAATCTTGACAATAAGTCAACTTATCAAATACTAATATTCGTATTGACTAGTGAAAGTTTACATAGTTACAACTAGGCTATAAGTATATCATTTGTCTGGTTAACATCTGTTTTGAATCCTTTTGAATTAAAACTAAATATCAAAACGTATATACAAATATATAAACAGCTGTATATATATATATGCAATTCCTGAAGTTTGCCCATATTCATGTCCATTGCATTGGTGATGCCATCCAGCCATCTCATCCTCTGATGCCCTCTTCTCCTTCTGCCCTCAATCTTTCCCAGCATCAGAGATTGATGTCGTGCTGCACTCCATGGGATCGCAAAGAGTTGGACATGACTGGGTGACTGAACAACAACAACATACATGTATTTCCTAACAAATTAGGAACTCCACAAATATGCATTTCCAATCACGTGATTCACAACAGTTCTTTCAATTAGTACATACCTGCATACTCAGTCGCTAAGTCATATTTAACTCTTTGCGACCCCATGAACATTACCCGCCAAACTCCTCTGTCTGTGTGATTTTCCAGGCAAGAATACTGCAGTGGAATGCCACTTCCTTCTCCAGGGGATCTTCCCAACCCAGGGATTGAACCCACATCTCCTGCATTGGCAGGCAGATTCTTTACCACTGTTCCACCTGGGAAATTCCTTCAATGAGTACACCCATGCCATTTCTCATTGTTGAGAGTTTGTAAAATGAATGAGGGAATGTCACTGTCAGTTCATTTCAGTTCGGTCCCTCAGTCGGATCTGACTGTTTGTGACCCCATGGACTCCAGCATGCCAGGCCTCCCTGTCTATCACCAACTTTTGGAGTTTACTCAAACTCATGTCCATTGAGTCGGTGATGCCATCCAACCATCTCATCCTCTGTCATCCCCTTCTCCTCCTGCCCTCAATTTTCCCAGCATCAGGGTCTTTTCAAATGAGTTGGTTCTTTGCATCAGGTGGCCAAAGTATTGGAGTTTCAGCTTCAGCATCAGTCCTTCCAATGAATATTCAAGACTAATTTCCTTTAGGATGGACTGGTTGGATCTCCTTGCTGTCCAAGGGACTCTCAAGAGTCTTCTCCAACACCACAGTTCAAAAGCATCAATTCTTTGGCATTCAGCTTTCTTTAGTCCAATTCTCACATCCATACATGACTAATGGAAAAACCATAGCTTTGACTAGAAGAACCTTTGTTGGCAAAGTAATGTCTCTGCTTTTTAATATGCTATCTAGGTTGGTCATAACTTTTCTTCCAAGGAGCAAGTGTCTTTTAATTTCATGGCTGCAGTCACCATCTGCAGTAATTTTGGAGCCCAAAAAGATAAAGTCTGTCACTGCTTCCCCATCTATTTTCCATGAAGTGATGGGACCAGCTGCCATGATCTTAGTCGTCTGAATGTTGAGTTTTAAGCCAACTTCTTCCCTCTCCTCTTTCACTTTCATCAAGAGGCTCTTTAGTTCTTCTTGACTTTCTGCCATTAGGGTGGTGTCATCTGCATATCTGAGGTTATTGGTATTTCTCCTGGCAATCTTGATTCCAGCTTGTGCTTCATCCAGTCCAACGTTTCTCATGATATAATCTGCATACAAGTTAAATAAGCAGGGTGACAATATACAGCCTTGAGGTACTCCTTTCCCGATTTAGAACCAGTCTGTTGTTCCATGTCCAATTCTAACTGTTGCTTCCTGACCTGCATACAGATTTCTCAGGAGGCAGGTCAGCTGGTCTGGTATTCCCATCTCTTTCAGAATTTTCCAGTTTGTTGTGATCCGCAAAATCAAAGGCTTTGTCATAGTCAATAAAGCAGAAGTAGATGTTTAATAAAGACCACAGTGCAGTGTTTTTTTTTATAATTCATTAATTCAGCAAATATTTATTAGGTCCCTACCTTATTTATGCCACTCCTGCTCAAGGTGCTAAAGCACAGAAAAAGAGATAAAACATCTGACATCCTAGAGTATACAACCAACACACATAAGTAAAATGTCTTGTGCGTTAAATAGAATGTGTTCTAATTTCTTTGGATCTTTTTTTTAACATTGGACTATAAGTACTTTATCATGTTGTGTTCGTTTCTGCTGTACAATGAGGTGAATCAGCTGTGTGCATACATATATCCCCTCCCTCTTAAATCTCGCCTCCATCTCACCAAGTTCTGTTAATAGTGATGTGTTCAAAAGGAAGAAAATAAAATTGTTAAAGCATTTTGCAATTTTACATAGGACCTCTAGGGAAGACTCCCTAGAGGGAGAAGAATAGAACAATTTGTTTGGATATCTGGCAGGAAGAGCGTTCTGATCAGAGGGAACAGCAAGTTCAAAGGCTCTCCATCAAGGGCATACCTGGTACGTTATAGGAACACTGAGGAGTTCAGTGTGGCTGGAGAAAAATAAACATCATGAGCTGGGCAGAGGGGGAGACATGGGTAGGAGATAAAGATAAAGTGGTACCCAGTGGAGCTGATGGAGAGACGTGATAGGGCTGCGGGTCATTGTACGGAATTTGACATTTACTCTCAGTGCGATTAGATCTTTGGTAAAATATTTATAACAAAATGCAGATATGTTTTTGTAATTTCAGAACTTGACCCCGATACAAAACAATTCAACTCTAGAGCGGTTTTCTGAATATATTTTATTGAGGACATTTAGAGTTATACAAAAATTGTCTGTTGGAATTTGTTTTTGCCTGAGCAAATTCAGTTTTTAAATGCTCCAGAAAAGGAAAATTTCCACACAAAAGATTGCTAAGGTGAATTGCTTATAAAGGAGTTGCGCTTTGACTTGTTGGTTTTATAAATTTATTTTCCACATCATTTTTTCCTAGGCTAAGTGCGTGTATAATTTTTATTCAGGTATTAAGCCGATGGCTCAGAGGGTAAAGAATTTGCCAGCAATGCAGGAGACACAGGAGACACAGGTTTGATCCCTGGGGCAGGAAGATCCCCTGGAGAAGGAAACAGCAATTCACTCCAGTATTCTTGCCTGGAAAATTCCACGGACAGAGGAGTCTGGTGGGCTACAGTCCATGGGGTCGCAAAGAGTCAGACACGACTGAGCTCACGGCACTGGCAAGGTATATGCAAAGGGATTTTAAAGGTAATTTATGTAAATTTTCTCATTAGATTAATTTTCACTTATCAGAATGTTCTAGGCTTAAGTAAAGAAAATCCATCTCAAAATTCCATCTCCCTTTATTTCCCTTATTAAGTCTTGGAAAAAGCAATTGAACTCAATGATTTCAAAAGCTCTTCCAATCCTCCAACTTCTAGAGGTTAGATTAGAAATTCAAAGATGTTAAATCTTTAGCATAGAAAACCATAGAGTTGGAAGGGGACCACCTTTATAGCTGAGGAACTAAGGACTAGATCATTTAAATGAGTTGTTCAAGTTACCTACACGCTTGATCAAGACGGGCACCCAGCTGCCTCTGTGTGTAGCTCATTGTGTCTCCAATGAGAGCTCCGTTTTCCCTTGATTTCCTCACTGTGGACTTAGCAAGGATGAGCAACTAAGGAGCTTCTCTGGGGTGGCCAGTGTCTTCCTTGAGAAATGGTTCTCTCTTCTTCGCCTTGGTTTTTACATTGGCACTCACTAACCTTCCAGTTCTACTCTTTGGTGTTCACCCCAATTCTAGTCCACCCTAGATCATTTTGGTTTACATCCTAGCACATCTGAAAGGCCTTTCCTTGTTTCCTTCATTTGTCTCCGTTCTGTACATATTACTTTTGATGAAGTCTAATTTCTTTTCTATGTACATAGGAAAGGGTGCATCTGCCTCATTTTATTCCTCTCTGCAGTTTCATCTCAGTGATTTTACAAGGCCCTGGATACCCTTGTGTTCTGCTGTCCAGCTGTCCCTTTTTAGAGAGACAGAAAAGTTGGGCTTCGATCTGAGTCGAGTCTAATGGGGGTAATAGAAGATCAGGAGGTCAGAGTTTATACCAGCACTAATTTTTTTTTCTTGTCTTCAGAATTCTGGCTTCATGCAGCAGACAGAAGGTGAATCTGGTCTGCTTCCAGTTGTTGAAAGGCAGCAGATTTACTAGACAAGTGAGATCATTTTGCTATTAAAATTGGCAGGCAGGACTTTGCTATTACAAGCATTTTGAATATTAGAGCTTGTCTTTTATATATTGCCACTTGCTAACAACATGTGGGATAAATCCTAAGTGACCAGAGAGATTCTTGGAGGTAGCAAGTCCCATTTATTTAAAAACAGATAAGTATCACCTAAAATGACTGTTTAAAAGCTTTACAATTGCACATTCCCTTGGAAAACAGCATTTTTTTTGAAATTCAGAAATTCTTATTTCTTTTCCTCCTTTATTCTGTTTGAAAAAAAAAAAGTAAATTAAATATTTTAAAGTGCTTGAAAGCTTTCTTATGAGGTTAGGAGCCGAACTTCAGCTCATGTTGGACCAGAACTCCTGGTCACCTGACCAGCTAGACCCTTTTGTGATAAGATGACCGTTGATTACATATCCTTGGTTGGAGTCAGTGGACATAGGGGACCAAAGGCTATTCTTTGAATAACTTTTTGGACAGGCGGGCCATGAATTCAGGCCAACTGGAGTGACTCTTGTGTTTATCTGAACAGTTTTGCAGCACAATAGGCCTTATCAACCCAACTTAAAAATCATGGCACATTGCAGTTAAAAAGGAGCTTATCTCACTGGAAGGTCAAGCACAAGACCACTGTACTAAGGCATCTTTCATGGAGGTACTCACTTCAGCCAGCAGTGACCCATCTCATTTCAGTGTGGTTTTCTGCACAGCTAGACATTTGCCACACCTAGTAAATTAATCTTTGCAGCGTCTCTTGTTTCTGCCCTTTCTTTGCATCCCGTTGCCACTGATCTAGATCAGACCTTCATCTCCTTTAGTCAGACAATTAAAAGAGCTTTTGAGCCATCTCCCTTACTATCTCTCCCCTGTTTCTAATCTATTTTACTAATTAATGTCAAATTGATCTTTTTCTTCCCTGTTCAATAATTTTCAATGATTCTTAACTACACAGGCTTTAATAAAAGTGTCTTGTGCAGGCATCTGCGGAGGGAGGGAAGTGTTTTGGAAATTCCATTAGCACTGGCATCAGAGACTTGGGTTCAGATCTGAGCCTGGCCTATTTCTAGCTAGGCGATTTGGGGAAAGCTATTTCATATCTCTGAAATGCAGTTTTCATGTATGATACGGAAGTGATGATAACTATTCTTTAGGAATTTGGGGCAGATTCAATGAGATGTTAGATACTAGGTAAAACGTACTCAAAAAAGAGTAGCTGTCTGTATCCTGAGCCTTCTACAGTATGACTCTAAATGTATTCCACATTACTTTTCTCTCAGAATCCTACATTCCAACAAAACCTGTTCTATGATGTGAGTGTTTGATATACCATATTGGGTTGCAGCCTTTTTAAAAGGAGAGTTGATGTCCTTATAGTATTCATAGTGCTTTGTGCATATTAGGTACTCAAAAAACATCTGTTAACCTTGGATTCTCAAATTGATTTCATTACCAGAAAGAGCCGTTTCTCCTTTGTAAGATTCTAAATTGCCTTTCTGAGTCTAACTGATCTCACCAGGTCTGGGCAGGGTGAGCCTATTGTACCTGCATCAGATCCTCCCTGACTAAGCAAGCTTCCAGGCGGACATGGAGTTCTTCATTCACTTCTGGGTCCTTTGCCCCAGACGTTTTACAACTTGCAGTGAATATGGAGATTGGGATCGCCTTGATGTTGTTTGCTGCATTCCTTTAATGGGCAGCAAAAGAGGGAAGGGTGGAAGAGGTCAGTTTGATAGTTGAGTGTAGGGAACAGTTCCTTAGGCAGGTCAGTTGGCCACCTCCACAAATGGTAGGTGAGTGCTGATGGGGAGGAAAATCAAGTGTGTGCTAGGAAGGGAATCACTGCCAAAGGTATTGTGGAGTTTTATTTGATCAAATGTTAGCTACTCATTTTAAAGAGAAAACACAACCTTGTAAAAAGTACATGCACCAAAGAGCCAGTAGAAAACATTCAAAACTCCCTGTGATAATTCCTGGCATTTACCTGCCCCCCATTCTCCTCCTCCCTCATAGCTCAGTCAGTAAAGCATCTGCCTGCAATGCAGAGGATCTGGGTTTGATTCCGGGGTTGGGAAGATTCCATGGAGAAGGAAATGGCAACCCACTCCAGTATTCTTGCCTGGGAAATCCCATGGACAGAGGAGCCTGGTGGGCTAGTCCACGGGGTCACAGGAGTCAGACACGACTTAGTGACTAAACCACCAAACCACCTGCCCCCTTGACCTTAATATACCAGTTTCACATACATCATCACATTTCATCCTCTGTAAAACGCCGATGAAGTAGCAGGGTAGGCCCTGTATGCAGTGTCCATCACTGCTACACCCCTCATCCACTTCCCACTCTCTGCCTTTTTTGTTGGTTATTAGAAGTTTGGAGGAGTGTAGGGACTTCTCCCAAGATCTGACAGCAAGTGGTAGAGGAGCATCAGACCCAGCAGCTTTAGTCCCATGGAACTTTCCAGTGCAGCGGAGGAGAGAGGGAACTGATTCTGACCCTTGTGTCACTCTGACCCCACTGAAATAGACTTAGTACCTTCTGCAGACAGAAATTTACCATCTTTCATTTTGCTTGTGCAAACAGTAAGCTTTAGAGTGATAAAAATAGAAGTTGACAATTATTTAGTACACATGTGTATGTAAATATATACATTATATAATATTATATATGTGTGTGTGTGTGCACGCTTTTCTCATTTATTCTTCCTTATTGCCCAGTAAGGTAGGTGTTGTTTGAAAACTAAGGCTCAGAGAGGTAAAATAAATTGACTAAGGTCACACAGTTAGTACAGAGCTAAACGTTAGAGCTTCAGACTGAATTCAAGTTCGCATCTATTTGATGCTTTTATCACTGCATTACCCTGTCTTCACCTTCCTGTAGTGGGTCCCCTTCTCACCCAGACTAATTTTATGACAACCAGTCACAATGTTCACCCATTCAATATGACTTGTTTTGTTCTATGCAAAATATGATGAGAGAATCCCTCTCACAGATTCGGGGATTATTCTGGGAACCAATTTATGCAAACATACTCTAAAATTCCGTATAAAAAGAGGGAGTTTTTGACCTGTTGAGCTTCTGCGGTTGGCATTGTGGTATCTCATGGAGTGTGAAATTGAGAGAACATATGTGAGAATTCATTTCCACATTCAAAGAAATCCAAGATCATTTTGGCAGGTTGTTTGCTCAAGCCTCCCCTCCATCTCCAGGAACATAAAATAAAGTGTCCTTTGAAAAAATAAGTGTCCTTTGAAACTATGGGTGTGTTCCATTTCTCAGTACTCCAAATTGCCTATGGGAGCCTGATTTATGTCTTCACACTCAGGAGTCATGTACTTTCAGCCAGATGACCTTCCTTGACACCACTTTTAAGAGGAGTAGGAAAAAAAATCAGAGAAAAGATGATGGGCCATAGGTTCTGCTCTGCTCTGGACATCTCAGATCTATTCTTGTTTCTGAAGCTCATATCACACTTTCCATGCATTTAACACTTTCAGACGCTGCTTACAATATACCCAGCACTGTTCTTTGACATTTCCAAATATTAGCTCATTTATTCCTCACCTCCACTTTGTGGTGGTAATACAATCCTTGTTTTAAAAATAAAGAAACTGAGGCAGAGAGGTTAATGTTTGGCTAATAAGTGGCAGAACCAGGATTCCAATTCATATATCAGGATTCCAGTTCATATAGCTATTAAAAACTTACTGAGTTGATGTGAAAAGGAGAACATTCTCAGGGACTCATTGCTTCTTGTATCAACTCTAAGTATGCATGTCTTTGTTTCTGGTTCTTGCATTTTCAGATCCATTTTATCTTATTTCTCACTCACTCTCTGATTTCCTGCCATGGTTCTTCCCTTCTAATGACTCTAGTCTTCTTGTTTTCTGATGACTATTCCATACCTAGTCCCACATCCTTGCTTTTTATTAGATTTTTTCCCTGTAGCTTGGAATGCTCAAATTCCCCTTTTTCTAGTTAAAAATTTATTCAACTTAAATTCCATTTCAAGTTTCATCCATGAAAATTTTACTCATAACTCCAGACCAGGCTGATTTCAGTCTGTTTTGAATTTCTTTAGCACTTGGCTTCCCAAGTGGCTCAGTGGTAAAAGAATCTGCCTGCCAATACAGAAGACACAGAGTATGCAGTTTCGATCCCTGGGTCGGGAAGATCCCTTGGAGGAGGACATGGCAACTTACTCCAGTGTTCTTGCCTGGAAAATCCCATGGACAGAGGAACCTGGTGGGCTACACCCCATGTGGTCGCAAAGAGTCGGACAGGACTGAGCATGCATACAATGTGTCTCTGCACCTATGCAATGGAGAATACATTATTTATGTTTATAGGCTAATCTTGCCTCTTCACCTACGTTGCAATCCTCTTGACTTACAAGATGACATACATTTTTTTCAAAAAAATTTCTTACCTTTCCTAACAAGGTGCTGTGGATTTTCCAAACATTCAGCAGATAATTAATTGAAATTTCTAACTATCTGGATATTCCTGGTGGACACATGTGCTCACTTCATTCCCTAAACTCATCTTCTCAGTTTGGTTGGTTTGACAGCAAAGGGATTTCATATCCGTGGCCACCACAGTGGATTGCTCAGGATTGCCTGGAGGGCTATAGAAAGCATACTTTCAAAGAGTTACTGGAAGGCAGTGGGAAGAAAATTCAAATGGAAGGGGATATATGCATACATACAGCTGATTTACTTCCTTGTGCAGCAGAAACTAACACAACATTATAAATTAATTATAATCTATTTTAAAAAACAAAACAAAACAGAGTTATAGCTTGCCCATCACTAACCAGTCACAGCATCCTTTCTTGCTGTTGCGGGTGTGGTATGGGAATGTGAGGGTAATCAATCCTGCATTTACTGACCCTAGTTTGGTAACAGGGCAAGAGAATAATATGTTTATGAGGAAAGTGGATTGAATTTCAGCCTAAGGATATTTTAATATAATTGTTGACCTGTCTGATAAGTAGTACAAAGATTGGAGCAACTCGGGGTGTTGATGATCAATTTTTGAGATGCTTTTATTTTTTTGAGATGATACCAGGAAAAAGTGTTCTGCTTTTCATTTGCCTGTTTGATTTTATTTTATATGCGTGTCATAAAATCTTTTTTTCATACAATGTCCGTAAGGAATTGCTTCTTATGGCTTATATATATATATATATATATGGATGAGATGGCTGGATGACATCACCGACTCGATGCACATGGGTTTGGGTGGACTCCGGGAGTTGGTGATGGACAGGGAGGCCTGGCGTGCTGCGGTTCATGGGGTCGTAAAGAATCAGACATGACTGAGCTACTGAACTGAACTGAACTGATATACCCAGCAGTTTTGTTTTTAGGAATTTGCCCTTACATCATGTCAGAGACACACTCAACATACATACATTATACAAACAAAAATTGCAAACATGCAGTTACCTTTTATGTTGCCCTAAGTTTGAGGCTTATAACAAAGAAACGCAGTTGCCAGAGAAAACAAAACACGTGAAGACAATTCCCATCCCAATTGTGTGTGGAGGCGAATGCTGCCCAAAATTATGTGTTACTAAAATGTATTCCTTGAAAGGTCATTTGTCCACAATTCAGAGCAGAACTGGACTATCATGCAATCAGGGGAATATTTCACTTGAAGACATTGTGGAATGGTTAATAAGTGGAAAAGTATTTTATTATAAAAATATGGTACTTTTTATCAGCCCCAATTTTTTCTTCTTGACATTTCTTTCTTGTGTGTTTGCCTTTGCTGACTTGAGGTTAAAACTCAATAAAAAAAACAAAATATGGACATTTAGGAGATTGGCTTGTGGATGTCTAATAAGCATTCCTCTCTTTATTCTGGCTTTCTAGTTTTTAGTCTAAGGTCACACTCACACACAGACATGCAAATTATCCAGTCAGAGAAGAAGGAAATAATAATCTGCCTAATTATTTCTTGAGTGTTGAGTAACTCCTTGTTCATGGAGGGTAAAAAGTCTTTACTCACATCTCCAATGTAGCTTTCTCCTCAAATCATAGGAGGAAAATCACTGTGCCCTGACTTGCACTCTGTATTGGAAATCTGGTTTAACATATGGAGATAAGTTTCTAAGATGCAACTAGGGAGACTATAGAAGGTTGCAAGATGAGTCACATGCAACCTGGATTTCTGTAAACCATATAGCAGGATGTTTCTATTTGGGCTTCAGATAAGGGCATATTCTGTCTACCTTGCTCACTGCTTAAGTCCTAGAGTCTAGAACAGTGCCTTGACATGGTAAGTGCCACAAAATTGTTGTTCTTCAGTCACTCAGTCATGTCCATCTCTTTGTAAACCCACGGACTGCAGCACGCCAGGCCTCCCTGTCCTTCACCTTCTCCCGGAGCTTGCTCAAACTCATGTCCATCGTGTCAGTGATGCCATCCAACCATCTTGTCCTCTGCCATCCCCTTCTCCTCCTGCCTTCAATCTTTCCCAACCTCAGGGTTCTTTCCAGTGAGTCAGCTCTTGGCATCAGGTGGCCAAAGTATTGGAACTTCAGTTTCAGCATCAGTCCTTCTAATGAATATTCAGGATTGATTTCCTTTAGGATTGACTTGTTTCATCTCCTTGCAGTCCAAAGGACTCTCAAGAGTCTTCTCCAACACCACGGTTCAAAAGCATCAATTCTTCAGCACTCAGCCTTCTCTAAGGTCCAACTCTCATATCTGTACATGACTGCTGGAAAAACTATAGCTTTTATTATATGGACTTTTGTTAGGAAAGTAATGTCTCTGCTTTTTAATACGCTGTCTAGTTTTGTCATAGCTTTTCTTACAAGGAGCAAGTGTCTTTTAATTTCATGGCTGCCGTCACCATCTGTAGTGATTTTGGAGCCCCCCCAAAATAAAATCTGTCACCATTTCCATTGTTTCCCCATTTATTGCCATGAAGTGATGGGATGAATGTTATGATCTTAGTTTTTTGAATGTTGAGTTTTAAGCCAGCTTTTTCACTCTCCTCTTTAACCTTCACCAAGAGGCTCTTTAGTTCCTCTTTGCTTTCTGTCATAAGGGTGGTATCATCTACATATCTGAGGTTATTGATATTTCTCCTGGAAATCTTGATTCCAGCTTGTGCTTCATCCAGTCTGGCATTTTGCATGATGTATTCTGCATGTAAGTTAAATAAGCAGGGTGACAATATGCAGCCTTGACATACTCCTTTCCCAATTTTGAACCAGTTCGTTATTCCATGTCCAGTTATAATTTTTGCTTCTTGGCCTGCATACAGATTTCTCAGGAGGCAGACTATCTACGGAATAAATAAATAAATATATGTACCCATTAAGAAAAACTCAGTCAATGTAGATCTTGTTTGAGCACCAAAATTATGACCTTGGTTAGTCAGTTCAGTTCAGTTCAGTCGCTCAGTCATGTCCAACTCTTTGCAACCCCATGAATCACAGCACGCCAGGCCTCCCTATCCATCACCAACTCCTAGAGTTTACCCAAACTCATGTCCATCAAGTTGGTGATACCACCCAACCATCTCATCCTCTGTCATCCCCTTCTCCTCCTGCCCCCAATCCTTCCCAGCATTAGGGTCTTTTCTAATGAGTCAACTCTTCGCATGAGGTGCCCAAAGTATTGGAGTTTCAGCTTCAACATCAGTCCTTTCAATGAACACCCAGGACTGATCTCCTTTAGGATGGATTGATTGGATCTCCTTGCAGTCCAAGAGACTCTCAAGAGTCTTCTCCAACACCACAGTTCAAAAGCATCAATTCTGCGGTGCTCAGCCTTCTTCACCATCCAACTCTCACATCCATACATGACCACTGGAAAAACCATAGCCTTGACTAGACGGACCTTTGTTGGCAAAGTAATGTCTCTGCTTTTAAATATGCTATCTAGGTTTGTCATAACCTTCCTTCCAAGGAGTAAGCGTCTTTTAATTTCATGACTGCAATCACCATCAGCATTGATTTTGGAGCCCAAAAAAGTAAAGTCTGACACTATTTCCACTGTTTCCCCATCTATTTCCCATGAAGTGATGGGACCAGATGCCATGATCTTAGTTTTCTGAACGTTGAGCTTTAGGCCAACTTTTTCACTCTCCTCTTTCACTTTCATCAAGAGGCTCTTTAGTTCTTCTTCACTTTCTGCCGTAAGAGTGGTGTCATCTGCATATCTGAGGTTATTGATATTTCTCCCGGCAATCTTGATTCCAGCTTGTGTTTCTTCCAGCCCAGCGTTTCTCATGATGTACTCTGCATATAAGTTAAATAAGCAGGGTGACAATATACAGCCTTGACGTACTCCTTTTCCTATTTGGAACCAGTCTGTTGTTCCATGTCCAGTTCTAACTGTTGCTTTCTGACCTGCATACAGGTTTCTCAAGAGGCAGGTCAGGTAGTCTGGTATTCCCATCTCTTTCAGAATTTTCCACAGTTTATTGTGATCTGCAGAGTCAAAGGCTTTGGCATAGTCAATAAAGAGAAATAGAGATTTTTCTGGAACTCTCTTGGTTTTTCGATGATCCATCAGATGTTGGCAATTTGATCTCTGCTTCCTCTGCCTTTTCTAAAACCAGCTTGAACATCTGGAAGTTCACGATTGACGTACTGTTGAAGCCTGGTTTGGAGAATTTTGAGCGTTTCTTGCTAGTGTGTGAGATGAGAGCAATCTCATGGTACTCTGAGCATTCTTTGGCATTGCCTTTCTTTGGGATTAGAATGAAAACTGACCTTTTCCAGGCCTGTGGCCACTGCTGAGTTTTTCAGATTTGCTGTCATATTGAGTGCAGCACTTTCACAGCATCATCTTTCAGGATTTGAAATATCTCAACTGGAATTCCATCACCTCCACTAGCTTTGTTCGTAGTGATGCTTCCTAAGGCCTACTTGAGTTCACATTCCAGGATGTGTGGCTCTAGGTCAGTCAAGTTCACCCTAAATTCGAGAGTTTCTGTTTTCACAATCCTTAAATATTAGGACTTTGGAAATAAGATTATTATTTTTTTGAAATAAGACTCTTGATTTAGATGAGTTAAGGAAATCTTATACAGGATTTTAAAAAACATGGCATTTGATATAAACTCATGTAACTGATTCTAAGTAGAATAATAGAGGTGTTGTTTACATTTAATTGTACATCTTTCGTAAGAACTATTGAACTTGTTAGGAACATATTTCAAATATCAACCTGGCTACCTTTGTTCCATGCTGACTCTTTATCTGTTTTTAGTCTCCTTTTGTTGGGCTCACATCTCTAGATATTGGTTTATAAGTAACTAGCTAACACTAATTTATGTTTCATTCCATATACACAAGTTTCTGTCTAATATTGATTACTACTCTTTTGCCATACCTTGGTTTCTGTTTCTTTGTGTACACACATGCTGGGCATTGCACTGATTCACTAAAAAGGTACCACTTCTCTTTTTCTAGTAGGAAAAGTCTGTATATTTCCAGCTCACTTTTCAGGACATCGGGCTCCATCCGTGTTTTTCTAGTTCCTGATACTTGGGCTAACCTAAGCTCTCTTTAGGATGCTTCTCAACACTGCCCTTTCTCTTTGGCTTTCTTCTCTTCAGTACAGGATGGAGCAGCCCAGTCCTCTGAAACGGTCGTTCTCAGTGTATTGCTCTTATTCATGAGCTATTAGCAACTGTGACTGCTAATGGATAAACTACCAAGAATTGTAAATAATTTGCTTTTTAAAATAAAAAAGAGAGAAATCTAAAACAGGATGTAGAATTAGGTACAAAGAAGAGAAGTGCATTTCTTGTCAGAGAAGAAGAAACAGAATTTGCAATTCACCAATACAATACTGATTAGGGAAGAAAGATTGCAGTTTTAGAATTAGACAAGTTAAGCTGGAAACAATGGTGCATGTGATATTTTAGAGGTTTAGGAAGAAGAAAACGCACATAGTCTTTCAGTGTTTTTTTTTCTCCTCCCTTAACAGTTGCTGGCCTTTAGTGCTTAAAAACATCATATCTTTCAGAAGTGATGAAGATAATATCCTTGATATTTTAATAAATATAAATAAACTCAAATTTTTTTCAAGTTTATTTTTACATATCTGATTTTATTATATATAAAGGTGATGCTTTTTCTATATAATTGACTACATACTTAAAAATCTAGAATAATTTAACAACTGTGTCACATTTTGTATATTATGAACATACTTATTAAAAGTAACCTCTGTGTAACAATGTTTATGTCCCTAAAAACTCATCTCAATTAAAATATTAAACCAGAACAGATTTAAGGATATTTATACATTCTTTGGGATATCTTGTTGAATGAGAAAGAAATAGGATTACAGCTGGAATGTGCATACTGTGAACATACTCATGGAAGTCTATTATTTTAGTGTTTGTCTTATAAAGGACAAACAAAAGGAAAGCCCGCTGAGAATCTCCATTGTCAGGTCTCTAATGTTTGGTTGCCAAGCTCCAGGACCAGGGACGTCACTGGCAGTGTTGCCTTGCTAACCCCAGGCTATACAGTTTTCATCGACTAGACTAGTGTGTCTCCACGGCCCCTCCCTGGTTCTCTTCACAGCCAGTCCATTCTCAACCTTGGCCTCAAGCAGTTCTTCCTGACCCCACTGATCTCTCCTCTTGGCTCTCTGGGAATGGCTCTGAAGTACTCTCTTGTTTTGCAAAGGATGGGGGTATTTCTCTGTAGACTGTTCCAGAAGACTGTGGGTACCATAGGCCTCTGTGATGCTCCCAGTGTGGCTTACCAGAGATTCTTCCATCTCACAGAGCTGGGATGGATCACAGACCATCTCCTCCAGAGCCCACAGAACCAATTCAATATATATTTGAAGAATTAAATTAAAGCTGAAACCACTGGCAAATTTGTAATTTAATTTAAAACTGCAGCTATCCCAGAAAGAAAAAAAAAAAGACTTTCTAGCACTTTCAAGTCCCATCATTCTTTTCTTATGCGACCAATTGTGGCTAGAGAGACCTCCTAAAGAGTGCCTCAGGGACTGCTTCGGAGGGGTTACAACCCCTGGCCAACAGTGCCAAGTCACTTAAGCTTTCTTACCAGGTGTTCATACAGAGCCTGGTCTCCAACAGTATGTCAGCGACTAGTGCTCTCGGATTAAATTTTTAACTTGGCAATTAAGCAAAATAAAACCCTTGAATTACGGAAATCAAGTGCAGAGTGAAACGTGTGACTTCCTAATGAAATGAGCCAGCCTCTACACCTCTCCCTTCTCTGAGAGGCAGCGTTTGTCCCTTGATGGCGCTTCTATTATGTATTCTATATGTATTTTCTAAAATCAGTTAGATGCAGGCTAGCATCTCATGCTTCTTTGTAAGTGTCCCCAAGTCAATTCCCATGTGTGGGTTTTGTGTTTAGAAGAAAATCCTTCATGAGCTTGGGCTTTCAGTGTCCTTCTCTTTTATTTCTCGCAGCTCTTAGCCGATTGCATACTGAGTAAGTAGATGGTCAGAAACTGCTTGTTAACCAGATTTCTTGCAGGCCCCAGCTGCACTTGGGGTGGGTACTTGGTAAGTATTATTGACTGCCTCCCTGACTTTTGAGGCTAATTATTCTTTTACATCTCATGGTAGAGCTCTACCACATCCTGTGAAGCTATCACCTTGATGTAAGAATGTACATCTTCAGGCATTCCAGCACATATCAAAGAAAGAACTGAAACATGGAAGTCTTGCAAATATGAATTTATTATACTGTTTGCTTTATGTTTGAAGGTAGGAGCCACAGATCACCTGATGTGCAACAGTAATACCATTAATAATAATAATATTGTGTCAGTCACACCATAGGGTTTCCATAAATATCTGATGTTTCACTGGGTTTAAAATTCACTGTGCCTTCTGTCATATTTATGTATGTGTGAGTGTTTGTAAATACCCAGTAAAGCATCTCTTTGCTGTTGCTGGCTTCTTAAGAGGCAAGACTAAGAACAGACTTAATTCAAATGTGAGGTTAAGGTCTCAACTGAAACGTTTTACATTGTTTTCATATACTGGTGATCAGGCTAGATTTGTGACATTTTAAGTAGTATTTTCCTTATTTTCTATTTCTCTACCACTTTTATAATAAACATAATTATGCAATTTATGACACTACCTAAAACTGAATTATGTGTCTTCTTGAATTTAATGGATCAATGATGTCATTATCAGGTTGCATAGCCTGTGTCTGTTTAGCAGGGACCCAACAGGCTTCAATTTAGTCAATACATGCAATTAAAAATCTGTATTAAAATGCGTTTTAAAACACGTAAATATTCTCTGTATAGAGCTCAATGTTTTTCAAACAGTGCTGCATTTGATGTGTGTGCTGTGGTACAGTAGTTGGATTGCTTTTTGAGAACGCTCTCTCCCAACCTCATAGACTGTGGAATCTCTGAGACTTGGGGACACTCTGCTGACTTGGCTGGGAGAACGTTCTTGCCTATTCAGTTTTTGCCACTGCCTTTGGCACCTAGAAGCCTGCTTCCTCTTCCCCTCCTGGGTTTCTGTATAATAAGTGCGTCTGGGTTTCTGTTGCACGGAACGTCCCAAGGCGAGAGACTCTGGGGCAGTCAAACAAAGGCAGGATTTCATTCACCTGGCACGCTGACCCCTTGGATCCTGGCTGGAAACCGGGCACTGGGGCCCAAGGGCTGAAGCAGTGCCTTACATAAGCCCCAGGGCCAGCAGCTGCTGCCTGCCCGACCGGCGACAAGAAAGCACTTCTCCCCCAGTGGCACACGGATTTCTTTTTGGCCAACATGCTGTTTCGTAATTTAAAAATCCACTGTCTTCTGCAGATACGCTCCTCGATGATGTCCACACATACTGGTATCTTGGCTCAAATGAGAGAGGGAAATTTGCATGTTAATAGAGTAATCTAATTAACTTTTGGCAAAACGGCTTTAATAATCTTCTTACTTTTTTCCTCTTCCTCTATTGCCCAGCTGTGCCACGGTTAAAATAGCAACAGGGCAGGCTTCCTAGGATGGCCCTGGCTCCATATCCTGTCCCGGGCACACCTTCACAGCATTCTCAGGTGACCCCTGAGAACTAGAGTCGGGTGAGCCCAGGTGAGAGTCACTGCGGAGCCTCAATCCCTGCACCTGAGAAAAAGAAGGGGATACCCAGTGATTCTTCCCATTACTAGTTCTTTGGATTGTGTTACCATATCCTCCAGGGGGATCTTCCAGCCCACCAGCCTCCTGGGTGGTTATCTATGTCAGGTGTGTCTCTGAAGGCTTTCTGGAAGGATGCTGTCCATCTCCACTCTTGGGAACAACTTTATGTTTCATGAGCAAAGTGAGGGCTAAAGGATTCCTCCTGCCCCTGTGGAGGGCACGGGACCGCATCACTAAGTCCTCCCGGTAGCTTTCCCGTGCTGGAGTCTGGCACTATTTGCTTCCCAGGAACTGGAAGACTACTTTTTTTTCTTTTACCTAATTTAGGTTATGAGATTTTTTTACCAGGGAGAGCGATAAATCAGCCCTCTAAGAGAGCTGGTTCTTGAAAGCCATATAAGCAAAAAAAAAAAAAAAAAAAAATAGTATGAAATGTTTTTCAAATTCACAACAAAAACCTAGACTCATAAGTGGCTTGCTGCATTTTTATTTCGGCTGTTGTCTCTAGGCTGCTGCAGTGTGTATACCTAATTTTGACCCCAAGACTCCAACTTCCGAGGTGGAAAGCTTGGTCTTCTGGTTTCCCTTGCTTCTGTGGACTAAACTGTTCAGTCCGCCTAATGCTGATGCCTCCTTCATCAAGCAGGTAGTTAGTTCAGCGTTCTTCTCCCTGCCCATAGATAGCCTTGTGAACTTGACCTTTAGCTTCAACTTTAGTTTTGCTTGAACTTCCCATTTTGTGTTCCTGATTTGGGAATGGACGCTGAAGTCAAGGGTGGATGACATGGTGACTTATTTTCTAAAAAGTCGACTCTTCTTCTCTGGGGAGTTAAGATTGAAAACAGAACCAACAGATCCAAATTGGAAACCCAAAGAGGTCATGTGAGCCTGGCACGCTGGCAGAAAATTCAGCAGGACTGAGTCACTGGTGTCCATTCATAGTTCACGTGTCTTTATTGTATTAGCAGATCAGTGGGAAAAAAAGTAGCTGTGCCATGTAGAGAAAAGAGCCATCGCTTATTTTCTTTATTTTCACAAAGTTAGTTTCCAAGGAGGTGGCTCAGATTATCTCTCACCACTAGTGGGGTGTGTTGGGGGGAGGAGGAGACTGAAACCCTAAGAAGAGGCTGTCATCTCCATAGTGGACCTAGAGCACGTATAGACTTGCAGAGTAAAGTCCACTCCCGCTCTGGATAAGAAATAACGTAGACCTTTTCAGGCCACTGGGAGGAGGTGCCGTCTAAAAATAAGAAGACTTTGAAGGGGAATGTTGCAGTTGGGCCAAGAATCATGAACTCAAGGATAGACTTTTGCAGTCACCACACACTCTTTGGGGATTCTAATGTTACCCACCTTAAGAGCAGTGGTGACCTGCTGTTTGCACAGTTCCAGCCCTGCTCATATTTTTGACTGTCTTCATCGTGGCCTTTAGCAAGCCTGGCTGTTCTCTCCATATTCCTGCCTTCTGTCTCTCCTACAGCAGTGGGTGTCAGCTAACATAGAAAACATAGTTACCTCTTTGGGAATTGGGGAGTGTGGGCGAAAACTCATTTCCTCGGGCAAACAGAGAAGTATGGGAGGGGAGGGACTATGGAATTTGGTTGAGGAAAAAGAAAGAAAATAAGTTTATTCTTGTCCCTTGGGAGCTAAATTTGACAAGCTCCTGACTTAATAAGGAAACCCAAGCCTCCCAATACTCAATATTATGTATATAAAAGGGAATAATAGCGTCTCAGGAAAGAGCCACCGGAGCTTTCATGAAAACTTTGAACGGTTGTCTGTTTAGGACAACTGGACTCTTCTCGCTTTAATGATGTTTTCTATATTCGCTTGTGCCAGTGGGTTCCTCATAAAAGAAAGGGTTTAGAAAGTAGTAAGTGTTCCTCCCTTCCCCATCCATGTCAGCACATGTATTTGTGATCTAAGACCCCAGAGATAACAGACACCACTGAAGGAAGTGAACCCCTTCCTAAGAAATCCAAAAATATCCAGCAAAATATACAGAAGAGCTTGTTTAATCTGTTACTTCCTCAAATAGCTTCTTGGTAATGAGATCAGCTGTGTTCTAAGGGGAATTAGCAGGACTCAGCATCCTAGGATTTGTGAGTAAATAGGTCTGTGTCCTCAACAGAGCAAAATCCCACAGTGGGAATGGAAATGATATGGAGAGATCACGTACACCAGGGGCTGTGGACAGTTTCCCATCTTTCTTCTGCTCTTCGCCCTCCAAAATTGGGTTTAAAAAAATAAAAACAAGCAACAACTTGGCCAGAAGTCATAATAAGTATAGGACCTTTTTTTTTTGGCTATGACCCCAAGGAACTTGCTCACAAGTAAACCATTAATCCAGTTCAGCACAGGTAAACACATTGTTGCATTCTGACCATCAATTTTTCCTTGACTGCTTGGAGAATAATGCATCTCAGTGCCTGCTACACCATAATGACCGTAACTTACATAAGTACAAGGTTTCCATTTATTAAGTACTTTCTCATTCATTACCTTGTTTAGAACTTCATGGCAGCCTTTTGAAATAGACACTGAATATTTCCTTAATCACATTCTTTTAAATGAGCCTATTGAAGTGTCTGAAATTTGACTGACTTGCCAAACACCTTGCAGATGGAGTATAGCAGAGTCGGGCGAGAGTCCAGGTCTCTTGACCCCTAGCCCAGGGACTTCCTATAACTTCTTTGGGGTTCCAGCGTTTATGGAGGAGGATGTATCTGAATCCTCTAGGGAAGTGTAGAACATGGCTTCTCCCAGTCCCAAGGGACAGAAAACTCAGTTCAATTTCTCTTAAGGAAAAAGAAAGGATTCTTTGTTTGTATAAATAAGGGGTCTGGGAGGACTGGTTGGCATGGCTAGATCCAAATCCATAAATATTTTGTGAGAAACAAGTTATGTCACACTGTCACATCTCTGGGCAATCTTTCCTTCTTAGTGTGTTTAATTCTTAGGCAAGCTCTCTGTTTGTAGCATAAAGATGGACAACAGCAGCTCTCAGCCATATCATCTTCCAGTTAAGTGATATCATGATATCAGCTAAACCAAGTTACTTTTTTCCTAATAGTTTCAACCCAAATCCTGAGATTGATTTTTGTCTTTTCTTTTTTTTAATTTTTTTTGAAATTATTTTTTTAAAGATTTTTTTTTTTTTTTGGTGTGAACCACTTTTAGCCTTTATTGAATTTGTTATGATATTGGTTCTGTGTTTTATGTTTTGGTTTTTTGGCCACGAGGCATGTGGGACTTAGTTGTCTGCCCAGGGATTGAACCCACAACCCCTGCATTGAAAAGCGAAGTCTTAACTGCTGGACTGGACCTTTTCACTGGCATGGTTTGGGTCACGTGCCAAGAAATGTGGTATCTGATGGCAGGACTGGTTCATGGGTCTTCCATCCAAACAGAATTGGGGCAACTCTAATGGCATAGATCTGGAGTGAAGGAATGGTGGTTTCTCAAAGGAAGGTCAAGGTACTATTATCAGAGAAAGAGAGACTAGATGCTTAGCAAGGTAAAACACAAACAAACCCAAAGTCCTTTAGAAGGGCTGTTTCTAACTTACATAAGTGTTGGCCCACCCTGCCTACAAGACTGGAGGAACATGTAGGGGTGTGTATTTTGAATAAGCAACAGAGGCAGTTCTGATACAATCCCTTCCTCTGCTTTTCTGAAAACTAACACCCTCTATCTTGGTGTTTATCATTTACCTAGAATATTTGTTTCCTTCTACTCCCCATTCTAGGCTTATCCATCCTTTAAACTACAATTCAAGGGTGACTTCAGATAAGATGCTGTTACAGACTAAATATTCGTGTTGTGTGTTAGTCATTCATTCATGTCCAACTCTTTGCAACCTCATGGACTGTAGCCCACCAGCCTTCTCTGATTTCTCTAGGCAAGAATACTAGAGTGGGCTGCCATTTCCTTCTCCAGGGGATCTTCTTGACCCAGAGCTCGAACTCGGTTCTCTCACACTGTAGGCAAATTCTTTACCATCTAAGCCACTAGGGAAGCCGAAATTCATATGTTGAAGCCCTAATGCCCAAAGTGATATTTGGAGGTGAGGCCCTTAGAGAGAGAGGCCAGAGCTCTCTATCTCTCAAGACAATGTAAGACACAGCTAGAAGGTATGCCCATAAGCCAGGAAGAGGGCTCTCACCAGAACCCAACCATGCTAGCCCCTCGACTTTGGACTTCTTGCCTCTAGAACTGTAAAAAAGTAGCTATCTTGTTTAAGCCACCCAATCTATGGTACTGCATTATGGTAGCCCAAGCTGACTAGAACATGTACTATAGCTGGATCCTGTATTCCACACTCACCTCCTCCAGCTCCTTGCTATCCTCAGTGGATAGAAAAATCTTTCCAGAATTTTATTTTGTCCATAAATGTGGATACTGCTACAGATAAGTAAACAAGTGTTGCTCATTAAGGAGAACACATTTAAACAGTTTCAGTTCAACATTCCTGATGCTACTGAAGTCCTCCAGGACTCAATAAAAATTCTGATTTTTAGGTTTCCAGGTGTGATACTGTATTTCAGTCATGCTCCACGATCAACCTCATGAACTTGTAGAAAAACTTCAAGAACACCTACACTGACTCAATACTTCAGGTATCCAAGTGAAGCCAAAGGGGAAGAAAACAAATGAACTCAGAAATTTTCACTGTTATTTTCTTAGGTCACTGCATGAGTGCCACTGGTACAGTATCACATTCAGGATAAAATGTGTGCATTCCAGGAGGCCCCCATTCCAAAAATAAAGCAATTGTTTCAAACCTTCCTGGGGTTACTCAGTTTCTGACATGATATACTTCCACAAAAGCCACCACTGCTGAATCTATTCATCATCTAATAGAAAAAGACTTTTGGTGACATTGACTTAAGACTGATGTATTTGGGCACTCTCAGGAAAGAAAAGCAGTTCCTGAATTTTTAGTCAGTTCTAGGCCTTTACAATGAAGATAAACCACTTTTTCTTAACATGGACTCATTTCTGGGAATGTTTTAGATCCAAGGAACTTCACTCTCAAAGACAATGCAATCTACTCTTGAAGAATAAGACATTAATACAACTTTTTGTTGTTGTTCAGTTGCTAAGTCATGTCCAGCTCTGCAACACCATGGACTGCAGCAATGGCAGGCTTCCTTGTTCTCCACTATCTCCCAGGGTTTGCACAGATTCATGTCCATTGAGTCAGTGATACTATCAAACCATCTCATCTTCTGCCACCTCCTTTATCTTTTTGCCTTCAATCTTTTCCAGCATCAGGGTCTTTTCCAATAAGTCAGTTCTTTGCATTAGGTGGCCAAAGTATTGGTGTTTCAGCTTCAGCATCAGTCCTTCCAATGAACACTCAGGACTGATCTCCTTTAGGATGGACTGGTTGGATCTCCTTGCAGTCCAAGGGACTCTCAAGAGTCTTCTCCAACACCACAGTTCAAAAGTATCAATTCTTCGGCACTCAGCTTTCTTTATAGTCCAACTCTCACATCCACACATGACTACTGGAAAAACCACAACCTTGACCATACAGACCTTTGTCAGCAAAGTGATGTCTCTGCATTTTAATATGCTTTCTAGGTTTGTCATAGCTTTTCTTCCAAGGAAAAAGCATCTTTTATTTTCATTGCTGCAGTCACTATCAGCAGAGATTTTGGAGCCTAAGAAAATAAAATCTGTCACTGCTTCTATTTTTTCCCCTTCTGTATACCATAAAGTGATGGAATCAGATGCTATGATGTTTGTGTTTTGAATGTTGAGTTTTAAGTCAGTTTTTCCAGTCTCACCCTCATCAAGAGGCTCTTTAGTTCCTCTTCACTTTTTGCCATTAGAGTGGTATCATCTGCATATCCGAGGTTGTTGATATTTCTCCCAGCAGTCTTCATTCCAGCTTGTGAGTCATCCAGCTCAGCATTTCATGTGATGTACTCTGCACAGAAGTTAAATAAACAGGGTGAAAATATACAGCCTTGTCACAACATTAAAACCTGTGTTTTCCACATTTCTATATTTTAAGAAATGGGTTGCACTTACAATTTTTTGTTAATAAAATTAAGAGCAGTTATCTACCTCTCCCCCCAAAACTGTCAATTTTATAAATGATGTGCTTTACAGTTGATGGGAAATTACAATGAACAGAAGTCTGACATTAAGTATAAAGAGCCTTAATAACTTACACAGAAACCACTGAAATAGGCAGCCATCTCCCAGCTTTGGATTATCTCTTTATGGTGATATAACTGTGAGGAGCCACAGATTTGCATAATGCCTTTCCTTGGGTAAAACATGGGTTCACATTAATTTCCAAATTACTTCTTATATTAAAAGATCTATAAATGTGTGTAGATATCTATAAAGGGCAGACTGAGAAAAACTTACCTTTGCATTACAAAGGGTCAATATACAAACACACACATTCACAAAAGTACACCACTCACATTCAAGTGGGCTTCCCTCATAGCTCAGTTGGTAAAGAATCTGCCTGTGATGCAGGAGACCCTGGTTCAATTCCTGGGTCAGGATGATCCCCTGGAGAAGGGATAGGCTACCCACTCCAGTATTCTTGGGCTTCCCTTGTGGCTCAGCTGGTAAAGAATCCGCCTGCAATGTGGGAGACCTGGGTTCGATCCCTGGGTTGGGAAGATCCCCTGGTGAAGGGAGAGGCTACCCACTCCAGTATTCTGGCCTGGGGAATTCCATGGATTATGTGGGGTCCCAAAGAGTCGGATATGACTGAGCAACTTTCACTTTCACTTTCTTTCACATTCAATGGTGTATGCACTCACATACACCTTTGTTAAGAACTCAATTGATTTTGCAGAATCATTTCAGAGGAAAAAGTTAATTATACTAGACTTTTCCCCAAATGGCTCAACATCCTCAGAAGTCCAACTTAGAGTTCTAATGCCAGAATCACTGGCCTTTGCTTCTGATAGGCAACACACGGGCTGCCACTTAATACTGCTCCTGACAATAACTTCACACACACCTCAAATAAGGATGAAGAATTTATGAACAAGCTTCTTAACTGTCATCTCTGTTCCATTAACCATAATATCACTGTCAAATACATGATCACTCTGAAAGAATGGCATAGCAAACCAAAGATGACTCAAAGCAGGTTGTAGGAAGAAATGAATGCAACCACTAGTCAAATTTCTCATTGAACACATCATTCAACAGCATACAAATAATATTTATTCAATGACTATGGGTTTACCATGTTAGTGTTTGCTTATAAACACTGTAAAGGATGCAGAGAGATGATGAGGGGGATAAAATTTTGATTAAGAAAGTTTATTCAGGTTCAGAGATTGGATTGTGTAGGTACAGAATTAATCTTGGTCTGTTGCAATCCAGTGCTTATTTTAGGAATACCTGGAGCCATAGTTCTGACTCTTGGTCAACACTGAATAAAAGTTTATGCTGTAAACTGAATGTTTGAGTTCATATGTTGAAGCTTAATCCCCAACAGAATGGTAATTTGAGGTGGAGTCTTTAGGAGGTGATTGAGTTATAAGAGTGGAGCTCTCATGAATGGGATTGTGCTGTGCTCTGTCTGACTCTTTGTGACCCCATGGACTGTAGTCCTCCAGGCTCCTCTGTCCAGGCAAGAATACTGGAGTGGGTTGCCATGCCCTCCTCATGAATGGGATTACTGGTCTTATAAAAGAGACCCCTTCTGCTCTGAGATGTTATGCTGTAAAAAGGCAGATGTCTGTGAACCAGGATCCAGAAAGTGGGCATTCACCAGGGGCCAAATCTGCCAACACCGAGATCTTGGACTTCCTTGAATACAGAACTGTGAGAAATGAATGTTTGTTTTTTAAAAGCCACTCAATCTATGGCATTATATAATAGCAGCCCAAATGGACTAAGACAGGCTAACTGGAGATGAATATAGTCCTGTGCTAGCATTTGAGACAGGAATAGGGGCAACTTATTCCTAGAAAGTGTTTAGTGGGATAGCTTATATCTAGATTCTACTACATTCCTTTGATTTCTTCTACTGAGCCTGGACATGCAGCCTATTTTGGCTATGTGACAAGAAGGATATCAAAGATCCCTCTTTGGATAAGACTGTGGCTCACCTAACATTGACAACAGCCTTGTGGTGTTAGGCAGGATTGTCTTCACTTTATTGTCGCTAACCTGAGGTAACACAGCATAGCCTGAATTTGAACCCAGGTCTTTTTTTAAGATTAGCGCCTTTATGCTTTCATGATGTTTTCTGCCAAATTAACTTGCCTCAATTATCTTTTCAAATTAAGTTGAGGACTAAAAGCAAAACAAGAATATATTCCAGATGCAATTTGATCTGCATCTGTTAATCTTTCTGGAGATCAATCTCAGAATAATGATTATCCTTCAAAAGGTCGACTAATGAAAGCCTTGTTCTCCCTTGCTTGCTAATTGTCTCCTACAGCACAGGGTCTTGCCATTTAAGCATCTATCTTTTAATAAATAGAGATATATATCACAAGAGAAATAGTCATCTTCTTATAACTCTTGCCTCAAAGTAGGTAGAGAAATAAAAAATTACACTATGGAATAACAATACAACAGAGGATAATATTTTACTGTATCTTTAATACTAGTTTCACTGGCAGAGCAAAATAAACTTAAGCAAAGACTATGGTGCCAGAAGACCAATAATATGTACATGTGTACATGTTTTAGATTTTCCACTTTAGTTCAGATGAAGTCAATTTGTGTGTGTGTGTGCTCAGTCATGTCCTACTCTTTGTGACTCAATGAACTGTAGCCCAACAAGCTCCTTTGTCCATGGGATTTTCCAGGCAAGAATACTGGAATGGGTTGCCATTTCCTCCTCCAAGGGATCTTCTCGAACCAGGGATCGAACCCGCATCTCTTATGTCTTCTGCATTGGCAGGCGGATTATTTACCACTAGCACCACCTGGGAAGCCATAATATAAAACACACAGTTGTATCCAACTCTTTGCAACCCTACTGACAAAGTAAATTTAGCAATTACTTATTTGCTACTCACTGAGTGGGTAGAATATTCTAGGAAGGGCCATTCTCATATGCACTGTGAAATGGGAAAAATGTAAACATACTCCCCTTTGCCTCTATAGACCTTACTCTTCCCAATTTATGGTGTCTAACTCTGGCAGTGATTTTAAGCATGACCTTATTAGCATGGGAGATGAATGCAGTTGTCCAAGGGTTAGCACATTCTTTGGTACTACGCTTGTTGGGAATTGGGATGAAGATTGACCTTTTCCAGTCCTGTGGCCAATGCCGGGTCTTCCAGATTTGCTGACATCATAATGAATGCAAAACTTTGATGGCATCATCCTTTAGGGATCTGAATAGTTCTGATGGAATTTCATCGCATCCACTAGCTTTATCGACAGCAGTGTTTCTTAAGGCCCACTTGACTTCACACTCCAGAATGTCTGGCTCTGGGTGACTAAACACACCATGGTAGTAATCCAGTTCATTACGATATTTTTTGTACAGTTCTTCCATGTATTCTTTCCATCTCATCTTGATCCCTACAGCATCTACTAGATCTCTACCATTTTTGTCCATTATTGTGCCCATCTTTGGGTGGGATACCCCTTGGTGTTTCCAATTTCCCTGGAGGGATCTCTAGTCTTTCCCCTTTTGTTGTTTTCTTCTAATGATTAAGCACTGTTCACTGAAGAAGGCCTTCTTGTCTCTTCCAGCTGTTCTTTGGAGCTCTGCATTTAATTGGATGTATTTTTCCCTCCCTCCATTGCTTTTCATTTCTCTTCATTCTTCTGCTATTTATAAAGCCTGCTCTCAGATAACCACTTTTCTTGCTTTTCTTTTTCTTTGGGATGCTTTTGTTTGCCACCTCCTGTACAACATTACGGACCTCTGTCCGTTGTTTTTCAGGCACACTATTAACTAGATCTAGTCCCTTGAATCTATTCGTTACCTCTATTGTGAACTCATACAGGATTTGATTTCATGCTTGAAATCTTCCATGCTAGGCTTTAGCATTATGCGAACCAAGAACTTCCAGATGTCCAAGGTGGGTTTAGAAAGGAAGAGGAACCAGAGATCAAATTGCCAATATTCACTGGATTGTAGAGAAAGCAAGAGAATTTCAGAAAAACATCCATCTCTGTTTCATCAACTATGCTAAAGCTTTTGACTGTTTGGATCATGACAAAGTGTGGAGCACTCATAGAGAGACAGAAATACCAGACCAACTTACCTGTCTCCTGAGAAACCTGTATGCAGGTCAAGAAGCAACAGTTAAAACCCTGTATGCAACAAATGATTGGTTCAAGATCAAGGAAGGAGTACAACTGGGCTGTCTGCTGTCACCCTGTTTGTTTAACCGATAGGCTGAGCAAATCACGAGAAAAGTCAGGCTGGATGAGTTACCAGCTGGAATCAAGATGGGGGGAGAAACATCAACAACTTCGGATATATGGATGATACCACTCTAATGGCAGAAAGCAAAGAGGAACTAAAGAGCCTCCTGATGAGGGTGAAGAAGGAAAATGAAAGAGCCGGTTTAAGACTAAATATTAAAAAAAACTAAGATCATGGCATCTGGTCCAATTACTTCATGGCAAATAGAAGGGAGAAAAGGTGGAAGTAGCGACAGATTTCCTCTTCTGGGGCTCTGAAATCACTGTGGGTGGTGACTGCAGCCATGAAATCAGAAGATGATTGCTTCTTGGCAGGAAAGTGATGACAAACCTAGACGGTGTGTTGAAAAGCAGAGACGTTATTCTGCCGACAAAGGTCCGTATGGTCAAGGCTATGGTCTTCACAGTGGTCAGGTATGATTGTGAGAACTGGACCCTAAAGAAGGCTGAATGACAAAGAATTGATGCCTTCAAACTGTGATGCTGGAGAAGGCTCCTGAACGTCCCTTGGACAGCAAGGAGATCAAACCAGTCAATCTTAAGGGAGATCAACTCTGAATATCCACTGGAAGGTCTGATATTGAAGCTGAAGCTCCAGTATTTTGGTCATCTGATGCGACCAGATGACTCGTTGGGAAAGTCCCAGATGTGGGAAAGATTGAGGGCAGAAGGAGAAGAGGACATCAGAGGATGAGATGGCTGGATGACATAACTGAGGCAATGGACGTGAACTTGGGCAAGCCCTGGGAGATGGTGAGGGACAGGGCAGCCTGGGGTCTCAAAGAGCTGGACACGATGGGGTGACTGAAAAACAACAACAGAGTCTGACAATATCCCTCACAATATGAAAACAGGCTCCCAAGAAGGGATCGACAGGTTCATACAGACAGCTGTACCTGCATATATAACAATGTTTGCTGGAGATTTTCTGCTAGCCTCTGCACAGTTTCTCTTAACTATTCTTTACCATTTACTCTGCCCAGACCATGCCATATGTTAATTACATCGAAGAGCTCTCTAGCCTCTTGGCTTTAGGTTTGGTTTGGCCAACAGCAGTCCCTGGCAAAAGATTGGAAGAAGGGGGAAAAATGAATCCAAGATATGAAGTCACCTGCTACCCCTCTACAGGGGCCACAGGCTGCTTGCTGTCCCCTTTCAAGGAAAAGTCACAGCTCCTCTCAAGGTCCCAGTAACAACTGTTACTTCCTAGGGTCTAATGATTGCTCTCTCTCTCCTAAATCCTTTGGATCAAGGGATAGTAATTGTCTTGGGATACTTAATTATCTCTTGTATTTTAAAAAATACTCTGCCTGGGACTTCCCTAGTGGTCCAGTGGTTAAGACTTCACCTTCCAATCAAGGAGGAGCAGGTTTGATCCCCGGTTAGGGAGCTAAAATCTCACATGCCTCATGGCCAAAAAAACTGAAACATAAAAACGAAAGACTATTGCAACAAATTTAATGAAGACTTTAAAAACAGTCCACGTCAAAGAAAATCTTAAAAATTTTTTAAAATCTTAAAAAATAAAAATAAAAACTCGGCCTGCCCCCTGATAAATAGTGTCCTTACTAAACTATCATGAAATTATCCTAATTTTATTGTGCCAATTTTTTTTTTTTTCTGAGAGCCTGTGTGATGCAACCAATGGGCTTTCACATTTTAAAAGAGCAATGCATGGAGACCCAACAAATCAAATTTTATTTTTGGTATTTCAATTCTGACTAGACAGAACAAGTTCTAGGTTATATTAATAGTCTATTGCCAAAAAGTTCTTTAGTATACAATAATGAGCGATCACTTAGTTCATGAGTCTGCGGGGTTCTGCTGATCTGGAGTAAACTGATAATCTGAGCTAAGCTGGCTCTTTCATCTGCAGTCAGCTGCAGGTCTCCTACATGTCTCTGCTGATCTTGGCTGGGCTCATTCACAAGAGGCTGAATGTCTGCAGGCAGATGGATGATCTAAGCAGGACTCATTTGGGACAACTAGGCTACCTGGCTCTGATCCATCTGGCTTACTTCTTGCAGCAGATGACCCAAATGTTCTTATGGCAATGTCAAAGGTCAAGAGGGAAGAAGGCCAATTGTGTACATGCTTTTCAAGCCTCTTTTCAATTCAGGTCTGCTAACATCTCATTGGCTTAGGCAGATCTCGTGGCCAGATCTGGAGTCAGACAGAACATTACAAGGTTACCTGGCAAAAGATGAACACCTAGGAATCTATGAAGAATTGGAGCCTCTGATGCAACCAGTTAACCTCAGAGGCTTTTACAGTTATCTGGTTCTTTACAAAAGAAGTGACATTTATCGTGGACCTTGAAAGATGAGTAGACGGTAAATGAAGTGGAGGAGTGAGACACTGTGTGCCAAGCTTAGAAACACGAAAGTGCTTGGTGCGCTTAGGAGGCGGTGAGTCAACAAAGAGTTTAGTTTCAAACTTTATAGAAACGGGTCGCATATTTTGCACTTCTGTTTGGCTTCTTTCACTAAACATGATTGAAGATTCAATACTGTGAATATGTCAGTTTTCCCTAAATTGATTTATAAATTAATGCAATTTCAATAAAAATATCAGAATTCTTTTTTATAAGTTAATCAGCTAATTGTAATATTTATATGAAAATCAAATAGCCAAGATAAATGATCTTCATTTTAAGGTTTCAGAGCCCCTGGATTTAGATTTAATACAAATTAAACACTTTGAAGATTATACAATCAAATGCTTTTTTTTTTCTTGGTCCCATAAAAAAAAAAAAAAACCCTCATTTTAAATATTAGCTGTGTTTTTTTGTTTGTTTGTTTGTTTTTGTATGGATTCTGCTAAATAGGAAATTTGTAAGTGGCAAATGGCCACAGAATACTTGGTCTTAATGCTCAAGCTCATTCTCAGTCGTATCCAACTCTTTGAGACCCCATGGAATGTAGCCCGTCAGGCTTCTCTGTCCATGGGATTTCCCAAGCAAGAACACTGGAGTGGGCTGCCATTTCCTCCTCCAGGGAATTTTCCCAACCCAAGGATCAAATCCTTGTCTCCTCTGTCTCCTTCATTGCTGCTGGATTCTTTACTGCTGAACCATCGGGAAAGCCCCAACTTTATCTTAATAATATCTTATGAACATATTGCTGTTAATTCAAACCAAGTAAATTTCTAGCACGTTTTATTTTTTTATATAAGACAAATAATCTTAAAGAACACAGGTGAAAGAATTTCACTACTAGACATTTTACAATCTAGGAAATTGGTATATTCTTTCATTTATATAAATATTATTTCATTTCCTTCTATAGTGGTTTTTTGCTTTGTTTTGAGATCTTAAAATATAGGGATCCTAAATAAAAAATGCTAGATTTTTCCTTCTAATCTTCTCAATGTGGCACACACCCAATAAGGAGATTAAAAAAAAAGATGGGATTTTTTTCTGTGTTTTTCTCATGTTGTTGTTTCTATGAGAAGATTCTGATCTGAAAAGAGAAACAGTCTGGAGAGATGATAATTCACGATGGAACCTTATTCTCTATGACTTTCCCTGGAGTAAACTTTCCTATAAGATTGAGATTCGAGATTCGAGAAGATTTGCCACCTGCTTCCTGTCTGTAGGTTCTTAAAAATGCAGCAGCTCTCTTGATGAGCCCCACATATGAAGAATAGAAAACTTGCTGGCATTGATATCTCTCTGTCACACCTCTTTCTTAATTTCCCATGGTCCCCAAGTGGCTTGGGGAATATTTCATGTCTTCTGAAGCCATGAATAAAACCTAGAGAGGGAAAGCTAAAGTGCCAATCAAAAGGTAAAGTGAAGACCTGGATCATCTGCATGGAGTGAACGAGGGTGTAGCTGCATCTTTCTTAGAATGTAGATGGCAGAAAACTGCATAGCAGTCAATGGAGAAGCGTCAGATGGATCAGGTGCCATGCCAAACAAGCACTGGATGTTATCTAAGCTTGGAAACAGGATGAGGGCTTTAGTTACAGATGCTAGCACGATCACAGAGGCCAGAAACTGTGCTGTTTATTCTGTAGTAACAAGAAAGGGAGCAATGAAGCACCCAGAGTCTCAGAATCAGGGCCCAGAAGAGGGAGACGCATAGAACACTTGGAAGGGACTGAAGAGGGAGAAAAATCCCAATTATATTAAGGTTTAAACTGGAAGAGACTAGGAAGTTAATGGACAAGAATAGGGAAAAACCTAGAAATAAATGAGTTTACTCTGAAACTTCAAGAATTAATATGGCATGGAAATGGTCACTGAAGACCATTTTTGCTCACAGGAAAGAAAGAAAACTTAGAGTTTTTCACAGTTCAGGTTTGTAGGCTATCGAGACAGTAAAGAATGCGACTGTTTGAAACAAAGAAGTAAATGAAGGCAGATTTTAAACAGCTTTGACTCACAGGAAGGAGTTTGAACTCTGACGTGGCCTATAGAATAAATATTTTCAGGCAGAAGATTAAATATGATCAATTCTATTACATAAGAATACTTGACCCTTGAACAGTACATATTTGAGCTGTGTGGGTCCACTTATACACAGATTTTTTTCAATAGTAAATACTACAGTGACACACAATTTGCCTTAGCTGAATCCATGAGTGTAGAAATGTGGATGTGGAAGAACAAGGACCATGTACACGGAGAGCCAATATATAAATATATGCGGATTTTTAGCTGCGAAGATAGTCAACACTTTAACCCTGTGTTGTTCTAGGGTCAACTGTATTTCTAGTAGCAAGGTAGGATATGCTATGAAGGAGAGAAACTTTTGCAGCACATCACATAGGAGGCTTTTAAGAAATCCAAGCAAGATGTTGTTGTTGTTGTTCACTTGCTAAGTTGTGTCTGACTCTTTTTCTACCCCATGGACTGTAGCCTTCCAGGCTCCTCTATACAGGAGATTTCCTAGCAAGAAAATATTAGAGTGGGTTGCCATTTCCTTCTCCAGGGGATCTTCTCAGCCCAGGGATAGAACCCACATCTCCTGCATTGGCAGGCGGGTTCTTTACCACTGAGCCACCAGGGAAGCCCATGCCAGAGATGACAAAGACTTAAATCAGAGGCTTGACAATGAAGTTTGTGCGCTGGTGTACAGTATATGTTTCAGGAATGGAGCTTCAAACCTCACTTTGAATCTTCTAGGGGTACAAGAAGAGTTGAAGACTCTTTTTTGTGCTTCATTTTTTTTTAACTTATTGGAAAATAATCGTTTTACAATGTCGTGTTAGTTTCTGCTGCACAATGACGTGAATCAACTCTATATTTACATATATTGCCCATCTCTTGAGCCTCCCCACAGCCCCAGCCCCATCCCACCCCTCTAGGTCATCACGGAGCACCAAGCTGAGCTCCCCGTGCTATGCAACAGGCTCCCACTAGCTATCTATTTTACACGTGGTAGTGTATATACATCAGTCCCAATCTCCCAATTCGTCCCTTCCACCCCTTCCCCTCCTGTGTCTACATATCCATTCTCTATGTCTGGGTCTCTACTCCTGCTTGGATAGAAGTTCATCTGTACCGTATTTCTAGATTACACATATATGCGTTCATATATGATACTTACTTTTTTTTTTTTTCTGTTTCTGACTTACTTCCCTCTGTTTGACAGATTCTAAGTCCATCTTGTGTGGCATAGTCAGAAAATGAGAAACAAGAAGAGGGTCAGGTCTAGGGACAGAAACAATGCATTCAGTTGTGCACATGGATTTAAGATGTCTGTGTAACATTGAGGTCAGACTTGTATGAAAAATTAAGGATGTAAAGCAGGAACTCAGAAGAGTTTGAAGAGTGGAGATGAAGATACAGTGGCTGCTAATTTTCTGTGTGCCAAAAACTTTCTTCAGGACAGTTTTTTGGGAAAAGAGAACATAGGAAGTCTAGTCATCTTGGGTCTCTGTCACTGTCTGAGTAAATAGTAATTTGTAGGGCCCTGGGAAATTTCTTGCCCTCAACAAGCCAGCCAGATGTCTAAAGTCTTACTGCTAGAATTCCTTTGTTTCAAAATTGACTTATCATATGGCCCACTTTTAATGCAAATGTTTGTATAAAAGCTACATCATTGAAACCCCATGTCTTGGTAATAATTTGGGAAGAAGGAAAGTTGGAAAATACTAATACAGAGAGTGGAGATAACGATGGATAACTACAATTTTACATGCACTTCATATTTTCATAAAGTCTGTAAAGATGCTATCGTGGTAATCTCAGTGTCTGAGATTTCAGTCACTATTTCAGATTTACTATTTCCGTATTTTCATCTTGTGACATAGGTCTTTTTTCAGGGTAACCTCTGCTACATCTCTGGCCCCTGTGTTTCTGGAAAAACCCTCTTGGAGTCACATCCTTAGTTTGTAATAAACATAATTACAACCTTGGTCTGTATCCACATCTTTGGAGGCTTATTGTTGGAATTTTCCAGGAAAGCTAATGAGCATTTAGATGCAAAACCAAATGCAGTGGAGGCCTTGCTTAATTGACCTGAAGAGAATGGGGTTTTGGAGGGACAGAATAGCTATGAACTCTAGAATATTTCAGAATTTCGTTCCTGAAACACAGAAAGGTTAATCAATTTCTCTAGAGACCCAACAGACTCTTCTTAAAATCCCAGCTTATTCCATGTATCGCAGTCACGAGAACTTGAGTGTTTCTGTGCTATAGTTTCTAAATATGTAAAATGAGGATAAGAGTCTATTTATAAGGTTGTTTAAAGGATTAAAAAGCATGAAACGTCAGATTGCAATGTACTTATCACTTCACATGCAAGAGCTCAATGAATTGTGGGTATGTAATGGCTCACAGGGAATCATCCAAAATCTCTTAGCCTCATTCCTATGTGGAGTTTCCCTGAAACACACCTCCTTTCACGTGTCTTTGGATACAAGGCAGGGACTCAAAAGAAGATACATGTGAAAAATGAGAGGCAGTCATGTGAATTTGAAATGTTGAGTGGGAAACAGGTTGGAACATGCACTAAAACTGTTACTGTGTCCAGGCTGGGTAATCATGTATCTACGTATCATTCCTTTTTTAAATTTTTTTTTAGTTGTGGTAAAATTGTGGTCACATAATATAGTATGGTCATACTATTTTAACCATATTTAACTGTACAGTTCAGTGGCACTAAGTACATTTACATTATTGTGCAATTCTCACCATCATTCATCTCCCATATTTTTCTCCTTCCTAACCTGTAACTCTGTCCCCATTAAACATGAACATTCCATTCTCCCTCCCCCACCAGGCCCTAGCATCGACCAATATACTTTCTGACTGTATGAATTTGGCTATTCTGGGTACCTCATGTAAGTGAAATCCAAGCCAGAGAAAACAATAATTCCAAAAGATACAGGCACCCCAATGTTCATTGCAGCACTATTTACAATAGCCAGGACATGGAAGCAGCCTAAATATCCATCAGCAGAGGAAAGGATAGAGGATGTGGTACATTCATACAATGGAATATTACTCAGCCATAAAAAGGAATGAAACTGTGCCTTTTGCAGAGACATGGATGGACCTAGAGACCATCATACAGAGTAAGTTAAGTCAGAAATAAGAAAATAAATATCATATATGAATACATATCACATCTTCTTACTGTTCAGCCCATTGCATATCAGACAGAACTTGCTTAGGAGTAGAAAAGGATGAGTCATCACACACTGTGTTTGAAGGGGGCTGAATCCAGGCAGTGGCTGTAATTTCATATTGAAAATGACTTACTCTGCTCTCACAGTGGACTCTCTGATCTTCTTGGGTGGCATCCTTAGTAGAGGGCGTCATATGTGAAGCATATCATTGCATTCCCATCAGTGAAACAACATTCTCCGGTGGTGTTTTGGGAAGGGTGTGTAAATGCTAACCAAAACCACAAAGAAAGGATGTTGCCACTTTCCCAAGGCATGTAAGAAAAACATGAATGTTTAGATGTGTCCAGTTACACGCAAACTCAGCACAGCTACGGAAAAGATCAGTTTTCAAAGTACAACTGCATTGAGTCAATGAGGTATGACTACAAAGAAAGTAACTATGTTTTCAAGTGCAATTGCTGAAGCAGTCACATATGATGTGTGTGTGTGTCCTTTTCAAGCTTTTTGCCTACCATTTAATACTGGGAAAAAATTTCAATGAATTAGAAAAACAACTCCCACACACCAATATTGTGTTTTTAAACAGTTTAATTCCAAGTTATTCATAAATAAGCATCTAGAAAACAGAACACTTGATGACAACAAATATATACATTGACTTGTTTTATAAGGCAAGGTTTGCAGGAGGCATTAAAAGCTACCCATTTGCACTCTGATTTCTGGCCCTATCAATATCTCCTCTGAGGAATGAGTTACTGAAGCTGTCTCTTTACGGACATTTCATATTCATAAAGTGATGGCTTTCTCCTGGCAGGCTTTATTCTCACTCAGCTAAACTGGAAGTCATTTTTCTGTAGAGAGCCTCACTACTGGAACAAACTGAACAAGGACTCACATCACACATAAAAAGCTTTTGGAAGAGACCTAGGATTGGCTCTGGGGTAGACATAATTCAAATGCAAATGCATTTCATCAGTGGTTTGTCTTGCATGCCAAATTTTGGAGCAAAAGGGAAACTAACTACTGATCGTTTGCTCTTTTCTACCAGTAAGCAGGGTGCCAACAGTAGAACCAATATCTTTTCTTCAAAACAGTGTAATAAGAGACTTGAAGAAAGCATTGTAATGCTCAATTTATCATTACAGAGAGACATTACCAACTATACCCCATAAGTATTTCAATTGGTCAATTTCACATTGACCAATAAGAAAAATTAATTGGCTACATTTATATATAACAAGGATTCAGATATGCAATCAAAAGGATAAAATAACCATATTTGTCTTATATCTAAAAATAGTATTATTAAAATTTTTTGCTTTGCTTTTTTACTGAGTGTTGCTTATAGAGTTGTGGTTTAACAACCAGTTTTTTATGCACTCAACATCAGAGAAATATCTTCTTCATTATATTTTAAGGTTTGCATAATATTCCACAATGTAGAAATTCTAGAATTTACTTACCTGTTTTCCTCCAGGAAAATTAGACATTTAGGCCTTTAAAAATATCTCTTTGGGATTGTTTCTTTATGATAGATTCCCTAGAAGTGCAATTAACAGCTCAAAAGTTATGAGCATTTGTTAAGGCTTTTGATGTTGTTCACTTGCTAAGTCGTGTCAGACTCTTTGTGACCCTACGGACTGCAGCATGCCAAGCTTTCCTATCCTTCACTGTCTCCTGGAGTTTGCACAAACTTATATCGATTGAATCAGTGATACCATCCAACCATCTCATCCTCTGAAGTCCCCTTCTTCTCCTGCCCTCAATCTTTCCCAGCACCAGGGTCTTTTCCAACGAGTTGGCTTTTCACATCAGGTGGCCAAAGTACTGGAGCTTCAGCTTCAGCTTCAGCATCAGTCCTTCCAATGAATACTCAGGGTTGATTTCCTTTAGGATTGACTGGCTTGATCTCCTTGCAGTCCAAGGGACTCTCAAGAGCCTTTTCCAGCACCACAATTGGAAAGCATCAGTTCTTCAGTATGCAGCCTTTTTTATGGTCCAGCTCTCACATCAACAACCCCTGATATGCAGATGACAACACTAATGGCAGAAAGCAAAGAGAAACTAAAGAGTCTCTTGATGAGGGTGAAAGAAGAGAGTGAAAAAGCTGTCTTAAAACTCAACATTCAAAAAACTGATATCATGACATCTGGTCCCATCACTTCATGGCAAATAGATGGAGAAAAAATGGAAACAGTGTCAGATTTCATTTTCTTGGGCTCCAAAATTAGAGGTGGTGACTGCAGTCATGAAATTAAAACACACTTGCTCCTTGGAAGGAAAGCTATGTTAAACCTAGGTAGCATATTAAAAAGCAGAGACATCACTTTGCCCACAAAGGTCCATAGAGTCAAAGCTATGGTTTTTCCAGTAGTCATGTATGGATGTAATAGTCAGATCACACTTCTTGATTCTTTCTAATTCCCCTATACCAGTGGTCCTCACCTAGATGTGATCATGCCCCTTCTCCCACGGGGTGTCTGACAACTTTGGAGACATTTTGTTCTCCACAACTAGGGAAGTGCTACTGGCTTCTAGAGGGTAGCGGTGAGGGACACTGCTAAACATCCTATAGTGTCAAAGACAGCCCTCCACAACAAGGCTTTTCTGGCCTAAAATTATTAGTACATGATTCCTCTTTTCATACCCCCTGTTGAGAATTACAGTTGATCCTTGAGCAACATGGAGGTTAAGGGCGCTAACCCTCTACACAGTTAAAAATTAATGTATAACTTTACAATCAGCCCTCTGTATCTTTGATTCTGCATTGTCAGATTCAACCAACCTCAGATCATGTAAAACTGTAGTACATATTTACAGAGAAAGATACACATTTATGTGGACTAGTACTATTCAAACTCCTGTTATTTGAGGGTCAATTGTTTTTGTCTTTGTTATTTCAGTAAGAAAAGATTGATTGAGAGGAGATACTAAGAAAGATCTTCCAAGAGAAGGGTTAGGGAAAAAATCCTATTTGTTAAAAAGCATAAGGCATAATACACAACCAGAAATATCTATAGAAATTGTCAAATGTTCCCTAAGGAATGAAATAGACACTATCTGAGAAACACTGATTCACGCCAATCAAATTGCCTTGCTGTTAGTTGGCATTCAACAAATAATTGTTGATACATATATGAATTATTTCATTGTGCTTGTTTGTTAATTTACTGAGGTATTAATTCCTCTCTCCTTCCCCAAAATAGTAGCTTGCATATTTAAATGCAACTCGTGTATTTAACAGAAAACTGAGCAATAAAAGCCTCTAAATTATTGAAAAGCACAGAAATTATGATGTTCACTGAGTAGTGAAACAAGCCAGCATTCCTGGTAGCAAGCAATTAGCTCTTTTCCAGAGAAAAGAATTGAAGTTCAGAAATTTGGGCTGATTTGTCCAAGGTCATATAACAGTTTCCATGCTGGAGCTAAATAGTAGCCTCTTCTTATTGAGGACACAGAGCCATCTTCACATTTGTCACCCCACAGGGTCTTTTACCCACCAGCTCCATCTTCTGCTGTAGAAAAAAGTCCTATTGAGAACAAAGACTGTATCTTCCATCTCTGTCTTTTCCACAAAGTCAAGCCAGTGCGCTGTATTAAGTATTAGAACAAACGTGATTGAAATGAATAATGTTTCCATTTACTCAAGATCTGATTTCCTTTCTATGTCTAATCAGAATCCTTATCTTTCAGCTGCCATAAATCACAGTCATCATAAATGATGACTATCCAAGATGGAGACTATCCAAGACTCTAGATTTATGGTTCTGGGAGCCAACAAGGTGCGAGTCTCTGTCTGCACTTCAGCTGGTGTTTTGGAAGGATGCTCCATGAAGTTTTTATTTAGAAGCCTGGCAGCATCATTTGCAAAGTGGGGAGTCACAATTGGCATTCCTTGTTTTTTTTTTTAGCATTTTGTTGTTTAATCAGTTCAGTGGCTCAGTTGTGTCCAACTCTTTGTGACCCCACGGACTGCAGCACACCAGGCTTCCCTGTCCTTCACCAACTCCTGGAGCTTGCTCATACTCATGTGCATCGAGTTGGTGATGTTATCTAACCATCTCATCCTCTGTTGTCCCCTTCTCCTTCTGCCTTCAATCTTTCTTAGCATCAGGGTCTTTTTCAATGAGTCAGTTCTTCACATCAGGTGGCCAAAGTATTGGAGCTTCAGCTTCAGCATCAGTCCTTCCAATGAATATTCAAGACTGATTTCCTTTGGGATTCACTGGTTGGATCTCCTTGCAGTCCAAGGGACTCTTGAGAGTCTTCTCCAACACCACAGTTCAAAAGCATCAATTCATCAGTGCTCAACTTTCTTTGTAGTCCAACTCTCACAGCCATACATGACTACTGGAGAAGCCATAGCTTTGACTAGATGGACCTTTGTTGGCAAAGTAATGTCTCTGCTTTTTAACATGCTGTCTAGGTTGGTCATAGCTTTTCTTTCAAGGAGCAAGCATCTTTTAATTTCATGGCTGTGGTCACCATCTGCAGTGATTTTGGAGCCCCCCAAAAATAAAGTCTCTCATTGTTTCCCCATCTATTTGTGATGTGATGGGATGGGATGACATGATCTTAGTTTTCTGAATGTTAAGTTTTAAGCCAACTTTTTCACTCTCCTCTTTCACTTTATCAAGAGGCTCTTTAGTTCTTGTTAGCTTTCTGCCATAAGCGTGGTGTCATCTGGATATCTGAGGTTATTGATATTTCTCCCAGAAATCTTGATTCTAGCTTGTGCTTCATCCAACTCGGCATTTTGCATGATGTACTCTGCATAGAAGTTAAATAAACAGGGTGATAATACACCACCTTGACGTACTCCTTTCCTGATCTGGAATCAGTCTGTTGTTCCATGTCCAGTTCTAACTTTTGCTTTTTGACCTCCTTACAGATTTATTAGGAGGAAATTTGTATGCTGGAGGAAATTTGTATTTCTCAAGAGGAAATTTGTTTGTTGATTAATAGATGATCTCAAAGTAATTATGTGCCAGAGTCTGGGCAGTAATAGGGAAATCAGTTTTGTCCCAAAAGGCTTTGGTGAGGGTACTTGGCTGACTGGTTGTTTTCTTTGATACTTGAGTCAACAAATATTTATTGAGGCTCTACTCTGTGTGATACACCTGGCTAGGCACAGTAAGAGATAGAGCCATGGGTGCAAGATAAATCGCAAGCATTAAAAGGAACTAAAAACTTGTAACAGAGAGAAGCACATAAATTAACATCAGGCTTTAATTAGAACCATGAGAGGAGGTATCAGTATGGACTTGTGGGGTCAGATAGGAGAAGAATTAAGACCAGTTGAAGATCTAGAAAAGACTTAAGAGCTGGCATTTGGTTTGGGCATTGAAGAATGGATGAGTTTTTGACATGTAAAGACGAATTTAAGGTGCAGCATGAGCAAATTCACAGAGATTAGGAAGCATAGCACATATCCAATATGTAATAATAGTAATAATAATTTGATAGTTAATATGCATTAAGGTCTTACTATTTTCAAACATATTCTACTAAACTTTCTATTCTTTTATTTTAAAAATGGAACCAGAGTATGGGCAGAGGATCTGAATGGACATTTTTCCAAAGAAGACACACAAATGGCCCATAGGGACGTGAAAAGTTGTTTAACATCACTAATTTATCAGGAAAATGCAAATTCAACTGCACAAGGAAATATCATTTCACACCTGTTAGAATGGCTGTTATCAAAAAAACAAGGTAAGACAAATGTTGGAGAAGATGTGGAGAAAAGGAAAACTTTGCACTGTTGGTGAGACTGCAAACTGGTGTAGCCACTGTGGAAAAGAGTAAGGAGATTTATCAAAAATTTAGGAACAATACTGCAATACAACCTATTATCCTACTTCTGAGTATTTTCCAAAGAACGTGAAAACACTAACTAGAAAAGATTCATGCACCTTTATGTTCATTGCAGCATTATTTACAGTAGCCAAGATATGGAGACAACTTAAATGTCCACTGATGGATAAATGGATAAAGAAGATATTACACACACACAGGACTATTACTCAGTCATAAAATAGAATAAAGTTCTGCCATTTGAGACAGCATGGATGGACCTAAAGTGAAATAAGGTAGATGGAGAAAGATAAATACCATGATTTCACTTATATTTGAAATATAAAAACAAAGAAAACAAACAAAAAAACCCTTAATAAGCAAAACAAAAACAAAATCATAGATACAGAGAACAGATTAGTGGTTTCCAAAAGGGAAGGGAGTTGGAAGTGGGTGAAATGGATGAAGGGAGCCAACTGTATGGTAGGGGTGGTAACTAAATTGTGGTGGTGGTTACTCTATATTATGTATAGATGTTGAACTATAATGCCATATACCTTAAATTTATATAAAAAATAGAACCAGAGTCAATTTATCTATTGGGCACAGTGCTTAGGGTCCACAATAGTTTTAGAGATCCATGAAAATGTTTTCACTTCTTTTATAACCAGAAGGAAAAGAATATAACCCAGCTTGGATTATGTTTGTCTTTATATATGTTTGTCATTATACATACAGTCATAAAATGTTAGTCACTCTGTCATGTCTGACTCTTTCTGACTCCATGGACTGTAGCCCACTAGGCTCCTCTGTTCATAGAATTCTCCAGGCAAAAATACTGGAGTGGGTAGCCATTCCCTTCTCCAGAAGATCTTCCTGACCTAGGAATCATATCCGGGTTTCCCACATTGCAGGCAGATTCTTTATTGTCCCTAGTAATTCAGCTGGTAAAGAATCCACCTGCAATGCAGGAGACCTGGGTTCGATCCCTGGGTCAGGAAGATCCCTTGGAGAAGGGAAAGGCTACCCACTCCAGTATTCTGGCCTGGAGATTTGTGTGGACTGAGGAGCTTGATGGGCTACAGTCCATGGGGTCACAAAGAGTCAGACACAACTGAGCAACTAACATGTACAGTCATAAAGTATAATTTTAAATATTATTTTCATGGTAGAAGGCCCCACGAAAGACATGATTCTGAATGCAACCATCCTTGACACCTCTCATTCCTTTCTTTCTATCTCAAACTATTGGGTGGACAGAAAAGTTAGTTCAGGTTTTTCCATAACATCTTACAGAAAAACCCAAGCGAACTTTTTGGACAACCCAATATATTCTAAATCTTTCCTCTTGCACTGCATCAGACAAAGGCTTACCACCGTAATCTCTTACGTGGATTACAATATGAGCTCTTAGCCATTTCCCTACTCTTACTCTTGTCCCCTAAAATCCATTTTCTATACAACTGCCCAGAACTGTGACCATTCCTCTGCTTAAAAAATTCCAGTGGCTTCCTATTACACTAAAAATACAATTTCAAATTCTTATCTTCTGGGAGTTGGTGATGGACAGGGAAGCCTGGCATGCTGCAGTCCACGGGGTAGCAGAGTCGGACACGACCGAGCGACCGAACAACAGCAATTCTTATCTTAGCCGAAGGGCCCTGCCTACCAGTTTCAACTCAGTTCGTGTTGTTCTCACCATGACCACTGACATGATGACCTAGATGTGCTGGCCTTCTCTCTGTTCACTGAACACGCCTGCCTCAGAACCTGTCTCTTCCGATTCCTCTCACCGTAATGTCCTCACCTCCCCTTGTTTTGTGTGACTTTTTTTTCCCAATGTTATATCTCAGTCCATATATGACTTCCTCAGAGAGTTCTTGTATGGCCACAAACCAGGCATTTCCTGTATATTATCCCGTTTTATTTTTTTAAATGGCATTTATCAATATGTAAAATTCAATATATATTATTTGCATTTTTATTATCTTCCTTAACTAGAAGACAAACTTCCTGAGAAGAATGACTATAATATCTTCAAATTTTAGAAAAGTACCAAGCAGACAGTACACACTCAATTATAAAATTATTCACTGGATATAAATTCTGTGTATGCTACATATATGACATTGGGATTCAACGGGGAATAATTTGGGCTTCCCAGGTGGTGTTAGCGGTAAAGAACATACCTACCAAGGCAGGAGATGTAAGAGATGCAGGTTCAATCTCTGGGTTGGGAAGATCCCCTGGAGGAGGGCATGACAACCCCGCCCAGTATTCTTGCCTGGAGAATTCCATGGACAGAGGAACCTGATGGGCTACAGTCCATAGGGTTGCAAAGAGTAGGACATGACTGAAGTAACTTAGCCTGCACGTGGAATAATTTGGAACTCATGGAGGTTAGAGTCTAGCAAGATTTACATTTGTTATCTAAATAAATCCATGCAAGGAATAATGTAGGAACTGTTCAGTTCAGTTCAGTTCAGTCGCTCAGTTGTGTCCGACTCTCTGCGACCCCATGAATTGCAGCACGCCAGGCCTCTCTGTCCATCACCAACTCCCGGAGTCTACCCAAACCCATGTCCATCGAGTCGGTGATGCCATCCAACCATCTCATCCTCTGTCGTCCCCTTCTCCTCCCGCCCCCAATCCTACCCAGCATTAGGGTCTTTTCCAATGAGTCAACCTTTCGCATGAGGTGCCCAAAGTATTGGAGCTTCAGCTTCAACATCAGACCTTCCAATGAACACCCAGGATTGATCTCTTTTAGGATGGATTGATTGGATCTCCTTGCAGTCCAAGGGACTCTCAAGAGTCTTCTCCAACACCACAGTTCAAAAGCATCAATTCTGCGGCGCTCAGCTTTCTTCACTGTCCAACTCTCACATCCATACATGACCACTGGAAAAACCATAGCCTTGACTAGACGGACTTTTGTTGGCAAAGTAATGTCTCTGCTTTTAAATATGCTATCTAGGTTGGTCATAACCTTCCTTCCAAGGAGTAAGCGTCTTTTAATTTCATGGCTGCAGTCACCATCAGCAGTGATTTTGGAGCCCAAAAAAGTAAAGTCTGACACTGTTTCCACTGTTTCCCCATCTATTTCCCATGGAGTGATGGGATCAGATGCCATGATCTTGGTTTTCTGAACGTTGAGCTTTAAGCCAACTTTTTCACTCTCCTCCTTCACCTTCATCAAGAGGCTCTTTAGTTCTTCTTCATTCTCCGCCATAAGGGTGGTGTCATCCGCATATCTGAGGTTATTGATATTTCTCCTGGCAATCTTGATTCCAGCTTGTGTTTCTTCCAGCCCAGCGTTTCTCATGATGTACTCTGCATATAAGTTAAATAAGCAGGGTGACAATATACAGCCTTGACGTGCTCCTTTTCCTATTTGGAACCAGTCTGTTGTTCCATGTCCAGTTCTAACTGTTGCTTCCTGACCTGCATACAGGTTTCTCAACAGTAGGAACTGTTAGTATTCCATTTTCCCAAAGGCTGACACTGGGACTAGAGATGTCACTTCTTGTGTTTGGCTGGGACTTGAACCCTGGAAGTTCATCTTCAGAACCTGTCTCCTTAAAAAAATATAAATTTCTCTCAATAATAAGTATAATTGTCTTGAGTTTAGGTAATGGTTGGAAAGGTAAAGCTAAATATTTTGAAGTGCCTAGGATGCCATGGTTGGGAACATTTTTCCTAAGTGAGAAGTCAATGAAAAATTACTGAAAGGTCTTAAGCAGAAATGTGCTTTAGAGACAATGCCCTGGGAATGGTACAGGAGGTCTATGGGAACAAAGCATCCTGGAGGTAGAATCAGAGTTAGAAGGCTAATGCTACGGCCTGTCAACCATTCACCATATTTTAGGAGCTTAATAACGGTTCAAAATTGTATGTTTGCACACATTTCCTTAATAACAGCTGCTGAATGAAGGAAGGTTCATTTTATGAATCTACTGAGGACAAATCTCGGGCAGAAACTTTCCAATTCTGTTCTGGAAATACCCATTTCAGATATTTCCAAATGAAAATTACCAGAAGTCTTCATATCCAAAGATGATTACAGCTGTTCTCTATAACAGTTATCAGCTTGTGGTCACAGATAATATTTAGTGTGACCTTGCTGTCTTGAAATAGCTTTGTATTCCCTTTGTATTTCAGATTGATCGTAACTATCCAATATTCATTAATTCATTTCTTAATTCATCAATCACACATGCATTGAGCATAGTATTTTGGGGTATGCCCAGATCATAGTTTAGTGACGGAGACAGACCTATTCCCTGGTGAAGAAAATTTTCTAGAATCTGGATCTACTATAACCAGTAGTAGAAGAACACTTCTCCCTGTCTTCACCACTATCACTCTGGACTAGCCCCTCTCACCTGATTGTTTCTAATTGCTTTATAATTAATCTCTCTCTTTTTACTTTTCTCTTTATTCTATACATAACAACTGAGTGATTCTTATAAAATATAAATAAGATGATTCCATTCCTCTGCTCGAAGCCTGCAATGGCTCCTTATTACACTCAGAGGAAGGGTCAGAACTTTCAGAGGGTCTACCATGCCCTACGTAATCTATCATATACGCTGGTGTCTATTCCTCTTCCCTACCCACCTCCATCCCATTCCCCCTTCTCCAGCCACCCTAACATCTTTATAGCTCCTCAAATACCCCATGTGTCCTGCAATGTTAGGTCATATACACCGGTAATATTTCCCAGCATCTACCAGCTCCTAACATCCTACATCACGTATCTTTTATGGTATAATTGCCCATCTCCCTCACCTGGCCTCCCTCCACAAGGGCAGCATCTTCCTTTATTTTGATCACTGCTGATTTCTCATTCACCCAGAATTGTGTTGACATATAACAGATGCTCAAAAATTTTTGTTGGGCAAGTAAATAAATATGCATATATTTAATGCAACATGGTGATCTCAATGAAGAAAGTGTTCAAGAGAGTGGATCAAAGAACAGAGACTCAATTGGAAAGAATTGTGGGAAGAACTCTGAGAAAAATACCCACTTTAAACCAAATATCTAGTATTCTGATTCACTGAGACACATTTGAAGGCAAGAGTGAACATCCTTGTTGAACATCCCCACACTGAAGAAAGAAAGAGGACCTGAGATACCTTTCAAATACTGTTCACCACCCCCTGCCCTTTTAAGTCCACATGAGCCCCAATTTATAGCTGACTCATCACAGAATTTTCATATGAAATGACAATGGAAGATCATTTTCCATCATGAATAAAGAGAAGCTTGGTTTATACACTAATGCTGACTTGTTCATCACCCTGAATGTTTATTAATGATAACTTGGGTTAAGCCTTAATATATTGGTTGGAAGGTAACATACAAGGCCCAAAAAGTTTTTCCTTACCTCCAAGTGTTCTCTCTATCAACATTCTATAGAACCTTAAAGTTTTTCAGTAAGACAAGTATTCCTTGTAGGTTTTTTTGGCCTCTGCTAATATGTATATACTTCTGGTAAGATTAGCATTAATCTAGTAACCCTTTGGAGTGAATATTTTATTGAACATTTTCAACCAAGAATTCAAAAAGAAGATGCTGATGGAGTAGGGAAATGAGATGGAGGAAGTGTATGGAGTACTACCTGCAAAGGACCGCCTTGTAAAGAGTTTCAAAACAGAACGTGTATGTATATTTTAGGGGATGGAGAGTGTAGGGTGAGGCAAAGCGATGTCAGTGAGGCCAATTAGGAGAAAAGAGTTCTCACAGAGGTGGGGCATTGTGAGGACATTGAAGACAATTCCTACCTATCACTCAGTTTAGCTTGGGTCCAGTCTTGTCCTGGGCCTGTGCAAGGGGCATCCTAGTGCAGTGGCTAGAGCACTGGGCACCCAAACTTTGTCCTTAGCTTAACCCCTTTCTATTTTTGTCACCTTGAACTGTGATTTCTTCATCTACATAGCAGAGATAACACTGTCTATCTTCCTCTCTTCAAATATTAGGATCAAATGACCCAACCAAAGGAAAAACTATGTAAAACATCTAGAAACTTAAGAAGGTGCTTCCCAAAGGAGAGGAAGAATGTCAGAATGACCCAAGGGGTATTTTTGCATAACAGTTGCTCCCTGCAAAGTTCCCAATTGTTGTTTTTTCCCTCCAACACTTTGATTTTTTTTTTAAAGCCATTTTTTTTTTTCTCATGATAGATTTCAAACACACACAAAAGGAGAGGGACTAGCAGAGGGACATCTCTTAAATTTGTCCTACGCTCCCTATTACCTAAATAACTTGCCATTGTCTATAACCTTGTTTTAACAATTTTCAGTATATTGCCTAAGTTGTTTCATCTAAATCTCCCCACCATCTATCCCTCACTGTGTATTAATTTTTATAGCTTTATTGAGATAACATTTACATTACATAAATGCATACATTTAAATGTACAGTTCAATAAGTTTTTGTAAATTTATGAAGTTGTGCAGCCATAGCCATAATAGACTTTTAGAACATTTTCAACACCCAGATAACTTCTACCTTGTCTGTATGCAGTCTCTTTCCATATCCAGCCCCTTTACCAGGTTGAAGAATTTCCTTTTTTAGCAGTTTGTTGAGAGTCTTCATCTTGAATAAGGTTGAATTCTGCCAAATGCCTTTTTACTCATCCACTGAGATAACTACTTTTCCTTTTATTCTGTTAGCATCATTTATCACCATAACTGATTTTTTAAAGTTAAACCAAGTTTACATTACTGAAATAATTCCCACTTGGTCATGGTGGATAGGGCTTCCCAAATGGCTCAGTGGTAAAGAATCTGTCTGCCAATGCAGGAGACACCAGAGATGCAGGTTTGATGCCTGGGTCTGGAAGATCCCTTGGAGGAGGAAATGGCACCCCACTCCAGTATTCTTGCCTGAAGAATCCCATGAACAGAGTAGCCTGGAAGGCTGCAGTCCATTAGATCATAGGAGTCGGACATGACTGAGCACTCATGTTGGATAATCTTCTTTAATATGTTGCTGGATTCAATTTGATAATTTTTAAAAGAAGGAATTTTTCATCTCTGCTCATGAGGTGTTTTGACCTGTGCATTTCTTTTTATGTGATTTGTCTGGTATTGGTATCAGGATAACACTAGCCTCATAGAATGAGTTGGAAATTGTACCTTTCTCTATTTTTCAAACGAACACCATTCCATGTTCGATGCATGTGACAAGGGCTCAGGGCCGGGGCAATGGGATGATCCAGAAGGATGGGATGGGGAGGGAGGTGGGTGGGGGGTCCAGGAAGGGGAACACATGTAAACCCATGGCTGATTCATGTCAATGTATGGCAAAAACTATTACAATATTATAAAGTAATTAGCCCCCAACTAAAATAAATAAATTTATAAAAAAATAAAAAAAAATAAAAAAAAAAAAAAAAAAAAAAAGAAAGAAAGAAAAGTTCCCTTCTCACTGTTTGCTAACTTCTAATCTCAAACACAATTTACAGTAGTAAATTCGGGGGAAGAAATTAATACAATCAAGATTTCTTTAAAATGCTTGTTTGGAATAAACATTATGTCAAAAACATACATGGTATAAAACTTCAAAAACATAAAAATAAAACTGAAATCTTTTTGACAAGCTTTTCATTTTCTCTTTGTCAAACCAGTCTCAACCCTGACTCCTCCCTTTCTGTAATTCTACACTTTCTTTTATGAAACCATTCACTGAGTTACTCTGTCACCCATACCAGCCCCTGAGAGCTAAAGGATTTGGCTTGATTTATCTTCGTATTTGTTTCCAAAGCTTCTGGTAGTTGACAAAGATGTTTCACAGCTGTGCCTTAAGAGATAATGCAGTAGTCAACTGACATGAACTGGTTCTGAGTTGACCGCAGGAACACCTGTACAGGTGAGCCCTGGAGGTGCTACCTTTACTTCATCACTATGCTAAGATCTCTGCCAAAGGCGAGGATTTGTATCCCCTGCTAGGCGCAGTTCCTGCCACGTGCGGAGAAGCATGAAGACTGCACCCGCCCAGTGGACTTCCGCTGCCCCTGAAACTCTCGGCCCCTTTTCTAGACCGCTGATAACTTGTCTGCATCCCGCTATCTCTTGGAAGTCCCTGTTCCTCTCATCTTGGGGAAGAAGTGTTTTCCTAGTATGAACTCTCCCTTCTTCATTCCCTGATGAAGGAATAAAGTTTCTTCTCTGCCATTCTGAAAAAAAAAAAAAAACCAATTTGTGAATTTTTGGTATTATTTCTTCTTAAAATATTTACTAGAAATCACCAGTGAAGGTCATCTGGACTTGGACTTTTCTTTGTAAAAAATTGTTTGTTTGTTTTTTAAGTGGATTTGCCAGTCCTATGTAGAACTTTCTCTTTCTTTTTGCCTCAGCAATTGCCAATACTCTAGATGGTAGCTGTTCTGGGAAGATTTTTAATTGATAATTCAACTTCTTTTTTTCATATGCCTATTCCTTTTCATATTGAATCAGTTGTGGTTATTTGTATCTTTTTAAAAATGTCATCTTTCCATCTAAGTTGACTAATTTGTTAGTATAAAATCGCTTATATGGTCCTTTTCATTGTTTCTTCAGTATTTCTCATAAGGCAATGCTCCTAGAAAACATTTCCCTCAGTCTTTGTTTACCTTAGAATGTCTATATATCACTTAACATAGAATTTTCAGTTGAGAGTTACATTTTTAGTACTTGACTGTGTCATTTCATTGACTTTTCAACTCCATAATTTTTAATGAAAATTCAGTCATTTAATGGTATGTTTATTTCCTGGATGTGATGAATTATTTTTCTTTTACTGCCTTTAAGATTCTTTGGGTTTCAATAATTTTACTAGGTTGTTCTTAGATATAAAATTTGGGAGTTTGTATTCTACTTAGGGTTGGTTGAGTCTCTTCACACCAAGTTTTTTATCAGTATCGGGATGTTTTCAACCATTCTTTACATTTTTTCTGCCCTTTGCTCCCTCTCTTCTCCATGGAGGACTTTTATAGCACATATATTGTATGCTTGACATTGTCCCATAGGACTCTTAGGATCTGTTCAATTTTCTTCATTTTTTTCCTCTGTTCTTCAAAACTGAGTAAATTCTTTTAATGTGTTTTCAAAGTCACTGATTCTTCTTTTATTTCAAATTTGCTATTCAACACCCCTACAAAAATATCATCTTTTGTTTTTTCTACTTTTCAATTCCAAAATTTTTATTTTTAAAAATTTCCATCCTTTTGTCATAATTCCTTATTTGTTGACTTATTGTCATCATGCTACCATTTAATTCTCTAAGCAGAATTTCTTTAGCTCTTTGAACATGTATTGAACAGTTCCTTGAGAGTCTTTACTTGACAAATCCCAAATGTGGGATCTTGTTATTTCTTTTTTTTTTTCTTGAGAATGGGATACACTTTTTGTTTCTTTCCATGTTATATAGTTTTTTATTTTTGTTGAACACCAGATGTTTGGATAACCTATTATTGCAACTCTTGATTGTAATCCCACTCAAAGTGTGTTGTTGCTGTTGCTTATTTGTTTTGTAACTTATCTGAACTGTATTTATGGAATTTGTTTCCCTATATTGTGCAGCTACTGGTATATTTGTTCCATATAATTTTTTTTAATTCTTGTTTTTGCCTTTAAGCCTGAATACCTCCAAGTCACATCTCTGTTTTTGCATAGCTCAGTAGTCAGCTATTGATTGGACAGAAGTTGTGTTCAAACACCTCAAGCCAGAATAGTTTGCACCTTATGTTGGTGGAGATGTTTTTCTGCTAAGGAGTGCATTCAAAGTTCAGGCAGTTTTTAAATTTGCCCAGATTTTACTTCCCTCTGAGCTGTCTCATGTCTCCTGTGCCGTTTTAGGCAGTATCAAACTCAGCCACGGATGTGTGGATGGCTTGGGCTCTCTCCAGTCTTTCCTGTGCAGATGTGTTTCTAATACATCTCTGTAAAATTTCTGGCTAGTTTGCTATTCCATTTTTTGTCCTAGCCAGGACTGTAACCTCAGGCTAACTGAACCTCTTGTATTCCCAATTCATTGCCACTTAAATTCATTTGCTTCCCAATTTGTGTGCCATTTGTCATGGTTTTTATTAGATGATAACACTGGTTGTGTTCTGATCCAAATCAAGACATCCCCTCCAGACACAAAGCTGCTTGTTTTATGCATTGCCCTGCAGTGGTAGCATCACCATGCAGATTTAGCTGAGATGAGGGATGGGAGCAGCTTCAGAAGGAAATGTCACAGATCCTCACTGTTATTATAAAAAATATCAGTTTTCTTTTTCTTTTCTAAAACAATACACACTTCTCAATTTGTTGTATTATTTTGGTCAATTTTCATAACCCTGAATTTCTTCCAGTTTTATAATATTTGGTGGGGAGAAAATTTACTGAACTTTTTATTTTGCTATATCAGAGTCTAGCCTCTAGATTCTCATATACCTCTCTCTCCCCTATTGTGATCTGTTGCCATTATGAGCCACTCTTACAGACTGAAGTGTTCCCTATACTTAAAGTTTGTGCTCAAGTGAGCAAAATGTGCAATCATATGTATGGATTTATAACTTCAGGAGAGATATTTTTAGGAAGGTAAATCTTTGCATGGGTCTGGATAGCAAAGTACATACATATCAAATACTTTCCCCTCTGCACTCATGACTCCCTGCTGCTGCTGCTGCTAAGTCGCTTCAGTCGTGTCCGACTCTGTGCGACCCCATAGACGGCCGCCCACCAGGCTCTGCCATCCCTGGGATTCTCCAGGCAAGAGTACTGGAGTGGGCTGCCATGTCCTTCTCCAATGCATGAAAGGGAAAAGCAAAAGTGAAGTCACTCCGTCGTGTCTGACTCCTAGCGACCCCATGGACTGCAGCCTACCAGGCTCCTCCGTCAGTGGGATTTTCCAGGCAAGAGTACTGGAGTGGGTCGCCAGTGCCTTCTCCCTAGGTTCCACTAATTTCTCCTTAATTTTTTTTCAATTAATTTATTTACTTTTGGCTGTGCTGTGTCTTCACTGCTGTTTGTGCAGGCTTTCTGTAGTTGCAGCTAGCGGGGGCTACTCTTCCCTCCGGTGTGAGGGCTTCTCTTGTTGAGGAGCACAGTTTCTAGAGCACAGACTCAGTAGTTGTGGCACACGGGGTTAATTACTCCGAGGTCTTCTCTGTCTTTCCTCTTCCTCTCTCCTAATTCCTCATACTATTCCTAAATAAACTTACTGCATATTCTCTCAGGTTCAACCTTCAAGGAAATTCAAGCTAGGGCGTATATGTTTTTGACCTCCTTTTTATAATATCCCCAGTCTGCCTTCCCAGATCTGTCTCATGCTTCCACCTGAAACAAACATTTCTATTTGGGAGGGAACGTTTATTCTGTCTATCCGACTGTACCAGTCAAGATTTCGTTAAAGCTCAACTGACAGTATTTTGTATTACGAAAATGGAATGGTTTATTTTTGTTTTCAAAATATAAATCAAGTTAAAATATAAAAATTACATTTGGAAATAATTTCTTAAAATTATAAAGGCATTTTGGAAATGCTGATGCTCTTTTCAAGAAGGTGTCTTCTCTCTGGTTAAAATTTAGCAGTCTATCTAATCATATTCATACCTTCCTGAAAACGTTGTTCCAGAGCATAAGAAAAACACTTTAGTATTTTTCTGGCAAATTGTTGACCCTGAGGAATACATAGCTATGGAAAACACTAAAATCAAATAATATTTCTTTCAATGGAATCCTTCCTGCAAGCATATTTCAATAATCTTTCTGGTGAAAGTTCAAAATTCTGTTTTTGGTTTTCACTGTGGACTTTGTATAATGGAAATTCTATAACAGTAAGCCAATCTATGATGAATTCCTTATTGAATAAATGAGGAAACTGGAAAGGAAATTATTTCCTTGAGAAATGATCTTGAGAAGGAAATAATCCCCTAAAGCTCTTCAACTGACTGTCACCAGAATTCCAGAATTCCAGACTCTTAACTCTTTAGATAGTTACATCTTCCGTATTTTTCCAACTGACTTTTTCCCTTCAACAGTCCCAATTGAAGATGTTGCTGCATGAAAGGTCCACTCTCTTCATGGCATCACGCTTCCGGAACTCTGTATTGTGCTTACTGTTGAAGTTCCTCTTCATATCTTACTCAAGTCTCTCACTGACCTTTGGGATTTTTCAACTATTTTGCTCCCCAAGCTCACCTGGGATCTTACACTTGGTGCCATTTGATCTCTCTGCACAGCATGCTCAGCTTTGCCTCCTGAAACTTAGGGCAGGCCCGGTGTCTTTGCACCGGAATCTTTTTCGGGGAGTTTGGACCCTGGTTACCTTGTTTTTGAGATGAAATAATGAAATAAGGAAACACTCTCATAATAAGAGTTTATCCACAAATTCATACTTACTAATTACCAAAGAAAATGAAACAGTGAGATGTTTCTTTTTTCATCTTCAGTGTTTTGATACATTCTAACCTGAAAAGCTTTATCAGATACCACTCTTAATTCTCTCTTCCTTTCTTCATTCCTGCCTGTAAACAAAGTCTCTTCTCTAATTAAGCAATGTAACGAATACAGTGGGCACACTACATGTCCCTTAGTCTCCTGTGCCCTCACCCTGGCATCTGTTTACCTGAATTCTGCTTTGCTCCTTTGTTAAGTGAGATGTCCATCTTTATTCATTGTTGCCAGTCGCTCTGATTGAGATAAAAGTTTGGCTAAAGCTAGGGTGCTATATCAGGAAGCCTATCCCTCATCTGCATTTGCGCCATGTGTTCTAATAACCTTCTCAGTAACAAAGGGGATGTTTTGAACTCTATCTCCTTGACTTATGCACTTATCAACTTGCTTCTAAAAAACTCCAACAAAATCTCCTAAATTCCCAACATACAAAATGAAGGAAGGGCTTTAAAATTTGTTTTCTTGGCAACACAGTAACCTCAACAAAGACAATGGTCATGGGAATGACTAAGAAAAACAATAACTGGCTATTCCTAAACGTTCAATTGACCAGAAATTTGGAAAAGTTACAGTATTCTGAGGGCTAAAGCTGTAATTGTTGTTGCTGTTGTTTAGTCACTAAGTTGTGTCTGACTCTTGTGCGACCTCATGGACTGTAGCCTGCCAGACTCCCCTGTCCAAAATTGGGTAAATGAAATTACCTAATTGGAACAAGATCAAAATAATCCAGAAACGTCACTACCATAAGCTATTATTTCAGTACTTAATATTTTGGGGCTCCAAAATCATTGCTGATGGTGATTGCAGCCATGAAATTCAAAGACGCTTACTCCTTGGAAGGAAGGTTATGGCCAACCTAGCTAGCGTATTTAAAAGCAGAGACATTACTTTGCCAACAAAAGACCGTCTAGTCAAGGCTATGGTTTTTCCAGTGGTCATGTACGGATGTGAGAGTTGGACGGTGAAGAAAGCTGAGCGCCGAAGAATTGATGCTTTTGAACTGTGGTGTTGGAGAAGACTCTTGAGAGTCCCTTGGACTGCAAGGAGGTCCAATCAATCCATCCTAAAGGAGATCAATCCTGTCTGTTCATTGGAAGGACTGATGTTGAAGCTGAAACTCCAATACTTTGGCCACCTCATGCGAAGAGTTGACTCATTAGAAAAAACCCTAATGCTGGGTAGGATTGGGGGCAGGAGGAGAGGGGGACGACAGAGGATGAGATGGTTAGATGGCATCACTGACTTGATGGACATGGGTTTGGGTAGACTCCAGGAGTTGGTGATGGACAGAGAGGCCTGGAGCGCTGCAATTCATGGGGTCGCAAAGAGTCGGACACGACTGAGCGACTGAACTGAACTGAAATGAACTGAATATTAAAAGATACCATGGTAGGTGATAAAGCAGTCATTAACCAAAATGTTGCAAGCATGTTAAAAAACATTTTTTTATTAATAAAGGGCTTTTTTATTTGTACCACATTTCTAAAAAATTATCTTAGTTCTTTCAAAACTTCTTTGATTCTAGAAATTAGCAAATACAGTATTTCTCCATATTTTAACACAACCTTTTGATATCTGTGACTCATTTTGTAATATGAAATAACAGAGTTCCTGTCTTATGACTATCAAGTTTATTAATTATATGGATTGGTAGAAGTGAAATGGGTAGGGAGTGATTTGAATTCAACTCGTGGTTTATCTTGAACTAGGTAGATTTTCTGAGTGCACTCTCAGTTCAGTTCAGTTCACTCACTCAGTCATGCCTGACTCTTTGCGACCCCATGAACCACAGCACACCAGGAATCCCTGTCCATCACCAACTCTTGGAGGTTATTCAAACTCATGTCCATTGAGTCAATGATGCCATCCAACCATCTCATCCTCATCCTCCTCTTATACACAATAATAATATTATATATAATAAGATAAGATATAATAATAATTATATAATAATATATAATAATTATATAAAATATAATACAATAATAATATAATATATCATTACATAAGTATATTATATAAATATATAGAACTAATATATATTAATATATAATATAATAAATATAAATAAATATATTATATATAATAAATATATAAAATAAATATAAGTATATTATATATAATATAAATGATATTATTTCATATATATTATCATATATAATGCATATAATATATATGATAATATACAATATAATTATATGAATATATATAAAATATATATTCATATATAAAATATATAATAAAATTTTATAAAACAAATTATAATTATAATATATAATATATAATATTATATAATGTATATAATATATATTAGATATAGATATAATATATAATTAATATTATACTATATATAATTAATATTATATTATATCATATTAATATATCAATTGATTGATTAATAAATATATTAATTATATAATTATAATATATTATATATTTATTATTATATATTAATATATAACACAAAGTATTATATATTTTATTTATTGGATACCAAGTTGTATTTAAAATCTGCTATTAATAGATTGATCTTATTAATTTTATTTTTCAAACTTACTATATTTACTAATTTTTGTTGGCTTCTTATACTGGTTTCTGAGAAAAGAGTGGTATAAATCATTACTCCATAGTGAATTGGTCAATTTCTTTTTGTAATTATGTCCACTTTTGTTTTGTATATCTCAATTTTCATTTGGTAAGTGTGTATAAGTCATGATCTTTAAATCTTCTTGGTGGATTTTCCCCTCTATGACTACCATATATTTTTATCTTAAATTCTAACTTGTGTGCTATTACTATAGCTACAGTAGCTCTTTTTGTCATTCAAATCTGTTTTATTTGTATATGATAATTTTTAAATTAAATTGAAATAAATTCTAACACATAAGTAATATGTTTACTATACCATTTACCCATCACTGCATAACAAACTACCCCAAATCTTAGTGGCTTTAAATGGTGGCAGCACTTATTTTGTTCATGAATTTGTGATCAGGGCAGGGTTTGGTGGGAAAGCTCTTCTCTGCTCTGCTTGGTGATAGCTTGAGACAGCCCAGGCTGGGGTTGGATCATCTGAAGGCGCTCCCACACATCTGATGCCTGAGTGGGGAAGACTCAAATTGCTCCTGCCATTCTCTCTATGAGGTCTCTCTAGTATGACGCTGCAGGGTAGCTGGACTCCTTATATACTGGCTCAGGGCTCCCAGCCAAGAAAGCTAGGTACAAGCTGGGTTGCCTCTTATGATCTGGCTTAGGAAGTCCGGCAGCATCAACTAAGGCCAGCCCATATTCTACAAGAGGGCTGGACTTAACCCTTGCCTTTGAGAAATTACATTATTCATTTTAAAAATTGTGTTAAAAATATAATATATAAAAAACATAAATTTTGTCATTTTAACTATTTTAAGTGCACTTCAGTGACATTAATCACATTCACAATGTGAAACCACCACCAAAATTTTTTCATAATGGGTCATCCATGTTAGAGCTTATATAAGAACTCCATTCCTTTTCATGGCTGCATAATAGTCCATTGTCTGCATATATCACATTTTATCTACCCATTCATACATCCATGGACACTTGGGTTGCTTCCATCTTTTGACTATTGTGAATAATGCTATTATGAATACCGTTGTAGGAATATCTGTTTGCATTTGTGCTTTCAATTCTTTTGGGAATATACCCAGGAGTGCAGTTCCTGGATCATATGTTAATTCTGTGTACTTTTTTTTTTAAGAACTGGCATACTGTTTTCCACAGCAGGTGCACCATTTCACATTCTCACCAGCAATGCACAAGGGTTCAAATTTCTCCATGTCCTCACCAGCACTTGTTTTCTGTGGTTTTCTTTTTTTGAATAATAGTCATCCTAATGAGAGTGAAATCTCAGTGATGGGTGTGAACCATCTAACTGTGTTTTTTTTTTCTTTGAATTTTTAATTGGAGGATAATTGCTTTATGATGTTGTGTTGGTTTCTGCCATACATCAACATGAATCAGCCAGAGGTATACACGTCTCCTCCCTCCCGAACCTCTGCCCCACCTCCCACTCCATCCCACCCCTCTAGGTTGTCACAGAACACCAGATTTGAGCTCCCTGCATCATATGGACAATTTTCACCAGCTATCCACTTTACACATGCTAATTTATATGTTTCCATGCTACTTTCTCAATTTGTCCCACCCTCTCCTTCCCCCACCATGTCCACAAGTCTGTTCTTTATGTCTGCATCTCCAGTGCTGCCCTGCAAATTGGCTCATTAGTACCATCACTCTCAGTTCAGTTCAGTTCAGTCGCTCAGTCGTGTCCGACTCTCTGCGACCCCATGAATTGCAGCACGCCAGGCCTCTCTGTCCATCACCAACTCCAGGAGTCTACCCAAACCCATGTTCATCGAGTCGGTGATGCCATCCAACCATCTCATCCTCTGTCATCCCCTTCTCCTTCCGCCCCCAATCCTACCCAGCATTAGGGTCTTTTCCAATGAGTCAACCCTTCGCATGAGGTGCCCAAAGTATTGGAGCTTCAGCTTCAACATCAGACCTTCCAATGAACACCCAGGATTGATCTCTTTTAGGATGGATTGATTGGATCTCCTTGCAGTCCAAGGGACTCTCAAGAGTCTTCTCCAACACCACAGTTCAAAAGCATCAATTCTCCGGCGCTCAGCTTTCTTCACCGTCCAACTCTCACATCCATACATGACCACTGGAAAAACCATAGCCTTGACTAGACGGACTTTTGTTGGCAAAGTAATGTCTCTGCTTTTAAACATGCTATCTAGGTTGGCCATAACCTTCCTTCCAAGGAGTAAGAGTCTTTTAATTTCATGGCTGCAGTCACCATCAGCAGTGATTCTGGAGCCCAAAAAAGTAAAGTCTGACACTGTTTCCACTGTTTCCCCATCTATTTTCCATGGAGTGATGGGACCAGATGCCATGATCTTAGTTTTCTGAATGTTGAGCTTTAAGCCAACTTTTTCACTCTCCTCCTTCACCTTCATCAAGAGGCTCTTTAGTTCTTCTTCACTTTCTGCCATAAGGGTGGTGTCATCTGCATATCTGAGGTTATTGATATTTCTCCCAGCAATCTTGATTCCAGCTTGTGTTTCTTCCAGCCCAGCGTTTCTCATGATGTACTCTGCATATAAGTTAAATAAGCAGGGTGACAATATACAGCCTTGACGTACTCCTTTTCCTATTTGGAACCAGTCTGTTGTTCCATGTCCAGTTCTAACTGTTGCTTCCTAACCTGCATACAGGTTTCTCAAGAGACAGGTTAGATGGTCTGGTACTCCCATCTCTTTCAGAATTTTCCACAGTTTATTGTGATCCACACAGTCAAAGGCTTTGGCAGAGTCAATAAAGCAGAAATAGATGTTTTTTGGGAACTCTCTTGCTTTTTCGATGATCCAGAGGATATTGGCAATTTGATCTCCAGTTCCTCTGCCTTTTCTGAAACCAGCTTGAACATCTGGAAGTTCACGGTTCACGTATTGCTGAAGCCTGGCTTGGAGAATTTTGAGCATTACTGTACTAGCATGTGAGATGAGTGCAATTGTGCGGTAGTTTGAGCATTCTTTGGCATTGCCTTTCTTTGGGATCGGAACGAAAACTGACCTTTTCCAGTCCTGTGGCCACTGCTGAGTTTTCCAAATTTGCTGGCATATTGAGTGCAGCACTTTCACAGCATCACCTTTGAGGATTTGAAATAGCTCAACTGGAATTCCATCACCTCCACTAGCTTTGTTCGTAATGATGCTTTCTAAGGCCCACTTGACTTCACATTCCAGGATGTCTGGCTCTAGGTGAGTGATCACACCATCGTGATTATCTGGATTGTGAAGATCTTTTTTGTACAGTTCTTCTGTGTATTCTTGCCACCTCTTCTTAATATCTTCTGCTTCTGTTAGGTTGGTACCATTTCTGTCCTTTATCGAGCCTATCTTTGCATGAAATGTTCCTTTGGTATCTCTAATTTTCTTGAAGAGGTCTCTAGTCTTTCCCAATCTGTTGTTTTCCTCTATTTGTTTGCACTGATCGCTGAGGAAGGCTTTCTTATCTCTCCTTGCTATTCTTTGGAACTCTGCACTCAGATGAGAATATCTTTTCTTTTCTCCTTTGCTTTTCGCTTCTCTTCTCTTCCCAGCTATCTGTAAGGCCTCCTCAGACAGCCATTTTGCTTTTTTGCATTTCTTTTCCATGGGGATTTTCTTGATCCCTGTCTCTTGTACAATGTCACGAACCTCTGTCCATAGTTCATCAGGCATTCTGTCTATCAGGTCTAGTCCCTTAAATCTATTTGTCACTTCCACTGTATACTCATAAGGGATTTGATCTAGGTCATACCTGAATGGTCTAGTGGTTTTCCCTACTTTCTTCAATTTAAGTCTGAATTTGGCAATAAGCAGTTCATGATCTGAGCCACAGTCTGCTCCTGGTCTTGTTTTTGCTGACTATATAGAGCTTCTCCATCTTTGGCTGCAAAGAATATAATCAATCTGATTTCGGTGTTGACCATCTGGTGATGTCCACGTGTAGAGTCTTCTCTTGTGTTGTTGGAAGAGGGTGTTTGCTATTACCAGTGCGTTCTCGTGGCAAAACTCTATTAGCCTTTGCCCTGCTTCATTCTGTACTCCAAGGCCAAACCTGCCTGTTACGCCAGGTGTTTCTTGACTTCCTACTTTTGCATTCCAGTCCCCTAAAATGAAAAGGACATCTTTTTTGGGTGTTAGTTCTAGAAGGTCTTGTAGGTCTTCATAGAACCATTCAACTTAAGCTTCTTCGGCGTTACTGGTCGGGGCATAGACTTGGATTACCGTGATATTGAATGGTTTGCCTTGGAAACGAACAGAGATCATTCTGTCGTTTGTGAGATTGCATCCAAGTACTGCATTTTGGACTCTTTTGTTGACCATGATGGCTACTCCATTTCTTCTAAGGGATTCTTGCCCACAGTAGTAGATATAATCTGACAGATTGTGGTCCACTGGAGAAGGGCATGGCAAACCACTTCAGTATTCTTGCCTTGAGAACCCCATGAACAGTATGAAAAGGCAAAAGGATAGGACACTGAAAGATGAACTCCCCAGGTCAGTAGGTGCCCAATATGCTAATGGAGATCAGTGGAGAAATAAGTCCAGAAAGAATGATGGGATGGAGCCAAAGCAAAAACGATACCCAACTGTGGATGCGACTGGTGATAGATGCAAAGTGCGATGCTGTAAAGAGCAATATTGCATAGGAACCTGGAATGTTAGGTCCATGAATCAAGGCAAACTGGAAGTGGTCAAACAGGAGATGGCAAGAGTGAACGTTGACATTCTAGGAATCAGTGAACTAAGATGGACTTGAATGGGTGAATTTAACCATCACTCTAGATTCCATGTATATGTATTAATCTATAATACTTGTTTTTCTATTTCTGACTTATTCATTCTGTACAACAGGCTCTACTTCCATCCACCTCATTAGGACTGACTCAGATGTGTTTTTTTTAAGGCTAATATTCCATTGCATATATCTACTATAGCTTCTTTATCCATTCATCTGTCGATGGACATCCAGGTTGCTTCTGTGTCCTAGCTATTGTAAATAGCTCTGCAACAAACACTGGGGTATATGCGTCTCTTTCAGTTATCATTTCTCAGGGTAGCGTGCCCAGCACAGCAGCTTCATTTTAGTTAGTGTTTGCCTGATACAACTTTTCTATCCTTGTGATGTTTAATACGTCTGTGTGATTTAAAAAAAAAAAAGATTGTTGAGCTATATTTTTTAAAAAACTCCATATGGATGTTCTGTCTTTTAACTTGTAAATTAACACATACCATAATCACTGACATATTTACAATTACTTCTACCATTTTAACTCAAGCTTACTGTCTATTCTTCTTTTCCTTGGCTTTTATTCTTCTATTTCCTTGTTTTCTCTTTGAATGATAATTTTAAAAATAACCCCTTAATTTTTCTCTGCATATTTAGAAGTTATGAGATTATCTTAATTTTTCACATACATATATTCACATAAGTTGTTCTAACAAATCTAAAGATACAGGAATTTAACACTCTACAATCAGACAAAGTATCCTTTTTTATCTTGTTATTAATGTTTTGGGTGTTGTTATTTACTATTACTAAGTACTGGAGTGAACTTTAATCTGAGGTATAATGTTTTACTCAGTTCCAGAAAACTCTGGAAAAAGCTCTGATCTCTTCAACTGGCACTTCTTAATCATTTCTTAATCATTCTTTTGATCAAGCTTCCTTGTCCCTCTGTCTTTATGTGTATTTCTTTGACTCTTCACATTAAATTCTGAGTGAACTCTTTTAAACTATATTCTAATTCATTAGCTCCCAGAGATGGTGAAAATCAACAATGCTGGTTCAGTTCAGTTCAGTTGCTCAGTTGTGCCCTACTCTTTGTGACCCCATGGACGGCAGCACGCCAGGCTTCCCTGTCCATCACCAACTCCCGGAGCTTGCTCAATCTCATGTCCATCAAATTAGTGATGCCATCCAACCATCTCATCCTCTGTCGTCCCCTTCTTCTTCTGCCTTCAATCTTTCCCAGCAGCAGGGTCTTTTCCAATGAGTCAGTTCTTCACATAGGTGGCCAATGTATTAGAGCTTCAGCTTCAGCATCAGTCCTTCCAATGAATATAACAATGCTGGTAATAAACTCTAAAGAGTACTTTCATTACCATGTGGCAATGGCAAGCAAGCACCTCTTCTATACAAGGTCATACTATATCTGTAATGATAGGTTACAAGTGCTTCTCCTGTTATTGTTATTTTCTTACCAATGATAGCCCAGTGCTACTTAGCTCCTCCTACTTTATGAGCAAATAAGTTATTACCATACTCAAATGTTGAATTGCTAGCCTCTCCTCCTTCTTAACAATACCCAATTCAGAAGTCTTCCCCACTTCCCTAATCCCTCTTTCAAATAATCCAGGCAATGCACAAACACACCCTCGACTACTTTTACTGAGATTCTTCCGTGGTGCACTCTCCCTTACTGTAGTAAGCTAAATGAACCTAATTTTATTTGTGTGTAAATGTGTTTTTAAATATATGACTGCAAGTTTGTTACTAATTTGCTGATAGGTTTTTTTAAAAAATAATTTTATTGGGGTTTTTTTGTCTGTGCTAGTTTTTTGTTGCTGCGTGGGCTTTTCTCTAAGTTGCAGGGAATGGGGGCCACTTTCCAGTTGCAGTGCACAGGCTTCTCATGGCGGTGGCTTCTCTTGTTGCAAAGCACAGGTTCTAGGATGCTGGGGCTTCAGTAGTTGCAGCGCGAGAGCCCAGTCGTTGCAGCTGCCAGACTCTAGAGCACAGGCTCAATAATTATGGCACACGGGCTTAGTAGCTACACAGCATGTGGGATCTTCCTGCATCAGGGATCAAACCTGTGTCTCCTATATTGGCAGGTGGATTGTTTATCACTGAGCCACCAGGGACTCCCTGTTGATAGTTTTTGTGTGGTGGATTTCAATAGCGTTCAGTTTAGATTCCATGGGTGTTGTTTATCTCCAAAGTTTCTGATTTTTTTGTTTCTGAATTGTTACATATTTCCTATTTTTATTTTATATTTCTTATAAGATTTTTAATGTGAATTTTTTCCCTCTTTTTATTACGTTGAGCATCCTAAAACATACAGCCTTTTAAAATCTGTACTAGAAATTATATTGTGAGGGGGAGATAACTTGTGTCTTGATTGTGGATTTTGTTGGCTGACTTTATTTTGTTTGCAAATTTCCTCTACCCCTTCATGTATATAAATTTGACATTCTTTAATAGTCTCTATCTAGAACCCCAAAGATCTAAAAACAAGATAAATGTCTTATAATGGAATTTAGGTATACCTACTTTCTGGTGATAGTGAAGATAATTCAGATCTAATTAACAGTCATTTCAATTTTGCAACTTTTACATTGTCCGACTATGTCCTAGGATACTTTTCAGAGGGATGGTGGTGATTGATGGTGAGGTTTATTTTTATTTATTTTTAAACTGAAATATAGTTAACTTGCAATGTTGTGCTAGTTTAGATGAAAGAAAGAAAGTGAAGTCGCTAAGTTGTGTCCGACTCTTTGTGACCCCATGGACTGTAGCCCGCCAGGCTCCTCGGTCTATGGGATTTTCCAGGCAAAAATACTGGAGTGGGTTGCTATTTCCTTCTCCAGGGGATCTTCCTGACCCAAGGATCGAACCCGGGTCTCCAGCATTACAGGCAGACTCCTTACCATCTGAGTCACCAGGGACAACAAAGCAAACAGCAAAGCAATTCAGTTATACACACATATAACTTTTTTTCAGAATCTTTTCCATTATAGGTTATTATAAGATAGTGAATATAGTTCCCTATGATATACAGTAGGTCCTTGTTGTTTATCTACTTTATATATAGTAGTGTATATATATTAATCACAAACCCCTAATTTATCTCTCAATCACCGCCACCCCACTATCCCCTTTTGGTAACCATAAGTCTATTTTCTATGTATGTGAGTCTATTTCTGTTTTTGTAAATAAGTTCTCTTGTATCATTTTTTAGATTCCACATATAAGCAATGTATATGTCTTTTTCTGTCTAATTTGCTTCACTTAATATGATAATCTCTAGGTACATCCATGTTGGTGCAAATGCCATTATTTCATTCTTTATCATGGCTGAGATGTGGTGTATATATATGTGTGTGTGTGTGTGTGTGTACCACATCTTCCTTATCCATTCATCTGTTGATGGGCATTTAGTTTGCTTCCATGTCTTAGCTGTAGTTCTTCACACCAGGTGGCCAAAGTATTGGAGTATCAGCTTCAACATCAGTCCTTCCAATGAATATTCAGGACTGATTTCCTTTAGGATGGACTGGTTGGATCTCCTTGCACTCCAAGTTACTATCAAGTCTTCTCCAACACCACAGTTCAAAAGCATCAATTCTTTGGCGCTCGGCTTTCTTTTAGTCCAACTCTCACATCCATACATGACCACTGGAAAAACTACAGCCTTGACTAGACGGATCTTTGCTGGCAAAGTAATGTCCCTGCTTTTTAATATGCTGACTAGGTTGGTCATAACTTTTCTTCCAAGGAGTAAGCGTCTTTTAATTTCATGGCTGCAGTAACCATCTGCAGTGATTTTGGAGCCCCCCAGAATAAAGTCTCTCACTGTTTTCATTGTTTCTCCATCTATTTGCCATGAAGTGATGGGACTGGATGTCATTATCTTAGTTGTCTGAATATTGAGCTTTAAGCCAACCTTTTCACTTTCCTCTTTCACTTTCATCAAGAGGCTCTTTAGTTCTTCTTTGCTTTCTGCCTGATGCTGGGAAAGATTGAAGACCCTGATGCTGAGAAATATTGAAGGCAGGAGGTGAAAGGGATGACAGGATGAGATGGTTGGATGGCATCACTGACTCAATAGGCATGAGTTTGAGTAAATTCCGGGAGTTGGTGATGGGCAGGGAGGCCTGACCTGCTGCAGTCTATGGGGTCGCAAAGTGTCAGACATGACTGAGTGACTGAACTGAACTGAACTTGGCTGTATTAAATAGTGCTGCTATGAAGACTGGGGTTCATATAGCTTTTCAAATTATAATTTTCTCCAGATACATGCCCATGAGTGGGATTTTAGGATCATATTGTAACTCTACTTTTAGTTTTTTAAGGAACCTCCATACTGTTTTCCAGAGTGGCTGTACCAATTTACCTTCCCACCAACAGTATAGGATGGTTCCTTTTTCTCTGTACCCTCTCTAGCATTTATTACTTGTAGACTTTTTAATGATGGCCACTCTGACTAGTGTGAGATAATATTTCATGGTAGTTTTGATTTGCATTTCTCTAATAATTAGTGATGCTGATCATCTTTTCATGTGCCTGTTGGCCATCTGGATGTCTTTAGAGAAATGTCTATTTAGGTATTATACCCATTTTTTGATTGGGCTTTTAAAATATTAAGCTGTATGAGCTGTTTGTATATTTTGGAAATTAATCCCCCATCAGTAGCATCAATCGCAAATAATTTCTCCCATTCTATAGGCTGTCTTTTCATTTTGCCAGTGGTTTCCTTTGTTGTGCAAAAGCTTTTAAGTTAAATTAGGTACCACTTGTTTATTTTTGTTGTTATTTCCATTATCCTTGGAGACACATCCAAAAAAATATTGCTATGATTTATGTCAAAGAGTGTTCTGCCTATGATTTCCTCCAGGAGTTTTATAGTATGCAATCTTACATTTAGGTCTTTAATCCATTTGAGTTAGCTGTCTGATTTTCCCAGGAACATTTATTGAAATGGCTTTCCTTTCCCCACTGTATACTCTTGCCTCCTTTGTCATAGATAATTGACCATAATTGTGTGGATGGCACCCCACTCCAGTACTCTTGCCTGGAAAATCCCATGGATGGAGGAGCCTGGTGGGCTACAGTCCATGGGGTTGCTAAGAGTCGAATACGACTGAGCGACTTCACTTTCACTTTTCCCTTTCATGCACTGGAGAAGGAAATGGCAACTCACTCCAGTGTTCTTGTCTGGAGAATCCCAGGGACGGGGGAGCCTGGTGGGCTGCCGTCTATGGGGTCGCACAGAGTCGGACACGACTGAAGCGACTTAACATAGCATACCTCTGGGCTTTCTATCATGTTCTATTGATCTATGTGTCTATTTATGTGCCAGTACCATACTGTTTTCATTACTGTAGCCTTATAGTATAGTCTTCAGTCAGGGAGCCCGATTTCTCCAGCTTCATTCTTCTTTCATAAGTTTATTTTGGCTATTAGAGGTCTTTTGTGTTTCTGAAAATTTTATAATGCTTTGTTCTGAAGAAGTGAAGTGAAAGGCACTCAGTTTTATCCTACTCTTTGTGAACCATGGACTATACTGAAGTGGGTAGCCGTTCCCTTCTCCACAGGATCTTCCCAACCCAGGGATCGAACCCAGGTCTTCCTCATTTCAGACAGATTCTTTACCAGCTGAGCTACCTTCTAGTTTTGCGAAAATTGCCATTGGTATTTGATAGTGATTGCATCGAATTTGTAGATTGCCTTGGGTACCATAGTCAGCTAACAATAGTGATTCTTCCAATCCAAGAACATAGTATATTTTTCCATCTGTTTGTATCATCTTCAATTTATTTCACCAGTGTCTTACAGTTTTTGGAAAGCAGATCTTTTGTCTCCTTAGGTAGCTTTATTTCTAAGTATTTTGTTCTTTGAGGCGTGATGATAAATGGGATTTTCTTTTTTAATTTCTCTTTCTGATATTTTGTTGTTAGTGTATAGAAGTGCAGCATATTTCTGTATATTAGTTTTGTATCCAGCAACTTTACTAAAATCACTGATAATCTCTAGTAGTTTTCTGGTAGCACCTTAGGGTTTTCTATATATAATATCACATCACCTGCTGCTACTGCTAAGTCGCTTCAGTCGTGTCCGACTCTGTGCGACCCTATAGACGGCAGCCCACCAGGCTCCGCCGTCCCTAGGATTCTCCAGGCAAGAATACTGGAGTGGGTTGCCATTTCCTTCTCCAGTGCATGAAAGGGAAAAGTTAAAGTGAAGTCGCTCAGTCGTGTCCGACTCTTAGCGACCCCATGGACTATAGCCTACCAGGCTCCTCCGTCCATGGGATTTTCCAGGCAAGAGTACTGGAGTGGGGTGCCATTGCCTTCTCCAACATCACCTGCAAACAGTGACAATTTTTCCAATTTGGATTCATTTTATTTTCTTTCCTTCTCTGATTGCTATGGCTAGGACTTCCAAAACTACATTGAATACAAGCAGAAAGAATGAGCATTTTGTCTTCTTTCTGATCTTAGAGGAACTGCTTCCAATTTTTCACTTTTGAGTATGATGTTACCTGTGGGTTTGTGGCCTTTATTATGTTGAGGTATGTTCCCTCTGTGCCCCCTTTCTGAAGAGTTTTTATTATGAATTAATGTTGAATTTTATCAAAAGCCTTTTCTCTACGTATTGAGATGATCATATGATTTTTATTCTTTAATTTATTAATAATATCTTATTTTTAAAGCTACAGCCACAATTTTCAGGAAGGTGTGATAATGATAGTCACCTTTCCTACATATCCTAAAAATACCTATAAAAATATCAAGAAGAATAAATAAAACCATACAAGTCACAAACTTCATCATAATTATAAAACAAACAAATATTACAACCTCAAATTACCTGTAAGTAGAAAAATAATAATTTTGAAGAGAGCTAGTTCTTGAACTCCCACAATGAGTCCTTGTAGAGAACAAGAGGGAAAGAGCAAAAGTGTGCAGAAAAGAAAAGACTGAAGTAAAACCACACTCAGAAAGACAAATTTTTTTTAGTGCAAAAATACTGAGAAACCATCCTGGTACATCAAAGCATGGACATAAAAAAATATCAAGCCCTAAAATACTGTCTTAGACAGGCAATGCTTCTTGGGAAAATAGACTAGAGAGAAAGGGACAATTTTCTAGTTCTGGCCATGAAAATTTAACAGGGTATAAACTTACTCTCCCATGGTAAACAAACTAGGAGACTGAACAAAAAATACATTAACTCATTGTTTACAGATGTTGGACAATTGACAACCCAAGACAAGGACCCTGAGAGCAGAGAAATAAAGAAAACGGGCCCTGTGATTTACCTGACTCTCTGACTTGGAGGCACATTCTAGATCACAGTGAGGAAAAAGAGTTCTAAGAAAAACATGACAATCTTACTGAGTTAAGGTAAATAGTCAGAGGTAAAGGAGGCAGAAGTCTTAGAGCAGGAATTTTAGTTTTAGGAAGAACAGAGCTGCAACTACTACTACTATGCTGACACACAAAGCTCCAAAGAATCTGCATAATGGTACTCTCAAGGCTTTATTGATTATTAAGCTGTGCTTTTATGAAATTCCATAAGTGAATAGAGAACAACTTCCATGGAGCTAAAAACTGAAATACTGCCTGAACACACAGAAATGTTCATGCTTTAAAATGAAGAATTAGGAGTTTTCACTAAATATCTGAGGCCCTAGACAGTGTATTAAAAAGCAGAGATGCTTTCAAACTGTGAGGCTGGAGAAGACTCTTGAGAGTTCCTTGGACAGCAAGGAGATGAAACCAGTCCATCCTAAAGGAAATCGGTCTTGAATATTCATTGGAGTGACTGATGCTGAAGCTCAAACTCCAATACTTTGGCCACCTAATGTGAAGAACTGACTCATTTGAAAAGACCCAGATGCTGGGAAAGATTGAAGGCAGGAAGAGAAGGAGATGACAGAAGATGAGATGGTTGGATGGCATCACTAACTCAATGGACATGAGTTTGAGTAAACTCTGGGAGATGGTGAAGGACAGGGAAGCCTGGCATGCTGCAGTCCATGGGTTTGCAGATATCAGGACACAACTGAGTGACTGAACAACAAAAATGAGATCTTAGAAGGGTCATATTTAGCAGCTGGACTACATAACCCTGGGGGCTTCCCAGGCAGTTCATGGGTAAAGAATCTGCCTGCCAATGCAGGAGTCACAATCCCTGGGTTGGGAAAATCCCTTGGAGGAGAAAATGGCAACCCACCTCAGTACTCTTGCTGGAATAATCCCATGGACAGAGGAGCCTAGTGGGCTGCAGTCCATGGGGTAGCAGAGTCAGACACACTGAGTGACAAAGCACACAGATATGCTAAATAACTGAGAGGAAAGGCTATTCAAGACTTGCCCTAACAAAGCTTAAAACCAAGCCTTAAAATTATCCAGCTGATCGGAAGTAAATTGACTCTTTACCAAAGCACAGCCCAACAAATTTAATAGAAGACAATAAAATCCAGGCACTCAAAAACTTACAGATCTCAAGATACACTATCTAATAAAAATGACTAGACATGTCAAGAATCAGGAAAATGTAACTCATAAGGAGAGGAAAAATAAGTAAACAGAACAAACACAGAAATGAGATACTGGAATTGTCAGAAAAGGATTTTTAAATAGATATTATATGTAGGATGCTCAAGGATTTAAAGAAAAATATGAACATAAAGAGGAGAGAAATGGGAAATATAAAATTACCAAAAGAGTCATCTATTTATAAAAGCATAATATCTGAAATAAAACATCTATTGTAATAAAACATACAACAGAACAATGCAGAAGTAAAGATTAGTGAACTTATTAAGTACATAGTTATAGAAACTATCCTAATGGAATAGAGCATAGACAAAGAAGGATGAAAATATGAGGCTTATTAACCTGAGAGAAAATATCAAGCAATTTAACACACATATAATCGCAACATAAGACGGAAAAGAAAGAGAAAGGAAAAACCAGAAAAATACCTGAAACAATACTGGCATAAAAATTTTTAAGATTGATGAAAAGTATAAAACCACATCTTTATGAAGCAAAGTGAACCACATGCAAAATAAAATCACTAATAGAGAAAACCCCACCAAGTAACATGGTATTTAAATTCTTGAAAACCAGTATAAATGAAGTGATAAATCTTAACAGAGGCAAGAGAAAAAGATCCGTGTTACTTAGTGAGAAAAATGATAAGGATTACAGCAGACTTTTCATTTTAAAATGTAAGCCAGAAGATGATGGAATATCATTTTTCATTGAATTCCTGCCTAGAGGGCATAACCCAAGTTCAATTATAAGGAAACATCAGACATCCATAAGTTAGAGACATCTTCAAAATATCTTGCCTGTACTCTTCAAGAATCTTGATGTCATTAAAGCCAATTCAAAAAGAGACTCATCTAAGTGATGAAAGTAACATGAAACTAAACACAATGTTGACCCTAAAAAGTTTTTCTTCCATATATGCTATAAAAGATAGCATTAAAACAATGATCAAAGTTAAAATAAGTTCTGCATATTATAGAATAGTGTTGTATCGAACTTATTTATCTGATTTTTATCATGCTACCATGGCTATGAAAATGTGAGTATTTGGGGGTAAAAAGACCTAATTTTTGAAACCTTTTCTCAAATACATGTATTTACATATATGTAGAGAGTGATGAACCAGATGCAGTAAAATGTTAACAATTTGAGAGTCTAAATTACATTTTAAAACAAGCAAACATTTTATTATTTATTTATTTTTATTAACTTTTGTTGGAGTTTAGTTGCTTCACATCAACTATACTGTGTTAGTTTCTGATATAAAAAATAAAATCTTAGAAAAAAAATCAGATTTGTGACCACCAGAGACAGGGATGATAGGGAGGAATTGGATGAAGGCAGTCAAAAGGTACAAACTTCCAGTTATAAGATAAATAAGTACTAGGGACATAATGTACAATGTGATAAATATAATCATAACAGCAGTGTGTTATATTTGCAAAAGTTGTTAGAGCAAATCTTGAGAGTTCTCATCATAAGCGAAATATATTTTTCTGTCTCCTCACTTTTATATCTATGAGATGATGGATATTCACTAAATTTTCTGTGTTGATCATTTCATGATATATATGTCACATCATTATGCTGTACACCTTAAACTTATACAGTGCTGTACACCAATTATATCTCAATAAAAGAGGAAAGGGGGCTTCTCTCCTGGTGCAGTGGTAAAGAATCCACCTGCCAATGCAGGAGACACATATTCGACCCCTGGTCCATACCGCAGAGCAACTAAGCTTGTGTTTGACTGTATTTAGTTGCTCAGTTGCTCAGTCCGACTCTTTGCATGATTCTTTGGACTGTAGCCTGCCAGGATCCTCTACCCATGGGATTTTTCAGATAAGAATACTGGAGTGGGTTGCCATTTCTTCCTTTAGGGGATCTTCCTGACCTAGGGATGGAACTTGCGTCTCCCATGGATTCTTCACCCACTGAGCCATTGAAGAAGCGTCAGCTAAGCCCATGCACCACAACTATGCAGGCTACGCTCAAGAGCTGGGGAACTGCAGCTACTGAGCCCAAGCACTCTAGAGCCCGTGCTCCGCAGCAAGACAAGCCACCACGATGAGAAGCCCAAACACTGAAACTAGAGAGGACCCCTCCCTCGCTGCAATTAGAGAAAAGCCTGTGCAGCAACAAAGACCTGGCACGGCCATAAATATGTAAACAAGTAAAAACAATTTTTAAAAAGCAAGAAGAAAAGAGAAACAGTTGGGAAATTTAAATGGAGGCTATGTAGAAGTCCTTTCTACTCTTACAATTTTCCTGTAAACTGCTGCTTCTGCTAAGTCGCTTCAGTCGTGTCCGATTCTGTGCGACCCCATAGACGGCAGCCCACCAGGCTCCGCCGTCCCTGGGATTCTCCAGGCAAGAACACTGGAGTGGGTTGCCATTTCCTTCTCCGATGCATGCATGCATGCTAAGTCGCTTCAGTCGTGTCCGACTCTATGCGACCCTATGGACAGCGGCCCACCAGGCTCCTCCATCCACAGGATTCTCTGGGCAAGAGTACTGGAGTGGGTTGCCATTAAACTGCAACCATCTCCAAATAAAGTGACCCTCTGCTAAAAAGCATTACTCCAAAGTAACCACTGCCTCCCACCCCATCATACACACGTGCTTTTCCCAAGCGAAGAGAAGCCTATTTCCCTGGCTTCAAACAACAGTCTTGTTCCAGCCCCCTCTTTTTCATGTCCCCCTCAGTCCCTAGCATTCTGTAGAATCCCTGTTTCTGAGTGGCTCAGTCTCCTTTTTGAAACAAAGCCCAGGACTCTTGGGCTTCAGTTCACTTACGGGCTTGGGAATTTTGTCCACAGTTATTTACCTTGTTTTTCACCATAACTATGTCTCATTGCTTTATTTTGTTAAAAATGGCACTGACTACTAAAAGAGTATAGAAGTTTGAAATTATGGAACCATTTGGATCAAAAATTTTAGTTGGTAGCTTTAACCAAAGCTACAACCACTGCTGTATTGTTAATGGCATTAACAATATGTATTTTGCTTATAACTAAGTATATGCAGAATTCTGAGTCTTTGAAAGTCATTTCTGTCTTTGGAAATCCAGATACAACAAGTTTATTAGTTCAGTAATACAGTCCATCCCCTGGGACAACTAATGAAAAAGCAAAGTGAAAATAATTCATGTAGGCATGAAGTTTGATTTGCGAAACTGATGTTAACTCATGTGAAACACTTTCAACATTCACTGAAGAAATATTCTGTGTGCTTACTGCATGCAATGTAGAGCTAAGGCATATTATAATGAATCATCCTTACCATAGCTTCCAGGATCTTACAGTCCAACTTGATAAATAAGCCACCAATAAATAACCACAATGGGCTTCCCAGGTCACACTTTTGCTGAAGAATCTTCCTGTCAATGCAGGAGACATAAGACATGAGGTTTTGATCCCAGGGTTGGGAAGATTCCCTGGAGTATGAAATGGCACCCTACTCCAGTATTCTTGCCTGGAAAATTCCATGGGCAGAAGAGCCTGGTGGGCTATAGTCCATGGGGCTGCAGAGTCTGCAAAGAGTCATGACTGAGCATATGCATATCATTCCAAACAACAATTCTCTTAGGAATTCAAAGAAATGAGTGATGAATTACAGCTCTAAAGGATTAAATAAGGCTTTTAGGAAGAGGTGGCTTTGGGGCTATGTCTTTGGGATCCTGAAAATGGGTTCTCTGTAACTACTCAAGGAGGAGGGTAGGTGTTTAAACATGGGACAGCTTAATTAATGGTGGAGCAGCATTAGGAAGAATAGCCTTATTTCAAATTCATGATTTGTACTAACATGATCATTTTGTATGTTCATAATGGCTATGTTCTTTTCTCATCCATAGCTTCTTTCCCCCTCATCATCTTTTATTCTCTAACTAGCTTGTGATTTTTTAGTTTATTTAATTTTAGATTTATTTTCCTTTACTAATGATGCTGTGAAAGTGCTGCACTCAATATACCAGCAAATTTGGAAAACTCAGCAGCGGCCACAGGACTGGAAAAGGCCAGTTTTCATTCCAATCCCAAAGAAAGGCAATGCCAAAGAATGCTCAGACTACTGCACAATTCTACTCATCTTACATGCTAGCAAAGTAATGCTCAAATTCTCCAAGCCAGGCTTCAGCAATACATGAACCGTGAACTTCCAGATGTTCAAGCTGGTTTTAGAAAAGGCAGAGGAAGCAGAGATCAAATTGCCAATATCCGCTGGATCATTGAAAAAGCAAGAGTTCCAGAAAGACATTACTTCTGCTTTATTGACTATGCCAAAGCCTTTGACTGTGTGGATCACAATAAACTGCGGACAATTCTGAAAGAGATGGGAATACCAGACCACCTGACCTGCCTCTTGAGAAACCTGTATGCAGGTCAGGAAGCAACAGTTAGAACTGGACATGGAACAACAGACTGGTTCCAAATAGGAAAAGGAGTACATCTAGGCTGTATATTGTTACCCTGCTTATTTAACTTATATGCAGAGTACATCATGAGAAACGCTGGGCTGGATGAAGCACAAGCTGGAATCAAGATTACTGGGAGAAATATCAATAACCGCAGATATGCAGATGACACTACCCTTATGGCAGAAAGTGAAGAAGAACTAAAGAGTCTCTTGATGAAAGTGAAAGAGGAGAGTGAAAAAGTTGGCTTAAAGCTCAACATTCAGAAAACTAAGATCATGGCATCCAGTCCCATCACTTCATGGCAAATAGATGGGGAAACAGTGGCTGACTTTATTTTGGGGGGGCTCCAAAATCACTGCAGACGGTGATTGCAGCCATGAAATTAAAAGACGCTTACTCCTTGGAAGGAAATTTATGACCAACCTAGACAGCATACTGAAAAGCAGAGACATTACTTTGTCAACAAAGGTCCATCTATCAAGGCTATTGTTTTTCCAGTGGTCATGTATGGATGTGAGAGTTGGACGGTGAAGAAAGCTGAGCGCTGAAGAATTGATGCTTTTGAACTGTGGTGTTGGAGAAGACTATTGAGAGTCCCTTGGACTGCAAGGAGTTCCATCCAACCAGTCCATCCTAAAGGAAATCAGTCCTGAATATTCATTGGAAGGACTGATGTTGAAGCTGAACCTCCGATACTTTGGCCACCTGATGCAAAGAGCTGACTCATTTGAAAAGGCCCTGATGCTGGGAAAGATTGAGGGCAGGAGGAGAAGGGGACGACAGAGGATAAGATGGTTGGATGGCATCACCGACTCAATGACGTGGGTTTGGGTGGACTCCAGGAGTTGGTGATGGATAGGGAGGCCTAGTGTGCTACGGTTCATGGGGTCGCAAAGAGTCAGACACGACTGAGTGACTGAACTGAACTGAACCCTTTGAGTAGCTGTAGTTGTTGATTGATAGTGATCCCCTAGGAACAAATCTTGTCACAGGAGGAAAAGGTAGCAATTTCTAGTGATCACTTTCAATGCTTAGCAGGCCCTTTCTCATAACCCTGCTGAAATATTTATTGTCTTTCAAGGAGACAATGCAATAGATTTTACTTTTATTTTAGCATCTCCTTCCCCTGTAATCATACTTCTTTATGCCTCTGGCAGTGTGGTATAATGGACATATCATTGAAATCTGCCAATCTGAATACCAATCCTGGTTTTGCCTCTCCTGGTTGTATCCTCAGTCTCATGTTTCCTCAGTTTACAATATGGGGCTGTTCCTGTAAACCTTGCAGGCTTGTGGAGGCAACGAACAAGTTAAAGGCATCAAGGTGTCTAGTTTACATAGGAGTTAATCGATAAATGCTATTTTTCCTACTTTCTCACTGCCTTTAAGTATTCTCTTCCCTCAGCCTTGTACACCCTCATTTTCTTCCCCTTCCTCTTGCTCTGTTTATTAAAATCCAACTCATCTAAGTCCCTCTATATCGGCTATGGATCCTTCCCTAAATTGCTGCAGTGATAATTGTCTGAACTTTATTTTGTGCTCTAAAAACATGTGATCTGACTTCCATTTAGCACTTAGAGGGGAGCCCCATTGCTCAGGGCATCAGTTAAAATAATTCAACTAAAGGAGTTTGGCAATACTGCTATTGGATCAATTATATGAACAGTCGATGAATGCAATCAAATCCAAAAGAGTCGCTGTCTGATGGTGAAGCCCTTGGAAAGAATGCGGGAATAGATTTCAGTGTTCTCCATCATGACTGAGCTGTATTCCACCTGTTAGATGTTGATGATAACAATATCTATATCAGACTTTATTCTCTTGGGCTCCAAAATTCCTGCAGATGGTGACTGCAGCTATGAAATTAGAAGACACTTGCTCCTTGGAAGAAAAGCTATGACAAACCTAGACAGCATATTAAAAAGCAGAGACATCACTTTGCCTACAAAGATCTGTATAGTCAATGTCATGGTTTCTCCAGTAGTCATGTATAGATGTGAGATTTGGACCATAAAGAAAGCTGAGCACTGAAGAATTGATGCTTTCGAACTGTGGTGCTAGAGAAGACTCTTGACAGTCCCTTGGAGAGTAAGGAATTCAAATCAGTCAATCTTAAAGGAAATCAACCCTGAATATTCATTGGAAGGACTGATGCTGAAGCTGAAACTCCAGTATTTTGGCCACCAGATGAGAAGAGCTGACTCATTGGAAAAGATCCTGATGCTGGGAAAGATTGAAGGCAGGAGGAGAAGGGGACGAAAGAGGATGAGATGGTTGGATGGCATCACCAACTCAATGGACGTTGAGTCTGAGCAAACTCTGGGAGATGGTGAAGGACAGGGAGGCATGGTGCATTGCAATACTGGGATCGCAAAGAGTTGGACACAACTGAGTGATTGAACAATAGCAACAAAAAATATCAAGGGTGATATTAACCATTAACTTAAGCCATAAAGAAACACTGGTTAATAAAGAATTTTAAAAAGTACTCATGTATATACCAGTAAACTGTACAAACACTTGGGTGTCCAGAGGGTAGTTTGGATAGCATATGTGTCTTATATGTTCCTTTTAAAATCAAATATTAGAAAATATGTCTTCTTTGCACTTCACTCCTTCGTATCTCTTTATCTCTTTGTAAAACTGCATTGTAACCACTTGAGGACCAGAATTATACTGGGAATATAACATATATTTAATGAATATTTAATAAAGTTAAAATTGAAATGGGATATATGGAGATATATCAGTAGCAGAATAAGGCAGAAAAAGTCAGTGGAGAGAGAGCCTGGCACCTGCTAAGCCCTTTGAACAATCACAGTTAATCCTTTAAGTGTACTACATACATCTTTCCATACATCTTCCTTTCATCTTCATGGCAGTCCCATTGTAAAAACCAGTTATGACCTCTACCTTACAGAGGAAGAAACTGAGGTTAGAGAAAGCTTAAAAAACTTGCCTAAGGTCAACTTCAGGTAAGTGGCAGAGACAAATTTCAAACATAAATGTAAAAAAAAAATAGAAAACCAAATCCAAAGTCCACAATTCTGAATCTTCAGTCTTCCAGATTTCAAAAATCCGTTTCCTCCTTTACCTTTCACTCTCAAAGACTATAGGATTCTTCTTGTACAATACCAGGCTGCTGCTGCTGCTGCTGCTGCTAAGTCGCTTCAGTTGTGTCCGACTCTGTGCAGCCACATAGATGGCAACTCACCAGCCTCCCCTGTCCCTGGGATTCTCCAGGCAAGAACATTGGAGTGGGTTGCCATTTCCTTCTCCAAGGCATGAAAGTGAAAAGTGAAAGTGAAGATGCTCAGTCGTGTCCAACTCTTCGTGACCCCATGGACCACAGCCTACCAGGCTCCTCCATCCACGGGATTTTCCAGGCAAGAGAATTGGAGTGGGGTGCCATTGCCTTCTCCACAATACCAGGCTAACCAGTCAAAAATTAATTTCTTTTACTGTTCATTAAACTAAACAATGTAAACATAGACCTACTGAAATTTGAAAGACAGCCTATATGAAGCTCAGTTTCAGTCTATTAATGTTGGAAAAATTGTGTTGTCCACGAGGATAAACCAAACCTAAAGGCATGCTTGGGACCCTGCCTAGGTTTGTGTTCTGTCCGTCCCTCTAGAGGGGTTTAGGGAAGGACCTACTAGGATTTGATTTTCTTTGCTCATCAATTTATGGGGATAACTCATTTTGTTTTACTGCAAAAGTATCTACATCTTTGACATTTTATAATTCACATAGGTCAGCCTGATTGTGCTAGTGGAATAGAACTGTGGAGATTTCAATAACAAACATTCTGAGCAGAGTTTTCACTGTTCCCATAACACCTGAGTAGATATATGGAATGTTCCCTTGTGAAGGAGACTGGCAGGGTATCTGGCTCAAAGAAAGATAGAAGGCGAAAAAGAGGATGAGAAGACGAAAAGAACCTGGCTCCTTTGAAAATAACTTATTAAAAAGAGGGTTTTGCCCAGGAAAATGTTGGCTTTGGCTGCTCTCTAGTGGTGGGCGATGTTCACTGTCAGCAATTCTTTCTGCCTAGTTTCCACGTTGAAGGGCAAGATGGAAAAATCCAAACGTTTGCTTGGACACCTAGAGCTGGGTTGCAAATACACACACACACACACACACACACACACACACAGAGTCTTACACATGCATACACATGTGCAACAAGCCTGGGGGAGAAGGAGAAGGTTGGAGAGAAGGTTTCTCTGGGCAGGAAAAGAGAAAGGGGACAGAAAGATGGAGTCTTCTATGACAGCCAGAGAAAGGCCTGAGAGCAGAGACAAATTCCAAAGTCAGAGTCTTGGGCTCTGGATGGCCGCACTCACTTTCCTCTTTCCTTCATTACCGGAAGCAGCCACAGAAAGGACTCATCTTCCTCACTGACATCCAGTCTAAATTTAGATACTGTCGTTTCTAAGATTGGAGTTGCGTCAGCTCCAGAGTTGTAGCTGGTAGTTCAGAGCTGGCTTCTTGCACAGATCTACGGAAAATGAGCAGGAGAAATGGAATATGGCGGTTGGCCCCTGTGACCCTCGCTTCCTGGAGGAAAGATGTACGTAGGCCACTCTTGACTTCTTTCCACCTTGAATTACTCAGCAAAAGGTGGCAGAGTCCAGGAGGCGGTGGACCTCTGGGACCACATCCCAGTTTTCCCTAAATCATATTTTGTACATGACTACACATGTGCTTTGTTTCATAAGTACTTACTGAAAAGGTCATTAAGTCAACCATTTTGGGGTTGTTTGGTTTTTGGCAATGTGCTGTTTTGGTTGACAGCTGACTTATAGCTTATGTTTGATTTTATCTCTGCACTGATTTTCTATGAAAAGATATGCAGTTACTTTATCCCTTTATGTCCCAGTTATTACATTCATAAAATGGTGGTGGCAGGGGAGGGAGGCTGGTTGATATTCTGGGCTCCTTTTATCTCTGACATTATTAAATAGTATTATTCATCAAAGACACATGTTAAAGATAGCAAAAAATATATATATATATATATATATCCTGGGTTATGTGAGAGACCCTTTGAGTCCCAGCCAGCTGAGCAGTGGTTTGCACAGAAAGGACGACTCAACACAGGATAACAGGTAAGCGCACAGTGGTGACCTGAGGGACTTCCGTAAAGAAATAAGATCGTAGCCATCAGCAGAATAAAGAGCCCACGCAAGATTCCCTTCATTCCGCCATTTTCCAGGTCTACTTTCTTCGTTGTTTATGACTCTATATGTAAAGCAATGTGGGGAATTAAAGCAATGATTTGGATAATTCAAGCAGAGAGAAACTCCACAACACACACATATGCTGCAATTATCTAGACATTTCAGGCAGAAGTGGAGCTCAAGCCCGAATTATCAGGATAGTGCTTCAATTCTTCTGAAAAACAGCAATGTTAATTGCCTGACACACTCAATGTGGTATCACAGGAAGCTGATGAGAGAGTAAAATTCTCACTTGACATGACTAAAAAGGAGAGCGTGGAATAGAAATATTCCACATCAGCTGAAACTTAGTAGGAAAAGATAAAGGTAGTGAAGTGATGACTGCTAACACAGGTTGCAGAGTACACAGGAAGGCTTTTATAAACAGGCCCAGGGAAATGGAGAGATGGAGAAAATTAAGGCTGCTAAACAGTGAGGATGGGTATGAAACTGATGACAATTCTAAAGTAGCTGAGAGACTGAACTCATTCTTTGAATCTAGTTTTAACAGGAAAAATGAAGCAAACAAGCTTGGACTATTAAGATACAATGAAAACCTAGCAACAATCAGGCGAGGGAACAGAGAACTTGGAAATTTTGCACACTTATAAATCAGCCAGACAAGCGCCTGAGATTACTAAGAGAATTGGTTGATATGAGTTACTTACTAAACGGTTCACACTTACTTTTTGATAAACAGAAATTATATAGCTAGGATGGTAGTAAATGCCTTAAAAAAAAAAAAGATACCACAAATCCTCTTTCTGAAAATTGTACTATTTCGTGAAAGGGCAGTGCTACAAATCTGAGGTTCAAGTAGTAAATAAAAGATGGACAAAATACTACTAATGTATATTTAAACTATGGTTCCCTTTATGACCAATCCAGGCAAACAGTAAATGCTTAATAAGAATAGTGATGAACCGCAGAAAGGCAAAGCAAATAAGATAGAACATGAGTGACCTGTCATTAAAACATTAAAGTCCAGGAGGCCAAAGTCTGCTGACAAAGGCAAGAGATTTTCAACATGTAATGCAATGGAAAGACCATGTCTTATTAACTTTGTGACTGACCAATTTACTTAATCTCTCTGTGTCTTATTGTTACTACCCTTTTTACATGAAACTCCCAATTTTCCTGGCATTCCAATGAGCACACGATGTAGATAAAATATCTAAAATTGCCCTGGACTGTAGCAAATATTAATTCCCTTACCTTTCTATTAAGAATCACCTGCCTCAGCTTTTGGTAGATAAAATTTGGATCTTTTCTGAATAGTACTCCAGGTAATTGTAGAAAATCTTATGGTTGGAACAACCAGTAACTTCATCCTGAACACAGATGTAAAAATCCTCAACAAAATATTAGCAAACTAAATTCAATAGTACATTAAAAAGATCGTATGCCATTATCAAATAGGATTTATACCTAGGAGACAAAGATGGCTTATCATACACAAATCAATAAATGTGATACACCACATCAACAAAAGGAAGGGTTAGGATCATATGATCAGCTCAATAAATACATGGGAAATATGGAAGTGAAAGTGTTAATCACTCAGTTATGTCCAGCTCTTTGTGACCCCATGGACTGTAGCCTGCCAGGCTCCTCTGTCCATGGAATTCTCTAGGCAGGAATACTGGAGTGGGTATCCAGTCCCTTCTCCAGGGGATCTTCCTAACCCAGGGATTGAATTCTAGTCTCATTCATTGCAGGCAGATCCTTTATGTCAAATTAAAAACAACCTTCACATCAAGGAAAAATCAACAAAATGGAATGGAAGAAAATATTTGCAAACCGCATCTCTAATAAGGGGTTATTATCCAAAATATGCAAGAAATTTATACAACTCAGTATGCTTCCCTAGTAGCTCAGCTGGTAAAGAATTCACCTGCAATGCAGGAGACCCCAGTTCGATTCCTGGGTCAGGAAGATCCAGTATTCTTGGGCTTCCCTGGTGACTCAACTGGTAAGGAATCCGCCTGCAATGTGGAAGACCTGGGTTCAATGCCTAGTTTGGGAAGATCCCCTGGAGTGGGGAACGGCTACTCACTTCAGCATTCTGACCTGGAGAATTCCATGGGCTGTATCCATCCATGAGATTGCAAAGAGTCAGACTGAGCAACTTTCACTTTCAGTAGCAGAAACACAACCTGATTAAAAAATGGCCAAGGAACCTATACAGACATTTTTCTAAAGAAGACTTCAGTTCAGTGCAGTTCAGTTCAATAGCTCAGTCGTGTCCAACTCTTTGCAACCCCATGAATCGCAGCATGCCAGGCCTCCCTGTCCATAACCAACTCCCAGAGTCTACCCAAACTCATGTCCATCGAGTCGGTGATGCCATCCAGCCATCTCATCCTCTGTTGTCCCCTTCTCCTCCTGCCCCCAATCCTTCCCAGCATCAGGGTCTTTTCCAATGAGTCAACTCTTCACATGAGGTGGCCAAAGTATTGGAGTTTCAGCTTCAGCATCAGTCCTTCCAATGAACACCCAGGGCTGATCTCCTTTAGGATGGACTGGTTGGCTCTCATTGCAGTCCAAGGGATTCTTACAAATGGCAAAAAGATACATGAAAATGATCCCAACATCACTAATCATCAGGGAAAGGCAAACCAAAACCACAAAGTATCACCTCCTATCTGTTAGAATATCCATTATAAGATAAAAAAGACGAGAGATAACAAATGCTGGCAAGGATATGAAGGAAAGGCAATCCTTGTACATTTGGTGGGAATGTAAACTGATATAGCACTAAGGTAAGGAGCATGACATTTCATCAAGAAGTTAAAAACAGATCTACCACATGATACAGCAATCCCACTTCTGGGTTTACATCTAAAGGAAACAAAACCATTATCACGAGGCGATATCTGTACTCCAGTGTTTGTGTGTGTGCTCAGTAGCTGCGTCATGTCCGACTCTTTTGGAACCCCATGGACTATAGTGCCAGGCTACTCTGTCCAGGGGATTGTCCAGACAAGAATGCTGGAGTGGGTAGCTATGCCCTCCTCCAGGGGATCTTCCTGATCCAGGGATTGAAACTGTGTCTCCTGTACCTGCCATATTGCAGGCAGATTCTTTACCACTGAGCCACTGGGGAAGCCCCTCTCCCATGTTAACTGCAGCATTATTCATGATAAGCAAGTTATGGAAACTAAACGTTCACTGATGGATGAATAGATAAAGAAAATTAGACAGAGATAGATGATAGAATATTAGTCAACCTCAACAAGAAGGAAATCCTGCCATTTGTGACAACATGGACATTATGCCAAGTGAAATAAATGAGAGAATGACAAAAACTGCATCATATCATTTATATGTGGAATCTTAAATAAAAAGCAAATTCATAGAAAGAGAGAGTAAAAACGTGGTTTCCAGGGGCTGGATTGTATGGAAAACAGACTGGTATATAAATATAAACTTTTGTTTATAAGATAAACAAGGTCTGAGGATCTAATGTATAACATGGTGGCTATAGGGCTTCCCTGGTGGCTCAGATGGTAAAGAAACTGCCTGCAATGCAAGTGACCTGGATTCAATCCCTCAGTCAGGAAGCTCCCCAAAGAAAGATATGGCAACCCACTCTAGTATTCTTACTGGAGAATTCCATGGACAGAGAAGCCTGGAGGGCTAAAGTCTGTGGGATCGCAAAGAGTCGTAAATGACTGAGTGACTAACACACACACACACACACACACACACACACACACACACACAGGGTTTCCCAGGTGGCTCAGTGGTAAAGAATCCATCTGCCAATGCAGAAAACACAAGAAATGCTGGTTTGATTCCTGGCTTGGGAAGATTCCTGTAGGAAATGGCAACCTGCTACAGTATTCTTGCCTGGGAAATCCCATGGACCAAGGAGCCTGGTGGGCTACAGTCCATGGGGCCACAAAGAGTCGGACACGACTGAGCACATACACACATAGTTGATAATACTGCATTATATAATTGGAATTAATTTGCTAAGAGAGTAGAACTATGTTCCTGATAGAACTGTTCATCACCAACTGCCAGAGCTTACTCAAACTCATGCCCATCACGTTAGTGATGCCATCCAACCATCTCATCCTCTGCCGTCCCCTTCTCCTGCTTTCAATCTTTCCCAGCATCAGGGTCTTTTCAAATGAGTCAGTTCTTCACATCAGGTGGCCAAAGTATTGGAGTTTCAGCTTCAGCATCAGTCCTTCCAATGAACACCCAGGACTGATTTCCCTTAGGATGGACTGGTTGGATCTCCTTGCAGCCCAAGGGACTCTCAAGGGTCTTCTCCAACACCACAGTTCAAAAGCATCAATTCTTCGATGCTCAGCTTTCTTTATAGTCCAACTCTCACATCCATACATGACTACTGGAAAAACCATAGCCTTGACTAGACAGACCTTTGTTGGTAAAATAATGTCTCTGCTTTTTAATATGCTGTCTAGGTTGGTCATAACTTTCCTTCCAAGGAGCAAGTATCTTTTAATTTCATGGCTGCAGTCACCATCTGCAGTGATTTTGGAGCCCCCCAAAATAAAGTCAGCCACTGTTTCCACTGTTTCCTCATCTATTTCCCATGAAGTGATGGGACCAGATGCCATGATCTTAGTTTTCTGAATGTTGAGTTTTAAGCCAACATTTTCACTCTCCTCTTTCACTTTCATCAAAAGGCTCGTTAGTTCTTCGCTTTCTCCCATAAGGGTGGTGTCATCTGCATATCTGAGGTTATTGATATTTCTCCAGGCAATCCTGATTTCAGCTTGTGCTTCATCCAGCCTGGCATTTCTCATGATGTACTCTTCGTATAAGTTCAATTATCAGGATGACAATATATAGGGTTGACATAGTCCTTTCCCGATTTGGAACCAGTCTGTTGTTCCATGTCCAGTTCTAACTGTTGCTTCTTGACCTTCATACAGAATATACATGACATGTATCAAATCATCCTGTTGTATGTTTTAAATATATTACAATTTTATTTGTCAAAAAATTAATGAGTGAATAATATTTATGACATAAAAAATAGGAATAAATATATAGTTAGTGTTTTACCTCTTTTCATTAAATTAATGAAATGAGTGAACTAACTAATTAATTCTTGCTTTTGTATGAAATAAACCAATTTGTTTCCTACAGTCTTCATTTGGCTGATTGCAACCCTGTGGTCTGTTTCCTAAAGATTGGGAGTGAAAATGGAGGCTTGAGGGGTTTTGTGTTTTTTAATGCAGTGAAGCATTCATAATCCATGATTCCTTTTGATAGGACTTTAATAGTCCTTGATCGCTTCCTTCTTCTCTGACATGATAACATGCTACAGGTTTAATGTTCAGTTCCTGCTTTAAACCTGGAATATATCATATTTCCCAAAGAACTTGATTCCCCTTGTGGTTTCTAAGGGTGCTCATCACTACTGGATTTGTCATTATTTTTAGGCTACTTCAGGGGAAATAGATAAAAAATTGTTTTAAGTTTTTTTTTAACAACTTTATTAATGTATAATGAAGGGACAATAAATTCCAAGTATCTAAAAAGTACAATTTGATCAATTTTGACACCTGCAAACACTTGCAAAACTATAATTGAGACAGCAAATAATTTTATCACCCCTAAACATTTCCTCTTGCCTCTTTGTAATCCATGCCTCCTTCTACTCCTGTCCCTAATCAACCACTGATCTGCCTACCATTAATATAAATGAATTCACATTTTCTTGAATTTTATATGAATAAAATCATATTTTACATGCACTTTTTGATAAACTTCTTTCACTTAGTATAGTTATTTTGAGATTTATCCATGTTGTTGTATGTATCAATATATCAGCTTCAGGGTGAATATATTTCCGTTTCTGTTGGGTGTGCAGGAGTGAAATACCTCAGTCATATGGTAATTGTTGTTTAGCTTTTTAAGAAACTACCAAACTGTTTTCCAAAATGGTTATACCATTTTACTTTTTTTCCAGCAGTTTTTAGTGAGTTCTCGTTGATACTGAGGTTTCAATTTATGTCTCTCTGACTACTGATAATGTTAAGCATCATTCATGTGCAATTTTGGCTATTTATCTTTTTTGTGAAGTGTCTGTTCAAATTTTGCTTATATTTTCATTAGACTTTTTAAGCTAATCATTGAGCTTTGAGAATTATTTATACAGCACTTTAATATTTGTGTTGTATTAATATTTTCTGCCATTCTGTGGCTTGACATTTTTTATTTTCTCAGTGGTGCCTTTAGAAGAGTAACTGTTTTGCATTTTGTCCTTTAGAAGAGTAACTGTTTTGCATTTTGTTTGATTAAGCTTAGCAAACTCTTGTTTTATGGTTTATGCTTTTTTATTTCTAAGAAAAGCACCACAAGTTTGCAAAAATGTTCTCCTGTGTGTTCTTCTAGTTGCTTTATAGATTTAGATTTTATAGATAAAGGTATAATAAATCTGAAGTTAATTTTTTATATACTGTGTGATGTAGGGATCAATATCATTTTTTATCATTTGGCTATTTAGTTGGTCAAGCATTATTTGTTGAACTTCTTTTCTCATAAACTGTGTCGACAACTTTGCTGAAATTCGACTGCTCATATTTGTAGGGATTCTGTTTTTGATTCTCTTGTCTATTTCTCTCTCTTTTTACCAATGTTTAACTGGATATTTAAAGCCTTGTACATACAGTGGATTACCAATTGTATATTTAAGTCTTGAAAACAGATATTTTAAATCCTCCACATGTATTCCTTTTAAAAACTGCTTTGGTTATTCCAGGTTTTTAAAAATTTCCTCATCAGGTTTAGAACCAGTTCAGCAATTTCTATAAAAATGCTTGCTGCAATTTTTATTGGGAATGCATAGAAACAATAGGTTATTTGGGGGCAAATAGTCACCATACAAATATTGAGTCTTATAATCCATGAAGGTGACATACTTCTCCATTTATTTAGGTCATCTTCAATTTTTCTCTGTAATTGAAGAATCTCCACAAATAATGTAGTGTAGTATGGCTTTTAGTGTAGAAGGCTTGAGCACTTTCGTTAAATCTGTTCCTGTCATGTTTTATGAAACTATAACATAACATTTTAAAATAAAGTCTAATTTTTTAATATTTAAGACTATAATTAATTTTTACATAATTCATTTGTATCCTGTGACATCGCTAAATTTGTTATTTTTAATAATTGTTTTGGACATTTCTTGTGATGTTTTATGTAAACAACCATTTCCTCTATAAATTGGGGCAGTTTCATTTTTCCTTATATTTATACCACTTTTTAAATTTATTGCAATGGCTAGGCCCTCCAGCATTATGTTGAACAGAAATGACCAAAGTGGACATGCTTGCTGTTTCTGATTTCAAGGGGAAAAAATTTCAATATTTTATCATCCAATATGATGTTGACATTGGCTGTAGATCTCTGTAGTTTTTATAGATTAATGAAATTCCCCACTATTCCTAAAGTATACAAGTTCACTGATATGGTTTCAGATGCCACATTGCAACTAAAATTTAAGAAATCTCTACTTGTGTTACATGAAAAAAAGGCGACTTGTTCTTCAGGTATTTCAAACAATTGGACAAATATTTTCTCATAAGACAATCAACACATTTCAGCATACAGCAGAAGTACTTTATGTGTACATCTGATTTTATCACCTAGCATAAGAACAATATGTGTAAACAAGAGACGAGATTAAACAAAATTAATTACTTTTACAGCTTCATCAAGAACATTCATAACGGTGCTTTTTTGAAAAACCACACATGCATTGAGGTGAAGAATATAATGACTAATTAATACCATTGTGCACTACTGCCTTGGTGAAGGCTAAATCATCAGTAACGTTACCCATGATTGCTTTTGCACTTTTCATGTAAAATGTCAACATAGTGAAAAAGGTAAATAACATCTTATTATTGAGAAAATAGTTTGATATTATGGATTCCTGTCAGGGTCTCAGTTTCCCTCAGTGTTCCACTTAGAGAGTATTTCTCCTAACTAGTTCAGCCATACACGTAAAAGCATGACCATTATGAGGTCAATACTAAATATCCTGAATCTTCAATGAAGTTTCTCTTTCACAGGTCGACACGTGAACACTGCAGCACCCTACGTGAGCTCTGGGAATTGTTTCCTTACAGCAATTCTTCACCTCGACTGATGAACGGTTTCCCTCAACTCAGTATTTAGTCAAAGGCTTGAGTAGACTTCTCTGCATTTTTCTGGAACTTTTCCTCATTTCTAGCCATCTGTTCCACAATATCTACCTGCCTCAGCTTCCAGTCTCTGCTTTTCAAACTCAACTTGGTTCTGTTTTTGCCACACCTGAAAAATGCCTTAAAGTAGAAATTCAGGGATATTACTGAGCTCATACTTTTGTTATCCTTTTCTGAGATGCCATAGTCACTCATTGCTTGCTTGCAAATGTCTGAAAATAGAGTGCATGTGACATAGATTTTAGTTTTCTAATTGTTCATCATTGAAAAGAAAATTTCATTCAGTTTACTCTACCATGCTCAGATAGAGAAGTCAAATTATTATATTTTTTAAGCCCAATATTTCCAGTGGGTTTTTCCAATGATTTTTTTTTCTCACTTTATGATTACATTTTTCCATATTTCTTGAAATATTTTAAAATCTTGATTCATCTTTTCTCTAATATTTTCCTAGAGATTGTATATACGTAAAGCAAGTCCTTTCTTGCCTTTTAAGGTAGTTATAACACTCTAGTGTTTAGTTATCACAACCTGTGGGTTTGTGTTCCCTGGGGGCACCAGCTACTCTGACTGCTAATGTGATTTGGAGAGGAATTTAGGAAAAAGCATTCATCTGTGTTAAGGCCTAATGTGTTTAAGGAGAAGGGAAGGGATGGACCTCAGAACTGAGAAATCCAGGTATGAGAGATCCTCTGTGACCGCTCCCATTTGCTGTCACTCCACCACGCAATTCTTGTGGTCATTTCATCTTCTAAACCTAGAAAAAGCAGTGGAAGGAGGCTGTTTCCCTAGAGTATCACATCAGCCTTAAAGGTTTTGAGATGAAGCGGGGAGGAGTGAATGCTTGAGGAGAATTGGTACCATCCACTCTTCATTACAGTTGGGTTTTGGAATTACCCTTTTATTAGCACTGACTGGTTCACTGCTGCAGGTTCTCCCATTAAGGGGGCAGTCAGTGATTATCTCCAGGTACCAGAGGCAAACAGCATGAAATATCCACTTACTGTCTCAGTCTTCATTTTCTGACTTTTGCTAGAATTTTCCACAGGTTTTTTTATTTTGCTATTTTTGTTGTTGTCAGTAGCTGGGGTCCAAATCTTCCTTTTGTTTCTAAGATTTCTCCAGGACTTGAAAAATAACAGTTGAAGTGAGATATCACTGCCATTTTGCTATTCAGTTGTAATTGCAAATCTCTCTCAGTTTTCTTGCTTAAAATAAGGATAATATTAATATTCATCTTATAGAGTTCTTTTATTTTGTATTTATTATTTATTTACTTTTGGCCACACTGGCTTTTCACTGCTGTGCATGGGCTTTCTCTAGTTGGAGCAAGCAGAGGCTACTCTAGTTGTGGTGAGCAGGCTTTTCATAGCCGTGGCTTCTCTTATGGAGAAGCACAGGCTTCAGTAGTTGCGACTTGGGGGCTCAGCAATTTCGGCTCTCCAGCTCTAGAGCGTGGGCTTAGTAGTTGTGGTACACAGGCTTAGCTGCCGTCCGCCATGTGGAATTTTCCCAGACCAGGGATTAAATCTGTTTCCCTTGCATTGGCAGGCAGATTCTCAACCGCTGGACCACCAGGGAAGTCTCATCTTATAGCATTTTGAGAAAATTAAATGAGAAAGTACCCATAACCCAGTGCCATCTAGAACAGTGTAAAAACTCAGTAAAAACTAGCTGTTACCATTCTTACTAGAGTAATCATTACTTATGAAACATTGAATAAAACAAATCCAAAGAGAGAGTCCCTAGGACTGTAAGGAGAGCCAACCAGTCCATCCTAAAAGAAATTAGCCCTGAATATTCATTGGAAGGACTGATGCTGAAGCTGAAACTCCAATACTCTGGCCACCTGATGCAAAGAACTGATTCATTGGAAAAGACCTGATGCTGGGAAAGATTGAAGGCAGGAAGAGAAGGGAACGACAGAGGATGAGATGATTGGATGGCATCACCGACTCAATGGACATGAGTTTGAGCAAGTTCTGGGAGTTGGTGATGGACAGAGAGGCCTGGAGTGCTGCAGTCCACGGGGTCACAAAGAGTCAGACATGACTGAGTGACTGAAATGAACTGAAGAGAGAAATCTATTGTCACTGGGTATATTTATTATATGGGCTTCCCAGGTGGCTTAGTGGTAAATGCAGCAGACTCAGGTTTTATCTCTGGGTTGGAAGAACCCCTGGAGTAGGAAATGGAACCCACTCCAGTATTCTTTCCTGGGAGATCCCACGGACAGAGGAGACTGGAAGGCTATAAATAGTCTATGGAGTCGCAAAAGAGTTGGACACAACTGAACAACTGAGCCCGCATATTTATTATACTTAGTATATTTACTTACTAAGCCACCTAATTTTATATTATTCAGGTGTATCTTTCCATCTTGTCCGCAGCATTTCAAAGGAGGCAATTTGTCAATGCTGTGCTAAAATTCAGGGGCATTACTTCTAAATAGGGCTCTGCTCTAGTTCACCAAGATAAAAATGATCCAAAAATAAAATTGAGTAGTGCCAATATGAGATTTTCACTGCAAATTAATATTTAAAAGTGAGGTAATAATCACTATGAGAGAAGTGCTCACACCTACATTTTAAGTGAACAGATTTCTCAAAATTGACAATAATCTCACCAGGCAACCATTCACAGAACCCTATTTGCTTGTCTTCTATCTGCTTGCACCTTCCTTTTAATCAGAGTTCTTCAAAAATTTGCAAGAATGGTTTAGCAGTCTCAAAGTAGGGACTCTTGGTATTCAGGGAAATCACTTATTTTGATCAGGAGATTTAAGCTCACTGAGTGAGGCTGGTTCTTGATTACATTTCCTGCCCTCATTTAGGCTTTTTCACAGTGAGTGTAAGAGAAAATGGGCTTCCTATATGGCACTAGTGGTAAAGAAACCACCTATGAATGCCAGAGACATAAAAGACGTGGGTTCGATTTCTAGGTTGGGAAGATCCCCTGGAGGAGGGCACAGCAACCCACTCCAGTATTCTTGCCTGGAGAATCCCATGGACAGAGGGGACTGGTGGGATATGGTCCATCGGGTTGCAAAGAGTCAGACACGACTGAAGTGATTTAGCATTAACGCATGCATACTCAGCTGTGGTTCTCCAAGTCACTTTGCGTTCCAAGGGCAAATGTGAACAGAAAGATTTTGGTTTACTGGAATCCGCCTTCTTTATGACCCCGGAGGCTACCGTTTAGCTCAGCTTCTCAGACCACAATCTCCTTCCCTTGGTGAATTCACTCAGCATCTCATTTTGCCTCTAGCTGTGCTTCTTGATCACATTAGTCCATTATCTTCCTCCCCTACACACACACACACACACACACACACACACACACACACACACACACACACCCCATTTTGAGCTCTGCCTTTCCTCCCAGAAAGCCCTGGTCCTGATCTAATTATGCATATTTTTTCACGCTATCTCAGAACCTGCCTACCAGAGGGAAACAAGACGGATTCATCTTCATCAAGTCACAAAAATCTTTGTTAAAATTTTCCTTCAGGACAGTGGGCACCTCTTGGTCTTGCATTTGCACAACTTAGCGTAGCCCTCTCAAGTACTTCCTCTCATCCTGATTATCATCATCAGTATGCTCTTAGGTAAGGGTTGGGAAGATCCCTGGAGAAGGGAAAGGCTACCCACTCCAGTATTCTTGCCTGGAGAATTCCATGGACTGTATAGGCCATGGGGCAGCAAGGAGTCAGACATGACTGAGTGACTTTCACTTCACTAAGCTGTGTCCACCTGTGGGCTTGTGAGCCACTGGACACTTCTCAGAGCGCCCTGTCTCTAAGCATTCCACTCTATACCTTGCACTTTTGTTGTAGGACATTTCTTCACTCCTTGTATCCTGAGCTGACCCGAGACTTGCTTCTCAGACACCGCGGTCTCTTTGAATTCCTCTTTTTTGTCCAGAATCAGATCCAAAAGAGTAGCTTTTGCTTTTGTGCTTCTATTTGTTTTCTCACTTTTTGAGAGAAGATATACCTGTAGATTGCTTCCCTGCTGGCTCAGTAGTAAAGAATCTCCTGTCAAACAGCAGACGTGAGTTCCATCCCTGGATTGGAAAGATCCCCCAGAGAAGGAAATGGCAACTCACTCCAGTATTCTTGCCTGGGAAATCCCATGGACAGAGGAGCCTGACAGGCTACAGTTCACGGGGTCGAAAAAGAGTCAGACACAACTTAACGTCTAAACAACAACCATATACCCAGAAATAATACTTGGATATACTTGTTTCTTTTTTTCTTAAGAGGCATCCTTTTCCTGAGTCATCTCCCAATTATCCATTGTTGTCTCTATTAGAATATTATTCTTCATCCCTCTTTCTAAACTTAAACATATCCCAGGGCACAACATGATTATTTCTGTCTTTTCTACAAGATAAAATTATTTCCTCATTGTTATTTATTTTTATTTTATTCGTTTATTTTTGAGTGGGCAGGGTTAATGGCCACATAGAAGGATTAACTATAAAATACTTCCAGAACTGGTGACTGTTTGCCATGTCGTGATTAACATTAACTACTACTAAAATAATAAAGTATATCTATATATCCAGCTAACTTTTCTATCTGTGAGGGATTAACAGTTCAGACATAGTAAACAGTATTTCTAAAATTTATAATCTATACAGACACATAAGCCCACAGATAGTACACTGAGAAAATAAAGGTAAAATGAAGTTGTCTTAACTTATTTTGTTCAACAAACTTCCACAGACACACACATCCCCCACATGTCTTCCAAAGGTCTTAATTTTGGAGTTACATAATTTTTCTCTTATAGAATTAAAAAAATGAACACCAGCTGCTTCCTGTAGCCAAAGTACTACAGAGATAAAACTTCTTGCAAACTCAACAACCTGAAAATAGAATTCTTTATTAAAGTGAAATTGTGGAGAAATATAATTAATCAAATATGTATAGGCTTCCAGTTTCAGTACTTTGGGAGACAACAAAGCTGATTCATGTCTTTTGTTCTTAATATTTTCTTTGTTGGAAGAAAAGCATATGCCTATTTACCTAATTCTAAAACACGACCCACAGGGGTTAGTGCTTCAGTGGAAGTATAAGGGTTACAGGGTGAAGGATTGTGATGGTCAGTTTACGCGTCAACTTGGCTAGCCTATTGTGCTTGTACTTAATTGTGTCCAACACTTTGTGAACCTTTGGACTGTAGCATGCCAGGCTCCTCTGCCCATGGAATTTCCCAGGCAGGAATACTAGAGTGGGTTGCCATTTCCTCCTCCAGGAGATCTTCCTGATTCAGGGATTGAACCTGCGTCTCCTATGTCTCCTGAATTGTAGGCAGATTCTTGACCCGCTGAGCCATCAGGGAAGCCCATATTATAGTTCCCAGTTATTCATCACACACTAATCTTGGTGTTAGTGTGAAGTATTTTGTAAATTTAATTAACACTCATAGTCAGCTGACTTCAAGTAGAGTACATTATTCTGGATAATCCCCATGGACAGAGGAGCCAGGCAGACTACAGTCCATAGGGTAACAAAGACCTCTGTCCGACTGAGCAACTTAGAATGCACGCATGCGTGTGTGTGTGTATATATATATACACACACACACATACACTTAGTTACGCAGTGGTGTCTGAGTCTTTACGACACTATGGACTGTAGCCTGCCAGGCTCCTCTGTCCATGGGGATTCTCCAAGCAAGCATACTGGAGTGGGTTCTCATGTCCTCCTCCAGGGGATCCTCCCAACCCAGAGACTGAACCCAGGTCTCCCACATTACAGGCAGATTCCTTCCTGTCTGAGCCACCAGGGAAGCCCATATATATGTATGAATATATTTATGTATGTATGTATGTATCTTACTGGTTGGATCTTGACAGATACAGGGATTAACCCTGGGTTACTGATGTGGAGACTCTGAGCTATACCTTAGAGAATGAGTAGAGTCTAACAGGTAGAGTCAAAGCTACCGGACAGTGGAAAGATATGAAAGTTGTCATACTTCTGAGCTCCAGTATTATCTTTCCATTCCTTCATCTATCCCTCATGCTCTTACATCCTCTAGTATACACTAATCATTTTAATTAGCTGCTTTCACAATGCTAATATTTACTGTTTCGAGCACCTATTATACTCTAGGCTTGTGTTTGTTTTTTCCACTTCTCATGACAATGATTACTATTATTTTATGAATCAGAAAATAGGTTCTCAGATAAAGTTCAGCTAAAATCTTTATTCCATATCTTTGTGGTTTTGTCAGCTCTATTTCCACTGGAGATAGGCATCCTAATATCAGTAAGAGATGATGACTGTGAGCCTGAAGGAAAAGACACAACATCTCAAAAATGACCACAGAACAGTCTATTGAAAATGAGCGCTCAAAATACTGTCTCTGAGTAGTAAAAGAAAAGTGTTATTTCAGTATTTTGTATTTAATAAAGAAAATCAGAAATATTTTATCACATTTTGTATTTTTCAGGATTTCCCAGAGATACAGAATATATATGTATATAAATATATACACACATGCATGTATGTATATGTGTGTACAAGAGAGATATATTATACACACACACACACACACACACACACACACACACACATATATATATATAGAGAGAGCGCCATTATGAGGAATTGTCTCATTTGAATATGGAAGCTAAGTTCCACAATTGCTGTCTGAAAGCTGAAAACCCAGGAAATCTGTGATATAGTTTAGTCTTTGACTCCAAAGGCCTGACAACCAGGAGAGCTTTTGATACCTGGGGCTTCCCTGATGGCTCAGATGGTAAAGAATCTGCCTGCAATGCGGGTGACCCGGGTTCTTCAATCCCTGGCTCAGTAAGATGTCCTGGAGAAGGGAATGGCTACCCACTCCAGTATTCTTGCCTAGAGAATTCCATGGACAGAGGAGCCTGGTGGGCTACAGTCTATGGAATCGCAGAGTCAGACATGACTGAGCGACTAACACTTTCACCCTTTATGGTATCTAAGTTCAGGGTAAGAGAAGACAAATATTCTGCTCAAGCTATCAGAGAGGAAATTTATCCTTCTATTGCAATTTCCTATTGCCTCTGTGGTAGATCAGATGGTAAAGAATCTGCTTGCCATGCAATTTCATTCTCTTCAAGCCATCAATAGATTGAATGATGTCCACCCACACTGAGGAGGGAAACCTGCTCGACTCAGTTTACTGATTCAAACACTAGTGTCATCCAGAACACTAAATGATTTTCCCATTTCAGCAGTTTGAGAGTAGGTTTCTTTCAAGGAAGGTGAAGAAGAAAATTTACTGAGGGTATAGGATTCCAAGGGCTCCCCCTGTGGTTCAGCTGGTAAAGAATCCACCTGCAATGCGGGAGACCCTGGGTTGGGAAGATCCCCTGGAGAAGGGAAAGGCTGCCCACTCCAGTATTCTGGCCTGGAGAATTCCATAGACTGTATACTCCATGGCGTCGCAAAGAGTCGGACACGACTGAGTGACTTTCACTTTCACAGGATTCCAAAGTGCGAAAGGAAGATGGACAGTGCAATGAAAGAGCTAGCATGTGAGCTGGCTACACCTAGAGACTGTCTTCTGATTTTACACAGAGCATGCCAGCCATGTGGAAAGAAGAGCAGACTAGAGCAAGGAGCTGGAGCTTGGGTTCTTTAGAGTCCAAAGAATTCCTTACCCATTGCCTTTTGGCTGACTGGACTCAAATTACATAAATCTTAGTCATCTTTTGGCCTGGTCCTGCTGTTGCCCGTAATGCAGGTTTTACTGCTTTATTCCCTGCCTTCCATAGTTATCGCTGATCTGAAGCCTTTGCTCAGAGTCCAGCTTTCTCAGTGTCTTGGACTGGCCTGTCAGGGTCAGTCAGCAACAGTTCTCCAATTGCCTGGAGCGCCATCTCAGCCCTCTTGATGTCTAGCTCCTGTCTCTCCTGCCTGGGATTTCCATAACTTGGCTTACGGTACAGCTGTCCTGCAATGAGCTTGCATCCAGCCTGCCATAAGGAAGACACCTCTCTTTCTGCCAAGCATATCACTCTGTCCATCCTATCTGATGCCTCTTCATTTCAAAACTCATGACACAGGGAGACCAAGCTCTGGGACCTGCAATCAATTTTATATTTTCTAATTCTCATATAACCAAATATTATTACTTTGGGAGGCCCATGGAGTTTGCTATAAAGAGTTTTTGCCTGTAAAGGAGCATACCTGTTTCTCTTTCAGCCACAGGAAGCAGAAACAATGCCCTTCCTATTGCAGAGGCACCTGCATGACACAGGAGCGGGACTTGAAGGTATTCAGCTGAGTCAGGGCACGTGGAACCTTCTGGAAACTAACCATATGAGTAATTTACAGCAGGTATTTTACAAAAGCATTGGCTGGGATTAAAATACTGTTTGTAATAGAGTAGATAAAGCCCTGCAGATTAAAGTGTGATCTTTAGACTCGTTTGTAAAATATTGAGGATAAAAGCCCTGACGTAAAAAGGTGACATCCTAGAGCAAGTTGTGGGACAAGAACTGAGCATCTTGAGCTTAAGAGGATCAGTAGGACTTGGATGGTGCAAGATGAGGAATTTGGCCCAGATTAGAAGAGATTCTTAGGAAAACCTAGTAAAGATCTTTCAAAGACTTCTTAAGAAAGAAAAATAAATATTTTATCAGAATCCCAGTAGATATCATTTCCATTTTTCTTAAATATAATTAAACCTAAAATAATAGACAATGACAGATATCACTTTATTTTCTCATAGTGTAGGTCAATATTTTCAATTAATACTTTTCCCATCTTAATAAAAACTCAAGTTGAAGAATGCCAAATTACTATTATAGATAGGGCATCTGCATGGGACAGATCTTACCTGTTAATTGCCCTCAAGATTAATTAATTAGCTAGGCAAGTATTTATTGAAAGACTATGTGCTTGACCCTCTTCTAAGTACTTGCTATATGTATCAGTGAAAGTAACAGATTTTTAAAAATCTCTGCCCTCATGGAAAAGCCAGCTTAGTAATGTTCTGTAGAGAAAGCTACCATGATAAAGCCTGTTTCTGCTAGAATAGAAAAATAAAGACAGAGAAGAGGAGACAAAGAGAGAAAATACATGAATGAAAGGAGAAAGCTTCTTAGTCTTATGCTGTAATCTTACTCACACGTGGTAGTCCAGGTTTATAGAGTTACTCCACTGATACAATCAAGTATTAGATATTAAGTGGGAATTGAAATAAAGGTATTTGATATTATCTACTCTCAATTCCAATAATTATTATTGATTTAATTGCAGGACTGTGAAACTCTCTGGGCAAAATTGTGTATTATGTGTCAGTCAGTTCAGTCGCATAGTCATGTCTGACTCTGCGAACCCATGAATCTCAGCACGCCAGGCATCCCTGTCCATCACCAACTCCCGGAGTTTACCCAAACTCATGGTATCGAGTCAGTGATGCCATCCAGCCATCTCATCCTCTGTCATCCCTTTTTCCTCCTGCCCCCAATCCTTCCCATCATCAGGGTCTTTTCCAATAAGTCAACTCTTCCATGAGGTGGCCAAAGTATTGGAGTTTCAGCTTCAACATAAGTCCTTCCAATGAACACCCAGGACTGATCTCCTTTAGGATGGACTGGTTGGATCTCCTTGCAGTCCAGGGGACTCTCAAGAGTCTTCTCCAACACTACAGTTCAAAAGCATCAATTCTTCGGTGCTCAGCTTTCTTCACAGTCCAGCTCTCACATGCATACATGACCACTGGAAAAACCATAGCCTTGACTAGATGGACGTTTGTTGGCAAAGTAATGTCTCTGCTTTTTAATATGCTATCTAGGTTGGTCATAACTTTTCTTCCAAGGAGTAAGCATCTTTTAATTTCATGGCTGCAGTCACCATCTGAAGTGATTTTGGAGCCCTTCAAAATAAAGTCAGCTACTATCTCCACTGTTTCCCATCTATTTCCCATGAAGTGATGGGACCAGATTCCATGATCTTAGTTTTCTGAATGTTGAGCTTTAAGCCCACTTTTCACACTCCTCTCTCACTTTCATCAAGAGGCTTTTTAGTTCCTCTTCACTTTCTGCCATAAGGGTGGTGTCATCTGCATATCTGAGGTTACTGATATTTCTCCCGGCAATCTTCATTCCAGCTTGTGCTTCTTCCAGCCCAGCATTTCTCGTGATGTACTCTGCATATAATTTAAGTAAGCACGGTGACAATATACAGCCTTGACATACTCCTTTTCCACTTCGGAACCAGTCTGTTGTTCCATGTCCAGTTCTAACTGTTGCTTCCTGACCTGCATACAGGTTTCTCAAGAGGCAGGTCAGGTGGTCTGGTATTCCCATCTCTTGAAGAATTTTCCACAGTTTATTGTGATCCACACAGTCAAAGGCTTTGGCATAATCAATCAAGCAGAAATAGATGTTTTTCTGGAACTCTCTTGCTTTTTCGATGATCCATCGGATGTTGGCAATTTGATCTCTGGTTCCTCTGCCTTTTCTAAAACGAGCTTGAACATCTGGAAGTTCACGGTTCATGTATTGCTGAAGCCTGGCTTGGAGAATTTTGAGCATTACTTTACTAGCGTGTAAGATGAGTGTAATTGTGCAGTAGTCTGAGCATTCTTTGGCATTGCCTTTCTTTGAGATTGGAATGAAAATTGACCTTTTCCAGTCGTGTGTCCACTGCTGAGTTTTCCAAATTTGCTGGCATATTGAGTGCAGCACTTTCACAGCATCATCTTTCAGGATTTGAAATAGTTCAACTGGAATTCCATCACCTCCACTAGCTTTGTTCGTAGTGATGCTTTCTAAGGCCCACTTGACTTCACGTTCCAGGATGTCTGGCTCTAGATGAGTGATCACACCATCATCATTACCTGGGTCGTGAAGATCTTTTTTGTACAGTTCTTCTGTGTATTCTCGCCACCTCTTCTTAATATCTTCTGCTTCTGTTAGGTGCATACCGTTTCTGTTCTTTATCAAGCCCATCTTTGCATGAAATGTTCCCTTGGTATCTCTAACTTTCTTGAAGAGATCTCTAGTCTTTCCCATTCTGTTGCTTTCCTCTATTTCTTTGCATTGATCGCTGAGGAAGCCTTTCTTATCTCTCCCTGCTATTCTTTGGAATTCTGCATTCAAATGGGAATATCTTTCCTTTTCTCCTTTGCTTTTCCCATCTCTTCTTTTCACAGCTATTTGTAAGGCCTCCTCAGACAGCCATTTTGCTTTTTTGCATTTCTTTTCCATGGGGATGGTCTTGATCCCTGTCTCCTGTATTATGAGTTAATTCTTCTGGAAAAATGTAGCTGAGTAAAAATAGGGTTGCAGAGTAGAAAAAGAAGGCACTCCAATTAAAAAAAAAATGTTTAAAGAAGAAGGCTGTAGTGGATTGGTGGAGAAGAAGCAAGTTTGAGTAAACAAGAAGGAGATCAAGAGTCTAAAAGAAATAAGCTGCAAAATACTTTTTAGCATCAGTCCACAATATGGAAATGATGCTTTGTTTCATTTTTTCCCCCTCCCTTTTCAAGTCCTCAATTAGGCCCTAAGAAATGAGTCAGTGCACCTTTAAAACTTTCCGCTTAATCACCTATAGTGAATGCTCATTTAATGATTGTCTTTTTGTACCAAACAAGAAGTAACAATGCTTTTAGCAAAAGAAATGGAATGAGAGAGAAATTGCCTAATCAGCCCTGCTCATGCAGTGCTTTGTGAGAAAGATTATTGAATTTTCAGTCTCTGCAGAATTTTAATGAAGCTCCATCTTCCTGGAAAATCCGGCCCTTTGTCAACAGAGTTCAATAACTCGACCACCCATGTAATAAGATGTACCACTAGAAATCTTTTGCTTTGCCAAAGCCATAGGCTTGCTTAGAAGTATCCAGGAAATATGGAAGCACTTGCTGTGTCTGCCATCATAGATAAAGCTCTGGTGGTTATGGTTAAAATATAGTTTTTGTAGTATGATATAAGTACCGTGTGCACTGTTTCTATCATAGCCAATGTGTGCTCTATTAATATTATGTGAAAGTGTTAGTCGCTCAGTCATGTCTGACTTTGCAACCACGTGGACTGCAGCCCACCGGGCTCCTCTGTCCATGGGGTTCTCCAGGCAAGAATACTGGAGTGGTTTGCCATTTCCTTCTCCAGGGAATCTTCCCAGCCCAGGGATCAAACCCAGGTCACCTGAATTACAGGTGGAATTAATATTATAGCCCAAGTTAAATAACAGTATTAGTCAGGACTCAATAATGTTAGCAATAATTATGTCAGGACTTCCCTGGTGGTCTAGTGGTTAAGAATCTGCCTGCCCTCAGAAAACTCAAACAGGGGCTCTGTATCAATCTAGAGGAGTGGAATGGGGTGGGAGATGGGAGGGAGGTTCTAAAGGGAGAGGATATATGTATACCTATGGCTGATTCACGTTGAGGTTTGACAGAAAACAACAAAATTCTGTAAAGCAGTTTTGCCTCAATAAAGAAATAAATTAAAAAAAAAAAAAGAATCTGGCTGCCAATGTAGGAGACACAGGTTTGATCCCTGGTCCAGAAGATTCCATACGCCAGGGGTCAGCTAAGCCCATGCACCACAACTACTGAGCCCATAAGTGGCAACCACTGAAGCCCACATGCCCTCTCACTATCTCCACTTTGCCGATGAGAAAACTGAGGTTTAGTGTGGTAGATAGAGCGATCCCAAAGGTGCCTGTGTCCTAATGCTTAGAGTGAGATGGAGAGATTTTCTGGGCCTGATGTAATCACAAGACTCCTAATATAAGGGAAGTAGCAGAGAAAAGACACACAGACGTGATTATGGAGGCAGGGGCTGGAACGATACAAGAAAGCTCCATGAACCAGGTGACCGCTAGAAGAAGGAAGAGGTGAGGAAACAGGTTCTTCTCTGGACTGTGCAGAAGAACCAGTCCTGCCAGGACCTTGACTTTAGCCAAGTGAGCCTGGTTTCCAAATTCTGGCCTCCACAATGGTAAGAGAATCAATGTGTGTTGTTTTAAGCCATCCAATCTGTGGTTACTATAGCAACAAGAGGAAATGAATGTACTTAGTAAGAGTAGGTAATTCCCAGAAAGTTAGTCACTTAGGGCAGGATTTCTCAACCTTAACTCTACTGAAATTTGAGGGTGGGATTTCATCATTGTGCATGCTGTCCTGTGCATTGTAGGATGGTGAACAGTATTCATGGTCTCTATCCACAGTTGTTGGTGGCATCCCGTTCTGTTTGCAACCATTAGAAATACTTTCAAATGTTGCAAAGTGTGTTAGGGGGATTGTCCCAATTGAGAATCACTGACCTAAGGGAGTGGTAGAGTCGAGATGCAAGCTGAGATTTTCTGGATCAAAAAGGTTTCTTTTAATTACTACAGTCTCTACTGCTTCATCAGGTGATAGGGTGCACATGTAATTGTTAATCGTCAGTGAGAACTTGCCCCTGGGGTTACACAAGTCTAATATTTCCCTAGAAATCCAGTTTGCTGCTGCTGCTGCTGCTAAGTCGCTTCAGTCGTGTCCGACTCTGTGCGACCCCATAGACGGCAGCCCACCAGGCTCCCCCGTCCCTGGGATTCTCCAGGCAAGAACACTGGAGTGGGTTGCCATTTCCTTCTCCAGTGCATGAAAGGGAAAAGTGAAAGTGAAGTCGCTCAGTCGTGTCCGACTCTTAGCGACCCCATGGACTGTAGCCTACCAAGCTCCTCCATCCATGGGATTTTCCAGGCAAGAGTACTGGAGTGGGGTGCCATTGCCTTCTCCAAAATCCAGTTTAAATCCTTTCAAATCCTTTGTCAGTTATCTTAGATTGGGTTTGGAATGTGAGATGCTTACTGGAGATCAAAATCTATGAAATTAAGAAAGGGGATCATTAGTGAGCAGAGGAGAAGCTGAAGAGCAACACAGCCTTACCAACCCTCATCCAACCCAGGAGAGCACTCCAGAGAGAAGAGGAAGTGGTCCCATCTTGGGGCAAGATGGCCAGGTCTTTCTGCCAATGACTCCCTCAGGCACCAGCTATGAGTTCCCTGAGAAGAGCAGGACCTTAGACCAAATGACTCTCTGAAACTGAAGTAGACACCAACTGCTAGTGTTAGTTGCTCAGTCGTGTCCGACTCTTTGCGAAGCCATGTACTATAGCCTGCCAGGCTCCTCTGTCCGTGGGATTTCCCAGGCAAGAATACTGGAGTGGGTTGCCATTCCCTACAGAAGTAGGCACCAAAGGAACTGACTATACTGCTCACAACTGAGTGGCGATTCCTTCCTTGGAGGTGAGTCTAGGCAGCCCATCCCCATATTTACCAATACTGATCCACTGCATTATTCAGGTCCACTTCTTCATGTATGTTTTGGGAACAGATCTTGTAGGATTCTGATAGGTTCTCTCATGAGGAAACTTAGAAGAGGGAGCCTGGAGTCTGTAAATGACATCTGTCCTTCCTTCCTTCACTATCTATGCTATGTCCTTTCATCTTTGACTATTGTTTCTCTTGAACCTGGTGACTTATCTATCAGTTCAGTTCAGTCGCTCAGTCGTGTCCGACTCTTTGCGACCCCATGAACCGAGGCATGCTAGGCCTCCCTGTCCATCACCAACTCCTGGAGTCCACACAAACCCATGTCCATTGAGTCGGTGATGCCATCCAACCATCTCATCTTCTGTCATCCTATGGCATGACCCAAATTCTCATCCCTGATGACACTGAATTCCTTGTCAGCATGCCTAGGTAACTATACCTGATGAATTACAGAAACAATGTGGCGGGGTAATTACCAATCCCTCCAGTGGATCACATGGCCATCACTATGTAACAGGAGGATTATCTCTTCCTAATGATCAGGATTAATTGTCTTTGCCACCTTGGCTACATCTTACCTATTGGTCCATGAACTCAAGAAGCCCAAAGATCCCACATGGCAGTCATACTTTTTATTCAATGGGACTTTGACAAACATGCTCTGTGTGAAGACCAGAACCTTTAATTCATGAGAATGAAAAGCATAAATTTTCTCAATGACTCATTGAAAGTAACTCTAAATGGAACCATAACTAACAACTTCTTGGTTCTTGTACCCATCTATTTTACCTATTAAGGACATAGTATATAAAGATGCATCATAAAATGCCTATACTTTTTGCTAGAGAATGACTCCCCATCCTCCTGAGTATTGCCTCTGAGCTGGTGCTTCAGAGGTGCCTTCATTGGATGCTCAATCAATCTGGCATCTTCCAAGTGGTAAAGACTTCATGCCTTTCACAGAGCATCTCTGGTAACCAAGGAATGTGAAGGTATAAACTGGGAATCATGATTTTTGACAAATATGGAAACCCTCCGTCTGAGGCACTTCAAAATAAATCTATTATTACTCAATAATAAATTAGAGGCTTCATTGGTGGCTCAGATGGTAAAGCGTCTGCCTGCAATGTGGGATACCTGGGTTCGATCCCTGGGCCTGGAAGATCCTCTGGAGAAGGAAATGGCAACCCACTCCAGTACCCTTGCCTGGAAAATCCCATGGATGGAGGAGTCTAGTATGCTACAGTCCATGGGATCACAAAGAGTCGGACACGACTTTGCAACTTCACTTTTTCCTTTTTGTAAGCCTTGTCTTATCATCATGAGCTTTGGCCATCCAGCAAGCCTCGTGATGCTCTAAATGAGGCCCTTTTCATGGCTCTTTGTTCATATCCTTCCCCTGGAATGCCTCCTCCCACTTTTCTTCCTGGTAGATTGCACTCATCTCTTAAACCTCAGTTTGACTTGCTCTCTTTGCTTCCCCAAATCCCAGGTAGTCACATCTTTCTTATCTACTTATATTTCCTTCAACTAAAACCCTTTGGCGATTCTCCATCTATCCTCTTTTTATCTATTGGGTTAGCCATAATGTTCATTTGACTTTTCCATAGGATGTTATTCCCAGACAAGGGATCAAACCCCTTCCCCCTGCCATGAGAGCATGGAGTCCTAGTCACTGCACTGCCAGGCGAGTCCCTCTGTCTCTTATTTTTGTTCATCAAGCTACTCTAACCTACTTGAGGGAAAAACTTCATTCTTTCTTGAAATGTCTAATGTAGTGCTAAGCTCTACAGCTCAAGTTTTCTTGGTTTTTGAAACTCACATTTGTTTAGAATCTTTCAGAAATTTTATTCATTTTTATAAATATTTATGTTCATAGTCAGAGAAGGCAATGGCACCCCACTCCAGTACTCTTGCCTGGAAAATCCCATGGATGGAGGAGCCTGGTAGGCTACAGTCCATGGGGTCGCTAAGAGTCGGACATGACTGAGCGACTTCACTTTCACTTTTCCCTTTCATGCACTGGAGAAGGAAATGGCGACCCACTCCAGTATTCTTGCCTGGAGAATCCTAGGGACGGCGGAGCCTGGTGAGCTGCAGTCCATGGGGTCGCACAGAGTTGGACACGACTGAAGCGACTTAGCAGCAACAGCAGCATGTTCATAGTTAGCTTTTGTTACAGTTAATTTTATGTGATGTTGCCTTTTTACTATGTGATTTCTTAAAAGAATATAAACAGCATTTTTCAAGAGAAAAGAACACAGGGAAAAATTAAGACTCTATGTTGGGCTAATTCATTAGACTATCAGCTGTGAAATTTTGCATTCACAGAAGAAAAAAGGAAAGTGATCTTGCAAGCTTGGTTCCATCACCACCAGTTTATCATTCTCTGTAAATCAAAATGTATCACATGGTGCTGACTCCTCCTAGAAATTCCCAGAAGCTTGGTAGCAAAAATGCTACTGGGAAGATGTGAAATCCACAGTGGAAGCTAGAAAGACACCCCAGCTCCAAATGTCAGAAATGAATCTGGGTCACAATAAATTTAAATAATACAGTTTTAATTTTGACTATTATTGCAAATATCTTGTAAATGATCCTTGTTTTATATGCACCTTTTTTAAAATTCATTTGTTTGATATGTTTTTCAGCATGCTAGTAGAATGATCAAATGACACTTGAAAAAAATAAGTATCATGATAGTGTAACAGTGAACTAAAGTGTGGAGAACAGGAGAGAGCCCCAAGAGAAGAGGCTGTTATTAACATAATGATCGAGGCTGAAGTTAATATGACCTGAGCCGGAATAGAAGCACCAGAGAGATGATCGTAAGACATTTACAAGACCAGGTGATTTGTGGTCACGGAAGGTGAAAGCCTCCTGGTTTTCAAGCTTTGGAAACTGCAATAATGACAGCAGATTCCTGGAAACCAGAGAGAAGAGAAAAAGGAGGAGTTGCTGGGTGAAATAGAAAGTCATTGCTTTGCATTAACCCAGAAGTGATAGGTTAACTGTAAGTATATACATTTAAATTACTTGTCAAAATTTCCATAATATATTCCAAATGGTCACACTGCCATATGCTTATTCATCCAACAGACATTTGGTAAATTTTATCTCTGTATTTTGGTATCTTTGACAGGACACAGTGCATTTTTGTTAAATGATAATTGGACCAGAACACAATACAATCAATATTCTAATAGAGTATTGTTCAAAATGAGCACTGGTTCAATTTGGGTCAATTAATGATTTATCCATTTCAACAACAGAAATTTCCCTGAGATTAAGACATTATGTCCAGAAGAGTCTTCTATGTAAAACCAAAGGCTACCATAGTGATAACATATCAGCCACTTATATGTAATGGTGACTTTGCTAATAAAAATGAGGGAGACTAGTAACAGTCTGGTAAGCAAATCAACATCTTTAGTTTCTACACAGTTTAACATTAACTGGTCTGCATAAAGACAAGTTTTCAACTGTGATGGATAAATATTGAAAAGGAAAAGATGAAGTTTGCTAAGTTTGGTCCTCAGTGTGGGAAAAAAACTACCTAGAATAGCATGGCCACAGATCAATGATGTGCTGAGAGTGGATAGTTAATGTGAGGATTTGCTAAGCTTTCATTCATCTCCTGCTCTCTTGAAACCAAAACCATCAGGTTTTATTTTTCAGTTTCCATTTTGAAAGACCACAGTTTTCTCAGAAGAAAAGGACAGAAAATCACTGCTTCAGTAAACAGTGGACTCAGTGTAGGTTGTCCAACTGTCTTGGTTTGCTGAAGACTTGAAGGGATTCCGGGGATCTGGGACTTTCATTTAATTTTTTAATTGGAAGACAATTGCTTCACAATGTTATATTGGTTTCTGCTGTACAACAACGTGAATCAATTATAAGTATCATATCCCATCCCTTTTGAGCCTCCCTCCCACCATTGCCTATTATTAAAGAAATGCAAGTCAAAACTACAATGAGGTATCACCTCACACCAGTCAGATGCCATCATCAAAAAACCTAGAAACAATGAACACTGGAGAGGTTGTGGAGAAAAGGGAACCCCTTGCATTGTTGGTGGGAATGTAAATTGATACAGCCACTATGGAGAACAGTGTGCGTGTGTGTTAAGATGCTTCAGTCGTGCCCGACTATGTGACTCTGTGGATCATAGCCCACCAGGCTTCTCTGTCCATGGGATTCTCCAGGTAAGAATACTGGAGTGGGTTGCCATGGCCTCCTCCAGGGGATCTTCCAGACCCAGGGATCAAACTCACGTCTTTTATGTCTCCTGCATTGGCTGGTGGGTTCTTTACCACTAGCACCACCTGGAAGCCTGAAGAACAGTAGAGAGATTCTTTAAGAAACTAGGAACAAAACTACCATATGACCCAGTAAACTCACTCTTGGGTATATACCCTGAGAAAACTGCAATTCAAAAAGACACATGTATACACACAACTTTTGTTTTTAAACTAGGATAGTCTTGATTAAAGTGGGAAGAGTGGGGCACCCTACAGCCTCCGAGTATGTTTTGGGAGCTATATATGTGGTCTTGGCTGCTAAAGAATATGAGCTTCTTGTTGTGAAATATTCCTTCTGCTTCCTGATGGTCTTTGGGATTGACATTGGGACCAGGTTTTCAAACAGTCATGGTGAGCTTAGATGGGACATATATGAGCAAGAATTTGTTCCTCTTAAGTTCTGTCATTAGAAATGTGTTTTCTGAGTCAAGTGATTTGGGATGTGTTTCCATAAGCCAGTTTACTTGTGCACTAAATATTTGTGCTTTGCTACCTGGTTTTACATGGTTTCAACTCCTTATGAGAAACACATGCATTGACAAGTACAGATGAAAGAGCTGTAACTTTTCTGTAGTAAGTAGCAAAAACCCAATTCTGGGTGGCTAGGAGAAAAGGCAATTTCTTTGGCAGGTTACTAGTTCACTTCACTTATCTAAACAGTAGGAAAGGTAGTCTCAGGGATAGCTGGAATTCAATCCTCTCATGGTTTTCCGTCTCTCACCACTGCTTCTCGTAGCAAATCTACTTTATTCTTTGCCCTTCGGACTAGGTTACGTGACATACAGGAAATACCAAGACCTCCTACATTTCTTGCCCTGGCACTTTGTACCAGAGAGAGAGAGAGAGTTGCACATTTCTGATCTCAATTTTTAAAAAAATTCCCAGAGAAATGTTCTGATTAGCAGAGTCTGTAACAGGCGCATAGCCTTGTACAAGTCACCAGTGTTCACGACCTGTAGAGTTGTGTAAACCGTGTAAGCTGCATGGCTGGAGTTCCTAAAAAGTGACACAGTGAAAGAAGGGGACAAGTAGGAAAAAATGTCTACTCTAGATTTCAGAATGGTCAGCCTGACAAAAGGTTGCCTCCACATAGCTTAGAGTGTGTTTTGCAAAGTACTGCCCGCAGACCAGCAACATCAGGATCACTGAAGAACAGGTCAGGCACAAAATCCATGGCCTCACTCTAAATTGGAAATTCTGGGGGTGGGACCCAGCAGTGTGTTTTAGCAAGCCCTTCAGGTGATTCTGATGCACACCAAATTTTATAAACCATTACCTCAAAAAATAAAAGAGCCACATTTGAGTACTTGAAAACATTTGTAAGAGGTATTGGAGGACCTGAAATAAAGATCAAAGAGACCTCACTTATTCCACAAACCTCTCTCCTGTCCAGCCCTCTTGTCAGAAGAGAGTTTGCTTTAAAAATTCCTATCTGGGATTGGTAGTGTAGCATCTCATTCTTGTTCACTGAGTGACACAGCAGGCCCTAAATTAACAATGATGTACAAGAAACAAATTGTCTTATTTAATGGGTTTCTGGATAACTAAGAGTTAAATGACAACAGCAGAAGGAAGGGAGAAAAAGGAACCCAAGCAAACTACCTATTAGATTTTCAACAAGGTCCAAACAAAAGTGTTTGATTATATTTGCTCACTTCCTTTAATGTCTCAGCAAAGCAAAATGAACCTAAGTGAACCTGCTTTGCATTAGCAGGAGCTGTTGGTCTTCTTATCATATTATTCCAAGTGTTACTAATTGTTTTGCAGGAAAGAAGAAACGTTTGCTTAAAAGATTGTTTTTAATAAATCAGTTTTTTTTTTTCTTCCGCTCTCAGTCTCTCTCCATCTGTGTGTATCTCTCTCTCTGCCTCTTGCTTTTTTCTTTTCAATCAAAGTCAAGTACAAAACCAATACAAAATTTTTTAATGTCCTATTTAACATAGGCTAAGCTGGAACAAGCTATCTGGAAGCAAAGTTGCTCAAGTGTCCTTGCTCTTGGAACCTTCATGGAACAATTACTATTTTCTGTGAGTAACTACTTGTTTTGACCATTTAAAATTTTAGACTGAAATTTAATGCCAGTTTTCTTTGCAAAGAACTTGAGAGACTTGCTTAGTTTCTCTCACAGTTTTTCATAAATGTTGTTTTCATTCTAAGATACTATGATATTTGAAGTTTTCCTATCATCTGTATTGTAGAATTGAGATCAGACCGCCTGACTGAAATTCTGCCACTTTCTAACTGTGGTATTAGGCAAGTTATTCATCTTTAACTCTGATTCTCCTTGTAATTAAGCCAAAAATATAAAACCACCCACTTTATAAGATTACTGTGACAATTAAATGAGCTCACGCATTCACATCTTTAACCCAGCAGTGCCTGGCATGTGGTAAGGTCCCCAGTACATGCTAGTGATTATTAATTGTTCCTTTTGTGAGATGTTGTTTCACTTTCTCTTGATCTTTCATAATAAGTGCAGCCAAAAACTTGGCCAATTTCATTTGCAGCTTGTTAAAAAAGAAATGCATATCTAGGAATGAGACAAGGAGTTAAAGGCTTCTCCTATAGTAGTTTACCAGTTTATATATTAATAAATTACATTTAGTAAATATACAGAAGTTATATAAGTCTAAGAATGAATAAATATATCTTGGTCCAAAAACAAGAATTATTTAAACGCTGCTAAGAACCACCTATAACAGACATCATAATGTCTCATGCACTAGATTTAGTGTCATCGGTTAAATGGCAATAGCAGTGGTCCATCATAAGAGTATACATTTTTATTGTTGTTGTTGAAAGAACTAAGTGAAAGGGTCTTTGTATAACATGCCAACTGATTTTTTTTTTTTTTTTTTTGCTGAAAAAGATGATAAAAAATGAGTTCCTCATGGTGATTTAAAACAGGTCTATGTCATGTTGCAACTAGGTTCTTTGTAAGGTTGAGATTACATAACCCTGTCCACAAGGTGTCTTGGTAGCAGAAATCCTGGGTCTTAGAAATATGAAATTAAAAGACGCTTGATCCTTGGAAGAAAAGCTGTGACAAACATAGCATATTGGAAAGCAGAAGCATCACTTGGCTGACTACTTTGGCCACCTGATGCGAAGAACTGACTCATTAAAAACGACCCTGATGCTGGGCAAGATTGAAGGCAGGAGGAGAAGGGGATGACAGAGGATGAGATGGTTGGATGGCATCACCAACTCAATGGGCATAAGTTTGACCAAACTCCAGGAGATGGTGAAGGACAGGGAAGCCTGGAGTGCTGCAGTCCATGGGGTCTCAGAGTTGGACACGACTTCATGACTGAATAACAACAAAGAAACAGAGGAAGGAATATGTAGGTCTTATCTGTCCAAGTTCTTATTAGAAAAATTTGGTACAGAGCCATTTTAGTTGCTCAAACTGGGTGGAAGTAGAAGTCAATCAAATATAGCAGCTGTCTTATTGCTATACAATGATACTGCATAAAAGTTCAGCTAAGCAGGATACAAAACCCAGTTCCAGTTACTGCACTGGGAATTTCAGGTAGACTGAATGTAATTTCTTTCTTTGGAGTTAGGCCAAGGTATCTGGGTTGTGAGTATCTTGTTTTGGGTAATTTGTGCCGTGGGACCATTAATGACTAAATGTGCTTGGTGTCTAAATTCTTGATATTTCACAGAAGCCAGAAAAAAACTTGAGTAGATTGTCCTATTCATCACTCTGATTCCAAACAGAGCAGGATGTACCTCAGAGTGATTTTTGTAGATGTTGATATAATCTGCGGAACTTTTGAGATGTTTAGATGGTGAGCATTAGCAGATACAGTCATTAATATTCACTATTTGTCCTTCTATGTTCAAAGGGACTTGTAGCAACTTACAGATTCAAACAGTGCAAAATAAAATATTTGAGGATGAAAGAGAATGGAAAAGACGGATGTTTTCAGGCATCAGAGTTCAGTAGATTATACCATTTTGGAAAGGAATTTGGTTTTTGCTTTGTGTCTGTAAAACCAAAGATGAATATACACCAAAATGTGATTTCCTCTTATTTATCATTTGCTGGACTGAGCACATAATAAGTGCTAACAATGTTGAAAAAATGAATGAACAGAGAAATCTGCAGTGACTTTTTATAGAAATCAAACAGAAACCCACTGAGTAGTCCTGTATATTAAGACCAAAGCAGACTATTTGGACAGTAACCTTTAGGCATGGTTCTACACAAGAGATTAAATTACTCAAATAAGCCAGTATCCTTTAGCTTTTCTTTCTTTCCACATTTCCAAACTTCAGATATATCTAGACATGCCTTAAAAATCTAGAAATTGAGTCAACATAAATATTTAATTCAACAGATTTCTTAGAGTTGACATTGTTCTAAAGATAAGTAAAACCCAGCTTTTGCTCTGAAGGAGAAATGATCCAGAAAGGCAATTTGCAAATGTACCTCACCCCTGAAAAACAAAAACAAGCAAAAAATCCCAACAAAACCTGATATTCAAGGAGCAATGTTAAAAATGTCACAAAAAAGTATAAAGTGTTTTGGGGTGGAATATGATGGTTTAAAGAAGGAAGAGCTCATCTAGTGATTGGGGAGATTAGGAACGATGAACCTTGAGGGACAGGTTGGGTTTCTAACGTAGGAGATAGGAGGCAGGCTGTCATTCCAGGCAGAAATCACAATCAAAATGACCCAGCATGTTCTGGTATTAAAGAAAGGTAGAGTTTGTTTGAATTATTGGATGCTTACATGTAGGAGGAAAGCATTATTGTATGAGTTATTGAGACTATAGTTTGGGTGGTCTTAAATGTCAGGACAAGTGCACGGGACCCCCAGCCACGAAGCGGGAGCATTCTATATACTTTCTGAAAGTGACAAGGGCAGCTGCGTAGAAGAACTTGGAACTAAATGGCTTTGAGTTTTTCAGATGATAAGACATATGGGCCCAGATTTGGGTACTTTTAGTGGGAGTATCCCAGAAAACTTTTGTTCAGTTTTTTAAACCAATAGATGTAATTTTATGAGGAATAAGTTCAAAGCACTGTGCTTGAATATATAAAGTGAAAGTGAAGTGAAATTGAAGTCGCTCAGTCATGTCTGACTCTTTGCAACCCCACGGACTGTAGCTTACCAGGCTCCTCTGTCCATGGGATTTTCCAGGCAAGAGTACTGGAGTGGGTTGCCATTTCCTCCTCCAGAGGATCTCAGAATTGCTATAAAATCATAATTGAGAAAATACAAAATAGTCAAAAAAGAAATCAGATTGCGTACATAGAAAGAGCTACAAGTTTACAGAGATAGCTGATTAGAGATAAGTTGTCTCAAACCAATAGAACCTTACATTTCATTCCCTCTGACCAACTACTGAGATCTCTTTCTTTCAAAAGCATATTATCAGCATTCCTTATACATAACAACTCAATTATAAGTGAACAGCACAGAATATTGAGCAATATTTTTATAACAATTTGACATAATCATCTTGTGACTTAAAGTGCCAAAAGAAATCTGCTCTCTAATGGACATGTTTTGATATTATTTGGAATAGTGAATCTGATTTTTAGGTTTGACTTTCATTGTTGTTAATAAAGAAATAGATCTACCTTGACAATTCCCATAAAGGGGGAGTTGTTTATTGTTTCTGTCTTTTTAGATAGTGGAAGATGATCTTCTTGGTAACTTTTTCTCAAACCCTTGTAGTTACTAAAATTATTTTGTTTAAGCTAAAAAAGTAATTCTTATGGTGCCTTGTTTTCCTTTGGTGTTCATTTTGACCTGTCTGCCTTATGCTGTTTTTATGAGTTGTGTTTTACTCTTGTGATATCTAGTATGAGTTAAAATTTTAAAGTCAATAAGTAGCATGAGTAATACAAGAGCGATCAATTTCATGACCAGAAATCCATGAGAAAACTAGATAGGCACTTTAGTTTAAGGGCCCATAATGGGTATCTTTTTCTTTCTTTTTTTTAACCAATTCAAAGAAAAATTTTTGACAAAATAAAAGTAAGGAGTACTGAAAAATTAAATCCATGTTTTTTAAGCTTCTTCACTCAGGGCTGTGTTTGATGTTATAAAAGTGGAAGCTCTATAGTAAACAATAAAATAGAAAAGGAAAAGAAAGATTAGAGGAGCCAAACAAGTACCTTAAAAATATATATATATACCTGAGGCCAAAAACACCATACGTGCTCTCCCTCTCTGTAAATAAAAGGTGGATAACAAAGTGCTGTATTTTAAAAGCGCTGTTTTCTATAGCAACTGAAGCTTTACAAAGTAAATTTTTGTGTTTTTACCAGTGCCAGAAAAAAATGTTAACTTTGGTTGGGATACATTTAATAAGAACAATGCAGTATCATAGGTTAGTTGTAAGTTATTTCATATAAGAAAATGATAAATGCCATAATTGAATTCTGACCATCTTTCAGGCACTTTTTCTGCTAAAGCCTTTATGGGTATAATTTCATTTTGCCTTTACCATCATTTTGTTGTTCTTGTTCAGTCACTCAGTTGTGTCTGACTCTTTGTGACACCATGGATTGCAGCACACCAGGTATGCCTGTCCTTCACTCTCTCCCAGAGTCTGCTCAAACTCATGTCCATTGAGTCGGTGATGCTATCCAACCACCTCATCCTCTGTCATCCCCTCCTCCTCTAGTCCTCAATCTTTCCCAGCATCACGGTCTTTTCCAATGAGTGGGCTCTTCACATCAGGTAGCCAAAGTATTGGAGCTTCAGCTTCAGCATCAGTCCTTCCAATGAATATTCAGGGTTGATTTCTTTTAGGATGGACTGGTTGATCTCCTTGCTGTCCAAGAGTCTTCTCCAGCACCACAGTTCAAAAGCTTCCATTCCTCAGTGCTCAGCCTTCTTTATGGTCCAACTCTCACATCCATATATGACTACTGGAAAAAACGTAGCTTTGACTACACAGACCTTTGTCAGCAAAGTAATATCTCTGCTTTTTAATATGCTGTCTAGGTTTGTCATAGTTTTCATTCCAAAGAGCAAGCATCTTTCAATTTTATGGCCATAGTCACCATCTGCAGTGATTCTGGAGCCCAAGAAAAGAAAGTCTGTCACCGTTTCCATTGTTTCCCCATCTATTTGCCATGAAGTGATGGGACTGGATGTCGTGTTCTCTGTTTTGAATGTTGAGTTTTAAGCCAGCTTTTTCACTTGTCTCTTTCACTCTCACCAAGAGGCTCTTTAGTTCCTCTTCACTTTCTGCCATCATCTCATTATTTCAGCCCCACCATCATCTTAAGAAGTGTTATCTAAATTACTTAAGTAAAGTTGAACTGTTCATTTGGTTTTTGAAATTTAAAAACATCTCATTAAATACTTTTATAAAAATAGCATCATTTGTACTTCTCACGTTCAACACATTTAAATGCCTCTGTAAAGAGACAGCATGGTTCTTACATGTTATTTCATCAGACAATGCTATATCAGAAGCTAGTTAGATGTTGCTTCATGTAAGAAAATTATGGACACAATAACTGAACTCACCACAACTGAACTCTTACCATCTTTCATGTGCTAAAGACATTATGGGATTTCTATCATCTTCATCATCATCTTGGGAAGTATAATCATTCTGATTTTACTGATGAGGAAATTCAAGCCCAAGAGGTTTAATTCTAAAGATCATTTACTCAGACCCATTTGTAGAAATTGTGGGACCTGGGTGAGGGCATAAATAAAGGACTTCATGACATAGGGCAACATATTTAATAGTAATAACTCAAACTATCACAGTGGTAAATAAATATATCCCATTTTTCTATTTTGACACATGTACTTTCATAAAAACAAAATTGAAAAATAGATGTAAATCTATATTTTTGATATTACTCAGTTCAGTTCAATTCAGTCATTGAGTCGTGACCAACTTTGCGACCCCATGGGCCCCAGGGAAGCATGCCAGGCTTCCCTGTCCATCACCAACTCCCGGAGCTTACTCAAACTCAAGTCCTTTGAGGCAGTGATGCCATCCAACATTTTGTTGAGAAAACATTAAAAGTGATTAAATTTAACAATTACTGTATGTTTTCAGATATTCTATCTCTGGAGTAAAAATGTATGAATGAGTAATAACATAGAAAATAAGAAATTATTATGATGGATATTCCTTAAAATGTATTTTTCTTGACTTGAGCACAATAATTATACTTTTATAAGCAAATTTTTGAAACATTTGTATTCTACCAGTGTAATAATCTAAAGGATTAAAAAATAAAGCAAAATTGTATTGTAAGTGTGCAACATTTGCATGCATTTTGCCCAAATTCAAATATTATCTACCCAATATAGTTTATCAAAACTGCAAATTAAAATAAATGTAAAGGATCAAACTATTGTGTTTCAAATTTAAATTTATTTTCTTCTAAAATATTTTAAATTATTAAATTTAGAGAGCCTAATATAAGCATATTTAAAGAATATTAAAATAATTTTCATAAAGATGGAATGCTTACTTTGGTCTTTGAAATTTAATAAAATCTCACAAAATATTTTATAAAAACAAAACCAATCCCACTTTGAGTATTTAATAGCCATTTAAACACCAACATAAAGAGATGGCATTACATTGTCCCATGCTACATCTCATGGGCTTCCCTGGTGGCTCAGATGGTAAAGAATCTACCTGATGATGCAGGAGACATAGGAGGCACCAGGTTCGATTCCTGGATCAGGAAGATCCCCTGGAGAAGAAAATGGCCACCCACTCCAGTGTTCTTGCCTGGGAAATTCCATGGACAGAGGAGCCTGGAGGGCTACAGTCCATGGGGTCACAGAGAGTCGGACATCACTGCATAACAGCATAGCACATGTTAGATCTCAGCATACCCACATATATGTACAAATTGAATGTAACATGATGTTTAATGTTGCAAAATGTTCCTTAGTCACCAATACAACTGTTGCAGAAACAGCTCTAATTAGTGGATGCCTTTGGAGCCATTTGTTTCAGTACAACTTGGAAATGACACTTCATTAAGTAAGAATGTATTGCATTTATGCTATCTGAGAGGAAGTTTTGACAAGTTAATTAATTTGTCTTTTATCTAAACGCCTCTGCTGCAGCTCCAATCATCCCTGTGCTCCGAAGCAGTGTTCTTCTTTGATGTCCCCAGCAGCACCACCCACAAGCCTTCGTGGTATTCCAGTGGAGGTGACTTTCCTTCTGAAGAGATATGGGGAAGCATTTCTCTGGGTCCTGAATTGTGTTAATAGTGAGAATGGATGTTGACAATCATGTGTCAGTGTTGAATGCAGGATCCTAAAGTAGTAGATGTAGTTTGGAAGTTTTGGATCTGCAAACCCCATAATCCACAGAGCCCAGGGTGGGTGTCCTCTTTTCTGGGTTCAGGAGGCATCATGGCACAACTGGATGATGGAGCAACTGACAATCCAATGAGGACTCGTCTGATTCAAGAACCTAACTCTTCATCATGAACAGTTAGTCGCTCAGTTGTGTCTGACTCTTTGTGACCCCATGGACTCTACCCGCCAGGGTCCTCTGTTCCTGGGATTCTCCAGGCAAGAATATTGGAGTAGGAGAGCCATTTCCTTTTCTAGGGGATCTTCCTGCCCCAGGGATCAAACCCTGGTCTCATGCACTGCAGACAGATTCTTTATCATCAGAGCCAGCATCATGCTGAGCTCAGTTAGCCTCCTGTGTTAGGTACTCAGCCGTTTTGTACCTACCTTAGAGAGAGTTGAGAAGGAGAACAAATGTTTAGCTTCTGTTGTAAGTGATAAGAAAATAGGGGTGTCAGAACACTCTTTAACCTTTTCTGAAATCTTTCAACAAAAATGAAGGATGAACACAAACAGATAAAGTGTATTTCTACAAAGCTTTCTCAGCTTCCTTTTACTCTGAGTCTATTAAAAATGAATAAATAAATAATAAAAAGCAAAAAAGATTTCCTCCTCTAAGACTGTAATGTAGCCAAGAAGTGACTTCAAAAACTGGATTCTCACTTCCTTAAGTAAAAGCAGTCCTGGAGCTGACTGGAGAAAACAGTGTGGAAGTGGTTTCTGTCGTCTGGGGGACCCTCGTCATCACTCTCCCCAAACAAAAAACAGTCTTCCATGTCGCTGCCTTGTGCTTTTGTGTGATGCACAAATCTCCCAAGAAAAATAAGAGCATAAAAAGCCCTTCAGGCGCTAAGGAGGCTGGACGTTGGTTTCAAGTGCCAGTGAAGGAGCTTTCTTCTACAGTGGATGTGAGAGTTGGACTGTGAAGAAAGCTGAATGCTGAAGAATTGATGCTTTTGAACTGTGGTGTTGGAGAAGACTCTTGAGAGTCCCTTGGACTGCAAGGAGATCCAACCAGCCCATCCTAAAGGAGATCAGTCCTGGGTGTTCATTGGAAGGACTGATGTTGAAGCTGAAACTCCAATACTTTGGCCACTTGATGCGAAGAGCTGACTCATTGGAAAAGACCCTGATGCTGGGAAAGATTGAGGGCAGGAGGAGAAGGGGACGACAGAGGATGAGATGGTTGGATGGCATCACCGACTCGATGGACATGGGTTTGGGTGGACTCAGGGAGTTGGTGATGGACAGGGAGGTCTGGCGTGCTGCAGTTCATGTGGTTGCAAAGAGTCAGACACAACTGAGCGACTGAACTGAACTGAACTGATAGTGGCCAAATTCTCAGAAGGAAAAAAAAAATGCGACTGAGGATGTCAGTAATAGAGATAAAATTCCTTTTATTTCCTCATCTTCCCTATCTATCTACATAGCCCTGTGAGTGTTTCTGAAGCAGACATATTTTCCTGGTGATATAATGTATGTGTGTGTGCTTATTCTCTCTGTCATGTCCAACTCTTTGTGACCCCACAGACTGTAGCCCACCAGGCTCCTCTGTCCATGGGATTCTCCAGGCGAGGATACTGGATGGGTTGCCTGTTCCTTCTCCAGGGGATCTTCCCAACCCAGGGATCAAACCCGGGTCTTCTGTATCTCCTGCACTGCACGTGGATTTTTTAACCACTGAACCGTTGGGGAAGCCCGATATAATACATGCTGCTGCTACTGCTGCTAAGTCGCTTCAGTCGTGTCTGACTCTGTGCGACCCCATAGACGGCAGCCCACCGGGCTCCTCCGTCCCTGGGATTCTCCAGGCAAGAATACTGGAGTGGATTGCCATTTCCTTCTCCAGTGCATGAAAGGGAAAAGTGAAAGTGAAGTCACTCAGTCGTGTCCGACTGTTAGCGACCCCATGGACTGTAGCCTACCAGGCTCCTCCGTCCATGGGGTTTTCCAGGCAAGAGTACTGGAATGGGATGCCATTGCCTTCTCCAGATATAATACATACCATGACACAATTGTAATAGGTTCTTTTTTCAGGATGAATGAAGGGTGACCACTGATTCCATGGCGTCCCCTCAGATTTTCTTCTTTCTCAGATATCTCAAGAGTGCTTTTGTTTTCACTGGATTCTTTATTGTAAGTACATAATCAGAATCTAGCAAAGGAATCACGAGAACATTCACGAAACTTACAAACATTCATCTGTGGCTCTTTCTGCACCCCTGACAACTTCTCATTTTATTGAGGTGATGTCTTAAAAAAATAATATTGCTCCACTGCAAGGCTCCCTACCTTTGCTGTGATTCTCCAGTTTCCATACAATTTGTGTAAATTCTTTCGTGGGCAGTTTGCCACGCTATTTATGTACCTGTGTATTCCTGAGGAGTGCAGAAGTATTGCCTCCACATTCCACAGCAGTGAGTGAGTTCATGGAATATTTGAGCAGAAAGCAACTTTTCATGTCATCTAGGCTGTCATGTAACAGAACAAGGGCTGGAGACTAAAGAGTCTAAGTGCCTTTCTGGACTACATGCTGAGCTGGGGATCACTGATGGAACAAAAAATGTCACATCTAAGACCTGAAGAAGTGAACTGAAAGCTGGAAACTCTTAGTGGCCTTTTAGAGCTTCTCTCTTACTTCAGGCTACTCTTTTCCTCCCTATTCCAAGTACCAAAGCCCTCCACGTTATTCTCCTAATTACATGGAATCCCCAAGAGACCGTCTCCCCACCTTTTCTAGGCATCCCCTTTGCATTAAGACTATTCTCCCATGCTCTTTCCTATATGCCTATCAAAACATAACCATGCACTATTCCATACCTGCCCAGACCTCAGCTACCTCTGAGGACCACTCAGGCAAACATATTTATGACAAGTAAATGAACACAGCGTGCTTGGTCGCTCAGTCGTGTCTGACACTTTGCAACCCTTTGGATTGTAGCCCACCAGGCTCCTCTCTCCATGGGATTTTTCAGGCAAGAATATTGGAATGAGTTGCCATTTTCTTGCTCCAGGGGATCTTTCCGACCCAGGGATCGAACCCACGTCTCCTGTATCTCCGTCATTGCATGTGGATTCTTTACCCGCTGAGCCATCTGGGAAGCCAACATGAACACTAATAACGGAATGAAAGTCTCCAAAAATCCTGTAAATTATCTGCACTTAATTAAAAGACTAGTGAAAATCCTTAGCATAATAAGAACAAATTGCACTTAGTAAGAATATTGACAATAGGGATAAAGATACAAAACTATAACCCTACCAACATGTATTTTTGCATTTAAACATAACTGTTCATTAAATGGAGAAGGCAATGCCACCCCACTCCAGTACTCTTGCCTGGAAAATCCCATGGACGGAGGAGCCTGGTAAGCGACAGTCCATGTGGTCACTAAGAGTCGGACACGACTGAGCGACTTCACTTTCACTTTTCCCTTTCATGCATTGGAGAAGGAAATGGCAACCCACTCCAGTATTCTTGCCTGGAGAATCCTAGGGACGGCGGAGCCTGGTGGGCTTCCGTCTATGGGGTCGCACAGAGTCAGACACGACTGAAGCAACTTAGCAGCAGCAGCAGCAGTTCATTAAATTATATATAGTTGATTGGAGGACAGGGATTCAATCATTCTTGGTAAATGCTTTTTGTTTAACTAATAAAGAACACTGTGTAGGTAATGCTGCTCAAACACAGGTAGACCCAACTATCATTTCAATTTATGATTCCACAGCCAAGGAAAATCAGTCAAGGTGAGAATCTTCTGAGCAAGCTGTTTCAACGAGGTGAGTTGCTGTCTGGTTAGCTCCACGCTACAATGGGCACCCCTGGCTTGGAAAGAATGAACCAGATACGATAAGGTCATGACAGGTGTCGACTTATAAATATTTGCAACGTTAACTTTGAGAGTTATGCTTTATTTGGTGGGAATTTTTAGGACTTCAAGCCCAGGAGACAGCATCTCAAGTAACCCTGAGAGAACTGTTCCCAGGAGGCAAGGGGAGGACCCAGGTTATATAGAATTTTTGCAACAAAGGGCAGGTAGTCTGAACATCCAAAGATTATTGTTAAAGAAAATCAGATATCACAAGTTAAGGAATTTAGTGCTGTTCCAGTTATGGGAAAATGCAAGAGACTGGGCTCACTGAAATCATTCCTTCGATATGTGTGCCAAGTCACTTCAGTCGTGTCCGACTCTGCAATGCTATGGACTATAGCCTGCCAGGATCCTCTGTCCATGGGGATTCTCCAGGTAAGACTACTGGAGTGGGTTGCCATGCTCTCTTCCAGGGGATCTTCCCAACCCAGGGATCAAACCCACATCTTTTATGTCTCCTGCATTGGCAATAGGTTCTTTACCACTAGTGCCCCCTGGGAAGCCCTTCCTTTGAAATGCATCTCAGCTATCTGGGATCAGTTTCCTGTTTTCCACATTCTGAGCCTCCTCCAGGCTCATCCTAGGGAGTGTTTGCCATTTGCTGGCTGCTTCTTCCTGAGTTCCCTCGGGGCTCACCAGCTCACCTTCTGCATCGGCTGCAATTGCTAAGGATCATGGCATCCTTTGTTCACTGATACGGCAGGAAATACTCCATTTCTCATAGGCACCACTGTGTTTAAATTACTAGGGATGTTGACTACTACATGCATATGCTGAAGTAGAAGTGACTAACTCTGGACTATGGCTGTTTCTTTTAAGGAGATATTGCCATTTAACTCTAATTCCACACCCACCCCTCAACCAAGTAACCCTTTTAGCTTGTTATCACCAGTAACTGTCTTGTTTGAGTTCTGTCTCAAAGAGGATAACGCTTTGCACTGTAAAGATACAAAACTCAGTCAAAATGTTTATATCACTTAGGATAAAACATGTTTATACTCATGTTTATACTCATGTTTATACTCATATTGGGCTTCCCAGGTGGCTCAGTGGTAAAGAATCCACCTGCTAAATGCAAGAGATGCAGGAGACAAAGATTCAATCCCTGGGTCAGGAAGATCCCCTGAAGGAGGAAGTGGTAAGCCACTCCACTCTTGTTTCCTGAAAAATCCCATGGACAGAGGAGCCTGGTGGGCTACAGTCCATGGGGTCTCAAAGAGTCATACAGGACTGAACAGCTGGCACATTTCTCTCTACTGTTTGCAACAAGGTGTTTTGGTTTTCTTTCTACTTTTGGAGCTCCGCTGTCTTGTAAGTATAAGCATCAGTTTCAGGGAGTAGAGGAGGAATAGTGGAGGAGTCAGTTCTGCTGCTTGTATGGTGCTCAAATTTGTGGATCTTTTGCCCAAATGCAAAGCAAAAATTCTCTAGTAGTTTTGGAGTTCAGAACGAGCCTCGCCCAAATATGTCATGTTTACATGAGGATTATTTTGAGCTAAGGGCAAACAACTAACTAACAAACATCTGCTCATCTTCTTATTGTCCTGGGAAGGACCCTCCTATCCTTGGAAGCCCCCGGCCCCCATCAAACCAGGGATTTGATCCCTGGTCCAGGAAGATTCCACATGCTGCAGAGTAACTAAGCCCGTGTGCCACAACTATTACAGCCTGCTTGCCCTAGAGGCCATGCTTGGCAACGAGAAGCCTCTGCCTGGCAAGGAAGAGTAGCCCCTGATTGAGGCAACTAGAGAAAGTCCATGTGCAGCAGTGAAGACCCTGCACAACAAAATGTAAATAAATAAATGAAATCATTAAAAACTTAAAAGCAGAAACTTTTGAGAGATGACTTTGTAATCTTGAACTCATTTGACAATATAGGAAGAATATGCTATGATTTGATTTGCCTTCCTTGCCAGAAAGGATCCATGAGACCCTAAAATGTGATACAGGTGTACTGAATGTTTACTCATTAATAATAATGGCTCTAAAATTAGTTGCTTGGTGTGCAAAATCTTATTCAGGTAGGTATTTTCAGTCCCACTGCTCAGATGAGAGAAGTGAGACGGAGACCTAATCTTGTGGTGTTAGTACAAGGTAGGGCTGGCGTATAAACTCTGAACTAACTCCAAGCCCCCTATGGTTTCCATTGGATCACATGCCTTTTTTGTTCTCTCCCCCTTACTGTGTAAGGGCTTCCCTGGTGGCTCAAATGGTAAAGAATCTGCCTGCAAAGCGAGAGACCTAGGTTCGATTCCTGGGCTGGGAAGATCCCCTGCTGAAGGGAACAGCTCCCCACTCCAGTATTCTTGCCTGGAGAATTCCATGGACAGAGGAGCCTGGTGGGCTACAGTCCACGGGGTTGCAAAGAGTTGGACACGACTGAGTGACTAACACTTTCACTTTCTGTGTAAACAGGAAACACTCAATAAATGTTTGGTGAGTGTACCAAAGACACTTGACCTAGATTTCCAAAATGTAAATAAAGGATATATGAGGTCAAGCTATGTGAAGTAAAACTGTGTGTTACTTTCTGGCGTGTGGGAAAGACCAGCTCTGGGTAAACTTAGGACATGAGATATTTGACTTTGTCAACTTCCACTCTGCCATGCATACCCACCCGGAAGCACCTGAAATGTCCTAAATCCCCGCCACCAACACACACTCTCCCCCTCCCACTTTCCATAACTCATTATTAGAGCTAATAAGAGGCTGAGATCTTGCAACTCCAAGAGAACTCGGAGAACCCTTAGAACCCACAGAAGGGGCTCTAATAGCAAGTTAAGACAGAGACAGAACTCGAGGAACAGAACACTTCTCCTCCCAGCATCCACAAAGCAATCTTGACGTCTGGCTCAAATTGTATCCGCTGTTGTTTGAAATCTGTCTGTGGCTCCCCACTGCTAGCCCAACCTCCACGAGGTGTCCGGCAAGGCCCTTCATGGTGTGACCCCTGTCTGCCCTTCAGCCTCGTCTCAGGTCGCTGTCCACTGTTTCCAGTGCTTCCCCGTCGTATCAGACCCTGTTAGTGACTCCAACTCACTAAACTCTTCATCTGGGTCTCGTCACATGACTCTTTCTCGGTCTGTTTCATCCACATGAGTGCCTCCGGATCATCCTTTGAGTTTTGATTAAAACCTTCTGAGAGAGACCTACCCTGACCCATCTACCCAATGAAAAACTTCCACCTGGAACCTCTTCTCCTGTCCCTGAACCCTGATCATTTGCCCCCAAGAAATAAAATACTGCTGCCATGTCAGTAAACAAGGGTGTACTGTGCCCACACCGCATTACAGCCACCCCCGATGGTGAGCCCTGAGGTGACGCAGGATGGAAACAAAGAATGACCACCATCTGGCATCATCAGACTGCGGTCACCCAGACAGAGCACCCCAAAGAGACTCAGGATGGGAAAACACACTAAGACATCCGAGGTGCACATCACAGGAAAGATGTCAGTGAGCCCAGACTTCCCATACATAAAAAGTCCTAAATTCCTTAACTTGAAATGTCTGATTTTCTTTTATTTGTTGCTGCTTTTGTTAAGTTCCTAAATCGTGCCTCTTTTGCAACCCCACGGACTATAGCCTGCCAGGTTCCTCTGTCCATGGGATTTCCCAGGCAAGAATACAGCAGTGGGTTACCATTTCCTTCTCCAGGGGATCTTCCCAACCCAGCGATGGAACCCACCTCTCCTACACTGACAGGCGGATTCTTTACCGCTAAGCCTCCAAGGAAGCTTTCTTTTATTAACAGTAGCCTTTTGTTCTGACTTCCTGGTGTTGTTGCAAAAACTCCCGCATATCCAGGCTTCCCCCCTTCCTCTTCAAAGCAGTTTTCTCAGCATTATCCAAGAGTCCTGGCTCCTAGGCTTGAAGTCCTAAGAATGTTTGCAGAATAAAATACAACTCTCAAGGTTAGGTTATGCATATTTTAGTGTACACTTCTATTGGCGATAACACCATTTGTAATTATAGATCTCATTGGGTTTCCCCACCAGGGTGTAAACTTCCTAAAGGCCAACAACACATGTGCCATATTGATCAGCAAGCACTGAGTGCCACGCTCACTGCCAAGCACCTAGTAAGTGGTCATTTAATATTTGTTGTATGAATGAATAACCTTGAGTGTTCTGAGTACAACAGTATTCTTTCAATAACAATTTCCAGCTTTCTTTCTTCACCCTTAGTCCTTGTTTCCTGTCTGTGCTCACTTCCTTATTTTCTACTATCTTAAGTCCTCTGCTAGGCCCTATGGCTCAGGGGTCAAGGAGATCAAACCAGTCAATCCTAAAGGAAATCAGTCCTGAATATTCATTGGAAGGACTGATGCTGAAGCTGAAGCTCCAATTCTCTGGCTACCTTATGCGAAGAACTGACTCATTGGAAAAGACCCTGATGCTGGGAAAGAATGAAGGAGGAGAAGGGGATGACAGAGGATGAGATGGTTGGATGGCATCACTGACTCAATGGCCATGAGTTGGTGATGGACAGGGAGGCCTGGCGTGCTGTGGTCCATGGGATCACAAGGAGTTGTACATGACTGACTGAACCAAGTCCTTTGGTGGGTACTGATTTACTAGATAAAGGCTTCCTGATTTACAGTTTAAAAATGGTTGTGCCTATTGTCTATTTTTTTAAAAAATGTACAATGTGAGAGTTGCGAGTTGTTTTATCTGGGGCAAAAGAGGACTGCAGCCTGGGAGAACACATTTCATTTGACTCTGAGAAACTGTTCCAAAGAGGAAGAGAGGAAGGTCAGTATGTATGTGATTTTGATGAAGGGGGAATACATGCAATCAATTTTTGCAGAATATTTCTGCTAGTCATGACGAGCAATAGGCACCAAGAAAGATTTTAGTGCTTTGTTAAATATGAGGAAATGTAAGAATTGGGTTCATAAAATTGGCTCCTAAAAATATCTGTCTGAAGATTTGTTCTGCCAGTGTTTCCCCTGAGCACAGAGTACCTCATTTCTATTCTCCTCCCTGAACTCCTTCAGGGGGTGTTAAAAATCAGCAGCTGCAGCAGCACATGGTTTAATCCTTTCAGAGGTAGATGGCAAGTGCCAAGGACAAGTGCCAATCTGTAGTTAACACTATCTTAATTTAAAAATCTTTCTCTTTGATAGACTTTTTTTTTTTCTTCTCTCTGTTACACAGATGCCCATTCTGCTCACACTTAGGACAGGGTTGGGTGCAGTACAAATTTGAACACTTTTCTCCCCATGTCCTTGCACTAAGCATATATCTAGCCCAAGTGGGTGTGATAGAGCTGCCCAGGAAATGTGAGCTTTAAAATCGACAAGGGGTATATGTGGTAATATGACCCAAGAAGTATCATAGACCCCTGTGGTGCTGGGCAGAGTTATGGGAGCTGGCTAAGAAGCTGTTTCTTTCTATTTTGTCTTTCCATGCAAACCGAGAGACACTGAGTACAGATAAAAAGAAGCTATTCCTGAGTAACTGGCAGCCACAGCAGGACTGCAGCCGAGTTCAGTGAAGAATAAATTTCCTTAGGTTTCATTTCTGCAGGAATGTGCTGTAGCGAGGGAGTGCGGGGCGTGGATCAGGGGAAAGATCTCTACAGGCAGTTTGAGGAAGAGCCGCATTTGGTCTGCATGAAATACCAGTCTTATACCGAAGACTTTATGTTAATATAAAGGAATTTCAGCCTCTTGCTGCCACCATTGCTCTTAACTCACACTGACAGAGTGTGTGGAGCTCTTGGTGAGGTGAGGAACTTGCTGAATAAGACGTGAGAGGAGAAGATCCACACTCTAAGAGGCTGTTTCCCCCGGCTCACCTGGCTCACTGTTCACTAGCGCTTTACCAAGTTAAAGTGAGAACGCAGTGACTGTAGCTTATAATATTGGATCAATTTCATGCTTATGTCAATTCATGTCATGGGAAAAAAATAAGTCTAATCATTCCAGGATGAATTTTTTTGTTTGCTTTTTATTAAATCTAGACTTTAAGGAACTTAAATCTCATAGAGTATGAGGATATAGGAATATTCATTTGGATGGATGGGGATGCTGTGTCAACCATCTGATATGTTAACGACTCTTTCTGTGTTGAATAATTAATAGTAATTCAATTAATAATGAATATTTTAACAGTAAATTTAACTATAAATGTGCAAGTGAATTTTTAAAAATAAACTTGAGATAGATAAAGTCTTATCATGACATTAAACCAGAAACCATAAAAGAAAAAAAATCAATAGGTCCACAACAATTTTCACAGAAGACAGACAGTCAAAATTGAAAATACTGATTAAAAACTGGGAAAATTATTTGCGATACACAAAAGAATTTAATATTATTAGTAATACTAAATGTAAATTTATTAACCAACATATATAGTGATTATTTTGTACCAGACATTGTAATAAGCTTAACTAGCTTACTAACAATCTCATGAAGTATGTGATACTCTTAGACTTACTTTATAGATTAGGAAACTGAGGCTGAGAGAAGTTAAAAGAGTTACTCAGAGCATGAGCTTATAAGTGGTAGAAATGGGGTATAATGAACTTTTACAAATAAAGAGAAAAAGCAAACATTCCACTAGAGAAATGGGAGGAGATCTTCTTTGAAAACAATAGAAATTAACAAAAGACTACAGTGCTTTTTATTTTTATTGTTATCATAGGAAAGAGTGAGTTTCTCTCCAGGAAACACTTTGAATGGACTTTATGGTTGAAAAGATAATCCCTCTGGATTCAGCCTAATTGAAAAGTTTAGGTATAAGATTCAGATTGCCTTGCATTTCAACTAACAAGAATGTAGGATTTCTGGGAAGACTGAAGGATCTGGAACTCTGAGAAGGGCAAAGACTTTTGAGGAACTCCTCAGAAACACTAAGAAGGAAAGAAGAGTCCAAGATTTGAGAAGAAGCTTGTGCAAGGGCTGAGGAGATGCAGGAGGGCAGAGGAGGTCTCTCCTTGGTGCACAGGAGCAAGACCTTTGGGAACAGAGAAGTCTGATACTCAGTTTTAATTTATTGGCTAGCTTATATTTGTAAGCCCCTATGATCTTCTAATTTCCCTAAACATCTACAACTCACAACAGGCTTATGTTAAGACTATGTTTGAAACTACAAAGGAGGAGTGGTGTCCAGTGTCAGGGACAGCGGTGTTGAGCAGGCTGGAGGCTCAGAGGATGAGCTAAGAGTACAGCCAGCTTCACCATGTACTGAATTCTCAGAAACCATGATTCATAGGATGTAGGGAGAGAGATTAGCCAGTGGCTAGAGAGTTTCTGAAGTGTGGTGGTTGGGAACATCCAGGTGGCCCATGTCTGGGCTCCATGGGCAGAGCACATATAGAACAAATACTTAGGAAAATACAGATAGCAATCTGCACAGAAAAAGCAGTTCAACATCCTTGCCTATCAAAAAAATAAAAACTTAATGTGAGAAATGTCTGCAGATGAGACTAAAGATCTTTTAAAATATGGATAATAAACTTGGGTACACTGTTAGCTAGAACACTTCCAGAACAATGGTTCAAAAATGAGCTATGAATGGATACATGTATATGTATGGCTGAGTCCCTTTGCTGTCCACCTAAAACTGTCACAACACTGTCAACCAGCTATACCCCAATATAAAATTAAAAGTTTTTTAAAAACCAGAAAAAGATCACACACACACACACACAACAAGACAAGCAGACATTATTCAGGTATTCCTGGAAAAAAAAAAAAATAAAACCTAAATCAGATCAAACCATCAAAGCAAGCCTCTAGATCAAATTGCCAGTTTTCAGGAAATATGAGAGGCAAAAGTCCATGCTAAATGACAACACAAGGCAGCAATGATCCAAATCCAAAATTCAAGAAACTCTACTAAGGAAATTGCTTTTTTTTAAAACAATTTACTAAGGGAAAAAAAGAGATTAGGAGAATTTATAAATTAGAAGAAACTTAAGAGACATAGGAGAACCAAGTGAATGTGTGAATACTGTTTAGAAGTTAATTAAACCAATTGAAGATTAAAAAATCATTTTGGAGACAATTAGGGAAATACATCTAAACACCAGATACTTGGTGATATTATGGAACTGTCAGCTTTTTAGGTGTGATCATGGGATGTGGTTATGTTTTTAAACAATTTGTTCTCTTTTAAAGAAACAAATATTCATGGATGAAATGGACAAAAAAATGAGTTATGAGTACAGATACTCCAACTGTTAAGGCAGGTGCAGCCCTGGAGCTGGTTGGCCTTGCTGGGAACACCTTTCCCTCTTTACCCTCAGACCATCCAAATACTATCATCTCCTTTCTGTGCTATTACTTAAAAATGATGGGAAGTACCAGGTGAGTGTTTGAATGGTATAAATATACTAGAGTGGCTTGGCAATACAGATTGACAGCTTAAGCACACATACGGTTAGACTTGGCAATTTTACTTCTAAAAACTCAGGAATTTACTGGAAAATGCACAAAGATATATTTCAAGATATATATTACAGCATTGATTGCAAAAACACTAAAAAAGCAAAAACTGTGTTAATCTATTTTCTATTGAAATTCATTTATGTGGGGACTATACACTGTAATAGTAGACATCCTCTCAGGGTTTCACTTGTGAAACAATCTGTCTGCCAATGCAGGAGACACGGGTTCAATCCCTAGTCCAGGAAAATCCCATATGCCTTGGAGCAACTAAGACCGTGAACCACAACCATTGAGCCTGTGCTCTAGAGCCTGGGAACCACAACAACTGAAGCCTGAGCATCCCAGATCTTTGCCCTGCAACAAGAGAAGCCACTGAAATTAGAAGCTTGCAAACTACAACTAGAGAGTAGCCCCCACTCGCCACAACTAGAGAAAAGACTCAGCACAGCCAAAAATAACTAATTAATTAATTTTAAAAGAAAACATGAAGGCAATCTATGTGTACTGGCCTGATGCTACATATATCGAGACAAAAAGCAATGTAGTAGCCAAAAAATGCAGTATAATATTTATAGCATAAATTACTAAATGTTTTATGGCTTCCCTGATAGCTCAGTTGGTAAAGAATCCGCCTGTGATGGAGGAAACCCCAGTTCAATTCCTCGGTCGGAAAGATCCACTGGAGAAGGGATGGGCTACCCACTCCAGTATTCTTGGGCTTCCCTTGTGGCTCAGCTGGTAAAGAATCTGCCTGCAATGTGGGAGACCTGGGTTCCATCTCTGGGTTGTGAAGATCCCCTGGAGAAGGGAAAGGCTACTCACTCCAGTATTCTGGCCTGGAGAATTCCATGGACTGTGTAGTCCATGGGATCGCAAAGAGTTGGACACGACTGAGCGACTTTCACTTTCAATAAAAGTTAAAATATAAGCATTGAGAGTTTATCAAAGAAAGGCGAAAACAATAAAGATTTTTATTTTGGAAAGAAAAGATTTACCATAATTTCAAAAAGTCAGTAAATATCAAAAAATATTTCAACAGAATAAGATATTACAGTCAAGGTCTGTTGTATATTCTAGGCAGACAATGAATACAGCCTTTCATATTGGAGTCCAGTGTCATTTTTTTTTGCCTTGGTGCGTCACATGGACTCCTCACAAGCAAAAGAGAGAAGACAGCTAGACATAATCCCTTTAAGAGATTTCAGTGGTTAAGAATCCACCTTGCAATGTGTGTGTGTGCTCAGCTGCTCAGTCCTGTCCAGCTCTTGGCGACCCCATGGACTATAGCCCACCAGACTCCTCTGTCTGTGGGATTCTCCAGGCAAGAATACTGGAGTGGATTGTCATTTCCTTTGCCAGGGGATCTTCCCAACCCAGGAATCAAATCTACGTCTCCTGCATTGGTAGGCAGATTCTTTACCACTGAGCCACCTTGTAAAGCTACTTGCAATATAGGGAATGCTGGTTCAATCCCTGGTCAGGGAACTAAGATTCCGCAGATCCACTAAGCCCTCATACCGCAACTACTGAGCCCACGCACCACACCTAGAGAGTCGGTGCGCACAACGAAAGATAGAACATGATGCAATGAACATTCTGAGGGCCATAGCTAACACCCAACACAGCCATATAAATAAATTTTAAAGAGATGACATAGTTCAACCAGACATGCAAGTGTAGTGTTGCTTGGGAATCAGGAATGCTGGGGGAAAATGCACCTCACTATTTCCAACTTAATTAGAGAAGTCTTCAGAATGAGCTTTGAGAATTGCTAAGCCAGCATCTTGCAAGAATTCTATTCATATCCCAGTAATTTTCCCCTTTTATAGGATTAAAGAACTAATTTAATATGACTGCTGAACAGATTTTTATCAGGCTTGAGGCTATGTGAACATTTGAGTGTATATATTGCATACATATAATGAGCAGGTTTTCCTTTCTCTTGTCTTCTGCCAAAACCCCAAACATTGACAACAAGGATATAAAATGTGATGAAAACAAAGATATGTTTTCTGGAGACTGAAAAGGCAGCCAGTCTTCCAGAGAAAGAGATAAACATGCTTTGTTACATCCTAAGCTATTAGTGAAACACTTCTATGCAAATATATTGAAGATCCTCTATGTCAAAGGCATTCTTGAGACTATCAAGGAGTACATGAATAAATACATTACTATGGGGTAGAGAGGCTTACAGACTATAGAGGAGAACAGATATAACATACAAGTCAAAGGTTATGTCCTACAATTTGTCCTGCAGAAACAGTAGGGTTCATTATTATAAGTATATCATCTCCTACATGAAACTGAACAAGTTCCAAAGGTTGAGTGTGTCTGATGCAGGAGAAATTGAGGAAAGAAACTTGGCAATTTGAGTTACAGCAGAGTCTTGACTTCCCATCATTTCTTTCAGGATGATCAGTCTCAGCTGAGCAAATATTTAGATAATTTCATCTTGAATTTCCTGAATGGACTGACCCTCCCCTCCACTTTTTACTCCCAGGTAGTGTCTTGTTTCAAAGGAGAGCTGACACGACCTGAAGGCGGCAGGGTTTGGCCTGATTTTCACGTTGCCTTTCTCTCACTCTCTCTCGGTATTGATTTTGGTAGTGTTAGAATCTGTCCCACTGACTTTGGAAGGACGTCAGTATTTGTTGCTGACCTTGAACCATGGCCACCACGAGCCTACAGAGGGCATTTGTCAGATCAGAGGGAAGAGCCTCCAACTTGTGGACTGGGTCATGCACCAAGGGCAGAATGAAGTTAGATCGCAGCTGAACACTTCACCGGGAGGCTCCTTGGCACAGGAACAACCTGCAAAACATTCATGGGGCTCCTGCCATGAGCACTGCCTTTCATGAAGCTTCCCTCTTCTGCTCTTGCTGTAATTCAAAGTCAGGTGTTGCAGACCTGCTCAGTCCTCACAGACCACTCTCCTCTTTGGAGGGGCAAGTAGTGCTTCTAGGTCCCTTTCGCATCAGATGCCATGGGGAGTCTGTATCGTGATCTTCAGTCTTGGGCTCATCAATCCAGGTAGCAGGGAGCTAGACCCTGGGACAGAGGCTGCTTGAAGACGGACACCAAAATCCATGAGTACACAGACAGCCCTGTCTCCAGCGTGAGAGCTTAAGGACAGACTAAGCACATCCCAATTTTATTATCTGCCTATAGGATCAGCACCTGTACATGACTTCTACCTGCAGTCTAATAAAAATGCTCTCAGAACAAAGCACTTATTCAATTCTGCCAACGTAAAGAACGAGTAAAATGTTGAAAGTAATTCATGTTCAGTGGACCTTGATTGGGAATTCCCAGGTGGTGCAATGGTGAAGAATCCGCCTGCAAATGCAGGAGATGCAAGAGATGAAAGAGAAGCAGGTTCGATCTCTGGGTCGGGAAGATAACCTGAGAAGAAAATGGCAACCCACTCCCAATATTCCTGCCTGGAGAATTCTGGGGATAGAAAGGAGTCTGGTGGGATACATTTCATGGGGTTGCAAAGAGTCAGATGTGACTGAGCATACACGAAAAGACCTTGATTTAGGTATGTGGTTTGCAACTGCCTAGCTCTAAAAAGACAAACGAAAGTGATAGCTTATCCCATCACCACACCTTCATGATTTATATCCTACTATATAACTTTGCCGACAATATAACTTCAACATTTTAGGAATCAGTGAACTAAAAAGGACTGGAATGGGTGAATTTAACTCAGATGATCATTATATCTCTTACTGTGGGCAATAATCCCTTAGAAGAAACGGAGTAGCCATCATAGTCAACAAAAGAGTCCGAAATGCCCTACTTGGATGCAATCTCAAAAACGACAGAATGATCTCTGTTTCTTTCCAAAGCAAACCATTCAATATCACGGTAATCCAAGTCTATGCCCTGACCAGTAATGTGGAAGAAGCTGAAGTTGAACGGTTTTATGAAGACCTACAAGACCTTCTAGAACTAACACTCAAAAAAGATGTCCTTTTCATCACTGGGGACTGGAATGCAAAAGTAGGAAGTCAAGAAACACCTGGAGTAACAGGCAAATTTGGCCTTGAAGTAGAGAATGAAGCTGGGCAAAGGCTAATAGAGTTTTGCCAAGAGAACGCACTGGTCATAGCAAACACCCTCTTCCAACAACACAGGAGAAGATTCTACACATGGACATCACCAGATGGTCAACACTGAAATCAGATTGATTATATTCGTTGCCACCAAAGATGCAGAAGCTCTATAAAGTCAGCAAAAACAAGACTGGGAGCTGACTGTGGCTCAGATCATGAACTCTTTATTGCCAAATTCAGCCTTAAATTGAAGAAAGTACGGAAAACCACTAGACCATTCAGGTATGACCTAATCAAATCCCTTATGATTATACAGTGGAAGTGACAAATAGATTCAAGGGATTAGATCTGATAGAGCACCTGATGAACTATGGATGGAGGTTCGTGACATTGTATAGGAGACAGGGATCAAGACCATCCCCAAGAAAAAAGAAATGCAAAAAAAGGCAACCTGACTACATGAGGAGGCCTTACAAATAGCTGTGAAATGAAGAGAAGCAAAAACCAAAGGAGAAAAGGATATACCCATTTGAATGTAGAGTTCCAAAGAATAGCAAGAAGAGATAAGAAAGCCTTCCTCAGTGATCAGTGCAAAGAAATAGAGGAAAACAGTAGAATGGGAAAGACTAGAGATTTCTTCAAGAAAATTAGAGATACCAAGGGAACATTTCATGCAAAGATGGACTCAATAAAGGACAGAAATGGTATGGACCTAACAGAAGCAAAAGATATGAAGAAGAGGTGGTAAGAATACCCAGAAGAACTATACAAAAAAAGATCTTCATGACCCAGATAATCATGATGGTGTGATCACTCACCTAGAGCCAGACATCCCGGAATATGAAGCCAAGTGGGCCTTAGGAAGCATCACTATGAACAAAGATAGTGGAGGTGATAGAATTCTAGTTGAGCTATTTCAAATCCTAAAAGATGAAGCTGTGAAAGTGCTGCACTCAATATGCCAGCAAATTTGGAAAACTCAGCAGTGGCCACAGGACTGGAAAAGGTCAGTTTTCATTCCAATCCCAAAGAAAGACAATGCCAAAGAATGCTCAAACTATTACACAATTGCACTCATCTCAAACGCTAGCAAAGTAATGCTCAAAATTCTCCAATCCAGTCTTCAACAGCACCTGAACCGTGAACTTCCAGATGTTTAAGCTGGTTTTAGAAAAGGCAGAGGAACCAGAGATCAAATTGCCAACATCTGCTGGATCATTGAAAAAGCAGGAGAGTTCCAGAAAAACATCTCCTTCTCCTTTATTGACTATGCCAAAGCCTTTGACTGTGTGGATCATAACAAACTATGGACAATTCTTACAGAGATGGGAATACCAGACCATCTGACTTGCCTCCTGAGAAATCTGTAGGCAGGTTAGTAAGCAACAGTTAGAACTGGACATGGAACAACAGACTGGTTCCAAATATAGAAAGGAGTACGTCAAGGCTGTATGTTGTCACCCTGCTTATTTACCTTATATGCAGAGTACATCATGAGAAATGCTGGGCTGGATGAATCACAAGCTGGAATCAAGATTGTGGGAGAAATACAAATAACCTCAGATGTGCAGATGACACCACCCTTAGGCAGAAAGCAAAGAACTAAAGAGCTTCTTGATGAAAGTGAAAGAGGAGAGTGAAAAAGTTGGCTTAAAGCTCAACATTCACAAAATTAAGATCATGGCATCCCATCCCATCACTTCATGGCAAATAGATGGGGAAACAGTGGAAACAGTGAGAGATTTTATTTTGGGTGGTTCCAAAATCACTGCAGATGGTGACTGCAGCCATGAAGTTAAAAGACGCTTACTCCTTGGGAGAAAAGTTATGACCAACATAGATAGCATATTAAAAAGCAGAGACATTACTTTGCCAACAATGGTCCATCTAGTTAAGGCTATGGTTTTTCCAGTAGTCTTGTATGGATGTGAGAGTTGGACTATAAAGAAATCTGAGTGCCAAAGAATTGATGCTTTTGAACTATGGTGTTGGAGAAGACTCTTGAGAGTCCCTTGGACAGCAAGGAGATCCAACCAGTCCATCCTAAGGAGATCAGTCCTGAAAATTCATTGGAAGGTCTGATGTTGAAGCTGAAACTCCAATACTTTGGCCACCTGTTGTGAAGAACTTACTCATTTGAAACGACCCTGATGCTGGGAAAGATTGAGGGTGGGAGGAGAAGGGGACAACAGAGGATGAGATGGTTGCATGGCATCACCAATTCAATGGACATGAGTTTGAGTAAGCTCCAGGAGTTGGTGATGGACAGGGAGGCCTGGCATGCTGCAGTCCATGGGGTTGTTAAGAGTCGGAGAAGACTGAACTGAATTTAACTGATATAACTTTGTTATATTACTTGGGAATAATTAAGAGCTGACTGCACCATGACCATTGAAAAGTGATTAAAATGTGAGAAGTTACCTACTCTCTTATTAACTCACTGCCTTGTTAATATACACCAGACACCCTTCCTCTGCTATGAGTTTTTGTTTTGTATTGTTTAATGTAATTCATGCTTGTGATTGTCAGACAGCCAAGCCAATGTGACCATCCTGAGACTATTACCAACAATGTGCACTGCGCTCAAGCATGCTGCTGCCAGAAGCCTCTTCACGGAGCGATAGTGATTACGTCTTCAGAAGATCTGCATGACCCCTCAATCTGTTCGCAAAATGTAGCAGGAAAGAGTCCATGGCTTCCATCCCATTTCTTAAAGGTCCCCAACAAAAATATATCAAAACAAAACAAACATATAAAAAACTCGCCACCCAGTGTACAATTAGAACTAGCCCTCAAGGAGATTTCATTACACTATTGTATCATAATCACTTCATTACATATATGTATATATCTTAGAAGATATTTATACATCTTTTCTTTGAATTCTTTAAACCTGAAGCTTAAGTGAGCTATCTTGGTTCTTCAGAGGTTAAATCACTAGGGCTTGTGGGAAGAAAAGCCAGAAAATATGAACTTCCTCTCACTCCTTAAGTCTGCTGTACAAATTTAATATCTGTTGGAACCTCCAGGGCCTATCGTGGAGCAATATATAAGAACAAAAATACAATACCAAAGAACACTGCCTCATATGCTATTGCAGTCACACATACACAGCCGTTTTTTTTTCCTGTCTTCAAGAGAAAAACACATACAACCATTTAAGGTGCACTTCATTTGCATAGAGAAATGAGAATTTTAAGATGTTGCCATGAAGAACTGCAAATAGAGCGCAGACTCTTTTCTCCATTAGAGCTCGAGTCAAAATGGCAAAATGAATATATTCCCCTCTTCAGAAGTATCCTTCCTTGGGAGCTGAAAAAATATTTGCAGGAATAATTTTCAAAAACAATATAATTTAGATCATTTTGATTAAGGAAGCTACAATCCCTTTGGAACATGAGAACAATACACCACGATTACTTCAAAATGATATTTTATTTATTTAATCAGAGAGATTTTTCTCATTGAAACTAGCTTGTTTTCTTGCTCTTGTTGTCAGCTCCCACCTTGCGTCTCAACAGTGCCAAGGACTCAACAGATCCAGCGCCAAAGCATCTGTACCATCCTTCCTTGTCCCACTGTAACTACCAAGGCTCGCATGTAAGCTATTTCACCTAATTCATTGCTATAGACCCTCTATAGTAATGGGTCCTTTCCTCTAGGCCCACTTTTTGCAATCATTTCTCTAGACTACAATCTAGATGAACGTTCATAAAAACCCAGGAGGAATAATCTTCCTAGCTTACCCCGCAACAAACATCTAATAGTTTCTCCATGGGACGATATAATTCATCTTTGGTTCGACATTCAATTGTTTACCACACACTTTCTGCTCTGGTTCAGATTGCAACCAGCCCTTTCAACTCTATACCTTTTGGGTCAATCTGTGATACCCTAGGGACTGGACATCTTTCTCTCTATCTAAACCCTACTCAAGTTGAAAAAAGTCTTCATATGTCTCTTGTCCACCCTAGCAAAAAGCAATCTATTCTATCTCTTAACCTTGATAGCAGACCTTCCATAAAGGATTATGGCCTCTTTGTCTAGTACAAAGAGGTCATTGATCAGCCTCGAGTTTGGACTTTCTTAAGTCCATGGTGAGATAACAATCTTTGAAGCCAGACCACTTGATAGAGACCAGGGTTTTTCTAAATCCCAACAATCCCTTAGGTATATCAAAAACCAAATATGAAGCGCCTTTGTGCTTCAAAAGACACCATGAAGAAAGTGAAAAAATGACTCATGGAATGACAGCAAATATTTGCAAATCATATGTCTGATAAGGGATTTATATTTAGAATATATTTTTTAAAAGTTTTGTAACTCAGCAAGAAAAAGACAGCCAGAAGAAAAATAAGCCGTCTTTGAATAGAATTGCTCCAAAGAAGATATACAAATGGCCAATAAGCACATGAAAAGATGCTCAACATTGTTAGCAGCAAGGAATTGCAAATCAAAACCACAGCAAGATGCCACTTCATACACAGGAAGATAACTTCAAGCAAAAAGACATATAAGAACCTTTGACAACAATGTGGAGAGCTGGAAATCTGTATACTCCTGAACTCAGTGCAAAACAATGCAGCCTCCTTGGAAAACATTATGACAATTCCTCAAAGGGTTAACCAAAGACTTTCCATTTAACCTGACAATTTTCAAAAGAATTGAAAAATCTATGTCTAAATGAATGTTCATAACAATGTTGAGCACCAAAGAATTGGTGACTTAGAACTGTGGTGCTGGAGAAGACTCTTGAGAGTCCCTTGGACTACAAGGAGATCAAACCAGTCAGTCCTAAACCCTGAATATTCATTGAAATGACTGATGCTGTAGCTGAAGCTCCAGGACTTTAGCCACCTGATTAGAAGAGCCAAATCGTTTGAAAAGACCCTGATGTTGGGAAAGATTGAGGGCAAGAAGACAAGGGGGTGACAGAGAATGAGATGGTTGGATGGCATCACCGACTCGATGGACATGGGTTTGGGTAGACTCCGGGAGTTGGTGATGGACAGGGAGGCCTGGCGTGCTGCGATTCACAGGGTCGCAAAGAGTCGGACATGACTGAGCGACTGAACTGAACTGAACTGATACTTTAGAAGACAATTTTATGCTATATGAATTCTGTATAAATCAAACATTTATTTTATAAATGCCATTGGGAACAAAGTGTGATTTTAAAAAAATCAGTCATGGAGGGCTTGAACCATGGAGTTTTACTACAGTAGTAAGATAAAGGACGGCTATCAGAGCAACTTTCCTTCAATTTAGAAGGAAAATAAAATGTTAAACCATAAGGAGGAAGCAGAGAAAGAAAGGAAAACTGAAAGGAAGAGAAAGATGATGCCTGGGTTTTCCAGTAACCCCAAAGCACTGCACGCAGGCAAAATGACAGAAATTCTGATAGAAAACCTAGATTTCTTGAGAATAAGCTCTGAGACCCTTTGGGCTGTTCTTCTGCTTTGCAGCATATCCCACAAGGCAGTTCAGCCCCTTCAAATGCATTAGGCCTTTTGTTTTTCACAGTGATTGACCTTAGAGACCTTGGATTTTCTGACTTCTGAGCTTCCCTTACAAACATCACTCTAACTTGAGAATTTCCTCTATTTTCTAAACTGTATCTGAGTCCCTGTGCCCTGCCTCCACCCAGACCCTGACAGAGATAAAAGACACACAGAACAGGGTAAGATATGAAGAGGAATGTCAAGGAACCCAAATGAGCCTCTCGCCTGGGATGTCAACAGTTTATAAGCTACCATGTTTGCATATTAAGCCATTCTGTTATATCCTTTGATCCTCAGCAGGGGACTAACGAAGAGTCTTTGAAAGGACACTAGACAAAGACTATCAAGAAAGAAGATTTATGGTCCTAGGGGGACAGTGAGCAGCTCCAAATTCTGTCTGTCTCTCCAACTACAGGGACAGAAAGAACAATCCCTCAAGTCTGGAGATGAAAATCAAATAGGGTCATTGGTTTTAAGGTCAGAAGGACTGTAATACTCAGCAAGAAGCCAGCACAATCAAAATCATCAGTAATACCTGGGGAAAAAAGCCACTGACCCAGTATTCAGAATTATCATCACAGTAAAGCAAGGATGTAATGACCTCTGTGTGTGTGTGTGTGTGTGTGTGTTAGTCACGCAGTCATGTCCAACTCTTTGGGACCCCATGGACAATAGGCCGCCAGACTTCTCTGTCCATGGAATTCTCCAGGCCAGAATACTGGAGTGGGTTGCCATTTCCTTCTCCAGGGGATCTTCCCGACCCAGGGACCGAACCCGGGTCTGCTGCATTGCAGGCAGATGCTTTGCCGTCTGAGCTACTAGGGAAGCCCTGTAATGACCTCTCCTGTTACCCAAATCCTTTGATGTGACTCACATATATGCCTATGTATTTATAGATTACATAGATGTAGATGAAATCCAGAACACCGAAACATAAAAGGTACCACCCTTAAACCAAAACTTGTGAAGAATTCCTTAAAGATAGAGGGCAGATAGAATTCAATTGACAAAGAGCAAAGATCAGAAGACTCCATTCCCAAATGCACTCAAGAAGAGGGCAGCTGTGATGATGACAAGGATTCCGAGTGCGCTCCTATTTGACTAGATTAACAAAGGAAACACATTGAGACCCTGAGGCATTAGACAGCGAAACCAAATGGGTAACTGCACTCAGGGTACCAGGTCTGTTGGGTGAACACCTGGAGATCTCCACAACATCAGTTCAGACACGGAGTGTGGGCAGTAGAGATGGAAGCAAAGCAGCACATTGGCTGCTGTTAATGGGATCTCCAGGAGGCAGAGTTTTCGGTCTCATTCACTGACACCCTGCCTGGCAGCCTCACGTTACACTACTAGGTCCCTTGAAGTTCCCTAAATGTGTCTACTGGTCTTAGGCCATGAGTCTGTACATGCTATACCTTTTACCTAGCATGCCATCCCAACCCAAGGCATCTGGTAAAGTGTTAGTCATTAAATAGATGAATATATGTAAACTGTGTACACTGTTTATGACCGTGCCTGGACATAGAAAGTACTCAAGGAATCTTTGCTATTTTTCTACTATTAATTATTATTATTATTCATCAATTAAGTCTAATTTTGGGAAACCCCCACAGAAAATCATTCCTTTACCTAACGCCCCCAAAGTGGTGGAATTAAGACCTTCTAAAACACTTAGCTGGCTTCCCTGGTGGCTCAGTGGTAAGGAATCACCCTGCCAGTGCAAGAGATGTGGGTTCAATCCCTGGGTCAGGAAGATCCCCTGGAGAAGGAAATGGCAACCCACTCTAGTATTCTTGCCTGGAAACTTCCATGGACAGAGGAGTAGGGCAGGCTATAGTCCATGTGGTCACAGAAGAGTCAGACATGACTTAGTGACTAAAACAACAGCAAAAACACTTGGGTATGGAAAAATGAGTCTATATTAACCACCCTCTCAATTTTAATTGTGAAAGGAGGAATTTTTAAGGTATTAACCTTCATATATTCAGCATGAAACTCACATACTAGCACATTAAGGGCACTAAACAGTTTTACTGACAGAGTGAATAAATATGACTGTAAAAATGATCGTTTTCTTCAGATAATCTACAAAAGGTGCGCTTGTCAGCAGATCTTTGAACATTAATTATTGTACCCGAGGGGCTAAAAACTGACATCTGTTTGAGCTGCATTGCCTTTGATATGAGGCAAGATATTTCATGTCTTCAAATTACATGCTCATTGAACTGCCCTGAGTAAGACAAAAGCCATCATTTTGCCAAAACTTCACTGCATGTCACATTTTTGTGATCCTAGCTTTTGAGAGGAGTGATTGAAAACTTCATCCGGAGAGTCCCTTTTTGAGTTAATCAAGACATAGTTGAGACATGGGTGTGATCTCAGGGTCAGAAAGATCCCTGGAGAAGGGAATGGCAACCCACTCCAGTATTCTTGCCTGGAGAATCCCATGGACAGAAGAGCCTGGCAGGCTGTAGTCCATGGGGTCACAAAAGACTCAGACATGAATTAGCGAGTAAACAACAAGACATACTTGGAGGGACTTCCCTGGCAGTCCATTGGTTAAACTTTGGCTTTCTAATGCAGGTGAAAATTTGATCCCTGCTTATAGAGCAAAGATCCCACATGTCTCATGGCCAAAAAAGCCAAAACATAAAACAGAAATGTTATCGTAACAAGTTAAAGATTTAAAAAATGGTATGCTTTAAAAAAAAAAATCTTAAAAAAATGACACAGTTGGAAATTGTTGTTGTTTGTATGCTAAGTCATGTCCGATTTTGCGACCCCATGAACTATATGTAGCCTTCCAGACTCCTCTGTCCATGGGATTTCCCAGGCAAGAATACTAGAGTGAGTCACCATTTCCTTCTCTAGGGGATCTTCCCGATCCAGGAATTGAACCTGTGTCTCCTGCATTGAAGGCAGATTCTTTCCCCCTGAGCCACCAGGGAAGCCCAGTGGTCCTAAAACCGTCGGGGTTTTCCTCCATTAATGGCCACAGAGAATCTGAGAGTTAACGTTATGTGTCACAGTACCCAGCCATATGAGCCAACATTATTCTAGGTGTTTCTGTGAAAGTATTTTTAGATGAAATGAACATTTAAGTCAGTATAATTTTGATAAAGCAGATTACCCTCCATAATATAGATGGCAACATTCCATCAGCTGAAGGCTTGAATAGAAAAAAGGACTGACCTCCTCCCAGGAAGAGGAATTCTGCCAGCAGACAACAGGGTCAACCTTTCCTTGGTCTCTAGCCTACTCTACAGCTATTAGACTTGCCAGTTTCTACAATTACATAAGCCAGTTCTCCAAAATCTATCTTGCTATCTATCTACCCACCCCTTGCAAACTCAAACACAGATCCCATTGGCTCTGTTATTCTAGAGAAACCAGACTAATACAGTGAGTACGAACTCAGAGGCCACAGCTGATTAACCACTGTGATATCTATCATGTGCTAAAGCCTCAGTTCCTACCTCCTAGCAAATGAATAGAGGCTTCCCCTGGTCAATTTATTGAAGTAAATAAATCTTACCCTCAGGGACTTCCCTGGTAGAACAGAGGTTAAGAACTTGCTTTGCAATGCAAGGCACGCGGGTTCGATCCCTGGTCAGGGAACTAAGACCCCAGATACCAGCCTATGCGCCACAACCAGAGAATTCAAGCACAGCAACAAATAGATTCTGCATAATGCCATGAAGATCCTGAGTGCCACTACTGAGACCTGGCACAGCCAAATATTATAAATAAATTAACATCGGTTTTTGTTTTAAAGTTTGTCCTCAATCCCATTTCTCTCTCTTTTCTATCCGTTTCTAACATATGCAATCATCTTCATCCTCCCACACAAAGTGCAATTTGTCCTCATGTGTCCACCACGGGACCACGCAGAAATTTAAAATTCCATGGGCCTGCTTCTCTTGAATGGAGCAGACAGCAGCTTAAAGAGAAGTACACACAGCCGTAGAAAACGAACATATGGACACCTTCCTAAATTGAAGCTCTGTCCCCATCACACACTAAGTCCCCATTCTCCCTCCCCACCCTCCAACCTCCTGGCCCCTGGCGTCTATCAGTGTACTTTATGACTCTATTAATTTGACTGTTCTAGGGACCTTGCATAGTGGAATCAAACAGTATTCGTCTGCACCTGTTATGTATTGGAATGCATTTTTAAGGTTAACTTAACGTATGTCCTCCAAGCAGATTATACCTTCTGCCCCCTCCCTGCCCCATGCTATACAGTAGGTTCTCATCAGTTATCCATTTAATATATATATAATGGGGACAGAGCTTCAATTTAGGAAGGTGAAGAACACAGGAGACGGACGATGCTGCGAGTTGTACAACAACGTGAGTGTACTTAGAGCTACTGAACTGTACAGTTAAATATGGTTGAAATAGTATTTTATATGTTACTTTTACCATGATAAAATGCTAATAAAAAGAAACTGTGAACTGACATGAACTGCACCAATTGTTGGATCTCTTTGGGCAACTTTACCTTTCCACCGGGGTTGCTGTTGACACAGACCCTCCCTGCACCGTGGAGGGCTTTGTGGGAAAGGACGGTGCCGCTTCCTCCTTTCTGTGTGGGGTCCTCCTCCCCTACTCTTCCTCGTTGCCATTCAGCTAATCAGATGCTTTGAATAGTGGGGTGAGAGGTAAGAGATCTCTGTAGCATGGACATCAAGAGTCCTTTGCAAAAGAGAGGAGTTTTTAAGACAGTGTAGCTTTGGCAAATCTCTGTGCTATTTGTCATTATGTTTGTAATGTGTGTGTGTTTGCTCAGTTGCTCAGTCATGTCTGACTCTGGGATGCTATGCACTGTAGCCCATCAGGCTCCTCTGCCCATGGAATTTTCCAGGAAAGAATACTGGAGTGAGGTGTCATTTCCTCCTGCAGGGGATCTTCCCTACTGAAGGATCGAACCCATATCTCTTGAGTTTCCTGCATTAGGAGGCAGATTCTTTACCACTAGTGCCACCTGGGAAGCCCAGTTTGTGACATATTGCTATCAAACTTGAATATATATAAGAGAACATATGCTATAAAAAGTCACAATTAATCATATATTTTCAATTTTTAAAAATTGAAATGACTTGTGTTAATAATGGGATTTGATATTAATCCCCTTTAGTGGTTATAGGGACTACAAGCCTTAGGCTATGTCACCTATTTAATTGTGCTGATCTTAGCTGCTGCTATGAAAATTTCCTAGCAATGCACTGTTCTTGTTTCGATACTCATTCAAAGCAAGCTGCCTTTATCCAAGCTCTATATAAAGCTAGTGGAGGTGATGGAATTCCACCTCAGCTATTTCAAATCCTAAAAGATGATGCTATTCAAGTGCTGCACTCAAAATGCCAGCAAATTTGAAAAATTCAGCAGTTGCCACAGGACTGGAAAATGTCAGTTTTCATTCCAATCACAAAGAAAAGCAATGCCAATGAATGTTTAAACTACTACACAATTGCACTCACTTCACATGCTAGCAGAGAATACTCAAAATTCTCAAAGCTAGGCTTCTACAGTACGTGAAACGTGAAGTTTCAGATATTCAAGTTGGATTTAGAAAAGACAGAGGAATCAGATCAAACTGCCAACATCCGTTGGATCATAAAAAAAGCAAGAGAATTCCAGAAAAACATCTACTTCAGCTTCATTGACCTCACTAAAGCCTTTGACTGTGTGGATCACAACAAACTCTGGAAAATTCTTAAAGAGATGGGAAGACCAGACCTCCTCACCTGCCTCCTGAGAAACCTCTATGCAGGTCAAGAAGTAACGGAACCAGATATGGGACAACGGACCAGTTCCAAATTGGGTAAGGAATATGTCAAGGCTGTATATGTCACCCTGCTTATTTAACTTATATGCAGAGTATATCATGCAAAATGCTGGGCTGGATGAAGCACAAGCTGGAATCAAGATTGCTGGGAGAAATATCAATAACATGCAAATATGCAAATGACACCACCCTGTGGCAGAAAGTGAAGGGGAACTAAAGAACCTCTTGGTTAAGATGAAAGAGGAGAGTGAAAATGCTGGCTTAAAACTCAACATTCAAAAATCTAAGGACATGGTATCCGGTCCCATCACTTCATGGCAAATAGATGGGGAAACAATGGAAACAGTGAGAGACTTTATTTTCTTGTGCTCCAGAATCACTGCGGATAGTGATTCCAGCCATAAAATTAAAAGACGTTTGCTCCTTGGAAGAAAAGCTATGACAAACCTAAACAGCATATTAAAAAGCAGAGACATTACTTTTACAACAAAGGTCCATATAGTCAAAGCTATGATTTTTCCAGCAGTCATGTATGGATGTGAGAGTTGGATCATAAAGAAAGCTGAGCATCAAATTGATGCTTTTGAACTGTGGTGTTGGAGAAGACTCTGAAGAGTCCCTTGGACAGCAAGAAGATTCAACCAGTCCATCCTAAAGGAGTTCAGTCCTGAATATTCATTGGAAGGACTGATGGTGAAACTGAAACTGCAATACTTTGGCCACCTGATGCAAAGAACTGACTCATTAAAAAAGACCCTGATGCTGGGAAAGATTGAAAGCAGGAGGAGAAGGGGACGACAGAGGATAAGATGGTTGGATGGCATCACCAACTCATTGCACATGAGTTTGAGCAAGCTCCTGGAGATGGTGATGGACAGGGAAGCCTGGTGTGCTGCAGTCCATGGGGTCACAGAGAGTTGGACACGACTGAGCAACTGAAAAACAACGAGACCCCCTAAAGGGTCACATTTAGCAGCTGGACTGAATAACCCTGAGGGCTTCCCAAGTGGCTCAGTGGTAAAGAATATGCCTGTCAATGCAGGAGCCACATAAGCTGGGGTTCGATTGAACAACAAATATTTTAATATTCTATACTTCTATACGGGCTTCCCTGGTGGCTCAGAGGTATAGAATCTGCCTGCAATGCAGATGTGGGTTTGATCCCTGGGTTGAGATGATCCCCTAGAGAAGGAAATGGCAACACAGTCCAGTATTCTTGCCTGGAGAATCCCATGAACAGAGGAACCTGGCAGGGTACAGTCCTTGCAGTCACAGGAGTCAGACAAAATTTAGCTACTACACAACAACACAACAATACTTCTATATGATTCATGATCAGGAACATCAATGATCATGTGATTTCTACCATTCATCAATGATCATTCAGAAGCACTGATAAAATACTGATACATCTTTTTGTATGATACTGTAACTAGCACTATGTGAATTTGGTGGCACTAGTGATAAGAGGGCTTCCCTGGTAGCTCAGCTGGTAAAGAACCTGCCTGCAATGCAGGAGACACTGGTTAGATTCCTGGGTCAGAAAGATCCCCTGAAGAAATGATAAGTTCCCCGCTCCAGTATTCTTGGGCTTCCTTAGTGCCTCAGATGGTAAAGAATCTGCCTGCAAAGCAGGAGACCTGGGTTCAATCTCTGGGTTTGGAATATCCCCTGGAGGAGGACACGGCAACCTATTTCAGTATTCTTGCCTGGAGAATCCCCATGAACAGAAGAGCCTGGAAGGCTACAGTCTATGGGGTTACAAAGAGTCAGACAGAAATGAGCGGCTAAGCTCAGCACAACACAGTGATAAAGAAGCCATCTGTTAATGCAGGAGTCACAAGAGATGCAGGTTCCATCCCTGGATCAGGAAGATCCCCTGGAGGAGGAAATAGCAAACCACTCCAGTATTCTTGCCTAGAAAATTCCCTGGACAGAGGAGCCTGGCTGGCTACAGTCTACAGCATTGCAAGGAGTCTGATATGACTGAAGGGACCTAATACACATGTAAATTTGAGAACCATGATTTCTGCCTTAAACGATGTAAAATCTAAGACATACTAATGTCATTAAAGGATGAATATCCTTAACTTTAAAACATTTCAATTAAAATGAACAAATAGGCAATTGACAAAATAAAATGGATCAAATAGCTAATAAACATATGAAGAAAACTCTAGTATGACTAACAATCAAGAAAAGAAAATGTTTATAATGAGATATCTTTTTAGTCTCAAATTGATGAAAAGTTGTCAGTTCTTACCATCAGCAAGGGTTTGAAGAACTATATATTTCTGTCCCACTAAGGAGTCAATGAGTCAGTAAATTATCTTTGTATTTTTTTTTCCCTCAAGCTAATTTGAATTGAGTCCCTATCACTTAAAATAGAATGAATCCAACACTATCCAAGTAAGATATATTTTCTTCCTTCTTATAACTTAAAAAAAAAAAATTTTGTTTACAAAACTGAAATTATGTTATCTCTCTCTCTCTAAATATATATGTGTGTGTATATATATATATATAATTTTGATCTAAATATTTTAAATCAGGCTTAAAGGGCAAGGAGAGAAAGACTTCAATTTTACTTACCCATAGTTCTCAGTTAACTAGATCCTACTTCTGCTCTTGCTTGCTTTAGTCTAAAAGCTCAATTTCATCTGGTTTGTGATGAATTTAAAAGAATAGAACTTTAGACTTGCTTAAAGCAAGTCCAAAATAAGAAAAACCAAATTTATACATGAACATCAAATCTGAGACATTTTACTTTACCAAATAGATGCTTTGCTTTTAAAAAAAGTTTTCTTGTATAATTCCTTTAGATAACAATCTCCTCTGGTGAGCCTCCAATGTGATTCAGTTTATAAGTAACTTTCCAGAAGCATCTATAATGTCAGGCTAGGTGATGATCACGTGATACAGGAATTAGACCCCAGTCTTCACTATTGAAATTAACTTGTAAGAACAGAAGCAAGGCCCAGAATATAGCCAAACAAGGGGGAACAAACTTTCAGATATGCTCTGAGTAAAATGAATCTTTTTAACATTTGGCACTCTTACTACCTTTAGATGATGTAGTTTATCCTTGAGTTGGTACAGCTTCTGTCTAGCAGGGAGAATTTGTTTTTTGTTCGTGTGTCACTGCAATCAAAAAAGTTAACAGAAAGCAAGTGTTAAAGAAAACAATCTGATTGTATTGCTTGGTTGATTGAGTTCTCTCTATAGAGTCTTAAATGCAGACATCTCAAGGTCTGGAAAAATGTCAACTTATAAACTGCATGAAATTGTGGAGAATTTCGAATATCTTCTTGTGCTGTATAAATCCTCTAGTCACTATGCTAAGACATAAAGTTACTCGCTCTCCTGGACAATTAGCCAATTGTGTTTTTAATATTTCACTGAGATATTTTTGTGCGGGAACACAACCATGAATAATAGAAAAGTTCTGAAAAAGCATAAATAGAAAGTATATTCTAGCCAAAAGAAAGAGCTTCTTTCCTTAGTGAGGCAAAAAAGCAGCTCTACAGTATGTATTGTTTCTACTGTTGAACAAATAGGTAACTATGGGTCAAGTTATTGGCTCATAGACAAGAGGAGCACAGACCTATAATTTTCCCCCAAAGAGTTAAGGATGATGACAGAGAATAAAGTCTCAGCTAGGAACTTGCCAATGATTTCTTTGGAGTCACATGGGTCCTGGGACATTATGAAGATAATAATGAATATTTTCATTAGAAAAGATAACTGAAATGACTTAAGGAAAAAGGGCATACATAGATCCTTACTTGAAAAACTCAAGGGTAGTGCTTCATGCGTACCTGGTTGAATTTGGGAGCTAAAGTCATTCCAAAGGGAAGTGGCCTTTGCCTCTCTCTGTGACGATTAGTTTTATGTCTCAACTTGACCGGGTCATGGAGCTCCCAGATATCTGGTCAAATGTTATTCTGGGTATTTGCATTCTTGAGAGAGTTATTGGAATGGCACAGAATTCACTACCAATTCTGACTCAAACACACTCCTCATCACCATGGGGGAAGAGATAACTGTCCTTACTGTGGAGCCTTGTACCAAGGTCCCAGGATAAAAATCTGTGGAATTGACCAAACCCCACAGTAACCATTGCCATAAGCCTCAGGATCTAACGTGGCCAGTTTCCTGACCCCATATTGGTAAAACACCCATCCTATTATCCACCCTATAGCATCCTAGTGAAAGAAAGAAAGAAAGTGAAAGTCATTCAGTCATGTCCAACTCTTTGTGACCCTGTAGACTATAGCCCACCAGGCTCCTCTGTCCATGGAATTCTCCAGGCAAGAATACTGAAGTGGGTAGCCGTTCCCTTCTCCAGGGACTCTTCCCAACACAGGATCAAATTCAGGTCTCCCACATTGCAGGGGGATTCTTTACCATCTGACCCAGCAGGGGAGTTCAAAAAAACTGGAATGGGTAGACTATCCCTTTTCCAGGGGATCTTCCCAACCCAAGTACCAAACGGAGGTCTCCTGCATTGTAGGTGGATTCTTTACCAGCTGAACCACCATCATTCCAGTAGGAATTTTCTGTCTTGAGATTATAAAAATTGGCTGCTAGCCTGTGAAATGGTTCGGCTCTCCCTTGAGCCAGCTGACTGTTCTAACAGCGTCTTCCACTCTAATAAACATTATTCTCTTTTCCTTCTGCCTCATGTCTGGAAATTTCTTTTCCAGCCTGCTCACAGACCACAGCAGTTACAGCAAATCAATCAATTGGATATGAAGAAAACAACTTAGAAAGTTTGATCGTTGTCCCTAGAGATCTATGAAAGACATAGATGGATGCCATACCCATTTCAAGAAAAGTCCGAGCATGGGAAGTGGTGGAGGCTGCATTGGTGGATAGCAGCACTCAACCCATGTTTCCTAGGGATTAACTGTGGGGCTCAACCTGGGAGCCAGTATGACACCACTCAAGGGGGCTGCTTAGAAGGAAGGTGGGACTGCGACAGAGTAAACCACTGGATGTCCATGATTTGGGGAGGAATTACAAGCAGACCACCAAAATGAGAAGTATTGCTTTAACCGAGGATGTTCCCACTGGGGAAATTTTTGAGAAAGACATACAAGTTCCCCAAGAGATTGTGAGTCAGCTTTGGCCACCCGCCAAGCGCAGAGATCAGCAAAGTGAGATCATGACTGTGTAACAGGAGGAGCCAGCCAAGTGTCACCTTCCCTGCCCCTGATACATCTTCCTCCTCTCACTATCCCCCTCCCCGCTCCCCCCAAGCTACTCCCAGAATGGACAAGGAAACAGTGCAGGTGGGTGAAATAAGAATTTTAACCTCAAATAAAGCTTGGAGTCTAGATTATTACCATGGACTGGACATTTTAATTCTGAAATGAGATTGTTATTGCATTTAGAAGTACAAGAGAATCTTTTTTTAATTAGCTAAGAGCCATGAGACCTGCCCCAGTCTTTACTGAAGGTCCAAGGAAGAAAGAACCTACACAAGTGTTTTAAAGGGGCAGAGTTTTATTTTGCTTTTGCTTTATTCTCACACCCTAGAAAGTCTCACTTGTCAGTAGTAGTGTTTGTATCTGGATGGCGTTCTTTTTAGTATAGTAAACATAATGATTAAAGGTGCCACCGTGGAATAAAACCTAGATTCAAATGCCAGCTCCGCCACCCATAAGCTATATGACCTTTGACAAGAAACTTAGCCATTGCAATCTTTCTCTCTGGAAAGTGGGGATAATGATGATTCCCAAATGGAAACCCCCTCCAGTATTCTTGTCTGGAGAATCCCATGGACAGAGGAGCTGGGTGGGTGGGCTACAGTCCATAGGGTCGCAAAGAGCTGGGCATGACTGAAGCAACTTGGCACTGCACAAGGCACTGCCTCACAGAGCTGATGTGAGGGCTAAATAAAATTATGTAGTAAAATCGCTGAGTACTGTGCCTACCATAGTGAGTACTCTCTAAATAGTAACAATGATTATTAATTATTTTTACCAAACAGTCACAATTAACCTCTTTCTCCTTGCCTCCAAGAGTGTATTGATATTTGTCAGGCTATTACTCATTTCTCTACAACTCACTAAACTCACCTTTTGGACTTCAAATTGTTTTCTTTCTTTTTATGTGCAAGATAATTACAATGTTGTGTTAGTTTCTGCTGTACAGCAATATGAAGCAGCCATAAGTATACACATATTCCCTCCTTCTTGAGCCTCTCCCCCCACCGCAATCCCATCCCTCTAGATTGTTGAGGAGCACCAGCCTGAGCTCCCTGTATTGTACAGCAACTAGCTATTTTACACACGATAGTGTGTAGTTACTGGTGCTCCTTTCTCAATTCATCTCACCCTCTTCTTCCCCAGCTGTGTCCACAAGTCCATTCATTGATTTCCTCAATTCTTTTTCTTTTATTTCTGCTCTGATTTTTATGATTTCTTACCTTTTTCTAACTTTGGGTGTTTTCTTTAAGCTCTTCCCTCTGAAGTAAAAGTCTGCAGTCCTTCCTAGCAGCTGGCAGCACTGCGATGGGGAGTGGGAAGTACATCCAATTGAAAACTACAGGCGGAACTTGAGCAAATGAAAAGTGATTGCTTTGCCTGGCAACTCCCCAGTTCCCTGCAGAGTGAAAAATCCTCTGCCCCCTTGGTAGGAATGATCTAGGATTTTGAAGACTTCTGGGTTCATCATACTGATTTTCCACCACTTTTGAGATAATCATTTCACTGAAATTCTAGTTGCATGGGGCACATCGCATTTTGGCATTTTCGAATATTTCCACATTTGTTATAAGAATTATTGTCTGATTTCTTCCTTATACATGGGAAGAGAAAGAATTAACATGATTTAAGCTGAATATTCTTGAAAATGGAAAGTCTCTCATCTTAAAGAGCGTTAGATAATCAAACTCAGGTTATCCTCTATCCTCTAAAATCTTATGAAGATTAAAAAGGATCCATAAAACTAGCATGCAGTGATAACCAGGGCTACTCAAATGAAAAAAATAGAAAACTGGCAAAGAGGGCATGGAGTACATGTCAAATATCTGTTGTTTCTATCTAGCTGTATTGGGGTCTTAATGTGCTTGAGAATCTTATAATCAAAAGAAACCTCAGGGGTGGTCTATATCAGTCTCCTCCATCCCCTTCTATTTTGCCATCGCATCCTGACCCTCCTGACTGAAGATCCTTAGCTTCTGCCATGATTTATTGAACTTCTAGAATAGTTACCTCATTCAATGTTTTGTTTTAGAGACATAATACATTTTTGTGGTTCACAATTTAAAAGGCCCAAAAGGGTGTATAGTAAAATATTTCTTTTTTAATTTTTTGCCTCAAAACACAGCTTGTGGGATCTTAATTCCCCAACTAAGGATCAAACCCATGCCCTCTGCCATGGAAGAGCAGAGTCCTAACCACTGGACCCACAGAGAATTCCCTGTCTTATCCTTATTCACAGATAACCACTGGCTCTCCCCAAAGGGAACTATTGTTACCAGCTTAATGTTACATAATGGATTTTGCACCTTGATTTTTTTTTTGGGGGGGGGATGTGGACCATTTTTAATGTCTTTATTGAATTTGTTACAGTATTGTTTCTGTTTTATGCTTTAGTTTTTTGGCTACAAGGCTTGTGGGATCTTAGTTCATTGACCAGGAATTGAACTCACACTTCCTGCATTGGAAGGCAAAGTATTAACCACTAAGTCCCCTGCACCTTGAATTTTAACCTAAAAATTTATTTTAGAAATTATTCCTTATCCATACATAAAGAGCTTTCTCATTCTTTTTCACAGCTGTGTAATTTTCCATCATATGCATGTACCATAATTCATAATTCAGCTAGTTCCCTACTTGTTGACATCTAGACTATTTCCAATATTCTGTATCTCAAAAAAGGATATGATGAATAATTTTGCATAAATTCATTTCCTGTATGTGTATGAATACATCTCCAGATGAAATCTCAAAAGTAAAATTACTGAGCAAGACGATATATGCATTTATAATTTGGATGTGTCCACATAAGGATAACAGACACACACACACATACACGCATGTTACATGGCATGGGAGAAAATTAGGGGAAAAATTTTTTTTTTCTTTTTTGGCTGTGCTGGGTCTTTGCTGCCTTGAGCAGCCTTTCTCCAGTTGCGGTGAGTGGGGGCTACTGTTCATTGTGGTGCCTGGGCTTCTCATTGTGTTGGCTTCCCTTGTTGTGGGGCACAGGCTCTAGCAGCATAGGTTTCAGCAGTTGCAGCGCTTGGGCTCTGCAGCTGTGGCTCGCAGGCTTAGTTGCTCCTCAACATGGGGGTTCTTCCCAGACCAAGGATCAGACTTGAGTCCCCTGCATCGGCAGGTGGATTCCTACCCACTGTGCCAAAAGGGAAGTCCCAGAAAATTAGGTTTGTTGGGAAAACTCGCAGGTGGTAGGGCTAGCAGTGTGTAAGGCTTCAGTGTCCTGTTAAGGTCCCGAGGAGAGGCCTTCTGCACTGGGCACTGCAGGATGCACCATGGAAAGTGGTCCAGGAAGAGGACCCTATACACATTCAGCTCTTTGCATTTCTAGGGTGATCCGAAAGAGAACACTTCTTTAATTCTGTAACAGGTGATGCTTCCTGGACTGGGAACTGTCTGTGAGGGGCCAGAGCTCAGTTAGTGACTTTGCATACTGATGCTACTCTTAACCACAGGTCTCCCACCAGCCTAAAGACTCAACTCCAACCTGGTGAACTAGCTCACTGCTAAGCTACAAGAGGGTAAAGAATCCGCCTGCTAATGCAAGAGATGCAGGTTCGATCCCTGGGTTGGGAAGATCCCCTGGAGAAGGAATGGCAACCCAGTCCAGTGTTCTTGCCTGGAGAATCTCACGGACAGAGAAGCCTGATGTGCTACAGTTCATGGGGTCGCAAAAGGAGTCAGACACAGCTTAGCAACTAAACAACAACAAGCTACAAGAAGTGAAAAGTGAAAGTGAAGTCACTCAATTATGTCCGACTCTTTGTGACCCAATTGTAGCCCATCAGGCTCCTTCATCCATGGAATTTTCCAGGCAAGAATACTGGAGTGAGTTGCCATGCCCTTCTCCAGGGGCTCTTCCTGACCCAGGGATCGAACCTGGGTCTCCCACATTGCAGGCAGATGCTTTTACCATCTGAGCCACCAAGGATAAGAACGGGAAAGGAAAAAATGTTAGAGGAGGCAGAGAGCTGTGAAGATTCCCAGGATTCCTTCCCTTAGCTGTGTACGTGCCTGCCAAGTCGCTTCAGTCCTGTCCGACTCTTTGCAACACTATGGACCATGGCCTGCCAGGCTCTTCTGTCTAGTCAAGAATACTGGGGTGACGATCTTCCAGGGGATCTTCCCAACCCAGGGATCAAGCCTGCATCTCTTAACGTCTCCTGCATTGGCAGGCAGGTCTTTCACTAGTGCCACCTGGGAAGCCCCCTTTCCCCAGCTAGTCACAGTCCAATAGCCCTCCACAGAGGTTATGGTAATTTACACTCACACTAATGAATGACAGATTTCCTCATACCTGGAACCATGAGGACATTATCATCTTTCTGATCTTTGATAATATGGTGGCAAAAAGTGTAGGCTCAGTATGGTGTAAGTTTATATTTCTTTTTATTATCTAGACTGAGTATCTTTTCATATGTTTTAAAATAACTAATTTTCCTCTTTTGTGATATGCCTGTTCATATCCCTTCCTATTTTTATATTGTATTATTGGTCTTTTTGTTATTGCTTTCTGGAGATTTTTATCTCTTATATATGTTAGGAAATTAATACTTTGTAACCTGAATTGCAAGTGTTTCCCAGTTCATCATCTGACTTTGACTTTGCTTATGGTGGATTCTGTCTTGCAGGAATTTAATTTTGCATGCAGTTGAATTTATCACTTTTCTTTTTTTGGATTTTATGTTATATAGAAAGAACTATGTACTCTGAAATTATTTTAGAAAGCAACACTTGTGCTGCAGGTTGTTTTTTTTTTTAAGGACGTTCATGTAGTACTTCTTTTTCTTTTTTTTTAGATATTTGAATCATTATCTAATTACTTGTAGTTTTTCAAGTTGAGGATACATAGTATAAATCTGTACATCATTTTTGTATCTAAGGAAATAGAAGGAGTTGCCTGTTCTTTTTAAGTACTCAATTATTTTAGTATGCTAACCACTCAATCAGTCAGCCTTGTTTTCTATGATTGTAAACTTTCTTAGGATAAATTTCCCTAGAATTCTAAGCAGGTAGGTAATACTAGACTTCCATGAAGCTTATATAGACATGTTTTCCAGTTTTGGGTTTTTTTTTTTTATGTTTATCTAGCATTCAGCCATTCTTACTGGGTTTTAAGCAATATTATGTAACTTTATCCAAGTTGCTCGTAAGAATTTTTTAATGAGAAAAAAAAGCAGGTTTTCATACACATAGCAAAGTGGGATAAAATTTCAGTTGAAATTCCAGGGCCAGGGGATGGTGAGGGTTTCCCACACATCCAAACACACAAGGCTACAACACCAGCTAAGTGTCCTATGTGCACTTCAGTGCTTCATGGGGTTCATTTGCAACCCCATGAACTGTAGCCCGCCAGGCTCCTCTGTCCATGGGATTCTCCAGGCAAGAATGCTGGGGTGGGTTACCATGCCCTCCTTCAGGGAATCTTCCAGACCCAGAGATCAAACCCACGCCTCTTGTGTCTCCTGCACTAGCAGGTGGTTCTTTACCATTAACACCACCCGATGTCCTACAAAGCAGCTCAATTCTGATACTATCTGCACAGAGACAGCATCAGATTCCACAGGTTAAACACTCTGTCCCAAGAGACTGCCCCCTACTTCAAATGCACATTGCAAACTCAGGTTGTTATCCTTGTTTCTGAGATCTCTGCACAAAAGTTATATATAGAGTTTGCAACTCTTCCTCTCTGGCTCTCATCTTTCTGGAGTTCCCCCTACTTCTCTTGTTTTTACATTTTATTTAGTTAATTAATTTAGTTTTGACTACACTGGGTTCCCGTTGCTGTACATGGGCTCGCTCCATTTGTGGTGAGTGGGGGCTATTCTTCAGTTGTGGTGCATGGGCTTCTCATTGCACTGGATTCTCTTTTTGCAGAGTACGGGCTCTTGATGTGTAGACTCAGTAGTTGTGGCACAGGGGCTTAGGTGCCCTTTGGCATGTGTAATCCTCCTTGAACAGGGATCAAACCCATATTCCCTACATTGAAATGTGAAAGTGAAATTGTTAGTCACTCACTCATGTCCGACTCTTTGTGATGCTATGGACTGTAGCCTGCCAGCTCCTCTGTCCATGGAATTCTCCAGGCAAGAATACTGGAGTTGGTTGCCATTTCCTTCTCCAGGGGATCTTCCCAACCCAGACATTAAACCTGGGTCTCCTACATTGCAGGCAGAGTCTTTACCCTCTGAGCCATCAGGGAATCGCTCCCTACATTGGCAGGCAGAATCTTAACCACTAGACAACCAGGGAAGTAAGTCCCTCTTGCCTTTTAGAAATTGTAGCTTCTCATCTCTGTCCTCTGCTTTTTAGATTAAAAAGAGTGTGGGTTTTCTGTTAGATTTTCATCTGTCCTGCCTGTCTCTGCCTGCCACCTGCCCAAGTTAAACACTAATGAAAAAAGAAGAGGAGGAGGAGGAAGAAAAAGGAAGGAAAGACAAGGGTAGACTGAAACTCATCCAGTGCATTTACCTCTCCCCTTCAAAATTGGTTTGTTAATTGTCCAGTGCTTTCAGGTACTTTGTTATGTTGTATCCAGAGTTTGTAATTGTTGTCTGTGGGAAGACAGTATGCAGGAGCTTACTTGGCCTTACTAGAAGCAATGAAAAACCAAACATTTAAAAGATGCTTGTAATTAGAGCCTATTGATAAAAAGAAGGCAGCATTTCTCTTAAAGATAGAACTCTTGGGAAACATTTTAATGGTCCTTTGGCTTTTGTAAATGTTAAGCCCAAGGCTAGAAGGGATAAGAGGTATTACCAAAAAATGGGATGCAAAAATGGTGATGCATAATGAAATAATAGGACTATAGCTCCCTGGGGATGAGAGTGAGGGTGTTTCTAAGTAAGAAGAAAAGGATAGGGAAGGAGGGTGACAGTAGAGTACCAGAGGAACTTGGCAGGAGGCAGAGTACTAAGAGATGAAAGAAACAACTAAGAAAATAAAGGAGCCCCTGATGCAGAAGAAATAGTGCCAGGATTATCTGATATTCAAGGGCAAGTTATATCTCTGTTTTAGTCCTTCTTTTTAACTCAACCCACAGTTTATATCCCACTACGATGATTGCAGCCATGAAATTAAAAGACGCTTACTCCTTGGAAGGAAGGTTATGACCAACCTAGACAGCATATTAAAAAGCAGAGACATTACTTTGCCAACAAAGGTCCATCTAGTCAAGACTATGGTTTTTCCAGTAGTCATGTATGGATGTGAGAGCTGGACTCTGAAGAAAGCTGAGCGCTGAAGAATTGATGCTTTTGAACTGTGGTGTTGGAGAAGACTCTTGAGAGTCCCTTGGACTGCAAGGAGATCCAACCAGTCCATCCTAAAGGAGATCAGTCCTGGGTGTTCATTGGAAGGACTGATGTTGAAGCAGAAACTCCAATACCTCATGTGAAGAGTTGACTTATTGGAAAAGACCGCGATTCTGGGAAGGATTGGGGGCAGGAGGAGAAGGGGACGACAGAGGATGAGATGGTTGGATGGCACCACTGACTTGATGGACATGAGTTTGGACAAACTCCGGGAGTTGGTGATGGACAGGGAGGCATGGCGTGCTGCGAATCATGGGGTCGCAAAGAGTCAGACACGACTGAGTGACTGAACTGAACTGAACTGAATTATAAAAAAAAATTTTTAAAGGGGGCACACACTCCTTATCTGATTACTTTCTTATATTGATTACATACTACTTCTCTAGCAGGTATATTATCTGAAAAATCATCACTAAATTAACTCTAGGACAACAGCCTCCTAGAAAGATTAATGATGTATAATTTACCTTTATGAAAGAAGCAAGCATCCACTAAATTAGAAAATGCATACCATCACCCAGTAAATTGTGAAATATCCCAAGTGCTTACCTTATTGAGTATGTGACAAATGGACTTCACATTCATTCAATTACATCATTCCTATTTTCATGTCACTTGCTCTATTGTTTGCTTAAATTTATATCTTTTCACTAAAAATGTTAGGTGTACTTCATCCATTCTGTGTCCAGGAGGGATAATGAGCAAGGATGATCACTTTGGAACATTGAATAGTCCCTGATCACATGTCACTGCCGTTACTGCTTCAGAAACCTAGGTTCCAATAATAGTCTCATTCTATCTATATGTAGGATGCCAAAAGTTTAAATGTATTTTATATAAAGGATTCTTTTATTATTTTCAACACAGCCCATAATTCTATGTTGGGAAATATTTACTTCTAAGTAACAATTTTCTTTTTCATTTCAATAGGAAGAAAGGTATAATTGGCAAGCAGAGTGACTACCTGGGTAAGAACAGCAAGGTTGAAAACTTCCATATAAACACAAAATATCTGTGTTTTAGTTAGCCTGGTAGCATTTGCATATATAAATATGCAGGGTTTGTTTTCACTTAAAAACAATGAATGATTTGTAAATACTATATCAAGATACTTTTTTTTAAGTTGCCCCTCCCCCAACTTCTGTTTTTCTGATAACCATATCTTTCTATTCCTTTCATTAAATAACCTCTTAACCTCTATCAGTTCCCTAGGGTGACCATGATGCTGATACTGAAGCTGAAGCTCCAGTACTTTGACCACCTGATGAGAAGAGCCCACTCAAAGGAAAAGACCCTGATACTGGGAAAGACTGAGGGCAGGAGTTAAGGAGGGCCGACAGAGGATGAGATGGTTGGATGGCATCACCGACTCAATGGACCTGAGTTTGAGCAGACTTCGGGAGATAGTGGAGGAGAGGGGAGCCTGGCGGCGTGCTGTAGTCCACGGGGTCACAAAGAGTTTGACACAACTTAGCGACTAAACAAGGGTGACCATAAGAAAGTACCAACCCGAATGGCTTAAAAACAACAGAAATGTATTACCTCACAGTCTTAGAGCCTAGAAGTCCAAAATCAAGGGGTTACCGGTACACACATACTTTCTGAAACCTGAAGGGAAGAATCCTTTCTTGGCTCTTCCTAGTTTGTGGCAGTTTGCTGGCAATTTCTGGCATTCCTAGACTGGCAGCTGCAGAATTCCAATCTGTCTTCATTATCACATAACGTTCTTCCCCTTCCTCATTACCATTGTCTTTGTAGAAAGACACCAGGCCATATTGGATTAGGACCCACCCTACTTTAGTATGAACTCATCTTAATTAGCTACATCTACAATCTACTATTTCTCGATAAGGGCATATACTGAGGTACAGAGGGCAGTTAAAATTTTAACATTATCTTTTAGGGAAGCACAGTGCAACCCATCAAATCACTTTGCTCAGCCTTTTGGATGGATCTGACTCCACGTTTAGCTCAAGAGCTTGGCATGTGGCTCAGACCTAGTCTTTCAGAGCTTTCCTTTAAGTTGCCCCTCCCCCAGCTTCCATTTTTCTGATCACCAGAGAACATTCTCCTGCCCAGGCTGCTTGGTTCAGGTGTGTGCCTGTCTGCGAGTCAGAGTGAATTAAACACAACGGGGATTTTGCTGAGATTTCAAAGGAAGGAGCACTCTGGTTTAACTGTGCATTGTTTAATTCTGAACCTAAGGCATGTGAAGCCTAGACTCCCCACTGGCAGCCCTCTTACCATGAATTGTGCCCATTCATGGAGAAATGTCTAGGAGAGAAGAGGAGAAGGGAAGGGAGGAGAAGGGGAGGGAGATTAGTCAGGGTTCTCCAGAGAAACAGAACTAAGAAGTCATTTCTTGCAATGATGGAGACTGAGAAGTCACAAGATCTGCAGTCAGCAAGCTGCAGACGTGGGTCTCCCGCTAAGAGATCCAAGACTATACTGGTGGTGTATTTCCAGTCTGAAGACCTGAAAACTGGGAAGGCTGATGGTATAAATTCCAGTCCCCAAACTGGCAGCCTTTAGACCCAAGAAGAGCCAGTTTTTCCAGTCAGAAGGCAGGAAAAGACTGATATCCCAGTTCTAGCAGCATTTATATTCCAACAGACCTTCAACTGATTGCTTGAGGCCCACCCACATTAGAAAGAGCAATCCCTTTTATTCAGTCTAACGATTCAAATACTAATCTCATGTTAAAACCCCCTCTCTTCAAAAATAGTCCTCTTTCTTAGCCTCTCCAACCTTTTAAATATCTTTAGCTCTTATGCTAAGGATTGCCAAAGCAAGTTTCAGGACACTTCTTTTGCAAGTATTCTCATTTTAGATTGTAGAGGTATTGTTCCTGGTGAAATTAAGGTTCTTTCTTCGCTACAAAATAATTCAAAGACAAAGCAGGGAGATTAAGAAACTAAAACAAAAGTATTTAAGCAAGAATACACCCTCTGAGGAAGAGTGGGCACAGAAATGAGGGGCCACTGCCCTGGGTTTCTTTGGCAAGTTATGAGGGGCATACACAGGAAGGGGCAGAATATTCACTGGGTAAGGAGAGTTTGAAAAGACTCATTTGAGAAGACCCCAATGCTGGGAAAGATTGAAGGCAGGAGGAGAAGGGGACGACAGAGGATGAGCTGTTGGATGGCATCACCAACTCAATGGTCATGAGTTTGAGTAAACTCCAGGAGTTGGTGATGGACAGGGAGGCCTGGTGTGCTGCAGCCCATGGGGTCACAAAGAGTTGGACATGACTGAGCAGCTGAACTGAATAGAACTGAAGGAAGAGTTTGGGGATCGTATTCCTTGGTTTTCATCCCAGCTCCATTTTCCCAAGGGTGGGGAGGGATTCTTGTCCTTTTTTAACTTAGATCAGAAGTGTCAAGATGTCAGCTCATAATGAGTACTTCTTATCAGCAAGGCCAATCCTATTGTAATGAGAACACAATAAACTACAGGTCACTGAAGGCAAGAGATTCCTGCCTTTCCCCGCATTTCTTTGTCTACTACCCAGACACTTACCACCCAAAATCTATGGTTTCCTGTCAGCCCAGAGGCTCCTGCTTTCTTTTGTCTGCCCATGGACCCCTACTGTTTACAATTTGCATGATTTCCTGCCACCTGGCCTCTGCCCGCATTTCTCTGCTCATTCCTAGCTACCTTCCTGCTAGAACAGTATTTTGCACCTACTATTTGTTCTTAATCCTTGGGGTCTTAAACTGACAGCAAAAAAAAATTTTTTTTAACACCTTGCTGTAGATGCTTTTATATTTTGGTTAAATTGTTCCTGTATGGAATAGGTTTAAAAATGGAAAAAAAAAAATGAATAGTGGTTCTGTACTTTTCCAACATCTAGCTATTTCTATTTTTATGATGGAATTTTCTTCAGACAGAACAAAAAATTGAAATGGGACATCTCAGATACTAAATCCTTAGACCTCTTCAGTTTTTAACCTGAAATTATCCTATCGTATTCGAAAAGAAGCTTATTCTCTACCATTTACATTCCAAAACTTGGAGCTTCTGAACCCTCAATTAAGCCTAGCTAACTTAATTATCTTAGCTAAGTGTTTCTTTCTCATTCAGCTTGCAGTTCATTTATCCCTTCTTGGGATATAAGTCATTATGATAGAGCTATATAACCAATATACTTGTTTGTCAAGAAGTCATTTTAATGTCTTTGAAAGACTGAATTATCACAGTGTATCTGAGTTCCATATCAACATAAAGAAAGAATTGAATTCAAGCCCAATAAAGCCATCTCTTCTTGGTCTTTATCCTTTTTGACTGCCCTGTATCAATTGTATATTAAAGTTCCTGACCACATCTCATTTCACTGGGCTGCTTTTGCCTCTACCTGTAATGTAGTGACTTTTTGGACATTTTCTCTTCCCTTGATTTCTGTGGCTGACTCTCTTCCTACCTTTGGAATTTCCTCCCATCTGCTTCTTTGAATCTTAACCAGTGTCCTTGGCCATTTTCTTCTTTTCTTTCCCTTAGCAGTTGCATCCATACCCTGGTAGAATGGCCACCTCTATGCACCTGATTTCCCTGGTATCATCTTTACTTTCTTATTTGTTCCCTTGCAGTGACTTGTGTATTTATGTTTATTGTGGACCTTATCACATCAAAGTGCAATCATTTTCCTGTCAGACTGTCTTTGCATCTTTGACTTTTAGATCATTGTCATTAGGGATATGGTTTCTGGTTCACCTACCCAGAACCAGACATATAGAAAGTGCTTTTTTGAGTAATCGAAGTTTTCTGTCTTTACCATGCTCGTGGATAACATCTGTATGTCTGTTTAGTTCCTCAAACTAAATATGGATAAAACAAATGGAATCATAGTTTACTACTGTCAGATAGAAAATGGCACTTGCCATGGGTACTTGGCATCTCCCTCTGCAAGGATTAAATCATATGCTGCTGCTGCTGCCCTTCAACATCATCTGAAGGGAGTTCAGGGTGGAGATCAGAAATGAGGCACTCTGTACTGCAGGAAAACCAGCAGCAGAGCTCTTCAGACAGTTAGTCTCAGGAGCTGATTTTATGAGCCCAATTCTTGTATCTCCTCATTTCTAGAAAAGCACTAAAAGCTTTCGCGGTGATCCTTGTTTCTCATGACTCGCAGAAGCCTCACAAGACCAGCAGAAGCTTTCTACAAAAAAATATGTGCTTGATTGCATGCATTCCCCCTTTACCAGAAGTATATATATATATGGATACACACACATATATGTATATATATATACTGTCCTCCCCCCCTACCTCTTTGGAGCAATTTCTCAGAGGAATTTCTAGCTGCGGTGTTGTCTCCCAAGCTGCAGTCCTCATATTGTGCCAAATAAAACTTAATTCACTGCTCTCAAGTTGTTTATTTTTTAAATCAACACTACCAATCCTTCCTTCTGATTTCCTAACGTTAGTTACAGGATCAAACTTAGATTCTTCTGTTGGCCTTATCTAAGTAGTCATCAAGTCCTGTCTATTCTGCTTGGGCAAATTTTTGCATTCAATCCATTTTTTTTTCATTCCCAGCTTCCAAATCTTCATTATCATTGGTCTGGAAGGGTATATTAACTTTCTAAATGCTCAGTTGTGCTCCAGAGAAAGTACAGTTTTGAAGCCAGGCAGATCTAGCTTCATATCTGAGTCAATTATTAAAGGAAAAGCAATTTACTTAATGTTTTTGAACTTCCATTTCCCCATTTTTTCTTTCTTTTTTTTTTTTTTGCATAATAATCATTATCTCCTCCACTGGATATAAGCTCCTTTAGGGCAAGAATTCTGTCTTACTTGACTTTTTGTTCTCATAAGCAGCTACTAATTGATGTCATTTGCTAAATAGATGAATAAAATAAATGAGAGTGATAATCTATCTCACAATGCTAAAGAGATAAGTTAAATGTGATAAAACGTGTCAAGGGGCCCAAATAGGTATATGGAGGGGCCCTGTTAAGGATAACCAAGACTTCTGTTGACATCATCAGATGAGCTATCAGTGCAGGCAGCACCAGCTGCCAGCCATGTGAGTGATGCTATTTTTGACTTCTCATTTATCCTGCCAATTCAACCAACAACATAATAAAGAGAATAGTCAATTGACAGAGTCTTCTTATTGCTTTAAGCAACTAAGTTTTGGAACAGCTTAGTAATGGGGTAAAGCCATAATACAAACTTAAAATACATGGCATTGGCTTTGAGATTGCACTGTGGGTAGAGGAATGAAGACAAGGAGGGAGACTTAGTAGAAGCTGATAAGGTAATGAGGAAATTAATGTTAAAGGCTAGAGAAAAGGCATCCAATCTTCTATAGTGATGGAAGCTTTGACAACATTGTCACCTATTGTAATATGGTTGATATAAAATATAACTAATAAACTAGTGGATTTTGCAAAAGTTGTTCAGGGCAGAGCATCGAAAGTGTCAATTGGCTTCATTTAACTGCTGATAACGGAGTGATGAAAGAGAAAGTAGACCTAAAGAAACGGTTTGGATTTTGAGCAGAATTCAGAGGAAAGTTTTTCAACCTAAAAGTTTTAAGGATGGAAAATAAAACTGTTTCTCATTCCAAGCCTCTTCAGATGGTTAAGTTGGCAAAGTAAGAAATAACTCTGGGAAAAAATCAAACCCAGGATGATGCTAGTATGATGTGGTGTTAGATCAAGACCAAGTAAAGGATGTGTCTATATGTGCTCAGTCACATCCAACTCTTAGCACGACCCCATGGACTGTGGCACATCAGGCTTCTCTGTTCATGGGATTTTTCAAGCAAGAATATTGGAACGGGTTGTCATTTCCTCTCCAGGGGATCCTTTCCGACTCAGGGATCGAACCCGGGTCTCTGATGTCTCCTGCCTTGGAAGGCAGATTCTTTACCGCTGAATCACCTGGAAGCCCATAAGATTATTAAGACCTTATAAAGACTGCCTCCTAGTTGCTCTCAACTAGACAAAAAAAGAAAAAGCAGCTTACAAAAAAGTTAAGGGTCTGATTTACAGACCCTTACAGGTAAAGGAGATCAAGACAGTCAGTCCTAAGGGGAATCAACCCCAAATACTCATTGGAAGGACTGATGCTGAAGCTGAAGCTCCAATACTTTGGCCACCTGATGCGAAAAGCCAACTCACTGGAAAAGACCCTGATGCTGGGAAAGATTGAAGACACAAAGGAGAAGAGGGTGGCAGATGATGAGATAGTTGGATGGCATCAATGATTCAATGGACATGAACTTGAGTGAACTCCAGGAGATGGTGAAGGACAGTGGGGACTGGCATGCTGGAGTCCACGGGGTCGCAAAGATTTGGACACGACTTTGTGACTGAAAAACAACAACACAGGTAAATAATTTGTGAAACTTTTAGAGGCCGTGTTCCATAGCACCCTAATTTTTTCCCCAAGGTTGAAAGAACCATAACTTGGAGTGTGTATATGGCTTTGGTCAAAAGATGCTGACCCCAAAAGTTTGTGTGGCTTATGTCCAAGGATACTAGCCCCAGTAGTAGTCATAAGCAATCTGCAAAGTTTATAAGAGAACTGTCAGAAGGAATCAGTGCTGGTTTAGACTAGAGATTGGATTAGGACTGAAATTGTTCAAAATGAATCAAGATTTCTGGACTTCTAACACTCTACTGTCAGGAAGTAGGATGAGAAAAAACTTCTCAACTGCAAAACCAGGCCATTTCTAATGGAAAAAAGAGTTTTATTTAGTGGGAGGGTCTGGAGTTCAGACTGTAGAGCCAAGCAGAATCATTCAGAGGGAGTAAGAGTTGGTCCTCGTCAATGTCTGTTTCCTGATTCTGCAACATAGAAACTTAGCCACATGTGTCTGGCTGGATACCATCATTTCTATAAACAGGGGACCACTTAGTGCTACCTGCTTCCCCCTTTTGAGTGGGAACATCTATTATGATTATCCTAGTCCCTTTTTCTCACTGTTTATTGGACATAGGAGAGGGGTAGATATTTTGTAGGTCCCTACACCCAAGAAGACTCATTCTCAATGGAACCTAATTTAGCTGAAAAAATTTTAGACCTTGAGTCTGATGTTAAAATGGGATGAGACTTGGGAGAGGGGAATAGGATGGGAATATTTTTCATGTGGAAGGAATATGAATTCTTACAGCTAGAGGATAGTGATCGATTGCATCACAAAGGTGATGCAATAGTATCTTCTGTTCCATATGCTTCTTTGCAGTATGATCTTCCTGTTCCCCTACCAAGCCAAGGAATATATTCCCCTTCTCCTTAAATTTGACATGCCCCATGGGGCTTTACTCATAGCTCAGTCAGTAAAGAATCTGCGTGCAGCACAGGAGATCCAGGTTTGATTCCTGGGTTGGGAAGATCCCCTGGAGAAGGAAATGGCAACCCACTCCAGTATTCTTGCCTGGAGAATTCCATGGGCAGAGGAGCCCCGAAGGCTACAGTCCATGGAGTCGCAAGAGTTAGACATGACTTAGCTACTAAATCAGCAGCAGCAGCATGATCTTTTTTGAATAAAAGATTGAAGCAGATATTATGCTGTGCAAATTCTGAGGCTGGTCCTTCAAAGATCTATCGCTTCTATTTTGCCACTAGAAACACACATTAGAATCTTACTACCATGCTGTGAGGAAGGCCAAGAAGCCCCAGGAGAGGCTCAAGTAGATGAAAATTGAGGCTCCTGGTTGATCACCCCAGCTGAGCCTTCAGTCAGCAGTCAGAACCAACTATAACAATATAAATAAGACCATTTTAGACTTTCTAGTCTTCTTGTCACCTCAGCTGACACCAAATGAATCTTAGGTACTCACAGAATCTTAAGAAATAAAACATTGCTACTGTCTTAACAGGGGCCTCCCAGGTGGGTCAGCAGTAAAGAATGTGCCTGCCAATGCAGGAGACATGGATCGGAAAGATCCTCTGGAGAAGAAAATAGCGACCCAGTCCAGTATTCTTGCCTGGGAAATCCCATGGACAGAGGAGGCTGACAGGCTACAGTCTAAGGGGTTGCAAAGAGTTGGACAGGATGTAGTAACTAAACAACAGCAACAATAACTTAAGAAACTAACTCTCGGGGGTGGTTTGCTACACGATAAGAGATAAAGGAAACAAAGGACATATTTGGAGACAGATTGCAAATATCCTGGCTACTATTTGGGAGCCAAGGGAAGGGTTGGAGCGGCCAGGTCATAGTTTTCTATGACCTCACACGGCATACCTTATGGATATTTACATGCCTGGAGTCAGTGGGTCTTCTGAGGTTTGGAGTCCTTGATACCTGATATAGTATCTTACTTATTAAAGATTTAATAAGCTCAGGCAAGCCTCAATGTGTGTACTTAGAAATCCTCATGTCTTATGTTTGTTGCTTTTAAATCTTCAGAAATGAGAAAAATATATTCCTCAATATATTCTCAAGTTTATTTTCTTAGGTTTCTCCCACTATTCCCCTGGATATATTCCTATTCAGTCAAAATAAACTACTCATTTTCCCCAAATATCCTTCCCTTTACAGACTCTATTTCTTTGCTACAGTCACTTAATCAATCACTTATGTGGAAGTTCTCTGAAAATTAAAAGGGGCTATAAACTTTTATTACTTTGCATCAGATTTTAGTTATGGGCATGTTTTCTCTACAAAATTATAAATTCCTTAAGAGTAATGAATGTCAAATTTATGTTTGTTGCATCCTCTGTGGTAAAAGAACCTTAAACCTAGCTGGTAATCAAAAGCATTATATTTCTGTCTACATGTCTGTCTATCTATTATATCTAAGTTTCAGATAAATCTAAATTCAATGCCTATAAAATCCAAACTCTCTGGAATGATGCATGAGGCTCTTTACAATCAGGCCTCTGCCCTCTCTCCAGCCTCATTTCTTGCCTCTCAATCACTTTCACTAGGGATTTGCAATGATGGAAACTATTAAAGAAAAAAAAGACAGTATGTTCGAAGGATTTGGGGAAGCCATAAATGACAGATCATCACTGCTCCATGGAACTTGTGGCAGAGACTGCTCTCCCTCAAGATTCCTTCTCTTTTCTCTAATAATAGAACCATTGCAAGTTAGTTGGGCAAATGCTCATCTAAAATATGAACTTCATTTCCCAGCCTTTCTTGAAGCTTCATGTAACCATGTAACTAATTTCTATCCAATTAAATATAAAGAGAAGTGTCATGCACAGCTTCTAGGGAATGTTCTTAAAAGGTGGGGCTGATTACTTTTACACTTTTTTTTCTGCAGCTGAGTTGCAGACATCAAGGGATTCAAGAAATCATCTTTAAAGGTAAGGAGGAAGCTACATGTCAAAGATGGTAGAACAATAAAATATAATGATCACAGAGCCACTGTGCACATTCTGAAATGCTTATGGCAGAATTAATTTATGTCTGAGAGCAATAAAGGTAAAGCTACTGCTATCTGAGCATCTTTGTTACTCACAACTGAAACAACTCTTTCATAACACCATGCTTAACTTACGGAAGGATTGTTGAATGAACCATCCTCCAAGTATCTGGGTATTCATGTAGGAATAAGGTTCTCATTTCAGTTGAAGTTTAAGTCTTTTTGGTTTACCTCGTCTGGATCAACCCAGCTCACACATGGAGAATAAAATGATCACTGTCATAAGCAAAAAGGTTTGTGTTCACTTTCAGTTTTTTATTTGCTTTCCATTTAATCTAGTTGAACCTGCCTTGGTTTGTCTTTTTGACAATAGCGTCACTTCCCTACCCATTTCACGTTTAAAATCACTGAAATGTGACATGCAATTTCAAAGAAAGAAAGAGCTGCCTTTTCTTCTATAAAAGGATTCTAAGCATTGTCCCTACCCATTCTCTCCTCTCCTTAAATTCCTTCACCCACTTTACCTCCCAACTCGCTATGTGGGGATGACTAATGGAAAATATTGAGGCATTTTAACTGCTCCCATGTTTTTAATATTTCCAAGATTATCCCACATGGCCCATTAGTTTGTTCTTGGTGCTAAAGCATCCATGGCTGGTTTTCTTGATGCCTGTGACTTACGCTGATGGCCCAATAGTGTGTAGTACATGAAGTGTCATATGTGAGGAAACCTTGCTACACTCAGATGAGGGAATGGGCACAGGGATGCCCCTCTGTTATAATTTCCGATTTGGCAAAGGAGGTGGGATATCAGAGGACTGTTACAGGCAGCAAAAGTGGTAGATGTGTGTGTGTGTGTGTGTGTGTGTGCACGCTAGTTGTGGCCAACTCTTTGTGGCCCCATGGACTGTAGTCCATCTGGTTTCACTGTCCAGGCAAGAATACTGGAGCAGGGTGCCATTTCCTACTCCAGGGTATCTTCCTGACCCAGCGATTGAACCTGCGTCTCCTGCACTGGCAGACAGATTCTTTACCACTAGCCCTACCTGGGAAATTCGAAGTGACAGATAGCCTTGCTATTTCAAGGAAAATAAAACCTATTCAGACAGTTGAAGATCAAAAGGAAGATTGTATCATCAGTTGTCTTTAATAATTAAACTATTCATTAAATTATTACATTTTAGGAGTCAAATTCTCTGGAAATCTTTTTATTCTTGTTAAGACTGTTTTCATCTGTGCTAATCTTGTTCCTCCCATCTTAAATGTCCTTCCTATTCTTCTCTATTACATCATGTCCTCTACTTCCCTTGAGATTTTATTAAAGTTAAAGGCTTGCCTTTTATAATAAAAGAGGGTCATAATCAACTAGCTAACTCTAAATCGGGATATCTTGTGTCTATATTTGATTTGCATAGAGAGATTGAAGAGAAAATCAGAGTGGCAGTGATGGTGGCGCTGCTTTTGAAGCATGAAATTCAAGTCCCAGATAATCACTGCTCAGAATGACCCCACACAAGCTTCCTGTACTGGCAGAATTCTTTGTTAACGTGAGTGAGGGATTGACTTCTTTGTAAATATGAGTGATCAATCCATCCAGAAATGACCAAAAGCAGCTTTAGATCTTTTGAGAGAAAACACAAGCAACTTCATTTTATGTCTACTCTATGGTGAACATGCCACTGGGTTTGCAATTATTATTAAGACAGAGACCCTGCCTTGGATGACCCTTATTCTGGTGGGGAATACAGGCATAGGCTTCGGCAACTTAGTTTATTTAGAAAATTTTGTTTCTAAGAAAGAAATCAACTTGAGAGTGGAAAAATTAAAGATGCATTTTTTTTAACTTTGCATATGCCAGACAGTCCAGCAATAGAACCACTGGGCATTTATCTTAGATAAAAGACAGCTTCAGTTCACACAAAAGCTTCATATGAACACTCATATCAGCATTGCCAAAGGTGAACAATCCAATGTTCTTTGGTATGTGAATGGATCAACAAATTTATACATTCATACAATGGAATAGTATACAGCAATAAGAAAGAAATAGGCTACTGATGTAGCATAACTTGAATGGATCTCCGGGGCATTATTCTGAATGGGAAAAGAGCCAATGGCAGTAACTTATATATATTATGTCTCCATTTATATAACTGTATTAAATGGCGCAGCTATAGAGAGGGAGAACCAAACAGTGGTTGCTAAGGTTAAGGTTGTGTGTACATAATTCTGTCGCTTCAGTCGTATCTGACTCTTTGTGATCCTGTCAACTGTAGCCCACCAGGCTCCCCTGTCCCTGGGATTCTCCAGGAAAGAATACTGGAGTGAGGTGCCATGCCCTCCTCCAGGAGATCTTCCAGACCCAGGGATTGACCCTGTGTGTCTTATGCCTCCTGCATTGGCAGGCAGGTTCTTTACCACTGGTGCCACCTGCGAAGCTTGGAGGTCCAAATAGGTAAGGGCAAAGGCAAACTCTGTACTATGTTTGCAACTTCTTATGAGTCTCAAATTATTTCAAAATTAAAAGTCTTAAAAAAAATCGTGTATGATTGTGAGACGCGGGGGGCAGACATTCAGGCAACTCGCTTGGAGTATTGGAACCAGGGAATGTAAAGCCATGTCAAGGAATACTCTTTCTGGGACTTCTCTGGTATTCCAGTGGTAAAGAATCCACCTTCCAAGGCAGGGGATACAGGTTCCATCCCTGGTTGGGCAAGGAAGCCCCTGCACCACAATACCGAGCCTGCATACCTCTCTAACTAGAGGAGCCTGCACACCACAATGAAGACCCAGCATAGTCAAAATACAGAAAAACACAAAAGCCTCTTTCTCTTACTGCTGCTTCTCTTGGTCCTGCCTGCTTCATTCTATCTCTTTAAAAGCAGCTTTCTGTTTTTCACTTCTACCTCTACATAAAATAATAGAAAGTGGGAAAACCGCAGTTAGTAAGTTTTTAAATCTTCTCCATTTATGAATCCGAGATAAGAGTGGCATTTCCTGATCTCAGCTCCAAATATATTATGGAAAGGATGGCCTCAGCTTCACTCACCCACCGACTCCTTATACAAGCCATTATTGCCAGAGAAACTGAGTTACATTGTAACAAAAAAAAAAAGGCACAGGGTCCAGGGAAAGAAGAATGGTTTAGGGCTAAGCAGACATAACAAAAAGTGGTTATACAGGGACACAAGGAAACCAATTGTATTATGTGTTACTGTGATATTACTGAAAGTATATATTTGGTCCTGCCACAGAGCTTCTAAAATTCTTGGAATTTCCTGAGTGGTAAGGCTGAAACAAGCATCTTTTGTTATTTAAAGTCCCTTTCAACCATGCCTGCCTTTAGGCTAGTAAGGTGACTTTTGGAAGACAGGGACTGGGTTCCAAAGGAACCAACCATGTGATTAGAGGGTTAGAACTATCACCCTCCTCCCAACCTCCAGAGGGGATAGAGAGGCTGGAGATTGACTTAATCATCAATGGTCAGAGATTTAATCAATCACGCCTACAAGTGAAGGCTTCCCCAGGTGGCTCAGTGGGTGAAGAATCCACCTGCCATGCAGGAGACTCGGGTGCAAGCCCTGGGTTGGGAAGTTCCCTGGACGAGGAAATGGCAACCCACTTCAGTCTTCTTGTCTGGAAAATCTCATGGACAGAGGAGCTTGGCAGGTTACAGTCCATGGGGTTGCCAAGAGTCGGACATGACTGAGTGACTAAGAAGGGAGAAATCTTAAACAAGAGTTTGGAGAAGTGGGGGATGAGATGAACTAGGAGATTAAGATTGGCATACATACACTATTGATACGGTACATAAAACAGATGACTGAAGAGAATCTTCTGTATAGCACAGGGAACCCTCCTTAATGCTCTGTGGGGACCTAAATGGGAAGGAAATTCAATAAAGAGGGGATATAACAATACATATAGCTGATTCACTTTGCTGTACGGTAGAAACTAACATCGTATTGTAAAGCAACTATACTCCAATAAAAATCTAAAAAGAAAAGAAAAAGGAAAGTCATGGCTCACATACAGATATGAGAGCTTCTGGTGGGTGAACACATACATACACTGGCAGGGTGGCACACCCAAAACTCAACAGACAGACATTCCTGCTTTGGGGACCCTTCTGGACATCATTCTATGTACCTTTTCATCTGACTGGTCATTGTGTCCTTTATAATACCCTTTAAAATAAACCAGTAAGTAAAGTGTTTGCCTGGACTCTATGAGCTGGGATAGCAAATTATTGAACCCGAGGAAGAGGTTCTCTGAAACCCATGATTTACAGTCAAGTCAGACAGAAGTATGCGGCTTCCCAGGTGGCTCAGTGGTAAAGACTCCACATGCAGTGCAGGAGACATGGGTTCTATCCCTGGGTCAAGAAGATCCCCTGGAGATGAAAATGGCAACCCATTCCAGTATTCTTGCCTGGGAAATCTCATGGATGGAGGAGGCTGGAATGCGACAGTCCAGGGGATTGCAAAGAGTTGGACATGACTTAGCAAATAAATACTGGTAGCAGCAGACAGACCTATGGGTAAGCTGTAGGTCCACTACTTGTGATTGGTATTTGAAGTGCTGTTGGACTGAGTTCTTAACCTATAGGGTCTGCACTAACTCCAGGTGGGATCAGAAATGAATTAAGTTGTAAGACACCAAGGGATTCCCAGGTGGCACTAGTGGTTAAGAATTTGCCTGCCAATGCAGAAGACACAAGAGACATGGGTTCAATTCCTGGATCAGGAAAATCCCCTGGTGTCGGGAGCCGCGATAGGCATTACTGACAAAATGGAGGCACGGCCCCAACCCCCTCTCCTCATCCCGCAGGCACGGTCCCGGGATGAAGGAGTTAGGTCTTGTGATTCTGACTTGTCCTTTCCTTCCTCCGGTTGAGTTGGCTGGAAAGAATGTTATAATCCATAAAGTTAACTATTGACATTTGTTCAAGGATCTTTACAAAGAATGCTCCAGGATGAGCACATAGGCTGCAGCTTGAGACCATGGGAAACATTGTTATCTGAAACCTGCCTGTAAAGGAAATGTTAATGGCAAAACAAGTTCCCTGAGTTTAGGGGTTAGGAATAATTAAGAATAATTAGAAGCTAAAAGTTTAAGGTATGTTGTAGTATTTTACTATAGCTTATAGAGACTAGGAATTTTAGAGATACTAATAGCTAAAAGCTTTTTTAGGAGATGATGAGCTTAAGTTACTAGGGGATAGCAGGATTTAAAGAGATAAGAAATAAACTGAGGAATGTAATATACAGCCCAGGGACAAACCTGAGTTACAATGTTATCACAAGGACACTTAAGAGGGAACTCTGAAGGACAACAATGATTTATGGAGACAGTAAATATGAGTGAGGGTAGACTGAAGATGTCATACTTCTGACCTAATGCTTTTGTAAAAGTATAAAAGAAAACCTGATGCTTAAAATAAACATGCAGTCCAAATGAGTGAGAGGCTGCATCATTCGCTGACCCCATTCATCCCTTCAGGGCGATTCCCTGGCTGCCGGAGCTGGACTCCGGCACCCTGGAGAAGGAAATGGTGAATTGCTAGGTGTAAAAAACCCACGAATTTGGGTTCAGACATGTGGTCAGTAGAGGACAGTTTTCCTTTGCATTACATTTAGAAAATGTTACACCACCTGAATGAAAAATACGCTTTGAGGTATAAAAACTGGATCACCTACCTCTGTTTTTGACTAGTCCCCAGCACTGCATTTTCCTTTTAATATTCTTTTGTTGGTGTTCTTGACGGTGACATAGGAATCCTTTCCAGCTACTTCATTGTTGTGAAGCGGACAGCCCTCCTACAGTGTTGCACCCTAAGGTTAGCAGCTCTCTTGCCGTGATGGCCATATTGCTAAGCTCAGAGGAGATGCTCTTTGGGTGCTTATGGAAGGCTTCTGCAGCTATCATTCAGGGTAGGGTGGGTTGTAGTCCCAGCAACCAGTCCCGTTGTAGTGGCTTATCACAACAGATGATCAACGTTGTGTTAGCTTCTGCTGTACAACAATGTGAATCAGCTATATGTTTACATATATCCCCTCCCTCTTGAGCCGCCCTCCTACCACCACCCCCGACCCCAACTCCTCTAGGTCATCACAGAGCACCAAGCCGAGGTCCCTGTGCTATAGAGCAGCTCCCCTCCAGCTCTCTGTTTTACACATGGTAGTGTAAATATGTCAGGACTACTCTCTCAACTCATCCCCCCACCTCACTGTGTCCACAAGTCCATTGTCTACGTCTGTGTCTCTATTCCTGCCCTGCAGATAGGCTCAACAATACCATCTTTCTAGACTCCACGTGTGTGTGCTCAGTCATGTCCCACTCTTTGCAGCCCCATGGACTGTGGCCCACCAGGCTCCTCTGTTCATGGAATTTTCCAGAAAGAATACTGGAGCAGGTTGTCATGTCCTACTGCAAGGGATCTTGCCAAGCCAGGGATTGAACCAGAGACTCTTGGGTCTCCTGAATTGGCAGGCAGATTCTTTACCTCTAGTGCCACCTATGTGTTAACATATTTGTTTTTCTCTGACTTACTTCCCTCTGTATGTCAGGTTCCAGGTTCATCACATCGCAGGACCCAATTTGGTTCCTTTTTATAACAATATTCGATTGCGTATATGGTAGGGGGTTTGATCTCCATTTCATGTCACTGTCACAGGATCTAGGCAGATTGAGGCTGCATTTCCGGGAGCTTTGTTGCTGCTCCCTGGGCAATAGGAAGTGGAACACGGAGTATTGTATAGTGGCTCTTAGAGGCTTCCTTACAAATAGGATACACAGCATTTCCATTCACTTGTTTTTTTGGCCAATGCAAGTAACTTGATCATGTCTAGCTCTCAGTAGACAGGGGAAGTGCCAGAAAGAGAAGACTTGGAATCTGACCATAGAAGCTTCGTTTGCTCATGAGCTCCTTGGATGGCTATCTCTACCTCTCTGAGCAGTGCACGTGATTTCCCAGTGCCGGCTCACTTTATGTGCCTTCCTCCAGCAATTTCACTGTGAGGTGTGTAATCTCTGAAACAGAAGGTAAGAACTTCCTTAATGGTTCATTTACACTTCTGTTTGCTCTTCATAAGCATAAGTATGCCTGGGTGTTAAGTCACCTCAGTCAAGTCCGACTGTTTGCAACCCAATGGACTGCAGCCTGCCAGGTTCCTCTGTACATGGGGTTCTCCAGGCAAGAATACTGGAGTGGGTTGCCATGCCCTCCTCCAGGGGATCTTCCTGACCCTGGATAGAACCCGTGTCTCTTATGCCTCCTGTGTTGGCAGGGGTTTCTTTACCACTAGTGCCACCGGGAAGTGTATGTATAGTGCTTCATTTATTTATACGAGGTCAAAAGCAAAAATAGGCTTTGACCTTGGCTTCCCTGGTCAGCTCAGTTGGTAAAGAATCTGCCTGCAAAGCAAGAGACCCTGGTTTGATTCCTGGGTTGGGAAGATCTGCTGGAGAAGGGATGGACTAACCATTCCAGTATTCTTGGGCTTCTCTTGTGGCTCAGCTGGTAAAGAATCCACCTGCAATGTGGGAGACCTGGGTTTGATCCCTGGGTTGGGAAGATCCCCTGGAGAAGGGAATGGCTACCCACTCCAGTATTCTGGCCTGGAGAATTCCATGGTCTGTAGAGTCTATGGGGTGACAAAGAGTCGGACATGACTGAGTGACTTTCACTTCACTTCATAATAGTTCTTTTTCTTTATCCTTAGACACTTTTACTTCCCAAATAACAAAATGGTAACATGATGGCTCAAATAACCTCAAAAGCCTGTCTCCTTACCCCTTCTGTCCAAGCCTCTGCCCTGGAGAGGGAAGAAGGTACAGAAGAAAGAAAGTACTCTTGGACAACACAGAGCTCAATGAGTAAGACAGAGACATGGACACAGATTGGAACAATACAGGGTAGACGGTGAGGTATTGTAAGAAAGGGACATGTATTGTGGACTTCAGGAGAAGGAGGTTTCTTTATGGGAGGATTTCTGTGACCACAGAAATGCCTTATAGAAGAAAACATTTGAAGCTGAGCTTGGGGAATCAATGGAAAATATATATAAAGAGAAGGACAAGAGTCTCCCTATAATACACCTATATACTAAATAGCGTGCATTCAAAAACATTGGTTGAATTTATAGGTGCCCACTGCATTAGCTGCAGCGTGAAGCATAGCTGGAGGAGTTGAAAGGCCATGAGAAGAGATGTGTGAATGCTCTGGGGGGGTAGGTGGAAGTGCAGCGAGAAATTAATTTTTTTAACTTTAAAATTTTTTAACGTTAAAAAAATTTCTCTACACTAGTAATAATGAAAGGATGTGTTAGTCGCTCAATCATGTCTGACTCTTTGCAACCCCATGAACTGTAGCTTGCCAGGCTTCTCTGTCCATGGGATTCTCCAGGCAAGAATACTGGAGTGGGTTGCCATTCCCTTCTCCAAGTCATAATGAAGGTGAGAGACAAATTTCACTTACTCCATTAGGCTGATCCCAATGGTTCTAAGCGCTTTATTGTCTAAAGCATTGTTCAGGTTTTTGATCTAAAAGCCATTGCTTGTCTCACTTCTCATCACTCTGTGACTTAGCCCACAGGAGACTTTGTTACAAAAGCAGAGGGCAAATTCAGGCCATAGAACGACTGAGAGTGTTTGTTCTTTGTTAGACAGACCACTCTTTTTGTTTGTATTTGTCTGCTTGTTTTTAGCAATTGCTCCAGAATTTACAACATGCATCTTTAATTTGCTACAGTTGACTTTCAAATGCCATTTCACTATAAGAACCTTGAGGGGCTTCTGGTTAGCTTTTTAACTGGTGGTCCCGTGGTTAAGATCTGGTGCTCCTAATGCAAGGAGCCCAGGTTCGATCCCTGGTCAGGGAACTAGATCCGGCATGTTACAGCAAAGACCAAAGATCCTGAGTGCTGCAATTAAGACCTGACACAGCCAAACACATAAACAAACATTAAAAAAAGAAAACCTTGAGTGAAGTAAGTTAGACACAGAAAGACAAACACCAAATGATATCGCTTATACGTGGAATCTAAACAATGGGTACAAATGAACTTTTTACAAGAGTCACAGATGTAGAAAACAAACTTATGGTTACCAGGGGATGTGGAGAGGAATAAACTGGGAGATAGGGATTGACATATAAACACTACTATATGTGAAATATATAACTAAAAAGAACCTGCTGTATAGCACAGGGAACTCTACTCAATACTCTGTAATGGCCTATATGGGAAAAGAATCTAAAAAAGAGGAGATCTATGTATATATGTATAACTCATTCACTTTGCTGTACACCTGAAACTAACACAACATAGTAAATCAACTCTGCTCCAATAACAATTACAAAAAGGAAGCAGCATATTTCCTTTTCCTTCTCCCTCTACAACTTGTCCTACAGTTGTAAAACATTTTAATTTTATGTATTATAGATGATATCTTTCATGATCATTTTTGCTGTAAAATATCAATAGCTTTTCAAGAAAGCTGAACATGAGATTAAAAAGCCTTTGATACTTGCCATATGTTTGTAATTTACAATACCTTTCATTCAGTTTTTTTTTCCCCTAAGATCCAAAATCTCATCTGAAATCATTTTTCCTTCAACCTGACAAACTTTCATATCATATCTTAACATCCAGGCTTGCTGGCGACAAGTTCTCTCAGCTTTTGTTTGTCTGAATATGTCTTTAGCATGCCTTCATGTTTAAAGATGTTATTGCAGCTTTCAGAATGCCAATTTGATAGGTTTTTTCACTACTCTGAAGGTCGTTTTTCATTTTGTTTTGGCTTGTCTCATTTCTTTTGAGATGTCTGTAGTAATTCTTTTCTTCATTCCTCTCTAGGTACCATGTCTTTTTTCCTCTGGCAGACTTAAAATTTCCTTATCATGGTTTTTGGGAATTTATTTATGACATTCTTTGGTCCCATTTTACGTGTCATGCGTGTGTGTGTGAGTGTGTGTGTGCATGCAGGCATCTATATTAGTGCTTAAGTGGTTATTTCCCGTTTGGGTTTCATTGAACACCTTTGATCTGTAGATTTAGTAAATTTGGGGGCATTATTTCTTCATAACCCTCTCACAGTTTTCCTATCCTTTTGTGATGCCATAAACACACATGCTAGACCCCTTGATGGGGCTTCACTGGTGGCTCAGACGATAAAGAATCTGCCTACAATGCAGGAGACCCAAGTTTGATCCCTGGGTCGGGAAGATTCCTTGGAGAAGGAAATGACAACCCACTCCAGTATTCTTGCCTGGAGAATTCCACGGACAGAAGAGTCTGGAGGGCTATAGTCCATGGGGTCGCAAAGAGTTGGGTAAGACTGAGCGACTACCACACCACACACACACACAGACCACTTTATACTGTCCTATTGGTCACAAAGGCTATATTTATTAGTCTTTTCTTTCTGCATTTCCATTTGGGTTGCTTCTACTGCAGTGTCTTCAGGCTCACTAATCTTTACTAATGCAGTAATCTACTCTGCTGGTAATCCCATCCACTGAATTTCTCACTTCAGGCACTGTATTTTTCATCTTGAGAATTTCCTCTTGGAACTTTCTGATATCTTTCCTTTCCCTTTACACTGTATTCATATTCTTTAACTCAGACACAGTGAGCATATTCATAGTAGCAGTTTCACAGCCCCTTTCTGATATTTTTTTTATTTCTGTCATTTTTGGATCTGCTTCTATTGACTGATTTTTCATTTGGTTTTTGGTCACATTTTACTTCACTTTATATGGTTAATAATTTTATGTTTGAATGTTAGACACCATACATTTAATGTTATTTGGGAGCTTCTGTGTATGTCTTCCTACAAAGAGTGTTGGAGAATGTTTTGGAAGGCTTCAAAAGTTACTTACAGACTTATTTCTGTTCAGTCTCTAAGTCGTGTCTGACACTTTTGCAACTCCATGGACAGTAGACTGCCAGCTTCCTCTGTTCATGGGATCTCCCAGGCAAGAATACTGGAGTGGGTTGCCATTTCCTCCTCCAGGGGATCCTCCCAACCTAGGGATCAAACCCGGATCTCTTGTGTCTCCTTCATTGCCAGCGGATATCTTACCGCTGAGCCATCAGGAAAGTCCTTACTGTAGTATAGTTTTATCCTATTACTGCATGCTCCGCTTCTGCTGATTGGATTCAAATGTCTCTCACCCTTGTTTGAGCTCTTGTATTGTTCTGCTTTGTTGTCGTTGTTGTTCAGTCGCTCAGTTGAGTCCAACTCGACCCCATGGACTGCAGCACGCCAGGCTAACCAGTCTTTAACTATTTCTCAGATTTTGTGCAAATTCATGTCCATTGAGTTGTTGATGCCATCCAACCATCTCATCCCCTGTCGTCATCTTCTTCTTTGCCTTCAATCTTCCCCAGCATCAGGATCTTTCCAATGAGTCAGCTCTTTGCATCAAGTGACCAAAGTATTGGAGCTTCAGCCTCAGTCCTTCCAATGAATATTCAGGGTTGGTTTCCTTTAGGACTGACTGGTTTGATCTCCTTGCTGTCCAAGGGACTCTCAAGAGTCTTCTCCAGAACCACAGTTTGAAGGCATCAATTCTTCAGCTTCAATTATGAAGCGATTTCAAAATCCTTTATATTCTTTCAGTATATAAATGTATGGATCAAACATAGGCTGACAGATTTCTAGGTAACAATTATTGATAAGTGGCAACTTCTGGAAGAATGTGGGTGGAAAATGGACAATGTAGCAGAAAGGGCTAAACAGAGAGAGTGGGCTGCTCCATGGCAGACCATCAAGATAAATTGTTAGACACTTAATTATTTAATGTTTTTTTAAATTAGTGACTTGCAAGAAGATTTACAGGTGTTTGAAATGAAATAATTTTGGCTTGCAAAATAGAAAACGTTAAAGGGGAGAAAGATCTAATGCTAGGCCTATAAAGGGTAGGAAAACTCAAACCCAAGAAAAGCAGAAACACTGAAGTGACACAGTGCAAGCATCATCAATTTATAAATGAGTCTCTAAAGCATCAACCAGTTTAAACATTTGAAGACGTCTATTCTATTATTGGGCTTTCCTGGTGGCTCAAACGGTAAAAAATCTGCCTGCAATGCAAGAGACCTGGGTCGTACTCTCTGAGTCGGGAAGATCCCTTGGAGAAGGGAATGGGCACCCCCTCCAGTATTCTTGCCTGAAGAATTCCATGGACAGAGGAACCTGTCGGGCTATACAGTCCCTGGGGGTGCAAAAAGTTGGACATGACTTTCATCCATACACACACATTCTATTATTGTCCTGAAGATAGATGTTTCCAGTTGTTAAGTGAAATGTTTTTACAGGTTTTACTGTTTGTTTTTTCATAGTAATATGTGATGGATATGTCAACAAGAACTGAAATAAGTGTGTTCAGTTCAGTTCAGTTCAGTTGCTCTTTCGTGTCTGACTCTTTGCGACCTCATGGACTGCAGCATGCCAGGCCTCCATGTCCATCACCAACTCCCGGAGTTTACACAAACTCATGTGCATTGAGTTGGTGATGCCATCCAACCATCTCATCCTCTGTCATCCCCTTCTCCTCATGCTTTCAATCTTTCCCAGCATCAGGGTCTTTTCAAATGAGTCAGTTCTTCACATCAGGTGGCCAAAGTATTGGAGCTTCAGCTTCAGCATCAGTCCTTCCAATGAATATTCAGGACTGATTTCCTTTAGGGTGGACTGGTTGGATCTCCTTGCAGTCCAAGGGACTCTCAAGGGTCTTCTCCAACACCACAGTTCAAAAACATCAATTCTTCAGTGCTCAGCTTTCTTTATAGTCCAACTCTCACATCCATACATGATTACTGGAAAAACCATAGATTTGACGAGATGGACCTTTGTTGACAAAGTAATGTCTCTGCCTTTTAATATGCTGTCTAGGTTGGTCATAACTTTCTTTCCAAGAAGCAAGCTTCTTTTAATTTCATGGGTTAAGTCACCATCTGCAGTGATTCTAGAGCCCAAGAAAATAAACCTTGTCACTTGTTTCCATTTTTTCCCCATCTATTTGCCAGGATGAGACCAGATGCTATGATTTTAGTTTTTTGAATGTTGAGTATTCAGCCAGCTTTTTCACTCTCCTCTCTCACCTTCCTCAAGAAGCTCTTTAGTTCTTCTTTCTTTCTGCCAGAAGGGTGGTGTCATCTGCATATCTGAGGTTATTGATATTTCTCCTGGCAATCTTGATTCCAGCTTGTGCTTCATCCAGCCCAGAATTTCTCATGATGTACTCTGCATATAAGTTAAATAAGCAGGGTGACAATATACAGCCTTGACGTACTCCTTTCCTGATTTGGAACCAGTCTGTTGTTCCATGTCCAGTTCTAACTGTTGCTTCCTGACCTGCATACAGGTTTCTCAAGAGGCAGGTCAGGTGGTCTGGTATTCCCATCTCTTTCAGAATTTTTCAGTTTCTTCTGGTCCAAAAAAATCAAAGGCTTTGGCATAGTCAATAAAGCAGAAGTAGATATTTTTCTGGAACTTTCTTGCTTTTTCAATGATCCAATGGATGTTGGCAATTTGATCTCTGGTTCATCTGCTTTTCTAAATCCAGCTTGAACATCTAGAAGTTCATGGTTCATGTACTATTGAAGCCTGGTTTGGAGAATTTTGAGCATTACTTTACTAGCGTGTGAGATGAGTGCAATTGTGTGGTAGTTTGAGCATTCTTTGGCATTGCCTTTATTTGGGACTAGAATGAAAACTGACCTTTTCCAGTCCTGTGGCCACTGCTGAGTCTTCCAAATTTGCTGGCATATTGATTGCTGCACTTTCATAGCATCATCTTTTAGGATTTGAAATAGCTCAACTGGAATTCTATCACCTCCACTAGCTTTGTTTGTAGGGATGCTTCCTAAGGCCCACTTAACTTTGCATTCCAAAATGTCTGGCTCTAGGTTGGTGATCATACCATCGTGATTATCTGGGTCATGAACATTTTTTTTGTATAGTTCTTCTATGTATTCTTGCCACCTGTTCTTAATATCTTTTGCTTTTGTTAGGTCCATACCATTTCTACCCTTCATTGTACCCATCTCTGCATGAAATATTCCCTTGGTATCTCTAATTTTCTTGAAGAGATCTCTAGGCTTTCCCATTCTATTGTTTTCCTCTATTTCTTGCCTACTGCAGGGCTGGGGACACTGAGTTTAGCAGTGCACGCATGGGACCTTTTGAAGGAGGTTGCTATTATCTTCATTACCTCCACCATAGTTTGGCCTTAGGTCATTTAACAGGGAGGGAACACAGCCCCTCGACAGTAAATTGGATTAAAGATTTACTGAGCATGGCCCCGCCCATCAGAACAAGACCAAGTTTCCCCCTCAGTCAGTCTCTCCCATCAGGAAGCTTCCATAAGCTTCTTACCCTTCACCATCAGAGGGCAGACAGACTGAAAACCACAATCACAGGAAACTAACCAATCTGATCAGATGGACCACAGCTTTGTCTAACTCAGTGAAACTATGAGCCATGCTGTGTAGGGCCACCCAAGACGGACGAGTCATGGTGGAGAGTTCTGACAAAACGTGGTCCACTGGAGAAGGGAATGGCAAACCACTTCAGTATTCTTGCAGAGAACCACATGAACAGTATGAAAAAGCAAAAAGATAGGACACTGAAAGATGAACTCCCCAGGTCAGTAGGCGCCCAATATGCTACTGGAGACCAGTGGAGAAATAACTCCAGAAAGAATGAAGTAATATGTGTATGTATATATATATTTCAGTTCTTCAAATTTAAATTTAGAATTTGCAGACATTATAAACTTTCTTAAAAAGAATAAAGTTTCTTTAGCTAGACCAGTGTTTATGCAACACTGGGCCTCCCCATACTTGTCTAGGTGGGAATGCTGTGTTTTCCTTCCTTCTCTCCTGTGAACCTGGCCCAGAACATGAGACTTAACTGGCCAACTCCAGCTCATACTGGCTCTCCCAACTTCAACTCAGAATATTCATACAGTCCAAAATAAAATTTGCTTAGAATCAACTAGTCTTTATGTCCATCGAATCAGCATGTAATACCACACTTCCTTGGAGTAATTGAATTATCAGTTCCCCTAGGACCAACTCTGATTTTACTACCTCTCTTGCTAGGCACAGAGGCCAGTAAAATTTTACCTGATGGCTTGGGCTCTAAATCTCTCAAAATTAACTTAGAAGAATGTCTAGTTTGAAGAAATACTTCTACTAGTTATCTATTTAATCTTGGTCTTCTATGACTTTGTACTCACTCCATGCACACATGCATGCAGCTTCAGTTTTGTCCTACTCTTTGCGACCCTATGGATTATAGCCCACCAGACTCCTCTGTCCATGGGACTCTCCAGGCAAGAATACCGGAATGGGTTGCCAGGCCCTCTCCCAGGGGATCTTCCTAACCCAGGGATTGAGCCCACATCTCTCGTGTCTCCTGCATTGGCAAGTGGCTTCTTTATCACTAGCACCACCTGGGAAGCTGTATTTCATAGACTTAGATTTATGGTGGGCAGCGAGGACCCTGAACATATTTAAATATAAGTTCAAATACCTTTAGCATCCAGGTATGTAATGAGGCAAGCATTTGAGCCTATGACAAAAAGAAAATGGAGTGTGTGGAATATCCAGTAAATTTCATTCTTAACAATAAATCTTATGAAATAAAAATAGTTTATTAACCCCCTTTTACTGGTGGGAAGACTGAGGCAGAGAGAGAATAAATAGCTTACTCAAAGCACAAAGCTAGTTTATGATTAGAGCTAAATTCAATCCAGGCTGTCCAGCACCAGGATCCGTGCTCTGGGTAGTCAGAGGTATAGTTTGGCAAACCAAGTAGCAGGAGGTCTACAAGCTGAATGTTGCAGAAACAGAAAATAATTGAAAAGAATTAAATGGCCTGGGTCACAGCAAAGAAAATAAGAAAGAGATGTTAATACCAAATCTCACCCATTTTCTCCATCAGGAAATGCTCACATCCTTTTTGATAGATGAGGGGCCAGTGCTCAAGTGAGACCAGGTCAGGGCCTGTAAGAGCAGGTTCCCAGTAGGGGCTCTTGACAGGACAAAGGTGTGTGCAATGGTGCAGTGATGCTCACAAACCATCCCGAGAAGCTCACAGAGATGAGGACTGTCTATTCTGTCAAACCTCTCCAGAATCCAGCAGAGAGCTTAGGAAACATGTCAACGGGAAATGCCAACATGAAAATACTGAGATTGAAATCAAGGCAGACACAAGGAAACCATCCATTTAGAGATGACTCCTAAGACAGGAGAAAGAATAACAAATGATTTTGACTTACTGAAGTCTTGCAGTGTTCTTAAATACCTATTAAGCATGAATGATATTAATTAATCTCTTCATTAGGGATAATAGAGTACACTGCTTGAATCCAGCACCGTTAAATCCATTTGGTAAAATGGCCCTGAGCAATTCCTGCTGTATCACTCCTCAGTTTTCATGCTCCTTCTTTTTTCTATTGCATGTCTTTGAAGTTTCCCTCACAATAGGTTTTCCAGCATTCCTCAAATTTCAGAGAGCAGAGATGTGGACATAAGACTATTCTAAATTTTCTCTCTGGCTTACAGGCTGTAGAAAAAAAAAAAAGTAGTGATACAAGTTTCCTATGCATAAGGGATTGAGTTAGTACTGGTCTGGATAGGAGATGCATGGTCTTCTACAAACCTATTCTAATGGTAAATACTTTATAGTCCTAATCCTGGAATTTGAGAAGGAAGCTTATTAATATGTTTCAGTCACAGTAAGTACCCTTGATGAAAGGTAGTATATTGTAGTAATTCTCAACAATGTTTTCCTCCTCTGCAAATTTCCCTGGGGATGCTCTGTCGGTTAGATGGCAGAAAATCTTTCTGCCTTTTGCTCTTTTATCCTCACTTTCTGATGGAGCTGATTGCAGACTCAGTCAGCTTGTTATACCTGTTGGCCAACAGGTTGGCCAACAGAAAAGAAAAACATTTCCGGTTATTTGCTGGAACTCAATGCTAGATCATATGGTTCCTGAGCTTTATCTGAAGGGTGTATATGTGAATGTGTTACTGCTAACTTGGGTCTACATAACTGCAATTTGGGGCTGGCAACAAGTGAATGGGAAATGGCTTTCACAGCTGAGTGACTTTTTAATTTTCCTCAACAAAACATGTACTGGTATTAGGAGGGCTCTGTTGGTAATCATGGTTGGCTGCATTATGGGGCACCTTGGCTGATAATTCTCCTGTGTTTCCAAGTGTGTGTGTATCCTAAGAGCACATAAGCATCAGGAGACAGGGGCTGGTCTCCAGTTGATGCAATACAAATGCTCTGATGTCTGGGAGCATTAATGAAATGGAGAAGTATGCCAGAATTGTCAGAGCATCTGGGATGAGTGCTTTGGGCCTCTGAGGAGATTCTCTATCTTAATAGGCAATGGGCCAGATTTGAAAAAGAAGCCAACTTGCTTGGAAATGAAAACACCTGTTTCCTCACTTCTGTGTGATTCTCAGGAAGCTATCTGTGGATGGAATTGATCACATCTCCATTCATTCCCTCTTGCCCCATGTCTGAGCAGCACATCCTTGTCTTTGGAAAGCTACCCGTTGCAAATCTGCTCTTTAGATTGACTCTCTTCCGTTCCCTGCCTTGGGGTAGCTCAAGATTGTTTTTTCTAATTCTCAGCTGAACAAAAACTTCTTTTAGCAATAAACAAAGTGTTAACCCTTCTGTACTAGAGGGCCACATGCCCTATTTTTATGACAATATCTTTATATAAGGGATAATTTTTTTTTATCCTGAATGTAGCTAGTATTATTTAGTCGGTGGAAAGGTTTTTATTATTAGCTTCCTACTCTCCTTATTCCAGCTCTAACCTTATTCTGCCTTTCTTAACTCCAGTTATCACAGCTATTTGATTAATTGCATAGCTATTGAGTCAATCCATAGCCATGCCCTCTGCCTAGCCATGGGCATCATCAGTCATCTTTTCATATTTGATTGTTTATTTATTCAAAAAGTATTTATTGCTGTGCCTGCTAGCCACAGGCAGTAGGGCTCAATCTCTGTTTTCAACATCTAATAAAGAAGATGAATGTGAACAAAGTATGGCTACAAGAAAGCATATTTGAGTCAGAGGTCAACCCCAGAAAAGTAAGAGTTTAGTGTGTATGACTAAAGTGCTGAACTAATTACATACGATATGTAAATCTAAATTAGGTTATTTACTGAGATCACGTATAACCAGACAGCATTAAGTACATTAATTCAACAAACATTTTAGTACACTTCTCTGCTAAGCACTGAGCCTGAAGACCTTATGGAAACCAAGCTGATGTCATCTGTCCTCTAACTCAGGGAGGTCACAGTCTAGTGACCAAAAAAGGGAACCAGCATTATATTCATGTTGGGGAAGTGCTATGAAATAGAAGCAACAGCAGGGCCTGGGTACCCAGACATGGACACTCAACCCACCTGGGAGGTGGCAAGTTTTGAAAGAAGGCTTTTGTTCTCTAGGATTGGACTTTATTCAAGTGGAAAAGGAGAAAGGCATTGCAAACAGAGAAAAGAGTGCATGCAAAGAGTCAAGACCAGAAAAGCAGCATGACTTTCTGCATAGAAATAAACCAATGATATTACTCACCGAGCTTTTTGGGAACTCGATTGTGCTTTCAAAGCACCTGCGATGCATGATGAAATTTAACCTGCATTTTGATAGAAAAAGAAGAGACAGGTATTGTTTCAACAGTTAAGAGGAAGCAAGAGAAATGTGCTGTCATAAAGAGTGGCGTCTGCCCTGGGGCTTGGCTTTCATATTGCCACTGGGATGGCGCTGCTAGGGGTGTGCTGTCTTTTCTCTAAGGTGAGAGCTGCACCCTGGGCTTCGTCAGGGCTGGCCGTGACCTGTGAGGGATGGGTAGATTCAGCATCACTCTCCCTCATGCTTCACAAATGATCATTTAGATGTTATTTGGAGCTTCGCCATTCAAGAACATGTTTCTTAAAGCAATGTTAACAAGCTATTGACTCAATGGAATCCCAGCTAGAGGCTAAAATGCATGTACGTGGTCCGAGGATCCTTATTCAAGAGACTTCCTTGCCATCAGCCTAGGTGAACCCTCAAGATGAGAGTGCCTCTCAAGGGAGACTTAGAACTGAAATTGATTCTATCAAAAACCACCTCAATATTGTAAAGTAATTAGCCTCCAACTAAAATAAATAAATTAATTAAAAAAAAAACTGTCTCAGCTACACTGACAAACATTTCCCCATCCAGAAGAGCAGAACTATCTGAAAATAAAGACAAACATGAAAATCTTCTTCATATCATGGAAGAGCTGAGGAATACAAACTTAATGTAGGATGTAACTACCAATTAATAGCCTTGTCAGTCTCGCGGCCCTCTTTTTGCTCGGGTCCATGAACGGTGTTGGTAGGTAAGAATTTTAAACCCTTGCCACATGATGGAGCTAAATTATATCTCATATGTTTATTTTTACAGTGGGGAAACCTGAAGAACAGGTGAGGCAAGTAGAATTGCCTAAGCCCACTCAGTTTTCAAGTTTGGGGGCTGGAAATGTATTTCCGAGATCGTCTATTTCTTACTCCAGCTAGTAGGATGTGTTTGCTGCTGTACTTGGATTAATTGAGCCACTACTGAAGATTCTCTTCGATTTTCCTTTGCTAATTGAAAAAGAGTTCCAATTCCCAAGCTTCCCTGGAGGCTCTGTGCAGACATTACTTTGGAAGTCAGTATGTCAGACGGGAAAACTGTTTCTGTTTCTTTCACTTTCTTCTTGAAAACTGAGAAAAAATGTTGACCAACAAAATCATAAGCAAGCTTTTGGACCTGATGGTCTATGAAGGCAAATGTATATAGTGTATTATTGATTTATACTCTACTGTATAATTATTCCAGTGTCTGAAAAAAGAACATGGAAAGGCATGATCTTTCTTCCCTACAGGCAAATTTATTTATGGGGCATTTTGTCATCCTGACCATCAATATTTTATTAAAAGGTAAACGCCGAATTATCTTCACTTATTTATAAAAAAAAAACAAAACTGAGTTCATAATGTTTTTTGCTATATCAAGTTTACCTGTATTTTTAAGAATTCGGTCCACTCGACACTGTTTCCTCTCTCTTTCAAATTCTTCCAAATGTCATAATTATTAATAATCTTGCCCTTTCTTTTAGAGATAATTGTCTATATCTTTTGGTTAGAAAGGTTAAATAACCTGAAGGTTTATCTTTTTAAAAACTATAATAAACATCTTTTAATCCTACATCTTATTCATTGATACTGAAATCTTTTTGTTAATAATTTGTATCAATGCAAGAGTCTTTCTTAATTTATATCAAAACTCAAAAGCAAATTACTTTTGCATGTATTTTAAAAGCTCCAAATGTTCAGAATTAAGAATATCTAAGGATTTTTAGATGCAATTATTTTATTTCATGCTGATTAGATGCTTGCTTTAATGATTACTTCAAGGATATCTGGACCTGAAAACACCAGCTGAATAGTGAGGAACTGAGAGGTTTACCATGACAAAAGTGTGAAGTCTGTCAAATGATTCCGGTATTTCAGAGGCACAAGAAATTTTAAATTAGTCAAATTCCTTGCCCACTCTTATCCTTTGCCTTTGTCTCCTTCACCTGCCTCTTAAAATCTTAGCAGTTTCTCTGAGATAAATAAGTGAATTAGATGACTTGCTAGGAATCATTTGTTTGCAAGGTAACAAACAAACAAAAACAAATTTCTACCTGCAAGCAAGGACTAACACTACAGATGATTTTTGTTTTTCAGGACAGTTACCTCTAAATTTGTGTTCCAGGGAACAGTGGCATTGATCAGTCCTCTGATTGCTACAGTGATAGGAGAATGAATTAATAGGAGGGTTCTAAAATATTTTGATGATGGAAGAAATATTCTGTAACATTTATAAGCTTTTGTAAAATTATACACCTCTGACTTAAGGTATATAAATTTTTTATATATAATCTAGTCAAAGCTATGGTTTTTCCAGTGGTCATGTATGGATTTGAGAGTTGGACTCTAAAGAAAGCTGAGCGGAGAAGAATTGATGCTTTTGAACTGTGGTGTTGGAGAAGACTCTTGAGAGTCCCTTGGGCTGCAAGGAGATCCAACCAGTCCATCCTAAAGGAGATCAGTCCTGAATATTCATTGGGAGGACTGATGCTGAAGCTGAAACTCCAATACTTTGGCCACCTCATATGAAGAACTGACTCATTGGAAAAGACCCTGATGCTGGGAAAGATCGAAGGCGGGAAAAGAAGGGGTGACAGAGGATGAGATGGTTGGACGGCATCACCGACTCAATGGACACGAGTTTGAGTAGACTCCGGGAGTTGGTGATGGACAGGGAGGCCTGGTGTGCTGCAGTCCATGGGGTCGCAAAGAGTCAGACGCGTCTGAGCAACTGAACTGAACTGAACTGACTTAAGGTAACAACCACAGAGCAACCATCATGGCATCAACACATTTCCAAGAGTTTGTAAATGAGGATTCTAAGGAACTATGGATAGTAAAAAGGGAGTTCTGGACTAGTAAGAAATCAGGATTGACTGCTTTCATTGTTATCTGATTTTCCACTTCTTGGACTGGGGAAATCTCTACCACATGGCCAATAGCATGATGAAGCATAGGGATCTGTTTGGCTGAAGGAAAGGTGGTACAGCATAAGGTGCCATGTGCAGGGCATAGCTGGCACCTGGGCAGAAGCTGGGGCAGAAGCCCATGTCATGGCAGAAAGGCATTGTTAATCATCAGAACAAAGGCCTGGAGTGTTCTAGAAAGTGATGATTTCAACAGCATGTTGGGAAAATGAATTCCAGTAGCAATGAGATGATAGAGCCCAGGATATAGGTAAGGAATGTGTGTAAGGACCTCTCTGCTTGAGAGTTGGCCACATGCTGTGGTCAGATTCATTGTTTAAAGAAGTGCAAGGGAGTTCTCTGGTGGTCCATTGGATAAGATGAAGCACTTCCAATGCAGGGGGACAGGTCCAATCCCTGTTCAGGGAGATAGATCCCACATGCCACAACCAAAGATTCTGCATACCACAATGAAGACTGAAGACCGCATGTGCTGCAACTAAGACCTCGTGCAGCCAAATAAATACACACACACACACACACACACACACACACACACACACACACAAATTTAAAAAATAAAGAAAATACAAAGTTCTAATCCTTAAGCTTCCCTTGGTAGAGGACTTCACTGGGGTTATATAGTTATCTTAATAAAGCACGATAAACTTTGAATACACTTAAAGAGCTAGTTGGGCTTCCCTGATAGCTCAGTTGGTAAAGAATCCACCTGCAATGCAGGAGACCCCAGTTTGATTCCTGGGTTGGGAAGAGCCACTGGAGAAGGGAAAGGCTGCCCACTCCAGTATCTTGAGCTTCCCTGGTGGCTCAGTTGGTATAGAATCTTCCCACAATGTGGGAGAACTGGGTTTGATTCCTGGGTTGGGAAGATCCCCTGGAGAAGGGAAAGGCTACCCACTCCAGTATTCTGGCCTGGAGAATTCTATGGACTGTATAGTCCAGGGGGTTGCAAAGAGTCAGACACAACTGAGCGACTTTCATTTTCACTTCAAAGGCTTGGTTTGGGCTTACCCAGGTGGCGCTAGAGGTGCAGAACCCGCCCGCCGCCCACCTATGCAGGAAACCCAAGAGAGGAGGGCTTAGTCCCTGGGTCTGGAAGACCCCTGGAGGAGGGCATGGCAACCTACTCTGGTATTCTTGCCTGAAGAATCCCATGGACAGAAGAGCCGGGCATGCGGCAGTCCATGGGGTTGCAAAGAGTCAGACGCGACTGCAGCAACTGAGCACACAAAGGCTTCATTTATGCTATGTGTTTGGAAAAGAGCAACTTGTAAGAAAAGTGCTATTAAGAGTGGTTAAATTCAAATACCATTCTTTGCAGCTTGGTAACACTTCATAAAATATGTACCAATGTCGTGGATGTGACTTCTCTGAAGAATCAGGATTGGAAGAGATCACTGATGTCCCAAGTACAAGGTCACTAGTAATTTATTTTATTAAGCTGCTGAAATTTTTAAACATGACCATTCAGAATACAATTTAATTCAAATCATATTCACCACTTCATCACCATGACTGGTCTTTATTTAATTAAAGAGGACTGTTTAATTTACGAAGTGCCAACCTCTAATGCCCCCAATCGCAAGGAGGCGCCGGTTTCTAAGATATAACCTAACTTTAACATGTGATATTGGGTTAAGAGATGTGGGTTTTTCAGAGTACACACAAACTTACAGAATTCACTATTTGTTAAGAAACCCACACGGCATACCTCACCTGAACCATCTCAACCTTAGGGGCACTAAAAAAAGCTGAATGAACCAATAAATCTGATGCTGTTCATGAAATTTTAACAGGGTTACCCAACCTCAGCCTCTAAGTACTCTGTTGGGGAAGTTGAAACTCTCAGGTTTGACTTATGAAGAGAGAAACTCAAAAAGGAGCTACTGAATCACCTCCCTTGCCTGGTACCTCTAACATAAGTAAAAATGAGAAAAGACCCACTCAAACTCTTCTACCCCCTGTGATTAAGTCCCTATTGACAATAAGCACTCTCTGTTATTTAGATAAGTAAAATCTGAAGGGTTCAGGAAGCAAATAAGGTAAAGCTGATATAGTATTTTATATATATTTTTCTTTTATTGGCTACACTATGGGGCATATGGAATTCTAGGCCCCTGACCAGGGATTGAACCCTCTCCCTCTCCCTTGGAAGCATGGAGTCTTAACCACTAGACCACCAGGTAAGACCTGATACAATACTTTAAAAATAAGTTAATAATATTTTTAAAATGTTATTCTAGCTGAGTATATCCTCAGTGGTTTGCTTCTTTTTTTCTGATGAAACATTTGTTCCGGCTGGATTAATCAGTATTGAATGAAGGCGGCTGTAAGACACTGTCCTTTAATTTTCTGCCTGGGATCGGATTTTAATAACATGACCATAACTAAAAGATGACGCTGTGAAAGTGCTACACTCAATATATCAGCAAATCTGGAAAACTCAGCAGTGGCCACAGGACTGGAAAAGGTCAGTTTTCATTCCAATCCCAAAGAAAGGCAATGCCAAAGAATGCTCAAACTACCACACAATTGTACTCATCTCACACTCTAGTAAAGTAATACTTAAAATTCTCCAAGCCAGGCTTCAGCAATACGTGAACCGTGAACTTCCAGATGTTCAAGCTGGTTTTAGAAAAGGCAGAGGAACCAGAGATCAAATTGCCAACATCTGCTGGATCATCGAAAAAGCAAGAGAGTTCCAGAAAAACCTCTATTTCTGCTTTATTGACTATGCCAAAGCCTTTGACTGTGTGGATCACAAGAAACTGTGGAAAATTCTGAAGGATATGGGAATACCAGACCATCTGACCTGCCTCTTGAGAAACCTCTATGCAGGTCAGGAAGCAACAATTAGAACTGGACATGGAACAACAGACTGGTTCCAAAGTGGAAAAGGAGTCCGTCAAGGCTGTATATTGTCACCGTGCTTATTTAAATTATATGCAGAGTACATCATGAGAAATGCTGGGCTGGAAGAAACACAAGCTGGAATCAAGATTGCTGGGAGAAATATCAATAACCTCAGATATGCAGATGACACCACCCTTATGGCAGAAACTGAAGAGGAACTAAAGAGCCTCTTGATGAAAGTGAAAGAGGAGAGTGAAAAAGTTGGCTTAAAGCTCAACATTCAGAAAACTAAGATCATGACATCCGGTCCCATCACTTCATGGGAAATAGATGGGGAAACAGTGGAAACAGTGGCTGACTTTATTTTTTGGGGCTCCAAAATCACTGCAGATGGTGATTGCAGCCATGAAATTAAAAGACACTTACTCCTTGGAAGGAAGGTTATGACCAATCTAGACAACATATTAAAAAGCAGAGACGTTACTTTGTCAACAAAGATCCGTCTAGTCAAGGCTATAGTGTTTTTTTCCAGTAGTCATATATGGATGTGAGAATTGGACTATAAAGAAAGCTGAGTGCCGAAGAATTTATGCTTTTGAACTGCAGTGTTGGAGAAGATTCTTGAGAGTCCCTTGGACTGCAAGGAGATCCAACCAGTCCATCCTAAAGGAGATCAGTCCTGGGTGTTCATTGGAAGGACTGATGTTGAAGCTGAAACTCCAATACTTTGGCCCCCTGATGCGAAGAGCTGACTCATTTGAAAAGACCCTGATGCTGGAAAAGATTGAGGGCAGGAGGAGAAGGGGACGACAGAGGATGGTTGGATAGCATCACCGACTCAATGGACATGGGTTTGGGTAAACTCCGGGAGTTGGTGATGGACAGGGAGGCCTGGAGTGCTGCAGTTCATGGGGTCACAAAGAGTCAGACACGACTGAGTGACTGAACTGAACTGAACCATAACTAAGCTTCATCAAATTGGTCTAATCTATGTGCCAGATATGTCATTTTACTTCACAGTAACTATAGGAATTTATTCAATCACTCGACAAATATTTATAGAAAACCTACGGTGTATGTTTGAGACACTGCCACAGACGTGGGATGCCAGAATTACTAGCCAGACATGTTTCCCACTCTATTAGTTTGCTAAGGCTGCTGTAACAAAGGATTACAAACTGGGTGGCTTAAACAACAGAAAAATTAGATGTCTCATACTTCTGGAGGTTAGAAAAACAAGCTGTCCACACCATTGATTCTTTCTGAGGGCTGTGAGGGGCGCTTTGTTCTAGCCTCTCTTCTTGGCTTACAGATGGCCATCTTCTCCCTGTGCCCTTTTTCATCACCTCCCCTCTACATGGATCTGTGTTTCTGTCCAAATTCTCCTTTATATAAGGACACCAGTCATACTGGATTAAAGAGCCTCTGTCTTCCAGGAATGCAGTCGCAGATGGCCCAGTTGGTAAAGAGTCCACCTGCCAATGCAGGAGGCACAAGAGACGCAGGTTTGATCCTGGGTTGGGAAGATCCCCTGGAGGAGGAAAGGGAAACCCACTCCAATATTCTTGCCTGGAAAATTCCATGGACAGAAGAGCCTAGTGGGCTATAGTCCATGGGGTCACAAAGAGTTGGACACGACTGAACTCACATGCTCAACAACAACTATTCCAGGAAAGGCCTCCTCTTAACTAATCACATCTCCAAGCACTCTGTTTCCAAATAAGGCCACATTCTGGGTGAGGTACTCAGAATTAGAACTTCAGTGTGTAAATCTGGAGGGATATTGTGTGTGTGCTCAGTCGTTTCAGTCGTGTCCGACTCTTTGTGACCCTATGGACTATCGCACACCACACTCCTCATATCATGGGATTCTCTAGCAAGAATACTGGAGTGGGTTGCCCTGCCCTCCTCCAGGGGGTCTTCCTGACCCAGGGATCAAACCGAGTCTCCTGTGGCTCGGGTTTGATCACCTGCATTGCAGATGGGTTCTTTACTGCTGAGCCACCAGGGAAGTCCCTTGGAGGGATACTACTCAACCCATAACACTTGATCTGTGGACCTTTAACTGAGGCAGGTGACATTTCAATAACAGATTACAGCAGAGCGTAATGAATGCTATTCTGTAGTAGGGGTAAGGTAGTGGTTGAGCGCACAACCATGGTTAACACACCCAGATTTTATCCAAAGGCAATGGAAATCCATCTTAAAGATATTTAAATAGAGTTTTGATGTAATGAAATTTGCTTCTTAGAAAGACCACTCTGGCTTCCCTGTGAAAAATGTAGGGGAGACTAGACAGAGGTTGAAGGTACTCTGGTCTAGCATAGAAGCAGTAAGGTTGGTAGAAATGGCTGGGTTCAAGAAATATTTAGAGCAGACTCAGTAAAACTTAGTATTCAATTGGATGAGGAAACCGAAGGAAATAAAGGAGTTAAAGGTGATGTTTGTGTTTCTGGCTTGAAAAACAGTTTTTAAAATAGTAATCAGTTCAGTTCAGTCGCTCAGTCGTGTCCGACTCTTTGCGACCCCATGAACTGCAGCACGCCAGGCCTCTCTGTCCATCACCAACTCCTGGAGTCTACCCAAACCCATGACCATCGAGTCGGTAATGCCATCCAACCATCTCATCCTCTGTCGTCCCCTTCTCCTCCCACTCCCAATCCTATCCAGCATTAGGGTCTTTTCCAATGAGTCAACCCTTCGCATGAGGTGGCCAAAGTATTGGAGTTTCAGCTTCAACATCAGACCTTCCAATGAACACCCAGGATTGATCTCCTTTAGGATGGATTGATTGGATCTCCTTGCAGTCCAAGGGACTCTCAAGAGTCTTCTCCAACACCACAGTTCAAAAGCATCAATTCTTCGGCTCTCAGCTTTCTTCACCATCCAACTCTCACATCCATACGTGACCACTGGAAAAACCATAATCATTTGCCAAACAGGCAAACAAAGAGAAAGAAGAGAAGGAACTGACATGTTCATTGCTGGCCACGTTAGTATATAAATACCTTTAGAAATTTTAAATGGTCTTCCCTGGTAGCTCAAGTGGTGAAGAATCTGCCTGCAATGCAGGAGACCCTGATTTGATTCCTGAGTCGGGAAGATCCCCTGGAGAAGGGATAGATTACCCACTCCAGTATTCTTGGGCTTCCTTGGTGGCTCAGATGGTAAAGAATCTGCTTGCAATGTGAGAGACCTGGGTTTGATCCCTGGGTTGGGAAGATCCCCTGGAGAAGGTCATAGCAACCCACTCCAGTGTTCTTGTCTGGAGAATCCCCTTGGACAGAGGAGCTTGGTGGGCTACATGGGGTCACAAACAGTCAGATGCAACTAAGCACAGCATGGCACAGAAATTTTACACAGACCTTTTAGTAGGCACAGTAGTTCATTTTATAGATCTTGATCTTAGGCTAGAGAGATCGACTTGAAATGCAGATTGGGATAATCTCAGCATGTGGGTCAGTGTTCTGGCAGCAAAAAGATGGCATCCTGAAAAGAAGTCACTTGAAAGGACTTTAATGAATGAACTATTGACAAAGTTGTTGGCTGGATTCAGGGAACACAGCAAGAGTTGGGGAAGTACTCTGGAATGAGTACAACTGAAAGCTGCTACTATCCCGAGGCTTGAGGTTTAAAGGGAAAGAAAGAGTTACTGGAACCTTCCAAGAGCTATCACTATAGGAGCAGGTTGCCTAACAGGAAGGGTCTTTGGTAAAGGAATGCAACCACTCCAATGCAGAACTAGGCATGGAAGAAGCCAAAAAAATAATAGCATCTTATCTCTTTCTCCTCCCAGGATCCAATTTCCTGCTGATATCCTTCTTGACAAAAACAAACTATTAACCAAAGGACCAAAGAAACAGTTTATAGAAAGCAACTTCCCAGGGCATAGAACAGGATGAAGAAAGGTGGACAATTTACCTGGAGGGGCAAAGAAGATAGCAGCACAAGCCATATGTAGATGATGAGGGACTAGATATTTGACAGGGACTCATTATCTGAGCCCTCGCAAAGAGCTGACTCACTGGAAAAGATCGTGATGCTGGGAAAGATTGAAGGCAGGAAGAGAAGGGGACGACAGAGGATGAGATGGTTGGAAGGCATCATTGACTCAATGGACATGAGTTTGAGCAAACTCCGGGAGATAGTGGAGGACAGGGAAGCCTGGTGTGCTGCAGTCCATGGGGTCACAAAGAGCAGGAGGCGACTAAGTGACTGAACAACAGATCATCTGGGAAGAGAATATAGATGAAAGGGAGAAGGCAAAGACCTTCTTTACCAAACATCAAAAGTTCGCCAAACAATTAAACTTGAGGGTCTAGAAAAAGTGAACTAATCATCAAAGCTAACAACAACCAAGAAAGAGTTAGAGAAGCAGAGAAGCATAACATCTCACACAACAACAACGAAAAAGAGAGAGCAGCAAACTATGTCAAACGCTGTGATGAAGCAAAATAAAGATAGAAAAGTGTCCGTGAAGTTTAGCTTGTATGGTGGCGATTTGAGAACTCAGGCGGTAGCTTATAGGAAGTGGTGGGGTTAGTAGCTGACTTGAAGAATAAGGAGCATGTGAAGAAATAAAGAGAAAGATACAGATAATTTATTCCTTCAGGGGAGTATGAAAGCATATATCTCCCTCTCCTTTGTTAAAGGATTGGACAGCAAGTGTTGTTAATGTCAACAATTTAGCTCATTACGAGACACTGTGACTGGTCTTGATCTTTTTCTCTGGAGACTGGCCAGCCCAAGTTCAGGAAGAGGATGTTGCCTTTGTTCCTTAGGTGGCTGTGCTGTCTCCAGGGCAGCCTGCCTTGAACATGTCTAAGAGTCACACATTTGAAGAATGGCCACCATTTAAAAGACTGACATCTGGTTTTCTTTTCTACTCTGGGAACGAACACTGTGTGTGGTTTTCAGGGATGGTCCAGTGGACTCTTGGGTCTGTCTGTTTCATTCCATTGAGATTATCACAGTTTTCACTGATGCCAGTTTGAGGATAGGGAGAAGGCTTTCCAGCATTCCCTTTGTTGCCTCTAACTAAGGATTTTTATTACCCCTCCTACCTTGGGATTTAAACATGAATCTCTGAAGTGCAAGAATTCTTTAGACCAGATGTTGGCAGAGAAAACCACTGGGCTGTTCTACTTTCTCACATTCTTGTGTGACTGTGCCATATGGTGTGAAGCAAATATTAGTGCCTGGAAATATAAAACATCAGGATGCATCTGAGTTATTCCTCCCCAGTTACGTTTGATCTGTGAATGGCAGAAACACTCCATTTCATAGCCATATTTATCATTCAAAGTAAATCATGCATTTGGGGGGCATAAAATCAGATGCTTTAGAATGCATGTGATTACCAAGTACTGCATATTTCTCCAACGAAAGATTGGAATTATATGGTCAATGAGAAGGATTGCTGCTTTAGAATGTGGCAAAGAGAAGCTAAGGTGAGAGATAGATACACTATAATAGATGAAAACTAAGCGAATGTTATTTTTCCCTCTCTTTTTCAATCCCAGAAACCAATCCCCATAGGGATAACTTTGTGGGGTATTTTTGTTTGCTTAGTTTTTATTTCTTGATTTTTATAGGCCAAATAATATTTTCTGATTGATTTCCATTATATTTTCAGAGATAAGCTTGCATAGAAAAGTAAATGTTAAGACGTTAAAAATTACCTTTTAGATAATTGCTGATGTAAGACTATCAATATATACATCAAGAATCTGTATTAGAGAAGCTGTATATAAACGCTAAATTCAGTGTTAGAGGTTAAGAAAATGTTCCGAGCAATTTTGCAATTGTAAATTCAGTTTAGTGTCAGGAGGTTAAATGGACAATGGCAAAGCGACCTTAGGGTCCAGATTAGGAATCAGCAAAAGCACTGAATTTGCAGCATGAGAGACGTCTTACGCAGGAAATCCCAAGCTCCCCATCCTTATTTTGCTGTCTTAGTGCTCCTCCCCTTCCCCTCTGACTTCCACTACAAAGCATATATAATTAGGGTGGTGTAAGGATTTCAAAATTTATGCAAAATCGTTGCTCTGAAAATTGTCAATTTACTATCTTAAAAGGATTTCCCTGGTGGCTCAGAGGTTAAAGCGTCTGCCTCCAATGCAGGAGACCCGGGTTCGATCCCTGGGTCAGGAAGATCCCCTAGAGAAGGAAATGGCAACCCACTCCAGTATTCTTGCCTGGATAATCCCATGGACGGAGGAGCCTGGTAGGCTACAGTCCATGGGGTCACAAAGAGCCGGACACGACTGAGCGACTTCACTCACTCACTCACTATCTTAAAACTTCCAGCCTGTCAATATAAGGGATAGGATAGGTAGTACTTACAGTTTAATTTTTAGAAACTACTTTTTAAATCATTTCCTTTGGTAGCTACGTTTCCCTGTGAAGGCCTTCCTAATTTATATATTTTCATATTCTCATTCCTTTTCAGTTGATGGGATTCTCCAGGCAAGAATACTAGAGGGGATTGCCATGGCTCCTCCAGGGGAAATCTTCCCTACCCAGGGATCGAACCTGCATCTAGGTGTTGTGTATAAGCAGGCAGGTTCTTTACCACCTAAGAGACACAGCTTAAATCCCTGAGTTGGGAAGATCCCCTGGAGGAGGGCATGACAACCCACTCCAGTATTCTTGCCTGAAAAATCCCATGGACAGAGGAGCCTGAGGGGCTACAGTCCACTGGGTCAGAAAGAGTTGGACACAACTGAAGCATCTTAGCACACACACATGCATTGGGTAAGGAGAGAACCCTGGCTTTCTTAGGGGCAATAAAGCCTTTCTTTTTTGGTAAGATCCAAATCATTCCTGCTCACCTAACAGCAGAGCTGGTATGTAGTCATTCCTCTTGCTCTTCCCTCTCCCCTCCCTAACCGTTGGTTCTCAAGATAGTCTTCTATACATATTTATGTCTCAGTTCAAATTCTGCCTTCTGCAATGAATCTGCCTCTGTTCCTCCTGGAAGACTTATGCCATCCTTTCTAGGCATTCCCATGGTATGTTTTTTATTAAAATATTAAACCTATTTTACATTGCATTGTAATTTTATTTCTCCTCTCCTCAACCCACAATGTCCTTTAAATTAAAGCTCTATCTCATTCTTGTCCTAATCCCCAGCACTTGATATAGTACATGGTATATACCATTAACAACATGAATGACAAGGAGATACAGAAATAGAAAAAAATTAAAGCAATGAGAATCACACAAAGCAAATGACAAGGATATTGAGACTTGTGGGTGCTTGTGTGCTTAGGCGCTTCAGTCATGTCTGACTCTTTGGGACTCTATGGATTGTAGCCGACCAGGCTCCTCTGTCCATGGGATTCTCCAGGCAACAATACTAGAGTGGGTTGCCATGCCCTCCTCCAGGGGATCTTCCTGATCCGGGGATTGAATCTGTGTGTCCTGCCTTGCAGATGGATTCTTTACCACTGAGCCACCAGGGAAGGCCTCCTTACTCAGTACGTCATTGCAAAAGTGAGATCACTATAATAAAAAAAGTTATTAGCACCGAACAGTTTGATGAAATGAAGAGTTGACACCTTAGAAAGGAAGGATGTAACCCACAACTCTTATGTCTCCTGCATTGGCAGGCAGGTTCTTTACCACTATGGACACCTGGGAGGCTTACTGTTAGGCTTACTCTGATCCAAAGTTGGTCTTGGTCAATTTGCAGGTTAAAATTGTTAGAAGTAGGTATAGTTACAAGGAACAGAAAACCCCAAATTAAAAATGAGTTTAAAATGATAGAGGTTTATTTTTCCTTCACACTCAGCAGACCAGAGGTAGTAGGTCTGGGCATGATATGTCAATGTGTGGTAGCAAGAATCCAGGATTTTTGTATCTTGTGCCCTTCCTTGGTTGACTTCTATTTCTCAGATCCTTAAGATCATCCCATGCTTCAAGCTGGATGCCAGAGTACTTCTGCCCACATTTAAGCAGCAGGGGAAGAGAAGGAGGGGAAGCTTCTGCTCTGACCCCACCTGCTTCTTTTCCTAACTCTTCTCAGAAGTTGTGAGTAGTACTTTTTCTTGTGCCTTATTGGCTGGAATTAGTCACATGATCATTCTTAAGTGAAAGGCATGGTGGGAAATGAAGTCTTTACTCTGAGCAGCAGCAGCAGCTGCTGCAGCTGCTGCTAAGTCGCTTCAGTCATGTCTGATCTGTGCAACCCCAGAGACGACAGCTCACCAGGCTCCCCCGGCCCTGGGATTCTCCAGGCAAGAACACTGGAGTGGGTTGCCATTTCCTTCTCCAATGCATGAAAGTGAAAAGTGAAAGGGAAGTCGCCCAGTCGTATCCGACTCTTCGCTACCCCATGGACTGAACCCTACGAGGCTCCTCCGTCCATGGGATTCTCCAGGCAAGAGGACTGGAGTGGGGTTGCCATTGCCTTCTCCGAGCAGGGACGTGCCCAAATAAAAATTGGAGATTCTATAAAGAAGGAAGGAAGAATTGATATTAGGAGATAATTACCAGTCGTGGGCATAAGTACATTACCAAATTTAACCCTCTCAACAACTTTATGAATGGTAACCTTAGGGTGCTGTTATTATTGTCATTAACTCATTTGCCAAATCTGTGCATCACTATATATTAGATCTAGTTCTAGGACCTTGGTATGTGGAAGGAAACAAGGTGTGTAGGCCCCTGTGATCTTGGAGGTTTTATTCTGGTTGGGAAGGCAGACATTAGACAAACACACATGTAATATAATGTTAGACAGCAATGTTTCATGAAAAAAAGTTGATCAGTATAAGAGAATAATGTATAATGCAGTCAATTTAAATAGGATAATCCTGAAAGGACTTAGAAGGAGTGACTTTTGAGTTATGATCTGGATGGAATCAGAAGAACATCTGAAGACAAGGTTTCCAGGCAAAAGGAACCAAAACAACTTCAGTTGGCCATTAAGGAGTTAGTAAAAATACTGGTGAGTGGGGAAATGAAATCAGAGAAAATGAGGCAGAACCAGACAACATAGGGGCATAGACAGTGATAAGAAATTTGAGGTTTACTCTGAGTTTGATGGAGTCTGCTGGAGCTTTTGAGCCAATGAGTGGAATGATTAGATCTAGGCCTTAAATAAACCATTTTGGTTATTTCATAAATAATGGACTCAAACAGCAAGAGGTCAGTGGAATAGAAGGCGAGGTGAAAGCAAATAAAGCAAAAGGGGGTCATTTAGAGAGTTTAGGTGAGAAATGATGGCAACTTGGACTAGGATGGTGATAATAATGAAGGTGATATGTGATCAGAGGCAGGACATATTAAAATCAGATGTGCGGGAAGAGTAAAATTCATCAAGAATGTCTTATAGCTTTTTATGATGGTTGATTTTATGTGTGAACTTGGCTAGGCCACGGTACCCAGTTTTTGGAACTGGTTCTTAAATCTGATTAGACTTAAAGGCACTAATGGCTATTTCCATTAACAATAAAAGCGCAGATAGTCCCTGGTATAATGTGGCAATAGCAATTCACAAAATATCACCATTGGATACTCCTCAACAATTAATTACTCAGATAAGTTTCTGAGTTTCCATGCATTTGATACCTCAGAACACTGTTGTCAAGCAATGGGTACATACTAATTGCTCCTAATTGCATTGAACAAAGTGAGGAAATAAAAGAATGTACTCAGGGGTTCATATCTCCAGTTTGTGGCTTGCATAAGCGATCTAAAATTTTATACGTCTATCCTGAAAGAAACTTTTATCGCTTGTAGCCAAAGAGCTGAGATTGCTGAAAGCCAAACCCATAGTTTCATCCTCCAAATAGTTGAATTACAATGCAGATTGAATTTCCAACCTCACAGGGTGTCTGCTGTTAAAGTGAAGGCATCAACTGGGAAGGAATGGTATCCTGAAAATTGGAATGGGGACATATGGGAAGATCCTGATGTAGCTGAGAACACTGAAATTCCAATGAGTCTTCCTTGCCAGTAGAAGCAACTGTTCCATTCTCATCGGAGGAGATGAACTCTGTTTTACCTGAGAAAATTGTAATACCTCCTCTGACATAGTTGCCCTGCAAGACTTTGCTGATTCTCCTCTGGCGCTGTCCTCACTACTCTTTGTTTCCAGACCTATTGTGAGACTCAAGTTCCTTTAGGCCCCTAAATGTGAGGTACAAAATGTGGCTCATGAAGAGGTGCAGTACACTCTACAAAAATATGATTTTTCCAATGTGTATAGACAAAAATCCATGGAACACATGTGGAAATAATTATTAGAAGTGTGGCAAAGCAGGGGAGTTGGTGATGGACAGGGAAGCCTGGTGTGCTGCAGTCCTTGGGGTCACAAAGAGTTGGACACGGCTGAGCCACTGAACTGAACTGAAAGCAGTGGAAGGATCATAAAATTAGATAAGGCAGAATTAGGGAGTTGAAAGAACTTTAACAGTATGGTTGTCCGGATGAGATGTGAACCAAATGGTGGCTTACCCTAAATGAACTAAAGTGCCATAACTGCCTTGACATACTGTAGAGGAAGATACTCAAAGGCTTAGGGAGACTGAAACGTTAGAAAGAATTTATCATTTAAGACCTGGTCACCCAGCCTAGGAGAGTCCAGAGGACGTATCTTTCTCCAGAACTTTCTCATATCTTCTCACAAATGTGAGAAATAAATTCGTGAGAAGACCCACAACATTCTTGAAGAGCTCTGTGGTTCCTCTTCTCTGTAGGTCATACATTATAGAGGGAACTGCTGTCACTGAATTGGAAAACTTAAGTGCCATGAAAGTAATTGGATCCCAGGACATCAAGGGCCAGTTTACAGGCTCAGAGCCCCTCGAATGAATGAGAGAGGCCAGTCACCCTCCAGGAAGGACTCTACTACACCGCCAAAAATGTATTCAGTTATTCTTTCTCTCAGTCTCTTCCAAAGGATCAACAGCTTTCTACCAGAGTACCTGTGCATTGAGGAAAAAGAAATGAGCTGACTTCTTGAGGATTATTGGACCCTAGCCCTGAATTGGCACTAATTCCAGGAGACCAAAAATGTCACTGTGTTTCACCAAGAGATACAACAATTGCTCTGTTGAACTAGAAGTTTAGACTGCCACCTGCTACCATGAACTTCTCCTGCCTCTGAATCAATAGGCAAAGAGGAAGTTACTGGGGACAGGCAGCCAAATTACCGATTATTACTAAGAAGAAACTGCACTGCTGATCCACAATGGAGGTAAGAAAGAGTACATGTGGAATACAGGAAATCCTTTAGGGTGTCTCCATACCTCCCATGTCCTGTGTTTAAAGTCAATGGAAAGCTACAACAACCCTGTTCAGGTAAGAAAATTAATGGTCCAGATCCTTCAAGAATGAAAGTTTGGGTCACCCTACCAGGTACAATGGAGAAAGCAATGGCAACCCACTCCAGTACTCGTGCCTGGAAAATCCCATGGGTGGAGGAGCCTGGTAGGCTGCAGTCCATGGGGCCGCTAGGAGTCGGACATGACTGAGAGACTTCACTTTCACGCATTGGAGAAGGAAACGGCAACCCACTCCATTGTTCTTGCCTGGAGAATCCCAGGGACGGGGGAGCCTGGTGTGCTGCCATCTCTGGGGTCGCACAGAGTCAGACACGACTGAAGCGACTTAGCAGCAGCAGCACCAGGTACAAAATCATGACCAGATGCAGTGTTTGCTAAAGGCAAAGGACATACAGAATGAGTAGTACAAGAAGGTATATGAAAATACAATATGGCCAGTTATAGAAATGAGGGAGGGCTATAATTATTGCAAGCATTTTTTTCTTATTTTGCTATGAACATATTTATAAATTTTACCTTATATATTATACATATTGTATATGTATTATAATATAGTATCTGTGGGGTTTTTGTCCCTTTATCATACAACATAAGATATATCGATGTTACATCACAGTATTTAACCATAGGATGTCAAAGTGAAAAGTAAACATCAGCTGAGGACTTTGCATTCTATTCTAGGGACAATACTACTGCTTTTATGGTTATTCATGGGATGTTTGTATCCTGTTAGGCAGAAGTATGACCTTTCTATGACCTTTATTTGGAGATTAAATATGGTGTATGTAGATGTATATGAGTGCCAAATTGACAGGGGGTGAACCGTGAAAGTTAATTTCATGTTCGCTTCATTAGATACTGCTGTGAAGATATTTTAAAAATGTGATTAACATTTAAGTCAGTAGACTTGGAATAAGGCAGATTACCCTGCATAGTGTGGGTGGGCCTCATCCAATCAGTTGAACGCCCAAGATAAAAGAGTAAGATTCCCCAATAGAAGAAGGAACTTTGCCTCCAAACTGTGTCTGTGCTCAATTAACAACATCTGCTTGTCTCTGAGTCTCCAGCCTGTTGGTCTTCCTTGCAGATTCCGGTCTTACCAGCCTTTACAATTGCATGAGCAGAATTAAAAATACATTTGTCTTTCTATACGTATATACATCCTGTTGGGTCTGCTTTCTGGAGAAGCCTAATTCAGTTTTGATGTGAGCAACTGGGTGAATGGTTTTAACATTGGCCACAATGGGACAGGCAGTGAATTGAACTGTGGTGAGGAAGAAGGGAAATTGAGAAGTATGAGTTTTATCTTAGATGTGCTAATTTTGAGAACCTTATTACACAACCAAGTGGAGGGGTAGAGTAAGCCATCTGTAAACTAGTGTAATGCTGTGGGGAGGGGGGGGCAGGGGATAGGTCAGAACTAGAAATCTAAAACTTGGAGTCATCTGTATATAGAAGATATTTAGAACATTGGGATTAATTAGCTCAACTACTGAGAGAATGTTGGTAGAGAGCAAAAGACAACTGAGGACTCAGTCCTGGGGAAGTCCATTCTTTAGAGGTCAGGAAAAAGGGAAATAAAGCAAAGGAAACTGAACAAGGACAAACCCAAGTACAAGAAAACCCAGGAGGGTAGAGTGATCCAGAAGATAAATAAAGAAAGTGTCTTAAAAACAGGGGATTCATCAACTGTGTCAGATGCTGCTGAGAATTGGGAATTGTTCATTGCATTTGGTGTATAAGAGATTCACCTTGAGAAATGGAATATCAGTAAATGACAGGGACAAAGCATGACTGGGATGGGCTAAAGAGAAAATAACTATTAAGGAAGGAAAGCTAGCAAGTATAGACAACTTTCTAGGAAGTTTCACTATGAAGATGAGCAGAGAAATGGGGAAGTGATGCAGAATTTCATGGGATTTAAGAACAAAGGCCGCTTGGTGAGACTGGAGAGGAAGGATGATGGAACCCACTTAAAATTTTTTAAATTTCAGCCTTTCATCATTAATATTTTCAAATTATTGAACATTGAATGCAAGGATACTAACTTAGCTTTTTATTTATTACCAGGCAAGTTCTAGCATTGGTTAAGGAAAGATGGCTCTAACAATTATATGGCATCATATATCCTTGAGTCATATATCCTTACCACAACAAAGTCCCAGGAGAATTTTTTCTTTTTCAGTATGGAAGATATGTCTGAACGTTTTTATGGTGATGTTATCAATGCAAGACAGAGAGAAAGGGATACAGGAGAGAGAGAAAAAAAAAATCTGCAACAGGTAAGTTATGAATAGGCAAGAGAGGATGGGATTGAATGTATTCATGGAAGGTTGATATTAAATTAGAGCAGAGAGAATAAATATAAGCGGGGAGGCTGAGTATATGCATAAAAATATAGACAGATGAGTGATGGGAAATAGTGTAGTTTTCTTCTGATTGCTTTAAATCTTCTCCCTACATACACACTCCCTCCCCCCAGTGAAATAAGAGTTGAAGTCATCATTTAGGTGTAGAATATTAGGAAGAGGTTAGAGTTTTGAGGAATTAGAAATGTGTGTGATATGCCATTTGAGAGCGTGGAAGCAGAACTTGTCCAGGAAAATCTAGAATGACTATTGGGTTCTGGTGAGTCCCTCTTGACATCTGCCATCACAAATTCAGAATGTTGTTGTTGTTTAGTCACTAAGTTGTGTCTGACTCTTTTGTAAGCCCAAGGACTATAGCCCACCAGGCTCCTCTGTCCATGGGATTTTCCAGTCAAGGAAACAAGCATCTGATGGATCATAGAAAAAGCAACAGAATTTCAGAAAAACATCTACTTGTGGTTTATTGACTATGCCAAAGCCTTTGACTGTGGATCACAACAAACTGTGGAAAATTCTTAAAGAGCTGGAAATACCAGACCATCTGACCTGCCTCCTGATAAATCTGTATGCAGGCCAAGAAGCAGCAGTCAGAACCGGACGTGGAACAATGGACTGGTTCCAAATTGGGAAAGGAGTACATCAAGGCTGTATATTGTCACCCTGCTTATTTAACTTATATGTAGAGTGCATCATGGGGAATGTTGGGCTGGATGAAGTACAATCTGGAATCAAGTTTGCCAGGAGAAATATCCATAATCTCAGATACGCAGATGACAACACCCTTATGGCAGAAAGCAAAGAAGAACTAAAGAGCCTCTTGATGAAAGTGAAAGAGGAGAGTGAAAAAGTTGGCTTAAAATTCAACATTCAAAGAACTAAGATCACGGCATCCAGTTCCATCAATTCATGGCAAATAGCTGGGGAAACAGTGGAAACAATGGCAGACTTTATTTTCTTGGGCTCCAAAATCACTGCAGATGGTGACTTCAGCCATGAAATTAAAAGACACTTGCTCCTTGGAAGAAAAGCTATAACCAACCTAGACAGCATATTAAGAAGTAGATACATTACTTTAACAACAAAGGTCCATATAGTCAAACCTATAGTTTTTCCATTAGCCATGTATAGACGTGAGAGTTGGGCCATAAAGAAAGTTGAGTGCCAAAGAACTGATGCTTTTGAACTATGATGTTGGAGGAGACTCTTAAGAGTCCCTTAGACAGCAAGGAGATATAACCAGTCAATCCTAAAGGAAACCAGTCCTGAATATTCATTGGAAAGACTGATGCTGAAGCTGAAACTCCAATACTTTGGCCATCAGATGTGGAGAACTGACACATTGGAAAAGATCCTGATTCTGAGGAAGACTGAAGGTGGGAGGAGAAGGGGACAAGAGAGGACAACAGAGATGTTGGATGGCACTACCAACTTAGACAAGAGTTTGAGTAAGCTCCGGGAGTTGGTGATGGACAGGGAAGCCTGGTGTGGTGCAGTCCATGAGGTCACAAAAAGTCAGACAGGACCGAGTGACTAAACCGAACTGATGGTAAAGAAACATGCAGATGTAATTAAGGTTATTAATCAGTAGAGTTTAAGATAAAAGTGATTATCTAGGTGGCCCAAGGTAATCACAGGAGATATTTAAAGGTAGAAAGATAGAAAAGGAGGTCAGAGAAATTCAAGGAATTTCAATAAAATTATGAGATCGTAAATGAGTGTTGTTCAAACCACTTTTCGTAGTAAGTTGTCATGGCATCAATAAGGAACTAATATGTAGGTTGCAAAGGTCAGGTTGTTGATAGAATATGCAAAGGAATGATCAGTAGTAATGGACTAAAGAATCCTACCAAGCAGGGTAAGGAAGGAAGAAGTGAGATGAGAAGGATGATGAGACAAAGTGAATTAAAACTCTTGGAAATTCCTTGGCAGTCCAGTGGTTAAGACTTTGCTTTCTAAAGCAGGGGATGAAGGTTTGATCCCTAGTCAAGGAGATAAGATCTCCCCCAAGCCTGTGGGCAAAAAGCCAAAACATAAGACAGAAGCAATATTGTAACAGATTCAATAAATCTTAGAAATGGTCCACATCAAAAAAAAAAATCTTAAAAAATATAATAAAATGAAATACGCTTTAAAAAACACACTTGATGGGTTGAATAAGTATTAGAATCCACATGCTGAAGGAGGTAAGCTGGATCCAGAATATGGCCATAAGAGTGTATGGTTGAGATGGGATAAGAGACAAGAAAATTGAAATAGCAAAGGACAAATTATTGTTAAAAGCTGGGAGAGTGAATGGATTATCTGTATATGTGCTGAAGCTACATAACATGGTGACAGGAATGATAGTTGAGAAAAACCTGGAGAATGAGCCAGGCACTCAAGTCTCAGACGAAAGGTAAGGAAAGAGCAGGGGTACTGATGGACGATTGCATCATGAATGGATGATAGTAGTTTGATGTCATGGATGCATGCTAAGTCGCTCAGTAGTGTCCAATGTTTTGCGACCCTATGGACTGTAGTCTGTGAGGCTCCTCTGTCCAAGGAGCTCTCCAGGTAACAATGCTGGAGTGGCTTGCCATTTCCTTCTCCAGGGGACCTTCCTGAACTAGGGGTCGAACCCACACCTCCTGCATTGGCAGGTGGGTCCTTTACCACTAGCACCACTGGAGAAGTCCCCATAGTTTGATGGCACTTGCTTCAAAAGTCATTAGGTTTGTGGATGGTCAGAGAAGAAATGATTTAGAAACTGTAATAAAGAACAAGGAGGACAATTATTCTACAAAAAAAAAAAAAAATGCTGTAAAGGAACAGCTATCACAGGAGAGACCTTTAGGAAAACAATCATTTTCCCTTAAAGAAAGAAGGTGAGAGAATCCTTTATAAAATAGCTTTTTTTTTCCTTTCCCTGATAATCAACTATGAATTCCAAAGAGAAGTATGGAACAGTTTGGTGCTTTGGGGAAAAATGACAGCTTGAGTTAGATTTTGTTGCTTTTGTTCTTCAGTCCCTAAGTTGTAGCTGACTCTTTGTGACCCTGTGGACTGTAGCACACCAAGCTCCCCTGTCCCCGCTGTCTCCCGGAGTTTGTTCAGATTCATATCCATTGAGTTGGTGATGATATCTAACCATCTTATCCTCTGCTGCCCCGTTAGATTTACTGTTGTATAGAACTATAGTAGCATAGGAGTCCTTGTAAAGAATGTCATGTGAGCTTGGACCTCTTGTGGACGTAGAAGTCATGGAAGCCTTTTTTTGGAGAAGGTGGGCCATTGATTCTCATTTTACCTTCTTTCTTGGAATTGATTATTTAAGCAATGGGGCTGAAGTGGTAGTATTAAAGAGGTAGGGCTTAATGGTATTATTAGGTTCATGAGACATTCTCTGGACCCTCTTTAAATTCTGATGCTTTACATTTAATAAAACTGAGACACAGGGAGATTGAATAAATCTTGTAAGTTTTGTCAGCATGCAATTTGGGAAGCTAGGATCCAAGTTCAAGCAATTGAAGTCTAGAGAAGGGAGTTTTAACTGCAAGATGAGAGGTACCCTGGATAGCTTGCTGACTAATGGATGGATTCAGAGGGATCTAAAATCAGAGGGTATTTGGGAAAACATCCTTGCTGGGGGTTAGGGTGATGTCAGTTTGCTGAAGACCCAACGCTAGTGAAAAGCCGGCCAGAGTCTATGAGACTTTGAAGACCGTGTTGCCATAATGCTGTGTTCTTCAGTCTCTTACTCTTAGAATACTAACTAGTCCTAGAAACCCAGTCACCAGAAGAGAAATGGAGGCCCACAGGCCCTGAGACACAGCTGACCTATCACTGAATCAATGGAACCAGCTTGCTAGGCATGGGAGTAAAAATATGTCTTGAGTATAAATCCCCCAGCCCTAAACTGTGCTCCCCAATTGATGCCACATGGAGCAGACACAGGCCTTCCCTTGTGAGTCTTTGCTCAAATCTCATATTTATGAAAACATTAAATAATTGTTATTGTAAGCCACAAAATTTAGAAGTTTGTGATGCCACAATAAATAACTGGAAAACTGAACCACCAAGCTACCTGATATCTAAAAGCTTTTGCTTCCCCAGCTGTAAAACGAAGATCACAGCATCAGACGAGAAGGCTGTCATACAGATTCATGGGATATGGAAATATACATACTCTGGTCAAAGTTGGCTTCCCCACCCTATATATCCCAGATTAGAGAAAGGAGCCAGAAGGTTTTAAGAAAATTGTTTCCTTCTGCTGTGTATTTATGGTTGTTGTTCAGTCACTAAGTCGAGTATGTGTGTATGCTAAATTGCTTCAGTTGTGTTCAACACTTTGCGACCCTATGGACTGTAGCCCACCAGGCTTCTCTGTAGGGATTCTCCAGGCAAGAATACTGGAGTGAGTTGCCAATTTCCTCCTCCAGGGGATCTTCCTGACCCAAGGATTGAACCCAGGTCTCTTATATTTCCTGCATCGGCAGGCAGATTCTCTACCACTAGCGCCATCTGGGAAGCCCTGCAAGACAGAAGGAAGACTATTCTATCTATTGATTCTGAGTCTCCAAATAGTTTACATTCTCACTGGATTCAGGTCTCTGATCAAATACCATCTTCCTAGAGAGGCTTCTCTGGGCTCCCCTGTAAAAAATACACAATACTCTTTAACTTAATATTAATTCAGTTCAGTTCAGTCGCTCAGTTGTGTCCGACTCTTTGCAACCCCATGAAATGCAACATGCCAGACCTCCCTGTCCATCACCAACTCCCGGAGATTACCCAAACTCATGTTCATTGAGTTGGTGATGCCATCCAGCTATTTCATCCTCTGCTGTCACCTTCTCCTCCTGCCCTCAATCTTTCCCAGCATCAGGGTTTTTTCAAATGAGTCAGCTCTTCGCATCAGGTGGCCAAAGTATTGGAGTTTCAGCTTCAAAATCAGTCCTTCCAATGAAAACCCAGGACTAATCTCCTTGAGGATGGACTGGTTGGATCTCCTTGCAGGCCAAGGGACTCTCAAGAGTCTTCTCCAACACACAGTTCAAAAGCATCAATTCTTCGGCGCTAAGCTTTCTTCAGAGTCCAACTCTCACATCCATACATGACTCCTGGAAAAACCATAGCCTTGACTAGATGGACCTTTGTTGACAAATTAATGTCTCTGCTTTTTAATATTCAGTGTAGGTTGGTGATAACTTTCCTTCCAAGGAGTAAGCATCTTTTAATTTCATGGCTGCAATCACCATCTGCAGTGATTTTGGAGCCCCCAAAAATAAAGTCAGCCACTGTTTCCACTGTTTCCCCATCTATTTGCCATAAAGTGATGGGACTGGCTGCCATGATCTTAGTTTTCTGAATGTTGAGCTTTAAGCCAACTTTTTCACTCTCCTCTTTCACTTTCATCAAGAGGCTCTTTAGTTCTTCTTCACTTTCTGCCATAAGGGTGGTGTCATCTGCATATCTGAGGTTATTGATATTTGTCCCAGCAATCTTGATTCCAGCTTGTGCTTCCTTCACCCCAGTGTTTCTCATGATGTACTCTGCAAATAAGTTAAATAAGCAGGGTGACAATATACTGCTTTGATGTACTCCTTTTTGGTATTTGCAACCAGTCTGTTGTTCCATGTCCAGTCCTAACTGTTGCTTCCTGACCTGCATACAGATTTCTCAAGAGGCAGGTCAGGTGGTCTGGTATTCCCATCTCTTTCAGAATTTTCCACAGTTTGTTGTGATCTACACAGTCAAAGGCTTTGGCATAATCAATAAGGCAGAAATAGATGTTTTTCTGGAACTCTCTTGCTTTTTCAATGATCCAGCAGATGTTGGCAATTTGATCTCTGGTTCCTCTGCCTTTTCTAAAACCAGCTTGAATATCTGGAAGTTCATGGTTCACGTATTGCTAAAGCCTGGCTTGGAGAATTTTGAGTATTACTTTACTAGCGTGTGAGATGAATGCAATTGTGTGGTAGTTTGAACATTCTTTGGCATTGCCTTTCTTTGGGATTGGAATGAAAACTGACCTTTTCCAGTCCTGTGGCCACTGCTGAGTTTTCCAAATTTGCTGACATATTGAAGGCAGCACTTTCACAGCATCATCTTTTAGGATTTGAAATAGCTCAACTCAAATTCCATCACCTCCACTAGCTTTGTCTGTAGTGATGTTTCCTAAGGCCCACTTGACTTCACATTTCAGGATGTCTGGCTCTAGGTGAGTGATCACACCATCGTGATTATCTGGGTCATGAAGATCTTTTTTGTATAGTTCTTCCATGTATTCTTGCCACCTCTTCTTAATATATTCTGCTTGTGTTAGGTTCATACCATTTCTTTCCTTCATTGAGCCCATCTTTGCATGAAATGTTCCCTTGGTATCTCTAATTTTCTTGAAGTGATCTCTAGCCTTTCCCATTCTATTGTCTTCCTCTATTTCTTTGCATTGATCGCTGAGGAAGGCTTTCTTATCTCTCCTTGCTATTCTTTGGAACTCTGCATTCAAATGGGTATATCTTTCCTTTTCTCTTTTGCTTTTTGCTTCTCTTCTTTTGAAAGCTATTTGTAAGGCCTCCTCAGACAGCAATTTTGTTTGTTTGTATTTCTTTTTCTTGAGGATGGTCTTGATCCCTGTCTCCTGTACAATGTCACAAACCTTCATACATAGTTCATCAGGCACTCTATCAGATCTAGTCCCTTAAATCTATCTCTCACTTCCACTATATAATCATAAGGGATTTGGTTTAGGTCATACCTGAATGGTCTAGTGGTTTTCCCCACTTTCTTCAATTTAAGTCTGAATTTGACAATAAGGATTTCATACTCTGAGCCACAGTCAGCTCCTGGTCTTATTTTTGCTAACTGTATAGAGATTCTCCATGTTTGGCTGCAAAGAATATAATCAATCTGATTCCAGTGTTGACCACCTGGTGATGTCTGACACAATGTGGTCCACTGGAGAAGGGAATGGCAAACCACATCAGTATTCTTGCCTTGAGAAACCCATTAACAGTATGAAATGGCAAAAACATAGGACACTGAAAGATGAATGCCCCCGGTCCATAGGTGCCCCATATGCTACTGGAGATCAGTGGAGAAATAACTTCAGAAAGAATGAAGAGACAGAGCCAAAGCAAAAACAACGCCCAGTTGTGGATGTGACTGGTGATAGAAGTAAAGTCCGATGCTGTAAAGAGCAATATTGTATAGGAACCTGGAATGTTAGGTCCATGAATCAAGGTAAATTGGAAGTGGTCAAATAGGAGATGGCAAGAGTGAACATTGGTATTTTAGGAATCAGTGAACTAAAATGGACTGGAATGGGTGAATTTAACTCAGATGACCATTATATCTACTACTGTGGGCAAGAATCCCTTAGAAGAAATGGAGTAGCCCTCATAGTCAACAAAAATCTGAAATGCACTACTTGGATGCAACCTCAGAAACAACAGAATGATCTCTGTTCGTTTCCAAGGCAAACCATTCAATATCATGGTGATCCAAGTCTATGCCCCAACCAGTAATGCTGAAGAAGCTGAAGTTGAACGGTTCTATGAAGACCTACAAGACCTTTTAGAACTAACACCCAAAAAAGATGTCCTTTTCATTATAGGGGACTGGAATGCAAAAGTAGGAAGTCAAGAAACACCTGGAGTAACAGGCAAATTTGGCCTTGGAGTACAGAATGAAGCAGGGCAAAGGCTAACAGAGTTTTGCCAAGAGAACACACTGGTCATAGCAAACACCCTCTTCCAACAACACCAGAGAAGACTCTACACATGGACATCACCAGATGGTCAACACCAAAATCAGATTGATTATACTCTTTGCAGCCAAAGATGGAGAAGCTCTATACAGTCAGCAAAAACAAGACCAGGAGCTGACTGTGGCTCAGATCATGAACTCCTTATTGCCAAATTCAGACTGAAATTAAAGAAAGTGGGGAAAACCACTAGACCATTCAGGTATGACCTAATATTAATTCAGTTCAGTTCAGTCTCTCAGTCGGATCCGACTCTTTGTGACCCCATGTATTGCAGCACACCAGGCCTCCCTGTCCATCACCAACTCCCGGAGTTTACCCAAACCCATGTCCATCTAGGCAGTGATGTCATCCAGCCATCTCATCCTCTGTTGTCCCCTTCTCCTCCTGCCCCCAATCTTTCCCATCATCAGGATCTTTTCCAATGAGTCAGCTCTTCGCATCAGGTGGCCAAAGTATTGGAGTTTCAGCTTCAACATCAGTCCTTCCAATGAACACCCAGGACTGATCTCCTTTAGGATGATTAATTAAGTTAATATTAATACTGTTAATATTCATAACTTTTCTTCATAGCTTTGATCATCATCTGAATAGTATATATTTTTGTGTTTATTATATCATTTCATTGAATGAACACAAAATCTCACAAGAACTGGAATTTTTCACTATTTTGTGCTCTACTATCTATGCAACACCCAGGACAGTGCCTGACATAGAGCAGAAATTTGATAAATATTTGCTGAATGGTTAATGAATGAACGCTCTCTGGTATGGTCCTTGCTTTTGTTTTAATTTACTTCTTTCAGATGCTATGTGAAAGAACATGTTGAACAGAGTACTGACTTCAAAATTAGAAAGTGAGACAGACTGTAAGAAAGGAAAAGGCAGTCAAATATGCCAATTACTTCCGAAGGGTAATGGCATATTTTGAAATTTGGAGGCTGCTTCATTAAAATTCATTTTGCGCTACATAAAATAAGGAATTGGGAGCCTGACAGAAATGAAGCTCAAATAGGCATTCATTTCCTTTATCTTTTTACAAGACAGATCAATTAGTAATTTTATGCTTGAAAAAACTCATTTTTAAATGTTATGTGGGACTCGGTGTAATATCAAATCTGGCCTAGTGTCACCTTTATTAGGGAATTGAAAGCACTTCTACATCTGTGCATTCCACCAAAAAAAATACTCAGAAACTCAGTTTTTGCCATCTAAAGTTTATAACAGGCAGAGAAAAATGGGCACAGAAGTGATCTTGTTTCATAATTAACTCCCACAAAAAGTTAAGGTGAATGATATGCTCTGGAATGGAACGCTTTGGGCTACACTTCCATTTGTAAACCAAGCCATGGAAACCCTCCCAGACAGGTGTGTTAGAGTCCAGATGGCCTCAGTGAGGGTCCAGGAAGCCAATGCCTTCTGCTGTGTTCCTGGCCACTCTCACAGGCTCGCTGGGTTTGGCCACTGCAGCGCCCAGCTGGGGGGTGGCCAAGGGGACATGCAGGTGGTGCCGGATGAGAAGCAGCGTTTCCAAGCAAGAGACTGCCTTGCTCCTGGAGAACTGCTTCCCTTTTCACTACCAGGTTATAAAACTAAGATCCAAGTCGTTTACAGCTGATAAAGATCCCTGATACCTTTTAAATAAGACAGCTTAGGTGTTATTCAACCTCAGTATCATAACTGGGGTAATTGCACCCTGCCACTTGAAACTTCCCCTGCGAATTCAATCAGAACCAGCCTATGCCTTTGCTTTTCAGTCCCCTGTCAGGTTGCTGTGTGGCTGTTAAACAGTTGCTAAGCTCCACTCTACCCAACACCAAAGACTGTGTATTCTTTATGAGTTGGATGTTGGGATGAGGATGTGGAATGTTGGCAAGCCTCCATGTGGATCTAGTTCCAGCGGGATGTTTTGCTGGTATAATTATAAACAAGGAACCCTTAGCGCTTTTGAATGCAAACAGTGTCTTGGGGAAGTGATGCTCACTGATGTACTTGGTCCCTTTCAGTAAGAATAAGGCAGTGAAGGAACTCTGCAAGTCACCAACCTGGTATGGACTCTCTACCTGGTGGAAGGAACCCTATGGGATGACTACCGTACAAACAGACCTACCAAGAAAAACTCAAAGAACCATATTCAAAGTACTGGAAGGAAGCCTTGTCTTCTCTTCTTTCAGCACCTCCAGGCTCACTGTGGTTCAGAGGGTAAAGCGTCTGCCTGCAATGTGGGAGACCTGGGTTCGAACCTGGGTTGGGAAGATCCCCTGAAGAAGGAAATGGCAACCCGCTCCAGTATTCTTGCCTGGAGAATCCCATGGACAGAGGAGCCTGGTGGGCTACAGTCCACGGGGTCACAAAGAGTCAGACACGACTGAGCAACTTCACTTTCACTTTCTTTCAGCACTTCCATCAACTTACACTCCATCCAGCATTCATGTTCTAGAAGAGGCTTATCCATGGAGGTAGAACCCCTTTGGCAGAAGGCTTAAAGCTCCCATTTCCCCAAATATCCACCTTCTCGTTCTCTTAGCACTTTGTTGGGTTAAGACTCCATTTTCAGAAGGAATTGTTAAAATAAGAGTGTGTTAATTCAGAAAGCTATTCATAGCTACATTTACTATGCCAGCAGGTTTTAAATAGTCCCCTGTGACAAAATCAACCAAAGGAAATCCTAAAAGAGGACAGACTTCCAGGTTACGTCCATGGGTGTGCCTGATTCCAGGAGTGCTACTTACGGCTCCATCCTTCTCTCACAACCAGACAGCTTCCGTGGACAAGCAAGGGGAAGGCGGGCTACTGTAGGAATATTACTCAGGGCACTTTAATTTACATAAGGAGAAATAATTCACTGATGCTAGTTCCTTGACAGTGGAAAAAAAACTGTGACTAGCCAAAGTGTCTGTAAGTCCTTTTCTGTATTCTTCTCTTTGTATAAATCCATATTTACAGAAAGAAACGCTCATCTGGTACTTTTCGGCAAAGACATGTGAGCTAGTCCTTCAAAGTCTTCAAATAAGACACGTCAAGTTTTTCTCCCCCAAATAAGCCACTTTCATCAATATTAAATTCTGCTGAAGCAGTTTGTGTCACTTAGAATTGCGATGGTTTCAAGCAACGGAAAGCTTAGCTGTAGCTAAGCTAACAAACAGCCTTTTCTCACATAATCGGAACTCCAGAGGTGGGTGGTTCAGAACTGGCATGGTCGCTCTAGGAAGTTTATATTAAAGAGCTAGGCTCCTTCTACCTCCTGCTTCATCATTCTTAGCTTGTGTCTATTAATCAGTACTTTGTGATTGTAAGATGGCCGCTTTCCTACCGTCGACCTTGATAATGTGCAGATACAAATTGCCTTGAGTATGAATCAACATACGTGGTCCCCAGAAAAATTTCCATCAGTGGCAAATTTACTACTTGTAGGATTTACAGTGTCAAACCTACTCTCGCCCTCCTCCTCTATCAACCTCAGGCATACAGTCTTGAAACCCAACTTCAGGACACTGGTTGGGAGAAAAAGCCCACCCTCCACCCTCTTACGTTCAGTCTTGGAGGCCTGTGGATTAAACTAACAAAAGCCATATTAAGAGGAGAAAGGCACAGAATTTTTCTTAATAGTTATATGCACAGTAGTTCATAGGAATGACATGTAAAAAAGTCATCAGACTTAGGGGCTTTTATATCATTTTACCATGGGAAAGGGCGTTAGGCAGGCTTCAAGGGATTACAAATTGTGATTAGGAAACATTTAGGGGAACTAAGGGGAGATAAGGGTTATTTTAGTAAGATTTGTTTATATAAACTCATCTTGGTGTTGATGCCCCATCTCAGGTGATAAAGAGTCACTCTTTTCTTCTTGTGACAATGGGGTCACCTTCTCAAAGGGAAGTTTATGCTTTGTTTTTAGGCAGGGAAAGGGAGGGCAGAGAACTCTTCCTGCATCTGTTGATTCTCAATTGCCTTCAGCTTAAAGCAGTCTTTGGGTCAAAATGGCATAATTTCGGGTGTTATGTCCTGATCCCCATCAACACCTATCTGCAAGATCCCCTACATATTGCCAGTTATTGAGGAAAGGAAAGTTGATCGTTTCATGTTGAAATTTTATTTGAGTCTATAAAAGGTCTGAAGATGAAAGTCTTTAATAGGGGAGTCTCTGTATAAGTGTTAAATTAACGATGATAAACTTCAAGTTGATTGTGGCCCAGAAATATATCACGACACTGCAGCTGAGCACGCCACACTAAACAGTGGGATAAGTCAACTGTTCTTTCCTCAGATGGTAAAGAATCTGCCTGCAATGCAGGAGACCCAGATTTGATCCCTGGGTTGGGAAGATTTCCTGGAGACGGAAATAGCTAACCATTCCAGAATTCTTGCCTGGAGAATTCCAAGGACAGAGGAGTGTGACACAACTGAGTGACTAACACGTCATTATTGTTCAACATGGTGGACAGAATGAGACCTGGGGTGAGTAAATGTTGATGGCTGAGTTAGAGAGACAGAGAGAAGAGAAAGCAGAATGGTAGCATGGCAGATGCTCCTGTGGTAAGTGGTCACCCTAGGGGAGGACGTAGCAGCTGGAAAGTAGAAGGTAACTTTGAAATCCAGCTTTATCTTCTCCCTGAACCAGGGGGCCAAATCTGCGTAATGGCTAGAGTCAAATGCCCTAATTATTACCCAATTTGCTTTAAACTGATTCCTTTTAGTTTATTAACAAATTTATGAGTTAGGTTTCAGTGAACTCTTCACCTATACAAGTCTATTTGTTTTTCTGTCTTGATTTCAAGAGTTAGTCAGTGAAATTATCGACAAAGATTGGGTCACGAATATGAAATGCAAACTATGGTTGTTGAATTGAGGTGAAGAATCAGATTCACTTGGGAAAATTCAATCTCATTTTCACTCTTCTCTTCTCATTAACGGCCTTGAGGAAGAATCTTCTGTAAATATTATAATTAGTATTATATAAACAGAGGCTTTACCTAGGTTTTCAACGGCCTCTGGCAGGTGGTCTCAGGTCCAACCCATGCACAGATCTAGGTGGGAAAAAATTTATTCTGTAATAGGTGTAGGTTTAAAACCCAGTTCTTCCTCCACTGTTGCTGAGGAATAGAAAGTTCCTGAACAGTCTGTTAAAAGGCAATTTAACTGCCTTAAGACAAAACCTGAGATAACTGTTTCCAGTAAAATTGCAGGAAGAATTTGAGAAAGCAGGATGAATTTTTTAATATGGAATCAGGCCAAAGCAAAGGCTAACTCACTGCCATCAAGTCCTTAATGAGCACAATCGTAGGGCCATTGCCTCTTCCATTAAAATGCCTCTAGATTTTGAACTGATCTTCAATGTTGCTGAATCCTGTTATTAAATTGGCTGTTTTGCTTTCCATGTTTTATTGGCCTATTTTTTTTTTTCACCTCAAAGCCTCCTTTTTCAATCTTCATCATTCCAGCTGGTAGAAGACCTCCTATCTTTATTTAGGTGTTTCTGTTTGCCATAATGTCTCTCCTTAGCCTGAAGCATGTTTTAATTGGACAAAACCATCATTTTATGTTCAAGTTGGTTAATGAATTCAAAAACCTTACTTTAGGGTGCATGCTTACTTGCTCCAGTTGTGTCTGACTCTTTGTGATTCTATGGACTATAGCCCACCGGGCTCTTCTGTCCATGGGATTCTTTACACAAGGATACTGGAATGGGTTGCCATTTCCTCCTCCAGGGAGTCTTCCTGATCCAGGGATCAAACCCACATCTCTTATATCTCCTGCTTTGGCAGGCAGATTCTTTACCACTAACACCACCTGGGAAGCTCAACCTTTCGATGATTCACCTTATTAAATGGCCTGTACAAAACATGTTGACCTGGAGACTGAAACTCTTCCAAGATTTACAGATCTCCTGGGATCCAGAGAATAAGATCACAGGACAGAGGGTATCAAGAACTTTCTGATTTTAATGATAATAATAAATAGATTTTAAGTCAATTGGGCCACATTTAACCTGCTAATGGAATGGAATGGGAAGCCAGATTGTTTTATAATTGACAGCTTTGTCTCCCAGCAGATGGCTGTAATCTCCTGCATGTGCCAAACACAGACTCTAGGATTTCTGAGTTTGTAGTGAAAACAGAAAGGACAAATATTTATCGTAATTACAACATTTGTGCAATGGATATAGTTTCACAGCCTTTTAATCCTCCTTGACTAGAAAATACAGAGTGCCTTTTTCTTTCCCATGCCAGTAGAAGTTTATTTACCAATGCTTTGAGAAACATTTCAAGTTTTAAAAAATATAAAGCTAGTACATATAGAAACAGCTCTCTTTTTAGCTTACTTACTAGTGAATCTGTACAGTCACTTCTGGATTGATCTGAGGAAATGATCCAGTTTTCAGATTTCTTTTTTTTCCATTCACGACTGCTGGTTAGTTCTAGTCAAGAAAGTCAGTTGGAGATCTCTCCAGTTATTTTCATGACTATATTCTATTTAGTCTATGGAAACTGCTTACAGGACAACATGACCTGCACTCAACTAATCCTATTGGATTATGTCCACCTCCATTGTTAGCAAATTGTGAGTCAGCATCTGCATTATGGTCTTTCCCAGAAGTACTGAACTGTTTCCAGAGAACTGCAAGTTGTAATTCAAATGTAAATTGTTGGGACCAAAATCAATGGAAATCATACAGCCCCAGCAAGTATGAGTTTAAGACACAGCTCTTCCACTTTAGGTTTTGCTGCCTTGAAGAAGTGAACTGAAATTCATTCAGTATTGTCCAACTCTTTGCGACCCCATGGACTGACCATATAGTCCATGGAAAGATCCTTCTCCAGGGGATCTTCCCAACCCAGGAATCAAATTAGGGTCTTTTGCATTGCAGGTGGATTCTTTACCAATTGGGCTATCAGGGAAGCTCACTTGCTGAAGCAGGGAAGCAAGAAACACTTGCTGCCTTTGGCAAGTCCATTAATGTTTCTCAGATTATCTCCTGACTTGTCTAATCCTACACTTTGAATATGATGAGTTTGACAAAATGTTCAACAGTATCATATATTTGGTTACTCAGATTCTTGCTTCTTGTAGTATTTGATTAAAAGTATCTGATGGTGATAGATTGCATACATAGCACATCACGCCACAGACTATCAGTGCTCTCTTTACTACTTAAAATAGGTGCAGGGCATCCCATTCAGTCCACCTGAATTGTGGTCTGTGGAGCTATGCAGTGCATTAAACCTGCATGGGTATACACAGCAGCCTTGGAAAGGATTCATTTAGGGGGAAAAAAAATATCATTTACTGTCCACTGATTCCAAAGTGACATTCTGAGTTGTGGAACGACAAAGACAAAGCAGAGTTGCTCACTGTCTGTGATGTGGTCTGAGGCCAGGACAGTGAGACAGATGCTCTAACAGAGTCACTGTGCACAGACCATGCGGGAGGTAACCAGCCCTGTTTTTTGCAGCTGACTTGGAGTTTGAAGACTAATTTGTCATTATTCATGCCAAAAGGGAAAGTGAGTCATTCTGAGCAGAAGAAATAGAGAGGTGAAGCCCATGACACACTGGAGAGACTGTCATACGTACATGTGACTATGGTTTAGGTAAAAATTTTGGAGGTGAGCGGAAATGCGCAGAGAAAAATTTAGAATGTTAAGTTGGGGCCATTCAAAAAGATTCCATATTCTCCCGGTGGTTTAGGTTTTATTGCTGAAACACAGATCCTAGAAGCTTTCCAAGCAGCTGAGTGTCTTATTTAAGTGTTTTGTTTTAAAAACTCAGGAATAGGAGATTTATATGGTATCATAGATAGAAATAAAGATATTAAATCTAAAAGGGAAAGTTGATATATTCAGCTTATCTTTTGATTCATCCTTTACTTTTAAAATTATTGCTATTTGCGAAAAATAACTTGAGAGTTAAATTTTGTTAATACTGACTACAAGGATGGATCCAGTTCTATCACTGGTGCACCTTTACAGTTTCATCAGCTAACACTGAATGTTAGCTAGAAATACATCACCATCACTTAGAACCTGGAAATTTTGGTCAAGCAAAGACTGCCTCTGTTGTAAGGGGATGTGATACATAATTGTGCAGAGCTATAAATTCAGTAAATTTGGAGAATTCAGCAGTGGCCACAGGACTGGAAAAGGTCAGTTTTCATTCCGATCCCAAAGAAAGGTAATGACAAAGAATGCTCAAACTACCCCACAATTGCACTCATCTCACACGCTAGTAAAGTAATGCTCAAAATTCTCCAAGCCAGGCTTCAGCAATATGTGAACCATGAACTTCTAGATGTTCAAGCTGGTTTTAGAAAAGGCAGAGGAACCAGAGATCAAATTGCCAACATCTGCTGGATCATCAAAAAAGCAAGATAGTTCCAGAAAAATATCTATTTCTGCTTTATTGACTATGCCAAAGCCTTTGACTGTGTGGATCACAAGAAACTGTGGAAAATTCTGAAAGAGATGGGAATACCAGACTACCCAACCTGCCTCCTGAGAAATCGGTATGCAGGTCAGGAAGCAACAATTAGAACTGGACATGGAACAACAGACTGGTTCCAAATAGGAAAAGGAGTACGTCAAGGCTGTATATTGTCACCCCGCTTATTTAACTTATATGCAGAGTACATCATGAGAAACGCTGGGCTGGAGGAAGCACAAGCTGGAATCAAGATTGCCAGGAGAAATATCAATAACCTCAGATATGCAGATGACACCACCCTTATGGCAGAAAGTGAAGAAGAACTAAAGAGCCTCTTGATGAAAGTGAAAGAGGAGAGTTAAAAAGTTGGCTTAAAGCTCAGCATTCAGAAAACTAAGATCATGGCAGCCGGTCCCATCACTTCATGGCAAATAGTTGGGGAAACAGTGGCTGACTTTATTTTTTTGGGCTCCAAAATCACTGCAGATGGTGATTGCAGCCATGAAATTAAAAGATGCTTACTCCTTGGAAGGAAAGTTATGACCAACCTAGACAGCATATTAAAAAGCAGAGACATTACTTTGTCAACAAAGGTCCATCTAGTCAAGGCTACGGTTTTTCCAGTGGTCATGTATGGATGTGAGAGTTGGACTCTAAAGAAAGCTGAGCAGAGAAGAATTGATGCTTTTGAACTGTGGTGTTGGAGAAGACTCTTGAGAGTCCCTTGGACTGCAAGGAGATCCGATCAGTCCATCCTAAAGGAGATCAGTCCTGAATATTCATTGGAAGGACCGATGTTGAAGCTGAAACTCCAATACTTTGGCCACCTGATGCGAAGGGCTGACTCATTTGAAAAGACCCTGATGCTGGGAAAGATTGAGGGCAGGAGGAGAAGGGGATGACAGAGGATGAGATGGTTGGATGGCATCACCAACTCAATGGACATGGGTTTGGGTGGACTCTGGGAGTTGGTGATGGACAGGGAGGCCTGGCGTGCTGTGGTTCATGAGGTCGCAGAGTCGGACATGACTGAGCGACTGAACTGAACTGAACTCAGACCTATAGTACTTTCTGAGCACTTGTAAAGAGCAGTGGTCACCCAATTATATCTGAATTTGTAATTCTTCTTGAGAGGAAAGTCCAACTGGATAAGCTTTATATCGAATGTTTTTGGTTTTTTGGCTTTTCAGGTCTTGTCTGGGGTGACATTTACCATGATAGATTGCCACCTGTATTGTGGGCAATGATTTCCGGTTAACATTTTGCAGTTCAGGCATTCCTCTAAAACAATGGTGCCCAGATCTGCTGTATCATCAGAATTTGAAATAAGACCTTTAGACATTTTCTCCGGGATGAAATTACTGCTATCAGCCCAGTATAGCCCCTTAGGCATCCTATTTATAAGTTTTCCAGATCTAGAATTCATTGTTAATAGTTTTGATAGTCTAATAGTCCCTCTGTTTTTTTTTTATCACATAAACTAAGAATGGACAGTGATGCTCTGTGACTTATGGACACAGCAGAGGAAGGAGAGGGTGGGACGAATTGAGAGAGTAGCATTGAAACCCTTACACTACCGTGTGTGAAACAGACAGCTAGTGGGAAGCTGCTGTGTAACACAGAGAGTTCAGCCTGGTGCTCTGTGTTGACCCAGAGGGGTGGGATGAGAGGTGGGAAGGAGGTTCAGGACAGAGGGGATACATGTATACATACAGCTGATTCATGTTGTGGTATGACAGAAACCAACACAACATTGTAAAGCAATTATCCTCCAATTAAAAATAAATTAAAGAAAAGAATGCTCTGTGATGACCCAGATGGGTGGGATAGGGACTGGGAGGGAGGCCCAGAAGGGAGGGGATATGTGTGCACAAAGAGCTGATTCACTTCCTTGTACAGCAGAAACTAACACAACATTGTCATCCAATTACACTCCAATAATAAAGAAAAAAAAAAAGATTGTCCCAGTCATGGTGCAGGTGATCCTCAAGATAGCACCGCTGGTCCCTGGAAATCTTCATCTAACAACGACAATCCAGTGAGCTCTAAAGTCTCTATACATTGGTGAGGACGCTTTGAAAAAGCAGGCTTCAGAGCAAAGAAAAAGATCAGGGAGTTACAATGACCTGGTGAGACATGGATGTCCAAGCAGCTGCCAGGAGTTGATCGATCCAAAGTCAGAGGAAAACTCAATTTGAGTGTTGGCTCATTTAAGGAGAAAACATGATCATTATTGCCTACCTAAAGATTATTGTCACACTGACATGATAGAACAGTCCTCTAAGTTGAGGAATATTTGTGCTAGGAAATCAAGTCCCTGGCACAGAGTAATCACTCTGTTAATATTGGCAATTAATTAATATTATGTTATAATTTATATCAATTATATAATTAATAATTATAACAATAATTTTATAATTATAAAATAATAAAAATAATATTATACATAGTAATATTATAAACATATTACTATTCCATAGAATGGAGAAATAAATTGAAATTTCGAGTTGAACTTAAAAGCAAGTACTTCTCTGGGTTTTACATGAATTAACACAAAGTCTATAATTCAAGCTATATATTGAAAGAACCTTTCTGCCAAATTCATAATGTGAGGAGATGGCCCCCCTGCTCCTTGATCCTTCTGTACAGGTGGCAGTACAAAACAGCTCATGTCTGACAATATGCACTCCCTTACCGTGTTTGATAGAGATAGTTTGGAAGATGTGATTTAACTAAAAGAATCTCTGGAAAGGAAATGACAAGCCTTCTCACAATGAGATTAAGCATTCTGCAGCTTCTAAGAACAACTCTAGTTACAGTCTTGGGGAAAATGCAACATGTTCCAGACACCTTGCTAGATTTCATATTTTGCAACCATGATCCCATTGGATTTTCTCAGAAGTCCCATGAGGTAGTATTCTTCCTTCTTTTCACACATGAGGAAACTGGGATTCAAGAACTGGTCCCTATCACACAGCCAGTAATTGGTGGGCTGTAGTTTGAAGCCAGACTGACTGAATCCAAAGTCTGTATTTTTAATCACTGCAATTCATGGCTTTCCCACTAATGCAAGTTCAATGTGAGCTTTATTCTTCTCTTTGCATTATTTTATGCATCAAGAGGCTTCACAAATGTGATTCCTTTAGACTGTCTGAATGATTGAGTGAACCTCAATGCAAGGATTGTTAGGTTTCTCTGAAACACCCTGTCTGTGATAAATCTCTCAAAGGAAATAGTCCAGGGATAATAAATTGAGGCATCTTGGGGACTCATGGGAATTTACCTCCATGATTGATGGAATGAGCTGACTGTTACCTGCACATATAGTAAATAAAACCATGGAAATGCATGAGATTGCCACCTGAAAATTGACATTGGTTTGTTCATTTTCTTACAGGAAGAATATAATTGAAATGAAGGGAGCTAAAGGGACCTGTAAGAGTGACTGATAGAAAGATAGAGCTTAGATTAGGAAACTAGAAGAGAGAATGAGAAGTTTTGTTATTATAATATTACTATGTCTTCAGAGTATGCCAGTGCCCGTTTCTCAGTGGAATCACAAAGTATTTAGCACTGCACTAGGCACCATGGGAGAGAGAGGAACAGAGAGATGGGGGAGAGGAGAGGTGTGCTGTCTGCTCTAGAGACTAATGATTTAAAATTAATTTGATTGGATTGATGGGCATTCGCATGAACAGCACAGGCATGTGTTCATCACACAAGCCCACTTTGCTGATGATTTCATGTAATTTGTTTATAACAAAATGGGCCTTCTAAGGAAGAAAATCCAAGCTCTCTTGAGCAGGAAAGGCTGAACAGAATGGGAAATGCATTGTGTCAACATCATGGAGGCAAAGCATTCCTTAAATAGGCAAATGAAAGAACACCAAGCAAGACCCTGTCTTTTATCATATGGCAAAGGAAAGCAGATAATTAATGATGCAAGTGGCAGAAGACCTTGGTGCTTCAAGTATTTCAAATTTTAATTGGGGAATAGAGAATTGATTACAAAAGAAAGAGAGTCAGGAAGAGTTATTTACATATGGTTTATCAGCCTTATATTTTTACCTCAAAAATGTGTACTTAATTTGTATGTGATACAAATGGCTGACATTCTAGTGGATCTGAGATAATCATCAGGGCCTCTTACAAGAAAGGGGAGGTACTTGGCTAACTCTTCAGAAATTATTTAGATATCTACTTCCAAACTGTAGTTACATGGAAATGATAATTGAAGAGCATAAGCATTATATTAAGAGGGAATAACAGGAGGAGAAAAGTTCAAAAAGGGAAGGAAAAATATTTTGTTAAAAATGCAAGGAAACAGGAGGATAGCAATGTCTAACCGACTGTGCGTTTGGGCCTCCATGAGGAATTGTCAACATTTCCCTTTGAGACACTTCAAACTAGGGTGAATCATGCTTCTAGTAAAGTCTTTTCTAATTAAGTCTTCTGTATCTGTCTGTAGGATGTGGAATTAGCTATGTCCCTGACTCCCAAACCTTTCCAGAATTTAACTCCAATTGGAAAACCTTAGTGTGAAAGCACACATCTATCCTTTAAAGTCAGAGCTGCTAAGAACGTGCTTGTGACTGTTGTCTATTGTGTCCTTGGAAGGAGAGTTCCCAGAGAATGACAGGCTCAGGGCCATGGGACCTGCTGAAAGTTCTTGAATGACCAGACCCTGACCACACAATTAGAGAACACCTCTCTCCTACTGAATCTCTCTAGTACAAAATCTCACCCCATGTCATTGTCCTCATGACAAGGGATATGTTCGGAAGCCAGGTTCAGCATTCTGTCAGTGGTCAAGCCCTTTGCCATTTAGACAGCCACTACACCTCTGCTCACTTGGGTTTTGGAGGCAAACAATGACTGACACTCAGGTTTAATGATAGTTTCACTTTGAAGAGTTCAGAATAAAAGAAACCCTGAACACAAAATGATGGTCTCCGTGGATTACTATGATCATCCAAGAACAGAAGATGAAAAGGGAAAGCTCCTTGGTAGTGCAAGCTTTTTATGACACATCAACGCACAGCCCATCCTTTCTGGACACAGGATGTCACAGAGACCTGCCAAATTTGAAGGTTAGGAAGTTCTTGTGGGCAAACAGAAGTGATATGTATTGCATAAGCTTCTGCCTGGAGGAAGTTTCAAAGATTCCTCATATCCTGGGCTACATGAGAGTTATAAAATCTAACCAATAAACATTACATATCTAGACTGCTATCTTCCAATGTATGCATCCATTTTGGAAGATTGGATACACATATTGTCTTTTCATTGGGAAGATTGAAAAGTTCCAAGCGCATAACCCTGACTCTCTCTCTCTCTCTTGGATTAATGTCAGTTAAATGTCTTGGTTTAAAAGTATCAATGAAAAAGCTAATAGCACTTCATTTGAAAAGGAAAGATGCCAAGAGACAGCGACTTAATGTCAACCAGTTAATGCTTAGGTTTTCTTCAATCAGAGAATGATTTCAAGTGAAAAGAGCAAAATTCTCCATTAACTACAGATTTAGTCATAATTTCTAGAGAGCTTCAAGTGAGGATAAAGATCACATATTTAGACAGTTTAGAATGTAAATACAAATACAAAAACACACACAAAATTCATTTCTTGGTTAATCATAAGACACAGCATATCAGTGCAAATGACCCTTCTATTAAAATTCAAGGGAAAAAAATTAGAAGTTAAAGTCCACCCGGTTGACTTTATCATTGATCTTTTTTTTGCCTTTTCATACTGTTCATGGGGTTCTCAAGGCAAGAATGTTGAAGTGATTTGCCCTTCCCTTCTCAAGTGGACCATGATTTGTCAGAACTCTCCATCATGACCCCGTCGGTCTTGGGTGACCCTACATGGCATGGCTCATAGTTTCATTGAGTTAGACGAGGCTGTGGTCCATGTGATCAGTACGGTTAGTTTTCTGTGACTGTGGTTTTCATTCTGTCTGCCATCTGATGGATGAGGATAAAGTGCAAGCTTCCTGATGGGAGGGACTGGCTGTAGGGGAAACTGGGTCTTGCTCTGGTGGGCATGGTCATACTCAGTAAACCTTTAACCCAATTTTCTGTTGATGGGTGGGGCTGTGTTCCCTCCCTGTAGTCTGGCCTGAGGCAAAAAAATGGTAGGGGTAATGGCAGTTCAGTTCAGTTCAGTCACTCAGTCCTGTCCAACTCTTTGCGACCCCATGGACTGCAGCACGCCAGGCCTCCCTGTCCATCACCAACTCCCAGAATTTACTCAAACTCATGTCCACTGAGTTGGTGATGCCATTCAACCATCTTATCCTCTGTTGTTCCCTTCTCCTCCTGCCTTCAATCTTTTCCAACATCAGTTCAGTTCAGTTCAGCCGTTCAGTCGTGTCCAACTCTTTGCGACCCCATGAATCACAGCATGCCAGGCCTCCTTGTCCATCACCAACTCCTGGAGTCTACCCAAACCCGTTTCCATCGAGTTGGTGATGCAATCCAACCATCTCAGCCTCTGTCGTCCCCTTCTCCTCCTGCCCCCAATCCTACCCAGCATTAGGGTCTTTTCCAATGAGTCAACTCTTCACATGAGGTGGCCAAAGTATTGGAGTTTCAGGTTCAACATCAGTCCTTCCAATGAACACCCAGGATTGATCTCTTTTAGGATGGATTGATTGGATCTCCTTGCAGTCCAAGGGACTCTCAAGAGTCTTCTCCAGCACCACAGTTCAAAAGCATCAATTCTTCTCTGCTCAGCTTTCTTTAGAGTCCAACTCTCACATCCATACATGACCACTGGAAAAACCATAGCCTTGACTAGACGGACTTTTGTTGGCAAAGTAATGTCTCTGCTTTTCAATATGCTATCTAGGTTGGCCATAACCTTCCTTCCAAGGAGTAAGCGTCTTTTAATTTCATGGCTGCAATCACCATCAGCAGTGATTTTGGAGCCCCTCAAAATAAAGTCTGACACTGTTTCCACTGTTTCCCCATCTATTTCCCATGAAGTGATGGGACCAGATGCCATGATATTAGTTTTCTGAACATTGAGATTTAAGCCAACTTTTTCACTCTCCTCTTTCACTTTCATCAAGAGGCTCTTCAGTTCTTCTTCACTTTCTGCCATAAGGGTGGTGTCATCTGCATATCTGAGGTTATTGATATTTCTCCCGGCAATCTTGATTCCAGCTTGTGTTTCTTTCAATCCAGCGTTTCTCGTGATGTACTCTGCATATAATTTAAATAAGCAGGGTGACAATATACAGCCTTGACGTACTCCTTTTCCTATTTGGAACCAGTCTGTTGTTCCATGTCCAGTTCTAACTGTTGCTTCCTGACCTGCATACAGGTTTCTCAAGAGACGGGTCAGATGGTCTGGTACTCCCATCTCTTGAAGAATTTTCCACAGTTTATTGTGATCCACACAGTCAAAGGCTTTGGCATAGTCAATAAAGCAGAAATAGGTGTTTTTCTGGAACTCTCTTGCTTTTTCGATGATCCAGAGGATGTTGGCAATTTGATCTCTGGTTCCTCTGCCTTTTCTAAAACCAGCTTGAACATCTGGAAGTTCACGGTTCACGTATTGCTGAAGCCTGGCTTGGAGAATTTTGAGCATTACTTTACTAGCATGTGAGTGCAATTGTGCAGTAGTCTGAGCATTCTTTGGCATTGCCTTTCTTTGGGATTGGAACGAAAACTGACCTTTTCCAGTCCTGTGGCCACTGCTGAGTTTTCAAATTTGCTGGCATATTGAGTGAAGCACTTTCACAGCATCACCTTTGAGGATTTGAAATAGCTCAACTGGAATTCCATCACCTCCACTAGTTTTGTTCGTAGTGATGCTTTCTGAGGCCCACTTGACTTCAGATTCCAGGATGTCTGGCTCTAGGTGAGTGATCACACCATCGTGACTATCTGGGTCGTGAAGATCTTTTTTGTACAGTTCTTCTGTGTATTCTTGCCATCTTTTCTCAATATCTTCTGCTTCTGTTAGGTCCATACCATTTCTTGCCTTTATCGAGCCCATCTTTGCATGAAATGTTCCTTTGGTATCTCTAATTTTCTTGAAGAGATCTCTAGTCTTTCCCAATCTGTTGTTTTCCTCTATTTCTTTGCACTGTTCGCTGAGGAAGGCTTTCTTATCTCTCCTTGCTATTCTTTGGAACTCTGCATTCAGATGGGAATATCTTTCCTTTTCTCCCTTGCTTTTCACTTCTCTTCTCTTCCCAGCTATCTGTAAGGCCTCCTCAGACAGCCATTTTGCTTTTTTGCATTTCTTTTCCATGGGGATTTTCTTGATCCCTGTCTGCTGTACAATGTCACAAACATCTGTCCATAGTTCATCAGGCACTCTGTCTATCAGATCTAGTCCCTTAAATCTATTTGTCACTTCTATTGTATACTCATAAGGGATTTGATCTAGGTTATACCTGAATAGACTAGTGGTTTTGCCTACTTTCTTCAATTTAAGTCTGAATTTGGCAATAAGCAGTTCATGATCTGAGCCACAGTCAGCTCCTGGTCTTGTTTTTGCTGACTGTATAGAGCTTCTCCATCTTTGGCTGCAAAGAATATAATCAATCTGATCTCGGTGTTGACCATCTGGTGATGTCCACGTGTAGAGTCTTCTCTTGTGTTGTTGGAAGAGGGTGTTTGCTATGACCAGTGCATTCTCTTGGCAAAACTCTATTAGCCTTTGCCCTGCTTCATTCTGTACTCCAAAGCCAAATTTACCTGTTACGCCAGGTGTTTCTTGACTTCCTACTTTTGCATTCCAGTCCCCTATAATGAAAAGGACATCTTTTTTGGGTGTTAGTTCTAGAAAGTCTTGTAGGTCTTCATAGAACTGTTCAACTTCAGCTTCTTCGGCATTACTGGTCAGGGCATAGACTTGGATTACTGTGATATAGAATGGTTTGCCTTGGAAACGAACAGAGATCATTCTATCATTTTTGAGATTGCATGCAAGTACTGCCTTTCGGACTCTTTGTTGACCATGATGGTACTCCATTTCTTCTAAGGGATTCTTGCCCACAGGAGTAGATATAATGGTCATCTGAGTTAAATTCACCCATTCCAGTCCATCTTAGTTCACTGATTCCTAGAATGTCGACGTTCATTCTTGCCATCTCCTGTTTGACCACTTCCAATTTGCCTTCATTCATGGACCTAACATTCCAGGTTCCTATGCAATATTGCTCTTTACAGCATCAGACTTTGCATCTATCACCAGTCACCTCCACAGCTGGGTATCGTTTTTGCTTTGGCTCCATCCCATCATGCTTTCTGGAGTTATTTCTCCACTGCTCTCCATTAGCATACTGGGCACGTACTGACCTGGGGAGTTCATCTTTCAGTGTCCTATCTTTCTGCCTTTTCATACTGTTCATGGGGTTCTCAAGGCAAGAATACCAAAGTGGTTTGTCATGCCCTTCTCCAGTGGACCACATTCTGTCAGGGTCTTTTCAAATGAGCCAGCTCTTTGCATCAGGTGGCCAAAGTATTGGAGCTTCAGCTTCAGCATCAATCCTTCCATGAATATTCAGGACTGATTTCCTTTAGGATGGACTGGTTGAATCTCCTTGCAGTCCAAGGGACTCTCCAGAGTCGTCTCCAACACCACATTTCAAAAGCATCAATTCTTTGGCACTCAGCTTTCTTATAGTCCAACTCTCACATCCATACATGACCACTGGAAAAACCGTAGCCTTGACTAGATGGACCTTTGTAACTTACACATCATAATACAGCTCTGAAATGGCAGAGAATGAGTTCAAATCTGACACCCATAATTTTTCTGTTTCCACTGTGCACTTGACTCTGATTTTTGCATGTATAAAAGAGATCTAATCTCTGCGAAGCAGAGATTAAAATGATACCATATGTTCACCATCTAGAGCAGTGTCTGACAGCCAGTAGGTATCCACAAAAATGTGATGACAGTAGTACTAATTGTGGTTATTACGATTAAAGGAAAAATTCACAGAAAGACTTGCCCCCATGAATGGTTTAATAATAATACCCTGAGGTCTTTAAAAGAAAAAGATCTGTTACTTTGGAAATATAAACTATCTCCAAAATCTGCATGCACATATTTCTTGCAAGAAGAGATAATTTTATCCTCAGATTCGGTCACACATCATAGATCACAGTTAAGCATCGACTGGATGGAGGATATTTTGTAGTGGTGCATAAAGAGAAAGAAAAAAAATATTATAGCCACTTCAAAAATTCTAAACAATGACTAGAAAGCAAAAGATTAATTGCCTAATAAATATACCTGGAAAATTCCTCCCTTGGCCAGAATATGAAACTCGATCCAGTATCAGAGAAACCTAGTTAAAACCAAAAATGCATTTCAGATGAGCACTTGTATACGTCTCGGCTGCTTAACATTTTAGTTCATAGTAAATGAAGATATTCTAGCAATGTTCAGAGATTCTCTTATGTACACGATTGTGTCACAGCTGCAGGAGAAACATTAGTAAAGATGAGAAGGGTATAATGGTCCGATTCTAAAGGGGCAGAAGAAGCAGTGTGACAACTTGCTGTGGGTGGTCTCTGTCCCCCCTATTCAGCTCTACAATTGTCTAAAGGAAACATCCTGAAGCAGACACAAAAGAAGGTTATCAATAACCCCAGGTGAAAAGATTTTCCCATTTTTATGCAATTTCTTTCAGAGGACGTACTTCTCTGACCCTTATTTCACTTTATCAACTGCATATGTATACGCACATATACCACCAGACCATAAGTAAAGCAGCTGGTAGTAGTAAACATGTCTGGTTTTTAAGACAGATGAGTAGAATACCAATGGTCTGTATTTCTCATTTTGGCAGTTTTTGTTTATCAGGTAGTGATCTAAATGTAACACTAGGCTATTTAACCCAACTAAACTTAAATTATTATTTGATCCTAATAGTACCTCTCTAACATATTCACCTTCAAAATCAGCAGCAGCATCCTATTAATTATGCCTCACCTGTGGAATACAGGACTAACATCGGGAGAGTTTTCCATCAGAGGAACCTAGAAAAGGAATGTCTCTTAGCTGCTTTAGATCTAATCTTGGCAATGGAATAGACTCTAGTTTCCCTGTGTCTTTTCCCCTCCTCCTTCACGTAGTCATTTTGGGTAATTAAAGAAAAAAACAGATATAGAAAATTCCTGAGGACATTAAATTAATCCTCTGTGAAATTTCATTATTTTATTCATAAATGGCATGGCAGGGTGATAAACATAGTCAGATAGTAATTGTGTTAGGACTAGCTGCAGTGTAAATTTTTTAAGTACTAAATTTCATTACTACAACATACTTGGAGACACCATAAATGAACGCAGGCTTTAATCTTTGAGTGAATATAAACCTCATACTCAACTATGTAACTATTTTGCACATCAGAAAGAGGGAATTTCTCATTAGCTGCTACATCAAGCTTTTAGTTTAAGGAATGAGCCTTGCCCAGTAAAACTGAAAACAAAACCAGATCTTAGCCAAATTGATTTCTCTTTGCAGGCCTGACCTCTAATAAGTGACTTGGGTAGAGCCCTTACCACTTTTTTTCATAAACTAAAGGAGAAAGAATCATTAAGAGATGAGCCCAAGGCATTCTGAAATATACTTGCCAAATAATAAACTTATCAATTTCTTCTTAATGAATAAATTATTAATTCTCATCCAACTCTACCAAGCCTAACAGTGAGGAAATGTAGGTGCCAAGAAGAGAAATGAATCTCAACAGAGTGCATCTCCTATAATGGGAGGGTCAAGACAGACAAGTTATTAGATAGGAACCTTAGAAATAATGCCTTAAAACATAGGAATGGCAATGTTCAACTAAACATTAGGAAAATGTATTGCAATTTTAAGCATTTCCAACTACAGACCAGAGAAAATGTTCAAGGACAGAAAAAGATGCCTACCTTAAACTTTGTAAGATTCATCAATACTGATCCTCACCTCTAGTAAGAAACGTGATTGTACATTAGAACTAGCATTGGTGATGCAAAAGCATGGGTCCAGCGCTTTTCACATCTAACATTTTATACATAAATTCTGTTATTTATTTCACTAGCACAAGGCAAGTTTCCCATTTTTCTAAAGGTGAGGGTGGTTTTCCTATTATTACTGCATAGAAGATGTCAACCAAATTTAGTGACAGTTCAGCTCAGTTCAGCTGCTCAGTCGTGTCTGACTCTTTGTGACCCCATGGACTACAGCACGCCAGGCCTCCCTGTCCATCACTAAGTCCCAGAGCTTACTCAAACTCATGTCTATCGAGTCAGTGATGGCATCCAACATGTCATCCTTTGTCGTCTCCTCCTCCTCCCACCTTCAATCTTTCCCAACATCAGGGTCTTTTTCAATGAGTCAGTTCTTCCCATCAGGTGGCCAAAGTATTGGAATGTCAGCTTCAGCATCCATCCTTCCAATGAATCTTCAGGACTGATTTCCATTAGGATGGACTGGTTGGATCTCCTTGCAGTGCAAGGGACTCTCAAGAGTCTTCTCCAACACCATAAGCATCAAAAGCATCAATTCTTCCATGCTCAGCTTTCTTTATATTCCAACTCTCTCATTCATACACGACTACTGGAAAAACCATAGCTTTGACTAGACAGACCTTTGTTGGCAAAGTAATATCTCAGCTTATTAATATGTTGTCTAGGTTGGTCATAGCTTTTCTTCCAAGGAGTAAGCATCTTTTAATTTCATGGCTGCAATCACTATCTGCGGTGATATTGGGGCCCAAGAAAATAAAGTCTGTCACTGTTTCCATTCTTTCCCCATCTATTTGCCGTGAAGTGATGGGACCCGATGCCATGATCTTAGTTTTCTGAATATTGAGTTTTAAGCCAAATTTTTCACTCTCCTCTTTCACTTTCATCAAGAGGCTCTTTAATTATTCTTTGCTTTCTGCCATAAGGATGGTGTCATCTGCATATCTGAGGTTATTGATATTTCTCCCGGCAATCTTGATTCCAGCTTGTGCTTCCTCCAGCCTGGCATTTTGCATGATGTACTCTGCATATAAGTTAAATAAGCAGGGTGACAATATACAGCCTTGACGTACTCCTTTTCCTATTTGAAACCAGTCTGTTATTCCATGTCCAGTTCTAACTGTTGCTTTTTGACCTGCGTGCAGATTTCTCAGGAGGCAGGTCAGGTGGTCTGGTATTCCCATCTCTTTCAGAATTTTCCACAGTTTATTGTGATCTACACAGTCAAAGGCTTTGGCATAGTCAATAAAGAAGAAATAGATGCTTTTCTGGAACTCTCTTGCTTTTCCGATGATCCAATGGGTGTTGGCAATTTGATCTCTGGTTCCTCTGTCTTTTCTAAATCCAGCTTGAACATATGGAAGTTCACAGTTCACGTACTGCTGAAGCCTGGCTTGGAGAATTTTGAACATTACTTTACTAGAGTGTGAGATGAGTGCAATTGTGAGGCACTTTGAACATTTTTTGGCATTGCCTTTCTTTGGATTAGAATGAAAACTGACCTTTTCCAGTCTGTGGCCACTGCTGAGTTTTCCAAATTTGCTGACATATCGAGTGCAGCACTTTCACAGCATCATCTTTCAGGATTTGAAATAGCTCAACTGGAATTCCATTACCTCCACTAGCTTTGTTCGTAGTGATGCTTTCTAAGGCCCACTTGACTTCAGATTCCAGGATGTCTGGCTCTAGGTGAGTGATCACACCATTGTGATTATCTGGGTCATGAAGATCTTTTTGTACAGTTCTGTGTATTCTTGCCACCTCTTCTTATATCTTCTGCTTCTGTTATGGCCATACCGTTTCTGTCCTTTATTGTGCACATCTTTGCATGAAATGTTCCCTTGGTATCTCTAATTTTCTTGATGAGATCTCTAGTCTTTCCCATTCTATTGTTTTCCTCTACTTCTTTGCACTGATCACTGAGAAAGGCTTTTTCTTTTTTTTTTTAATCTCTCCTTGATATTCTTTGGAAGTCTGCATTCAAATGGGTATATCTTTCCTCTTCTCCTTTGCCTTTAGCTTCTCTTTTTTTCAGCTATTTGTAAGGCCTCCTCAGACAACCATTTTGCCCTTTTGCATTTCTTTTTCTTGGCGATGGTCTTGATCACTGCCTCCTGTACAATGTCAGGAACCTCAGTCCATAGTACTTCAGGCACTGGGTCTATCAGATCTAATCCCTTAAATCTATTTGTCACTTCCACTGTATATAATCATAAGGGATTTGATTTAGGTCATAGTAGTAGTCTAGTAGTCTAGTAGTTTTCCCTACTTTCTTCAATTTCAATCTGAATTTGGCAATAAGGAGTTCATGATCTGAGCCACAGTCAGCTCCTGGTCTTGTTTTTGCTGACAGTATAGAGCTTCTCCATCTTTGGCTGCAAAGAATATAATCTATCTGATTTCGGTGTTGACCATGTGGTGATGTCCATGTGTAGAGTCTTCTCTTGTGTTGTTGGAAGAGGGTTTTTGCTATGACCAGTGTGTTCTCTTGGCAAAACTGTTAGCCTTTGCCCTGCTTCATTCTGTACTCCAAGGCCAAATTTGCCTGTTACTCCAGGTGTTTATTGGCTTCCTACTTTTGCATTCCAGTCCCCTATAATGAAAAGGACATCTTTTCTGAGTGTTAGTTCTAGAAGGTCTTGTAGGCCTTCATAGAACCATGCAACTTCAGCTTCTTCAGCATTACTGGTTAAGGCATAGACTTGGATTACTGCGATATTGAATGGTTTGCCTTGGAAATGAACAGAAATCATTCTGTTGTTTTTGAGGTTGCATCCAAGTACTGCATTCCAGATTTTTGTTGACTATGAAGGCTACTGCATTTCCTCCAAGGGATTCTTGTCCACATTAGTAGATATAATGGACATCTGAGTTAAATTTGCCATTCCAGTCCATTTTAGTTCACTGATTCCTAAAATATAGATGTTCACCCTTGCCATCTCCTGTCTGACCACTTCCAATTTACCTTGATTCATGGACCTAACATTCCAGGTTCCTATGCAATATTGCTCTTTACAGCATCGAACTTTACTTCCATCACCAGTCGCATCCACAGCTGAGTGTTGTTTTTGCTTTGGCTGTCTCTTCATTCTTTCTGGAGTTTTTCTCCACTGATCTCTAGTAGCTTATTGGGCACCTACTGACCTGGGGCATTCATCTTTCAGTGTCATATCTTTTTGCCTTTTCATACTGTTTAAAGGGTTCTCAAGGCAAGAATACCGAAGAGGTTTGCCATTCCCTTTTCCAGTGGACCACATTTTTTTAGAACTCTCCATCATGACCTGTCCGTCTTGCATGGCCCCACACAGCATGGCTCATAGTTTCATTGAGTTAGACAAGGCTGTGGTCCATGTGATCAGTTTGATTAGTTTTCTGTGATTGTGGTTTTCATTCTCTCTGCCCTCTGATGGATAACAATAATTTAGTGATAAGCAACCATTTATTAAAGATTCCCTATTGTAGCCAGTTGCTTCCGGTCTCTGCTCAAAAACCATCAACTCCCACCTTTGTTTGTATGTTTGTAACTTATTTATTTTTCATTGTAGGATAATTGGTTTATAATATTGTGTTTATTTATGCTATACATCAACATGAATCAGCTATAGGTATACTTATGTCTTCTCCCTCCCATTTCCCACCCCATTTGACCCCTCTAAGTTGTCACATAGCCCTGAGCTGAGGTCCCTGCACTGTACAGCAAATTCCCACTGACTGTCTACTTTACATATAACCTCCACCTTTAACAGGAGTGTCCTTGCTCAAAACTAGCCAACTTCCTTCCTTCAGCGGGAATTAACATAAATCTTTAAGTTAAAGCTTCCAGAGCTAGGAAAGGAAGCTACAAACAAAACACAGATGGAACCCACTAGGAATTATAAGGCATGAATCTGACCTCCAAGAGACCCTAAGTCTTAGTATATACTGATTTGACTATATTAGCATATTAAATGAAACACCCAGACAGAAGGACCAAAAAAGGATAAAAGGGGGTGTCCCCCCTAATCTATCAGAAAAAGCTCTGCCCTTTCCCCATAGACTCATACATGTGCCTCCCCATCATTAGCCTCCTCCTCCTCCCTTTGTCTTTACTCTTAAAAATTAAATTACTCTCACCAGGTGTGTTTCCCTGGTGGCTCAATCAGTAAAGAATCTGCCTGCAAGGCAGGAGACCCAGGTTCCATCCCTGGGTTGGAAAAATCCCCTGGAGGAGGAACTGGTAACCCACTCCAGTATTCTTGCCTGGGAAATCCCTTGGACAGAGGAGCCTGGTGGGCTACAGTGCCTGGGGTCGCAAGAGTCAGACACACCTCTTAGCAACTAAATCACCACCACCAGGTGGGCAAGAAGCTGATCTGTGAACTTAGTTTCCACTTCTCTATTCTTTAGCCACTGAATAAAGCATGTACTGGGTCAATCTCAGCTTGGGTTTCAATATTTGCCTACTAGAATCCAAATGAAAAAAGACACCCCTTCCCCCCATTGACACACCATCAAGGCAGCAAGGCAGAGCCGCAACTGGGCTAGGGACACAGCAGGGTGCATGAGACTTAATTCAGTAACTCTATGTGTCAGGAATTTGAACAGAGCGCAGGAAGAATGGATTGTTTCTGACCCACATTGTCTGAAGCTTCATCTGAAGATACTAGGAAGGCTGAGACTAACATCATCTGAAGGCTGTTCACTTGTATGCCTGACACTAACGGCTATCAGCTGGTACTTTTGGTACCTGAGCTAGGCTGGTCAGCCAGATGACTAAAGGTGGCCTCCCCATGTGGTCTGATATTCCTCAAAATATGGTGGCTGGGATTCTAACATGAGGGGCTCTCGAGAGAAAGTGCCAGATGATAGTTGTATCACCTTTTGTGTCCTGGCCTCAAAAGTCAAACAAGGTCTCTTCTTTTGCATTCTATTTACTGGGTAGTCACAGAGGGTGGCCTACATTCAGGGGGTTGAAAATTAGACTCTATGTTTTGTTGGAAGAGCAATGTCAAGGTTCTGAAATTCTGGGACTAGAAACATGGCTGTGGACATTTTTGGAAAATAAAGTTGGCCACGGTGATTTCTTTTTTCCTTCTCTTTTCGTTTCTTTATGTTTCATCTTTTCTTATAGTTTTTAAGGAAAATATCAAATCACACACAGAAACCACACTTCTGGTAAATTCTAGTGATATTTTGGTCATTTGCTATGAATCAGCTTATTGTGTATTAATGACTTTTTTTACCTAGGATTATTCTGGTAGGCTTACCAGATGTTTGTTCTGACACAGGCACTTTGGAGTTTAAACTTAAGGATAAAAGAAAGTAAAGGAACTTGGAAGTGCTAATTGTTGGAAAGAAGTCCAGAACGGGGAAGAGAAGATGTTTAAAAGTGGAATGAAGACAGATGTTGAGATTTGACTCTATTGAGAAGAGAGATTTAGGATGTGAAGGAAACAACACTTTGTTGAAAAGGATTAAATGTTTCTTGGAGCATGCAAAGTTTTCTGAAGATTTTTAGAAATCGCTTATTTGACTTCAGGGCATGCTATTTTCTGCATACTGCCAAGTAAACATTTTAGTGAAGAAAAAAATTTTCATTTATTTATCAACAGATATAGTAACCCCATTTCAAATGTTCTGGGAATAATGAGTGATGCTTTTGAATAATCTCCTCTGTCCTGATGCTATTTCCCTGACTCACTGAGGATACTTACAGATGATGGGCCTGGCCACTTCACTTCCTGGGATGAAATAGGCAGCACAAAGTGAATTCTGAGCTAATGCAGTTTAGCATTAACAAAAACGTAGAGAAGAAATCTACTTCTTTGAAAGCCACATCCCATGAAAATTTCTTTTGATATTACAAATCAACTTTCAGAAATCGATTCTATAGAAATAATTTCAAAAGTGCATGAGGATGCTTATTGTAGTATTGCTTGTAATAGTAAAAACTGAAACAAACTAAAATGGACGCCAATAGGGGAATGTCTATGTGGTATATTAATGTCAAGAACACTACTTCAGCCTTCAAATAACATATACCTACTTTCACGGAAATGTGTCTGTGTTTCATGAAACAGAAAAAATTGTAAAACATAATGAATAGCAGAATCTCATTTTTGCTTTTAAAAAGATAAACATTCATATTCTAAATATAAGACTTAGCTGTACTATAGCATTCCCATACCACACAAAATCTCTAGAAAAGATGGTATATTTTCTTTTTAAAATTCACAACCTGCATGTAGATCAAAAGGAGAACTTTTAATGGACCCAAATACATGAGAAATTCTTGAAAGATGGGAAATGAGAGAAATGAAATTAGAGGGAAAAAAGTTCCCAAAACGTACAGAGTGTTTTTCTTTCAGAGAAGTTAGAAGCAGCAACTAGGGAGCTTCATATCCACGTCTAGTGGATACTATTGCATTGGCCAAAAAATTCATTTGGATTTTTCCATAAGGTATTACAGAAAACCCAAATGAACTTTTGGGCAACCCAATAGGATCTAGACATTTCCTACGAGTAACCAAATGGGCTAATCAGAAAGGAGAATCAAGCAGAACCTGCATATGCAGAACCTGCGTATCCCCCCTTCTGAGTCCAGAGAGCAGCGCAGGAATGTCAGCCCCTGGTAGGAGGCGGGGGCTTTACAATGAAAACCGGGGGCCAAAGAAGTGGGGGAGCATTGAAGGCTACCACACTGCACAGGGGCACAGCCCAAACCCGTCTGCTCTGAATGAAAGCTGCCAGGGCACAAGTCACAGCGGTTCATCTCACCTCTCCCCGTAAGTGGGGCATGTCAGTCATTTCAGCTACAAAGATGACAGCACATCAACACTCACCAATCATCTGAGGAATTCAGTGCTTTGTTGTTTCTCAAGAAAAAATGATTAACTCAATCTTGAGAATAGAAACTTAGGACAGTAAGCATCATAGAAAGTTTAGAGTAAGTATAATTTATATCTTCAGAAATATAAGAAAATATTTGGCCTGTTGAAAGTTAGCCTAATATGTGATGGAAATTGAAACATGTCATCAGGATGTGAAAAGTTCAGAACCCTGCACACTATTTTTTTTAATTTAAATATATTTTTTAATCTTTACATTAATTTTAAAAATCTTTAATTTTTTTAATCTTTATGGTTTCTGCCATACAACAATGCAAATCAGCCATAATTATACATACATTCCCTCCCTTCCCAGCCTCCGTCTCCTCCACCCACTCCATCCCTCCAGGTCATCACAGAGCACCAGACTGGGCTCCCTGTGCGACAGAGCAACTTCTCACCAGCTATCCATCTTACACCTGAGAATACATCTACGCTGATGCTACTTTCCCCATCTGTCCCATTCTCCCCCTCCCCCGCTGTGCACACTATTGATGAGAATGTAAATTGGTCCAGCTGCTGTGGAAAACAGTATGCAAGAGCCTTAAAAAATTAAAAATAGCATTACCATAGGATCCAGTGATCTCACTTCTGAGTATTTATCCAAAAAAATTGAAAGCAGGATCTCAAAGATGTGTTAGTACTCTCATGTTCATTGTGACACTTTTACAAACAGCTAAGAATGTGGAAACACATTAAATGCTCATTGATGGGTGACTGGGAAAAGAAAAGGTTGTTTATACATAAAATGGAATATTATGTTGCCTTTAGAAAGAAGAAAATTCTGCCATATCCATTGACATGAATGATACTTGAGGACATTATGCTAAGCAAAATAAACCAGTCATAGAAGCACAAATATTTCATGACTTGACTTATATCAGTCTTCTAAAATAGTCATACTCAGAGAAGGGGAGTACAGAGTGGTGATTGCCAGGGGCTGGGGAGGGAGGAAATAGGGAGTTGCCATTTAATGGGTATAGTTTCAGTTATACAAGATAATTTCTAGAGACCTACTGTACAGCATTGTGCCTATAGGTAACATCACTGTGTTGTACACTTAAACTTTTAAGAGGGTAAGCTTCATGTTAAGTGTTCTTACTATAATAAACGTTTTAGAAATTTCAAATAAAACTGTCATCAACTATTTAAAATAAAACTCAGTAGCTGGGATGAATAGGAAGAAAGACACAGTTCAAGAGAAGCTAGCAACCTGGCATACAGAATCAAAGTATATTCTAGAATTTTATAGTGAGAGAGGCAGAACTGTCCGATGGTTGAGAACACAGACTCTGGAAACAGATTGATTAGGTTTGAATACTAGGTAGGTACTACAAGCTGTTGTGATATTGAAAAAAATATTTTTAAAAATTTGTGTTCATTAAGCTCTTTTTTTTCCTTCTTTAAATCCCTAATATGTCCTATAATGTTCTTCTTTGCAAAGCTAGGGGCTAGGGCATTGTAAACTTTATTTTCCTTCTTCAATTTGTTTCCTGGAAAGTGATGTCAATAGAGGTCACAAACGCACAACTTAGAGGCAGGAAGCAGTGGTAGGAATGTTCTGTCTGCCTGTAGTTCCTGACAGCAGATTCTAACAGCAGGAGGGGATTTTGGAAGTAGGATTGGTCCTAATCTCTGCTGTCTCTTGGCACCCCCAGAACAGGCTTCTCTTGCCTCCTCACTGTACTGGTACAGTGAGCACCATCTCATTTCCAAGACCCCTCCTCTCCTCTCATGACTTAGGTGGTTCTCCTTGCTCAGAGTGCTATACTTCAATTCTATGGAGTTTCTCAATTCTGACAATCTTCCTACATTCCCCAGACATAGGGATGGTAGCCACTTTCTGCAGCTCTTACTTACATGGACCTCTAGGTACCTAGAGCCACCTAGAGCCAGACATCCTGGAATGTGAAGTCAAGTGGGCCTTAGGAACCATCACTGCAAACAAAGCTAATGGAGGTGATGGAGTTCCAGTCGAGCTATTTCAAACCCCAAAAGATGATGCTGTGAAAGTGCTGCATTCAATATGCCAGCAAATTTGGAAAACTCAGCAGTGGCCACAGGACTGGAAAAGGTCAATTTTCATTCCAATCCCTAAGAAAGTCAAGGCCAAAGAGTGCTCAAACTACCGCACAATTGCACTCATCTCACACGCTAGTAAAGTAATGCTCAAAATTCTCCAAGTCAGGCTTCAACAGTACCTAAACCGTGAACTTCTAGATGTTCAAGTTGGTTTTAAAAAAGGCAGAGGAACCAGAGATCAAATTGCCAACATCTGCTGGATCATCAAAAAAGCAAGAGAGTTCCAGAAAAGCATCTATTTCTGCATTATTGACTATGCCAAAGCCTTTGACTCTGTGGATCACAATGAACTGTGGAAAATTCTGAAAGAGATGGGAATACCAGACTACCCAACCTGCCTCCTGAGAAATCTGTATGCAGGTCAGGAAGCAACAATTAGAACTGGACATGGAACAACAGACTGGTTCCAAATAGGAAAAGGAGTACGTCAAGGCTGTATATTGTCACCCTGCTTATTTAACTTATATGCAGAGTACATCATGAGAAACGCTGAGCTGGATGAAGCACAAGCTGGAATCAAGATTGCCAGGAGAAATATCAATAACCTCAGATATGCAGATGACACCACCCTTTATGGCAGAAAGTGAAGAAGAACTATATAGCCTCTTGATGAAAGTGAAAGAGGAGAGTGAAAAAGTTGGCTTAAAGCTTAACATTCAGAAAACTAAAATGGCATCTGGTCCCATCACTTCATGGGAAATAGATGGGGAAACAATGGAAACAGTGGCTGACTTTATTTTTTTGGGCTCCAAAACCACTGCAGATTGTGACTGCACTCATGAAATAAAAAAACACTTGCTTCTTGGAAGGAAAGCTATGACCAAACTAGCCAGCATATTAAAAAGCAGAGACATTACTTTGCCAACAAAAATCTGTCTAGTAAAAGCTATGATTTTTCCTGTAGTCACGTATGGATATGAGATTTGGATTATAAAGAAAGCTGAGTGCCAAAGAATTGATGCTTTTGAACTGTGGTGTTGGAGAAGACTCTTGAGAGTCCGTTGGACTGCAAGGAGATCCAACCAGTCCATCCTAAAGGAAATCAGTCCTGAATATTCATTGGAAGGACTGATGCTGAAGCTGAAGCTCCAATACTTTGGCCACCTGATGCAAAGTGCCGACTCATTGAAAAAGACCCTGATGCTGGGAAAGATTGAAGGCAGGAGAAGGGGATGACAGAGGGCGAGATGGTTGGATAACATCACCAACTCGATGGACATGAGTTTGAGCAAGCTCCAGGAGATGGTGATGGACAGGGAGGCCTGGTGTGCTGCAGTCCATGGGGCTGCAAAGAGTTGGACACGACTGAGCGACTGACTGAACTCTATGAGCTAACTTTTACTTTGGCACCAACCGTTTCAAAGCTCAGTTACTCAAAACATTTGATAGTTTTCATGATTTGGTGAGTTAGCTTGGAAGTTGTTCTCACTCAGCTGAAGACGAATCATCCAGAATGAGCTTACACTCATGTCTGGATACCTTCTGGAATGGCAGGGATAGTTAGGGTGTCCAGGAAGAGAGGCAAATGTAGCTGCAGAAGTCTTTTTCAATTCCTACTTGTGTCAGACTTGATATCATCTCGGTGGCAAGCAAGTCATGTGGCCAAACCCAGAGTCACTATGGGAGGGGACCACATATAAACAGTCAGAGATTACACAGTAAGCAGTCAAGAGTGGGCATACCAGGGAGATGGACATCGTGGAGGATGAGGAAGGGTTTTTATTTCTTTACTCAGTAACATACTGTTTTGTTGTTTACAATGGACATATGTTACTTCTGAAAATTTTATTATTTAAAAAAGTAAATAGAAGAAAACATTCTTCTGTAGGTAAGGAATCTCCAAATTTCCAGGACTGTGACTTCATTCTCTGTGTCTGCCTACCCTCACCCTCCCTAGCCACCAAATCTTCTTGCCGTTACCTTTGTCAACATGCCTTTTACCATGGTGACATGCAGCAAGATGCCCACCTCCTTCAAGAAACATCACCTTTGCGGTCACCCTAGCATCTGCCAGCACAGATGCACAGATATCATGGAAACATGCATAACAAAGTGAACAAGGACAAACAGCCTTTTAGAAATCCCTAGTGGTGGCAGCCGTTTCTGCCTCCCAAGGGAGTGGTTAGCTTTCCTATAGAGCCAAAGGCTTTTCATACAGTGAAATACCGCCACTGGCTGATTTAGGGTGCTAAAGGTGAGTCTCCCAGGACATGGTTTAGAAGGATACAGAGTAAGAAAAATTTTATTGTGAGACTGGAGAAAATAAAGATGCCCCAGGGAGCTATGAGAAAAAGAAAAAAAAAAACAGTGGTGGCAAAAGCAAAACAGTGGCTTTTGGTTGGTTAAAATTTTTTAGATGGAAGTATGTTAATTAATTCTTTGGTGGCTCAGATGGTAAAGTGTGCCTGCAATGGGGGAGACCTGGGTTTGATCCCTGGGTCGGAAATATCCCCTGGAGAAGGAAATGCAACCCACTCCAGTGTTCTTGCCTGGAGAATCCCATGGACAGAGGAGCCTGGTGGACTACAGTCCGTGGGGTCACAAAGAGTCAGACATGACTGAGTGACTCACACATGCTATGTTAATGACTAAGTGATTGTCTTCTTTTGCCCTTCTCTGCTTTGCTAAGCTGATGCCTAGATGCTGCAAAGTACCTTTCCCTCTGGCAGTTAGGTATTGCCTAACTGAAAAAGAATGAACCTGGGACTCACTCCTTCCCCTTTGCTTGCTATTCTTGTCATCAGAGCCCATTTGCTGTTTCTGTAGCCATCCCCCTGACAAAGACCTTCACTCCAGTAAAGACACTGGCCTCGGTCTCTATCCTTTGTCAGACTTTGTTAGACTAAACTAAACTGCTTGGCTGTAAATGAAAGTGCCTTTGTTCAGCTCATGGAGAGACAGTACAGGCACTGGCTTCAGTCTCTATCCTCTGGCGCTTCCAGAACCAGCCTCATTGCACCTTCTCAGGTGTGTGAGCACTGGAGCCACAGCATCCTTTCCTCAGAAGGCTTGTTGCAGGGAGGAAGCCAATTCTGACCTGTGTTGGAAACGGTTTCTTTGACTTGCTTTTCGTTGCTTTCGTGATTGTAACCATATTCAATGATTTGCCTGGAGGACCCTGCCCCTCTGCCAGTCTGTAAACTAAAGTGCCTTTGTTCAGCTCAAGGGGAGATTGGCCCTGCCCACCTGGGAATAGAAGAGATTCACATCCCTTCCAAAGGTTGGCCATTCCCTTGGCGATGTTTTGCAAGACTGAAGACCCTTTCACTTTACTTCCCCACTGCCTCTCCCTCTCTCTTCTGCCTTTTGACTTCAGCTCCTCATCGCTTCTTTCTCTTTGATCTATAAAAGGATCTGGCATCCAGACCCAGATAAGATAGTTATTTCAAGGGGCTAGCCTGCCATCTTCTCAGTCGGCCGGCTCCCTGATTAAAGTCTCTTCCTTGCCTCAGCACCTCGTCTTTCGGATTCAGCAGCCTGTCCTGGGGCGGAGACAGCTAGCTTGGACTCGGAAACAGGCTCAGCTCTGAGGTAAGCCCTACCATCTCCCAGATACTAATTTGCTAGCATCAGTCACATGGTCTCTCCCAACCCTGTTGGGTCTGAACTACTAGGTCCTGATATCCATTTTTTTTTCCCTCCAGCCTTAAGGGGTAGTGACTGCTTGCAGTGTTTGTAATGTTTGTATAACCTCACTGTAACCTCTTTTTATTTAACTGTGGAAATAAAGAACATCCCAAACAAAGAGCAAACAGAGGCTAATTATTCAGAGCTTTCTACATAGCAAGAGTTAGTCACCATCCCTTGCCCTTGGCAGAGACTCAAAGGCAGAGTGGACAGTGGGAAATCTTTAGAGCGGAAGGAAAAAAGGAGCTTTGGGGCATGCTCTGATTGGAGGTTGTTGGAATGCAGAAGCTGGAGGCAGGCAAGCTGGAGGCAAGGTGTCTGAGGTGACTGTTTAGGGAAGTATACTTGGCTTAGGCCATGCTCCCCAAAAGGGATGGTTAAAAAAAATGGGGAAGCTGGCAGTCATTGGTCAAGTCCTGATCATTCTCGGCTGATGCTATCAGAGGTTGATGGTGAGAGTTATATTGTCATATATAAATAGGCCATGGTTCATTTGTACATTCAGTTGCTTGCCTCCAATTCCTGTTTGTTCCCTATATTCTATTTTTCTCTGTTAGAATATCTAGTGTGTTTTCTGTTTTCCTAACTTGACCCTGGCTGATACAGTGTCTAATATTCGGTTTTCAAAAGTTTCCATTGTGTGTGTGTGTTTATCGATCTTGCCAAATCTTTCATAAATCCGATACACAGATGGCTTGTATGAATGCTGTTTGGGAGAAAATCGACCACGAGTACACCTGGAAGAGTGTAGTACGGGAAGAACAGCTGCAGGAGATGAGGTGTTAGTGAAACAGACTTCAACAGAAATAGGAAGGTGAACCGTGGAGGGGTCGAGAGAACCAAGCCCCAGAGGCACTTCCATCCCATATTTTATCTAGGAACTGGATGAAGGTACCCAATAAATGTTTTGATTTGGTTAACCAGTTCCCAAACTGACATATCGATTTTTATCTAATTGCATTGGCAATACTTTTGTAATTCATCTGTGTGTGTGTGTGTGTGTGTGCGCGCGCACACATGCCAAATCGCTTGTCATGTCTGATTCTTTGCGACCCTATGGACTGTAGCCCGCCAGCCTCCTCTGTCCATGGGATTCTTCAGGCAAGAATACTGGGGTGGGTAGAAATTCCCTTCTCCAGGGGATATTCCCAACCCAGGAATTTGTAGGCAATTCTCTTCAAGTTATCTTTACTGAATTCTTGGTCTGAGCTAGATGTTGTAAGATATTTTTAAAGTGGAAATTACTGAACCTTTGTCCTCAAAGGGCTTAGAGGCTTTCTGAGGAAGAGATTAAGATCCAGAATAAGCACTAAAACTAAATGGTACTATTTTATTTTTAGAAAGAGAAGAAAATGCATATTTTGTCAGTACATTGTGAAGACTTTGCAGAGTAGATCACACTTTTATATTAACTTTTCAATAAAGAAAAAGCCAAGATTAAAAATTTTTGAAAAATTGTGATTGCAAAAATTGCTTACAATTCTACCTTTTGAAAGCTCAAATTTTTTGTTTTACCTTTCACATATACACAGTTTGCTGCTGCCGCCAAGTCGCTTGAGTCGTGTCCGACTCTGTGCGACCCCATAGACAGCAGCCCACCAGGCTCCACCGTCCCTGGGATTCTCCAGGCAAGAACACTGGAGTGGGTTGCCATTTCCTTCTCCAATGCATGAAAGGGAAAAGTGAAAGTGAAGTCACTCAGTCGTGTCCGACTCTTAGTGACCCCATGGACTGCAGCCCACTAGGCTCCTCTGTCCATGGGATTTAAATAGTCATGAAGGACTTCCCTGGTGGCTCAGATGGCAAAGAATTTGCCTACAATGCAGGAGACCTGGGTTCAATCCCTGGGTCAAGAAGATTCCCTGGAGAAGGAAATGGCTACCCATTCCAATATTCTTGCCCAGGAAATCCCATAGACAGAGGAGCCTCGTAGGCTACAGTCCATGGAGTCGCAAAGAGTTGGACACAACTGAACGACTAACACTTTCACTTATCATTTGTATTTACATTGTCATAAATATTCTTCGTGTTTTGCATATTTTTATGTTACATTATTACCATTTTAATGGCTTATAACATTCCATTGTTTGTGTCAAAAACAACACAAAACACATTCCTATACTCCAATAATGAGAAAACAGAAAGAGAAATTAAGGAAACAATACCATTCACCATTGCATCAAAAAGAATAAAATACTTAGGAATATATCTATCTAAAGAAACAAAAGACTTATATATAGAAAACTATAAAACACTGATGAAAGAAATCAAAGAGGACACAAGCAGATGGAGAAATATACCGTGTTCATGGATTGGAAGAATTAATATAGTGAAAATGAGTATTCTACCCAAAGCAATCTACAGATTCAATGCAATCCCTATCAAGCTACCAATGGTATTTTTCACAGAACTAGAACAAATCATCTCACAATTTGTATGGAAATATAAGAAACCTCGAATAGCCAAAGCAATCTTGAGGAAGAAGAATGGAACTGGAGGAATCAACCTGCCTGACTTCAGGCTCTACTACAAAGCCACAGTCATCAAGACAGTATGGTATTGGCACAAAGATAGAAATATAGATCAATGGAACAAAATAGAAAGCCCAGAGATAAACCCACGCACATATGGACACCTTATCTTCGACAAAGGAGGCAAGAATATACAATGGAGAAAAGACAATCTCTTTAACAAGTGGTGCTGGGAAAACTGGTCAACCACTTGTAAAAGAATGAAACTAGAACACTTCCTAACACCGTACACAAAAATAAACTCAAAATGGATTAAAGATCTAAACGTAAGACCAGAAACAATAAAACTCCTAGAGGAAAACATAGGCAAAACACTCTCCGACATAAATCACAGCAGGATCCTCCATGACCCACCTCCCAGAATATTGGAAATAAAAGCAAAAATAAACAAATGGGACCTAATTAAAATTAAAAGCTTTTGCACAACAAAGGAAACTATAAACAAGGTGAAAAGACAGCCTTCAGAATGGGAGAAAATAATAGCAAATGAAGCAACAGACAAACAATTAATCTCAAAAATATACAAGCAACTTCTGCAGCTGAATTCCCGAAAAATAAACAACCCAATCAAAAAATGGGCCAAAGAACTAAACAGACATTTCTCCAAAGAAGACATACAGATGGCTAACAAACACATGAAAAGATGCTCAACATCACTCATTATTAGAGAAATGCAAATCAAAACCACAATGAGGTATCATTTCACACCAGTCAGAATGGCTGCTATCCAAAAGTCTACAAGCAATAAATGCTGGAGAGGGTGTGGAGAAAAGGGAACCCTCTTACACTGTTGGTGGGAATGCAAACTAGTACAGCCACTATGGAGAACAGTGTGGAGATTCCTTAAAAAACTGGGAATAGAACTGCCATATGACCCAGCAATCCCACTGCTGGGCATATACACCGAGGAAACCAGAATTGAAAGAGACGCGTGTACCCCAATGTTCATCGCAGCACTGTTTACAATAGCCAGGACATGGAAGCAACCTAGATGTCCATCAGCAGACGAATGGATAAGGAAGCTGTGGTACATATACACAATGGAATATTACTCAGCCATTAAAAAAAATACATTAGAATCGGTTCTACTGAGATGGATGAAACTGGAGCCCATTATACAGAGTGAAGTAAGCCAGAAAGAAAAACAACAATACAGTATACTAATGCATATATATGGAATTTGAAAGATGGTAATGATAACCCTATATGCGAGACAGAATAAGAGACACAGATGCATGGAACAATTTTTATGGACTCTGAGGGAGAAGGTGAGGGTGGGACGTTCTGGGAGAATGGCATTGAGACATGTGTATTGTCATATGTGAAACAGAGCACCATTCCATGTTCGATGCATGTGACAAGGGCTCAGGTCCGGGGCAATGGGATGATCCAGAAGGATGGGATGGGGAGGGAGGTGGGTGGGGGGTCCGGGAAGGGGAACACATGTAAACCCATGGCTGATTCATGTCAATGTATGGCAAAAACTATTACAATATTGTAAAGTAATTAGCCCCCAACTAAAATAAATAAATTTATAAAAAAAAAAAAAAAAAAAAACAACACAAACCTTCTCTGGGCTGTTTGTTCATTTTAATTTTGCTATTTTACATTTATGTATGTAAATACAGTGTAATACACATGAAGATATTAACTGTGTCACTAAACTTTTGTTTCCAGTGGATTGTTTCTTTTGGATATACTTTTAGAGAAGAGAGGCTGGGTTATTAGCACATTTATGGCTCTTACTTTTGAGATATTATTTTACAAAAAGTTTGTACTGTATTGGTTAGGAAGGAACTAATTTATCTTCGCCACATCAGCTCATGTTATCTTTTTTTTTAAATCCTCGTTTCCAAGGTGCTATAATTTGCATTTTTAACTATTAATGAGAAATAGAACCTTTCCATCTGTTTTCTTTTTGTTGATGAGGTTATAAAACGTGTAGAAGAAGAGGAAAACACCTTCAAAAAAGAAATGAACAGGGCTGAATGGTAAATGTGAAGCTAGCTGGATGATAGGAGAATAAATAGATAGAAATGTTATTTGTAATACGTACATGTACTTATATATACATATGCACATATATGCCGATCTGAATGTCTCCAGATTTCTCTCTGATCAAGTATTTGCTGTAAGACTAGCATTACATTAAATGATGCTTTAAATAAAGCATGTTTTCTTGCAACAACCTGATGTTTGCTTTCCCCTTTTTGTGGCGAGAAACTGAAAGCTCATGGAGATTGTCACATGCCTGTAGCCACTAAACTTAGTAGCAGCGTGGGATATTTTTTTCCATTGTCTATCTTACTCTAATACATTTCTAAACACCAGGGGATGACTTTGAATGTCTTACTTAATGTGGAGAATTTATACTGAGAAATAAAGTCACACATAATATGTTATCATAAATTGGTAATAATGGAATCTTCCTGAGTCCCGGTAGGATTTATGAAAACAAGATCCATATTGGCCGTAAGGACTATATTCGTTTTCTGCTGCCAAATGGACTTGGTTTTAGTTTAATTCTCTTTATAGAATTGATGTTTGTTCTTGGCTAACCATCTATGATATCATTATACTGCACACAATGAATTATTCACCCGAATGTGCCTTACAATTAGCCTCAGCAGAGTATTTGCTCCTTTCGTCCAAACATTTTACTTTATCTATAAAGATTAAATTAATCATCTCTGCCAGCAATGAATAACTGAGAGAATTAGTTTTTAATATCTGAAGTAGAGAAGGGGAAATTGCAGGCAGAGCAATACATTTTGCTTGACCAGTGTTCCATGTTTCCTTTTAAAATTTGCATTCTGTATCACGTGCAGCATCTTTGCCTGGGGAGAGGAAGAGATAGGATACATTATTTGATCAATGACGGCCAACCTTTTGGGAGGAAGGCAGCTGGACGAAGATGATTAATTAAAATTCACTTTGAGTCATACTATTTCAAAGTCCCATTATTAATTTTTACAACAAAGCTATAAGTTAGATATTATTAGTTCCCTATTTTACAGACTTAGTAAAATTCCCACAGCGAACTTAAGTGATTAGCCCAGCATATGTGCCCAGGCCATGCAGCATCAGTACTCCAGTCCTGAGCTCTGTTCTGGGACTTTCTGATGGGTTCACTGCTTTGGGTTCACTCTTTCTGTTCCAATCTACCACCCACTCGTGGCATCACAGAACCATGAAATTCCATGGAAGGAAACCATCAGGAGAGAAAGCAAAACACCCTCCAATACATGCACTGTTTGGAAGGGAATCGACAGTTGTTTACCTTTAACTTGCTGCTGCTGCTGCTGCTAAGTCACTTCAGTTGTGTCCGACTCTGTGCGACCCCATAGACGGCAGCCCACCAGGCTCCCCCATCCCTGGGATTCTCCAGGCAAGAACACTGGAGTGGGTTGCCATTTCCTTCTCCAATGTATGAAAGTGAAAAGGGAAAGTGAAGTCGCTCAGTCGTGTCCGACTCTTAGCGACCCCATGGACTGCAGCCTGCTAGGCCCCTCCGTCCATGGGATTTTCCAGGCAAGAGTACTGGAGTGGGGTGCCATTGCCTTCTCCATATATATACTACTAAGTGTAAAATAGATGGGAAGTTGCTGTATAACACAGGGAACTCAGCCTGGCGCTCTGTAACGACCCAGAGGGGTGGGATGGTGGGTTGGGGGGAGAGGGAGGCTCAAGAGGGAGGTGATATATATATATACACTTATGGCTGATTCTTATTGTTAGATGGCAGAAACCAATACAACATTGTAAAGCACAATTATCCAATTAAAAAAAAATATAACCACGCTCCATGGTTTGAGGTCTACTTATTATGAAGGTTTCCTACCAGAAGATAGTGATGATGATAAATGGAACAGTTCTTGGCATCTTCTTAGTGATATATATATATATATAAATTATTAAAATTTGTATCCATAGTTATTTAAACTCATAAAAACCCTGTGAGGCCATTACTATTGTTATGCTCACGTAAGATGAGGGAACGACAGCTGCATAAAGAGAAAGAATCAAATCTAGGCGTTCTGGTTCCAGACTTCATCATGCCTCCTTAACATCCACATTATATGTGTTTTAATTATAGAAGAAGCAATGTCCAAAGGAAAGTGTTACAATGTACAATGAAACCCAAACATTAAATAAAATAAAAAGAAAGCTGAACCTCTCATTTTGTATAAGAAGGTTTTCTTCCAGTTTCCTAGGAATAACTAGCAGAATAACTTAGAGGAGAAGTAGTTGTATTGTGATTACCTTTAAAAAATCCTATAGTTTATTAAAAGATTTAACAAAATTCTGGCTAAAATTTTATAAAATATGTAAACATTAGCATGAGAAAACCAGACAAAATTGAATAAAAATAAGAACACTTCTCAACAATGAGAAAAATAAGACATAACTACGTAGCCCATAGGGAACAGAAGTAGTCTTCAAAGGATGGTAATTGCAGAGTGGTCTCAGAGCTGTCAGGACTTTCTTTACCTTCACTTCATAAACTAGCGGGGATTATATTTCCTAGGGATCTCAACAAAGCTTCCTAATCAGAGAAAATGTTGGGCAATTTCCAAATGCACTTGTTATTACCATACTTAGAAGTAGCAGCATGTGACTCCATGCTCTCAATTTTTTCACATATTTTCTATAGTAATCATAAAATACCATGGTATCTCAGAGCCACTTTGGAGGGGAGAAAAGAGGCTCAAATATTGATGGTTTGTATCACCATAGTTTCTTTTTAAAAATTAAAATGGGTGCATCCTTATTGTTTATAGCCTGTTGAATTGTACATTTGTACAAATGTTTCTGTAGAGCAATTGGCTTAGGTAAGTTTTGAAAACATTCTTTGATCTAATACATCTAGTTATACAAATTTATTATAAGATAACAATGAATGATATGAACAGAGATTTTTCCCACAAGGAGGCTTATCATGGTAGTTGTAATTTCTATAAAAAATTGATAATACAGAAAACTATTACTTGTTATCTCAACACAAAAACAACAGCAATAATAAAACATAACGCACTTGCCTTCCAGTCATTTTTTATTTATCATGGCTATATCTAATTGTCATTAATTGTTTATTATATCTTTTTAAACTTAATATCATGTCATAAGCTTTTGCATATACTGATAAATTGTTGTTTACATGAATTTTAATGTCTTTAAAATGATTTAAAGCAGTACTGCAAAGGCTAATCATTATTTTCATTGCATTATTTTAATGATGTTGCATAAATAAATAATTCCCTGTTGTTAAATATTTTTTCTATTTTGTTTAATATATAAAATAATGACAAAAACAATTGAACATTTACTTATAGTTATTAATAACTAGGGGTAGTTTTTAAACCTGCACATATAGATTTTTTTAAAAAAGTCAAATCCCACAAAACACAAATTGGACCTTTTATTCAAAACATAATAAATGTAATATACATTTATCACCTAAATAACCACTCCCTTTAAAAAAAATCTGTTTAGGACTTCATATTATTTCCTTTTGTCTATTAACTTTGCTTAAGGGAAGATTATCTCTACTCAGCTTTAATAATTTGAATTAATATAGTAAGGCATTTACCAGTGAGGATATACAATTAGTATTTCTCAAAATCATGTTCCTCACCTAATGATTGTCTGGAGATTATGCCGTCATATTTTTTCCTCTAGTTATATTTCTATAATATTTCCTCTATCTTCTAAATTGAAGAAAAGTACTGTTTTAATGCTTCAAAAACACATAAAAAGAAAATATCCTTTATTAAATGTAATAGCTTACAGTCTAAGGATGTTGGATGTCATCCACGTTGTTGCATAAGCATGTGTGCATATGTGCTCAGTCGCTAAGTTGTATCTGATTCTTTGCAACCCCATGGACTATAGCCCACCAGGCTTCTCTGTCCATATGATTTCCCAGGCAAGAATACTGGAGTGGGTTGCCATTTCCTTCTCCAGGGGATCTTCCTGACCAAGGAATCGAACCCGCTTATCCTGTTTCTTCTGTACTAGCAAGCAGATTCTTTATGGCTGAGTCACCTATTGGATAAGAGCTACTACCCAGGATGATTTGGATTGGTGAAACTTTAACCCTGATACCGTGTTATAAAGGCTCTTTATTCTTGAGTAAATTGGTTAGGTATCAGGATCTTCTTTCACAGATATTTTTCAGTAGTACATTAGCTTTCTTTGAAAGAATGAAAATTCCTTTCTTCCTTGAATGTCCATGAGGAAGTTAAGCAGGTGATACATATTTATGTTTCACAAATAAATGGAAATAATAGCTTTGTCTCAAGATAAATTAGTAGAAAGTAACTAATCATGCAAATTCATCCTTCTATCTCAGACTTTTTGAAAAATATGGGGTATGTTAACTTATTAACATAGAAAGATGGTTTACAAAACCCTATAATTCTGCTTAAATGAAAAGCCCTTGACAGCATAAATCTAAACATCTTGTCATTAATAATATTTTCATGTATTAGCCAAAGTTTTGTTTTGCTCTCAGTAATGATTTCTTTTACTCCATGGAATTTATCTAATGCCCCAGAGGAGAAAAACTGCTAAGAGAAACTAATAACAACAACATATCTTAACTATTTCAGAAACCAAAGCTTTTAATTGAAAAACCATAAATATCATTTTTCTCTCTTCTTAAGGACCTTATATGAACCTTGGTTTATGAAACACATGGTCACTGTTTCATACAAGACCGTCATTTATTTTGCTTTACTTTTAATAATGCAAAGAGTGCCCATACTCTCCAAGAACAAGAACGTTACCAATAACCTGCAACTGCTTATATGCTCCTCCTCTCTCCTTCTTCCCACAGGTGACCCTCTCTCAGATTTTGTGCTTATCATTCCCTTGTAATTTGGCTCATGAACACATGAGCAAGAGTTGCTCTTTGGTAAGTAGGAGCAGAATTGCTGGGCTGTAGCAACTGTCAGGTATCCAGTCACAATAGGTAACACTAAAGAATTTGAAGCACGATTGTACCAATTTACCCTTCAATGAGCTCTGTGTGAGAAATCCTGTTGATTTCTGTTCTGGAATTGCCTGACATTTTCAACAGTTGAATACAATCAAAGCACATCTTGTGTGTATGATTTGCTGATCTTGATGGTCTTGATCATGGTTGAGCACACTGATTAGTGATATACATGTTTTCTTCTCTGTACATGGTTTTTGCTTTCTCTTCACTTTTCTGTTGGTAAGTTTTTGTTTTTCTAATGATTAGTTGGATATATTAATATACTGATATACATACATAAAATATATTTAAATTTTTTTATACTGGTTAATAAAATTGTATATATATATATACTATATATATGTATATAAAATAATGTTTAGGACTATATATATTGCATATATGTTCTCCTAGTTTATTGCTCATTAAGACTAAGACACAGGATTGATTTGGCAATATGCAGTCATCTTTGTGTCCATATGAATTCTAGAATTTTTTTTCTATTTCTGTAAAACATGCCATCTGGAGAGGGTGATGTCAGCCAAGATGATGAAAGAGGAAATCCTCAGTTTACACTCCCCCTTCAAACAACAGTCTGGCAGCCAGCATGAATAAAAGTGCCTCTGTGGAAGCTTTCATCAAGAGGCTCTCATTGGAAAAGACCCTGATGCTGGGAAAGATTGAAGGTGGGAGGAGAAGGTGATGACAGAGGATGAGATGGTGGGATGGCATCACTGACTCAATGGACATGAGTTTTAGTAACCTCTGGGAGTTGGTGATGGACAGGGAGGCCTGGTGTACTGCAGTCCATGGAGTCACAGAGTCGGACATGATTGAGCGACTGAACTGAACTGACTGTGGAAGCTTTGGGATCCAGGTAGGAGGTTTTGAACTCCAAATTAAGGCCAAGATTGAGAAAAGCTGCTTTGAGAAGGCAAACACACATCCTGTGGCAGGTTTGCTGCACACAGTCCCAGCTATAGACCAAAAGCATCCCCATTTCTATGGACGCAGCTCCAGCAACTCATACTCCTGCAACCAGCCTCACCTGCCACAGGTCCTGGGAGGAGCCATTTCTCATAAGAAGACACCCAAATGACCAATAAGTATATGATAAGCTGTTCAACACCATTAATCATCAAGAAAATACAAGTCAAAATAACAGATACCACCTTGCATCTGTTAAATGGCCGTTATTAAAAAGAGAATTGTTGGTGAGGATGTGGAAAGATCTAAAATCTTACACACTATTGATGGGATTATAAATTAATATACTCTTTCTAAAAACTATATGGAGTTCCCTTTAAAATTAAAAGTAGAACTGCCATAAGATACCAATTCCACTTCTGGATATTTTCTCAAAGGAAATGAAATAAGTATCTCAGAGAGATGTCTGTACCCCCAAGTTTATTGCAATACTACTCATAATAGCCAAGAAATTACTTAAATGTCCATTGGTGAGTGAATGGGCAAAAAGTTAGTGTATACATGAAACAGAATATTATTCAGCCTTAGAAAAGAAGGAAACTCTGACATACCAACAACATGGATGGAACTTGAAGACTTTATGCTAAGTGAAATAATGACAGAATGGACACAGTATGATTCTACTTAAAAGAAGTATCAAAAATAGTCACATTCATAGACTCAAAGTCAAGGCTAAGGGGGAAATAGGGAGTTACTAAATTAATAGGTGAAGTTTCAGTTAAGAAAGATGAATAAGTTCTGGATGATTTGCTATACAATGTTGTACCTACTGTCATCAGTAATGTATTGCACCTTTAAAAATTCATTAAAGGTGTTGATCTCTTTTCAAGTGTTCTTACCATAAGAAAATGACAACAGCAAAATAGAAAAGATCCCAGATAAGCATCCATTAATACATGTATATGCAGGGAGAAAAATTATTGTGGAAAACTCAGTAGAAATAATGAAGAAATTGAAAGGATTTTTAAAATAAGGCATATTCAGAAGTGTAGCTAAGATTTCTGAACTATGAAATCTGATTGAAAGTTCATGAGAATAACTTTCTTAGGAGAAAGTTAAGAGAATCATGGGTATGTCAAGCAAAAACGAGAACATATATTTAAAAAAAAACTACAAACGTAAAAACAAACACAAAAATCAACAACAAAAAACCTGCGACACCAATTTTATACTATGAAGAATAGATTTAGCAAAACGCATGAAACCATCACCATATGTAAAAGCCAGTTTTCCTAGCCCCATAACAGGCCAGAGAAGGAAAATTTGCTTAAATACTTAAAAAGGAAACCATATATTTAGAACTGCTCCTCCATTAGGTAAATCTGGCTGGAGAAGGAGACTAAGAGTCCAGAACACCTGTACATCACCCTGGGGAGAACCTGAGGAAGTTGAAAACCTTAAAGAGATCTCCTGTGTGACATAGTGGGGGAAATGCGGAGGAGAAACAGCTATGTGGGAATTCGAATTTCTCTGACGCTAGCATAAAGGTGCATAAAGGATGATTTCAAAAGTAGCTAGAGACCTGATATGAACAGGTTGATGTAAGGAAAACAAAGTACCAGTCATCATGGAAAAACAGCCAGAGCCACTCAAGGATAAGAAAGAGAGAGAGAAAGAGAGGGAGGAAGGAAGAAAAGAAAGAAGGAAAGGACAGAAGGAAGGAGGAAATCAAGAAAGGAAGGAAGAAAAGAAAAACTAGAAGTTGCAAAGGATACCACAGGTTAATAGATAATAACTAAGGTCCAGATGGACCAGTCTTAGGCTTTGACAATGTAAGCAGGTTGAACTGATTAAGGGCATGCTGAATTGGTTGTGACCTCCTTGAATTAATTGAGCTTCATTTCTGTCACCAGGTGGGGTACGTTAAGATACTGGAAAACACATAAAAAGTGCTCTCAAATTTTAACCCATATCAGAATCACCTGGTGGGCTTATATATAAACCACAGATTGCTGGCCCTACCTCTAGAGTGTCTAATTCAGTGTGTAGGTAAGTCTCAAATGGGGCTCAATAATTGCATTTCTTATAAGTTCCGAGGAGGTAGGTACTACTGCTGCTGCTCTCAGAACACATTTTGAGACTCACTGCTGTAACAGAGAAGCATCCACACTGCAAAGGCTTAGTGCAGTAGAAACATAATTGTTTTATAGCATCCTTTCAGTGTGAGAGTGTATGTGTGTATGGTGGCAGAGTGATGCTCTTTCTGCATAACTTCCAAGGTCACCTTGGGCATGAATACTAGCTGTCTGACAGTGGAAGAAGGAGGAAGATTATATGGGAGGTTTCAATTTGCTGAGACTGGAAGAAACTTCTCTTATTCTATGGGCCAAAACTCAGACACACGGCCACAACAAACTGCAAAGAAGACTGGAAAACATGGCTTAGTTACATGTCTAGGAGTAAGGGGAAACAGATTTGGTAAACAGCTAGGCAATTTTTACTGTAGTGCTCGAAATGTTAACATAGGCTGAGTTAAAGTAAAAGAGAGTCAGATACCTTTCATGTCTGAATTTTATGGCCTGAGGTTTTATATCATCAACACAGATGACAATAATCATCGTGACTTGGTTCCTGCCTACATCTAAAGTCTCATCACTCTTCTTTTTATTCCTTTGCACCTCTGCCACAGTTTGACAAAGCTCATTTCTGTTCCTCAAGGGAGTCATGCTCTCTGATTCCTCTCTGTATCCATTTTTCTTTACCTGAAGGATTATTTCCCATTTCCTCATCACCTTCCTGTTGTGCATTTGTCCATTAACTCTTATTCATCCCATAGGTCTCACTTTGAAGGCCACTTCCATAGGGAAGTCTTCCTTGACTAAAGAAGACTTTAGATCACCCAGACCCCAGACTACAGTAGTTTCAGCTGACATCTGGATTGCCAGTTTTACTCTGTTTTTCTTGTTTTGACTTTTGTAATTGTGTAACTATCCTATTGGACTGAAAGCGCCAGGTCAAGGTCTGAGTTTATTTTTTTCTACTATTTTATTAGCACTGCTCAGAGTGTTTCAAATAGTACTCAAGAAGTACCTGTGCAAGAAAAAAGAGAAAGAAGGAATGAAAGGAGGTAGGGAGGAAGGAGGAGAAGGAAAGAAGGCGTTATTTTTTGGTAAGATTTCAGAATACATCAACAATGAGCTTGTGGTGTTTGTTACATACTAACTGCACAGATTGACAAGCTGGGTATCCCAGTAGTTGAATCTACACCCCTTCCCCACTTTCTTTTCCACACTTGCTCTCTAGAAGCTGCATTCTTGGCCAAAGAGAATGCCTCTGGGAGGGGAAACCCCTCCTCATAATTGTCTGTGAATCCATGTCCTCCTTGGTATCACTAAACATTTCTCCATTATGGGAAATGTAGTCGTGACATCCTGATGAAAGTGACTGCCAAGTACATAAACAACATAGATTTTGACAGACTGCTGAGAAAGAGAGAGGGACAGGGAAAAAGAGACACCCAGACACAGAGAATGATGAAGACAGCTTTGAGTCTTCTAGATTCTCACTGAAACGGAGAGCACGAAGACAGGACCTGAAAGACATTTATCTTGATGTTGTACAAATGAAAGTTTGAAGATAAAAGGAATGTTGATTCAAGAAACTCAGTGACTCTGAAGTTAGAAGTTATTTCAGTTGGAAACCTGGTCTGTGACGGATTATAGCTCAGCCCAGTTTGTGACTGATAAGGCATCAGGCTTCCCAGCTGGCACTAGTGGGAAAGAAGCTGCCCGCCAATATAGGAGACCTAAGAGATGGAGGTTCGATCCCTGAGTTGGGAAGATCCCCTGGAGACATGCAGTGGCAACCCACTCCAGTATTCTTGCCTGGAGAATCCCATGGACAGAGGAGCCTGGTGGGCTACAGTCCATGGGGTCTCAAAGAGTTGGACATGACTGAGGCAACTTAGCACAAATACTGGTAAAAAAAAAGAACAATGAGGAGAAAGGTAAAGGGAAAGAGTGCTGCAATTTTCCCTAGCTTGAGTATAACGGAGAATCTAACATGCTGGTATTACTGAGGCTAATTGATGGACGGCAGAAAATAAGGAAAAAAGAACTCCTGAAACATACTGCCTCTTTACGGTTACCAAACCAGAAATTATTCATGTTCGTAGTCTGGGCCCTTGTCATCTGGCTCTGCACACACCTTTTTCTGTAGGTTAACTGCTCAACACTCTTTGAAACAGAATGATACAAGTCCTATGTTCAGCTCTTCTGCCGGACAGGTTCACCACTGCTAGTCCTGTGCTGTAAATGGAGTCTGCTGAGATATCGGTGACCTCTCCTTGAGATTCGGTCCCTTTCTCCTTTCCTTGCTGTGGGCTTTTTTCACTGCTTTGTGTGGCCCTCCCTGGAGATTGTGGCAGCATAATCAAAGGAGAGGAAACATAAGCCAGACAGTTTAGTAATGATTTGTAGCTCTTATAAAACCATTTCTCTAAGGAAGGAGATGCTAATAAATTGTTGCCATAAGGGTTTGGGATTATCTGTGATTCCTAATTATTCCAACTACCCAGAACACTTTTGCCATAAGAATTAAGACCTGCCTACATGGTTTGGATAATTGAGATCAGGTTCCTGATTTGCTGAGTAATTAAAAGCACAATTGATCCTTGAATCTCTAACTGCATTATGTACCCATCTCCTTTATTAGATATCTTTACATCTAATGCATATGGTCAATGTTTAAGTAGGAATCCTGTTACTTTTATTTTCCTCTATGGATCAATGAAACTCTCTAAGTAATAGTATGCTAGGGTCAAATCCTATTTGCATTAATAAAACTGAAGCCAACTTTTTAAAATGCCAGCAGAAGAATGCATATGTTTTGACTAGTTTTTATTGTCAACTGATTGTTTTTTTTTTAAAGCTTTTATTTTTAAATGGCAATTATCTTTGCATTTACATATCACCACTTTGTGAGGGAGTCTGCAGTGATAGGTTATTCTTTCATTGTTATTCATGAGATACTGTCGCCAAGTCATAAAATTGTAGAATGAGTTGCCCTAAATTGGGATTAGAGTGTAGCAATCAGTCATTGCCTCTGGAATGCAATGAGGCCCCAGTGATGCAAAGCTATAGTTTCTGACAGCACATTTATTTTTTAAAGAAGTTGGATGGGAGAGGGCAAACAGGAGGTAAGAGGAAAAGTTCACCCAGAGAAAACATGGGAACTCACTAAGACTATTTCAGAGGAGGAAGACTGAAAACAGTGAAAATCAAAGAAACAGAAGAGGTCCTTGTCCTTCAGAAACATTTAGGGAATCCACTTTTAATCCACAAAGTAGGTTGAACTTAAATTGTAAAAAGCACTAAAATTCCTATTGGAGCATTCTACACCCAAGCTACCTTAAAAATAAGCAATAATCCTACAGTTTGAGAAAGAATGTATTCATGTACTTGGCCTTCTGCCTCACCTCAGGTAAGATAACTTTTGGTCACCTTGAGAGACAGGCAGAATGCATGACTCTCAACTCTCAGAAAATCAAAATTTCCTATTAATACTTCTGTCCTCCTCCCTTGCCCTCATCTGCATGGTGACCAGATTTAGCTATTGGAGGAAATTATTACTTGTGAAAATAGGAACAGGTAAATATTTATGGGAAAATAATATCCCATTTTCCTGAAACTATATACTGAATAATAAAAAGGGCAACATAAAACAGATTTTTACACAAATAGAGGGAAAGTAAAATTATGTGCTATAATTTTCTTCAAGTAGGTTTTGCTTTTAAAATCCCCTGGAAATGTCCAAGAGTTCGATGGAAACTACTCTGGATACAAAGAGCTGTCCTTTCTGTTTCACAGTTACTAAAGTATCCTTACAGACATTTATTTTTGTTCTATGTTTTTCTTTTCCTAGCACCCTAAAATAACGTAACCCAGTGTCCCAACTTGGAATTCCCAGGTCATTACTCCAGAAGACTCTCTCTTAATAATCAGCTACTCTGCCCTTGTCAAGCTATGGATAGAATAACTAAACCTGTTTTGCAAAGAGTTATTTCCTAGAATTTCTGTATCTACAGGGATAGCTAGAATTGGATATTTTAATCAGACAGGTAACATTTCAGGTAGGATTAACAGCTATCCTGCCTCTTTGGGAAAGTAGCCCGTTATGAATACAAATGTCTAGATTTGCCCATTTTCCACCCAGGCAGCACAAGGTACAGAGTGACCATCAATAAGAGGGGGCCACAAGTTTTGATGTTATTACCACTCAATGTAGATGTATGCTTCAGCTAAGCAAAGGTGGTCCAGTTACCAATTAATAGTTAATTTCAATTAAGAATGTATATCCTGACCTTATGAATGTGCTAAGTTGCTTCAGTTGTGTCCCACTCTTTGTGACCCCATGGACTGTAGCCCACCAGTCTCCTCTGTCCATGGGATTCTCCAGGCAAGAATCCTGGAGTGGGTTGCCATGCCCTCCTCCAAGGGATCTTCCCAACCCAGGGAGCAAACCTTTGTCTCTTATGTCTCCTGGATTGGCAGGCAGGTTCTTTACCATTAGTGACACCTACATCAACCTAAAACTTTAGAGATAGTTTAGACCATAAAATGGGTCTTTGTATAGGAAAAAGATACTTGCTACTCCACAGATGATTTGAATTCTTTACACAAGCTTGGATGCTTGTGTTCTGGTCCCAGGGTAGAGTGTTGGCTGCTATGGTGAATAAAATATACAGTAAAGAAGTATCTATCACTTGCTGTTGTCTATATGATGAGATTTTGCCTTAAAAAAATAAGGTGAATCTCTTTCTTTTGCTATTTATTTCAGTACATCCTTTTCTGCAAAGCAAAAATGGTGGTGTAGCATGGGGAGACAGGTGTTGTCATTTTTTAAGGAGGAGGAGCTTAGAGAAGAATTCTAGGTGAGTAATAGTGCCCCACTTTTGCAAGCTGCAAACAAAAAGATCTAGAATTATGCACTCTTACCCACAAAAGGGGAAAATAATACAATGTAACCCACAATGTCAATCACTTTAACAACCTGCAAAGCAAATGACACAATGCATGCCCTGCTTTCCACCCAAGTTAAGGAATCATGGCAGTCTGTTCCCGCCTCCACAGAGCAATTACTGCAGTTACTGATCACATCTGCTGAATGATGACAAGGGGAAGACACCAGGTTCCCCACTCTCTTTTGAATAATGAAAATAAGTAGAGAGATGGCACTCTTTGGCAGTGAGTTTCCTTTGGGGAAGGGAAGGGGAGGGAAGGTTGGAAAAGTGACCTGTTTCTTCTCCTTCTGAGTGTATTTGTGGGTTTTATCTTCAAAGATGGCTTAGAGTCAATCCTGCTAAATTTCCTCTGAAATGCTTGGCAAATGGATATCAGCCACATGCTGATAAATACATGTAGACTGTAGTTTAGATGGCAAAGAATCTGCCTGCAATGCAGGAGACCCAAGTTCGATCCCTGGGTTGGGAAGATCTCCTGGAGAAGAGAATAGCAACCCACTCCAGCATTTTTGCCTGAAGAATCCCATGGACAAAGGAGCCTGGTGGGCCACAGTCCATGGGGTTGAGAAGAGTTGGATATGACTAAGCAAATAACACTATTACTACTACACTAAACAAGCACACCACCACCAGCAAGACCCTTTGATCATTAAAATAGCCTAATAATTCAGATGGTTGTAGGTATATTGAATATTTTCTTTTCTGCCTAATGCTTAATTCATTTGCTCATCCATTCAGTCACTTATCACCAACAATTTATGTATCTTTATAAAGGGTTAAGTATGGAATGTAACAAATTGATATATTTTCTCAAATTTCCATCTTTTATCCTGTCATTATCCTACTTACTCTTCTCCTTTTGGTTATCCTCTGGATAAGAAGAATTAGCCAACACATTATTTATGTGTTTTTATATGTTAATTTATCCAACGATCTTTAACTGAGCACCTAGTATTCACTAAGCTCTGAGCTAAGAACTGCAGGGAATACAATGATAATTAAAACCTGGTCCTTGAGGAGTTTCAGACTACTGAGTTCCAGCAAATGGACTACGTATCTTTTATATTCTTTGGGGTAGAAGAAATATGGAGAATCTTCTCTCATTGCAAAATCATTGGCCATCTGATTTTAATTTTCAAGAAGCTGCCATCAGGAAAATCCGTTATATCTCCCTAAAAAACATGATCTTTCAGCTACAGTGTAAATTGTCTTGGCTCATTGTCTTTACTTCCTCACCTTTTGGTAAGTCCTCAATTCCTGATATTGGACTTCTGTCTTGGTTACTACAGGGAACTCTCCTTACCTGGGCCATTAGTGACCTTCAAACCCAAGTCAAAGAAACAGAAATGAGAGAATGCATGGTGTGTGCATTTATCCTCATTTATTTTACAAATGCATACTGAGTATCTACCTTGCACCAACAGCTAGGCATGTTGAGGGAACTCTGAGTACGTCTCTGTTGAGAGTGGTTTTCCTTACAAGGCTGCGAGTCTCTTGAGGGTAAGAACTTTGTCTTTGCTTTATCCCTAGAATTTTACAATACTTTTCAGGTCTTAGCTAAACTGCTGTGCTGTATTTGATGGAAGAAATTTCTCCCTCTTTGAAGCTCCTCCCTTCCCTAAAGCATTGGTGAAAAGTGAAGTGAAAGTGAAGTTGCTCAGTTGTGTCCGACTCTTTGAGACCCCATAGACTGTAGCCTACCAGGTTCCTCTGTCCATGGAATTCTCCAGGCCAGAATACTGGAGTGGGTTGCCATTTCCTTCTCCAGAAGATCTTCCTGACCCAGGGATTGGACCCAGGGATTGAACCCAGGTCTCCCGCACTGCAGGCAGACGCTTTACCCTCTGAGCCATCAGGGAAGCATTGGTAGTTGTGTTCTAATGTGGTTGACTGGTTTCTTAGGTGGTCACTCCTTCCTAGTGTCACACGACCTAATGAGTAAGGTTGTCCTTATGGTGCTCAAGTGGTTGAGACTAAGATTATTTTCGACCAAGAAGGAGCATTAAAATCGGTTTCTAGGAGAAGGAATGAACTGAGTTCAAATCTGTGTAAAGCTAAGATTTTTTGACTAAAGAAAGGTAAAGTGGAAATACCAATACCAGAGGTGGGTTTGATGCTGACTTTATAGAATCAGATGTGTACAGGCTGTGGGAAAGGACCATGGTGGTTTTCAGAAGGAGAAACTTTTAAAATTCTCCGAACACAAGTGTTTCGGTGTTATCAGTCAGAGCATAGAGGGGGTACATCTATAAATAAGTTTATAATTTATCACAAATACATAAAACTTGTCTCTGGTATGGTAAACACCTACTCTTTAAAAAATGTTTGAATTTTTTAAATTTAAATTTAAATGAGTGCTCTTTTTTAATGAGTGCTGCTTCTTCTCTGCAGAAAGGTTAGAATTTCCATGTATTCATTCCATTCTTTACTCTCTACACTTTTATTAAAATTTTAAAATCACTTTCACTTTTATTTTATTCTATGTTTTGGCCACACTGTGTGACCTGCAGGATCTTAGTTCCTGGCCAGGGATTGAACCCCCACCTCCTGCATTGGAAGTGTGGAGTCTTAACCACTGAGCCACCAGGGAAGTCCCTACCCTCTACTCTTTTATATATACCTTCAGTGAATTTTGAACAATTTTGCCCATATTCCCAGTTTTAATTAAACATATTAATAATTCTCAATACATCTCTCTTATGAACTTGATCATCTTGTAGTTATCCTCTTTTCTATGGATATTCAGTACCATGCTTCTACATGTATTTAACAAATATTAAATATTGGACACAACAACAAATAAGACAGACATAATTCTTGTTCTCATGAAGCTAAATCTGAAGGGACATCATGCTCTGTATTGAAAGATCAGTAGTCCCCCAGCACGGCTAATACTGTGGCTGGTACATAGTAAGTGCTCAATAAAAAACTGTACTATGAGTGAATAAATGACTACATATGCCACGTTCTCTCTCATCTCTGTGTCTTTGACTGTATACTTTCCTTGTCTGGAATGCTCTTTCCATACCTTCAGTAAGTGGTACAGTTCATTTGATTCCTTCTTGATGCCATTGTCTCTTTTTGGCCTTTTCAGTCCACTCCAGGCAATCTAGATGCTCCTTTCTCTGTGATCCTATTACATCTCCTTCACACTTACATTTGTAGAACTTAGGTACAAACACCAGGATAACATTAGTTGCCTTCACATGGGGTAGTTAATTGCTTGTGAGCTGGAACCATGTCTCAGGTCTCTCTCTAGCACCCAGCACAAGGGCTGGTTCACAGTAGTTGGTCAGTGAATATGAATTAGTAAATGGAAAGAAATGAATGAAATAAATTCCATGGACAGAGGAGCCTGACAGGCTGCGGTCCTTGGGGTCACAAAGAGTTGGACACAATTGAGCGACTAAGCACAGCTCACCAATGATTTTGCATCCAAGGATTGACATACTTTGATCCCAAATTTTCACTTATGTATCTCCCGTTTCTCCATGTATCAACTAGGATCCAGCCAATGTGTTGGTCTTAGATGTGTCTTTCAATTTCCCATCTTTATGCCTTTTACATATTGTTGCCTCTAAGTGAATGCATCTTTTACCTCTTCTATTGCTACTAACCACTCAGGCTTCAAAGCCCCTCAAATGCTGACCTCCTTCCCTACTTCTATTACACTTGTCACATTCCTGACTCACCTCCTCATTCAGGAGCCTGGCCAGCTGTGGCCATGGGGTCTCAAAGAGCTGGACACAATTAAGAAATTAATACTTTCCCTTTCAGACCATTTGGACAGGTAGCATCTCTCTCTCTCCCACGGGCATGTGCATTATAGGAATACAGGTCAAAAAAAAGGGAGAAAGGATTTCTTTTGATAAATTCTAGAGAATAAAATCTTTATTCCTTTCCCTGACAAAATTGTCAAGTTCATAAACAGGTGATCCTGCAGCAGCCATGAGAGCATGTCATCATGGCATTCCAAATACCAAGAATAAAAAGAAGTTTCTGAAAAAAAAAACAAGGTCATGCACAGAGGACATAGAACCAAAATGGCACTGGTCTACTCAATAGCAACATAATCACATAGAAGGCCATCGCGGAATAAAATTCTTAGGGAAAAAGAGTTCCCCCAAGAGTTCTGTACTAAAACAGAACTATCAATAATTTGAATAAAGAAATTTCCAAGGATGCAATATTTCAAAATTTATATACCATGCATCTTTTTGCAGGCATTTCCTAGAGAATGTGCCTTTTTAAATAAGGGAATACAGTAAGGAGAAGAAAGATATAGAACCCAGGAAACAGGAAATCTACCACTGGAGAGAGTGAGAAAATAGCAAGTTGATGACAAAGGACGATAACTACGACAAAGGTGACTGAAAGAACTGCCAGGTCACGTCGGAGTAACAACATGGAGAACTCTAGGAGGAATAGCTCCATGAGTTACAAAAGGAAACGGACAGATTTGGTGATGTAAAATCTTATCCTGGTAATCATTTTCCAAAGCCATTAATGGAACTAAGAAGGTTTGCCATAGGTCCAAATGAATCCAAGTAAATGGGAAAAAGCAGATGATCAATTCTAGAAAAAGACATTGTATGAAAAGTTTATATAGGAAAACAAAAGTAATTGTAATACACTACTCAACAGAAAACTGTTTTTATATAGTTATAATCAAGAAAGCAACAAATAACAATCAAAATGTATAACTAGTTTGAAAGAATGAAGTAGAGTAAGCGGGTGTATACTAGAGAGAAAAATTCTAATGTTCTACATTAGGAAGTCAGTGAGTGATGTTTTAAATTAGTGAATCAAAAGATAGCTAGCTACATGCTGCAGAAATATGAAGATAACTACCAGATGAGATAGCAAAGAGTAGAACTGGCCGCCTTTGGCAAGCAGGATGAGGGTAGAGGGGAGGAAAATGGGAGCAGGGGATGCTATTTGTTATAAAGCCACTATCCTATTGGACTACACATGTATACTGCATTGATACAAATAAGGATCTAAATCAATATACCCTTGGACCCAGTAAACTTTTGGATATGGACATAAAATTTGACAATATGTGTAAGGTGGTGGCACAGTGGTAAAGAATCCACTTGCTGATGCAAGAGACACAAAAGACGCGTGTTCAATCCCTGGGTTGGGAAGATTCCCTGGAGGAGGAAACGTCAACCCACTCCAATATTCTTGCCTGGAAAATTCCATGGACAGAGGAGTCTGATGGGCTACAGTCTATGGGACTGCAAAGAGTTGGACATGACTGAGCGACTGAGGACCTATGCATGGGTTATCACAGCATTCTTCTGCTGCCAATAAAGAATCAGTGAATTTTTATTTTGTGGAACCTTCTAGCCACATTAATTCAATAGTTTGTATTTAATATGTGGATTGCCATTAAAGCTTCTAGGAAGGGTTGACATTAGGGTTGACATTAGGGTTTGGTGGTGGTATATAAACAGGGTACGCCTTAGAATTCTTTGTCTTTAGTTCATATCCTGCCAAGCTAAACAACCTCAGGAAGATTGCTTACCTTCTCGAGTTTCTCAAACACAAAACCAGGATAGTAATACCTATATCATCGTGCTTTTTAGTACTAATACTCTACTTGCTATGATAACAGTTGGCACTTTTCATATTGCTGTTAGTGCTGGTTCTTCTACCATGCCTGTTTGGAACTTGACTTACATATTTTAAATTCTTGGGTATCGGGAAAGGATCAAGTTTTGATCCCACAACCTACTGGAAGTGTGACCTTGGGTAAGTTCACTTAAATTCTCTTAACCTGATTTTTCTCATATGTGACACAGGGAGAGAAATGGTGCTGATCTCAAAGGATCGTTATCAGGAATGAACGAGATACTACATGCAAAATTCAGCAGTCTGACAAAGCCTCAATTTGCAGTAGTCATTTTATTTTTTATGTTATCTTTTGCCTATCATAGATCAGCTTCCTTCTCTGTTGTATCACTAGGGATTCAAATAATTTACCAGAAACCCAAAGAATTTTCAAGTTGAAAGGTACCTGAGCTATCAGGCAACTAAAGACTTCAAGTCATGCTTTTTTAAGTCTTTTAATTTAATTAGTTTTAAACTTTAAGCTTGAAAAACTAGGCTCAACAAGGAAGAGAAAGTGTAGAGAAATGACATTCCAACCGGTCTCAGGAAAAGCCAGATTTTAGATTCTTTGGAATAAAACGGGTCTTCACTGTTTACAAGGTTTCTGTGATGTAAAAATTCTCTTCGTATTTTTCACTATTGCATCATGTTTTTTTTCTATGTCCCCCTATTGAATCGTGGCTGCCTCAATCAGACAGACAGAAAATAAGCATGCACGTTTTTCTTTGCATCTATAATGGAAATCTTAGCAGTAGACAGTAGCTGGTCTGTCTGCCCATTAGATGCAAGTCACGCTTTTTTAAATTAGCAGAGTTGAGTGCCTCTTTAAGTGTGTGCATGCTCTTTCATCACTTAATGGGCTACGTGGTTCTCAAATGCACCAACAGGACAGCATCACCTATGCACGTCAGAAATAACAACTCCTCAGACGTGTCCTAGACCTCTTGAATCAGAAAGTCTGATTCTTCTGGGGCTCTGCAATCCGTGTTGTAAAGAGCCCTCCAGGTGATTCTCATACATACTGAATTTGACAACAGCTGGCCTAGATCTTTCCAAGCATAATACCAGAAAAAAAAATACAAAATGATAGCAATGCATTTGCACACACCATGAGTAGCAGGTCAGCTATATTCAACTGTTCCTTCCACAAAAGCTCACCATGCCAGGCACTGTAATAGTCACTGAGTATTCAAGATGAATTTATCAGGGCATAGCAAACATTTGACAGGATACATCAAACAGAGCCTACTGGACTCACTAATTGCTTTCTTGTAAATGTAGATGTATTATCAGGCCCTCTAGAATTATTTCCTGGGCTGTAGCTTTCTTATTTAAATAATGGTTTCTGATGTCTCATGTCTATTCTTGAGAGCTGATATATTTTATATAAACTCACTTGTCCTATTGAATGTTTTACATAGAATTTGTTTATAAAATAGGTAATCTTCCTTTCTATCCAAGTAAAGCAAATACCTAACAGCAAATTATCTTTGCCCTTACATGTTTTTAAATTGTAGATGATTATAGCTGGGGTGTTTGTGATCCTTCACAACATATTGTTCCAAATGTACACCCTTATCTCCAGTCATCAGAGAGAGTCCCTGAAAATTCCTTTTTTTTTTTTTTTATTGCTCTGGGTTGCTAACCAGAGACTCAGTGTTCCCAAGACCTTAGTGAGCTACCTAAAACACTGCTGCCACTCCCTGTCCTGCATAAAGTCAGTTTGCAAGGCCTCAATTTTAATAAAGGATTAAAATCCAAGTAGATTCATTTTAAAGCAGGAAAATAAAATAATAGAATATGGGTTATAGAGGAAGGAAGACAGGAGGTGGAAGAGAGAGAGGCAAAGAAATAAGCATAATCGGCATTTTAATGGGAATAAGTAAACAGTCTGCACTATAATAAATCTCCTAGGCATTTGATCCCAGTAAACCATCTTAATCCTTAGGGCTATTCTGGCAGCAAGAGATAACTGTTGTGAAACCAAAATGTATTTAGCATAAAACTCACATTCCAATGTTTACTCTGTATCTGCTTTTAAAAAATAAATTGAAAATCCAAACTTCTTTGAAGTGGTGTGAGGGGAAACAGCCTCTTAAGGCTCCTTCTGTGAGTCACCCAGCACCTGCCTGCCAAAGCCAACACTCGAATGCCCACTGGCCTGGGGAACTGGAGGCCTTGTTAACTGAGGCCCTTAAATCCACTCTTTCATCTGAGCATTGTTTGACCGACTTGAGCTGCGGAAAATTTCCCTTGTTTGTGTACATGCAGAGGGCTTTTTGGTAAGGGGAGGACTTTCTGGAATCTCATTTTCAGAGGTTAACAAAGTTGACTTCAGTAGATCAACAGTCTCATCTCAATAGACTTATGTGATGGAAATATCAAAGTCACATGTCAATGCTGACCTATAAAATCCTTGAATTTAAAAAGACAAGAGTTATTTTTCAGTGTTAACTATGACTAAAGAGTGATTCAACTTCTTGTTTCTCCTTTCTTCTCCTAACAGACCACCAGCTTCTGTATACCCAGTATTCTTCATAACACACACTTGCCAGCTATTGCAACATAACATCAATCTGTCTAATTATAAAAGCTATTGCCTAGAGTGATGTTAGTTAAGAGGCAAAATAGGTGATTCTCAACTTAATCCCCCTCACAGAAAGAGCAGCTAGCAACTATCCATAGACAAAATACCTTTGTGAAGATCTCAAAACCCAGGGGTGAGGTTAAAGCACCCCATTGGACCACAAAAAAAAAAAAAAAGAGAGAGAGAGAGAAAGTGTTAGAAGGTAAGAGAAGTGGTTTCACTCTGACTGCAAGACACTTCCCCTGGGCTAGTGCAACACCGCATTGAAGGGGCCCCTTTGGATATACAGTTCCTCCACTGGGAAGAGAAGAGCTCCAGGTAGACATCCAGCTTCTCGAGCACTATGGGGTGCTTTCAGGGAGACACACTTATGTACTGCCTTACATGTATCAGTGGGAAATCAGCTAGAGAAAGAATGGGATGGGCCTCATAGCAATGTGCTTATGGATCTTGGAAGATCACATTCCTGCTGCTGTAGTGCCCAACTGCAAATCCCAACTGGCGGGTCTGCTCTTCTGCAGAACTGAACCGGTGGCCCCATCTGGCCAGGTAGGGCAGTTACCAGGATCAGCCTTGTTTGGATCCACAGCTGACAGCTTGTTTTATCCAGAAAGCATAGTCTGGAGACCCACACTGACAAGAAAGCAAGACAATGGCCCAGGCCAACTACTAAGCATAGCCTTTAGCCCTGGCAAACCAGGAAGTCTGGCCAGAGATTCTAGGCAACTTCACAGCATCTCTACAAGCTGAACTTGGACAGGAAGCAAGTCTTTGGCCCTGCCAAAGATATTCTCCAGCCCTTTCCAACCAGGAAGCCTGGCCAGAGACATCAAGCAGCTCTATAGCACATCCTGTGTCCCACCAGGATAGGAAGCAAGTCATCAATTCCACCATCGGTTGAGACAGGTTGGAAGGAAGAGGGGAGTACTTCTTTAAATATGCAAATAGTAATGCAAGTAAAGATGATCATGAAGAATCAGGTACACATGATATCACCAAAGAAAATTAATAGAGCTCTAATAATAGACCCTAAGGGCTTGCCTGATAGCTCCATTGGTAAAGAATCTGTCTGCAATGCAGGAGACCCCCATTCGATTCCTGGGTTGGGAAGATCCCCTGGAGAAGGGAAAGGCCACCCACTCCAGTATTCTGGCCTGGAAAATTCCATGGACTATATAGTCCATTGGGTCACAAAGAGTCAGATATGACTGAGTGACTTTCACTTAACAGACCGTAAAGTAATGGAGATCTATGAACTGTCTGACAAATAATTTAGAATAGTCCTCCTAAAGTAATTCAGTAAATTAAAAGAAAATACAGACAATGAGACAAAATTAGGAAAGCAATTCATGGACCAAGTGAGAGTTCAACAAAGAGACAGAAAAGCATAAAAATTAAAAGGAAATGAAATCCTAGGAACAATGACTGGAGAATTAAACTTGGCCAAGCAGAAGAAAGAATGTCTGAACCCGAAGACAGATTAGGTGAAGCTATTTATTCATAACAGGAAAGAAAAAAAGAATGAAATCTTGCATGAATTATAAGATATTATTACCACTGAAAGAAAAATCTACACACTACTAGAGTCTCAGAAAGAGAAGAGAGAGGCAGAGAAAGGGGCAGACAACTTAATTAAAGAAATAAGGGCTAAGAACTTTCCAATTCTTAATGTTTCAGGATACAAAATCAACATGCAAAAGTCAGTTCTCTTTCTATCCATTAAAAATAAGCTATCTGTAAAAGAAATACACAAAAATAATCCCATTTTAATAGGATCAACAATAATATTATACTTAGAAGTACATTTAACCAAGATAGGAAAAGACCTTTACACTGAAAATCAGAAGATGCTGATGAAATAAATTTAAAAAGACACAGATAAATGTAAAGTTATCACATGTTCATGAATTGGAGAGTTTAATTTTGTTAAAATGTCTCTACTACCGAAAGCCATGTATAGATTCAATATAATCCCTATCAACATTCCTATGTTATTTTTCATGAAAATAGAGAAAACAATCCTAAAATTCACATGAAACTACAAAGACCTTGAATAATCAAAGCAATTTTGTGAGAAAAAAACAAACAAACAAAACTGGAGGCATCATTCTTTGACTTCAAACTATATTACATTGCAATATAAAGTTATTGAATACAAAATTATAATAATCAAAACAGTATGGCACTGGCATAAAAACAGACACATATACCAATGGACAGAATTGAGAGCCCAGAAATAAACCCATATGTATATATTCAACTAGTATTTGACAAAGGAGTTAAGAATACACAGTGGAGAAAGCACAGTCTCTTCAACAAATGATTTTGGGAAAAATGGATATTCGAACGCAAAACGTTGGATTTGGACCCCTAATTTATACCACTAAAAAAGTTAACTTCAACTGGATTTCATAGCCAAAAACATCCCAATACCAAGCTCTTTTTTTGACAGTGGTTTTGGGGATGTTTTTTGGCTATAACACTTCAAGCATAAGCAACAAAAACAAAAGTAATGAAGAAGAACTACTCAAGCTAAAAAACTTCTTTCCAGCAAAAGAAAAATTCAACAAAATGAAAAGCCAGCCTACTGAATGGGAGAAAGTATTTGCAAACTATATGTCTTTTAAGGAGCTAATATCCAAAATATATAAGCAATTCTTAATTCTTACAAGTCTATACAAGAAAACAAATATGATTAAAAATGAGCACAGAACGTGAATAGACATTTTCCCAAAGAAGACATACATATAAGTACCTGAAAAGGCACTCAATGCAAATCAAAAGCACCAGGAGATATCACTTTATGCCTGTTAGAATGGCAATTATCAGAAAGACAAGAGAATGTGGAATGAGAATGTGCTGGTGAGAATGTGAAAAAATGGGAACCTTTGTGTTGGTAGGAATGTAAATTGGTGCAGCCACTATAGAAAACGTGTGTGTGTGTGTGTGTGTGTGTGTGTGCGCACATTCACTTGATCAGTCATGTCTAACTCTCTGTGATCCTATGGACTATAGGCCACCAGGCTCCAATGGCCATGGGATTCTCCAGGCAAGAATACTGGAATGTGTTGCCATTTCCTCCTCCAGGGGATCTTCCTGACCCAGGAAATTAACTCATGCCACCTGCGTCTCTGGCACTGCCGGTGGACTCTTTACTGCTGAGTCATCGGGGAAGCCCAGAAAACAGTAAGGGATTCCTCAAAACATTAAAAATAGAACTACGGTATGATCCAGCTATCCCACTTTGGATATATATCCAAAGGCAATGAAATTATTGCTTCAATGATATCTCAGATACCTATACCTGTACCTGCATGTGCTGTAATGAATGAATTCATATTCATTCACATGAACTCATATGAATTCATTAATGAACTCATTAATGAATTCATAATAGCCAAGCCATGGAAACAACATAAATGTTCTTAGACAAATAAATGGATAAAGAAATGTGATATGCAAACACACACACACAGAGGAATGTTATTCAGCCATAAAAAGAAGAAAATCCTGCTATTGGCAACAGATGGATGAAACTTGAGGGCCTTTTATAAGTGAAATAAGTCAGGCAGAGCAAGACAAATGCTGAATGATCTCACTTACATATATAATATGAAAAAGCAAATCTCAGAGAAGCAGAGAGCAGACTGGGGGTTGTCAAGGGTGGAGTGGCAGTGGGAAGACAGAGATGTTTGTCAACAGACACCAGCTTGCAGGTCTATGATGATTATGTTCTGGAGCTCTAACAAACAACGTGGTGACTACAGTCGACAAGACTATATTGTATTCTTGAAACTTGGTAAGAATGTATATCTTAAATGTTACAAAAAATAAGCTATAAAATGTAAATCAAAGTAAATGAAATGTATTTTAAGTACTTATTTAAGAATAATAAAATTTAATGATATTCATTTAAGAATAAAATGTATTTTATTTATAAAATAAATAAAATGTAAATCTTAAACGTTACAAAAAATGTGAAGTGGTGAATATGTTAACTGAACTCATTGTGGTGATAGACACACATGTATATAGTATACATACAATATATACATGCATCAAACCAGCACCTTGCACACTTTAAACTTACACAGTATTATATACCAGCGATATCTCAGTATAGCTGGAAAAAAATTAGGATTCATCAAAACAAAAAATCGAAAAAGCTATTGCTCTAATGCATATATGTTATCAAATTGCAGCTTACACCTGCCAAGTGAGGAAGTCAAGAAAGGCCTGTCCAACTACACAGACATGTGACTTCTGTTTTTACACTGTACGTTAGGGAATTCATGCTTATAATATAACTGTTCAAGGAAGTTTTAAGTTTAAAAGGGAAAAGGGAAAAACAATACATAAAGATCATCACAAAACACCAGCACAGTGGTTAAAGTATTTTGCAATTATTACAAGTATCTTATTGATTTTTTTTTACAAAAGAAGTGCAGGCTGTGTGTGTGTGTGCGCTTATTTGTTAACATCCGACACTATTTCTGGAACGGAAAGGTGGGGTGGTTGGGAGACAGGGAAAGAGGGTGGAGAGAATTATCTTAGAGGCTCTAATTTGGACCTACCTTCTGAGCAATTACAAACCACAGGGATTTAGAAACATCTCTTCCGCTTCTGCTCTCCTCCTCTTGCCCACATTTCCCTCCTTATTTGGTTTATAAGGAACAACTATTCCAGTTTTCCCATTTCCAGTTGGACAGCACAGCAGAGCTGCACAGCACGCCGGGCAGTCCCACAGATCTGTCTCTTGCTTCAACAGTGCTTGGAAGAAAACAGATCCAGGGACGCCCCTTGCCCACGCTTTCAACCACCCTCCGACCTTTTTTCCACTCACAACGACAGAGGATGAGATGGTTGGATGGCATCACTGACTCAACGGATATGAGTTTGAGTAAACTCTGGGAGTTGGTGATGGACAGGGAGTCCTGGCGTGCTGCAGTCCACGCGGTTGCAAAGAGGCAGACACGCCTGAGCAACTGAACTGAAGCTGTGGACTCAGCCACTCAGCTATCCTTGGCCACTGGAACCAGCCAACACCATTCTTTGAGCTTAGCTCTTTATTACCCATCAGCCACGAGATCCCAGATTCGTTAGAAGCACCCCACCGAGGTGGAGGCTCTCGCCCACGGACTAGTCCACACGCATCTGCAGCCTCTTACACCTACCTCTGTCTGCGCTTCTCCATGGTGTGGTTCTGGAGGGTGTGGGCCACTTTTTCTGCTAACTGGCCGAGGAGAAGCACGAGGGTTCCAAGAGCATTTCTTGAAAAGTGCAAAACCAGCAAGGTGACCTCACTCTCTTCCAGGACAAGCAGAAGGTGTCCCAACATGAGCAGGATAAAACCCAGGATGCTGGGAAAGCCTTCATTTTCATGGAGATAAACCTGAACCAGGGCCATGTGGGCCTGCACTGCCAGCCCAGGTTCTGTGTGCGGAGATGCACCTCCCTGGCTTCCGGGAGAGCCGCCCCCAGGAGCAGCAGCTGAAATTCATCAAGGAGATGTGACCGCCTGACCAACCTCCACAGGCCGACTGGCCCCCAGGTGGGGTTGGGTGGGTATCTCTTCAAAAGTCTCAACTTCAAACACAACTGGGCTTTCCAGGTGGCTCAGTGGTAAAGAATCAGCCAGCAATGCAAGAGATAGGGATTTGATTTCTGGGTCAGGAAGATCCCCTGAAGAAGGAAATGACAACCCACTCCAGTCTTCTTGCCTGGAGAATGCCATGGCCAGATGGCCCAGGCAGGCTATGGTCTATGGGGTTGCAAAAGAGTCAGACATGGCTTAATGACTAAACAACAAGCACAAGTAGTAGCAGAAGCCCAGTGGCCTTTGAGGAGCCCCTGTGGTGTTAGAGCTTCTTCCTGAAGCTCCTCTCTGCAGTCCTTGGCAGTTTTTTAATCACCCTAGAGCCTTCTCCTAAGCCTTGGGCCAAATGGAAACAATAAAGCTCTTTGCAGAAAAAAAAAAAAAAAATCTCCGAACAAACAACCCTGATGCATGCACATACGCACATTTTCCTGGGTGATGTATTAACATCAAAAACTACACCACAATACTAAAGACATTTTAGTTTCTTCAGTTTTAATGACACCCTTAATTTAAGCTACCTTGTACTCCACTCCTCACCCTGCCTAATTGTCCTTCCTTGAAAACCTAGACCACCTATTTTTGTTTGTTTTAAGAAGAACACTTATGTATGGTCTGCTAGATACCCCTGACCCTCTCACACACACACACAAATATATTAAAAATAAATAAACAAATAAAATGGACAAACTGCTAAGTAGAGAGTAAAAACAGGAAAATGGTTTACTTGTTGAAACCTACTATTCTACTTCTCATTGCACTCCTTGAAACCAAGAAACAAGAGTTTGTGGTGGTTCTAGCCATGTGTCCTAACACTTATTTGAATTGGTGGTGGAAAAGAAGATACTATTAAATGGTCTATGAATAATTTTCTCTATCTCTCTCGTAATAGTTCTATGATGGAAATTCTAGGCCAAAACTTGCAGGTGAGTGAGAGCAGAGAAAAGAAAAATCACAATTTTCAACAGTGGAACAGTGATAACATTTTAACTTGAGAATATACTTAATGAACTATCTCTTCTGTGTAGACTCATGCAAAATCAGTGTAGCTATAGCTATTGCAAATACCCTAGGGAAATATGCTAGTAGCTTTGTGATCACATTTCTAGAGGTAAAACTGAGAATTTTTTAGCCTCCACAGGTGCAAATGAGTAGTATTCTCCCTTATCCATTCCCTTGAAAGAGAACATGGATTCTATTCCAATATGTCCCATTTTACAAAAGATTAAGCAGCTGTATATAATCTATAGACTTTTTTATTCATTTCAAAAAGTGACTGAGCACTGTTGAATTGAAATACGTACAAGCTGAAAAAATCCTTTCAGTTTTCAAGCAATCTCATTAAATGGTGAAGAGTCTACTTAAATTAATCTTGTCTTTCATGTTGTCATTGAATAAAGAACTGGAATCGTGCCATTAATTGTCCATTGGAAAGAACGTTAGGTTTAGTTACTCTGAAACACATTGAACAAGAATAAGACTCAGGTCAAGAGATCCAACAATAACTATACTTTTAAAGCTTCTTTTGTGCTTCTTAACACTGTGTGGTATTAAAAAATATTCTTTCATGAAGAGGTGGGCACAGATAAAACAAGAATAGCAAAATATTAGTAATTCTTCAAATCAGGTAATGAATAAATGGGACTGTTATAATATTCACTTTATTTTTGAAAATATTTGGAAACGTTCACAGTAAAAAGTCAAATTAAAAACAAAACCAAAATCCACAGAGATCCATGGCATGAAAGAAGGGACTGTGGTCCTCTCTGCATCGGAGATGAAGGTTTAGGTGACTGGGTTATCATTTTGTTGATGAAACAGGTCGAGTTAATTACTACGTTTACCACTACTCATTGATCCATTGGAATGCAATTAATACATTGATCTACTGGCTTAAAGCTAGGAAAAAGGTTCAAATTTATTTATTAGAAAAAAAATAATTTTACTGTAATTTGTGACTTTATGCTTTATGTGCATGTATAGAAGGATTCAAATTCAGTTCAAGGTGATTAACTGAACAAATTTATAATTTAAGAATGGTCATGAGCTTTTAAGTATACAACCTGTAGGTACAATGTTGTACAGCAGATCTCTAGAACATATTCATCTTAATTGAAATTTTATGCTTGTTGACTAATAATTTAAAGAGAGTAAATCTCATGTTAAGCATTCCTACCACAATAAAATAAAATACTAAAAATACAAAATAATGCATATCACTCAAGGGGTGAAAGTTTCTCTGGAGGCCTCTTGACTTGTGTTTAACTGACCAGCTGTCACAGGAAACCCGAGGACTAGAAACCCAGGAGAAGAGTGAAAAATCTTAGGATGTGAGCCTCTCTGGGCGTAATCCAAGCTGGATCATTTAAGTAGAGAACTTTAGTGGTAGTAAAGGGAAAGCTTTGCTGATGAGCAGGCAATTGAATTTTATATTTTCTTAGCAAAGGAAAGAACTCAGGAAATAGAGTGATTGCCTATCCTAAATATTTATGCAATTTCTGGTACTGGCTAACCATGCAAGTAGTAGCCAACTTTGATCTTGCCTGAGTCAGGTAACAAGGTCAAACTGTAATAATGATCAACTTCTATTAAGGTTTATGATGTGTCAGGTATAGATGAAGCATTTTTCCATGCATTATTTTATTTAATCTTTCCTGACAAACCTATACAACAGGTAATATTATAATTTCCTTTTATAGGAATGATAGCTGAGCCTTAGGTACACTAAGTAATAATCCAAAATCACAGCACCAGAATACACACCATGGCATTCTGACTCTAGAACCCAGGTACCCAACCACTAGAAAAGTTCATAGTCTCTTGACAGTCACACCATTCATTTACTACATCTCCAAATTTTGGTCTGGCTTCCCTTTAGCTGTTCCTGTCTTCTAGGGCCTCTCATACAACCTTAACACTGCTTTCAAATCCTGGTCCCCATTCTTCTTACAATCCTATCCTGCTCTGTGGTTTACTTCCTCTTGGATTTATTTGCTGTTCTATCTAGCACGTGCACTCATATCAAAGAGGCTAGAATTGCTTCTGAATTCCTGGACTCCTTTGAGCCTTGAAAATTTTCACTTTACCAATTCCCAACACCATGCGTATCTATGGTAGACTGAATTGTGTCTGCCACCCCTCAAATTAATACGGTGAAGCCCTAACACCTAGTGTTACCGTATACGAAGGTAGGATCTTTAGGAGCTAAACTGAAATGAGGTTCTAAAGGTGGGAACATGATCTGATAAGACTGTGGCCTTATACAAAGAGGAAGAGAGATTGGTTCAAGATGGCAGAGTAGAAGGACATGAACTCATCTCCTCCACGAGAGCACCAAAACTGCAACTAGCTGTTTAACAATCCTTGACAGGAGGATACTGGAAACCCACCAAAAAAAAGATACTCCACATCCAAAGACAAAGGAGAAGCCACAACAAGATGGTAGGAGGGGCACAATCAAAAAGAGATCTCTTCTCTTTCTTGCACATGCTCAGAAGAATAGTCATATGGGGACAGAATGAGAAGGTGGCCATCTGTAAGCCGGGAAGAAAGCCCTCACCAGCAAACAAACCCTACTGGATCTTGATCTGGGACTTCAGTCTGCAGAACTGTGGGAAATAAACTTCTGTTGTTAAGCCACCTAGACTATGGCATTTTTTTATGGCACCCTAAGTAGACAATATAACATCTTATTACCTCTTTCTTAGCTTCAAATACTCTGAAAAAAAAAAAAAGGTTGACATTGAATTATTTCTTTAGAGCTACCATTATGTAAGTGAAAGACCTCTAAATTTAGAACTGCAAGACTGGATTTTAAGCCATGAAATAAAAAGAAATGTTGCAAAATATGAATTATTACTATCAATGCCAGATGAAGTCAGCCAACCTCTTCCTAACACTCTTCATTAGCTGCCTTCTGAACAGATTGCCAACAGACTTCTGTCTTGTGCTCACAGCCTCATTATTAGGCACATAACTTTGCCATCAGTTTACCTAGAATATTGAGGCTTTGACTATAGCTGTCACAACTTCTTTCAGTTTCACTGCAATATGTTCCTGATTCCATTTCCTCCTTTATTGATATATCAGAAGAACAATTCACCACCTCTCTGTTCATAGCAACACTTCTATCCAGAAACTTGATCACTCCAATAATCTTATATATTCTTTGAGACAGTATCAGTATTGCCAACCGCTTCACTAACTCACTAGCCCTTGACCTTGAGAACTATTCAAGAGATTCTCCCATCTCTCTCTTCCCCTCATTGACAAATTCCCAAAACCTTCAGAGCCATGTCTTCCAATAGTGTAATTTATACAATCTGTGACCCATCCAAATTATTGTTTTGACCCTACTGGCTCCTAGTTCAATACTTTTTTTTTGGAATGGCATGTAGCCCTGATCTCTGCCTATCTATTTTTTCAAGGGTTTACCTAATACATCAGCTCCTCTATGAAACCTTACCTTAAGTAATTTCTTCTGAACTCTCAAAGAACTTGGTTTGCACTATTTTGTTTGACAGTTCGTTTGAACAACCCTTAGTAAATTATAAACTTATTAATGCTCTCAATTAAGACATAGTAATCATTCAATAATGCCTAATGAATACATTAGCAATCAAACTGATCTCAAACAGTATCAGAATTTCAATTCAACTGGACAAAATAGAGGCTTTTAGAAAAAAATCCAACTTCAACTTGAATATTAGTGAACAGATCTATACAAGAGATAAAAAGGCTTAAACTTCTCATTTCCATTTTCTGCTTTCATTGAAATAAAACCAATAGTAGACTGACTGGCACATAGTGTTCAGTAAATGTTAGTTGAATTATTGAAAGAGTAAATGCTTAAAGTGGTTCTTGGATTACACTGAATAGTGACATGTAGAAAGTTTATGGACAGAAAGCTAATAGAGGATTTTAAGGTGTATCTGTGGCAATAAGCACTCTGTGATTCGGGCAGCGTAGAAGACTGTCCTTTGAAGCAAAAAATAGTTTACCATTTGAAACTATGGTACTTCTACTGAAGGAGCTGATTGAAGTAGAGTTTTATAGGGGTATGCACATTTCTGGTATAAAGCTCAAGGAGAGCTCAAAGAATCAATATATCACTGTGATTTCAACTGTAAGAGGAATAAAAACAATTATGATGTTAGGTAATGAAATAAAATGATTGTTTCAGGGATCTTCTGTGGACTTTTAGGAAGAATTTTGGATTTTTTTTTTCTAGGATAATAGCAGGTGATTAATAAGACAATTTAGCCATTGCTGTTTGAGGGCTATGGGCCAGTCACTGTGGTTATAACCAGGCACTTACATACAGTGAGCTCATTTAATTACAGAACAACACTAAGAGGAAGGCAATATCATTCCAATTTCATGGATGAAGTTACAGTCACTGCACACCGTACTCAAGGTTTGACAACTGACAAAGGACAGACCCAGGATTCACAGCCAAGATTTATGAACTAAGCTTTTCTGATTTCAAAGCCCATGGTCAAAGTTAAACACACTGGAAAGAGATGGTACAGTCTCAGTATTTCCTCGTGGAGACAATGAAAAAGTACTTCTGTTCATGGACATTAACCAAAGTATCTGAGCAAATGCCACTTAGATCTTGGTAACTCTACTCTATTACCCATCATCTGGAAACTTCTCTGGAAAGTTTAACATTTTATTAAATCTATAATTCCTTTGCTTACCCCAACTTCTAGCCAAGTTAACTACTTTATGTAAATTATCTGAGACAGGAATAAAAACAGGAGCTTTTCATAGTTTGATATCATTAAGCTTCATTATCTATTTCCTTGATAGTCAATAATATAACCATTCCATCAGTGAAATCTGAAGGAACAGGGTTAATCATATTCATTTTTAATTATAACTCTTTAAAAACTGTAACCAAAATATGGCTATGCTGCTGCTGCTGCTAAGTCGCTTCAGTCGTGTCCGACTCTGTGCGACCCCAGAGACGGTAGCCCACCAGGCTCCCTTGTCCCTGGGATTCTCCAGACAAGAACACTGGAGTGGGTTGCCATGTCCTTCTCCAATGCATGAAAGTGAAAAGTGAAAGTGAAGTCGCTCAGTCGTGTCTGACCCTTAGCGAACCTATGGACTGCAGCCCACCAGGCTCCTCCAATCCATGGGATTTTCCAGGCAAGAGTACTGGAATGGGTTGCCATTTCCTTCTCCAAAATATGGCTATAGTACAGGTATTTAGTTAACCCATGTTTCTAGATCATGATAAAAAATGTAGAGTATCATGGATTATCCAATTGGCAAAGTAAGCATGTGCTTAAGGAACCAGCATATCAAGGACACCTGAGATATGACAAAGGTTCCAGCTGTAATGAATGTTACAGAATTTTGTAATCTGAAAATCTAGAAAGAAGCTGTTAAAATTTAAGCACTCACTTGATTTAGTGTTTTTGTGAAAAATTCAATATGGCAGGAGGCTTGGAAAGAAGCCACCTAAAGCTCTCCGGTGCTTCAGATAGGAACATGGTTCTGGAGAACTGTTGAAAGTTTGTTAACTTACATAAAATACTTAAAAGTTACCAAACACTTTAAAAAATATAGTATCTAATAATTTTTTTCCAGAATAAAATGCTTCTGTAGTCTTACCTGTTTATAATGTAATAACAATCATTATGTAAACAATAATAATAATCTAAATAATAATGCCTCAGTTGACAGACAATAACTGCTTAGCCCACAAGTATATCACTTTTGATAACTTTAGATAAACAATTAGCTTATAATATTTTATTTCACATGAACATGGTCCTAGCTTACTTAACTTCTAATATGATGATCATATTTAGCCCCAGTGCAAGATCTTTTAATAAATGTTTGGAAAATAAAAATGCATCATCATACAAGGATTGGGAAGAACATTTTATTGCTAAGCATATCCTTGAACGAAAATGCAAATATGAAACAAAAGAGAAAAGGAAAAAAAAAGCAGTAACTTCACAACATCATAAAATAAATTTCTTAAGAGTTTGCTCATAAAACAACAGGAATATGATAGAAGCTCACATACAGAATGCACATGTTCCCATAAAATTGTCCAAATAGAAACTTACACTTAAAGGAATATAACAAATGTATTTTTACTCAAATAAAAAAATGTAAAGAAAGAAAGCAGGAAATCAGTTCACAAGACCTCAAGACTCCAAGAACAGCAATCTTTTACAAACATCGAGATATAATCAACTTCATATAGGTTGGGCCATTTAGGTTATCTAAAATCGTGCTTTGATACCTCTTTATAATCCTGTCTTTTTCAATGATAACAAAATAATCCAAAACTCTTAACACATTGAAATTCCATACACATTAGTAAAGGCTACCATCATTGAGATCGCATTTTTTGCCCCACGTCTTTAAGATATTTTCTCAAAGTCAAATATTCATGCAACTTACAAAGACCAGCAAGAGTAGATTTCTAAATCTAAACAGCTGATTGATTTTCATCTGTACAAAAGGAACTGTATATATCTGACCCTCCAGAGGACACATTTCATTTTCGTGTAAATACTTGTCTTGCTTTGTCTCTTGCTTTTGGGTTAGGTATGGCCACACAACCAGTTTATTGTTTTACTGTACATTGTTTCCTCTTTTCAGAAAGAAAGACAACTGGAACAGAAACCAAACAAACGGAAATAAACAAAGGAAAGAACAGTTCTCAAAGCAGTATGTACACAGGTGGCTAAGGAATTATACCAGCAAAAATGTAGTAAAATATGTAAACAAAATCTGAGAAGAGTTTTTTTTTATTCTCCTTGACACAGTTAACTGTGACAAAACTAAAACTCACACTTTCTTCACATTTTAAGGTTTACTTTTTTGTTGTTTTGTTATTTTCTTTGAAAACAACATTCTCATTCCACTTCAAGATTTTAACAGTTTTCCTGCTTCAGTCATCCCATCAAACATACCATGATAAATATATCTGTATATATATTTATTTATATATATTATACTATTAAATTCCATTTTTTTGTGTGTCACAGCAGCTTTATTCATTTGTTATTTATTTATCTTTAGAAAAGATGGGTGAAGGGAGACATGAGCAAATGGAAGGATAGAGTTATCTGTAAATGTCAGGCTGGAAAATTAAATCACTAGGAAAAACATTATCGTGTTGGGGGCAGGGGAAGAACTATGAGTTTTGCACTCTGTCATGCCATGTCTGGCTTGTGTGACCTTTTGTGGTTCTATCACAAGTTGAACTCCCCTATTGTCTGTTTTGATTCTTTAACAGACTTCTTGTATTGTCTTTTCTCTTATATTTGCATGCATTTCGATCAGTCACAGATCCAGCCCACCCCCGGCCCCCTTTCCTAGGAAAGGCTCTGTTTTAATTTGTGAGGCTTTCTCCTTTACCTCAGTTTGGCTGGGCTCATGGACAGGAACAATATTGTTATGTGAAGCCGATAGCTCTGAGAAAACCAGCCCTAACCACATCTGTTCAGGGTTTGGGTGGCAAATTCTGAATTTGATCCTGAGGGACCAGCTTTTCCAATCAAAACTATCACCCATCCCATGATTTTGCTATGTGTTCAGCAAAGCATCATATAGAAACAGACAACAGATTCTAGAAACACCACAACCTGATATGTAGAGGGAACACCATGGTAGCTTTTGAGTTCATATGGCAATAGTCTCTTACTTTTGTTTTCTGAGATTTTTTTTTCTTCTTAACTTATGTCTTAATTTATGTCCAATTATTTTCAAAAAATAATCAAATACCCAAAAGCCATTTTTTTCCCCCTCAGATCTTGAAAAGTTACACGCACACTGGCCAGAACCAGATAAGGGTGGGTTTTTGTTGTTTTTTTTTAACTTTTTTTTCTTTTCTTTTTTTTGTTTTTTTGTTTTTTACATAATTAAACAAACAAACAAAAAAACATTATTACAGTCAAGCTTCACAAACATTATTACAGACTCACTTGGAGTTATGAAACAAGTAAGCCATGAAGTCTTCTACCTTGGGTGAAAGGTCCTCAAGAGAAGGAAGCTTCCAAGTCTGCGAAAAGTTGGGGGGCCGAGGGAGGGGGGAGCCACCTGCTCGCTCCAGCGTGCAAAAGTGTGTGCTGGCTGACACAGCAGGGCAGAGAGAACTTTCCGTCTCCGAGCGGCGACTGTGTCAAAGCAGCCCGTGGCTTGAGCCTTCTCAGTTAGGTGCATCCTGGTGTTCTGTTCACCAATGGTTTTCCCCACCGGAGTCACGGCACACACAGCCCCGTCTCCTAGAAGAGTTCTGACCCCTGCGGAAGGCTCAGGTTTCCCAGTACACGCGCGTCTGTGGGCAGAGGAACGACCCGGGCTCAGCTTCGCGCACCGGGAGCGGCGGCGTGGCGCCTACACGTAGTACTCCTTGTCCTTGTTTTTCTGTTTCTTGTGGCCGCCCTTCGAACTCGGTGGCTTCTCCTTGAGCAGCGTGCCGTTGCTCTGCGCTGAGTTGCTGATGTAGTTCCGCGTCTCGTCTACCTGGTAGGAGCCCTCGTCCCTGTTCCTGTACTTGTACATGGCGTACAGGAGGATCAAGATGCAGAGGGCGGCTGCAGCCACAATGCCGACGACCATCCCTGTTGTGCTGCTGGACTCGCGGATCACCTCTGAGGCCCCCGGGACCCGTCTGACTCCCGGCTCCGTGGGGTTTGCTGTGGGCACATTACGGAACATGGGGGAAGTAATTAGTGGGCCCTTCAGTTTGGTGCTGTCTAGCTCATAGGCAGTGGGCAACGGAAGCAAGACTAGATCAGGCTGGGGTTTGAGCTCACGGTTATTCATTTTGCCAGCTGGCAATTTGGGCACCATCCCAGACGAGGAGGAAGCTGTGAAGCGGATCAGCTCAGGGGACAAAGATGTGGTAGTAGTCCTACTAGTTTCGGAGGCTTTGTTAGGTCTAAAGTCCTTGGATTCCCACTTGGGCGCATGTGCTTTGTAGCCACCTTCGAAGATTGAAGTGGAAAGACTCTTATCTGTTACCAAGGAGAAGGTGGTGTAAAAATCTTCATCATCAGTAGGGGGCAGGTTAGAGTCAAAGGTTTCCCCTGAGCCATACCCAGATATCACCAAGCCATCATCATCACAACCATCGCTGCCTTGGTCCGACAAGCAAGGTAACCCCGCCTCAGAGGTCATAGACAGGGAATCTTTGGTGGTCTCAATAATGGTGAGGAGGGGGCGGAAGGTAGGGGGAAGTGTAATGGAAGGTGCACGAGTAGCAATAGGAGGGGTAGCTAAAGGGTCTTCTACAAGAAGAGGGATAACTAATTCACCTCCTGGGATGGAAAAGAAAAAAGAGAAACAGAATTAGTACATTTGTAGAAAAACAAGTCACAGCCATGCTCACTGAATGCAGTTCATAGGTCACATCTCAGAAATGATAATGAGAGCCTTGGATGCACATCCAGACCCTCTCTACTTGCAGCCTAATAGTTCTAGGCTGATTTAGAGCCCATGGTATGCCTCTTGCCACCAAAACCTGAAATTCCTAGAGTGAGGGCTTAGATATTTAAAGATACTCTCAAGTAATTATTTAGATAGAATTCAAATAGGCTTTTTCCAGGATCTGCTTATGGGATGATGACATTTAACTACACCATTGCAGATACTCACCATCAATTGTGCGTGTGTGTGTGTGTACATGAACACATGCATGTGATTAATCTGTAATCATTTCTTTATTTTCTTCTTGGGCTGCTGCTGCTAAGTCGCTTCAGTCGTGCCCGACTCTGTGCGACCCCATAGACGGCAGCCCACCAGGCTCTTCTGTCCCTGGGATTCTCCAGGCAAGAATACTGGAGTGGGTTGCCATTTCCTTCTCCAATTTTCTTCTTGGGTTTCTACTTATTTGCTCCCATTAGGATGAGAATGACAGGCTTTCCATGTCACTGAGATCAAGATCAAGGAACACAAAAGAGCTTATCTTCAGTACTTTATAAGTCACTACTTTTTATTTCACATTTATCAAGTGTAGTCTTCGTTTACTATAAGCTAAGTAAAGGGAACTTACAGAGGTTGAAAATGTTCTTACAGCAGGCCCATTTTGACTATGCTGTTCCAGAAATTCCTCTGACTATAAAACAACAACTAGTTTTGTATTGGTCTAATGTTATATTCATACATTGCTTTTATGTTATATGCGATATATGCTGAGCAGACACTAGATTTTAAAAATACCCAGCCTACATATTCATGACTTACTGGAAACTTACTTTCAGATCCAGAAATGTAGAGAGAGCAAAGTGAATTTTTAAGATCAGTGATTCTCATTTAGAGTGGTAGATATTTATCAGTTTACCCACAGACCCTCATTACTGCCCTTATACTAGGACTAGGTCAGGAAAGGAAGTTAGGAGAGTTCACTAAATTATAGTCTCTGCAAATCATGGTTATCACAAATATTCTGCAGTGGCTGTTATTCACCTAAATGTAGGGCCAAGCTTATTATTCCTGTATGTAAGCAAGATAATCCTGTGTCTCTTTATAGGGTTATTTTCAAACAGAGAACGAATCTCAGGAAGTCACAGTTCATGTCTTTCTGTTAAGTTTATTTTAAAAATTATTCCAACTATTGTTTTTAAAAATCTTCTAGCAGAGATGGCATGATGAGTCCCTGCCGCAGTTAGTCTGCTTTCACCCACATCAGAAGCTTTCATTCTCTGACAGAGACACTGAGTCAGGGAGGTTGGCAACAGTGTACCTGATGCGTATCATATGGAAGGGAAGGCGCAAGAGAGCATGGTACCGTCATTCCTGACCTACCCAACGATGTTACATATGTGGGGAAATAAAACAAGAACCTTTCTGAGAATCTCAAGATGATATTTTGGCCTGTGCTCTAAACCCCCAGCTTCTCTTCTAGCGCTCAGAGTTTGCAGCTATTGAGCAACTGATTTTTGCAGATTTTACAAAGCTTCAGGTTTGCTTTCCTGGGCTAGCAGGCCTATGTTTTTGTTTTTGTTTTTGTTTTTTTTTTAACAATGTGAACATATATAATTCATATGTCTTGCAACTTATTTAATGCATAATTTACACACTTTTGCTAGTTTTTATAAGTGGAATTTAGAAGCCAGGTCCCCAAAGTTAAGCCAGTCTTAAAACTAACCCCGAGGTGCCTCCTTTGCCCCCTATTCTTCCAGCCCTGAGTGTTATATTTAAGGTGATGGAAGTAGGCAGTGTTTGAGTGAAGACAGAGGAGTGAAGGCTCGTGCAGTCTGCTTAAAGATCCCCTTAGGATTGCTCAGAATGATTTTACTTGCCTTTGGAGGACAAGACAGGATTTTTGTACCCCTCTCACCGGGCTGCAGTCTATGGGGTCGCACAGATTCGGACACGACTGAAGCGACTTAGCAGCAGCACCCAGAACAAAGGTTTAGCATGGGTGTGCTTTTCTGGCACAAATACGAGAGTCATTTGCCTTTTAGAGCAAGGATAAATGTCAACCCAATATATAGTAAATGGAAAATAAACTGGGATAAAGGGCAAGGAATGACTGATTTGTTGGGAGGCAAAGTCCTGGGACAGATAATTGAATGCAAAGGCAAATTGTTAAGTAGGATGTGAGTGCCCCTTTAAGTGAGATGAAGATCACTGTCTTCCTGATTACAGAGTGGCATTCATTTGCACTTTTAGTGTACCATCTGTGACACCCAACTGGAGTCTTAACGTTTGCCTGTTTTTTCCTCCTGTCTTTTCAATCCTAGCTAAAGCTTCCAGAGTGTCTTTGCTGTTAAAAAAAAAAAAAACCTACAACATCTACACACTGCCCATTCTGCAGTTGAGTCACTTCCACTTTCCTTGGTGTTTCACTTCTCATTCAACACCCTGAAGTGAGCATCTCTCTTGGAGCAGGAAAAAAAAGTGAAAATCATCCTTTTCCTGATGGGAAGGAAAGAAGGTCTGGAAGCTCACTAATTCACAAAGAGCTTCTAAAAGTTGATAAGGCCCTTTTGTGAAACGGTAAAAGCTTATTTCAAAACTAAAATGATGGGTAGGCTGGTGCAGAGTTCTAATAACAGAATCTGTTAAAACTGCTAATCTTCAATTTTCTTGGCCAGGCTGCTATTAATCCTAGTAGTTGTGATAAAAATGATAAATTATGCCCCTCCTAGGGGCTTTTGAGCCTAAAACCTGGTAATGCTTAATCAATGAAATTGTAGAAATTTCCATAGCTCCCCTCTCCTGGCATCTCAAGGAACTGGAAGAATGTCTTTAGTTTAAAAAGGAGTCCACTGGGGTGTCGGGGTTGGTGTTATAAAGGGGAATTAGAGTGAATATAGGTGGAAATTTTTACATAACTGTAAACGGGAAAGGTGCCTGGGACAAGTATATGCCATTTTTATATCAAATTCTCTATTTAAGATGACTCTAGGGTCCAGACGAGTCCAAGGGCTCTCACATCATTTGAGATAAAGAGGCGAGGGATGTGTTTCTCCCATCATTAGATCCTTACTAGAAATGGCTTTGACTGCAGAAGGCTATTTAAGATTTCATGTTTATTTGTGTTAATCCAAAGTCACTATCCTCAGAAATGTTGGAGCAGCTGATAATTTTTTTTTCACTGCCCAAAGACCATGAAGTCAGTGATCTCTCAGATGGCCATGCTTACAAAAGTATTCACAGAAGCAACAAGCTTAAAGTCATCAGGAGCTGCTGGCAGAGTATTACAAAACCTGTAATCCATCAAAACTCTAATTTCCTATTCCGTCCCCAGAAATTTTCTTTGGTTTGGAATAAGAACTATCTGTTTTCCTTAAAGTTAGCATTTTAAATCAGGAATATATACTCTTTTTTGACAGGGTTGTGCTTTTCTTTAAACCAGAGAGATCACTCGGGATATAAAAGGTCTATTTTAGCCCTGAAGGCTGCCCTGCTTTTTTGCTTTATGAGTGTATTTATAGATATATAATTCATGCGTCTAGGGCTGATATTCAGCAAAAGGGGCTCTCTGCCATCGAAAAAGACAGTGTATTAAAAATTTAATAGAACTCTTCTGAACTGTGAGAATGTTGTAGGTGATAGTGATGTGGTGGGTCATCTCAAAACACAAGAAAAGAAGCACAAAGTTTCAAGATGGCTCTGATCTTTGCCTCTCAGGAGATATCTGGGTCTTAGAAGTCACAAAAATATGAAAAACTGGTGACACTGAAGAATGAGACCCTGGGAGAAGACACCATGCTCCAACTCCTTCAATTTCTTTTTATCTGTGCTTAGGTTCTTTATCTCATCTCTTATTTGCCTTTTTTCTAATTCTTTGCTGGGAAACTCACGCACAATGGGGAGAAGTCATTTTCCCCCACTAAATTAGTTATTGAATTGTATTCATTTAGTCATTTGGTGCCACAGAAGTATGTCCTTGCAACACATCCATATCTGGAACCTTGGAACCGTGAAGCTGTTCTTCAACTATCCTCAGGAAAAATAGTCATGGGTAGACATAGCAAGTCCCTGGGGAGTAGACACTGGAAAATTTCAAGTGTCTCAAAGGGACTTAGCTTTTAAATTAGCATTTTAGTGAGATGAGAATCTTTAGGCAGGACATTTTCCCCTTAGTTTATCTGACATGGATTTGATTCCAAAAGGCTACAGATTCTATTCTTTTCAAGATATGCCCAGATAAGATGAGCAATAGCCCCTTGATATCATTGTGTGGGTGTGCATGCTAAGCCGCTTCAGTCGTGTCCAACTCTTTGCAAACCTATAGACTGTAGCCCAGCAGGCTCCTCTGTCCATGGGGATCCTCCAGGCAAGAATACTGGAGTGGATTTCCATGCCCTCCTCCAGGGGATCTCCCCAAATTGAACCTGCGTTTCCTGCATTGGCAGGTGGGTTCTTTACCACTAGCACCATCTGGGAAGTGTAAAAGGAGGAACGTCTTGTGGAGTTTTTCATCTGTATATTGATTAAGAGTTTTGCCTTTGAAATCACTCAGACTCAGGTTAGCATCACAGTTTTCTGGTTTACTAGCCCTATGAGTTGGTCAAATTTATTAAATTCTCTGTAAAATGGAATTAATAACACAGCTTACCTCAAGCCACCAGTGTAAATAATAATGATTCATGTTACTGTCACTTAAAACGCATGTTAAGTATTTGGCACAGAGATGACTGCTATTCTAACATGCTAGCTACTAGTAACATTTCTACTAGGTGTTTTGGGCCAATAAACACTGATACTATTGATTACTTTTTTTCTGACCATTTTTAATAGAGTAGACTCTTGCTGAGGTAGAAGTATAATAATATAGGATCTAGATAATTAAGGCTATTTTTAATGCAGCGTTTGAAGAATGATTTATAATAATCTCAAGAACTTGTATTTAAATGACTAGCCTTATATCAAATGGACTTTAGCATCTTCAACAAAAATAAAAGGTTTCAATTAGATAAAATAACACTCCATTTAGGAGATTCTTAGTTTTAAACCTAATCATCCAACATGTCAAACAGTATACAATCATATAAAGCAAGGCAGATAAAGCCCACTTATGGATGCTGTTGTATTAGAAACATATCCCTTATCCATGCTTCAGTTTGATATTTTTGCAATAGTAAATGCCAATGCCTAAAATTAGAGTGAAGCAAGTAACCTCTTTATTTAAAAATTCTATAGCACTTCTTGCTGATCTTATGTTTCCTGAAGTGCATAATTGATCCAAATACCTTTAAGGGCAAGGGGTATTCTCACCGTAGAGTCACACAAAATGGTAATACCTACCGAAAACATTTCCTGAATAAAACTTTAGGTGTGAAAATCATCGTGTTTCTTCTTGAGAAAATCTTAGGATCCTTTTAAAGCTTACCTGATTACCTTGAGGGAAATGGCAAATATTAATAGAAAGGGAAAAGGAAAGACAGACAGGGAGGAGGGGGGATTGGGTGCTCACTGTGCGTGGTGCCTTTCGCCGTGGTTAGCTCTGTACCTTGGAAGGCAGCATTATCATATTATCATAGGGCAATACTTAAGATATCTGGGATTCATGATGTCTCTATTCTCAATAAGCCTGATTTTGTAGCTTGCAGTGATGGTGATATTTTAATCCTGGAAAAAACAAACTCTACCATAGTCACTTGAGAGTATCTTATTTCCCCTGTGCTGAAGGAAAATAAAATCAGGGACTGATTTCCCCAAATGTTTTTTAAGGAGTTAAATTAGAATGTAATTACCACTAATAACACTTGTAGTTAACTCAATTAATTTTCTTCTAGGGTACAGGCCTCCCATAGGTTGTATCTAATTTTATATCCCACTGTAGAGACTACCATTACTTTCAAAGGTTTAAAAGTTGGTTCAGGCAAAGAGGTCAGGCGTCCCTTGGATGGTAAGAACAATTTACCTATACTCTTCCACCAAGAGTAGAATTCACATCAATTATTAGGAGCAATTCAGCACAAAACGTAACAGTGAAAATTAAGCAAATAGACACAAATGAAATAAAATATTTGCTATTGTCTTAAAAAAACATATAGTAGAAAATAAAACCAACTTCAGGGCCAAAGTAAACTAGAGGGAAAGAGAGCAAATAACATCAACATCAAGGCATTCACAATGTAAGGAAGGACAGAAAGAAAAATAAAAGCAAATAAAAAAATACAGGTTGTTGTAGAGAAAATAAAGAAATAATTTCCATATAGACAAAATAATTTTTAAAAAAAGCATACTGTATTAATTTATAGTCAACTTACATCAACAAATTGCCCGCATGTTTTTTGGCATGAAAGAAAAATTTACAAAAGAAAGTTGTGTAAGAATGTTCTTGGACAAACAGAATTGCCACATTCTTGTAACTTGCTTTTTTTGTTGTCATTTCTTTTAAAACTTTTGAGCAAAATGTCTAATTTTCAAATATAATAATTTACAACAGAGGATGATACAGGAGGCACCAACACATACACCCACACCACATAACATGAAAAGAAAAAAAAATCTGCACTTTACCAATTTTTTTTACTTTCAGGGGCTTGGGAGGGCATCAGTTTTGAATTTGAAGTTATTCTGATCGTGATGATTTAAAAAAAACTTTTTTTTAAAAAAAAAACCTGTTTAATTTTATAATTTGCCTTTAAAAAAATCTATGGATCTAGAGAGTTTTGAATGAATTTCTGCATTAGTATAGGTTCTCAGATATATATTGAGTTTAAATCTTTTTGTCTTTTTTTTTTTTACGAGTTTTAGAATTTCTCTAATTGAAGGGGATGGATGACAGCACATAAACTTGAACAATGCTAAGGAAAAGAGGGGGATGGGAAGGGAGGATGCAGGAAGGGCGGGGTCATATCTACGAGTGAACCACGCAAGAGATGAAGATGAGGGGAGTGAACGTGTAAGTGAGTCGCCATGTCCATGTAAGGGCGGCGCGGAGTGATCTAGCTGCATTAGAGCTTCTGGCTGTAAGGAAGGGATGGGCAATATACAAAAACAAATGAGCCTACACATGCCCATCTACAGAAATAAAGAACAGAACTCTAACACTGACAGTCTCACACACCCTAAGCTGCAACTTCTTCAACATGCACTTATTCCAAAAATCATTACAGTTTCATTAAAGATTTTCCAATAATAAAAGCAGTTAAACTTTTGTCCCTACTAAAAGTAGCCAAGATACATGAAGTAATAATAGCAATAATAATAATAAGACTTATAATAATGATCAAAAGGTTAAAAGCAAAAACAAGGAGACTAGGTTTATGCATTCAAGTTGAAAAACTTCATCGGCAGCCACACAGCCCCATCAAGAGTTAGGGGAGGGGGTTAGAGATCTTACTATGTGACTGAAAGACAAAGTTGTGCCGGGAGCCCGCTGGCTGGGTCATTCATTACTTCCTTCTATAGGAAGGGTACTGTCTGAGTGACGTCACCCATCTTTCCCACGCGGCCCATGGCGCGTGTGATTCTTGGTGAGACTGGGCTTATGTGAAAGATGTGGCTGTGGGAATTCTGCAGCTGAAGTTGTTCCACATTTAAAGAGGGAGTGGGGGAAAGTTGCAGAAAACAATTCATAACTTTTTTTTTTGTCATAGTTTTGGATAAAACCAAATCTAAAGATCCAGCAATTAAAAAGAAACACATCAATATATATATAGATAGATATATATAGTACAAAAAGCACTTAATTCCCAAACAAGAAGGGAGCAAAGAACAAAAAATAATTTAAAGAAAAAAGTAGTTCACACACTTTCAGAGATGAACAACCAGATGCACACGCTGAGGAGGCACAGACAGAGCAGTCAGGGGACACTTTTGTTGTTGTTGTTTTGTATTTTCTGGCTTATTGATTCCCCTTTTGGTGATAGCCAACGTTAAAGACAAATTTTGCATTTTCTTTGAAAAAGAAAGTTTGCATTTTCTTTCAATTTTTTTGCTTTTGTTTTGCTTTTTTTAAAAAAATAAAAAGGGCGTGCAGTCTGGATGTACGTCCTAACTAGACATTTGAGAGAGAAAAAGAGGCTAAGACTGACAAATGGGTAATTGTCTATTATCCTGTCACTGCAGGAATGCTAACCAAGTTAATACATGCTAAAAGTAAGTTGCATTTAGGGAAAATAGAAAAACAGAACAGCGAGCTGGGGTCGGGAAGAGGTCAGCAAGACAAATTTGAGAATAGGAGAAAGGTATTGGATTTAGTTTCATGCCTTTCCAGTAGGGGCAGAGGGCATCCCAAGACTTCTTGCCAATTGCATTCTTGTAAGCATGTGCATGGATATGCGTTCATGTGTTGGGAGCTGAAGTAGAGCCTGGAGAGGCAGCAACTGAGGTAAAAAGTACATGTGAGTTCGTGAGTTCTGCTCTAGGAAACTTAGCCGGGATTCATTCACAGTCTCAGAAGGCACATTTTGTAAGACAGAGAGGGGTCATCATTAACACGGCTCCATGCACGTGTTCTTGGGCTTAGCCAAATTGACAGGGTACACGCATGACAGTTGTGTTCATCACATGTACCTGATAAATGGAGAGTTTGGTGCTTTTTCTAAGGAACAGGAGCAAACCTCCGCTCTCCAGTCCCTCTGCTCCGAAAGAGCACAGTGACACAGAGTCAGTAAGCTATAGGATCGTCAGGAAGCGAAGGTAGCTTATTTGAAGGACATTGGGGGAAACTGAGCCCGTCTTCTAGAGACCGTGCGGGAAACAAAATGCTCCATTCAACCTACAGTGACAGAAAGAGAAGAGAAAAGAGTGTGTGTGTAGCTGTGTGTGTGGCTGTGTGTGTGTGAGAGAGAGAAGATAGTGCAGAAAGGACCATAGCGAAGGAGGTTTTAGAAATGGCCTCAGCCTCTACTGGAAGAGATCACAAGAATTACATCGAATAGTTTATCCCCGTGAGAACATTAATTGTCAACCAAGGACTGGGAAACCCGGGTAGGAGAACCGCAAAGGCGAGACACTTGAGGGCGCCTGGTTCTGACAGCCAATCCCACCTGCTCCTAGGGAGTTTTGGGGGTGACTTTGACAAATAGAATACATTGTGAGGAGGAGTCAGACTTCTGTCCCCTATGGGACGCCCCTTTTATTATTTTATTTTAAAATAATTACAGTAATGTGTCCCCATGGGTCAGTCCGTACCAAGATTTTTAGTCTCTGGTTTTATGTGAATCGTTATTCTAGGAACTTCACAAAGGACAGCTGGAGGTTTTAGGAGGAGGGAAAAAAATCCCAATAATATAGGAAAAGAAAAACCCTTGTTGCCATTTAGTTAATTTTTTTTGAATAATTATACTTTTAACATTGAATTTTATCGTATAACAAAACCCCATAAATGTTAATATTGCCTCACAAAGCATCAATTAACTTCTGTAGAACAAAGTTTTAATAACATTCATAAGGGCAGTTTTTTGTTTCATAGGCAATTTTGTAGGAAACATAAGTGATGTAAATCTGAGATACCTCCAGGTATCATACTCCTGCAAAATGAGAGGTGTTTTGAAGAAGATCCAGCAGCAATTTGAGTCTCCTAAGGTTTGTACTGAGTAATTTACCTATTTCAAAATTGCCTGTTTTAAAGCTTATATAAGTAGGACACCATTTACTTTCTGGAAATCACTGGTTTGAACAATTGAACATACCAAAATTTATGGTTGTCACTTTGAAAATAAAATAATATATGTATTTTTTAAACCCATGGAAGCCACAGTTTCAAATGAAGCCAACACAGTGCTATATCAGTGCATATACATTTTAGAAGTCAACCAGCAGTTAATACACACAAAGCTTGTCTGATTTCTAACATAAGAGAGAAAATAATATTGCTAGTAGCTCATAATCAGGTCACAACTTCATTTTCATATTTCATTACATATCTACACTAGGTTTTTATTACCAATAACTGCATGGTTCTGTGTTATACGCCTCTACTGAGTGTTAAGAATGCTTTGGGATTATATTTGCCATTGAGAACAAATAATACAATAATTTGACTTGAAATAGCATATTTTGATGTGACCATTTTTATCCCACTCTGTCCAAATAACTGTCTAAATGCAAAATCAGACTTTTAAGAACATCAAATGCAATAAGACGGAATTACTCTGAATGCATCTTGGAAAGTACACTTGTTTTGAAGAAATATATTTCTAAGCTGCCTGTGGTTGCACCTGAGAAGCTCAAAGAATACTGAAGGAATTCAAGGTGCAAACCCGCCTCTCTGGCAGAGTGGGTCCTGCTTGATAAGGACACTGTCTTCAGTGTGCACAGGTGAGATCCCAGAGGAAAGTCCAAATGAATTATTTTGCATAACCTCCAAGATGGAAAAGAGCCCAGAACGCCATCAAGCCCAATACTCAGAATTGTATTTCTGTATTAATGATCTGCTTGCTAAATTAAAGCAACTTTTTATATGTAAGAAGAAAGATAAGAATGGATAAAACATTACAAAAGGTAGTACTACATTTTCAAACCTGGTAAGGTAGGATGTCTACACATAGAAGGACCTTGAATTAATGACTTCTTTCCCTATGTTTACAAAACCCTTAACTTGTACCTGCAGGTCTGTCCCCTAATCTCCATTCTTTTCTGTGAATCTACTGCATTCTATACAGATTTTCACTGACTCCAACACTCCATTTCATTTAATTTGTTTTCTTCTTAATTTCAGCTCGATTCTAAGAACTTTAGGAAGTTGCATCTTTTTATCTTTATTTTTCCAACTAACCAGAATACTAATAATCATTCAAACATTTTTGAATGAACTAATGAATGAATATCATTAACTGCTTTTTTTTCACTCCTACACTAGCCTAGAGCTTTCCATAGAGGAATTAAAATCTCATATCAAAAGTGGCTCACCTTGTACCTGAAATCTAGTATATGGGACAGAAGTCTTAGATTCTGGAGACCTGAGTTCCAATCTTGATTGTATTGTCTACTATGCTAGTTTGTTAGGACATGGAAAAAGTCAGTTAATCCCTCTGAGTTTGTTTCTTCATGTGTAATATGGAGATTATAATGTCTGGTTAATTAACCTACCTCAAAGGGTAGGTTTATACAACTGAGACTTTGAATGTGAAAGTGCTTATAAATTATAAAGGGGTCTTCAAATGCTTGTTACTATTTTCTTCAAAGTTGACACTATAGCATCAACTATAAAATGAGGGTTTCATATTCAGAGAAGACTGAGTCCCAGACGATGGATCTCTGTACTACTCCAAGTGTGATACTTGGAGTATCTGCTTCAGCATCAAACAAATAATAACCTCAGTCAAAAATCTTAACATAAGTAGTATTATTACTGTACTGTACTCTGCTTAGTCATTCAGTCATGTCCAACTCTTTGCGACCCCATGGGCTGTAGCTCACCAGGGTCCTCTGTCCATGGAATTCTCCAGGCAAGAATACTGCAGTGGGTTGACATGCCCTTCTCCAGGGGATCTTCCCAACCCAGGGATCAAACTTGGGTCTCCTGCCTTGCAGGAAGATTCTTTACCATCTGAACCACCAGGGAAGCCCCTGTTGAACTTCTCTGAACTCCTGTTCCTACCTCTCCAACAGTGCTAAGTTCTTAAAGCTTGATTAGTTCATCTTTCAGTGGTGAATTGTTATTTCTGCATATAATTTTATAGTTACTTTGTTTCACTCTTCTGTGGGTTCAAGTTAAGCTCCAGAGAGGTCATATTGAGATATGTTCCTGTAGGAACACTTTTTATCAAATCATGTGATTTGAGACAAGTTATTCCTCACCCCACCCCCTGGCATCTCAGTTTGCTCATTTACAAAATCAGGAAGACAAGTCCTTTTAGCTCACAAATGTATGCAAATTTAAGTAAAATTACTTTGGAAACTATGCAATATTTGATTCAAATGGAAGAAGATGTTATTCGCTATATCCTAAGAGTTCAATGCCACTTGTCACTACTGAAGAAACCAAAGAGGATGGTGACAAGGGTGGATCTCTCATCAAATTCACTTGGAAAAACATATCCCAACAAGGATATGGGGTATAAGGTGAGGATATGAAGGACTGGAGGGTCAAGGTAGCATTTTAGCTCTTTTCTTCCAGAAGAGTTAATATTGGTTAAGATACACAAAAGGGAAAACCCAATTAAGAAATTTCCAGGAATTAATATTTTTATTTTCATTTTGTTTGAATGGTAATCAGGTATTAGTGTAAGTAACTCTGCCTTCACTCAGGATATTACAAGCTCCTTGATGCACAAGCTGAATCTTTATAATTATTTAATGTTTTTTTTTTAATCCATCTAACATAGAGCAGGGCACACCGCAGGTCTTCAGTACGTATTTGTTGAATTCAGCTACAAAATATAGAACAGCTTGCAACACTTGGATCTCTGATTTGTGAAGTGGGTGGGATTCAAAAATAAGTCATCCTTATTGGCATTCATTTATTTAATCAAGAGTTTTCTTCGTCGAGTATCTTCATGAAGAGAAACAAAGAGAAAGAGCAGTATAAATAGGGCTTAAAGCCACGAATTTAGCAACTGCTCTCCTTTTGTTAGCCTTGCTTCTCTGTGGATTTTTAGGGCTAAAACATGCATACAGCTTATTATTTGCAAGCTATTAGGTCCTTATAATATTATTAAAGTCCAAGACAGTAGCTAATAGAAAAGATTTGTTTTATCCACATAAAGAGGATGTGTGCCAGTCTGCAATGAAGACTCTGTCTGAAATACTTTCTTCCTTTAGCTTGAATAGCCCAAGAGTTTTCCAATTTCCACCTCCTCTTCTGACCCTTCATCCTTCTACTTCTTGGTTTAGTTCCAGATGTGGCCCTAGGCTGAGTCATCCCATCCTGTCCCTTGTCTGTAAAGACCTATCACCTATATGATGGTGATTTGCAGTTCAAACCACCTTTCAGATTCCAATTTCCCATACCCAACTGTCTACTCAACGTTCCTACTGCAATATCTGAGCAGCACCTTAGATTCAAAAGGGCTAAGAGAGAACTTTGGATTCTACTGTCCTCCTAAACTTGCCTCTTTCCCATCTTTTGGGTGTAACCCAGGTGTTGTTTGTTGTTTAGTCGCTAAGTTGTGTCCGACTCTTTGCAACTCCATGGACTGTACAGTGCATATGTGGAGGTGAGTTGGGGTAGAAGCTCAGATATCATGACTAATTAGGGGATCCAGGTGTGCAAACTCCTAATTAGTCATGACATTTGAGCCCCTACCCCAACTCACCTCCACACATGCAGTGTAGCAGGAAGCTCTGTTGACTCTGGCAAACAAATCCCTTACATTGACTTTCCCCCATTGCTATCACCCATGTCCTAGAGTAAGCCACTATAAGTTCCTTGCTTGGGCGCTGCAGTAGCCTTCTCGTTGATTTCCCACATCCACTTTTGGTTCACTAAAATCCATTCTCCATAAGGAAGCCACAGAGACCTTTAAGAATTATACAATATAAAACAGGTCAAGTCATTTTCTTGCTTCACATCTTCAAAGGTAGAATTTTCCAAACCAAAATTCTGTACCACAACCTGTGGCAAAAGTTGCCTGTCATCTGCCTATCACTCATCCCGACAGCCCTGACCCAAATGTCTCAGAATCTGGCCATGCTAGCTTCCCTTCCAAGAACACCCCGTTACTTTTTGCCTGGCTGATTTCTTCTGATGGTCCAGATCTTTCTTCCAATTTTACACCTCAGGGAGGTCTTTCATGACTTCCCTAGTAAGCAACCTGCTCACTAACTGATTATCCCCTCACGATTCTCTGTAGAATTTACTAGGTGATTCACACCCATTTATTCTTGGAATATAAGCTCCATGAGAACGGAGACTTTGTCTTATTCTCCAATGTACTTAGAGTGCTGCTTGGCACTTGGTATGAACTCAGGAAATCACTGCTAGTGAAAGAACCATGGCTCAAATAGCCCAAAACTCTTCAAAAAAGGGAGGTGAGGCTACTCATCTCTCTTGTAGTCCTCCACAGCTCCCCACACAGTACTATTCCCACGAGGCCTTGAGTAAATGGTTTGTAGACTAACTATTGAGGCATTGCATTCTCTATTCTGTTTTATTTTCTTTTACTCTTCTCTAAACCAGATGGGGTTTCCCTGAGTTCCAGCTAGCAGTTCCAATGCAAACTGGACCTTCTCATCCACAGCTGGCTTCAGCCTTCCCCCCAAACCCCACATCACTATCTAGCTCATTCGCCCTCTCATAAACTGGTGCGGGGATGTTTATTAAAGACTCAGGCTTTCCTTTGCAGTTGTGAAAGCTAAAGATAAAATAAACAGGACAATCAGGCCTACAGCTGCCAGACTCTGATGTATGTCTTCAGGCAATAGGAAGGAATGGGCCAAATGAATTATCAGTGGGAGTAATGGTGATCGAGGTAGTGAAAATGTACTGGGTTATTCTGCCTGCCGTGGTCCTGCAGTCAGTGACAGAAGAACCCAGCAACAGTGGGGTCTTTTTCCTGAACTGATACCACGAGATTTTATGACCATGTTTGTAGAGTAATAAATTATTCAAGAAGCTTTATTTTGCTTGTTTTCCACCCAAGTCCATCTACTCTGTCATTATGACCAGAATGCTGACCATTTTCTTTGCGCTGGTGGTTTTTTGGTGGTAGAAGCTGGGCATTCCTATGCCTCCTCTCTGCAGACCCCTTAAGTTCTCTATGTTGTCCATGAGAAACAGCCATACGTGACAGTATGTTACAATAAAATTCACCATATCTTGAAAACACCCTCTTTTCACCTAAAATCCATCTTCTCTGCAAGCAATGTACAGTGTTCAAAAATCAATACCATGAAGGCATTTTTATACTCAGTGGAAATTAATACTATGCAAGCAACATGAAAAGCTTCCCCAAGACTCATGCATTTGATATCAAAATGATATACCATGATTGCATGACTTTGACTATGTATTGTGGTTGTTGTTCAATCACTCAGTTATGTCTGACTCTTTGGGACCCCCTGGACTGCAGCACATCAGGCCTCCCTGTCCTTCATCATCTCCTGGGGCTTGTTCAAACTCATGTCCATTGAGTCGATCATGCCAACCAACCATCTCCGCCTCTGTCGTCGCCTTCTCCTCCTGCCTTCAATCTTTCCCAGCATCAGGGTCTTTTCTAATGAGTAAGCTCTTCACATCAGGTGGCCAAAGTACTGGAGCTTCAGCTTCAGCATCAGTCCTTTCAATGAATATTCAAGGTTGATTACCTTTAGGACTGACTTGTTTGATCTTGCAGTCCAAGGGACTCTCTTTTCCATACACAGTTCAAACTCATCAGTTCTTCAGCATTCAGCCTTCTTTATGGTCCAATTCTTATATGCATACATTACTACTGGAAAAACCAAAACTTTGACTAGATGGACCTTTGTTGGCAAAGTAATGTCTCTGCTTTATAATATGCTGTCTAGGTTGGTCATAGCTTTTCTTCCAAGGAGCAAGTGTCTTTTAATTTCATGGCTGCGGTCATCATCTGCAGTGATTTTGGAGCCCAAGAAAATGAGGTCTGACACTGTTTCCATTGTTTCCCCATCTATTTGCCATGAAGTGATGGGATTGGATGTCATGATCTTCATTTTTTGAATGTTGAGTTTTAAGCCAACTTTTTCACTCTCCTTTTTCACCTCCATCAAGAGACTCTGTAGCTCTCTTCACTTTCCATCATAAGGGTGGCGTCATCTGCATATCTGAGGTTTATTGATGTACCATGATTGCATGACCTTGACTATGTCTTACCTGAGCCTCAAGCAGCTGATTTACCAGAGAGGAGAAGACTACTGAGATGCCTACATGTGCAAGACACATATCATGAGATTTATTTTTAAAATCTGTAAACTCAAATATTATAGATTAGAAAGGATATATAATAAATTCCCTAGTCATTCCAAAAGCTCAAGGCACACGAGCCTCTAAATTAGTAAAGGTACATGCTTAGAGACAAATGCACATGATCAAATGCTTGACATAGTGATCCTTGCAAATATGAAAAAGGAAAAATACATATAAATTTTAATTATATAGTTAAAACACTAAATTAACCAGAAGCCTACTTCTAGAGGGACATGTTCTTAAGAGTTATTGAGAACTTACTCTCTGTCAGACATCGTACTAAGTACTTTCAATATTTAATTTCACTTAATCATTACAATTTCATCTTACACATCAGTCAGTTTGGGCTGAAAGGAGTTTATTTGCTTGAAGTTATACAACTAGGAAGTTGAATAGTCATGACTAAACTTAATCCTGTATGTTTTACATTAAATGACAATGCCCCTGCAGACCAGGATGTTTTTAAATATTCAGTCCTCAGTGAGTATGGGAAGTTATAAACAAGCTAATCTTTATGTACAAAAACAGCTTCCACAGGAGATCCTAGGAAATCTACCAATTTATTTCAAACTCCAATGCACAATGAGATATTCAGAGGGGCTCCAAGGGGTTTTTTGGCATAATCTCTGGTCATCGAAGCCAGACCTACTAAATCAGTCTCTGTTGGGTTTAGTGGGGACAAGATGACAGGCAGTGTCTGAATATCTGTTTTTTTGAGTTTTTTTTTTTTAAAGCTCCCCAAAGGGTTTTTATGCAAAATCATGTTGAGCTCATAATCAAAAGACCTAGACTAAATCCCAGGTGTGATCTGCTCTCTATGCGACCTTGAATTAAGCTATAACCTCTCTTGTTTGTAAGATGGTGATAAACCTCACTGGATGTTGAATTAATAGGAGATGCTAGGAGATACAAGCATTTTATAAAATATATACACATATACATACTTTTAGAAATGTTATAAGACTAACAATTATCTTAACTGTCACATCAAAACCTGCTTAAAATTACTAATACATTAATTTTAGGACTATACAAAAATCATTTTTTTTTCTATTATCCTACCTATTCTAAATTTAACGTGGTGGAAGCTTCCGTTACCTACAAGTATCTATCAAAATACTCTAAATGACTTGATACCTCTGCTATTTTCCTGAGTTGTCAAATTACAAATGCTCTCTGCATATCTCTGTTCCACATTGTTTTCTTCCATACCATATCCTAATCCATCAACGCTGTGCAAAATTTTTTTAAAAGCACTATAAATCAATAGCTGGAGAATTTCACCACATTGTTCTTTTTTGATACCCTATTATTTTATTCTACATTTTAAAACCAAACTGGTAGGTTCCACTAATTGTTCTAAAGAAAAACGGCTTTCTCTGTACTCATCAAACAGATGCTACTCTCAGTCTCGGGTAGGACAGAAGACATAAGAATTAGCTTCCTATATTTCTATCTTTGTGCCAGTACCATACTGTCTTGATAGAAATATAGATCAATGGAACAAAATAGAAAGCCCAGAGATAAACCCACGCACATATGGACACCTTATCTTCGACAAAGGAAGCAAGAATATACAATGGAGAAAAGACAATCTCTTTAACAAGTGGTGCTGGGAAAACTGGTCAACCACTTGTAAAAGAATGAAACTAGAACACTTCCTAACACCGTACACAAAAATAAACTCAAAATGGATTAAAGATCTAAACGTAAGACCAGAAACAATAAAACTCCTAGAGGAAAACATAGGCAAAACACTCTCCGACATAAATCACAGCAGGATCCTCCATGACCCACCTCCCAGAATATTGGAAATAAAAGCAAAAATAAACAAACGGGACCTAATTAAAATTAAAAGCTTTTGCACAACAAAAGAAACTATAAACAAGGTGAAAAGACAGCCTTCAGAATGGGAGAAAATAATAGCAAATGAAGCAACAGACAAACAATTAATCTCAAAAATATACAAGCAACTTCTGCAGCTGAATTCCCGAAAAATAAACGACCCAATCAAAAAATGGGCCAAAGAACTAAACAGACATTTCTCCAAAGAAGACATACAGATGGCTAACAAACACATGAAAAGATGCTCAACATCACTCATTATTAGAGAAATGCAAATCAAAACCACAATGAGGTATCATTTCACACCAGTCAGAATGGCTGCTATCCAAAAGTCTACAAGCAATAAATGCTGGAGAGGGTGTGGAGAAAAGGGAACCCTCTTACACTGTTGGTGGGAATGCAAACTAGTACAGCCACTATGGAGAACAGTGTGGAGATTCCTTAAAAAACTGGGAATAGAACTGCCATATGACCCAGCAATCCCACTGCTGGGCATATACACCGAGGAAACCAGAATTGAAAGAGACGCGTGTACCCCAATGTTCATCGCAGCACTGTTTACAATAGCCAGGACATGGAAGCAACCTAGATGTCCATCAGCAGACGAATGGATAAGGAAGCTGTGGTACATATACACAATGGAATATTACTCAGCCATTAAAAAATATATATTTGAATCGGTTCTACTGAGATGGATGAAACTGGAGCCCATTATACAGAGTGAAGTAAGCCAGAAAGAAAAACAACAATACAGTATACTAATGCATATATATGGAATTTGAAAGATGGTAACGATAATCCTATATGCGAGACAGAATAAGAGACACAGATGCATGGAACAATTTTATGGACGCTGAGGGAGAAGGTGAGGGTGGGACGTTCTGGGAGAATAGCATTGAAACATGTATATATCATATGTGAAACAGAACACCATTCCATGTTCGATGCATGTGACAAGGGCTCAGGGCCGGGGCAATGGGATGATCCAGAAGGATGGGATGGGGAGGGAAGTGGGTGGGGGGTCCAGGAAGGGGAACACATGTAAACCCATGGCTGATTCATGTCAATGTATGGCAAAAACTATTACAATATTGTAAAGTAATTAGCCCCCAACTAAAATAAATAAATTTATATAAAAAAAAAAAAACCCAATAGAGAGGGGGGGAAAAGAGGTGGTGCAGGCAGCTAACTAATAAAATAATGCATTACTTTCCTGGAAAAAAAAAAAAAAAAAAAGAATTAGCTTCCTACCGGGTCCTTTCAGAACCATGGAGTCTGCATGTCTGCCAGAGTGACATGGTGTTAGGATGAGGACAAGACACTCTCTCGGCTGCAGATAAGCGTCACAAAGTGAGAAAGAGTTACAGCCAGCTTTGAAAACAGAAGTGCCGACCACCATCGGCTCACTTTTAATATCTCCTCGGCCAGACCACATCAGCTTTTCTCAGTGTGGTTTCCCGTATTACTTCTCCACAGTGACAGCAAACAGATCCTGATGTATTTTTTCCTGGGCTGTTTCAGATGACTATGCTACTTGATCTTTAGGTTTTCACGCTAACACATGATAACCACATAAGGTATCTATTAAAAAAGAAAATATTTGAGAAACAATAAAGGTTTTACCTTCAGCAGTGGTATTGTGTTTAATTAAGTCAGCATGGTGAAACCCTGAAACCTACTTCCAATCTCCATCTTTATGCAGAAATTTAATGTGCTCACATGTGCTGACTCTGTTAGAATGTTTGCTCATTAATTTTGTTCCTCTTTCATAGTATTAATCTGTAGTAATGTTTCCCCCAATGCTATTAGCCAAAAGGTCATATTTGTTCTTTCAAATGGACAGATGGCACTGAAAGCTGAAACTTAAAATTCATAAACTGCTAAGTATTGTCTTTGTTGGGTCTCTCTTAAAAAAATAAGGCTACACTTTATTACATATGGGGGCTTCCCCAGTAGCTCAGTTGGTAAAGAATCTGCCTGCAGTGCAGGAGACCCGGGTTTGTTTCCTGGGTTGGGAAGATCCCCTGGAAAAGGGAATGGCAACCCACTCCACTATTCTTGCCTAGAGAATTCCATGGACAGAATACCTGGCAGGCTACAGTCCATGGGATCGCAAAGAGTCGGACACGACTATGCGACTAACTTTCGTTTCGTTCGTTTTTGTTTCTTCCGTTTATTACATATTATTTAGTTATTCAATGCAAAATATATTAGCCCTCCTGTAAATGACTTACTAGGAAAATCCTTATTATCTTGGACTCTAGGTAGAATTTTTTGATAGTGACAGATCATCACCACTCTCTTTTTTTTAAATAGAGAGGCAAGGCGACTAAGCAATCCAGTTAAGAACCAGGGCCTGAGCAGTGTCACGAAAACTTAGACAAATCATTTAGTTCTTAAAAAAACAGTTTTATCTTTAATTTTGTTTTGGTTCTATTCAAGTTGTCCTTCAGATGAGGGTATCTTATTTCCTTGAAAATAATACTTAGCAAGGAATAAGAGAATATACAGTTATGGTATATGCATCTGTCTGCTTGAAACTCAGGGCTGTTTCACTGGATAGGTCCAGGGGATGCGGTTCCTGTTGCAGTTCATGTAAAGAGTATCCCCTCAAGTTGAGCAACGCAATGCCTGCCCAGTCTGTGCAATAACCCCATGCAAGTTACCTCTGTACTTATGAATTAGCATTTGTAACTACTCTGAAGAAGACCTATTTCCCTTTCAGTTCCACTGACGACAGACAGTATTTGGACAGGACAGCACCACACAGTGGACAATTGTCCTTGGTCGCTGCTACTTAGGGGTGTGAGCAGTGTTGACCAGGCAGATAAAGACAGTGAGCGAGGAGTTATAGGCATGTGGCCATAGCACACAGAAAGGACCCAATAAATAATTACTGGAAAATAAAAACAAGTTATTTCCCAGCGTAACCTATGGACTTGGCTGATAGGCACAAATCAAGACAAAAAGATATTGCACTTTAAGTGTCTATGAATTATAGCTTCTAAAGACCCTTCATATTTGAAGAGATTTGTTTAACCTATAGTCCCTAAGACGTATTTCTTTGGTTAAGATGGAAGGAATTTTAAAGCAAGGACTAAACTAGAAATAACTCACTCTGATGCTTTTACAAAAAGTAACACAAAAGAACTATGAAGGGTAAGAAGAATAACTTTGTTGAGTAATGGCGTTCACTATTTGTGATCCAAAGAATAAAGTCTTGAAGGAGAAAGAGATGGGAGTAGCTATACAATATTTCCAGAGAAACCAGAGAGATAAGTAAGATCAAATGCTGTTTGTCTTTTCACACAGTTTATGCATCCTGCTTCAAGCAAAGTTTCCAGAAAGTAAGCTCTCCTGACCTTCCTGGAAAAGACAGGACATTAGGAAGCAGGGCATGGAGGGAATCTCGCTTAATGGTTATGTAACCTCAAGTAGGTGGCTTTAACTCTCTGCACCCCATTTTATTGCCTGTAAATGTAAGGGTTAGATAAGACAATCTTTTTTTTTTCAATTAATTTACTTTTTGTTGAAGGATAATTGCTTTACAGAATTTTGTTGTTTTCTGTCAAACCTCAACATGAATCAGCCATAGGCGTACATATATCCCCTCCCTCCTGAACCTCCCTCCCATCTCCCTTCCCACCCCACCCCCCCAGGTTGATACAGAGCCCCTGTTTGAGTTTCCTGAGCCATACAGCAAATTCCCATTGGCTATCTATATTACACATGGTAATGTAAGTTTTCATGTTACTCTTTCCACACATCTCACCCTTTCCTCCCCTCTGCCCATAAGTCTGTTCTCTATGTCTGTTTCTCCACTGTTGCCCTGTCAATAAATTACTCAGTACCATTTTTCTAGATTCTGTATATATGCATTAGAATACAATATTTATCTTTCTCTTTCTGACTTACTTCACTCTGTATAATAGGTTCTAGGTTCATCCACCTCATTAGAACTGACTCAGATGCATTCCTTTTTATGGCTGAGTAATATTCCATTGTGTATATGTATCACACATTCTTTACCTATTCATTTGTTGATGGACATCTAGGTTGCCTCCATGTTCTAGCTGTTGTAAATAGTGCTGCAATGAACAATGGGATATATGTATCAATTTTCAATTTTGGTTTCCTCAGGGTATATGCCTTGGAGTGGGATTGCTGGGTCATATGGTGGTTTTATTCCCAGTTTTTTAAGGAATCTCCATATCATCTTCCGTAACGGCTATATCAATTTACACTCCCACCAACAGTGCAAGAGCGTTCCCCTTTCTCCACACCCTCTCCAGCATTTATTGTTTGTAGACTTTTTGATGAGGGCCATTCTGACCTGTGTGAAATGATATCTCATTACGTATGTCTTCTTTGGAGAAATGTCTGTTTTAGTTCTTTTTCTCACTTTTTGACTGGGTTGTCTATTTTTCTGATATTGAGTTTTATGAGCTGCTTGTATATTTTGGAAATTAATCCTTTGTCAGTTGTTTCATTTGCTATTATTTTCTCTCATTCTGAGGGTTGTCTTTTCACCTTACTTATAGTTTCCTTTGCTGTGCAAAATCTTTTAAATTTAATCAGGTTCCACTTGTTTACTTTTGTTTTTATTTCCATTACTCCAACAGGTGGGTCATAGAGGATCTTGCTTTGATTTATGTCGAGTGTTCTGCCTATGTTTTCCTCTAAGAGTTTTATAGTTTTCTGGTCTTACATTTAGGTCTTTAATCCATTTTGAGTTTATCTTTGTGAAAGAACAAATGACTTAAGGAAGGTAAGTGCTGTTGCTGATGAAGCACAGAAACTTTCCAAAGCCAATAATATCATTTCTCAAATATTTGGAACTGATTATATTTACAATTCACCTAAGTCTATGCCATTATATGAGCTTCTCTGGTGGCTCAGCTGGTAAAGAATCCTCCTGCAATGCAGGAGACCTGGGTTCGATCCCTGGGTTGAGCAGATCCCCTGGAGAAGGGAACGGCTACCCACTCCAGTGTTCTGGCCTGGAGAATTCCATGGACTGTATAGTCCATGGGGTCACAAAGAGTCAGACATGACTGAGTGACTTTCACTTCACTTCACTTCATGTCATTATATAACAAAGTATATGTTTTATGTTGCTGTTAAAAATCAAAATATGGGAGAATGGCAATGGAAGCATGTAAATTATCATATGTGAAACGAATCGCCAGTCCAGGTTCAATGCATGATACAGGGTGCTTGGGGCTGGTGCACCGGGATGACCCGGAGGGATGGGAAGGGAGGTGGAAGGGGGGTTCTGGAAGGGGAACACATGTACACCCATGGTGGATTCATGTTAATGTATGGCAAAACAAATACAATATTGTAAAGTTAAAAAATAGACAATAAACTAATTTAAAAAAATAAATAAATAAAAATCTACTTTGGTCCAAAAAAAAAAAATCAAAAGTCAAAAGTCAATTCCCTAACTACTTCACAGCACTCCTTTCTTAGTGGGCCCTGTGCTGTGCTAAGTTGCTTCAGTCGTGTCCACCTCTTTGTGACCCTACGGACTACAGCCCACCAAGCTCCTCTGTGCATCGGATCTTCCTGGCAAGAACAGTGGAGTGGCTTGCCATGCCCTCCTCCAGGGTATCTTCCTGACCCTGGGATTGAACCTGTCTCTTACATCTCCTGCATTGGCAGGTGGGTTCTTTACCACTTACCCCAACCTGGGAAGACCCAGTGGTCCCTAGAAAGGAGTAATAAGTCTTGCATTAAGGTGACAAAAACCTAGGAAAGGGTGCTAAGAATATTATTTTGGGCACATGGAATACTGAGTAGAGAAAGGAGGGAATCTAATAATTCAACGGTGAAGATTTGAAAGTTGATTTCCCACTGTACAGACTAACTGTTAGGGGAATCCTATATGGAACAACTGATTGGTTCAAGATCGAGAAAGGAGTACAACAGGGCTGTCTGCTGTTACCCTGTTTGTTTAACCTCTACTCTGAGCACATCATGAGAAATACCAACCTGGATGAGTTACAAGCTGGAATCAAGATGGGTGGGAGAGACATCAACCACCTCAGATATGCAGATGATACCACTCTAATGGCAGAAAGTGAAGAGGAAATAAAAAGCCTCTTGATGAGGGTGAAGGAGGAGAGTGAAAGAGCCAGTCTAAGACTAAATATTAAAAGAAAAACTAAGATCATGGCATCCGCCCCCATTACGGCATGGCAAACAGGAGAAAAGGCAGAAGTAGTGATAGATTTCCTCTTCTTGGGCTCCAAAATCACTGCAGATGGTAACTGCAGCCATGAAATCAGAAGACGATTGCTTCTTGGCAGGAAAGCCATGACAAACCTAGACAGTGTGGTGAAAAGCAGAGACATTACTCTGCCAACAAAGGTCTGTATAGTCAAGGCTATGGTCTTCCCAGTGGTCACATACGGTTTTGAGAGCCGGACCTTAAAGAAGGCAGAACACCAAAGAATTGATGCCTTTGAACTGTGGTGCTGGAAAAGACTCCTGAAAGCAAGGAGATCAAACCAGTCAATCTTCAGGGAGATCAACCCTGAATATTCACTGGAAGGACTGATGCTGAAGCTGAAGCTCCAATATTTTGGACATCTGATGTGATCAGATGACTCATCAGAAAAGTCCTTGATGCTGGGAAAGGCTGAGGGCAGAAAGAGAAGAGAGCATCAGTGGTTGAGATGGATGGATGGCATCACTGATGCAATGAACATGAACTTGGGCAAACTCTGGGAGATGGTGAGGGACAGGGCAGCCTGGTGTGTTGCAGTCCATGGGGTAGCAGACAGTCGGACACAACTGGGTGATTGAACAGCAGCAACAACATATGGAAATCAGGCATCAACAGATGAATAAACCAGAAGAGACAGCATAGGAGTTAGTGGGTCAGGGATTTTTCTTTAGGTGATATATAAACAATGATAAATGTTTAATCTAGCAATTCCAGCATTTAGAAGAAAGTGTTGGGCATGGCTGACTTTTATTGCTTTAGAAAGCTCTATGTCTCTATCATTTGTACTGTGCGACTGATTAGACATATGATGTTCTCTGGAGGCCTCTATCCAAGGTCTTCTGTGTTGCATCACAACAATTACCCATCTGTATTCTAAAGCTACAAGCAGTTCTTTCTCTGTTGGATAGCTTGTATTGTAATGGTAGCCAAATAAAAGAAAGCTACATAGGTTTTGAAAAGCATGGTTAGAAAGCATCCCAGGTAGCATTGTGTCATGTGGGCTAGTTTTATCTGTTGTCCAGAACAGTGGACGGAACTTTCTCACAAAGCAGGATGACACCAAAAGCATAACATCTCCTATCCAAAGAACGGTTCTTGGTTTTAACAACCTTTAAGTGTATCAGATGTCAATTGGCAAGAGTTTCAATGAGAACCACTCAAGTCTGACCTTGTGGGCTTAAACTTGGAATTGGATGTTACAGGAAAGCCAACTGGGATGGCAGAAAGAGAATGTCTCGCTAAGAAAACAATAGAAACAGATCACGCTTAGCATCTTCTTTGTCACTTGACAAGTGGTTCCTTCCAGTGCACAAAACCATTTTAGTCCAAATGTTTTGAACTGTTAGCAGTATCCAACTAAACTTTGTTGAGAAGAATAACTTTGTTCTGACCTTCTCTATATAACATTAGAAAAAAATCTTACTAGGAAGAATTCTACCTTGATGCAGAGCTGTAGAAACTTGAAAATCATTTGCAAGAACTGAGTTCTGATTGAAATTTACTATGAAGTTTTTAATAACCATCCACAGATAGGCTATTCTATGCATGCCAGGATTTGAACTACATCCTCCTAACAGTGACTAAGTCTCATAGGGTGATATTCCCATGCTATCTCTGTCAAGTATCTTGTGTAATTATGGTGATCATCAACTACAAAACCCATGTTCTCTGTGCAGGGTTGTGATTTAGCGTGGAAATCCTAACTGCCTATGCTTATACCAAATCCCAAACCACTTTGCTTGTGAAGAAAAATATGAACCCCAAGGCAGGGACCACATTCCAATTTGAATAATTATGTTGATTGCCACAAATTTCTCCCTGAATCATTCCTTCGATTTTGTCATCTGGGATTTAGCTATTCAATTTATCCTACACACCACATTTCCACCCCCTCAAAGAAAGGCTTTGCCAAAAAGGAGCTTTCTCTGAGCAAAAAGTGACCATAGTTCCTAGAACAGAAGCCTGAAAAATGTGCAAGGAGATATCAGAATCAAAATCTTCAGATGTTGAATTTTTTCAAAGTTTAAAAGAAGTATTCTGAGAGTCATGTTCATATTTATCCTTATATATCATTAAAGGGAAAAGTATTATGGTGCAGAAGAAAATATTTAAGAACGATATAGTTCTGCAGCTTCACATAGCCCAATGAGTGGCGACTGTATAGGATAGATTCAGAATAGGGACCTGGTTTCCTGTTTTGTTATCAAGGCCACAGAACCCAAAAGAATATCCTTGTTTTTTGAAAGGGACCCTACAAAGTGACCTTCAGTGTTTGGGGAAAGTTACCATGATTCCATTTGTCCTCTGAAAAAATTAGGGTGTGAAAAGAGAAAAATGCCCAAGGGTTCGGCATATCTGAATCTGAACGTCCCGGTCAAATACGGCTGGGAATGAATGCAAACTTTTTTGAGTTTCTTTTTAATTTTGTCATTTTCAATTATTTAATTCCAACTCAGAATACCAGCTTTGGCAAAAGAGCTAACTGGCCCCCTTGGAGTCACACTGAGTGTTGTAGTCTTTCCTGGGACTTAAACAAGTGTGGGCACACAGCTAGAGTTTGAGCAACGCATAAGCAATGTTTTCAACAGCGACATTTTTATGTGGAATGTTATATCTTTAGCTGAAAGGCTGAGAAGCAAATAATATACAGTTAATTGGTTGGTTCAAGAAAGGGAAAAGTTAAAAGTAGTGGGCCCTTCAGGAGAGTCAGAGGAGACTTCTTGTTGCACATACTCTGTGCTCAGTTATAAGAATGGTACTTGGGAATCCCTTATCAGATGAGAAAAGTGGCAGAGATAGAAATAAGAAAAGAAAGAGCATAAGCTCTGGGTAAAATGCCCGCTTTTGTAATGGAGTTTGCTTTTCCCGTGGTACTTACTAAAATCTCAGTTGCAGTAAGAACTGTTGGATTTCTGGGTTTTCTTTGTTATGTTTCTTAAGGGCTAAGAGAGTCTGTTATTCTTACTTATGGGTGTGGGATAATTCTGTTTGTTTAGCTGCCAATTCTCTGGATTTCCAGTCTGTCTTCATAGTTCTTGCACAGCAGTACTTCTGTAACAAAAACCCTGAGAATTTGTACATACTGCAATGCATGCATTTTTTCATGTAGATTTTCTTGGGAGGGCGGCCTCTTTTCCTCTCCTTGTTTACATACAAGATGTTGTTACTTGGCAAATCTATGTTAGAATGGTTGTTTCATACTGAAAAGAGTTTGGTACGCCTGGATTATTTTCATTCCAAAAGGTTTGATTAAATAATATCTTATTGTATTTGCATAATTATTCCATTTAGCTCTGTGGCAGAGCTTAAGCCAGAATCTTTAAAAAAAAACAAACCCAAAACTGTGTGTATGTCAATTAAGAATTTTACAATGATTGATCAGCACTCTAGAGACGATTTGCCAATATACCAATAGGACAAATACAGTATCATTTAGGGAGAACTTGGTAAAAATAAGGATTTAGGAGGAGATGAACCATTATTTTCAGGGTGATCTCTCAACTTTTTTGGATAACAAAACTTACTGAAAATCTGATGAATACTATGTTCTTTTTCCCAATAAAAATGTTCATGTACATAAAATTCTGTGAAGACATTCAGATTTCATCCATGGATCCCAAGCTAAATTTTTAACAGGACTGTATTACAAAATTAAGGCAAAAAGTAATATCTGTAAAAATACCTCATAAACTCTAGAGCTATATATATATACTTATGAGTCAATTGTACAATATAAGCAACAGAAAGAATTAATTCTCATTACTACTATAACATATTGTAGTCTGACTCACTGGAATTTAATTCATTCTTTTACTATCTCTAGTCATCTGAGTTAATATAAAAGCCCATTATTGGAGAGTTGAGTCTAAAATTTGCCTGCAATATAAAACATATTTTATTCTAATATAATGTGGCTAGATATTGTTAAGTTTGATATCCATCAGCACCAGTAAAATGAACCCAACCTCAGGTGCAAATCTAATAGAGCTGAATGTTAATTAATGTGATCCAAACAACTTATCATTTCAGACTTACTTCTATTAGGAAGGATTGCGATGGCTGCACACTAATAGAAAAGTGCATTAGTTGCATGGATTTCAATTTCCTTTATCTATGTTAGTCACTGAATGCTACATTTCTTTGAAGATTAATATTTTTTCATTGTTTCTCTTTATGTTTAGAGAATTGGTTTAAAACCATAACATTACAGAGGAAGATTCAGTGGATGTATTTCATGTATTTAATCTGATAGTTTCATATATAACTTTTAATCTATGAGAATAAATCCATTTTCCTTTCAAGATTCATATGTGCAATACCAGAGAGTACTAATATCAGATATGGAAAGCCACTTCATGTCTTCATACATATTTGAGCCCCATAAAAATCCTGTAATGAAGGGAGCAGATATTATTTATATCTTAAAGCAAGGTTTCTCCACCTCATCATTACTGTCTTTTTAGGCTGGATAATTCTCTGTTGTGGGGGCTGTCTTGTGCACCCCAGGATTTTTAGCAGCATTGCTGGCCTCTACCTACCAGTTGCCAAGAGCATCTCCCCAGTTGTGACAATAAAAAATGTCTTCAAAGTTACCAAATGTTTCCTTGGGGGCAAAAATCACCCTCAGTTTAGAACTAGTGGTTTAAAGATAAAGAAATTACATTGCAGAGAATGCAACGCATTGGCTCAAGGTCATGAAGACACAGAACTAGAGGCAGGGCTACAGCCCACACCTCTGATATCCAGTTCTCTTCCTGCTATAGTCGACAGTGCAATTTACAAGATACTTCATATTGTGATTCCTTTAGTGCTTCTGCTGAACCACAAGTATCATTAGCATAGAGGGCTTCCCTGATAGCTCAGTTGATAAAGAATCTGCCTGCAGTGCGGGAGACCTGGGTTCGATCCCTGAGTTGGGAAGATCCCCTGGAGAAGAGAAAGGCTACTCACTCCAGTATTCTGGCCCAGAGAATTCCATGGACTGTACAGTCCATGGGGTCGCAAAGAGTCGAACACAACTGAGCGACTTTCACTTTCAGAAAATATTCTAATACCATTGGTATATCTAGGAGGCAAAAAGTAACATATATGAAAGAGCTTGTTAAGTCCTAAAGTATCATAAAATTTTCACATTAGCATGAATATATCAGAGAAAGACACACAGAGAGAGAATCACTTTGCCATAAAATTTTGAGGGAGGGGACTTCCCTGGTGATCTAGTGGTTAAGATTCTGCATTTCCAATGCCAGGGACTCTGGTTCGATCCCTGGTTGGAGAACTGAAATCCTACATGCTGTGCAACATGGTCAAAAAAACTGGGTGGGAAATCAGAGAAGATGTGAAAAACTCAAAGTAAGCTGGAAACTGGAAGGTGAATCTGCTGCTGATTTCAAGTCCCCAATTGCAGAACTGATCTTAAATAGTAGTTTAAGTACTTAATTCAATCTGGCTGCCATTGGCTTCTTTCCAAAACACTCTATTAGCTGTTACAGTGGAATTTTGCTAGCAGCCAAATTATCACTTTTTAGTCTCTAGTGGGGTAGCAGGTACAAACAAGGAATATTCATCCTTAAAGTTTCTAAGAGTGGCAGAACTGGGCTTAATGGAAATAGCTTCATCCTCTAGACATATTAATTGAAGATGGAAAAACCATGTTTGGCAAGAGAGAAAAAATTAAACCAGACCTAATGTCGAGGTCCTCAGAAACCTGCTATCTAAGGAATCTGTGGCTCTATCCTCGCTTTCATGAATACATGGGATTCCCAGGAACCTGGACAATCCACCTACCTTAATCTAACCAGAGGAAGGGTTTTCCCATCTTGCATGTGGGAAGCCCCATGGCCTGACCCACTTCTGCTTTCATATCCTCTGCATGACCAGATCTCCTGGGAAAACAGTCACTAGCTCTTGTGTAAAGGCGAGATTATGTAAAAGAGTAAAAGTTGTAGAGATAGGTCTGCAGTTCTATTACACTTCAGAGAAAGTACTAAATTTCTTGTCCCTTTGAGCAAAATGACACAGCTGGTGAAAAAGCAAGCATTTTTCTGAAAATGCTCTCGACACCCCCAATTTCCTATTGAATCTAGACACTTCCCTCATTTTTCTTTTCCTCAAGATTCCCTGGTGGTCTCTCTCTCTCTCTCTCTAATAGGACTGTCGACCCTTAAAGACCTCATATCAACAGCTTCCTGAAATGGACTGAAACCTCCTAGGAGTGTATCTGTCAATCTAATATTTGTGTCATCTGAGAAGAAAGTGAGCTTATTCAACCTCCTTTCCGTTTCATCAATCAGTGTGAAGGGAATCAGTGAGAGGACTAAAAATAGATGGCTTACAGCTATTAACAATGCCTTGCACCAAGTAACACTGAAAGTTCACAAAGTTGCTGGAATAGTTAACTGAGCAAGTCTCCTTTCACAGATTAAATGGCTTAGAAGGAAGGCAATGAAACAAGGTGGGTTAGACCATTAAGACTAAGGGAAAGGCTGCTTTGCCTGGGTCTATATTTATGTAAACTCTGGGAAATGCAGGGTTTTGTGTTTTTTTTTTTTATAGCAAGTGGACAAGCAGACTTGCTCTCCTCCAGTGCATTATGGGTGGGTCTCTGCTACTGAACAGTAGTAAATCAAGACCTCCTTTCCATAGTTCTGGCCACTGGCATCAGAAAAGGGTCTGGGAGGCCTTTCAGGTCCGTAGGCTTTAATTTCCAAACTTTTGTAAAAGGCAACGCCCTCCTTTTGAGCATCACCAGTCTCCTTTTCTAACTGAATATTTACAGAAGAAAAGCAGTCACATATCAAGCTACTCTCTTTTCCTCTGTCACACAAGAGTCATACATTTTAGGGTTTGCAGAGTATAATTCAGACATAAAGGTGCCTCCATTTTAAAATTAGAAAAGAAAAGCGTTTGTTCATTTTGTTCATTATTCAGAGCCATGGGAACCTGATTCCAAGCCCACTTCTTGAGTCTGAATCCAAACTCTGTGGCCAGATAAAGGATCTTATGTAAGTGCAAAGCATCCTCTGTTATCTCACCCAGAAATAAAACAAACCATTTCTAGGTTCCAAACTTACTCTTTGCAAACTTACTCAAGAGTCTTACAAAGTTACAACTAAAGTACCATAGTCCTAAGTGTTCCCTAGAACTTCATTGACTTTAAAATGGTGCAACTTCCCTGGATAAGTTATGCCCGAGTCAAATCGACAGCCAGCTGAGTGGTAACAATGGCCTTCTCCATTCTTCCATGCCTGGCCATTGTGAAAGAAGCAACCATGATGCTCAGCACATTTTTATAGCATGAATGAACCTTATCACTAGTCTTTCAAATTCTCCAAGTGTGGTGCAGACAGATAAACAAGCCCTGCTTGGAGGAAGGGCCTGAATTCGAAGCAGTGGAGCATATCTCCTTCATTCAGAGTGTGTTGAGTGAAGCAATGCATTGTAAATGAAATACAGTCAGCGGTCCTGTGGATATGCAGACGCCCTCATTTAAGAAAAAAGTCATTGGATTCTGTGGCCACGGTAAGCTGGGTGTGTAGAGGATGTTGTTATCATAGCTATTCTATTTCACTGAAAAAGATGCTTACAAGCAACCTCTCTCAAGGAAGAAAATTTCAGAAAAGTCTGTTATCCCATAGAACTAAATATCTATCTCACTCTCTATCAATCGCCTATCATCTATCTATTTTCATTCAGAGGCCAGAACTAAGTTTTTGCAGCAGCGCATACTTTGGTCACTGTATGGGCAATAAAATAAATCATTTATCATCGATTCAGGCAACCACTATTGACTTTGCTGGCTACTGGCTCCTCACTCCATAAAATGTGCTTTGTCACTTAACAAATCTAAATGGTAATCGGCAGTAATCTTATAAAGTGCAATGAACAGAAGGAGTGATAGATTTTTATAAGCAGAAAGTAAACCACCCATGGGCAATGATAGACAGAAAAACTGCTGTTTCCCAATGGACAGAAAGAATATTGAAATTCCAATCCAGTAATGGGATGCTGTTAGCAATTCAAAATGTGACTTCAAAAACTCCCGTGGTGGGAATAGTCATCCTGGAATATAGTTCTGATCATTGCCTTTTGGGAAGAAGAGCATTTTTTTATTACAATAACAATTATTAATTATATATATATATAAAATAAACAGGAAAGACTATGTGCTCAGTCATGTCTGACTCTTTGTGACCCCATGGACTGTAGCCTGCCAAGCTTTTCTCCTACGGGATTTTCCAGGCAAAAATACTGGAGTGGGTTGCCATTTCCTTCTCCAGGGGATCTTCCTGACCCAGAAATCAAACCCATATCTCTTGCATTGGCAGGCAGATTCTTTACCACTAGTGCCACCTGGGAAGCCTCAAATACAAATTACTATTATTCAATAATATATTATTGTGTATATATTATTAAAGATTAATAATATTAAAATATTATTATTATTTCAATTGTAGAAACAGCTTTTTACTGTGGGGCGAGTATTGAGAAATCAGAACAGATATAAACCATTCCCTTCAAAATCATTAATCACACTGGGAAATGATCAGCAACTTTAAAGTCAAATAGCCAATGACCTAACTGATAATGACTGTAATGGTGAGGGTGCTGGAGAAGATGGAATGTATTTTCTTTAAAGTATGAGGCGGTGTAATTATAAGTAGATCGATATTTGATCTCTGCTTCCTCACTACCATCACCGAAATGCAATCCTTTTCTCCAGCACAATCTTTTCAGGCAACATCCGTTTCTTTTAAATACTGTTGAGTGACTCACTCACTAATAGGCTCGGCAAGATATAAGAATGCCCAGAATTTGGATGCTGTCTTCCGTCTCTCATGTCCAAGGTGTATGAGCTTGAAAAAATGATGCAGAGTCACACATCAAACTGTAAAGTATCATCTAAGACTCTGAGAACCTGCAAATGACTTTGGTGATGATTCCAGCCTAAGACATAGATTCCTGTCACTTTCTCCTTTATTGGTAGGAATTGGTGTATCAAAAAATATAAACTCACTTTTTTTTTTCCCGAGTCAACTTTCCTCCAGTGAAGGCATCATGTCACTCCTTGTACTGTATCTCCATTCTTCATCCAGCCCACTCACTGTCTACCAAGGGGCTGCACAGGGTTGATAAAATCCCTCTTATATCCATTCATCTAAGAAGCAAAGGGACCCCACAGCCTATTCCCGTGAAAGTTCTTTCTTTTCTAGCTTGGACAAAATCCTGTGAGCTAGCTGCTGCTCCAAATGACTCCCTCTCGGAGATGGCTGATTCTTTCTCACACCTAAAATTTCTTGCAAGCTCAAATGCTTTTTCCTACTTCTCTGCCCAGTTAACTCCCATCTAGCCCACATAATTCAACTGAAATAGCATTGCCTCAGAGAAGGTTTCCCTGCGCCCACCCTGTACACATGGACCTCACCCCTACCTTGTCACATGTCCTCATGACAAGTAGCACGTGCCCTGGCTTTGGAGCACTTCTCAAAGTATTTACTTGGAGGTCACTTGATGAATCAATGACAGTGCCCCCACCTGGCTCATGAGGGGCTGCCTCTGTTTCACTCACTCGTGTACCCCCATGCCTCTCCCAGGACTTAGTATAAGTGCTTAATAAGCCTTTGTTAAAAGAAAGTGTTCAAGAACAGTAGATCAGAAATGTGAAATTTGGGGCTTTCCTGGTGGCTAAGATGGTAAAGCGACTGCTAGCAATGCAGGAGACCCCGGCTTGATCCCTTGGAGAAGGGAATGTTACCCACTCTAGTCTTCCTGCCTGGAGAATTCCATGGACAGAGGAGCCTGGTGCCTACAGTCTATGGGGTCACAAAGACTCAGACATGACCGAGCCACTAACACTTTCACTTTCATGTATATATCTAAATATACATATATGTTTTTGTGTAGTGGTTTGTACATACTCTCAAATAGTTCACATAGATGTGTATACACATTTATAGACACATATAAACATTTTTATATACATTCACATACAGAGAGAGAGAATGATAAGCAAATGTGGCAATGTTAACAGTTGGTGAATCTGAGTAAAGGGCATAAGGGGTTTTATGTACTAAATCTTATACTTTTTCTCTAATCTAGAAATTACCTGAAAATCAGAAGTTAAAAAAAATCTCTGCAAAAGTAAGTGTATGAATTTTTGTGCAATTTTATGTACATATGATGTATCATCACAATCTTATTTATACACATTTACATGCTAAGTCGCTTCAGTTGCATCTGACTCTGTGCGACCCTATGGACTGCAACCTGCCAGGCTCCTATGTCCATGGGACTCTCCAGGCAAGAATACTGGAGTGGGTTGCCATTCCCTCCTCCAGGGGATCTTCCTGACCCAGGGATTGAACCCACATCTCTTTCATCTAACCCACATTGGCAGGCGGGTTCTTTACCACTTGTGCCACATGGGAAGCCGTTAATACACACACCTACGCAGACTTGGATCAGATTTCCAGTGTGGTAAGTGCTACAGGATCTATAGCTCCAATATGGAGTTAATTTTACATCAAAAGAAACTTCCATAGAAGTTACTGATCAATGCTTTACTGCACGTGTATAAAGATACATGTATATTTAAAAACCTGGGTTGTCAGTATTTATGATCATGTTTTCTAGAGACAGCAAGATAGAAAAAAAAAATCAGTCATAGACTATTCTTATACAATATCAAAACTATCCATCAAGTAGGTCAATTGGGGGTAAAACAGCAAAGAGACACACTTGTGGATATGTTAGATTCTAGAAACGATAGTTTTCTTGCATTTGTTTAATGAGCGAAATGAGAGTAAAGCACTTTTCAAACTCTTCATTTCTATCTATTAAGTAAGCATTGTGTCCCATGGGGCAGGGTATGAAGGGAGGGAGGTCCTGAAGGTTGTTCTTTGTGCATCATTAAAAAATGGAGACTTTTTCAGTGGGTAGGATCCCACCTGGTCCAACATAGTGACCAACTCTCCTTGCAGCACTACTGAAAGTTTTTGAAATGAAAACAGAACCACAGTGAAGGAAGTAGAGGAAAAAGTCAACATGAATGGCGGCTGATAAGCTGAACACCTGCTAATCAAGTTCAGTAATACAAATCAGCATTTGTGCAGTGCCTGACCCAGACAGAATCAGTAAGTAATCTGGAAATTGAAACTACTGTAAAAACACAATGAAGAATTATTTCGCCAGTCTGTGTGATACAGGGAACTGTGTAATGGCATTTGGCAGTGGCTCCAGAATATAACAATTCAGTAAACAAATGAAGTCATGACAAGGGAAGGTCATAAAGCAGACTCCGAATGTGGCCAATGAAAAGTGACATCAGATTTTTTAATGGCTACAAATACGAATGTTTGCCCTTTAGCAGTACTGCCTGACTTTTTACAAAACATGGCCTATAAAATCGGTGATAACTTAAGTACATTATCAATTTCCCATTTCAGTCTCTTGAATTACACATCTGCTAAGTCACTTCAGTCGTGTCCGACTCTGTGCGACCCCATAGACAGCAGCCCACCAGGCTCCCCTGTCCCTGGGATTCTCCAGGCAAGAACACTGGAGTGGGTTGCCATTTCCTTCTCCCACACATGAAAGTGAAAAGTGAAAGTGAAGTCGCTCAGTCGTGTCCGACCCTTAGCGACACCATGGACTGCAGCCTACCAGGCTCCTCTGTCCATAGGATTTTCCAGGCAAGAGTACTGGAGTGGGTTGCCATTTCCTAAAGGGACATTCTTAGAAGCACAAATCACAATTAAATCAATTATATGTAAATTTAAAAAAATATTGTCCATGTGATGATATTCACAATTTTAACTATTTGATGGGCAGTTCCTGATAAACTCACTAACAAAGCCAAAAGAGTGAAAGAATTAGTTCCAGAAAACAAGCGAGAAATCAAAAAGTCTTAGCAAGCTCTCTCATCTCTTAAATGTAACTGTGAAAATCACTGCTAGTGCTGACATTTAAAAGTGGCTGCTTTTATCTTTAAACAACCCTATTGTTTGAATGGATATGCTCCAGGCATCACATTTGGGCCATTTGTTTTACCAGCTGTTTCTAAAAATATGTTCATGGTTCAGACGTTTTCTGCTTATCTCCAAAACTGCTTTTGTTGAGGGCTTTCCCCGCTTTCCACAAGGGAAAGGCTAGAGACATGGAAAACAACATCTGCTGAAAGCTCTCACAACTTCAGGGAAGGAATACAGTTTTAAGCTTTAAGTGAGAAAAAAAGAAGCAACACCAAAAAACTCCAATAAACGACATGACTGAAGAGACTGCCACATTCCTTTTGGATTAAAGGTAATCAAATATTTTAATTCGTTCATACAATCCTTGAAGCAGCAGTGACAGCTGTTCCCTATGTGGGAGAGGGTCTCAATTAATCTACAGCTGGCTTAATTTTCTGGCCATCCTATCAAGGGAGAGAGGGAAGAAGAGGGAGGTGGAGAGAGAGGAATGCAAAGTTTTTAATTACTTCTCTACAACTGCATTCTTTCATCTATTTATTACATCTAACAAGCAGATGTAAAGATGAGGGGCGGTCAGGCAGTGGGGATGTACATGGCACCTAAAGCTTGGGGTAAAGAACCAATCATATTCCCACGCGTCTGCTGAAGGCCACTTCACATCCCATCTGTGTTCCTGGTTTGCAAGTACAGATTTTACACTTTTCGGTAATGGGTCATTTGCAGGAGACCTCCTGCCTACTGCTGCTGTATGACGACCTGGTGTGTCCATGGACCATTTGTCAGCTGATGAACAGGACTGACCCTAGGGAACTGGTGCATGCTGAGCTATACAGTCCTGCATATCATTATCATCATTATCTGAATTCTTCCAGCAGCTTTCCTTGCAGGGCCTTAAACCATGGACCTAATCCAAACTCACAGGAAAGACAGGATTCATGATTTTTTTCAAATTACAGGTATGGCAGAATTCCTATATCTAAATAGTCACAAGAGTTCCCTTCTTCATCCAGCCAGCCAGCGCATGCTCAGTTGTGTCCAACTCTCTAGAACCCTACGGGCTGTAGCCCCTGTCAGGCTCCTCTGTCCATGGAATTTTCCAGGCAAGAATACTGAAGTGGGTTGCCATTTCCTATTCTCGGACTCAATATTCTTTTATATTTATATTTATATATCCTGAGTGGCTCAGTTGGTAAAGAATCTGCCTGCATTGCAGGAGACCTGAGTTCGATCCCTGGGTCAGGAAGATCCTTAGAGAAGGGGATGGCAACCCACTCTATTATTCTTGCCTGGAGAATTCTATGGACAGAGGAACCTTGTGAGTTTCTGTCCATGGGGTCGCAAAGAGTCTGATACGACTGAGCGACTAATACTTTCACTTCACTTTCATACAGCCTTTATTTCTAATTATAAATCTAATACATACTCAACATAGAAATTTTAGAGTATGAATAACAATATAAAATCAGCCACTGACCACTACCTGATGATAATCACTGTTATGTCTGTTACTGATAATATAATCCTTATACCAGATTCAAGACACTAAACCTCTGATATCCAATAAACACTCAATAAACCTGATATGACTTTTTATTAGGGGCTTCCCCGGTGGTGCTAGTGGTAAAGAACTTGCCTGCCAATGCAGGAGACATAAGAGACACAGGTTCAATCCCTGGGTTGGGGAGATATCCTGGGGGAGAGCATGGCAACCCACTCCAGTATTTTTGCCTGGAGAATCCCATAGATAGAGGAGCCTGGTGGGCTATCGTCCATAGGGTCGCAAAGAGTCAGACATGACTGAGGAGACTTAGTATGCCTTTATATTAAGCTAAATTAAGTGTAATATTACCAATATTTTGATAATTAATTTCTAAAGCAAGAGATTATTGGTATAGACTACCCAAGAGACAGAAAAGGTGGGAGGAGATGAGAACAATGTAGACAAATTCAGTATCTGCCTTTAGTATAGGTCACATCCTTCCTTTTGGCTGGGGATCAAGGTTTTGACCTTCTCTTGACACAAAGATGGATCATGTATCTCAAATATAGGCTCATTCAGCTATTCAATATAGTCCTCTCTACATTGTAATAAGACTGAAAATAGGAAAAAATTCTAGATTTAGATTTGAGTCCTTAGAAAATTTTCTTTAAGATTTTTTTGTTTTTGTTGTTTATAAACTGATTTTGACCTTCCAATAACATATATTCTAAATGTACATTTTTTGAAATATCCCATTCTATGTTGTGTCTTTAATCTATTTTTTTGTACTGAGATTCAGAAACTCTCTTGTACTTAATATCTAAGAGAAATAACTTCCTGGGCCTCAGTGAAGTAAAGAGCTTCATTGTAAGATCATTTAGTTCATTACGCAAAACGCTGGGCTGGATGAAGCACAAGCTAGAAGCAAGATTGCCGGGAGAAATATCAATAACCTCAGATATGCAGCTGACACCACCATTATGGCAGAAAGCAAAAAAGAACTAAAGAGACTCTTGATGAAATTGAAACAGGAGAGGGAAAAAGTTGGCTTAAAATTTAATATTCAGAAAACCAAGATCAAGGCATCTGGTCCCACCACTTCATGGCAAATAGATGGGGAAACAATGGAAACAGTGAGAGACTTTATGCTTTGGGGCCCCAAAATCACTGCAGATGGTGATTGTAGCCATGAAATTAAAAGACGTTTGCTCCTTGGAAGAAAAGTTATGACCAACCTAGACAGCATACTAAAAAGACATTATTTTACCAACAAAGGTCCGTCTAGTCAAAGCTATGGTTTTTCCAGTAGTCATGTATGGATGTGAGAGTTGGACTATAAAGAAAGCTGAGTGGGGAAGAATTAATTGATGCTTTTGAACTGTGGTGTTGGAGAAGACTCTTGAGAGTCCCTTGGACTGCAAGGAGATCCAACCAGTCCATCCTAAAGGAGATCAGTCCTGGGTGTTCATTAGAAGGACTGATGTTAAAGCTGAAACTCCAATACTCTGGCCACCTGATGTGAAGAGCTAACTCATTGGAAAAGACCCTGATGCTGGGAAAGATTGAGGGCAGGAGGAGAAGGGGACGACAGAGGATGAGATGGTTGGATGGCATCACCGACTCAATGGACATGAGTTTGAGTAAACTCCAGGAGTTGGTGATGGACAGGGAGGCCTAGTGTGCTGCAGTCCATGGGGTGCAAAGAGTTGAGCAACTGAGTGACTGAACTGAACTGAGTTCATAATAAAATTTTAGACTTATAAGGGTTTTCAGTCTTCAAAATCTACTAAATCTAGCTGAGGTAGCATAGATAACATTTTAAATCTGTTTAAAGGTTTCTAATTTGGGAATTTTGGGTTTGTTTTCACAGACAGGTAAAATGTGAAAAAAAAAAAAATCTATGGGGAATGACTAATATCTAGTTGCCAACCTTTATTTTGCTAATTAAAGATGCTACAGACAGTACCAAAATACTATCTTTGTAAAAGAAATTGATTTTAACAATAAAAAAAACACATAAAATATAATCTCAAAATATAGGTCAGTTCTGTCAATTGAACTTTGTGAAAACACACTATATTGTCCTTACTTTTCTCATTTCACCATGGATCAGGGAAGGTTTTGGCATAGTGATGCTAGTTTTGTTTTTGAGCCTGGGAAACAGGGCTAGAGTAGGCCTAATGATCTGTCCTGCATGTAGGAAGGTGTTATTACTGACCATGTATCCCTAAAGCACACATATGTTGAGTGCGTATCATGAGCTATTGGGTTGGCCAAAAAGTTCATTCAGATTTTATATCTTAGGAAAAAACTGAAACAAACTCTTTGGCCAACTCAACACCTCCACGGATTGCTTCTCCATGTGTCCATCATCTCTTAGTTGGTCCCCCAGTGACCAAAGAAACAGAGAGCCATGGATCTGACCACTAAATGATCAGCAATATACTGTCTTGTGTGGTAACAATGTCCAATGGAAAGATGACGAGTGAATTTTCATACATTTCCCCTGAATTGTCTGTTGAATGCTATCTCAGTTTAAAATTAAAAGCCCTGGGCTCTTTAAAAACAAAACAAAACAAACAAACAAACAAAAAAACGTGATACACAATATCAGTAAAATAGCATGAATTACGGATTTAGGACACTCAAGATTTAATTCCAATCTAAGAGAAACTAAGTCAGTGACCTTGAACAAATCAATTTACTTGTGTAGGTTTTAATTTTGTTACCTAATACAAAATCATTACCATGAACTCTAAAGTTCTTTAAGCTTATAGTCTTAAAAATTATGAAAGCTTTAAGATTATAATTAAAAAAAAGAAATGCAAAAAAAAAAAAAAAGCCTTTAGATTTATGGGAGTTTAAAAGAGAATTGCTATGTTTAATTTGATACTCAAGGTCACCACGTCATATTTTGACCAAAAATCTTACTAAGAGCACATTCTTCAAACTTGATAAAGCGGTTAGAGCTAAAGAAATTTTTAAAAATAGAATTAAAAATACCATGTGTCCAGAGAACTCTATGCAATGCTCTGTAATGGCCTATATGGGAAAAGAATCAAAACAAAAGAGTGAATAAAAATTATATGTATAACTGATTCACTTTGCTGTACACCTGAGAATAACAAAACATTGTAAATCAGCTGTACGCTAATAAAAAGTAAAAAACAAAACACACATTGTGTATCTCTTGAAACTTGCTTGATTTCATAAGGTGTATCTCCATTTTGTTATTCCCTTGTGGCTCAGCTGGTAAAGAATCCACCTGCCATGCGGGAGACCTGGATTTGATCCCTGGGTTGGGAAGATCCCCTGGAAAATGGAAAGGCTACCCACTCCAGTATTCTGGCCTGGAGAATTCCATGGACTGTATAGTCTGTGGGGTGGCAAAGAGTTGGACACGACTGAGCAACTTTCACTTTCATTTTCACTTTTCATCTTTATTTTAATGTTTTAAAATATTTAATTCAAATGCTGCAAATGAGGGCAAGTCCTCCCTGGTCTGTGAGTTCTCCCTGCTGCTGATGCGGCACCTATCATGTCCCCGGTGTCACGCTGGTCTATTTCATCTCTTCAAGTTACCTAGCTGGTCCCTGGGGACTTAGTTTGGTCCTTTGCTTTTATAGGGAAAGCTAGTAATTACGAAGTGTAAGTAAATAAAGAAATAAATGAGCAAACAGGCAAGTAAATAAACCAACCAACCGCATAGGAGGATACCAGGCTACTGCAAGCATAAAGGGAGAAAAAGAAATTCACTTGACTGCATTTGGCTATGTCCCTATTGGGTCATCAATAGTGCTTAATGTATCCTTGTTTTACTCTTGTTTTCTGTAAGTCCTTTGATCTCAGAGGCTTTCAAAACACTAATTCTAAATTATGTTGCTTTGAAAGTCAATCTGAGCATCTCCCATCCCCAAAGTCTGTCCAAATGTCTTCCTTATTTCCATCAGCTCTGCATTTTGTTTTTGCTTTCTTTTGGAGCCCTGGTTGAGAACTTTACAACTCCAGGCACAATACCACACCGGGGGTGGGGGTGGGGGGTCTTGCTAATGGAGAAAGTTCTTAATATCATTATTTAGCATCCTGGCTTCCAGAAGTTAATCTTAGGCTCCCTCTGGGGTTGGGATACATTAGGATCTGGTTTCATAGTTTACTTGATGTGGTTCATATACAAGTCTTTCCCATAGATTTCTCATGTTAAAGATGATAAAGGGACTGAGCATTCATTTATGGAATCAAATCTTTAAGTAACAACCACCACTTCTGCAGTAACTCTAAGTGTGGCTTTGTACCTGTATTTTCCTAGTATTGCTCCGGTCTCATCAGACGCCAGATGGTGGAACACTTTCTTATCCTCAGCATATTGTATGCTTCTTCCTGCACCCTACTGCATAATCCTTTGTCTCCGACATTCAGAGGACTAAGACATAAATAAAGGCTTCTGTCTACAGTGCTGGAAAGAGTCCTACGTATTGCTGAGTCGCTCAGTCGTGTTGGACTCTTTGTGACCCCATGGACCGTAAGCCCGCCAGGCTCCTCTGTCCATGAGATGTCCCAGAGAAGAATACTGGAGTGGGTAGCCATTTCCTTCTCCAGGGGATCTTCCTGACCCAGGGATTGGATCCACATCTCCTGTGTCTCCTTCATTGGCAGGCAGATTCTTTTACCACTGAGGTGCCTGGGAAGCCCAGTCCCATATATCATGCCCTTTCAATTTTCTTCTCTCCACTCACTGCCTCTGTCACCAGGAATTTTTCTCACTTTCCCCACAAAACTTACAAAGCTACAAATCAAAAAGTTCAGGGAAAGAAGAGGTTCTCAGCAGGTTGCAAATATCATATCTCAGTCATTTAGATGTTTGTCAGCTCAATAACCCACAGCCAAGGCTTGGGGAAGAATTACTGGGATGTGACACAGTATGTGGGCTGGAGTTCAAAGAAACTGCTGCCAGAGAGGTCTAAAAGCTCGGAGGAGGCCACCCACACCCCAGCGGAGGCACAGAGTGCAAAAGCCAGGTTTGCAGAAGGAATGGCAAAAATCAAGCACTCACAAAAATTTCAGTGGACACGCTGTGGGGAGGGGACCCAGATTTTGTAGGTTTGCTTATTTTTTTCATCTTGCTCCATATGTGAGCTAATGGCATATTAAAACAATGGTGAGAAATGAGCTTTCAGTGTCCTTCCATATCCTATGTGCTTAGTGGGGAACTCAACGAGTATTTATTAAGCTTGACTACGGCATAAAGAATCTGTCTGCAATGCAGGAGATGCAGGAGGCGTGGGTTCCATCCCTGGGTCAGGAAGATCCCCTGGAGAAGGGAATGGGAGCCCACTTCGGTATTCTTGCCTGGGAAATCTCATGAACAGAGCAGGCTGGTGGGCTGTAGTCCACAGGGTGGCAAAGATTCAGACACGACTGAGCATGTGATGGATGATGGATAAGATGGGCAAGAAGGATTCATTTATTACAAAAAACAAATGAGGGACTTCCCTGGTTCCACGGTTAAGACTTCACCTTCCATGCAGAGAGTGTAGGTTTGATCTCTGACGGGGGAGCTAAGATCCTATACGCCTCGTGGCCGAAAAGCCAAAACAGAAAACAAAAGCAATACAGCAACAAATTCGATAAAGATTTTTTAAATGGTCCACACCAAGAAACACCTTTCAAAAAAAAAAAAAAAGAAAATGACTACAAATTCCTAACTCATCAGATTTATCTAGATCAGAGTTCAGCAAACTTCCAAGCCCAGCTTGATGTCTGCTTTCTCTTTTTTTTGGCCACTTCACACAGCTTGTAGGATCTTAGGTCTCTGACCAGGGACTGAATTCAGGCCCTTGCAGAGAAAGTGCAGAGTCCTAACCACTGGACCCCTGCTTTTTAAAATTAAGTTATATGGAATCATGGCTATAGTCATTCATTTATGTATTGTCTATGGCTGTCTCTGTGTTATAGCAACAGAGTTTGGTCATTGTCACAGAGACTGTGAGACTCTCAAAGTCTAGAATGTTTACTTTCTGGGTCTTTACAAAAAAAAAAGTTGGCTGATCTTTGCTCTGGGTGATTAGGCTGATAATTTGAACACATAGCAATAAAATATTGCCACACCCCTCTTTTAGTAAAATGGGGGTATCTGCCTCAAAGCTAAGATGAAAGCAGAACTTGACAGGAAAGGGTCCTCAAACATTTTCAGCTTTGCAAATTTTCCCGTTTAGGCTTCCAGATTGGTCAGAATGGATATAATTTGTAATGAGACCCTCAGATGCTGAAGCAAGCTCACTTCCCTTGTCAAGAGTCTAATAAAATTACGTGCAGCTTTCAAAAGATACTTTCTATTTCGTTGTGAATTTTAGTTCTCAATAACTCCTTTAAGATTCTTTGCTTGCACAGAAAAGCCAAGGGCCTAGAAATGGTTTGGGGTTTTTTGTTTTCATTTTTCCTTTATTTTTTAAAAATCATCTGAGACGTAACACAAGGATGTGGGGGAAATGAAAGAAGATACACATACGAGTAGGAGTTTCAGAAAAGTCAAGGGGCCAAGGGAAGAACCACACCCTCTCAGATACACGCTCACTTACTCTTTTGCTCTCTATTAGCTGTAGCGTCTCAAACACTGTGCTCCGAAGAACATAATCATCTTGGAAATGAAAACACAGCGTCTCAGCAGAGTTCTCACTACGAGTATCTATTCTTAGAGTCCTATGTGGTTCAGTCGCTAAGTCATATCTGACTCTCACAATCCCATGGACTGTAGCCCGCCAGGCTCCTCTGTCCATGGGATTTTCCAGGCAAGAATACTGGAGTGGGGTGCCATTTTCTTCTCCAGGGGATCTTCCGGATCCAGGGATCAAACCTGGGTCTCCTGCACTGCAGGCAGGGTCCTTACCAACTGAGCCACCAGGGAAACCCTCTCAGAGTCTTAACATCAGTTAGAAGTGGCTGTTACCTGATCATATATTCTCAACAGGTCTGATGATGAGCAGTGAGACAGAAGCCCCCACTGCACAAACTATCACCTAGGTGACATCAAGAGGGACTAATCTCATGTAAGTGATGGTTTTCATCCTGAATACTGGAATGATTTCATTTCACAGGAAGCCAGGGTTAAGTCATTTAAATCATAGTTGTTGAGATAAATCATCACTAAACAATTTCATAACCCCTATCAACCAAGGTTTTCATAGCTTTTCAGATGCAAAATAATTAATCCACCTAACAAGTATTTACCAGACATTTAATATAGTCAATACACAAACCTTCTTTCATTATTATTAAAGAGGTAGGTAGCTATCTATATATATATATACATCAATGGAGAATACTATATAATAAGAGACAGTGTTAATATAGTGATTCCCGTGTGGATTTGGGGTCAAGCTGGCTTGAGTTCAAATCCCATTTCTCCTGCTTCCTTGCTCTGTGGAACATCTGTTTAGCTCCTCTGTGCCTCAGTTTACTTATCTTTAAAATGGAGATGACGATAAAGCCCCTAACGGGATTGCTACAGGGACTAAAGAAGTTAACAATGTAAAGTATTTAGAAGTATACCTGCCTATAGTAAGTGTTCAATGAATATTTAATGAAGGAACAAAGACGGAGCAGTGGAAAGCTTGAAGTCCTAGACATAACTTCAAGGGACTTTATTCAATATTGCGTGTGCTGTCACTGAAAGCTGACCAGAGGGGCAGCTAAACAGGACATTAAATCAAAGTTAAAGATTGTATCATCAGCATCTCAATCAGAGACTCTATCTTGTCAAACTAGAAAGGCTAATAAGATCCATACTTTCCTTTTTAATTCCCAGATTTCTCAAACTCTTTCACAAAGCAGCGATTAAGCATCTAACAGTAAAATTATTTTTTTTAGCTGCATTTTCTGCAATACGATAGTTCTCATGCTGTTTTAATTATTAATGTACTAGTTTTATGGTAAAATGTGGAAGTAAAGGGCACTGATACATTCCACTGTGAAGCTGGTTAATTGCATGCATCAAGTGCTGTAACTAAATAAAGTTCATTATATTTCAAAAGTTAGAAAAACACAACTGAGTAATAGAATGATGCTGGATATTATAATTATGTGCTAAGAAATGCATCTATTATCATCTTTCCAAAGCTCAAAAAACAAAATTTGGAATCCTAAGAAATATCCTGTTCATCTTCACTGTTACTAAGGGAGGAATTTTTGGCAACTCTATTTTGAGGAAACAAAATTAGTCAAAGCTCCACAAACGAGCATGTCACAGTTCTAAAATTTAGTGCTCTAATAAGTGTTCAAGCTCAATCCCCTGTGCACACTGCAATAGAAATAAAAGTTATCCGTTTCCTAACAGATCTGGGGTTGAATCTTCCCTCTGCCAATATGTGCAGGCATGCAACCTTGGAAAAGAAAACTTTGTGAGTCCCAATTTTCTCAATTGTAAGATGGCCACAATAGTTTCTACGCCATAATAACTGAAAATGAGATTTAAATAAAAATACCACTCTTGAATGCACCTGCCACAGCATGGTACCTGGGCCAGTGCCAAGTTAGAGCCAGCTCATGATCTCCGATTGCTACGTTTTCAGGAATTTTCCAAGTCGGTTGTTAAAACACAGCCATAATTGAATACGTTAGATGAAAAACAAAGGTAATAAAAGCTTAAAACCCATTACTTTCTAATTACTTTACTGTGTTTTATGATTATGTATGCTCTTGAAATCCTTGATATCTATCATATCTATATGGTGAAAGTGAGCGCTCATGAGTGTTACTTCCTAATTCTGAGTTTAAGATTGTCACATCAGTGGCTTGAAATCAGCCAGAGTGGTAATATTTTATATGACAGAAACTGCCACACACTACAGATTATGGCTGTGAGTATCTATGTGTGTGCTGGTTGTATGCATTTATGAGCACACTGCTATATCTGACTGGTCAGCCATACCCTCTCCCTGCCCCCATCCTTCCCCCTTTTTCTATTCCTTCCCCCACTTTCTTTACCTGACTTCTCTCTTTTCCTCCTTCAATCTCTCCCTTCCTTCCTTTTTAGAAAGTTCTTAGTCCATAGAGCTCACAAATTTCCTCTTCTGTTGCCCTTACTCTATACCCTTAAGACTAGCAAAGACCTACACAGACATGATTAAAACACCTCATCATAAAACCATCTGCCTTGAAACATTTTCTTTTCTTCAGGTTAAAAAAGATGGACTTTTTAATCATAGGACCCTATTTCAAAAACCAGTCTAGCAATTCATTTTAGACCTATTTTATACTCTTGTTCAACCTCTGTGGGTAAGGAGATGGCAGTTGTTACAAAGATTCATTTTCACACTCTTAGTATTAAACAAACCAAAGCATTCCAAGTTAGGCAGCAAATTCCCTGGGTATTCACAGGTATAATCCAGTATCTAAATAATTACCTGGGTACTTTCTTCCACCTCTCTCTCAAGAAATTCAGACTCAGTTCTCAGAACTAAATCTACTGTGTATGTCTTATTCTTTGGAAAGAGAAAAATACAAAGAATTTGGGTCTGAGTTAAAGTGTTGGCTCTCTAAGGCTTCCATGAATTAAAAAATAAGGTAAAATATATATCATTTGACTAAGAGAGATCAAAAGATAATCTTACCTTGAAAAATGCATGAGGTAGAACCAGTGAGTTTTTTTTTTTTCTTTCTCTTGGATGACTCGCCAAACACATTTATATTTTAGGTTAAAACACATAAATAAATTTTATAATCAAGTACTTTCATATTTCTGCAAATTCCTCACCGATTCAGGAACAGACACTGCTCTATATAGCAGAAATGATAATGCTCCTCAGTAACATTTGCTGAAAATTTTTTCTATTGATCTGTTCCTGAAGAAAACGTTTAACGCCTTGGAAATTTGCTCTTACACGAACTCCCTTTAACAGGAAGATCATTAAATCATGCCAAAGAAATCAACAAGGGTTTCTTATTGTTGTTGATGGGGTGGTTGTTTAGCTATTATCATTAGTAGTTTCCCACTGTAAGTTTTGCCTCCTTAGCCAGGTAAGAAGCGCAACTTATGACTTCCAGATGCAAACCAGATATCAGCCTGACAATTCTACTGAAAATTTGTTTTGCTTCTTTGTGAAGTTCCCTAAGGGCAAGGTTAAAAGTAGAAACAATAGGGAAGTGAGAAATAAAGGGAGAGGATTTCAAACCATGTATTACAAACAGAGAACAGAATCACGGAACGCCACCAGAACAGTGGACTCCAAGACAAGATGGCAAGACAGATGTGCCAGACGAGACACATGCTTGACCACCGTGCCACGAAAGCAAGCACAAGAACAAAACCAGACAGAGGGGCTGCAAGAGCAGCTCTTGGGGCTGCTGTGTGACCCCATGGAAATCATAATAAAAATGAGGACCCATGAGATTGTAACTACAAAGGAAAGTTACCCCCACAACTCATACACTGGACTTGCTGGGTTAGCCTGGATGTGTCAGTTGGATGAAACACAGGAGATGGCGTCGTGACAGCCCATGCACTGGTGATGGAGGCCATGGTTAGTTGATTAGCTACAGAACTGTCACTGCATGCCACACAATGATCCTGGGCTTGTCCGGAAATAAAAGATACAACCAATAGTCTATATCTGCAATAAAATTCTTTTTATGCCATCTGAAATTTGTGGAAAGGGATGTTTCTCTGTTCTTTCTGCATGTTTTTCTTTTATTATTATTATCTTTTGCTGACTCACTTGTCCTTTTTTTCAATAAAATACATGGTCATAAAGGGGAGGGTAAAGGCAAGTGGCCTGTGCAGATATAAGGAAAAATAAAAAGGAGAAAGGAAGAACATTAAAATAAAAAATATATATATAGTAGAAAGAAGAGGAAAACAAAGTACTTCATTCTTTTGTACACAACTTTCTCAGATTTCATTGGGGTTTGTTTTGTTTTGAGCATAAATACTGGAGGGATAGGCTGAAGGGGGAGAAATTCGAGATTAGGATGGCAAGAAAAGATTTTGTTGCCTTTGTTGATTTGTATATCTATATATCTCTCAGTATTGAAAGAATAATGATTCATAAAAGTATAGCAATGAGTTAAAAATAGCCATAATGACCAAAATACTAAATATGGATCAAAACAAAATAAAGTAAATTGAACCACCAAAAATTCATGCGGCACAAGATGAGGTGAAACAACAGAAAATGTTCTTCAAATATATACAAAGTATATATCTATTTATATATATACACAGGAATGTGCATATATGGATAGATATATCTGTATAATTTTTTCTCTCCACCCCTCCCAAGGATAACTGAATTATGGAATTGTCATTATAATCATGATAAAGAAGAAAACAAAACCTAAAAAAAAAATTAACATGCTTTTTTGCCAAGTTGAAACAGTATCATGCATGTCTATGTTGGCTGATGTAAGAATGATGGTGTGAATTTCTGTGTAAACACATGGCTGATGGCAGGGGCTGTTGTTAATCTCTGTTTACATTAGTCTAATACAACATACTGTGTCTACATATATAAGGAATGATAGGCACTACATATTTAGTATACACACATACGTAAATATATATATGTACACACAGTATATGTACTGGGGCTTAGGGGAGAAAAAATAGAGAACACAAAGAATAAAAGAAAACCCATTAAAATCTCTCTTTTTAAAACCCAATCCCTCTTTATTTAAATACTTTCTCAGGGAGGGGGGACTTGCTTAATGATTGCATTAAGCTCACTCCTTATCAACTACTTGCATTGGCATTTGAAATCAGGAAGTTCTCATGAGTCTGGCTTAAAATTCTCTCAACCTGTCCATCCTTTGCCTGTTATCTAAGAAGCTCTAGGTAATACTGTATACATTTAGTACTAATTTTTCGATCATAATGAATCAGAACTTCTGTGCCCCCAACTTAAGGCGTGGAAGAATGCTCTCTGAGGTTAAATGATGCTGCACAAGTTGACCTGCTCTGTGATTTTTCTTGTCTGACCTTGGATGGCTATGCTAAGTGCTGAGTTAGAGACCTCTGCTTCCAGCACTGATAACATTCCAGGCATTTCCATTCATTGTCTACATTGTTTCTTTTCTTCTTACCCCTCCTTTCCTTTTATTCCTCTTATTTTTGTATCTGACTTCCCTAACAGACCATGAACTCCTGGAAGAAGTCTCCACTTTCGTTTTCCTGGTATCTACTCTCGTGTCTATACACAGTAGTCACTAAAGATTACTGCATAAATAAGTGATTTATTAAACTTTCAAATGGCAAGTTACGTGTTGATATTATTGATCCCTTTTCCTTTTCAACATCACCAAAAAATTTTGGGTAATGGAGATAAATAGAATTTTGTTTTCATTTGTATCATTTTTATTATTAGATTTACTTGTTTTGGTTATAAAATCTATCATAATGATAAATCCATGAACACATTTTATGTACACCATTTCTGCACTATCAAGTGCCTAACTGCCAATTAGTAGATTTTTCTATACTTATATTTTTATTCTTGTTCTAATTTTCAAAGCATTTTACCAGTAGGGATTTAAAGGCCATTGCTTAAAAATCAGATTGGGCTAGGATGGAGTTGGGTTATAAAAAAGTAATACAACTTATCACTAAGTGAGTTAATGAATAAAGACGTAAACTATACCATTAAATTAAGAACGCTATACACCCATGAATGTACTCTATTTGCAAATCAGTGAAGAAAATTTAAAAACTGGCAGGTCTTAGCCTAGATCTACATATGTGAATAGTTGCTTGCTTTACATGCATTGGACATGTATTATAGCTCAAATCTAATGCATGTCCACAGTCAATAATGATTCATTAATGAAATTTACATCTATTTACATTCCTCTGTCCAAAGCTAAAGCATTTCTCAGATTACTTCTATTTTACCTTTATTCAAAACATTTTTAAGCAGATCCTAAAATTCAAGGTGAATTCTGGACACTGTGATACTCAGACATTCCTGCAGCATTTTAAAAATATAATTTTATTTATTCATTTCTTTATTTTTGGCTGTGCTGAGTCTTCACTGCCGCTCGGGCTTTTTCTCTAGTTGTGGCGAATGGTGGCTTCTCTCTAGTTGTGGTGTGCAGGCATCTCATTGTGGTGGCGTCTCTTGTTTAGGAGCGTGGACTCCAGGGCATGCAGGCTTCCGTAATTGCAACTCGTGGGCTAAGGAGTTACAGCTCTCGGGCTCTCAAGCACATCTTAATAGCTGTGGTGCATGGGCTGAGTTGCTCTACAACATGTGGGATCTTCCTGGATAAGGGATCAAATTCACGTCTCTTGTACTGGCAGATGGATTCTTTACCACTGAGCCACCAGGGAAGCTCAATGGCATTTTACTTAGGCATTTACTATTCTACTATATGCTGAATAGCTACTTGACTGATGATCTTTGAACATAATTCTATTTACCAATCATGAGTTTCCATATGGAAAAATCTAATATTAAATAAAAATCAATTTCTTTGTAATAAAAATGTACAAGTTGCTAACTCTTAGAGCTTGCTAGAGCCACTAATGACAAAATGCATTTCTGTAAACCCTGAAGATTACCAACATCCTATTTAAGGTTGATAATCAGCACATTTATTATTTTTCCTCTATGAATTCTGAAAAATAATGCCCTATTTCTTCCTACCCTTTATTAGAAAACCATTACTGTCTTAACATTTCAGTTGCACTTTTCACAAGTCCCAGCAAATAAAAACTCTAAGGATTTGGTGAGCTTTTAACAACTCAGTGCCAGATTTTCATATTATAAATACTTCACTGAAGCACCTCGAACTGATAAAGACTAAGAACCCAGTTCCACCTGGAGAACATAAATAGGGATAAATTGTTGGTGTTTTGCCAAATTCAAATTTCCCTATAATGGGTTGGATACTATAGTGTGACTAACAAAGAGGAACAAAGCAGCGATAACACCAAATGCAAATGTGAGGATTGTAGATTTGAGGAGTAAAAATACATCTGAGAATCACTCTGGGAATAGTAATTATTCTGCAATCTCAGATAACTCATTAGTTTAAACATCTCCCTCAATCCCACCATTATGCAAGTTGTTTAGCACAGTCCTATTGAGGGATGAATGTGTTTCATCTTCACTTCCTCTTACTGTCTGCCCTCTGGTGGAAGTGCTGGTCCCTTGAGATGTGATCAAAGGACATTTAAGAAAAGTGGAGGCAAGAAAGCTGGCTAAGTGACAACCAGGAACATGTACCCCTGGATAGCGGCTGGATGAATCAATATAGTTGTCAGTTACTGCCAGGCCCACTGCTCAAGTGTGAAAGGCACTTCTTTTTATTTTTTTTCCTCTGCTTTATAAACCCCGCTCCCACGTTGTTTCCAATCTTAAGACCATAAAACTCAAAATTCAGACAACTGGTAGTTTTTAATTATGCAAAAGCCAATCTGACAATACATTCATTTTGATGTTTTTTTTTCATTTTTTTCCTAAAGATGGAGACACTAGGCATAGAAGTTGGGGGAGGAAGAGAGAAGGAATGAAAAGTGAATTTCATCATTTTGAATTCTAGAATTCATTCCCATATTTTAGATCATGGAGGCAATCTTACTAAAGATCTTAATTTTTATTTGACTTCCACAGTCACATGAGAAAATCCCATTTCCTAGCTATTTGAATTTGTAGTTATTTGAATCCTCTCCAGCCTGTTTATTTTGTTGTTGCTGCTGTTGTTGTTGATTACAAAGAGGTAATCAACAATGAAATATGCATTTACTGCATAATTTAATACCAATAGAAGTATAGTTGGGAGGAGAGGCATTTATATGCAAAGACACAAATCTGAACTATTAAATACTTCTTTTGTAGAGGACACAATTAATGTTTACAAATTAGGAAAGATAAAATCCTGATCTTCAACTTTAGGTACTTAGATAGCTATTCAAATATTCTTCTGAATATTTTTATTGCTACAGATGGACTCATTACGATTTTATAGTTCACAATTTCAATTCTGGGTTTTCAAAGCAAATGTTCAGAAAATGCAATTTTCCCTGCAACTCACTATAAAATGATCTAATTCTCAGCAAAAGGAGGGATGCCATAGAGAATTGTTTTTTCTAAAGAAATGTGGATTTTGTTAGGGTGATACTTACTTGTATGAAATCATATACTTTAAATAATTCAACCGGTTTTACTTAGTTGTTTAAAGGGAGATGAAGTGAGAGATATGGAAAATCTCCAGTTTTAATTTAAGATTATGAGGTATTTTGAGAATCATATAAATTCAGTCAGCAAATACTAATTGAGCTTTCACTCTGTGCCTTGCTCTCGTGATTTAGCCCTTTTAAAAAACTCATTTACATGTGTTCCAGCAAACATATACAGAGAAAATTTGAGATCTAATGGATTTATGAGGTTTCTAGACTATCATCAGCCAAACTAAAAAAATGTAAGTGGTCCCTCATCATGATATGACTAAGCTACACCAAACCAGGGTGATCCCTCAATGCCAAAGTGGGTTGTCAGTAGAAAAGTCATTTGCTTACATCTGACTCAAAACCAGCAGCAATAAAGTCCATTTTGATTTAAATAAAATTAAATATGAAAAATCATTACATTTAAAATTTGATGCCCACATGAAAACAAAAGTTGTTGCATATAACATATACTAGACTGCCCAAATTTATGAAAAGCAAGAGCATCTAGTAGACCTAAATTAATCAGGAAAGAACTTGCAGAAGTGAAATGCCTTATAACTGAGAGAGCCTAGAAAATTATACATTTGCTAACATAGAGAAGATAAGGTAACTTCAAGTATGATACAAGATTAGCCAAAGCTAGTGTATTTAAAGTAAACATCAGGTCTAGAAGAGAATAAAATTTTAGAAACTGAGGTAGTGAATTAGAAGGTTCAAAACTAGAATTTTAATCGCAGTATTCGCATAGAATCTCAGGGCTAGCAATTTACGTCAAAGTTATGTAAAAGTCACCATTATCTACTGTTGCATGGGCAATGGAAGACTTCTCTTCAGGCAGTGCAAAATGTAGCCCTGGAAACAACTGGTTTGAGTGCTTCTGATTTTTAAATTGCATTATTTCTGGAAAATCTGAAGGTTATAGAGGTATTTCTCATACAATGCAAAAAAGAACTTGATAGCTCTATGCATGTAATCTTCATCAGTATTAATCAGGCCCCCAAGGCAAAGCCTCTGCATCAACAGGAATATCTCTCCTTCTTGCTTTACATATGCCTCTGACTTTTCCCTTGTGCATCTGAATCCTTTACCAGGAATACTTTATGGAGTTAAATTTAGAAAGAAGAAACGGTCATTCTTCAACTGTGATCAGTTAAATAATCCTGGGCAAAGGGGATTAATACCAGTCTCTTAGCTGGTATGTTAACTCCTTTGGGATGGGCTCTCTGTCACCTGGTTTATTTATATATTCCCTTCCATCCTCCCTTGCAGAACACAACAGATTGTTTTAAACATTGTTTTTATTCCGTTACCTGCCCTGTGTAATTATATCACTCAAGAAATGCTGGTATTGAATTTCTGTCCTCTGCTTTTGAATCAGATGAAACACCTGCATAGCCACTAAAAAAGCAAACGGACTTAGTCTGGGGCTTTTCAGGTTTTGGCCTGTTTATGTTTGATACCAAATGGTAACGCATACTCACAACCTGGGGAGCTGCAGATCTCATGAATCAGAGATCTAGAAAAGCCCTCTGTCTTCTGATGGATGTTGCTATGGAGATGTCTGTTGTGTGTATGTATGTGGGGGTGTGGAGGTAGTAAGGGAAGACAGGCGTGATAATTCAGAATGATCAAGTCTAGATTTTATAAGAAGACTTACAATCTAAAGATCTGATAAACATTGTTGCATATATATAGATATCACTGCTATGAAAGCAAGAAAACCAGATAAAGGGTAAATAGGGAATCCAAATTAAAGTCTAAGTATCTTAAATTATTGGCCCCAATCAATTAATTTAACATACCTCTTGGGAGATCATGCCATATTCATAGCTAAATTATTAATATCTCACACATACCTGGCATACACCAGGGGCCCTTAAAAAATATTTGTTGAACTGAATTCTGCGGGAGAGGTAGTTTAGATAGTAAAGCTCTGTATTCTATTTTCCAACAGCTCATTTGTGAAAACCCTTAGAACAGGAAGGATTCAAATCTGAAGATGCACTGTATCCTGCCTGAGGGCTCAGAAATATTTATTAAATGAATGAATGAAAATCTGTTCTGGTATGGATTGGATGCATCCTCCCTTTAGAGTTAAAACCTCACTTAATACAATATTATGACTCAAAGTCTGAAAAAAAATCTGACTAACCAGGTCAACACTTATTTTCCTCCCACACAACTGAGCTTCCAAAGAAACGGAACACATTCCAGAAAGAAAAGGCCCTACATATCATTGCTTTGTCCCTATGCTAAGAACAGAAACCCAGAGAACTTCCTGGATCCAAAGCCACTTGCAAGACACCAAGCAGTCAGGCTTCTACAAAATCTGTAAATCATCTTAGGATCACAAATGGAAGATTTTACTTTTGTTATATTAATATTTTTTCATGAATCTTAAATTTCTCTAGAATTAACAAAAGAAAATGTTTAACGGCTCTCCTTTTCTTTTAAAGAAAAGGAAAAGAAAAATAAAGTAACCCAAACAATCAACTAGAAAATTCTATTTATTTCTCTTAGCCTTTGAAGAAATAAGATCCTAACCCAACTCCAGCTTTGAAATGCTATTAAGCATACACAGAAATTCGATGATATCTGTTCTCTATTATATATATAAATGTAAATTTTTAACTTATAGCAAGTCTCAAAACAGACGACTTGGGAAAGTTGATAGGAAATAAATAGGGACTGCAGTTGCCTTCTGGACATTATATTGTATATAGCTCTCTATAAAGAAAGACCATAAAACATTGAAATGTATCTGGGTGCAAATGGGGAACATACTGAAGCTGCTAATTGCCAAAGTCCTCTCAACTTCAGCACAGTAGATACATTTTGAAGCATCACAGCCGTTGACATGGCATGGTTCTGTACTAATTTTGTATTTACTATGCTATACTGCTGTACAAATTCTCTAAACACACAATGAACAAAATTAGTATAAATATAATACCATGTTAACTGCTGTTGAAATCCCATGGAAAAAAAAACATTTTGTTGTTGTTTGGTTTTGGTTTGGTTTTGTTTGCCACTTAATGGTCAGAACAGTTCATGAGGATTAAATGACTTTCACGGCTCCATTTTGGCTTTATTTATTTATTTTTTTAATGTCAATCCAATATAGACATCTTCATGCCCTCACCCCCTGTCAATTTCATAGCTGCCACTGCTGCTATACATTTTCTGTTTCTTCTGGCGGTTAATCTGGGTGTCTAATTGCTCAATGTTATGTCCTATTGAGTTTTATTTCACTAGTCAAGGAACTGACTTTAAATTTCCCTGGGGTCTTATGGCTCCTTCCATGGGATTTGATGCTTTCGATTGTACAAAGATATTTATATATGTATTTGTATACATATATAGATATAGGAAATACACACACTAACACACTATAATATATATAAAACACATGTATATTCACATATATGTATGTATTGTTTTTTGCAAATGAAAAAATAAAGCAAGCAAAACAAGACTGACCTAACCTACCTGTACTTGGCTCACATTCAACGAAGTCTTCGTCATCACTTGAACATTCAGCAGATGAAACAAGGTCATCTGATGTTGGCTGTGCATGTCAAAGAAAAAATAATGAGGTGGGGGAAGAGAGAGAGATAAGGAAACCAATGAACAAAAGCACCAAAGACTTATCATTGTGTCCTGCCTCCATCATCATTACCGTCTCTCTTCTCTAAAGCGAGCATGTTGTAGGGTAGAGAATTTTAACTCCTGTGTAGCTGTGAATGGCTCTAGGTCCAGACACTCTGGGTGGGTCTCATAGAAAGCTGAGTAACCCAAGTTGGTTCCAGGAGGCTCAAGCCTATCCCATCCCTGTAGATCACATTTGTAGCCTGACTCTATCCTGACTTTAATTTCAATTTGGAGAATCAGAAGGGCAGGAGAAGGGCTATTACAGATGGTGGCAATACAAGTGGGCAAGCCAGCACGGAAACGATCGGCAGCTTGGAGAGAGTTCGGTGCATATGGTGTGCAGTCTCCAGTGTATGATTTGGTGGTTGCGAATCTATAGGCTGGCGTAATTAATGAATGCCGTGGAAGGCAGTCTGTTTGGGAATAGCATAATGACTTCTCTCGCCATCAGCGATTTCTTCATGTAATTGCTGCAATTAGCTGAATTAGTAATGTGGACCGGCAGACAGACACTACAAGACAGCCTCTGGACACAGGTAAGGCTGTATCTGAAGAGAGCACAAAATTTCTGATTGTAACAGTAGTAATTCAATTTGAGACAATTTTTTCTTTTTCTATTGAATCCTGCAGAAATTCCCCAAAGACAGGGAATCTGCTGCTGCAAGAAATATAAGGGACTGTGGGCATGGCCAGTGAGAAGGGCCCTTGCTAGACAGTAAATAAGAAGATGCCTTTCTGTACCTGGTACATACTAGGTGCACGATAAATACTCTTCAAATCAATCAATCAATCATTAATCTACAGCTTTTGTCTAAAAACCAAACTTTTGTCCTACTTTGTGCATGAGTATTCAAAATATATCAGTTGTTCAACAAATGCTCATTGCTTTCTCCTTCCTGATGTTAATAGTATTAACTGACTTGTTAGTCTTATTATTCTCAATGCATTGAAGTCTCAGTTCATATTCAAGAGGAAAAGCAATTACAAGTCAGATGCTCTGCTAGACACATATACAGGCTTACTAGTTATTGCTAATTAATGAGACACAATTCTCACATTGATTCTTCGGGACAGGGATAATTATTGTACTTTTAAAGAGAACTGAAGTTCAGAGAGGTTAAGTGAGTTGCTAAAAGACTCACAGCTAGTAAAACACATAGTGAAGATCTGAACACATACATCTTATTTAAAATCTGCATGTGTAGCTCCTGTAGGCTTCTTGCCTCCCCTTCTTATAGGATGCTATGGACTGAACTGTGCCCTCTCTCAAATTCGTATATTGAAGTTCTAACCCCACATCAGAATGTGACTGGTATTTGGAGATGGGGTGTTTAAAGAGGTAATGAAGTTAAAAGGAGGTCATTTGGGTAAGTAAATCCAACATGACTGCTCTCCGGACAAAAAGAAGAGATTGTCACACACACACACACACACACACACACACACACACACACACACACACACACACACACACACACACACACATGGGAGACCAGGGGAAGGAACAGGGAAAGACAGCCTTCTATAAGCCAGGGGGAGAGGCCCTAGAAGAAACCAGAGCCCGACAGCTTGACTTCAGAATGCCAGCTTCTAGAACTGTGAGATAATAAATCCCTCTTGTTTAAGCCACTCTATCTGTGGTCCTTTGTTATGGCAGCCCTAGAAAATGAATACACATAACAACCCATATGCTTAGTGTTTCCAGACAATGTCCTTCTTGAAATAGACATAGGAGGCATAGAAGCACTGAACACAGCGAAGCACAACAGAAAAACCACATTAGGTAATTGATTTCGCTTAATTGACAGTGGCAGAGAGGTGCCTTAAACCATGTTCTTGATCTTTATTCTCCACTTGTCAAGGAGATACTTCAACCCCTGCTCTCCTCCTTAAAGTTAATAGAAAAAGACTTTTCAAACATTCTGTTTTTATTTTCAATTAGACACTACTGACATGTGCATTTCACTTCCAGCAACTGAGGCTGGCATTTGTATCCTGGAGTATCATTATTTGTGTTGGAGAGATCATAAGCTCACTCTTCTGGAGTTTCCACCTGTGATAGGGCCAGTACAGGTCCATTTCCCGTCATTTAGGGAAAGGAGGTGGTAAGAGAATAAATATTAACTGTGCAGATACAAAGGCAAATACAGCGGAAAGGCCACAATCATTTCTCCCGGTAATGCTGATTCTAGCTTGTGATTCATCCAGCCTGGCATTTTGCATGATGTACCCTGCATATAAGTTAAATAAGCAGGGTGACAATATACCATCTTGATGGACCCATTTACCAGTTTTGAACCAGATTGCCAGGAGGAATATCAACAACCTCAGACATGCAGATGATACCACTCTAATGGCAGAAAGCAAAGAGGAAATACAGAGACTCTTGATAAGGGTGAAAGTGAAAAGCTGGCTTAAAACTCAACATTCAAAAAAAGAACATGGCATCTGGTCCCATCACTTCATGGCAAATAGAAGTAGAAACAGTGACAGGTTTTATTTTCTTGGGCTCCAAATTCACTGTGGACAGTGACTACAGTCGTGAAATTGAAAGACATTTGCTCCTTGGAAGAAAAGCTATGACAAACCTAGACAGTGTATTAAGAAGCAGAAACCTCACTTTGCTGACCAAGTCTAGTCACAGCTATGGTTTTTCTAGTAGTCATCTATGAATGTGAATTGGACCATAAAGAAGGTTGAGCTCCAGAGAACTGATGCTTTTGAACTGTGACGCCGGAGAAGACCCGTGAGAGTCCCTGGGACTGCAGGGAGATCCAACCAGTCAATGCTAAAGGAGATTAACTCTGAATATTTACTGGAAGGACTGATGCTAAAGCTGGAGCTCCAGTACTCTGGCCACCTGATGCAAAGAGCCAACACATTGGAAAAGACCCTGATGCTGGGAAAGATTAAAGGCAAAAGGAGAAGGGGACCACAGAGGATGAGATGGTTAGATAGCAAGCACAGACTCAATGGACATGAGTCTGAGCAAACTCTGGGAGATAGTGAAGGACAGGGAAGCCTGACGTGCTGCCGTCCACGGGGTCACAGAGTCAAACATGACTGAGCGACTAAACAACGATAAAACAATCATTGTTTGATAGTTCCAAGGCATGCGTTTTCAATGGGGATGACACCACTCAGCAATAATCGTTGTGGGAAAAAAGGGGAGGATCTTAAATATGAAAATCGCTTGTGACCTGCCAAGGGCCCACAATTCTTAAACAAATATGCTGTATATCCGATATTAAAATTTTATGGAAAAGAGCACTTGAGGGGGAATGGCCTAAAAATCTCCTTAGAGCCTGAAAATACATTTCTAACATGTAATCAATTGCAAATTAATTGTTGGTGACTTGATTATAAGGACCTTACAGAATGACCCATATAGGGCTTAACTAGCTTTGGTCACTGGAAATGAATGAAAACTGCTGAGTTAATGAAAATCTAGCAAGCTTGTCTTAAGAATTGAAGGCCAGGTAATAAAGTTTAAAAAGGCCACCGAGCAAATGTATAAAAAGAATGCAAACCTTCAAGAGAAACCAAAAAGTTGTTAACATTTTAGGGGAATCTTTAATTGTAAAAACTATCTTAATCTTTACCAGCCAAAAAACAATGCGAAGTTCTTTTTTTTTGTTTTTGTTTGGTTTTTAGGATAACTACTAGGCTCTACAGTTGAAGGCTATTTCCTACTTTCCTCTTAGCTTCCCCCTGCCTCCTCCAACATTGCAAAAATTCTCTCCCCTGCGGTCTGAGTGACACTGTCGCCAGCCCCTAATCCCCTTCTCCATCACTACCTCCATTTCTGCCCCCATAATGGGCCCCTAACCCCCAGGGCAGGCCCCACACCTCTGCTCACCCGTTTCCTCACTCCTCTTCTTTCAGTGAAGTGAACTGGCCATGCCCCTCTTCCCAGAGATTTTTTTTTTTTTTAATATGTGTATGGATGAGAACAATGTTCCTCCCAGGCAACAGAAGCACATTTTACCAGAAGCTCCTATGCACTGTATCTAAGAACAGGAGACGACAGGCTGTGAAGAGTGGACCTGCTTCTAGACAGTATAGTTGGCAAATCCCAGCTCCTAAACATACAGTCTGTGAGTTGGGAGAGCCAGTTACTTCCCCTTTTCAGGCCTCAATTAGTTTCATCTCTAAACTGGGATGAATACTATCTTTTGTCATCACCTGGGCATGTGATTTAAAAGTAATGTTAAAAGTGAGACTCTGATTCTGGCATATGGTACACGCTCAATAAACAGGAGCTAAAACTAGCTAACTCAATCAACCAGTCAATCAACAACAGGAACATGGAAACTACTCCTAATTTACACAGATTTGCTATCTGCCTTTGTACTCTATCTTTACTGATTTATCCCCATTAGAACTGCTCTTCCTTGTTGATAATTCCTGACCTCCACATAGTGATACAAACACCATTTCTGGTTGGATCAGCCATGAAGAGTGATAAAGAAAAATATACTCAAGAGCATGCCAAGAGAGCTTAAAAATTTATTGGAAGATGAAATCAGTTTCCAAGGGCTGTAGGTCCAGACATTCTGCAAGGGTCTTACCTGAATTCAACCCCTTCCTTTCTGTCTCTCAAACTTCACCATCACCATTTATGGCCACTGAAATTCCCAAAGCAATTACAAATATCTCAACCCCCTCCTTGCCCATTGTGGTAAACAATGTTTACCTGGAGAACCTGGCATCGGATACATCCATGCCTGCCACAGAACACTGTGCAGTTTCAGAAATGCTTGCTCTGCCAGGGGAAGAAAGCTTTGATTTGCAAAAGGCAGGATTAAGATCACTGTATTTAGGAATTTCAAGAAAAAAAAAAACTACTTCTGTCCCTGCTACCTGAAAACAACAGCAAAAATTACAAACCAAGGCTTTTGGATATACATTTAGGATCACATCTTAAAGTAATGTCTATGTGATTCAAAATTACTCTCAGAAAACCCAAGGCTTTTAGGAGCTTTTAATATTTCTTCTCTGTGCCTTTCCCCAGTTATAAGCAAATGCAGGGTCTGACTCTTACCCTTGGAAGAAAAGGCACATTTCTTTACGTATTGGTTCCCATGGGTGGTGGAGTACATTTGACTATTGCAATATTTCACAGACTCTGGATACAACTATCACAGGCATTTAGAATGGAACTATGGCCTTTTTTCCTTAAATAAAATACAGTAGCCCTAGGCTGTGTGTGTGTGTGTGTGTGTGTGTGTGTGAGAGAGAGAGAGAGAGAGTTGGTGAGTGTATGTGTTTTCTTATAATCACCGTCATTTTTCATTAATATTCATAATTCCTTAGAAAGAAGAGCAGTTAGTACTCTTGAGAGGAAAAAGATATTTAAACTCTCTAAAATCAGGCCTATTAATTTACTACTTAAACACTTGCTATATTCAGGCTTTGTGCTAAGCAGTTAACACATATTAATTTTCAGTACTCATAATAACCAAGGGTAGAGATATTTTTAAGACATCTGCTATTTCTAACTGCCCACCATCCACACTTCTCAAACAGCAGTATTGCCTTAGGAACTATCTCTATTTGTGTAGTTGTGTGAGAAATGTTCATCAGGGTGCCTTCTGTGTCATCTTAACATTTTTTTCTCTTCACAATGATTGTCTAAAACTCTCATAATTCCCAATGGCTAAGCTTAAAATGTTTACATACTGGGGTTCCTATATGTCAAATATCAACATTATCTGTAAGTCATTCAAGGAAGATCCATAACCAGTCCCCAATCAGTTTTTCAGTGGCTGAGTGATTAGATCCACCTTCAGCGATATGTAACTATTTCATCAAGGTGCTTTTTCATTCATTCACTCATTCCTTTATTAATATCTGATTAATATATTTTATTGACATATTATATATAATACATTAATACAGTATATATTAGCAGTATCATTTTATTAATATATCATTTATTAATATTAATGCCATACAATAAATATCTATTGAACACCTATATGTCAAGCCTTGTACCAGGAGGGTTAAAGCAATAGACAAAGCAGTTTTCTTGCCCTGGGAATTCACAGTCTCTGAAGAGTCTGTCTGGTAAACGGGCAAACTTGACAGAGCAAACTGAATGCTTTGACAAGAGTCAGCATCAGGTACTAAGGGAGCAAATAGCAGGGGAAGAGAGAGGGCTCCTAGGCCAAGGAGGATGTGGAAATGAGCCCTCGGGGACAGCAGTGAAGCAGGGGAAAGCTGAGCGCTCTGAGAAGGAGAAGGGCATCCTAGGTGAAATCAACAGTTTTTGCAGAGGCTCAGAGACATGAAAAAGCACAGTTTATTCGTACACCCAGGAGTAGTACAGGACGACTAGAGTGAAGAGGTGTACTAGAAGGACAGGGTGACAGCTCCATGAGTTACCGCGCTGTTCCTGCAAACTTGGATAATAAGCGTGAATTTAATATCCTGCCCTCCCGGACTCCTCTCCTTCCCCTCCCCACATCTCACCGGTGTCATCCGTCACATTTCCTTAGGGAGCTGATACATGTGGTTTCAGGACACAGGCATGAGTCTGGCTGCACCATCCACCCCCCTACTGTGCAGATGAAAGACCTTTACTCACCTTCTTAAGGGGAGGAAAATATACTTCTGTCCCAATATATTAGCCAAGTCCTATATTAAAAATAATAATTCACATGACCCAGTTTTAAAATATGTAATTCATATTTTTAATCCACATGTTGAAATTACTTGGTTTTGTATTAGGACTCATAAAACTAAAGATAGGTATTATAATAACTTTCAATAAAATATCTCTCTGGCAGGAGCCCTCTTTATTCCTTTCCTGAAAGATTTTTTATTGCATTTATATTCTTTTTTTTACCCCCCTACCAATGTTTATTGAAATTACCTTAGAATAAACTGGGACAGAAGAAAGCTCAAAACTCTGTCCACCCAGGTAAATTTATAGGTATATTTACTTTCAATTCCCTCAGTTTCACAAGTCTGGCTTCTCATTTTCCACCAATGAGTTATTGTTTCTATAATCATCTGCTTCTAATTAGTTACTCTGAGCGGCTCTACTCATCTCAGTACAGGAATGGTTCCACACCATTCTTCATTGTTACCCACTATTTGGCACTGAGAAAACTATCTGCTGCCATGGTCTGAACAGTTTAAGAGAGTTTCACTATTCTCCCTCCTTACTGCCCAGGTACCTATTTGTGATTTCAAAATTCCAGCCTTTAGCCTTTTATCTTTTACTGAGAATAAGCTAATCATTTGGGGGCATAATCATTTTTTTTCCATCCAGCTCCTTGGAAGCATGGTTATTTGACCGAGATTAAATGCAAGATAAAATAAGTCCTGCCACAGAACAGCTTTATGAAATTATAAATAACGCACTCAAGAATGATGATCGCTTTTCTTCCAGTGAAAAAGGAAAAGAGAAAGGCCCGTAAATATTCTGAAGTCCCACAGAAAACAGCCATACATCTCTGCAGCTGCTTCATGCTAAAAAGAATTAAATTCCTTCAAATGCTTGGTGTTTTAGTTTTCTTGTCTCCATACTTCCACTCTGAGATGGAGCTGGAGTTCAGTATCTCATATGAGAGAAGGTCTCACTTTATTAAAAAAAAAAAAAAGAACATCTGGGATACTTTTCATTAAATAAGAACTCTAGATCAATCGATAATCTTTAATGATATTTGAAAAGTTTGACCATCTCAATTTAAATGTATTTATTAAGCTATTCTTCATCAAATTGTTCCCATTGCATAGTTCAACCTTTGAGCAATGCTAGTAGATACCCCCTCCCCATCACACACACAAACTACTGGATGGTTTTTAGACTGCGCCAAAGGTAAAACCCTGGAACTTGGGCACACTTGTTAGAAGAGATCGTCCCTCTCTTCTTCACCATCATTCAAACCAAATCCTAAAATAGTCCTTAAAACATGATAAGATTGTATGGGTATGATTATCTCTACCTCACTTTATTTTTTAAAGAGTTTTTTGAGGTGGACCATTTTTGAAGTCCTTGTTGAATTGGTTACAATATTGCTTCTGTTTAATGTTTTGGTTTTTTGGCCAGGAGGCATGTGGGATCTTATTTCCCTGAACAGGGATCAAACACACACTGTCTGCATTGGAAGGCAAAGTCTCCACCACTGGACTACCAGAGAGTCCTTATACCCTCACTTTATTCTTAACATCCTCTTTATAGTCATCTTCAAAAGAAGCAACCAATGCCATTATGAGAAAATGAAACAAATCATTTGAACTTGTCATACTCAAGTGTAAAAGACAGGGGCATATCATGAGGCAGGTTCAGAAAAATGAAAACAAAAGGACAAAGTTCAGTCTGGAGAAGATGCTTTCTGAATAACCCTTGAGCCCGACCTCTATGTACGTATCTTTATTGGAACAACACTGAATTTTATTTTATTTTTTTCAAACTTTAAATTTTTTATTTTGTATTGGGGTATAGCCACTTAACAATGTTGTGATCATTGCAGGTGAATAGCCGAGGGACTCAGGGATACATATACATGTATCCATTCTCCCCCAAACCTCCCTACCATCCAGGCTGGCACATAACACTGAGCAGAGCTCTATGTGCTATACAATAGGTCCTTGTTGGTTATCCATTTTACATATAACAGGGAACAACACTGAATTTTTTAAAAGTCTTCTGGAGTTTCTGTCATTGTGGTTTTTCAAGGTACTACTTTCTTCTCTCTATCTGGAGATAACCCCTTGCCAAGTAAGATATGACTACACACATATTTTACTTGGCTCATATTTCCTTAGAATGAGAAGGTTTAAAGAGAATTGCCCTGGGCTACAGACATTGCATTCAGCATGACCAGATTAGTTAATTAAAACTAAGCTCTGTCAGAAAACTGAATATAAAAAATAAAAGCAAGCAACAAACAAAACCCTCATTTTTCTGGATATATGATTTTATAGATGTATGTATTTACTCATTCAATCAGTCTTCCCTCAACAAACGTTGACCAACAGCCTATCATGTGTCAGTCACTGTGCTGAGGGCTCGACTGACCAGTCTCTGTCCTCGTGGAGTTTACGAACTACTAGGGCTGGAGCCAGGCCCAACGGGAAAGCACCGAGTGATGCTAAACCAACAACTGTGATACAAAAACTTGGAATTAATATAAGGCTCATAAATGGTATTTACTGTAAAACATTTATTAGTTATTCATTATCATTAAAGATGGCAGACTGTATAGGAATCCAAGCCAATGGTATCACCAGCTTCCCTTTAAACTCTTCCCACTGTCAATAGCCTCCACATTGCTCCTTTTTTTCCCCCCACTCCACACATATATTGGAGCAGAATAAAGAATGACATGATTTATAATAAATTGTTCTAATGAATTAACCTTTAAGGAAATCCCTTTGTAGACTCAAGATTTAATTAACAGTATAATAAAACCAAGCTAAGCTCAGCCAAACTTTGTGCCAAAGATTGGAGTCCTTTATTTCTATCCTTGAAGTCCTGTAGGATTATATAAATAAATGTGATGCAATATCTTTTTTTTTTTTTCTTTTTCTTTCCAGTTTTAAGATTTCTCTTCCATCTGCTCAAAAAAAAAAAGGTGGATCAAGAGCGAGGAGAGGGAGGAGGGAGAAGAAAGTGGGTAGAGGGGGATTAATCTATCTGTTGTTCAAGGCAGCCTGACAGAGGGAAGAGGAGTATTGAACCACAGAAGATTAACCAAACTTCAATGTACCTTCCCCAAAGCAGGAGGAATGTAATGCTACGTGGTGTTCCACTGATAAGCAAATCCCTCTAAATCCTTTCAATTTATTTCTTGGCCTGGAGAAATTACATATTATTTAGAAGGCAGGGGAAAAAAAAAAAAAAAAAAAGGAAAAAAAACCTCCAAAAAAAACCCAAACTACCCACCCAACCAGACACATCTCCAGGAATCTAGATCAAGAGCCTATTGATTATGTACACACAAAGCTCTGGCTTTAATGGATGCTTTTCTTATTGGTGCAGCCCTCTCCAGGACTGCTAATCAGAAAGGCTTGGCTGAGTTCCTCTGTAAACTCTTCCGGCTTTCACCACAAACCTTGTTTGGAGTATGGAGGGGCTAAGCATGACAAAGGAATGCCAACAAATAGAGCTCAAGCTCCAAAGACCTATGGCTTCCCTGGTGGCTCAGATGGTAAAGAATCCGCTTGCAATGCAGGAGACCTGGGTTCGATCCTTGGGTTGGGAAGATCCCCTGGAGAAGAGAATGGCTACCCAGTCCAGTATTCTTGCCTGGAGAATTCCATGGACAGAAGAGCCTGGGGGGTTCCAGTCCATGCGATTGCAAAGAGTCAGACACGACTGAGAGACTTTCACTTTCCAATGACCTAACCTATTTTTCCTGCTTGCTCACCTTCTCGCTCCCTTGTAGTTCTTTCTTTTCTTTCTTTCTTATTGGTTTTTTTTTTTTTTTTTGAGTTGGGGATTAATTTCTAATCTGAGGTCTTTATTTTAATGATAATACCAAAATCAAGCATCTGTTTTTAGAGGGTGAGGGACCAAGGCCAAATATTAACATGATCCACAGTGACACAGGCATCAGTCAGTGGATGCTGAAGTTCTGAATAGTCTGGATTCTGGAGAGCATCACTGTGTTTTGTTGATATGAGTCATTTATTCTTTCTTGCTCCACAGTTCAGGAAGAAGGAATGGGTTTGGGGAAAAAAAAAAAACGAGGAAAAGTAAAGTAATATTTCTTTGTGAAATCATCTTCTTCTTGGCCCTCTTTTTCATTGCTTAACCTTATCACTGAACACAGGAAACACAGCCCTTCCTGGCAGGTTGAGAGCACAGCTTAGAAGACTTAATAAGCCCAACACTAGAGAAGAGCGAGGAGTCACAGAATAAAGCCATTCCTAGATTTTGGTCAGCAAGTCTGAAAAGAGACGCAACACAGCCGTTCAGTCCAGAGCAAGTAGCAGTGGCTCTCAGTTTCCGGTCTTATGATGAACTGAGGCACGCCAGCTGAGCAGAAGAGAAAGGAGCAAGGCAACAGCCAAATGCTGGGGACCAAATATAGCCTTGTCTTTATTTTGTCAGTGGTAGGCCACTTACACCAAAGAGTGTGCAACACACGTGAATATCCAACAGGTCTGGGGGGTAGAAGAGAGTTGAAGATTGTTATCTTGCAAAACTAAGCCTGTTTGAAGCCCTTGCCTAGTAAACAAGAAACTAAGAAATGCAAGCTCAAGACGACGTAGAATGAACACGGAAGGAAGAGGTATTAGTACAATCCAGAACTTAGTATGTGGCACAAAAAACTTACCCCGAACAGTCAAATGCAATGGATTGAATGTAAGATACAAGTGAGAGAAAGACAAGGCTGTCTATTCCTCATTACTCTGAAAAGAGTACCTCCCACTCAGCCATGTCATATAATGTGAGAAAAGTCAGCTATGGGTGTCAGAACCACAGCAGCGGGTGAAGCAAGGTTTGTGCATCTGGCACTTGACTTAAGGGTGATCTGCAGTGAGTAAGCCTGAGTCCAAACTGTGAGAGGACAATGAGGGCCACTCAAGAACCTGATATCAAACCCCAGAGAGAGAAAATGCAAAGGAGTTCAGCTCTGTAATGAAAACTGATCCCTGGTTACTCACGTCTGGAAGACAATACCAACATCCCACAGAGAAAGATGGGGGGACAGATTCAAATGCAGCTCTTTGATTTGTATTGTAAGTCCCAACTTAGAGAAAGTCTTCAGGTACTGTTCCACAAGAAAACTGGGAACTCAGACGGACTCACTTACCCTCCAGAAGTCACTTCCTCATTCCTAGGCTGCAACCAGCCTTAAATGGATGACCCCATGCTCTACACAGACTCAAAACAACTTACAAAACCAAACACAAGAAACCTGTGGGAAGGGACAGGACTACTCATCTCTCATCATTTCTGATGGACAGCAAGGCTAACAACATTTTCCAGTTTTAGTTTATAAGCAATGGCACCCATTTACTGTTAAAGTAGGTATCAGAACTATAGCAGGTGTAATCCCAGGCCTGAGACCTATGTGGACACATAGGGGTCTTTGTTCGCAAGGACCTTGTGCTTGGTTTAATGCTCTGCTTTCACCATCTTGAAATCCTGAACCACTTTATTCTTGAATTTGTGTTTCATAAGTGATGTTCAACAGGAGAAGGGAGCACATGCATAAGCAGATGAGATGCATACAATATGTGGGTCCACCCCTGTTCCAGCCACCCCATCTATACAGAAAGCCTCTGATGCCCCATGAGTACAAGATTCTGTGGACCCCTCCTGGGTGGGAGTAAAATGAATCCAACATTTTTACTGAATTCATCCCTTAATATTTCTTCCTTCTTTCTTACTTTACACTGGTTCCTGTGGATTTCACAGCTGCCCCTGAGAACAATTCTGCAAAATGTTTTCGAACAGGCCAAAGAGGTCTGGGGTGGTTTTCAGAAATTCAAGTTATGACAAGTAGTTTATGCTGCTGGATCATTTGTGCCTTTACTCCTGGCCTCATGACTGTGGGGTGGGTATGACTAGCCTGATTCTCTCAACAGTACTTTGGGAGAAAGGGCTCTTGCACTAGGATGGCTCCTATACTGGGACAGTTCCTATACTGGGATGGCTCCTATTCTGGGACAGTTCCTATACTGGGATGGCTCCTATACTGGGACAGTTCCTATACTGGGATGGCTCCTATTCTGGGACAGTTCCTATACTGGGATGGCTCCTATACTGGGACAGTTCCTATACTGGGATGGCTCCTCTACGGTCGCTGTTTCCTGCCTCTCCTCTCCTCTGGATCTTTCTAGACCAGTGTTTAATAACATTCCAAATAATATTCCATTGTAAGTCCCATGCCTTCCCAATTCTGAGAAGAGTTTCAATACGACTTGAAAAAAGAATCATGTTAGCACAATTTTTTGAAAATTTTTACATCTTTAAACATAGACAGAGGCAGTGGTGGGTGGCAAAACCAGAACCGAGAATGGATCAGACAGAACCATGGGACTCTGCTAGCACTGACTGTGAGGCGGACTTCCCTCTGAGACCCTGGAGAGATGGCTGGTCCTAGGAAGAGTGGGCTGTCCTTCCAACCTGGCCCTCTTGGAAGAGAAAATCAGTAAGTCCTGACTCTGCTGAGTCAGTGGCATCTTTAAAAACTTTGTCAGAAGAATATTTTTAATTTACACTTGGCCTCTTTGAAAGAAATCAATATGTCATTTGACAGGATGTCTTTTTTATCCAAGCATCTTTATTTAGCTTTTCTGTAGGTTTTCCCCCCTTAGTCTTCCAGGGAGCAAAGGAAAAAAGTGTTTTTCTGTATTTGTATTGATTCAATCACTTCGAGCAGAAAATAAACAGAAAAATACAGCAGAGTAGCTTTAATGACAATCTTTTAGGGATCAAGATCTCTAAGCAACACAGCTTCTGATTCTCGGTGATTGGAAATAAACAGAAATCAATAGAACAGGATTACTGGGCAATAAACAAGAGAAACCAAATTTATAATTTAAGAAGCTACTTTTCATGCATTCATTACTGAAGGAGACACTTGAGCCCTATTCTATTTTTGCAGCAGCATAGATTTCCTCCCAGCATGGCGTCTTTTCACTCCCTTCTCTTTTTCTTTTTTTTGAGAGATACTGAAAAACACCTTCTTTAACATTTATCCAGAAGCTCCTACTTTCCTAAGGCTGCTCAGAGGAACAAAAAGACAAAAGAAACTCTTAGCACTCTAGACCAGGATTTGTTTCTCAAACACTTTCCATTCCAGATTCCTATATATCCAGAAAAGAGCCTAATGAGGAGGAGGCCACCAGGGGCTCTTGGTGGGAGAGGGCTGAGGGAACATAATCCCTGCCCGCAAAGTATTTTACAGTGCATCATCAAAGACAAGTATTGGAGACATAATCAATACCTGTCCCACTCTTCCTCCCTTCCAGGGCTGGCAATGTCACCAGCCTAAGCAAGCCTCCTTTGCAACTAGTGGTGGCCATGTGGCATTGATCAGGACAAAGTGATGATAAAGGAAGTCTTCTAGGGGTTCAGGAAATGCTTATTCTGTTCCTAATAAAAGAGGATGACTTTCACATGTACACCCATGGCTGATTCACGTCAACGTATGGCAAAAACAACTACAATATTGTAATTAGCCTCCAATTAAAATAAATAGATTAATTTAATAAAAAAAGAAAAAAAAAAAAGAGGATGACTTGCCTAAGCCAAATGCTTTCCCTTCTTTCTTGAGTTTGGATGGGATATTTGGAGCTGCAGCAGCCATCTTGTGGCCATGAGGTGACAAGCATGAGAGACAGGATAAGGAACTGAGGAGCTGACTCATATATTGTCAGACCTATGATATGAGTCCAAACAAGCAGCTTTCCACCCTCTAGGCTCCAGAATTCTGGTTAAGTGAGAAAATTTATCTCCTCTTCAGTCTCTGCAGGTTAAATGATCTGTTGTCATTGGAGCTGTTTAGTTGCTAAGTTGTGTCCAACTCATTTGTGACCCTGTGGACTGTAGCCCGCCAGGCTATTCTGTCCATAGGATTTCCTAGGCAAGAAAACTGGAGCGGGTTGCCGTTTCCTTCTCCAGGGGATCTTCCTGACCGAGCGATCAAACCCATGTCTCCTGCATTGGCAGGCAGGTTCTTTACCACTGAGCCACCAGGGAAGCCATAACTAGAGGCTGAACACAATCGTAACAGAGAGAGCAATCCACAGAGAACAGCCAGAGATGGAGACGATGCAAAGCACCATGGGAGGGGTCTCTGCTTTTGCTTCCCTGGTGGCTCAGATGGTAAAGAACCTTCCTGCAATGTGAAAGACCTGAGTTCCACCCCTGGGGTGGGAAGACCCCCTGGAGGAGGGCATGGCAACCCACTCCAGTATTCTGGCCTGGAGAATTCCCATGGACAGAGGTGCCCTGGCAGGCTACAGTCTGTGGGGTTGTGGAGTTGGACCTGACTGAGCGACTAAGCAGCAACTCATGGGCGGGGCGGGGGGGAAGGGGGCGCATTTTAATAACATCCAGGACCAGAACCTGGAAATTGCCGTAGTAATTACAGTGCTCTTCGATATGCCAGTTCTGTGGTCTGATGAGATTCCAAAAGGGATTCGAAAGAGGAGAGCTCGTGCTAATGCTGGGTAAGGAGGGAGAAACATTTCACCTTAGTGATATTTTCAATTGAAAATCTTGTATCTGCGACCAACACATCCCAGACTGAACTGGTCCGTCCTTTCTTGCCTCTGAGTGTCGGTCCTGTCACTGACCTTCAGGAAGGAGCCCAAACCCTCAGGCTCATCTTTGAGTCTTCGTGCTCAGCATAATACCTCCAAGCACCAAGTCCAGGAAAGCCCATTTCTAATATTTTAAATGTCACTCTGCTTTTCATTTCTACTGGCCTGGCTGCCTACCTGGATGAATCTTGAGATTCTTTAACCAGACCTCTGCCCCTGTCTCTTTAATAAACCCTCGAAAGCGTCACTAGAATAAAAACAAGGCTTTCAACATGTCACTCTCCTGGTCCAAATATATCCCACCGCTTATCAAAACTTAATTATCTTTTTCATTCAAGATCCTCCACCTCTGGGCTCCAAAGTAACTTTGTAGCACTACATTTCGCTACCATTTGTCCCATGAGCACTTCCACATTCTGACGATTAAATAAATGTTTGCCATGTCTTAAACAAGCCTGATAAGTTCCTGACAATGTTCTGGCTTCTATTACTCCTTCCCCAGCTCTATTTGCATTTCATTCCACCTAAACCTGGTAAACTTCTATATAACCTTCTTTAGAGCCCAGCCTAAATTCATTTTTCATGCAGCTTTGCCCTGATCCTATGGCTGAAAAAGAAAATACTCTAGCATGCTAACTCAGTACTTTCTTAAAATCTCACGGAACATATTTATTATATTCTGACTTATAATGCATATCTGGTTTACATTTCCTTCTACTTAATTGCTACTTGAGAGAAGGAAGGGGCGTCATCTATAACCAGCTATAATATCAGGAAAGAGTATTGTGTTTGGGGTCTGGAAGCATCAGTTCTGCCCCTGGGGAGAGAGGCCAGGATGATTATAGGAGCTCTGACTTCCAGCTTCCTCTTCTGTAAATCTGAGAGGACTTCTACCTCATGCTATTATTATGTGGCTTGAAATACGTATCAGTGACTCAGGGATGTTACTGTTTTGCGATGTGCTGTTAATATTGTGATATTATTTATCATTAGTTTGAAATCATCCACAGGACTCTTACCGCACTGGACTGGAGCTTAGGTGCATAGTAGATCTTTCAAGGAAAAGGAGATACTCAGGGAATGTCTGCTGACTTAAATAGAATTGGGCAAGCCAAGAGTCATGTTTGAAGAGTGGAAGAGGGATGGAGAAGGGGGTCTGTTTCCCATCCTTGTCAAATTCTCATTAATTCTCACCTTTGGAGGTGTCAGAGACAGCAATACCTTTCTAAGTTGTTCTTCAACAACAGGAGTTTCTCTGGAAGACTATACTGGCTTTCAAGATACAAAGTGTTCCTTTGGTCCAGACAAGACCCCAAAGAACCCATCTTGCAATTCTACAACCACGTACCAAGGAGTCAATTCCTTGTTTGTAGGACTGTAGGTTTAAAGTAAGTCAAATATCATGTAGCATTCTGGAAATTGGAACAGTTTAAAATTTTAATAGACTAGTTTTTGCAAAAAATCCGATAAGTGAGCCTCAAAGAGATTTGGGTCTTGCTTCTCATCATTCCAAATAGGCTTGACTGAGCAGAGCCCAGGAAAAACCAACCTAGAGCTCTTTGGCCACACGGGTCCTGTTGTCACTTAAACGTTTCAGTAGAATTCTTTACATAAAAGAAAGAGGAAGTGCAATCGCTCTGAATAAATGCCCTTTAAAATGACTGCAACAATTATGCTGTTTGTAAGTACTTCTGAGTCCATTAAGATAAACATCTATCTTTGAATATTCACATTAATGCACCAGGCTGTTCTTTCTTAGATAAATCTTCCTTGAACACTGCACCATTAACACAGTTTATCGTTCCTTGCTCTCCTTCCCTTCAATGCACACATTAATGCATGCAGGCGGAGGGCGTTGATACGGTGCTAGTCACAGAGCACACATTAACACACAAGGCAGTCTCTAAACATCGTTAAATGCAGAATAAATACACTTTAGGTTTTAAATATCTTCATAGGCGGTATAGCCAGGAAAACACTGGGCAAGACTCTTTCCCACATAAGTTATATCTTACAGGAAAAGGCAATAAATGTTTGCATTTAAAATAGTTTTAATAGGCTTCCAATTGTTCATCACCTAGAGGTCCAAATGGAATCTAATTCCCTAGTTACTCCTCAGTGAAACAAGTTTATCTCTATACTTATCATAGGCTATATCTATGGCTCTGCTACTGCTACTGCTAAGTCGCTTCAGTCGTGTCCGACTCTGTGCGACCCCATAGACGGCAGCCCACCAGGCTCCGCCGTCCCTGAGATTCTCCAGGCAAGAATACTGGAGTGGGTTGCCATTTCCTTCTCCAGTGCATGAAAGGGAAAAGTGAAAGTGAAGTCGCTCAGTCATGTCCAACTCCTAGCGACCCCATGGGTCTGCAGCCTACCAGGCTCCTCCACCCACGGGATTTTCCAGGCAAGAGGACTGGAGTGGGGTGCCATTGCCTTCTCCGATCTATGGCTCTAGCTGTATTTTAAGCTTGGGTACCAATTTTGTTACTTTTGCAGCTATGTTGAGAAAACGCTCAAGGATCCTCAGTCCTTATTCAGAGCACTCGATTCTTCTCTGCAGAAGTGAACGGTAGACACAACTCCATAAAGAGTATGTGGCTTTAACTGTCTCCTGCAGGGCCACACTGGTTATAATAACATCAGCAGGAGTAATATTAAATTTAACAGGAGTACTGAACAGTCAGTGCAGCAGGAGACCTGATTCCTCAGAACAGACAGCGGTCCTAGCGCTGGAGCTGGGTACTGGCAGCTTGGTCTGTCCCAGGCCTCCATCTGCTTTGTGCTGTGGGAAGAGCAGAGTCTTGCTAGGAGGCGCACAGCTGGCCTTCAGGTCACCGGGGCTCTTGGGGTAGTGGCTCTTGACTCAGTAGTCTCAAAGTGTTTCAATCATTTTAACGGAGGTAAGCAGACTGTTTAGCGGATGATGCTAAGGACACCAAGGGGATCCACTGAATTTATCTAGGAAGAGATTCCTTTGAATTGAGAAAAGACACCTGAAGTGATCTATCTCAGTCCTCAAGAAGCTGATCATAAAGAATGTGTCTGGGATAAATAACCTTAAATAATAGCAAGAAGGAAGAAAAGGGCTCTGAGGAAAGGGGAATAAATGCTGACTGGAATGGCAGGGAGGAATTCATGGAGATGATGGTCTTTTGGTTTGGCTTTGAGAGGATGATAGGCTATTAGTGGGCAGAGGTGGGCATAGACAGCCCACATGGATGGCACAAATCAATGCCTAGAAACACGAAAGCAGAAAGGAGGGGATGGGAATAAGCGACTGGTCTGGTCTGGCTGGAGCACAGGGTGAGTGTGGAGAAGGTGGGTAGAAGAGATAGAGGGCTCCAGGGAAACCCACCTCTGTTTCTTGATAAACAAGTCAAATCGAACATATATTAACGCCCCGACAAAGGGATCTTTTTATACAAAAGCTAGCACTTGTTATTTGTTTAATTTCAAAAGAAATATATGTTCCAGGCATCTAAAGAAACTGCCACACTAAGCTAATTTTCACTGCTGGGGATACCGCTGACTGAGGACTTTGCTGTATATGCTTGAGATGAAGGGAAATGCTTGCTTCCACCTCTTCTTAAGAAAGGCCTCGAGGAGAACGTGGGTGCCCTACAAAGGGTTCCTGTCTGTGGGTCAGATTCCTGCTCTCTGTTTTGAAATTCACCCTGCAGAATTCTTGACTGAATAAAATGTTTAGCCTGAGAGGCAGTTAATAAAGCCCTGCAGAGATCTTTTTAGCCCCACTGCATGCAATGAAATGCCATACATCCAGAAGGGCCACGTTCACGCCTGTATGTGTGCGTGTGTGTGTGTGTGTGTGCGTGTATGTGTGTTAGAATAACAGAAACATAAAAGGGACAAAGTTAGTTTCAACAGCCCAACAGATTCCCAGCTGGAACACACTTTGGAAGAGAAAGTTACATAAAAGAAACTTGGGCAGCTTTAAACACCATCTGGACCATGCTGTGCTCATTTGAGCTTTACCTGTTTTTTTTTTTTTTTTTTAAAGCAACATAACAAAAAGTACCTACAAATACAACTAGAGAAGAGATTTTCTGATTCTTTGGAGATCAGATGCTCTTGCCTTCAAACACTGCAGCACATCTCCTTCAGTCCTATTTGATACAGGGATACATTTTGTTTTTTAAAGTAGCTAAAAGAACCTTCTAAAATCCAGTCCTAATCTTTGGAAGAAAAAAAAAAGATGTGCAAAAATAAACCAACTACCTTTGAAACCTAATTTAAAGAGATTTCCAAACAACACAATTGCTTTCTCTAGTCTTCAGAGGTAAGAGATAAACCCACGAATCCCAGCCCTCTAGCTAAAACACTGGCATTTCCAAACCTTAATGCATCATGCAACCAAGAAAAGGCAATAATACTAAGGGCAGAACAGAACCTAGGACTAAATCAACAGAGTAATAAGCAAAAGCACATCACACTTTCTATTTTCTTTTTTTTATTAGCTAGAGCCAATGTGGAAAATAGTTAATATTCATCAACCAATTTATGGGTAGAAATGTTTTTGGCTCTTGCTTTGGTTCTTTCAACTAAACAAGAATCCATTTTCATATTTTACATAAGACATTAATATATTTGAAGGCAAGAGGTTTGAGGGAGGGCTTAATTGTATCCTTTTATTAAAAGGGAGAGTAATATTTTTCTCTCAAGAGACAATTTTCATGTGAAATTGTAATTGCCAAGACTCACGGCACCCCGTCAGATCATTTTTATTTTCTTTGTGCATTAGAAAGACAATGAGGAGATTACTGAAGAGGCAAAATCTCAAAGGTCATAGAATGAATCAAGAATATGCATCAGAATTCACACTTTTTTCTCAAGGTAGGTGCTAAAGACTTAATCAGTATATTCAATAAAATACGACTTATGAAAAAAGCTAATTCTAAACACACACATGATACTATTACAATTTTATATAATAAGATATATGCAATCATACTGCTTTTAGTCACATTTTCGTTAACAAAAATTATTCAAAGCCTGTTTAAGAAACTGCATGGCATCCAGACAAAATGATTTCCTCTGAAAATTTTAGGAACTATATTCTCTGGAAAAGGTCAAATAATGGTTTAAAATGTCTGACTTTAGATTAATGTCAAAGTAGTGAGTGATATGAAGAACTGACTCATTGGAAAAGACCCTGATGCTGGGAAAGACTGAGAGCAGGAGCAGAAGAGGGTGACATGGGATGAGATGGTTGGATGGAATCATTGACTCAATGGCCATGAGTCAGTGCAAACTCAGAGAGATGGTGAAGGACAGGGAAGCCTGGTATACTGCATTCCATGGGGTTGCAAAGAGTAGAACACAACTGAACAACTGAACAACCACAAGTAAGGTTGTAGAGAATGAAGCAGTGAGATTTTGGAAATACAGCCTTTCTCCCATAGACATGACCATTTGCTCCTCAAGGCACAGGAAAAGAGCAGGGCTGTAAACAGATGCTGGCTCCACTGTGACATGAGCTATCTTTTCTCTTTTCTCCCTCTCTTTTTAAAATCCTCATCTGATTCATAAAGAAGCAATTTGAAGAATTTTAATTTCTTTTCCCACTTAATAACAGTAATGACCTTCTGGGTCAAACCCTTCCTCCTAGTTAATGATCAGCTAGCTGAAAAGGCTGGGTAACAGAGGCCTGCAACCTCGTCACTAACTGCCAATTAATAGCCGCTTTATCAGTCAGTGCTGTTTAAATATGACAAGACATATGCCAAGCTATCCACAGAGGGCTGGGTACCAAAATCGTATTATTAAAAACACACTTCCGTCAAGGCAAAGCTCTCGGGATGTTTGCGCTATCACAGCACTGCTTTTTCTGAAAGACAGGCATGTGGCAATATGTCCCCTTGATCCAATTCTCAGCAGAGAGACCTTGACTGAAGACAAATTCGCTCATCTCCGCCGTCTGTAAGAGTAAACACTGGACACCACCCAGACACTTAAAGGGGTTACTTCAAGGAGGAACTGCCAAACAGAGAAGCTGACCTGCACATGTGGCCATAACCCTTATTTCTTTTTGGGTCATGGCAGATCTACTAGTGTGCTTCTGTAGAAAAGAATAAATCTTGGGGAAAAAAACCCAAATCATATTATAGCCTATGGGCTTCTCCCCCAGGTTTAATTGAATTCAATTTCTCTCTCTTTTATGTATTGTAATCGCATGTAAGCTCTCTCTTAGAGCCAGCCCTTCAGCACTCCTAGGCAATACCTTGGAAATTGTAATTCTAGTGGCTAACGGTTTCCAGACAATCATTATTGATTCAGATTTTAGAGCTATCATGCAAGAGATGATGAAAATCATTGAAAGTAAAAAGTGAAAGTGAAGTCGCTCAGTCGTTTCCGACTCTCTGTGATCCCATAGACTGTAGCCCATCAGGCTCCTCCATCCATGGGATTCTCCAGGCAAAAATACTGGAGTGGGTTGCCATTTCCTTCTCCAGGGGATCTTCCAGACCCAGGGATTGAACCCGGGTCTCCTGCATTGTAGGAAGACGCTTTACCGTCTGAGCTACCAGAGAAGGTAGAGGGAACAGTCACTATCGGATACCAAATCTGTGTCATTCCTGCGTTTCTTAATGCCCCCAAAGATTTCAATGTATGCTGGAATATATAAAATGATATCTACCATGGTATTCTATACACTAGCCTCATCAAAAGAGTAAAACTGCTAAATCTTCAAAGGATTGTGATAATTATACTTTTCATTTGTATAATGGATTTCATTCTCAGGATACTCTTTCTATATGATGCACGGTCCTGAAACAGCTAGACGGAAGTCATGGTCTTAGTTGGGATACAGATGGGACTAAACACAGGTCTCCTGGCTTCCATCTATTATTTTTGCTCCATGATACTGCAGGGAAAAGTAACAGACTCAGGGTTAATGAACAGGTGTCTGGCTCACAGCTACTCCAGAGAAGAGGGAGGAGTACTTAATAATCTTCTAAATTTTAGTCAACTTGTTATTAAAACTTCCATTAACTTTCTCTTTAAGTGACAGGTTTTTTTTTTTTCCTTTTAGGAAATAAAAACACGGAATACTGTGGCACAGGCTGTGGTGCTTTCAAGGGAAAGAAGAGTTTTCAAGCTGTGGAAAGAGTCCAAAGGTTGTCAGCTGTCAGTGGTTATGAATGAGGCAGGTTTATCCATATGCAGCGAACATGTGCTGCAAGACTCTTCATCTAAGCAGGTGACATACAAATCTCACTACTCCAACCCACGTCAGGCAGCATAGAGTAAAACTCCACAGAACACTTAAGAAGCCTTTTTCTCCACCACCTTCCCATCCACAGACTAGTGAAATGAATACGTTTTAATGAGTAGCCCCAGTAAATCACAAGAATGCTTTTGAGCTCTTATGGGCAATGTAAGAAGTTGAACATTAGCTTCTGGTGGTGGTGTAGGGAAGTGGGGAATCTGATTGGTATGGAAAACTGCTCCCATAGCAGGCGATGTAGTCTGTGTCTTGGTTCATTTACACTGCCAATGGGTGTCAGCCCTTACTGCATTTCACTTTCCCAGCTTGATACTGAACTGGATCAAGTGAAATGTAACTCTTTATAGAATGCTTAGAATCCCACAATGAGACAATATATCAAAGAGCTCTGACCCTGGGGTTCAGAGCAGAATGGAGAATATGACATGAATTCTTCTTGCCTGCCTGCTTCCATGGAGTATGAATGAAGGAGTGAATGCTGAAATTGGATGTACCTGAGTGGTGACGGATGTCAGCTCATCACCTTCCTTGGCTCCTTGCATTCTTTAGCATCTCATGTACATTACTATGTATATTGATCCTACTCTTTTCCCTATGTCAAACCACCACCAACTTCCCAACCTCATACCTATTTTTCACAAAATGATTTTTTTTCCCCCTAAAGTACAGCTAGCCATTTAAATTGGATCAGCTAATCTAGGGTAGTTGGGCTAGTGATCAGGAATTAAAAATATTAACGGGTAGGTAGAAAAACAGAATATCAAGAATCCTGAGAAATAACTCTTTAGCATATAATAATACAAAACTATATGAACCCCTTAAGTAATACAGTTAATTTTATGCAAACAGAAGCAAAGCTTTATTTAGTTTAAAGGGTTTCATCAATTATTTAAAAACAAAGAAACAAATTTACCTTTGAACCAGACGTTTCAGTGTGCTTGAATTTAAAGAGTGAGAGATATCTTGCACACAGATTAAAGTAATGCCAGAGTTTGCTAAGAAGAAATATTTTTGCAGGGTTTTTTGAGATAGTAGATAATACAGACGAAGCTCAGTTTACTGTATTTCCACATTTGGGGGCACTGAAATGATGCTGAGGTATGATAGATCCTGAAATGAAGTCATGAAAAGATGACAGGTATACTCTAGAAATATTTGCATCAGCAACATTTTAACAAAGGATATCCTGTTGATCAAGATATTTATAACATGGACTTTTCCATGTCTGGAGTATTCCAAGTTGAGACTGTGTTATATGTGGAAAATCTACATTTTTTTGAAGCAGGAGCAGAGAACTGTAGAGCCCTTACATAGATGTTATAAAGAGAGACCACAGTGAAACTGTGGAGGCCCAGTATCTTACACATGGTGTTGCCTGATTAAGAAAGAGTTCAGAAAGAGATACTCCAGTCTACTCCAGACCAGCATCTCAGGATGAGACTAAGAGCTGCAGGAATGATGGGTGAGTGAAACAGGGAAGCTTGCTTGAAACTTTACAGTGAGGGTTAGCGGGATAAGCAGCAGAGAGTGCCTAGAAAGCTGGTGACAAAGGCCAAAAACAGACTCTGAATCCACAGGAAGAAGCTTTCTAGTCATCTGCTGTGAGGGTAGAGGACATGGCTGCAGAGACGATGTGCGTTTTAATCAGAAGTCCAAACACAAGGGAACCCGACGGTTCCAAAGGCTCGGAGACAAGCTAAGGCCTCTACTCAGGATGTAGGGTAGCAGAGTGAATTTATTTAAAGCAAGCAGAGTGACAATTGTCTGCCATTTATTAAGTACTTACTGTGAACCAAGCACTGTGCTACTATTCCATTTAATCCTTTCAAACACCTTGTGAAGTTAGTAAAGTCATTTCTACTTTGCTGAAGAGGGAACTCAGCTTCCGATAGCTCAAGAATGCAAGTAATAAGTAGCAAAGCTGTAAGTCTGACCCAGATCTGTCTGATTCTAAAACGTCATTCTTTTAACCATAACCTGTGGCCAGAGACAGGGGGGAAAGGTCAAGAAGTGAGTAAAAGGGCCTTTTAAACTCTGAGCAAATCTAAGAGTGTGACATGGGCCTAAGGAGGCTCAGATATAAAGTAATATTGCGAAACAAAAAAGTCCAAACAATCGCATTTGCATTTTGAACTAAAATGACCTGGAGGAGAAGGGGACGACGGAGGATGAGATGGTTGGATGGCATCACCGACTCAATGGATATGAGTTTGAGCAAGCTCCGGGAGTTGATGATGGACAGGGAAGCCTAGCGTGCTGCAGTCCATGGGGTTGCAACGAGTCAGATACGACTGAACTGACCCTGGCGATACATGTAGACTCTGTAAAGACTCAAGAGTCTATACATCTTTTTTGTTTGTTTGTTTTTCTTAGAAAGGCCTTTATAAACAGTCTACAAATAACAAAGCAAAATGCTTCTCCATTATTTAACATGATAATATAGACTGTGGTTGAAGTATTTTTTTTTCAGGTTTGTCTAGTTTATTCTCTAACATTTCCCTGCTGCACAGCAGAGTCTCAAGCCAAAGGCATGTTCCACACCACCACTTCTGCGTCAATTCAGTCAACCTTATCTGACATATTTACTATGCACAGGACACTCATTACAAAGGTGAATGTGCCAAATTGTAATGGGCCAGGCAGCAGAAAGGAGGTTTACAGAGAAACTGGTTCAGCTGGTAAAGAATCCGCTTGCAATGCAGGAGACCTGAGTTCCATCCCTGGGCTGGGAAGATCCCCTGGAGAAGGGAACGGCTACCCACTCCAGTATTCTTGCCCGGAGAATTCCATAGATAGGGGAGCGTGCAGGCTACAGTCCATGGGGTCACAAAGAGTCAGACACGACTGAGTGACTAACACTTCTACTTTTTCAGAGAGTGTATAGAAAAGCCTGGGTCTTTGAGGGAAAGTTTCAGAGGGAAGTTCTAGCTTGTTTTAAACTTTGAAGTAGTCATAGTAAATTGTTGAGCAACAGGTTCCCTGAGAAGAGAGGCGTGATTCTGAATACATTCAACTTTGGTTGAATCTTGAAAGCGTTTCCTATATTGTCGAGAAAACAGCACACGGAACTCTGCTCAGTGTTATGTGGCAGCCTGGAGGGAGGGGACTTTGAGGAAGAAGGGATACACGTACGTATGGCTGAGTTCCTTCACTGTCCACCTGAAACTATCACAGCATTGTCATTTGGCTATACTCCAATACAAAATACAAAGTTAAAAGAAAAAAAAAAGCCATTTTCAAATAATTTAGATAGACCAGTGTTTCCTGAACTGAGTAGACTCCCCGTCCTTCACCTTTGATTTCACTGTCTTTGGACCAGAAAACCCAGTCTGCTGAGTCAAAAGCATTGCATTTGCTAATGTTTACAGATAAATAAATATCCTTCAAAATAGAAATGAAAAAAGATAGAAATAGATGCAGAAATCCACAGTCATCTAACAATCTCTTCATCTGTCTAAGAAGTAATTTTTGCCTTCTGATATACTCTTAAACTCTATCTTCTGTTGATATTTTATTTTAGGTTTACACACCAGGCGTTGCTTCCAGCAAAAAAAAAAAACAACTTCTTTCTTCATTCTAACACTTTGTTCTGTTTCTTGTACCACTATTTCAAGGGTTATTTTCAATCTCCCTTAAAATCTGTTTCCCAATATTGTCTCTCCTTACCCCAGGGTTCTGTGTACATTATGATTTGGAGGATAGCATTTCTATTTTATTTTTTAAGATTATTAGTTTTTTTTTTTTTTTGATGTGGGCCATTTTTAAAGTCTTCAGTGAATTTGTTACAATATTGCTTTTGTTTTATATTTTACTTTTTGGCCACAAGGGATGTGGGATCTTAACTCCAGGACCAGGAATCAAACCCTCACTCCCTGCATTGGAAGGTGAAGTCTTAACCACTGGACCACCAGGGAACTCCCAAAAATCTCTTTTAAAAGACACTCTGTATCTACAGATAAAGACAACTCAGTTTCTAGTCAGTTGCAGTAACTGTCTTGAAGTGCATGTACATTTCCTATTTCATACTTCCAAGAAGGGGACAAAATAGTCTTTATCTTTCATCCGTTAGATTTCATGGGAGGTTAACAAAATTTGATTAAGATGAGGTACTAGAGAAGACAACACGCTATTTATGATAGTCTGTGCTGTAGAAGCCCACACACCACTCCTCCAAAATTACTCACTCGTCTTGTGCCTCCATTGCCTTCCCCCAAGAATAATCTCAAGGGCGAAAGGATGGAGAGGGAAGATAGAGAGAAGGAACTGGAGAGCGAGAGAACAAAAATGTAATTGCCTATCAGCTCTACTATCGTAATTGTCTTCAAATTTTGACTTGAGTTGAATCAGATGAACAACCAAATCAGTTTCTGCAGTTGGTGATCAGAACATTCTTAGCTTATAAATTAAAATGTCTTTCCCGGAGCACAATTTCCCAAAGTGATGCCACTTCTGGGCTCCCCAGTACAAGGAAGGAGAGAGCTGCCCCCCTTCTTCACGCCCTTCATGCTTTCCTTGCCCTGTCCCTCTGATCCCAGTCTTTGCTTTCTCAGTGTGATCCCAGCATCTATGTCAGTGCAGAAGGTCCCTGAATGGTGAATAATTCCATAGAGAGCTCTTTTTTTTTTTTCATCAGAGAAGTCGATGCACTATGGGGAAATCTATAAGACAACACATTAACAACCTCCTCCAATATATAATTTCCAGGAGGCAAAGGAAGAGATAATCATGAAGGAAGGGGGAAAAAAATCCTGATATTGGAGAGGCTACTGCCCTGATTTTTCAGTGTGACTGTCACGTAATCACAAAGCCCTGTGAGCTTATTAAATGAATAAAGCATGGCTCACAAACCACACTGGTACATTAGAAACTTTAGACTCAATTTGATAAATGTTTATTGAGTGCCTAGTCTGTGCTTAGATACTATGTGCAGCAGTGTAAATACAAACTAAAAATCCCTTCGGTCAAGGATTTCATAGTCAAGGAGTGAGAAGGATTCATGAAATGTAATTACAATATGACTCATAAATGCCATTAAAGCAGAATAAATAAATCACCATAGAAACGGAGGAGAGGAATAATTAACTTAATGTGAAAGCTGTAGTGAAAATGTGGCATTTTGAGCTGGTCCTTGAAGGATGATGTCAGTCCTTAGCTGCCACAGTCCCACCCAATCCACCCCCACAACTTTGGTTATTTATTCATCCACTCACATTTATTCCTTCACCATTTACGAAGTGCCTGCTTTGGGTGGTACACTCTGGACTAGCCCTGGGGCTACAATGCTGACTTTGCACAACCATGTCTAAAGCACATGATGGGAATATATTGTTTGCTCTCCACTGACCAGTAATTAAAATTTGGAAATAATCTAATCTGTGGTTACCTTATATGCTGAATCAATGTGCCTAGAGCTAGACAGAACCTCCCAACGTAGCGTTTCTTACTGAGGCTCTTACTCTTTACAGAGTTGGCTAGAATGTCTGAATGGTCTATTGGTGTCCAACTGTCCTTTCATTTATACCCTCCATCTTCTCCCTTATTCCAACTTGGAGTGATCAGGTGGACATCTGAAACTCAAACTCTGCAGTCCAGCTGACACATGAGCTTAGCCTACTCGTTCAATTCCTACCAGATTCTGGGTCTGGATTAACTCACTTCGAGCTCTGTCCTCCAGTCTAGGCACTTGTCTCCCCTTTTTGTTGTATCCATAAGAACCAAAACCGAGTCCTTCTAAAACGGAGTTCCCCTGCCAAGTTTATGATTCACCTCTCTTTCCAGAAGTGTCTTCTCTTTCTTGTTCTATCTCTGTTCTCCTCAGAATTGAGAAGTACCAACAGAAAGGGGAAGACAGAGGACGAGATGGTTGGATGGCATCACTGACTCAAAGGACACGAATTTGAGCAAACTCCGGGAGATGGTGAAGGACAGGGAAGCCTGGGGTGCTGCAGTTCATGGGATCACAAAGAGTCGGACACAACTGAGTGACTGAACAACAACAGAAAGGGGGACCTGAAACAGAGCCGGGCCCGGTAGGGCCCTCCCGGATACAAAAGGCCCTCCATGTCCCCAGATTCTTGTTCACAGAAAAAGGCTTTGGTCTCCAGCCCTTCTCTGAACTCCAAGGAGCAGACGCTAGCAGGTACTAATTAGGGAAGTGAGGGGATGTGGAAACAAGGAAAAGTGGTTGAGAAGCAAATGCTGCGATAAAACAGAGTCTTAGTTCCTTCTCAAGGGACATATATAACCACATGATACATGTCCTTTGAGTTGTTCTACAGGAACTAAGACCCCTACCCAGGTGGATGACGGTGACCACATGTTCAGCTCAAGCACGGGACCCCAGATTAGTTGGAATCAGAAGATTGATGCTTAAGATTCCCCAAACACCACTCTGTTATCTCCTCAGCAGCCAATGAGAAGAAAGTCATGTCCCCTGCCACTCTTACCCCAAATGTCACCTTTAAAAACTCTTCCCTGAAAGCCACCAGGGAGTTCTAGTCTTTTGAGCATGAGCTGTCCTGGATCCTTGCTTGACACCATGCGATAAATGCTGTATTTTCCTTTACTGCAACCTGGTGTCAATAAAACTGGCTTTGCTGTGCTGTGGGAAAGTGGACCGAAGTTTGCTTCAATAACATAATCTTATTCTCTGGGAAGAATTTTGAATTAGTCTCACACATTGTACATTAAATGACTTCTCTTATGAATAATCCAATTCTTATCTGGCACTAAGAATCACCCCCAAATACACAACCTACTGCCCTAACTTGAAATTGGATGACTGCAATAATTATGACTGAATTGATCCTGGGTTCGATTCTTCCATGGATGTGGTCCAGAATGCATGAAACTTATCCCTAGGGTCACGATCTCCCCTTCCTCCATCAGGTAGAATATTCAATTTTGGCATGGGTACCAAAATATATAAACACTAATTTCACGGTCTTATGTATTAAACATCCTCTAGTGATATTTAATATAAAACAGTACTATGCACAAGCTAATACAAAAGCCAGCTAAATGTAAATCTACATTGGTTGTGATAGAAACAGTCATAGAATTATACACTGCTTTACTGTCCCTGACTGACACTGCCTTGACCCTTATACTATAATCCTTCTTTACTAGTAAATCTAAGAGTAGGGAAATCAAGTATCTAAGTCGCCACCTCATTCAGTAATTTCAATGGTGGGAAAAGGAAACTAATTGGACCACATATTTAATTCACTTCCTATTCCCCCTCCACCCCAATAACATGAGTCATAAACCATCCTTCCCACATCAGCACGTCATCATCGCGCTTCCCCTGCAAATTTCCCTTCTTTATCCTATGACAAATTCAGAGGGTGGAGAGACTATCCAGTAAAAGGGAAGCATCAGTCATCTAGTTAGGACCCGTGCTTGTGCTCACTCACTGGGTTGCAACTGATAATGGAAAAACACCTAATATAGAGAAACCTACCATAGAGAAATATACGGACAGTTACTTACATAGAAGTAGTTACAAGGTGGGCAGATTTCTCCAGCAGAACTTTCATCAAAGGGTATGTGAAAGTATGTTCTCAAAGTGAAAGTGAAAAAGTCACTCAGTCGTGTCCGACTCTCTGCGACCCCATGGACTGTAGCCTACCAGGCTTCTCCGTCCATGGGATTCTTCAGGCAAGAGTACTCGAGTGGGTGGCCATTTCCTTCTCCAGGGGATCTTCCCGACCCAGGGATCGAACCCAGGTCTCCCGCATTGTAGGAAGACGCTTTAACCTCTGAGCCACCAGGGAAGCCCCAAGGAGACTGAATTTACTTTATCAAAGTCTGGTAATACAAAGGGAGTTCCATGGTCTGACCATGGATTTCAGACAGTAATCCAATGTCTAAGGTTCTAGAACTGGTTTCAGTCATTGTTCTGCCTCTTTTTATCTGGAGGTCTTCTCCAGTGGATGGGAAAATCTCAGTGCATGAAAGTACAGAGCTGTAAAGTACTTACTGTAGAGAGGTGAGAAAGAGGAAATTAATTTGCTTTTGGATAAGCAAGATAACCGCAGACTGGCAAATCTCTGGATAATATTACCATTGACTTGCTCTCTGTATTTCAAAGTTTCCAAGAGATGTTTCTTGTATAGCAAACCCTTTGCAAACACAGCATAATCACTCAAGATTATAAATGTCAGCCTATAGGATTACAGACACTGAACAAACCCAAAAGTCAATATTGGGAAAGGTCACAATGATGGACACATAAGCCACAGAACTAATCTCTTTGGTTAACATCTTGTAAGATTTTCCTCACAAATCACATAAAGTGCTTTAGGGCTCCTCTTTTCCAAATCTTCTCCAGAATATATTCCTGCCAATAAAATGTCCATCACAACTCTTTTGTATCATGCTCAATTGCCCCCAGTTAAGAGTTGGGCATGTATCGCATGTAGATGAATTAATTTACTTATCCATTTGCATTTTCAATAAGTATTAATTGAGAAATTACTAGATGCTAGGACTGGAACTCACCGGTCAGCAGAAACAGTGGTGAATAGAATGAATCCACTCTGCCTGGGTTTAAATTCCAAATTCACCTACTAGCTGTGTAAATTTGGGGAGTTACTTAACTTTTCTCTCCCTCAATTTTATCATCTGTATAATGGGGACTTCTCTGGGAATTATGTAAGGTAATACATATAAAATGCTTAGAAGAGGGTAGAGCAAATGTAAACACCTTAGCTGATGCTGGCTGATTTAATGATGATGCTACACATGATGGTGTTACTTATTAGGAGAAAACCAACGTGGATCAACTAACTGTACCAACACATCACAGATAATTACTCTTCCTATAGTATTGTGAAAGAAAAATACAGTGTGCTATGAGAACATACAAATGGGAGGTTAGATCCAATCAGGGAACTCAGGGAGGCATTTCTTTTATAAAAAATAACTGAGCTGAGACCTGAGGGATAAAAGGAAATAAACAGGCCAGCGTGTTAGGAAGGAAGGAGGACCCTATGAAGAGTGCATAGAACATATAAAGGCTCGTGGTTAGCAGGTACCAATGCAGCCCATTAGCAAAAACTCAAGGAAAGTCAATATGGCTGGAACATAGAGGTCAGGGTTGGAAGGACGAAGGTGGGACTGGTGAGGAATGAGACTAAAGAGGCAGGAGACAGATGGTACAGGGCCCTGTCCGCTGCATTAAGGATCTAGTTTTCCCTAAGAGTAATGGGAAGCCACTAATGTGATTCTGATAAGGGAGAACAAGGATTCATACTGAGGTTCCCATTCAGTGCTTATCAAGAAACCAGGTGAGCAGGTAGTGTAGTCAGTGTCGTGGAGCTGAAAGGCCCCTGTCCTCCGCCACCTCTTGGTATGCTATCCAGCTCATTTCCCATTACTTCTCAGCTTGCAACCCATCTCCAGCAAAACCAAACTATTTGGAATTCAGAATGTATCACGTAGGCTCCCCGCTGCATTCTGTGTATGGCTCCCTCTGCCAGAAATGCCCTCCTGCCTCCTCTCTGCCTGGTAACTTCTATTCATCCTGTATGGCACAGCTTTACCATCTGCAAATAACATGGCCCTGGGTACAGCAGATGTGCAAGGAATGTTTGCTGTCAGCATGCATGAGTCTGTACTCATTTCAACATGAGAGTTCCGGTCAGGATCAGCTTGTCAGGGGCCTAAGGAGCTCCCTGTGAGACCACGGATTCCTTATGACCAGCAAGAAAGTCAGCAAAGAGCTCACACTTTTTCAGGTTCCCCAATTCAAAAAGTTTTATAAATTTATTTTAAAACATGAGTCCCATCCTAGGGCTATGGGAGCACATTGAAGTCCCTGGTTGCAACAGCCAGTTCCCTGTCTTTGTTCTATCTAAGGCACTTTTTTTTTTTTTTTAATAATTTAACACAGTCCCACAGAACTCAGATGGCAAGGCCTTCTGCCAATGGTCTTGTATATCAAATTAGATGTGATCATGTCTGTATGAGAAAATTTGGCATATGATGCTTCTGTGTACAGGAATTCAGCTCAGGAATGGGCTTTTTGAAAAGCTTAGTGTCTCTAAGGGGTGTCAGATAACTCATTGATAAATAAGATGCAGATGACCTTTGGCATGCTTTGTTAATCATGTCACATGAACTTATATTACTCCAGTCACCAGTTAATGTGGCAGCCACTACTCCCAGGAGAAAAGCCCATTTCTGGAGGCAGAGAGGGCATTCACAGCAAATAGCTGCACGAAGTGGACATATGGGTCTGGTTATCCTGACAAAATAATTAGACAAGTACACAGAGAGATTGTACTAGGACATTCGATGCAGGGTATTTTTTTTTTTCTAATAATGATAACAATAAAACATTAGAAATATCCTAATTACCCACCAATAGAGGATTGATTGAATGAGTGAAGAATAAAAATGTGCCTGGATATAAACATGCAAATATGGATTCATATGTTCAAAAATTGGTTTATTCTAAATAAATGCTATATGAACACTGTTCCCCACTCACCCACCTTTAACACTGTATTGGAAATATCTTTACATGCCATTGCATGTGGGTGCATTTATTATTGAAATCAAAGTATAAGACCATGTAAACACTGATGCTTTTAAATACTTGAAGTTTGTAAAACTTTTTGAATTAAAAGTAAGGAATGTGAAAAGTAATAGATGTTTCCTTTTTACTTCCTAATCAGTCATGTTGAACTTGTGATTTCCTATTGCAGAGGTGAGTCCCTAGTCAGAATGACCTTCTCAGGACTTTTCGAAAATATGAATATAGTTATTTACTTATTTGGTTGTGTTGCACCCTAGTTGTGGCACGCAGGAGCTTTGATTCGGCATGCAAACTTCTCTCTAGTTCTGGCAAACAGGCTCTAAAGTGTGGGCTCAGTAGTTTGCAGCGTGTGGGCTTAGCTGCCCAGCAGCATGTGGAATCATCCCAGACAAGGGATCGAACCTGTGTTCTCTGCATGGGGAGGCAGATTCTTAAACACTGGACCACTAGGGAAGTCCCCAGCTCATGATTTATAAGCAGAGCTTCACTCATACGGACCATATAGAATTTCCTGGCAGTATGCTATTTGTTATAGATAAAATGAATGAGATCAAGTCTGCTGGGGGAAGCAGCAAGTAAGTGAGTAACCTATTCAAATGGAGCAGAATGGAGGCATCAGTAGGCACACGCCCGTCTCCTCTGCTGTCACAGAAGCCGTCGGTACTACACTGGGAGGCTACCACACCACGTGGGGTTACTGTAAGAGTAACTGAGCCAAATGAATGTAAAGTTCCCACTCTAACACTTGGAATCCTGCTGCTGCTGCTAAGTCGCTTCAGTCGCATCCCGACTCTGTGCGACCCCATAGACAGCAGCCCACCAGGCTCCGCCGTCCCTGGGATTCTCCAGGCAAGAACACTGGAGTGGGTTGCCATTTCCTTCTCCAATGCATGAAGGTGAAAAGTGAAAGTGAAGTGGCTCAGTCATGTCCGACTCTTTGCGATCCCATGGACTGCAGCCTGTCAGGCTACTCCATCCAGGGGATTTTCCAGGCAAGAGTACTGGAGTGGGTTGCCATTGCCTTCTCCGAAAACTTGGAACACACAAAGGTTAATGAACAGTAGAAAGATGACAGGAAACAAGCTGCTCTCTTGAAAGAGAATTGGTCGTATGTCTGAAGGTACTGGGGACCAAATTTTGGTGTAAAGGTATTTGGATAGGCTGCTAGTGAAATGCTTAGGGACATTTCAGTCTTCTATTTATCAGGCTCACCTGTGGTTCTTTTATCTTGTCTCCTACTATATAAATCACCAACACCATCTGATAGGTTGAAGCTGAGCTTCCATCCAAGTAGAATTAATGTGGTATTTTATGCCTAAATGTCATCAGGATAAAGCATGAAGCTTCCAGTCAGGTTGACAAATAATAAAGTGGAAATATTAAGGTGAATTAGACAAGATCACTGGTCTTAACTGACTGAATAGTTCTGTGGTATGTTTGCAGTATGCGTGTGTGTGTGTGAATGTTGGAAGAATGTGTGTGTAAGGGGGGAAAGACCCATTTACAACACATGTAATAAAAAAAAATCCAGAATACTGGTGACATAATAGAAAACAAAATAATATAAGAAATGAGCAGAAAAACAAGAAAAAATGCTGCCTTGAGAACCAGTCTATGTAGATGTTGGCTACGCATGTTCTAATGCTATACTTTTTGGTCTAGATCTGGGCTGGATGAAGCACAAGCTGGAATCAAGATTGCCGGGAGAAATATCAATAACCTCTGGTATGCAGATGACACCACCCTTAAGGCAGAAAGCGAAGAGGAACCAAAGAGCTTCTTGATGAAGGTGAAAGAGGAGAGTGAAAAGGCCGGCTTAAAACTCAACATTCAAATAACCAAGATCATGGCATCTGGTCCCATCACTTCATGGCAAGTAGATGGGGAAACAGTGGAAAGAGTGACAGACATTATTTTCTTGGGCTCCAAAATAAATGCAGTCAGTGATGGCAGCCATGAAATTAAAAGACATTTGCTCCTTGGAAGACAAGCTACAACAAACCTAAACAGTGTATTAAAAAAGCAGAGACTATTACTATGTCGACAAAGGTCCATATAGTCAAAGAGACCGTTTTTCCAGTAGTCATGTATGGATGCGGAGCCTGATGGGCTGCTGTCTATGGAGTCGCACAGAGTCAGGACACGACTGAAGGGACTTAGCAGCAGCAGCAGGATTCCAAGTGTTAGAGTGGGAACTTTACATTCATTTGGCTCAGTTACTCTTACAGTAACCCCACGTGGTGTGGGGATGAAGGATAAGACCATGGTAACACTCAACCAAAAATAAAAACAAAAGGAACCTAACCTAATAACTTCTTTTCAGAAGTGAAAAAGCTAAGTACTCTTGCCTGGAAAATCCCATGGATAGAGGAACCTGACAGGCTGCAGTCCATGGGATTGCAAAGAGTCGGACATGACTGAGCGACTTCACTTTCACTTTTCACCTTCATGCGTTGGAGAAGGAAATGGCAACCCACTCCAGTGTTCTTGCCTGGAGAATCCCAGGGATGGCGGAGCCTGATGGGCTGCTGTCTATGGAGTCGCACAGAGTCGGGACACGACTGAAGGGACTTAGCAGCAGCAGCAGGATTCCAAGTGTTAGAGTGGGAACTTTACATTCATTTGGCTCAGTTACTCTTACAGTAACCCCACGTGGTGTGGGGATGGAGGATAAGACCATGGTAACACTCAACCAAAAATAAAAAAAAAAAGGAACCTAACCTAATAACTTCTTTTCAGAAGTGAAAAAGCTAAGTATCATTGGACATGGCAAACTCTTATTTAATAATACCACATTTACAAAAGTGTTAAATTTTTACTTTAGAAATAACCTATTGTACCAGTCCTACATACAGCTAAATATTACTTCTTCATCTTCAAAATGAAATAAAAGTTAAATAAATTGTTCAAGGCAAGTGAAGCACTAACATAGAAATAAGGATTCAAATTCATTTCCTACTAACTACCATCTTTCCTTCAAACTCATTATCATCAGGCATGGCATTATTTTTATACAACCTGTGGCTTAACATTATTGTTTTAAAAAATAAATGAGATAAAATCACCCTGCCCCCAAACTTAGCACATGCCCATTCAACTTCTGCAGGAAAATGTTTGAATGATACTATTACTTTGCATCTGTTTTGCATAATGGTGATGATCAGAATAGGAAAGATCACCACCACCACTCATTGGATCTTTCTTTATGTCAGGCACTGTGCTAGGTAAATAACATGGGTTACCATAATTAAGCCTCACAACAATCCTACATAGCTATTCTAGTATCAAATCCTCCTTTTACGAAGAAGAAATAGAGACTTAGAGAAGCTAAATAAATTGAACAAGCTAATTGAGCTAATAAGTGATGAATATGTGAGCTTGTATATGATGCTGGGAAAGAGTGAAGGCAGGAAGAGAAGGGGACGACAGAGGATGAGATGGTTGGATGGCATCACCGACTCAATGGACATGAGTTTGAGTAAGCTCTGGGAGTTGGTGATGGACAGGGAGGCCTGGTGTGCTGCAGTCCATGGGTTCACAAAGAGTCGGGCACAACTGAGTGACTGAACTGAACTGATGTGAGCTTAATCGACCTGATATCAGAGCATGAACACTCAGCATCCTGGAAATTTGGTCTTTCTTTAGTTCCCCTAAAGAAATCATTGAATTTGGGCATAATGAGACGGAAAATACTGAAAGCTCTGGGTTACACCCATGAATAAGCCATTTTACACCACCTACACATTTCAAGCAGTCTTCCTTCCTCAAGACATCTGGTTGGGCACACTTTCTTCTTTCTACTACTTGTGAATGCAAGGGTAGCATTTCACAAATCCGATTATGTGTAACTCTAATCCAATCAGTGACAGGAAAGAGTTAACACACTAATTTTCTTGCAAGGAGTAAATTGCCAGAATCTTGTTGATTTCGGAGTGCTAGCAGTTTTTCCAATATTTAGTCTCGTGAAGTCACCAGACTGATTCCTCTAGAGTATGGTAGAGGTGAGAATTAGAAATGTGCTGAGTTACAGAACTCCAAAAAGGCAGTTTCAAGGCTTCCACCTAACCTTGTTTCCAATATGAAATCAGCAATCCCCCCAGGCACCTTATACAAATTAATTCAGGATGCAAACTATTGACACAGTGAATTTATACAGCCACACAGGAGTGACTGCCACAAACATACGGCTGATGTCAAATGCAACACCAGAGTCAGGAATGAGATGAAGGTGCTCTCACGCCTATGACTTCAAAGAGCCTCTCAAGGCACAAAGAGTGTCTAATCAGGGGCTTCTTCCTTTTAAGATCCGCCCTTAGCCCACATGAAGAGTTAAAAGATCTTCTTTGTGCATCTGAGCTGATTCAGTCACTTAAACAACGCATGTAATCAAAAGTAAGTTAATTGGTAGAAAAGTGGATATTATGGCTCAATTGGGAAGAGTTCTAGTGAGATGACTTTCTACAGAAATTTTAAGATTTAAATGAAATCCATCCCACTGTTGCTCAGACTTCCACAGTCTAATGAGAAAGGTATCTGGAGGACAACAGAATGCATTTCTTGTCTATTGGCCAAATAATCTGTGTCACCTCTGGGAAAAGAACAGTCTCCCTACACAGCTACGATGAAGGATATTGTATTAGACCGACCATTAAGTTCACTGTCTCTTCATGAGATACTGAAATACAGAAACGCAGTGAAGGAAGGTCTGTTGGGTGGCCAAATGTTTCCTAATTAGTTACTGGTGAGTCAAAAGCGGGGGTCAACAACAACCAAAGACAAATATTAGCTGTAAAAAGATACATTAAATATTTCTTTATTCTTTTTTGTGTGTGTGCATTCTCTCTCACTATTCTATTTATTGTCAGCAGTGGGTTCTCATTTTCTCTCTTAGCTCCCTCAACACCCTATTCCTCAACCATAACCTCCTAGGGCAGTAACTTATGTTTTTCTATTGGACGTAGTTCATTTGCTATGTGCATAATTACAGTGAATGACTATGAGGCGCATCCGCCCTGGGGCCACCTGCGGTCACCGTGATGGGACACGTGTAAGCCAAGGGCCATGGGGCCAAGGGCGTGCCTGGCTGCCAGTCAAGACTTCGCAGGCACAGCTACACGTATCTCTGAGCGGCCCTAATTTGTGCCAGGTGCCCCTTGTCAGCGTGAAGAAAGACAAGTCACGATGCGCCGGAAGACGATGTGTGCCCGTGGCCTCTTTGAGGCTCTCTTGCTGAGGCCGCCTGAGACAGGTCAGCAGAAGCGGGAGGAGGCAAATTCATCCAGCACAAGGGAGGACCTGAGAGATTTCCCCCTGGGTAAGTACACTTTCTTTGCATTTTAAAGCAAATTTATTTTTAAGTTCCCCCTTGCTCTTTGAGAAACAATTTTTTTTTTAGTCATATCTTCGGCTTGAATGTTTTTTCTCCTTATTTCCTCCTCCGTTTTGTCTCTTTTTCTTCCTCTAACTTTTTTCCTTTCCTCCAAAGAAAATACCACAGGCCGAAAAGCTGTGCGACTTCCTAGAAAGTCTTTTTTTTTTTTTTTTAAAGGTTAACTTATTCAAATATATGCTCTAAGGCTTGGAATTAGAAATCATAATTATTATTTTTCCAAATCCCTAGGAATAAAACTGATATTTGCATTAGGAAATTTGGGGTCCTTCTTTTAGTTATTAGAACAATTTCTATGGGTTAAATGTTCTTTGGACATTTAAATATTACTAGTAGTAAGTATTGTAGTAACCATTACTAGACTTAGCTCACTTTGCTTCTTGTTTTGAGAAGTACTATGCCTTGTGGCCCACAGTTGGGTATGATCCCACCTAATACACACACACACACACACACACACACACACACAAATACACATATATGAAAGCTGTATGAAGAGATAATTTCCCAGTATACCAGTTACAGAAATTATCCTACTTCAGTTCCAACACTGCATCTTAGTCATGTAACACACAGTATTCATGCCTCCAATCAGAGACTGAAAATATTTACAAAGACAGATCTCGTCTACCTACATGACTTTGTTCGAATGTCATACAAATATATCTCGATCTGATTTTCTACTGGCAAAAAATAGCCCAGATTTCCTTTCTTCTATGAAATTAACCTTTTCATTTGTGCATCTTTCTAATCAAGACATTATGTTCCATCCTAGAGTAATCCTTATTATTTATGTGGTGACTTTATGACTAAGCTTGGGTTAAAACATTATTTCAGGAATATCAAATTTTTACTGTGAAGTATTACTCTAAACTATTTATCAAATTAAATACTTTACTACATGTAAGAACTCAAACCTCTTTTTGAATATCATTATCATAAGCGATTGTGGCAACAGAAGCGGAAATACAACTTCTAGGAAGAATGTGATTTCTTTCGTAAGACTAAAAGCACATAGCTCCTTTTAATTGTTCTGAATAAGTGACTTTGCAACAATATATACAATATATATAGGGTGTTTTCCTATTTAATCTGAATACCCCTAAAAGCAATCATTTAGGAAAATAAGACTTCCATTTAAACTGGGCTTTTTTTTTTTTGTAAAAATAGCAGAGAAGTATTCTGTCAATAGTGAAAGACAAGGTTTGTGGAAGTGTACAATGTCAACAGTCAAGACATGTTATTTGACTGCTTGTGGGTATTAGCAGTGGTCTTTTTTAAGCTTTAGCCACTTCTTATTACACAAGAAGTACGTTTATTATCCAGTTATAAGAGGAAGTTCTGACTTGAAACAGCCAATCAGTCTCCTCAACTTCTAAGTCTCACCAAGTAACTAAGCTACTGGATCACTGTGCCAAACCTCAAAGCATTTAATTTTAATTTTACTACTACTTTAAAACTCTCATCATCACCTACTTTGTTTTGCTCTCAATGTCTTTTTCTCCAAAAGCAGATATCTGAAATTCAGAAAATATAGATGAATAAGAGAATATTGAGGCAAACAAAACAGAAAGACAATTGGGTCTAATTTATCTCCCTTATTGATGAGAAAGCTGAATCTTGTGGAGTTTAAATGGTTCCCCTGGATAGTTGCAACTGGGAAACCCATAACAGGAAGCCAAATCTTGAGAAACACAAAGTGTTTGGAACAATGCTTCAGTGGTTGGACTAAAGTACCTTTGAGATGTCTTCCAACAATGAGTGTGTAAAGTTTATCTCACTTTCTACTTGGCCGCTGTATCTGTGATTCTCTCTGGATTTCTGATGCAGTGTTGGACATTACCTAAGTACAGCTGGACTTTGGTTTAGAGATACCAAATGTAGTTTATAATTTTTGTCCTTAAGGAAGTCAAGGAGGAAAAAGGTGAACAAGAGTGATCTGGAAATCACTTTAACGGCCTAAAATTAGGGGAATTTGCTAATTTGTTCCATGAAGGTAACCCTATCCTGTCCTATAAAGGATTACCTTCCTGGAAAAAAAGAATTTCCTTAATGTCAATATATATACATTCTGCTTTAAAAGAGAATGTATATTTAAGGAAGAGAAAAAGTGTATTTTTTATTGTCCAAACTCTTGAAGTAACTTTGTTAGCTGGCAATAGCAAAGAATTAATATGGCTGAAAGGTTGTATCCAAGGTCACGTGACAAATTAGTAGCAGATCTGGACAGGAATGCAGAAGTCCTCACCACTAGTGTTCTTACTGCACTGTGCTGCCTCTTTCAAATTAGATAAGTGATACCAAGTGATTTGCAAACTTTTTAAATTAATGATACAAAAATACACATATGCTTGAATATTAAACTGGGAGGAGAAAAAGAGCAGATCTAATTAACACTGCAGGGATAATTTATGATAAATCAGTCAGACAATATCATTATTAATTTGACCTATCTTTCTTAAAAATGTCAAGAAATCCATCAATGATCAGACATGGCTGCAGCTTCTCTTTGAGTCTTTCAGCAAGACAGGACCACCAAAAGACCAGTGATGAAAATACCAAGTTGGTTCTATTTTATCCAGGTGCTCTGATACCAGTGTACAAACCAGACCAGACACACTGCATCTCTTTTGTGTCTTCATTTTAGGTAAAATGAAGAGGATGCCTCTGTTTTTACTTTCAAAAGGCTGCCTCTGTTTTTACTTTCAAAAATGAATATGCTGCTAATTTAAAAGCAATACACAGCTCCTCAGGAAAATTAATTTGTGCACACCCGCAGTCTATCAGCTTGCTTGGAGATGGGCATCCAACCAAATACCCTCCTGAAATGCAAGGTTCACAGAGGGCAGGAAGCTCGTCTGGTCCCAAAGGTGAAGCTGGATCTTGGGGTACTGGAATCACGGTTGGTATGGCATTCCACTTAGACCACAGCATTCAGCGTATTTCAAGGGAACCCTTAACCAAGCTATACAAACAGGGGCACGAGACAGGTACAGACTGATCATAGAAGCAGGATCACCAGAAAACACCCTATTCTTTCTTTGGTTTTCTCTGCTAGCTAAACTTTCAGGTTCTCAGGAGTAAAGCCAGTTTCTACATCTGGCTTCCTGGCTTCCTCGGTTTGAGCAGACTTGAGAATTGGGTCACAAGGTAGAATGATTCCACCCCAGATTCACTTGGCAAGATACTGTTACAGGAAGCAACTTGATCACAGATGCTTTTTGAAATGACTAAGTCCAATAGGACTTAGGAGAGAAGTGAAAGGAAAAGGAGAAAAGGAAAGATATGCCCATTTGAGTGCAGAGTTTCAAAGAACAGCAAGGAGAGATAAGAAAGCCTTCCTCAGCGATCAATGCAAAGAAATAGAGGAAAACAATATAATGGGAAAGACTAGAGATCTCTTCAAGAAAATTAGAGATACTAAGGGAACTTTTCATGCAAAGATGGGCACAATAAAGGACAGAAATGGTATGGACCTAACAGAAGCAGAAGATATGAAGAAGAGGTGGCAAGAATACTCGGAGGAACTATACAAAAAAGATCTTCACAACCCAGATAACCACGATGGTGTGATCACTCACCTACAGCCAGACATCCTGGAATGCGAAGTTGGAGTGGGCATCATTACAAACAAAGCTAGTGGAGGTGATGGAATTCTAGTTGAGCTATTTCAAATTCTAAAAGATGATGTTGTGAAAGTGCTGAACTCAATATGCCAGCAAATGTGGAAAACTCAGCAGTGGCCACAGGACTGGAAAAGGTCAGTTTTCATCCCAGTCCCAAAGAAAGGCAATGCCAAAGAATGCTCAAACTACCGCACAATCGCACTCATCTCACATGCTAGTAAAGTAATGCTCAAAATTCTCCAAGCCAGGCTACAACAGTATGTCAACCGTGAACTTCCAGATGTTCAAGCTGGATTTAGAAAAGGCAGAGGAACCAGAGATCAAATTGTCAACATCCGGTGGATCGTCGAAAAAGCAAGAGTGTTCCAGAAAAACATCTACTTCTGCTTTATTGACTATGCCAAAGCTTTTGACTGTGTGGATCACAACAAACGATGCAAAATTCTTAAAGAGATGAGAATACCAGACCACTTGACCTGCCTCCTGAGAAATCTGTATGCAGGTCAGGAAGCAACAGTTAGAACTGGACATGGAACAACAGACTGGTTCCAAATTGGGAAAGGAGTACATCAAGGCTGTATATTGTCACCCTGCTTATTTAACTTATATGCAGGGTACACCATGCGAAATGCCAGGCTGGATGAAACAGAAGCTGGAATCAAGATTGCTGGGAGAAATATCAATAACCTCAGATATGCAGATGATACCACATTTAAGGCAGAAAGTGAAGAAGAACTAAAGAGCTTCTTGATGAAAGTGAAAGAGAAGAGTGAAATAGTTGGCTTAAAACTCAAAAAATGAAGATCATGGCATCTGGTCTCATCACTTCATGGCAAATAGATGGGGAAACAGTGGAAACAGTGACAGACTTCATTTTTCCGGCCTCCAAAAACACTGCAGATGGTGATTGCAGCCATAAAATTAAAAGACGTTTGCTCCTTGGAAGAAAAGCTATGACCAACATAGACAGCATATTAAAAATCAGAGACATTACTTTGCCAACAAAGGTCCATCTAGTCAAAGCTATGGTTTTTCCAGTAGTCATGTATGGATGTGAGAGTTGGACTATAAAGAAAGCTGAGCGCCAAAGAATTGATGCTTTTAAACTGTGGTGTTGAAGACTCTTGAGAGTCCTTTAGACTGCAAGGAGATGAAACCAGTCCATCCTAAAGGAAATCAGCCCTGAATATTCATTGGAAGGACTGATGTTGAAGCTGAAACTCCAATCCTCTGGCCACCTGATGCACAGAACTGACTATTTGAAAAGATCCTGATGCTGGGAAAGATTGAAGGCAGGAGGAGAAGGGGATGACAGAGGATGAGATGGTTGGATGGCATTACCGACTCAATAGACATGAGTTTGAGTAAACTTCGGGAGTTGGTGATGGAAAGGGAGGCCTGGCGTGCTGCAGTACACGGGGTTGCAAAGAGTTGGACACAACTGAGCGACTGAACTGAACTGAAGTCCATTAGGAATAACAGAGTTGGGCTAGGACCCCCCTAGTTTTTATTGGCATTTTCTGCTTTGGCACAATACAACACATTATCTTGGGCAGAATATTAAGATTTAGTTCTCTGGTTTGAATCAGTAATCATACGACAAAGAAAGAAAATCCATAAAATAACAGTACTTTTTTTTTTCAAATATGTATTTAAATGTAAAAAGGTAAGTTAAGTTTCATCTTTATACTCAGTTCTGAATTATATTTATTTCATTGATGTTTCAGCAAACCCCAGAAGGAGAAATCCTCTCTCAAAGCAAGATAATCACTCTCAGATCTAGAGAAGGAAAATTTTCTGCATGCATGACTCAAGGATGACTTATTTTTCATTTATATGAAGGAATCAGCCCATAGTGGGAGAGGGAGAGGAAAAACATATCTGAGTGTGTTTTAAAATTAAATGCCAAAATCAAATATGTCTATATTTTGTGAGGAAATCATGATTTTATGCAATTTTTTGAAAAGTCATCAGTAGTCCACTAACTTGGCTCTGGGTACCTCATTCTGTAGTACACACTCTGCCTGTTTTGTCTTCAGACTGAAACAGAGATATGATCATTTTGCTGGGACTATTAGAGCTTCTCTAAGAGAATTACCAAAATAGAGATAAGAGATTTTCTGGCATAAAAGAGAGCAAATGAAAATTACCTAATTTTCAATTGGAAGATTGGGGGAATGACCATTATGTAAAGATAAATATACAGATGGGTAGTGCTTTAAGTAAAATTTAAATGTGGAAATCAGGATTTGCATAGAAGATAAGATAAAAGAGTGATTATTTGCTTTAGAAAAAGATTCATAATAGGGTTTACTCAAATAGCAAGTTCTTCCACATCTTTAAGCAATGATTTGATATCCAAAGACTCAGTTCCTAGCCACCTCTTCACGAACCTGCCCAGCATGTAAAGCAAGATGGCCCAGTTTTGGGGAAAATGGATACATGTACATGTATGGCTGAGTCCCTTCACTTTTCACCTGAAATTATCGCAACAGTGCTTGTTAACTGGATATACCTCAATACAAAATAAAAAGCTTAAAATAAAATAAATAGGATTTTGGTGATGGTCACTGAAAAAAGAGAAAAAAAATGAAAAAATAAATAAATAAAGGAAGCTGCCTCAGGTAAGAGCCACACAGGTAAATGTGAAAGCTGTGGCAAAGTACAGTTGTGTTAGTCTCTCTAAGATCATAGAGGGGAAAAAATGGCTGGGAAATAATAGGAATGGCAGAAAGGTTAAGAAAAGAAGAATAAAAAATGACCAGTAGAGAAAATAGTAAACTAATAAACTAATTCTGTGAAAAATTAACCCACAGGATCTCTTTTTCATAAACGTTGCTAACAAGGTATTTCCAGACAAAGACAGAAATAAAATCCTTTCATCAGTTAGTGAAGCCACTTAGAAGAATCCAGCTGATGTCCTAATTAGGTGCCTCTCTGGTGTTCCAGTGGTTAAGACTTCACCTTTCAATGTAGGAGGTGTGGGTTTGATCCCTGGTCAGGAAGCTAAGATACCATATACCTCATGGCCAAAAACACTAAGATATAAAACAGAAGCAATATTGTAACAAATTCAAGGAAGACTTTAAAAATGATTTACATCAATAAATAATGACACAATTTTTAAATAATAAATTGTATGTATAGTTTAGACATATGAGAAAGGCAGTCTTAGGCAGCTGAATAAGAATTTCTAAGATAAGAAGTTAAGGTTCTATTCAGAGATATAACATCAGCTTTATGATGGGGACAGTACATTCTCATGCCTTTCTCCAGCAGGGAGAGATTTGGTATTCTAGCTAATCCTTCCTGCTCACTCTGACCTCTTAGTTTAAAAAACTAACTATTATCAGACATAGTAAACAATATCAATGACAAAGTCAAACATGGCTCAAGAGCAAGAGTCCTTATGGATCCATAGAAGTACTTAAGGACACTGACTTTGCACAATGAGAGATGGATGACTTGATCAATAAAATAAAAGGCCTGAAATACTATAACCTGTCCTGATGTGGGGGTGGGAGGATGGGATAGAGGTGGCTCCTTAGTGAATAAAAAAATCAGGACCACTGGATTTCACTCCCAGGTCTCATGTTGGCTCAGGTTTTGTGACCTTCATTAAACAGATTTGGTTACGGGTGAATTTGCAAGGCATGTCAGAGATAGAATAGAGAGACATAAAGACAATTTGCTGAAAGTCTAAACTCAAGTAGAATAAGGACAAAAAGAAATTCAAGTCCAAAGTCATTGATGTAGGAGGCTATATCCACAGCACAGTCTAAGAGTGAAAATACACAGACATAGTCAAGTTTATCAATTATTTTAAAAGTGCTAACAAGTAAGGGTTTCATGTATAAAATAAAACAAATTTGAAATGATTTGCCCTGTAACTTCTCCCTAGTTCATCACCCAGATTCACTCTGAATGTGCCCAGAATATGCTTTCTCCATCTGGGCTGAGTCCCCATCACCTAACAAAGCTGAGTACTAAGCAGAAGAGGAGGGCTTGAGTTTTTCCTAATCTAGTCCTTCTCTGTTGCAGACCCACCCTCAACTATCAATTGCTGGTCAACTGTAAGAGCTGGGAATTCCATAGACCATTAAGAACATGATGATGAAGATATATAGGTAAGCTGAAAAGCATAAAATAAAAGTCATCAAAATTATCGGAAACTGAGTGATTTTTGGCAATCTATAAGTCACAAGCTAGCCTTCTGGCGTTACAGTCTCTTTACCCACAAACCAGCTATTCAGTTATTTTGGTAATTAATTTATTGTGATTCTGCTACACACTGGGGATTGCTTTCAATTTTGGGATGAATACAACATAACCTCAATTCATGTGTGAAGTGCTAAAACCCAATTTCCTTAAAATTGAGTTCCTCTGCCAAGTTTATGATTAACCTCTCTTTCCAAAACTTTATTCCCTTTCTCATCCTGCTCCTGTTCCCCTAAGGACTGAGGATATCAAAGAAAAAGAGGGGATTAAAACTGAGCAGGACCCTGTGGGCCCTCCCCCCGCCGGGTTAAAAAGCCCTTCAGTTTCCTCCATTTTTGTTTGTAGAAAAAGGCTTTAATCTCTTAGGCCTTCCCTGAATTCTAAAGAGGAGATTCAAGCAATTACTAATTAGGGAAGTGAAGGATAACAGGAACAAAGAAAAGACAAATAGTTCAGGGATAAAAACAGTTCCAGTTCCACCTCAAGACACATGCATAACAATCTGATGCATGTAAGTGAACTGCCCTGCAGAAACTAAGAGCCCCCAACCCCAACCTCCCTCCCCCATGTTTTATCAGAACTCTCCACCATGACCCATCCATCTTGGGTGGCCCTACACAGCATGGTTCATAATGTAGGGTCTGGTAATGGTCAATTTCATTCAAATCCCCAAAAAAGGCAATGCCAAAGAATGTTCAAACCATCACACAATTACACTCATCCCACACGCTAGCCAAGTAATGCTCAAAATTCTCCAAGCCAGGCTTCAACAGTACGTGAACTGCAAACTTTCACATGTTCAAGCTGTATTTAGAAAAGGCAGAGGAACCAGAGATCAAATTGTCAACAGCTGGTGGATCATAGAAAAATCAAGAGAATTCCAGAAAAACATCTGTTTCTGATTTATTGACTACACTAAAGCCTTTGACTGTGTGGATCACAACAAACTGTGTAAAATTCTTAAAGAGATGGCAATACCAGATCACCTTACCTGATTCCTGAGAAATCTGCATGCAGGTCAAGAAGCAACAGTTAGAATCAGACACGGAATAACAAACTGCTTTCAAATTGGGAAAGGAGTACATCAAGGTTTTACATTGTAACCTTGCTTATTTAACTTATATGCAGAGTACATCATGCGAAATGCTGGACTGGATGAAGCACAAGCTGGAATCAAGGTTGCAGGGAGAAATACCAATAACCTCAGATATGCAGATGACACCACTCTTATGGCAGAAAGTGAAGAGGAACTAAATAGGCTCTTGATGAAAGTGAAAGACGGTATTGAAAAAGCTGGTTTAAAACTCAACATTCAAAAAATGAAGATCATGGCATCCAGTGCCATCACTTCATGGCAAATAGATGGGAAAACAATGGAAACAGTGACAGACTTTATTTTCTTGGGCTCCAAAATCACTGCAGATGGTTACTGCAGCCCTGCAATTGAAATATGCTTGCTCCTTGGAAGAAAAGCTATGACAAACTTAGACAGCATATTGAAAAGCAGAGACATCACTTTGCCAACAAAGGTCCATCTAGTCAAAGTTATGGTTTTTCCAGTAGTCAGTATGGATGTGAGAGTTGGACTATAAAGAAAGTTGAGCACCAAAGAATTGATACTTTTGAACTGTCGTGTTGGAGAAGACTCTTGCAAGTCCTTTGGACTGCAAGTAGATCCAACCAGTCCATCCTAAAGGAAATCGATCTTGAATATTCACTGGAAGGACTGATGCTAAAACTGAAGTTTCAGTACTTTGGCCACCTGATGTGAAGAACTGGCTCATTGGAAAATACCCTGATGCTGGGAAAGATTGAAGGCAGGAGGAGAAGGGAACGACAGAGGATGAGATGGTTGGATGGCATCACTGACTCGATGGGCACGAGTTTGAGCAAGCTCCGAGAGTTGGTGATGGACAGGGAAGCTTGGCATGCAGCAGTCCATGGGGTCACAAAGAGTCAGACACAACTGAGCGACTGAACTGAACTGAAAACTTCTCACCCACGTAGAGTCTGGTGGTCATCACAAGTACTAGACTCCAGACTGGCTGGAACCAGAGGCTGATGACTCCTGAAATATCACCCTCTTGCCTCACTATCAACCAATCAGAAGAAAATTCAGGAGCTGCAACTCTCACTCAAAATATTGTCTTTAAAAACACCTTCCTGAATGCCATCAGGGAGTTCAGGCCTTTGAGCAGGGACTGCCCATTTTCCTTGCTTGGCACTGTGCAGAGCAATAAATACTGTCTTTCCTTCACCATAACCTGACGTCAGTAGTTTGGCTTTGCTGTGCATCAGGTGAGTGGACCCAAGTTCAGTGTGGTAACACTAATAAGGGATATATTCAGATACCTAAGCAAGGAGTTGGTACGGTACATTAGGTGTTTAAGTAGGAAATCAAGGACTTCCCTGGTGGTCCAGTGGCTTAGACTCCACATTCCCAGTGCAGGGTCTCAGGTTCAATCCCCTAGTCAGGGGATCTCACATGCTCCAAATAAGAGCTCAGATGCCACAACTAAAGATCCCGCATGCTGCAACTAAGACCTGCCAGAGCCAAATACATAAATATTTAAATAAATAGGAAATCAAAGTACTAGGAGAATAGACAGGGTGCCCCTAACCTCAACGTCATTAGAAGTAAGAACACCTTCCCAGAGTGATGACACCTAGTCTGAGACTTCAGTCAAAGGGGATGGAAGGTGAAGTCAGTGGTGATGGCTGTGCAAGACTGATTCAGATAAGGGAATATCATTTTAAACGCTTGGATGCAGGAACAGCAATATAGATAATCACAGTTGTCTTTTGTCTGCTTATTTGTCATGAAATATCTGGCAGTGACACTACTTGCAGATACTATCTGGATGGAGGTGTATGTGTAGTTGGTTCTCAGAGTACCAGGATATGCCACCTAAAAGATGCCTCTTTGTCATATGGGTTATTCCTAGCTAATACTATTGAGAGCCATCAGACAAAAGAAAAGCTCTAGAAACAGGCTACTTTCCTTTTATAAAATAAATTTACATTTATAAAAGAGACCTACATTTGTAAAGGCATCCTCCTTTTCCAGACCAGGACATAGAAAACTCTTAACAACTCTTGTTTATGGAGAAGACACTGACTTAAATCTGCATAACAAACGTTGTTAAGCAACCCTTTAGTTTACCATACCTTTCCTGTCACCTTCCGGTAACCTGCCTTCCTAGCACAGAAGAAAAAATCCTCCTTTCCTCTATTTAACCTAAGATGGTATATAACACAAAGCTCTAATCACTCCTTTGGGTTACTCATCACTTGGTGCCCCTGTGCATACATGAACGTTGCACATGTCAATAAACTTCCTTTTTTTTTGTCTTGTTAATCTGTCTCTTGCCAGTTTAATTACCAGGGCCTTAGTTGGAAAACTTATGGCGTGTAAAAGAAAGATACAGTTTTTTCCTCTCCTACAGTTTTCATGCATAGTCAAGCGGGTTCATGCTCCAAAGACAAACACAGACACGTGTGTTTTCCACACCTACACACTGCCATGCAGAGTGGACAACTATCAGATACCTGACAACCTCTCCTAACAATGCAGAGGTGATTAGCTTCTCACGGCTGATAGCAGGCAGGATGCTGACATGGGCTGGGTGAGAACTTTCAAGCACACTTCAAACAACTCAATTAGATCAAGAGAACAACCTCCAGAAGCATCTCAATGGATTTACTGTACAGTATTTTTCTTCTTGTCACAATATTAAAAAAAATAATACACACACACACACAAACACACACACCCACACATGGCTTCTTCCAGATTTGCAGCTGAAAGGTTGCTCCAGCCTTTTTCGCTGCCTCCCTTTGAATTTAGTTTGCTTTCCTTTTTAATTGGCTGTAAACACATTTGCAAACTCTTCAGAGGACAGCATATTTATGGGGAAGACCAGGCCTCTTCTCTCTCAGTTGGCCCCATACACTGTTCCAATTCACTGTGTTTTTATACATTTGACAATAGCTCTGAGGGGAAAAAGAGGGTGAAATGGCAAGCGCACTCGTTCTGGATAGTGAGATCACAGCAGAGAGACCAACCAGGAAATAAAAAGATGAGTAAACCCGCCATTGCCCTCTTTTTACCGAGCTCTGGTGTGGTTAGTAGGTACATGTGTGGGAGACAGAGTGAATATATTGCTGCTAATTCATCATCTATAATTCAGCACTGTGTAAGAGGCAAGCAACGCTTCATGTGCTTATAAGTAGGCAGGAGGAACCACCCTGTTTTACTGGGGGAAAAATAACCCCCTAAAATGGAGAGTAAGCATTTGGGTAGCTGGACAAAGGAACACTGTGTGTGCGGAAGGGTTGGTAAGAGTGTGGGGGGCACCTCTCTTATTTCATTTCCAACCTGAACAATCCACATTTATGCTTTCCCCAGTCCATTTTTGCTTAATGTGTGTCTGTTCGTTGCTCAGTCATGTCCGACCCTTTGTGACCCCATGGACGACTGTAGCCTGCTAGGCTCCTCGGTCCATGGAATTCTCCAGGCAAGAATCCTGCAGTGGGTTGCCATTTCCTTCTCCAGGGGATCTTCCCAATTTTTGCTTAATAACTGGGATAAAATGATCAATGTCTATTAATAAAATAGCAGCAACAATACTCACTTGTTGAGTGTCTTTTGTATGTCCTATCCTAGCACTTTTAGTTTATTATCCCATTTATAGTTGACAACAAAGTAGACCCTATTATTTCCATTTTATACATCCAAGCCACCAAGCAAGGGCATGGCAGAGTCACTGAAGTTTGATCGGAGGGCTCAGATTTTTATCCACTGTGCACTAATTGATGATAAGCATCAGTGACCCAGCATTAAACATACGGTCACTTTTACGGGAGTCCTTTAGTTTTGCTCTTGCTTTTGTTTCTAAGAAACCAGTTCTTCCAACCTGAAGTTAGTGGCCATGTATGTTAGGCTTGTTTGTATTTTGAAACACCAGGTGGCTGAGTTATGCAGATCCCTAAATCCACTACGTGACTTTTATAGATCAGTCCTCAGACATCGCTGTACTGAAGGGGCAACTAACTGGAGCTCGTACAATTTGAAAGTGAGCAGGCCCTGTGGGGCTCCTGGGTAGGGAAGCTTTTTTGTGTCCCCCATTTCTTGTTTGTAGGCAATACATTTCAGCCTCCATGGCTCTCCGTGAGTGCAAAGGGGCAGGTTCAAAGAGTTGCTTACCAGGGAAGCGGGGGTCGGGGGGATACAGAGACAAGGGAGGAGCAGTCAAGAAACAATTGTGTAGCCTTGGGGCTGAGTCCTGGTTCCACCGCAAGAGACACACATAACTGTATCTTTGAGCTCTTCTGCAGAACTAAAACCCCTAACAAATGGAAGATGGTAACTACTTGAAACATTCTTCAATCCAGAGAGAAGGTCACAGTTTGATAACAACAGAACTCATCAGGAGACCACCTGAGGCCAGATTAAAGGAGGGCAGGCCCTGCACGCACCCTGATCCTTGCCAGCAATTCCACCCTCGAACCAACGCTATAAAAGCCCTCACCATAGCCACACACCCCTCCCCCACCTGTTGGAACACAGTTCTGAGGGCGTGAGCCTTGCTAACTCACTTTTTGCCTGGCAAGGCAATAAAGCTATTCTTTTCTACTTCACCCAAAACTTGGTCTCCCAAGATTTGATTCGACACCGGTGCACAGAGGCCAAGTTTTCAGCATCAAATTCCACAACAGAATATTTTGGATATAGGGGAATATATGACAGGAAATGAACCACATTTTTGGAGTCTGTGGTTCTCCTATTGTATTATTTTCCTGGAGTGGCTGTGAAACACCTTCCAGCTTCTTCTTGCCTCTCCCAATACACTTTTTCCCAACAGCCCTCATAATTTTTAGAAATGAGATTTTATTATGTCACCCTCTGTTTTAAAATCCTTCAGTGGCTCCTCATTGCACTGAAAATAAAATCCTAGTAGCAAAGTTCTCAGGAAAACAATGTCCCAGTTCTTCCACATTAAAGTTTCTGTAAACTCCCTGTCTTTTGAATGTTCTATGTGCAACTTTTCTAACTCAAGTGCAACTTGTGGAAAGATTTGAAGTTTCATTTCTTTGGCAGACCTTGTCGTGTGCTGAGAGTCACACGACAGATTTTGTGTGAAGGAGAGCAGAAAGGAAATACAGGGACAGGTAGCTTTTGTTTTAGCTTTTGTATCCAGCTAAAGGCAGGATAGCAGAGAATTCCATGTCAAGGAATTTTCCTCTTTTCTAAAGAAACAAAGAATTGTTGTAGAGGTTCTTAAAGAAGTAAAACAAATGACTCAAAAGTGAAGGATTAACGGGGTGGAGAAGAAGATGCTTTTCAATCTGTGCAAAACCAAATGAAGGACAGCTGCCAGCTGTCTTTCCTTCCTGCCAAGGACAAAACAAAAGAAATAAGGTCCTTCCTTCCAAGGACAAAACAAAAGAAATAAGGTTGAAGATAAGGAGAGTAAAATACAGTGGACTGCGTGATTGAAGATTCTTTAACTTGGACATCCCTGGTGGTCCAAGGGTTAAGAATCTGTCTGCCAATGCAGGGGACATAGGTTCAACCCCTGACATGGGAACGTTACACATGCTGTGGGCTCCCAGAATCCCAGAGAAATAGATTTCTTTTGTTTATAAGCTTATGGTATTTTGTTATAGCAGTTTTGACTAAGACATCAAGAGACCCCAAAGACTGCTGGCAAACCACCAGAAGCTAGACAGAGACAAGGAAGGAAACCCCTACAGGTTTCAGAGGGAGTATGGCCCTAATGACATCATGATTTTAGAATTCTAGCCCCCAGAACTGTCAGACCAAAGTTGCTGTTGTTTTAAGTCACCCATATTGTGGCACTTTGCTAAAGCAGTCCTAGGCAATTACAATTATTAAAGATCTCTTCCAATTCCAAATTTGGGGCCATATTACAAGAGACCAATCATGGCCCATCAGATGTGAGAAAGATATGAATTCTTCCCATTTTCTTCTGTGTCAGTGAATTGGTATTTAAATCTCCAAAATCTATTCCATTTTCTGTATACTGCAGCCATGGTATTCCTTTCCTCTTATTAGTTTAAGAGTGAACATGTGACTTAACACTGAGCAAAAAGATGTCAGGGGAACTTGGGAGTGCTGATGGTGCTGGAAACGGTTTTCTTGCACCTAAGAAGCTGACTTTTTCCTTTGGATGTCATCATTCCTGGATCTGACATTTGGAAGCGCTATAGATGTCTTGCATAGCGGTTAGCCAGTCTAAGGACAAAGCTGACATACTGCGGATGACAGAGGGAAAGAACCTGGTCTATGAGAGCATCAGTGAGCCACTAAATCAACCAACCATACAGCCCATTCTACTTTTGGACTTCTTGTTCCTTAATTTCTCCTTAGTTCTATGTCATTCAGTTCCCTACCCTTTCCTTGGGTTCACATTTTTAGCCCTGTACTTAGAGGTAATTAAAGATAGTTATGCCTTCCCACCAGTTTAGTTTTCTTCCTTGGATATGTTTTCTATTTAACTTTTTCCTTCAACTAACCCTGACTAACAAATATATCTTTTGAGAAATCCTGTTCAGAGACCCTCTCTCAGCAAGTTTTTCTAGTGACTCCTAATAGAACTGACTTGGGTCAACCTGAGGATGTCTGGTCTATTCTGAATACTCCAGAACAACAGGAGGAGTCTCTTGGTTACCTCATCCATACATCCCACCCCACCCTGACTTTCTCTAACATCAGCTATCCTTAATATAACAAGCTCCATTATTAGTAAGAACCAAGGAGCTCATTAGAACCATGTAGTTGTTCAATTTATCTACAGGTAAATGCAGGAAAAAAAATCTGCAAAACCATCAGAAGAGCTATATTTCTGGGAAAAGTGATATACAATGTACTTCACCATTCAACTGTTAGGAATTTACCATTTTTCCTTCCTAGAAGTAAGCTTTGATATTGACCACAGGAACAGAAACTACTGAATGAGAAATTTCTTTTAATAAAATATTTATGCTTTGAGGCCTTTACCTGGGTCCATATTTGTGTGGCTCATATTACAACGCAACATAGTCACAGGACAGGCTACCCCTTCTGAGGAGATTTACACCACAGTGCTCATAGGGGCAGAGAGAGGTTTTATTCTTTGACTAAGAGTCAGTTATAATTTTATTTAAGTCCTTTACTCAGTAGTAATTTTTTTAAAGAAATAAAATATTAAACACATTTATAGAATATTACTGTAATTTCTGAGCTCAGAAAAGCTTGGAGAATGTAACAAAGCACAAATGGCAAAGCTTTCTGTGGAAGTCTCCTCATTATCACTGTCAAATATTATGCCCCACAGATGAGTTAGTTTTTCTATTGTAAAAAATTAATAAACAGAAACCTCAATTAAATAGAGTAGGGAGACCAGAGGGGTAGCTCTCATACCCCGAGACAATCACAGAGCCCAAAAGGAAAAAGAAACACCTCTTCTTTCCCGGCAGAGACTCAGCCAATGAAAAGCCAAGGGCAATATGTTTACTACAGCCCCTCAACTCTCTTTTCCTCTTTATGAAAGTCTTCTCCTTCTCTTGCAGTTTGGGGACTTATATGTGCCTCAATTTGGTGACAGACTCCAAACTGCAGTTCTCTGATGATCCCATTTTCGCTGGAGAAGTCTGGCAATCTATTTGTTTCAGACCAACATGATATATTCAGCACTCATTCTAATGACGTGCTGTTGTTGATTAGTAGCTGAGTCATGTCTGAATTTTTGCGACCCCATGGACTGCAGACCACCAGGCTCCTCTGTCCATGGAATTTGCCAGGCAAGAATACTAGAACAGGTTGCCATTTCCTTCTCCAGGGGATCTTCTGGACCCAGGGATCAAGCCCGCCTTTCCTGCATTGGCAGGCGGATTCTTTACTACTGAGCCACCAGGGAAGCCTTGATGACGTGCTAACTCTTCATTATTCTTCCTTTGCCATATGAAATCAACTGGAGTCGTAAGTACAATGCTTTAAAAAGTCACTTCCTCTACAGTCAGAAAATTGTAAGTGGATGCAAAGGCAAAAAAAGGGAAAAAAGAAAAAGAAAAAGACTTAAACAAACAAAACAAAACACTTAAAGGCTTTGACTGCTTCTCAGCTTTACTTATACCGTCTTCTCTCCCAAAATGTAGTTTGGGGCTACTAAAAAATTTCTAGGTTTGGAAGTGGTGATTAAAACAAAACTTTGTGGTGTGAAGTAATAGGGGCTACTAAAATCTTTCTGGCCCATATTTATGTTTCCTTATAGGAGGCAGAAATTTATCACAATATTTTCTCTGACATTCACATCTAACAGTTGTTCGCTGTGCAAAGAAGTTTGGTGATCAACAATCACAGCCACCCACCTGCTCATGTAGCATGCAGGCATTTGGCTAAAAACAGGTGGAATAGGAAGAATCTCATTAATCTCAATTTATTAATCTATCCAGTAGGACTAGCGAAAAAGAATAAAACTCATGCAAAGTGAATATTAGGAAGCAAGACTAGAGACAATAGACTAAAATAATTTATCTGTTTTAAGGAGCCAATGTAAAATTGATAGGCTAAATTTACTTTGGAAAATCTTTACTCCAACAAGAATTCTGGCTATATAGACATAGCATGAAGTTTAACTAAACTAGAATCTGTTTCTCCCTTGTTTTAGGACCCAAAGCAAGAAACTTAGCATCATTTTCTTGACTGTTGTATACTTGTAGTTAAATGACTAGATATTCAGAGAATGGTACAAAAGAGAAAAGAGGAAAAAGGCAATGGTCAGGGAGCATCATGGGGTCTTAACAAGTTGGAAAGGGCCGTGGGGATACTTTAGAAAAGTGTTTCTCAAAGTGTGAAATGTGGACCCCTAATAGGATGACCTGGAGAGCTTTTTAAAAATATAAATCCTCAGAACCCATCTTAGAGTTCATAAAATGCTGAAGGGTAGGGCCTTACATCACTCTCCCTCTCTTTTTTTTTTAACCTCACTCTCTTTGATACCCTCAAATTTGTGTTCATGTAAGGAATGAAAGGGCTTCCCTAGTGGCTCAGTGGTAAAGAATCCATCAGCTAATGCAGGAAATGTAGGTTTGATCCCTGGGTTGGGAAGATTCCCTGGAGAAGAAAATGGAAACCCACTCCAGTATTCTTCTCTGGGAAATCCCGCGGACAAAAGAGCCTGGTGAGCTATAGTCTATGGGGTCACAACAGTTGGACACGACTTAAGGACTAAATAACAACAGCAAGGAATGCCAATATCACAGTTATTGGAGAAGGTATTTTGAAATACACATTTCTTTCTAACTCCTAAATCCAAACAAAATTCTAGAGTTGTTACTGTATCTTACAAAAGCTTCTGAGGCAATTCCACCTTCTTGGGAACCAGTGATCTCATCTAATGCCTTCACTTTACTGACAGGAAAATGAAGTCTAAGAAGTTGTGATCCATCTAAAGTCAAGCAGCACGTGTTACTGGCTGGGCCAGGATCCTAATCTGAGTCCCTTGACATGTTGTCCTACTGTAGAAGCCTCATGATATGTTTTTTTGACATGTTTTTTTAATTTTAGAAAATATCAAACATACAGAAAAGTAAATAAAATCATATGATTAGCCTCCATGCCCATCATCAAGGTTCAATAATGATCAATTCATGGCTGACTTTGTCCCATGTCTATCCCCAATCACCTCCTCACCCTAGCCCCTGATTATTTTAAGGTAATTACAAAATCATGTCTATTATCTATAAATATTTGTCTGATTATATTATTACTCAATCTAAGGAAGAACCCACAATAAAATATTGCTTAGTTTCTTTGCAATTCAGCATTTTTTAATCTAAAAAAATAAGAACCATCAAATATCAAACTTGGGAAACCATTTATATATTTGAGTTACAATATACTTCTCTCTCTTATCCTAGAATTAAGAGGTTTTTATAAAGCATACATTAGTTTGAGTCTCTGACCAACTCCATAAGTGTTTGATTCCATTGTAGAAGAAATTGTGGCAATATAAACTCTGAAATATTGAGGGATTATGGGCCAGTATTCTTGCCTGGGAAATCCCATGGACAGAGGAACCTGGTGGGCTACAGTCCATGAGATTATAAGAGTCGAACATGGCTTAGTGACTAAACAAATGGACAATTTAGGAACAAATACACTTAGAAATAAAAAATATCATCTAATGGGTCAGGTTAAGACCCTTCCTTTATAAACGAAGACATAATTAGATCAAAGCAATAAGTCAAGTAACAACTGATCACTGAGCAAATTTTTTTTGGGGGAGGGAATGGGGAATGGCCTTTTACTTTTATTTAGAAGTGTTTTGACTGACATAGTAAATATAGTAAATTTAAGATGACACAGTAAATATATTCACTGACCTAGTAAATATAAGATGGAAAGTTCTATAAACAAAATGTGTCAGATCACATGTAAAATGTTTACTTATTGTGATAGGAGGGGGCAGAGGAATGGAGAGAAATTTAGACAGAGAGAGAGACAAAGAGAGGGAGAGAGAGAAATGCATGCATACTTTACCATATTTAGTACAAGGAGGTAATTCTCATTATGGCGATTTATACAGTGCATGAATAAACTGAGGTAATCATAGGGCAATCATCTCTCAATTCAATTAACAAGAAGTGCAATATCTTGGAAAACTCCAAAAGATTTAGACTGCTTTCTGTTATCGTTACCTGATGGTTGGAATATCCAGAAAAACTTTCCCTGTTCTGAAAACTGCCGGGCTGTACTTCTAAAATGAAATAACTAATCTCACATATTGCTCAAACTGCCACAATATACTGGAAAGAGATAAACAAAATGGAGTAAAGTATAATGATCACAATAACACATGAAAGTCCCCTCTTTTACATTTTAAGAAAAATAGTAGCTGACAAAAGTGAATGAGGACCTTGTTATAAGGTAAGTCTGTGAACTGGTGTTCTGCATAAATATTACTGCAGTAAACTTACAATGGCTAAGAAAAAGGAAGCATATATTACACATATACTTATATACAAATATATAGGTATGTAAATGTATGTACATACTTTATATATATATATATAATATATACATATTTTAATGTATGTCACTGAAAATGTTGTCTGATATATTTCTTAAAATTCTAAGAAAAAATGAGAATAATAGTGTATTCTATTAAATAATGCCTTTCCTATTGCTTTTAGAAAACATGCAGTTGATTCTGAATTTTGTTTTTGTTTTTTTGCTATTGTTGATGTTGCTTTTAGATTTAGCATGTGATTTAAAGGAACACATCAGTGAATTTCTACATTTAAGAAACAAAGCTACCAATTATTTCACACTACAGTAAGCTTAATCCCCTGGAAGAAAAATTATTTGTCTCAGGTCACAAAGCTAATTATTTGAAGAGCCTGGTATTTTTATTTTGCTAGGGAGATATGCCAGTTGAACCATCCATCAAGTATTAGTTGTCCAATAATATATTGAGTATGTAAGAGTTCAATAGAGTACAGGCTCCCTAACCTTGAGAGGGTTACAATCTAATTTGGGAGATAAGATACAGGAACAAAAACTAATTTTTAAAATGATATTAAATAATGTAATATGCATTTATAATATTTTGGAGCTCTGATAAAGGAAAAAGCATTAGTCAGTGAAGGTAAGGTGACATTTACGCTTGATTTCAAAGGGTGAAAACATGAGTTTTAGTCTCCGGGAATCTGCAATCCAGTGTTGGAGAGAAGGGAAGGTAAACATGGAAATAATGACCTATGTTAAAAAGCAGATGCAAGTTGTTAAAAAGCAGATGCAAGTTGTATTATGCAACTGAAAGCAAAGTATAAATACTTAATAAGTATTAATGTGTTGTGTTAATAAGTAATAACTGAGTAAGTATCCTAATCTCCCAATTCTTTCTACCCTCTCCTCCCAACTCCCCTACCCCCCGTCCAGTCCACATATCCATTCTCTACATCGGCCTCTCTATTCTTGCCCTGGAAGTATGTTCATCTGTACCATTTTTATAGATTTCTCATATATGCATTAATACATGAGATTTGTTTTTCTCTTTATGATTTACTTGCAGCAGAAACTAACACAACATTGCACAGCAATTGTATTCCAATAAAAAAAAAAATATCATTAGGGGAGGTCAAGAATCAAAAGGGGTTTCATGGAGAATTTACACTGAACCTTAAGGGAAAACAGACATATCAGAGAAGGTGGAATGCAGCGGAATACTTTCCAACAAAAGTATGAATGGATTCAAGGAGACATAGAAAGAGGCAGGCAAGCTGGTTGAGACAAAGGGGAAATGCTGGTGAGCGCTGGGAGAGACAGGATTGGCAAACAGGCTGAGCTGTAGAGAGCTCTGCATGCACGCTGAGAACGGAGACTGCCGCAGGCCTCCAGGACTTCCCGAGGACACTGACAGGTTGGGGCAGTGTTTCGGAAAGAAAACTCAGATGACAAGGGGGATCGGACCACTGGGCAGCTAGAAGCAGAGTGGCCAGCTGGGAGGCTATGACTGTATTTGAGAAGAGAGGTTAGGGCCTAAAGGAGGACAGTGGCAAAATAAATTCATGAGACAAGAGGAGAAATTATTGGGACGGTCGGTTGATGGAACATGAAGAAGAAGAGCAGAGATAAAGATGGTCCCACGGTTTCAGCTCAGTGGAAGGAGAGTGATCTGCTAACTCAGACAAGGAAAGGGGCCCGGGGTGGCTTTAGTGCAAGATACAAGACAGTTTTATCCAGTGAGTATGAGGTGGCAGCCGGCATCTTCTGTATGTGAAGGAGGCAGTTGAGAACTGGAACTCAAGCAAGAAGGCAGATTTTAAAAAATGGTGTCCATGTACACACCGCTATATTTAAAATGGATAACCAACAAGGACCTACTGTATAGCACATGGCAGCCTGGATGGGAGGGGAGTCTGGGGGAGAATGGATATATGTGTATGTATGGTTGAGACCCTTCTCTGTTTGCCTGAAACTGCCACAACGTTGTTACTCAGCGCTAATCCAATATAAAATAGAAAAGTTTTAAAAACATAAAAATACAACACCAACATAAAAGGGTGTCCAGACAGTTACTCCAATTACACGACAGTGTGAATAAGGAATCAGAATTGAGAGGATGTTACGTGTGAGGCACATGAAAGATGGAATTCTTTGAAACAGGTTTTATTTGGGGCATAGCGGGAAACAGTAAGACACATACGTTCAGAATGCCCTTTCTGGTAGTGAGCACAGCTCTCACAACATACGCTGGCCGGAAGAGGTCAAATGACTCTCCCGCAGTTGTACTTTGGATCTCGGTCCATCACTGTCTTAACTTTCTCAGGTACCCCACTTTCGTACTTTTTTATAAGATTTTTTTTTTGATGTAGACCATTTTAAAAGTCTTCCTTGACTTTAGAACAATATTGCTTCTGCTTTATGCTTTGCTTTTTTTTTTCTTTTTTTGGCTGCGAGGCATGTGGGATCTTAGCTGCCTGACCAGGGATCAAACCCTCACCCCCTGCGTTGAAAGGTGAAGTCTTAACCCCTGCACCAAGAGGGAAGTGGCCTCCCTGCCTTATCCTTATCTTTCATATTTTGTATGTTCCTATTATTAGTGCCAGGCTATGACTTTGAACTCTTCCATTATGTCTCTCAGTCATAGAATACACCTTTGAAAGATCAGTGTGCCTTTATTTCAACCCAAAACACAGGCAGTGGTGGCTTTAGAAATTCTAAATAAGAGCTTAAGATCATCAGTTTACTTGGAAAGGGAGGTCAGGACACTTACTCTGAAACTTCAATTTTCATACTAAGATGTGTTTTTTACCTACATTGTATGTCAGAGTAATAGAACTTTCTGAAAATACATTTACAAATTTCATACTTTTTCTTTTTTGGTAATTACTGCTGTTGCTATCATTCAAGGTGTCTGATGTATTAGTTTCCCATAGCTGTTGTAACAAGTTAACATAACTGGTTGGTTTCAAACGCAGACTTTTCTCTCGTAGTTCTGGAGGCTGGAAGTCCAAAATCAGTAGGACTGAACAGTGATCGAGACATCAGCCGTGCTGCGTGCCCTCTGAGGCCCTAGAGCAGAGCTTGTTCCTTGACTGGTCCAGCTTCTGGGGGCTGCCAGCATTCTCTGGCTTGTCGCTGCCTCACTCGACTCTCTGTCTCCATCTTTACACCACTTTCCCCTCTGTGCTTGCAGGCAACCTCTCTCTGTTTCTCTCTCATAAAGATACTTGGAATAATATTTATCCAGGATTATCTCCTTTGCTCACAGTCCATAACTTAATCATGCTTGTAGATACTGCTTTTTCCACATAAGGCAAAATGTATAGGTTCCAGGAATTTGGACCTGATATCTCTGGGGGACGTTTTTCAGTCTACCACTCATCTCACACGGTAGTAAAGTAATGCTCAAAATTCTCCAAGCCAGGCTTTAGCAATACGTGAACCGTGAACTTCCAGATGTTCAAGCTGGTTTTAGAAAAGGCAGAGAAACCAGAGATCAAATTGCCAACATCCGCTGGATCATCGAAAAAGCAAGAGAGTTCCAGAAAAACATCTATTTCTGCTTTATTGACTATGCCAAAGCCTTTGACTGTGTGGATCACAATAAACTGTGGAAAATTCTGAAAGAGATAGGAATACAAGACCATCTGACCTGTCTTTTGAGAAACCTGTATGCAGGTCAGGAAGCAACAGTTAGAACTGGACATGGAAAAACAGACTGGTTCCAAATAGGAAAAGGGGTATGTCAAGGCTGTCTATTGTCACCCTGCTTATTTAACTTATATGCAGAGTACATCATGAGAAACGCTGGGCTGGAAGAAACACAAGCTGGAATCAAGATTGCCAGGAGAAATATCAATAACCTCAGATATGCAGATGACACCACCCTTATGGCAGAAAGTGAAGAAGAACTAAAGAGCCTCTTGATGAAAGTGAAAGAGGAGAATGAAAAAGTTGGCTTAAAGCTTGACGTTCAGAAAACTAAGATCATGGCATCTGGTCCCATCACTTCATGGCAAATAGATGGGGAAACAGTGGAAACAGTGTCAGACTTTATTTTTGGGGGCTCCAAAATCACTGCTGATGGTGATTGCAGCCATGAAATTAAAAGACGCTTACTCCTTGGAAGGAAGGTTATGACCAACCTAGATAGCATATTTAAAAGCAGAGACATTACTTTGCCAACAAAGGTCCGTCTAGTCAAGGCTATGGTTTTTCCAGTGGTCATGTATGGATGTGAGAGTTGGACAGTGAAGAAAGCTGAGCGCCGCAGAATTGATGCTTTTGAACTGTGGTGTTGGAGAAGACTCTTGAGAGTCCCTTGGACTGCAAGAAGATCCAACCAGTCCATCCTAAAGGAGATCAGTCCTGGGTGTTCATTGGAAGGGCTGATGTTGAAGCTGAAACTCCAATACTTTGGCTACCTCATGTGAAGAGTTGACTCACTGGAAAAGAGCCTAATGCTGGGAAGGATTGGGGGCAGGAGGAGAAGGGGATGACAGAGGATGAGATGGTTGGATCGCATCACCAACTCAACGGACATGGGTTTGGGTAAACTCCGGGAGTTGGTGATGGACAGGGAGGCCTGGTGTGTTGCGATTCATGGGGTCGCGAAGAGTCGGACACGACTGAGCAACTGAACTGAACTGAACACGAGGAGGAGGGGACGACAGAGGATGAGATGGTTGGATAGCATCACAGACTCGATGCAAGTCTAAGCAAACTCCAGGAGACAGTGAAGGACAGGAAACTCTGGTGTGCTGCAGTCCAGGGGGTCGCAAAGAGTCAGAAACAACTTAGCGACTGAATGTTGATCAACAAAGCAATCTCTCAAGTTACCCTGGGGTGACATTCCCAGAGAGTTATTCTTTGTGAGATCCTGAATGTCAAGGTAGTAGCTTAGATATGACTTTTGACCTAAAAAGGACATGGCCTTTGACATCTAAATCTATTCATCTAAGTCTTCAAGACAGTGTTATCGCATGATGGATTTCATATGAAGCCCACCATTTTTGGAAGCAATCTTAATTTTGTATTTAAGTGTTAGAATATTTTCCTGAGAACACTGCACAATATGTGACATATGGATTTAATTAATACGATGCCAAGCCTAAGATCATCAATTCCCCCTGGTGACATTAAGATGAAATCAATGTTGTAGGCCACAAAATATGCAACCTGACAAAAATGACAGTAATTAGAAAATTGTTAAAATGAAATACATAATATAAGTTCCATGCTGAGACATAATATATGTGGCAGAAATAAAGATTTATATAGTGACATAACAGTTGCTGATAGCAATAAAATACTACTGTAGTCAATGGTTTTAATCACTTTACTGAAAAAGGGGTCAGTGGGATAGAAGATCTAAGAGAGGGTAATTCAACATTTCATTTTATTAGGTATGTCAAATTTTCCATTATATTGTTGAAGTTACTTTAGAATAATATTGATATCACTGCACTTATTAAATGTGTTTTAAGTTATTGTTGCGTAACTGCTGAGTGACTCAGGAAGCCATCAGACAGTCAACACTTCTCAGAACCCATACCACAAAGTGGAGAACCCGTGGGCCAATAATTGAGCTCTTCACGCTTTTGGAATGACATCACTATACTTCTAAAGACTGAACTGAAAAATACAATTTAGACCCTGTGCTTGGTCTTTGAGAAAAGGAATAATATACAGAAGTGCAAAACTTTTAAATAAGAACAGAAATTTGCAGCTTGGATGTTTTGAACATCTGGATGCTCGATGTACATCAAACAGCTGAAAGGATTAACTGAGACTTTTTGTTTGTGAATATGTTAGTTTTGGAATCATGTGGACACAGCTAATGATTCATTTGAGAGGAACACATTAGCCATTCCAAGTTTATTAAGAAGCTATGTCTTTCCTCTCACCCGTGGAGTCAGGCCCTGTTATTTTATAAGCCCTATTCAAACACATCTGCAAACAGATCTCTATACACAGCAAGCATCAAGCATACTGAATGCAAAGACTCATACATTCAGCAGAGGAAGTTCTCATTTATTTTGCTTATGTTTAAACCATGTTTGAGCATTGTCAAGTTCCCTGTAGATTTCTCCAAGTCTAATACAAATTAATAAAATGATACTGGACCAAGCCAGGAAAATCAAGACATTATTTTAAAATAATATTTCAAAATATGTAACCACATTAGAGGGGCTTCCCTGGTGGCTCAGTGGTAAAGAATTCGCCTGTGATACAGATGTTGGTTCGATCCCTGGGTCAGGACGATCCCACAGGGAAGGAAATGGTGATCCATTCCAGTACTCTTGCCTGGGAAATCCTATGGATAAAGGAGTCTGGCAGGCCATGCAAAGAGTCACACATGACTTAGAGACTAAAGAACAACAAACCTCCTAAGTCATCAAGGTTAGGTTTGAATACTCACTGTCTTAAATATTCGTGGAAATTGTACTGGTGATATTTTTTTCAGAGATATATTTATTGCTATTTTTATTGAAGTGAAGTGAAGTAGCTCAGTGATGCCCGACTCTTGGCAACCCCGTGGACTGTAGCCTACCAGACTCCTCTGCCCATGGGATTCTCCAGGCAAGAACACTGGAGTGGGTTGCCATTTCCTTCTCCAGGGGATCTTCCCCACCCAGGGATCGAACCCAGGTCTTCCACATTGCAGGCAGATGCTTTAACCTCTGAGCCCTTATTATGGCCTTAAAATTAATTGCACTTGCTTCTTTTTAATTTTTAAGTGTGGCTATTTGGAGATACAGGACAGTGCTGAATGAGACTGTAAGCTGGGGGAAGAGGAGTGTTCATGGAACAATGGAATAAGGTAGATCCCCAGTAACTGGAATCTTGCTCTCAAGAGAAAAGCAGAAATGTTCCCTTCAAGAGAAACACGTGGCTGAAGGATTGAGTTCCAGAAGTCCAAGAGGAACCAGCATCAAGACTGAGCCGGAGCTCCTCCCTGCCCCAGAGCAAGGGGTGCCCAAGCCAAGGGCATGGCTGAATCCATTGGTGGGTATCATCAAACTCTTCCAGAAGATACAGGGTAACAGGACAGGGGACTGAGCAGGATGTCCTAGCAGCAGCTAGCAATAGCTCAAGAGTAATAGAAAGACTTCCCCTTCAAACACCCTATTACATAAGAAAATAATGAAACTTCAGTACTGCAGTTCTTCTGGATCCTCACGTGAGAAGCATTTAGACAATTTATAATTTTATTCTTTCCCAGTCACTTTCTTCTGACTTACACCCAACTATACTTCTAAGGACAATAGCCATGTGTGAAGTTTGAAAGTTTACTTGCTTTTGAGTTGTGTGTACACAAAGTATGTCTGAGAAAGAGGAAAACCCCACTTTTTCCTGGTTCCATAACTCATAAAACAGCTGAACACAACATTCTCCTAAGATTTTCCATAAATGAGTTTAAACCAATGCCAAGACCAGGAAGTTTGAGACTTTAAAGTCTAATTTCTCTACACATATCTCTCTTCAACTGGGATTTCCTTCTAAAATGTTACAAATATAGTTGTCTCTCCCTGTTGCTATGGGAAAAATTATTCTTGTGTAATAATTGGCAACTGATGTATCTGCACTGTAAAATAACATACATAGTGAGCAGTTTTGCTTCTTTTTCCAAATCTGTATACAAAACCACAAAAAATGGTAATAGATTTGACTTCTGTTTTTAAACCACAAGGTCTTGGACTTGAAGCATTTAAGATAAAAAAATGCTATATAACAGAGTAGAAGGAAGGTTCAATATACCTTAATATACTACAGTTACAAGATGCTCTATTATGAACGGGGGTTCAGTGACTGAAACTCAAGAATGGCTAGACAGTGGTCCCATTACACTTTTTCTCAAGCACTCTTTAAAAATAATGAATCAATGCCACCAACTAGAATTTTCCAAACTTTAGCTATTACTTTCAGGAGACCCGTGTTGGATCCCTGGGTTGGGAAGATCCCCTGGAGAAGGAAATGGCAACCCACTCCAGTACTCTTGCCTGGAAAATTCCATGGACAGAGGAGCCTGGAGGGCTACAGTCCATGGGGTCACAAAGAGTCGGACACGACTGAGCAACTTCACTTTCACTTTCTTTCTTCTTTGGTACCATGCAGGGTTTATTCAGAACACTTTAACCAAAGCTTTAAATCTTTGTGTCCAGCTTTCTCAAGAAGCCACTGGAGATTTGGTTCAAGCATTTACTTAGAAAGGGATCAAGTTCTTTGTGGATTATTATTTGTTCTTATAATCAAATTTAAGAAGAGGCAGTGGGGGAAATGGGAGATGTTGGTAAAAGAATATACCCTTTCAATTATAAGATAAGTAAGTTCTGGGGATTTAACATACATCATGAGGATCAAAGTTAATAATGTGGTATGATATACTTGAAAGTTGCCAAGATAGTCAATCTTAGATGTTCTGACTTCAAAAAATAAATGGTAATTATGTAAGCTGATGGAAGTGTTAGCTAATGCCAGCCATTTTGCAGTATATATGTTTCCAATAAACATATTGTACACCTTATACAATGTTAAATGTTGGTTACAGCTCAATGAAGCTGGGATAAAAACAGTGTTAAAAGGTATTCTAGAAAGAAAGCTGACATGAGGATCTGGAGACTATGGGATTCTGGTCTCATTTTTGCCACTAATTTACTGGGTGATCTGAGAAATCATCTAACTATCCCGTGCCTCCAGTTCTCTCATTTGTATAAAATAGGAGCTAACATTTTGTTTAGAAAAGTAAAAACAATAATAACCAGATTATGCATATTCATATAAATATATCAAAATGAAGATTATGAGTGATTTTTGTTTTCTCATACATGCTATCTCCAAATCATAAATTTTTGAAAGCACCAACTGTATGAGATCTAGTTTATTTTTGTATTATATGGGCGAGGTGATTTCTCATTTCTCTTTCAGGGCTATATTTCCAAGTCTCAAATATACAAAAATAGTATGTATCACGTGAGACTGCCTGCTGGACATCTGTCATCTAATTATCAGCCCAGCTGCCCTGTCTCTCAGCTTGCTATCACATCTGGATTGTAAATGTCATGCCATTTCAGTCATTCAGCATGCCCTACCTGTCACACCCCACATCCTGCCTTGGTCCCCAAATTAAAAACAGACACTTTCAAACAGAATTCCAGAGTCTACACAGTATTGGCATCCCTTTGACCGAGAGCAGAAAAGATCAACTTTATAAGGGAATATTGGAGTGGTGGTGGAGTGGGAAAAGAAATAAAGAGGGGAAATAAGCTTGCTCAGAAATGCACAGGGTTGAGGAAGGTATAGACCTCTGCTGCTGCTGCTAAGTCGCGTCAGTCGTGTCCGATTCTGTGCGACCCCATAGACGGCAGCCCACCAGGCTCCTCTGTCCCTGGGATTCTTCAGGCAAGAACACTGGAGTGGGTTGCCATGATCTCATAAAAAAAAAAAAGAAAGAAAAAAATGTGTACCAATCACTGCAAATGGTGATTGCAGCCATGAAATTAAAAGGCGCTTACTCCTTGGAAGGAAAGTTATGACCAACCTAGACAGCATATTAAAAGCAGAAACATTACTTTGTCAACAAAGGTCGGTCTAGTCAAGGCTATGGTTTTTCCAGTGGTCATGTATGGATGTGAGAGTTGGACTATAAAGAAAGCTTAGCACCAAAGAATTGATGCTTTTGAACTGTGGTGTTGGAGAAGACTCTTGAGAGTCCCTTGGACTGCAAGGAGATCCAACCAGTCCATCCTAAAGGAGATCAGTCCTGGGTGTTCATTGGAAGGACTGATGCTGAAGCTGAAACTCCAATACCTTGGCCACCTGATGTGACGAGTTGATGCATTTGAAAAGACCCTGATACTAGAAAAGATTGAGGGCAGGAGGAGAAGGGGACGACAGAGGATGAGATGGTTGGATGGCATCACCGACTCGATGGACATGGGTTTGGGTAGACGCTGGGAGTTGGTAATGGACAAGGAGGCCTGGTGTGCTGCAGTTCATGGGGTCGCAAAGAGTCGGACACGACTGAGCAACTGAACTGAACTGTACTCATACCTAGAGAAAGGTATTTGATTTAAAAAAAAAAAAAGGTACCATATGTGACTGTAAGCCAATAAATATTAAAGAAATGATCCAGAAAATGTGGTGGCAGGATTATATTGAGGCTAGCTGGTGGCTCAGATGGGAAAGCATCTGCCTGCAATGCGGGAGACCCAGGTTCGATCCCTGAGTCAGGAAGATCCCCTGGAGAAGGAAATGGCAACACACTTCAGTACTCTTGCCTGGAAAATTCCATGGACAGAGGAGCCTGGTGGGCTACAGTCCATGTGGTTGCAAAGAGTCAGACACAACTGAGTGACTTCACTTTCACTTTCTTTCAGAATCATGTTTATAGTATTAATCATTTGTGTAAGCATGGGGACAAGCTCCTGGCACTTTCTCATCATAGGCAAGAAAAGGGGATGTCCTTGGTTCCTGTCATGGCAGGAACATGCCTATGCTGAAAATCACAGGGGGAAATAAACACACAAGTATGATGATGAAGTTAGCAATTCTCATTTTTCCTACCCTTCTTATATATTGTAATAAGAAAAATTAACACCTGGTACAATTACAGATCTATTTTTACAGATTTTGTTTTCCCTCCAACTATCATTCCTTAAAAAAATTACCACAGTCCTAAAAAAAAAATCCAACAAACCAAACTTGGGCATCATTTAATATATAGCCAGTTCATTGTGTTGAGATACAAATCTGTGAACTCAGCAATTTCCTACAGTTTGAGAAACTGCCTGCTTTCACACCTCTGCTCATGTTGAGTTATAAAGAATTGTTGGAATCCTGCACAGAAATGGACCAACTTCATTATCACATACAGTAGAGGTTTTAGCTGCACATTTTCTCTTTGCCTGAAGGAAAAACGATACCCTTGATAACCAAAGAACATTATTAAAACCAGTTTCCCAAAGAGTTTAATGATAACTAAATTATTTCTCCTTAAGAAAACCAAATTGGGAATCCAGTTATGCATATTACATTTGACACAGTAAGGTTTTTGTATTGCTGGCTGTTAAATTGCAGGAGCATTTTATTTTTTATTGTACAATTCATAGGATTAGCAGAGGGCTGGCATTTAAAACACATTTTGATTTTCAAATTAATTATCAAGGCTTTTATGAATACTGAGCCTGTCATTTCTATCTTCCCTTCATACTCTCTCCCCCAGGTTTTGCGGCTGCTCTGGCTGGAAGAGACATCTGGGCTTAATTATTCATCTACTGCATACTTTGCAGTTTGGTCACAGTAGTAGATTCATGAGAAAGATTTAATATTATCCAAGGTCAAGACCCTTTTATATAACAGTTATTTAACAGCTGATCCTGCTGGTATTAATAATACTACCAAAATATGGACTTGAGTAGTTTCCTTTGAGCCCTAAAGAGTCATTGCTCTTTCTATCATTTTCATCAAACCACATTAATACAGTATGAATACTGATTAAGAGTGTATGGGTTAAAACCCCACCTCCAAAGTTCACCAGCCATATGACCTGAGAGGAATTTCTTAAGCTTTTTGGCTCCTCAGTTTTCTCATACATAAAATGGAGACAAAAGAATCTTATTCATCAGGGTGTTGTGGGAATTAAATGAATTAATAAATGAAAAAGTATATTAAACAGTCCCTGGCTTATAAGTGCTTGACACATGTAGCTATTATTACAGTGTCATTATGAATGAAATGCACAAAAGACCCAGTTTTAAATCTAGGCAAGTTCCATGTTCTATTACCTTCAGATGATTTCAATTCCCACACTGTACCTTAATTTATCCCTTAATAAAATAGATTGCAAATTAAATTTCCTCTTGCCTACCAGTCAACGCTGGTCTTACATCAAGCAGATGAGCTCCAAGCCTGACGGGTACAGTTTAAGCCCATCAGATAGAACCTCTTATGTGAAATATCCCTCCTCACTTTCCCCAGCTTCATACTCCTCCTCATTCATATACACAACTTGCAGTTTTCAATCAAAAAAACTAAGTGACTAAATTGAGTTTAGGGTAAACATTAAGACTTCACTGATTATAATCACCTTAGCTTGACTTACTTTATCGGGCATATAGCTGGATCCCAAGCACATGGTATATAGGATTGATCCATTATGGTAAAAATAGAGAGCCTCCGATAGGGTGAGTACAGCACAGTGTACCTTGTAGTCTCATAAAAAAAAAAAAATCCAGCTTTCCAGGAGACTACGGCTAAACACAGAAGTAGAGACCCAAGGGTAAGATCAGGCACAAAAATATGACCAATTCATTTAATCTGTATTTTTATACTTCTAGGTGGAACTTACTGGGGGAGGCGGGGGATGGAGGAATAAAGGGGTTATATTCAACTAATGCCAAAGTGTGTCAAACACTGTAGAAAGGCCACAAAAGCAGATATTTTAAAATCGAGGCTACAACAAATGAAAGGACAGAGAGGATAACCTAGGTAATTGTAGTTTTTTAAAAAAGGAAAATCAGAGATAACAGAAAATTCTAATTAAAAAAAAGGGGAGGAGTTGAAAAAAATGGGTCACTGAGTGAGCCAAGAAGCTCACTGGGTAGAAATATTTAACGAGTTCAGGTCCATTTTCTTAGTTAAGAGTTTTGTGTTTAAATGGTAGCTTTTAATTGATGATAGTTTTAAAAAGGGCTTCCCTGGTGGCTCATGGTAAAGAACCCACCTGCCAATTCAGGAAACGTGAGTGCCACCCCTGGATCCAGAAGATCCCCTGGAGAAGGAAATGGCAACCCACTCCAGTATTCTTGCCTGGGAAATCCCATGGACAGAGGAGTCTGGTAGGCTATGGTCCATGGGGTCACAAAAGAGTCAGGCACAACTTAGCGACTAAACAAGTTTTCAGAAAAGAGTAAGATACATCGCCTGAAAGGAATGGATATTAAATTGGAAAATACAACAATCAGTCCTCAATAGGACTGTTTTAAAGAATACTTTGTCACCATTTTTGCATGACGCTTCTGTGAAATCTTCTATGTTAAAAAAAATCTACAGGAACAACTGAAACCAAATAAAATCTCTGCTCAGAATAAAGGCAGTTCTTTTCAACTTGAGCTCTCCATTTAACAATTTGCAAGATGTTTCCATCGATGCTAACAGGCGCTTTGGCACTGTTGTAATTTAGAAAATTTCTGGAGAAGCAAAACCAGATGGAGGCAGGATGAGTGGCTGCGGTTTGCTCTGTTCATTTGATCTACCCTGCACTGCGGAGTCAAGAGCTCAGAAAACACCGCGGCTTTTCTTTATTCAACCACAGAAACCGCCGTCTGGCAATCCACACACACCGTTTTCCTACCATGGGAGATTTTCATTCAGTATATTTCTGAGTCACGGATGTTTCCAAAGGGAACATCAACTCAGAATGATAAACTCTGCGATCACTCTGCTAATACCCCATCCCTACTGAAAATTACTATACAGTGGAGGAAACTGACTTTACAGAACGATGTGGTATCTTCCAAAGGCAGAAGAGGTATTATTATTATTATTTTTTTACGAAAAGAGTTACTTCACTGACCTCGTCAAAGCTAATGGGTAGGATGGTGGAAGACGATTGTTCAGTTCACTAAAGAATTCACAATAAGTTTCCCTTAAATATTTTTCTCATCTGGCACATTCAAAGTTTCCACTTATTAAGTTCTAACCTACAAGTAGCTCATTCAGGAACACTTCATTTTGGGAATTAGTTAATATCTAAAACTCATTTTTCATTCATGAAATACCAACCATGTAACAGGATACAGGGGGAAAAAAGTGCTCACTGTATAGATCTTCCTTGATTATTATAATGAACCTCTTCCCACGATTCACCTTATAGAGGAAATCGAAATGCCAGAACCGATTCTTCAATGTGTCTCAATAAAACAGTTTATTGAAATCACCATCGTGACCAGCTGAGCTAATTTCCAAGGGTCTAGCACGAATCCATTCTAACTGGAAGTCTCCATCAAGCGCTTTGCATTCTTTTCCAAATCACTGTGCGCAGAGAAAATGAGGGAGGTGGAAGAGGCCTGCATGATGCCAGGGGACTTGCCTGGGACTCTGGTAACTTCGGGCCCCCTTCAACCACCTGGGGTGGTTCGACAGCGTTCCAAAGGCACCATCTGGGAAGCTGGGGCCTAGCTTTCCTGGGCCTTATCAAAAACACTCTCCCTTCAGTAGGAGAAACAGGAGAAAGCATTCACCATTACCATCAGCCTCCGCGATAAGTGCTATCAGGCTGCTTGCCACGGTCCCTTCAAAACATCTGTATGCTTCCCTAAGGTCCTCTTTCCTCCCCAGGCCAGCAGCCCTCCTTCTATGAGGAAACACACCTCCGTGGATCTCTCTATGACAGAAGGCTTCCCTGGCCACCCACCAGCAACTCCTTGCTTCTGACTCTTGTGGATCACGCCACTGTTTTGCTTGACCGAGTGCATTTACAGCCTCAAAGGAAGGGGATCATGGCGGATTGACTCTTTCCACAAACTGCTTCTTAGAATCATGCTCTGCTCTCATTTGAATTCCATGTAGGACAGCCGCTGATGCTGCCCTCCAAAAAGAAACAGGCTCAAAACCACCCCAGCCTCCACCCTCACCCACCCCAGAGTCCGTTAGTTACCACACCTCTCTCAGGGCAGAACCTAGGGAAGAGGGGGGAGCCTTTGCTTTGTAAGGGGAGCAGACCCTATAAAGGGGCCTTTGAGGGGGCACGCCCTCCCCCGTGTCCTCTGCTTTAGCTCCTCTCTGAAGTACCTGGATAACAGTATCGGATGAACATTTCCTGAGTTGTCTTTGTTGTTGTTCAGTCACTCAGTTGTGCCCAACTCTTTGCGACCCCATGGACTGCAGCACACCAGGCCTCCCTGTCCATCACCAACTCCCGGAGCTTACTCAAGCTCATGTCCATTGAGTCGGTGATGCCATCCAACCGTCTCATCCTCTGTCGTCCCCTTCTCCTCCTGCCTTCAATCTTTCCCAGCATCAGGGTTTTTTCTAATGAGTCAGCTCTTTTCATCTAAAGTATTAGATCTTCAGTTTCAGCATCAGTCCTTCCAATGAATATTCAGGTTGTTTTACAGGTGCTAAAACTACCACCACAAGATGATGTTAACTACTTGATGACCATGAGCACATGGTCCCCAAGCCTGCTGGAGACCTACTGGAGCCTGAGGATTGATGATGTTAACCCCTGTGACACCTCCCTGTTACCCCTGCGCAGGAACTGGTCATGTACTCTGCAACTCCCTTCCTTCACCTGGCCTTTAAAAATGCTTTCCTGAAACCCATCAGGGAGTTCGAGTGCTTTGAGCACTACCTGTCCAGGGCTGTCTATAATAAATGCTGCACCTTCCTTCACCACAACTCGATGTCAGTACATTGGCTTTACTGGGCACGAGTGAGTGGACCCATGTTTGGTTTGTTAACACATCTGGCTGTTATTCTTATATGTGTGTGTATATATATATATATAATTAAGTTTATTTGTTTTTAATTGAAGGACAATTGCACTACAATATTGTGTTAGTTTCTGCCAAACATCAACACCTTTGGCCGTTACTGACTTAGGGAGTGAACCATAGAGGTTGCCTTTCTCAATTCCCTCCTTTAAGAAGTGAGTTCCTGCAAACTTAGAGAAGCAAATAGGAACTTACCCAATATCTTTGTGACAGAGACTGCGTATTGTCCCTTTAAATGTCTAGGTTCCCTTGTTTGTTTTAGAAAGAGAATAGCCCAACTGGTTTTAAGGTACATGACTTTCCAGTTCGTGATTGCACTGTCTTGCCTTTTTGTTTTGCAAGCAGGTGTAGCCTTATGACATAGAGGCAAAGTGTTGAGTGCTACTTCCAGGTCTTACCCTTAAACACAAGGTATGATTTTTTCCCTGTTTCTCTTCCCATTGACTGGAAAATAGGAAAGACTTGAACCCAGAGATGGGAGTGGCAGAATATCCCATGAGTCCCAGACCACTAACCTAGGGAGTGTTACCTTCTTAAGCCACTTTGTATTGGTGATGGTGGAAAGAAGGGCTCTTCCTTATAGAAGCTGAGCCTTCACAATACCTAGTGTAATCAGCGAAATTCATCTCTTCTTGAGAGGATGGTACAAGCATCACTGTAGCAGCTTTGGACATTCTGTAGAGGTGACTAGCATTTAGAAATAATATATGACCCCTAGGAGACAATGAACTACTCCAGCACAGGCATCGTCAGCATTCCCAGCACCTGGCATATAGTAGGTGCTCAGTGAAAACGCTACTGTTTGGCACCAGGGGTTAAAACCACCACACCCCTTCTCCTTTCTCACTGTATCATCTCTTTCCCTGTCAATGCAGTGCTAATTTCTCAGGAGACAAATGAGGAACTTACTTCCCCAGTGAGAGATTAATTATTCCATGCCACTGCTACCTCCTGACCGTATCAGTCTGTGACAGTGTGCAAAGATAAACAGTGAGGCAACCGTTTGAAAGGAAATCATTATGGCACCTCTCTGCTCCGTGTTATCACATTCATATCAGCATGGGAGATAACTTTGAAACTGCTTGTACTGCACTGAGAAGCAATGTTCTGGCTGAGGCCTGCAAAGATGAAAAAGTCCCTCCCTGCCTTCTTCAAAGTCTTCCTGGGGCAGTTTGCCTTTCAAAGGCACCCACAGCTTGTGTGAAGGGCTGCCCCAGAAGCGGTGGGTACCATTGACCTTCTTCTCATAAGAGAAAGCAATCAGGGAGGAGAGGGGCTGTTTCCTGGCAGGGGGGAGGTTTGGGTGGCTGTGAACATTGGGATTGGCTGGTGGACTGTGAGTTCCAGCCTGGTTTCACGCTGGAAATACTGGAGCTGCTCATCACCCAGCTCACCACTGGCTCTCCACAGGTTGAAAGGAAGAATCAGGGTCTCTACACGTCATCAGCTAAGTGGTCAAAATTTCAAACAAAGACCCTGCTATTCCAGGTAGTCATTTTTGCTTTTAACATTCTACTACATTAAAGGTGCGGTAGAAACACCTACTCAGTTAACATACTGCAGGACTATGCTAGCTCTAAAATGCTTTATCCTAACACAGACGTGAACTATGTAGAACTTCACAGGAACACTCTCACTTTGCTTCAGGGAGAAGGCAACTCTCATTCGAGGTCAGCAATTTAAGACTCAACAGTCCCTTTTTCCTGCAAATGAGGAGCCTTATAGAATTTCAGCTGATTTGCATACATATGAAATGACTCATTTTTCCCACCCAGGGCTCTGGGAATCCAAGCTTCAGATCAGGGGCTAAGAAAAGGGTTGCTCAAAACCTATCAGATCTGAATGAGAGGAAAAAAAAGATCCAGGATTTCTCTTGTAGCTGGTTCCCTCCAGGCCAAAGGAATGAGTACAATATTTGCACAGTGGGAATCCTTTTTTTTTTCCAACTGTCATAAAATAGCAACAAGAAAATAAGAGTCATTCACTGCAGATGAAGTAAAGCAAAGAGAAAAGGTAAATGAGATTTCTCAGCCTCAAAGGTTAGACCTGCCAATGTTTTTCTTACAACTAATCACCTGAAGGTATACATGGGGCTGCGATCTAAAACAAATAAGCCATTTGGGCTGTGCTCCACTAAATTTATGTCATCCTGGGCCTGATGCAGGCTATACTGGTACCCTGTGGTTACAGGCACTGTCCTTTGCTCTTTACTGAAAAGTTGAAGTGACCTTGAGTGGCAACACACAGCTGGATAGGTCTCCAGAAAAGCATGTATTTATTTCAGAAAATAACATCTGTATCCTCAACTTGATTAGTCAGCAAGGATTTCCTATTTATACAATGCTCACGGTTCCTCTAAAACTTGCTGCCAATACAGCCGTGGTTCAGCAAAACTGCAGTTAACCAGAAACCAACCAGTGAAAGGTTTAAATAAATGCACTTTCTTACTATTATATGGTTTCACTCAGATTTTAGTAGTCTGGGGTGTTTTTCAACACCAACAACCAACTCTCCAATTCCTCAGGCACCAAAAGGGTGTCCTACATTTCAGTTCAATTCTGATTCTTAGAACTCAGAGTTAGCATCAAATTCTGTAGGTGAAAGGCTCTGACCTGAAATAGGAGAGAAGGGGCAGGGCACAACCTTTAAAAGAATGACACAGCCATGTAGGATATAACTGGTTAGAACCAACTAGGTCCAAGATGGCGGAAGATTCAACTTCCAGTGGAACTTGAGCCTCATTCTATGCTCCCTGTGATACATTAGCTAAATGACATACCCAGCAGTGTCATGACAGTCCTGAGGCCAACCACAAAGGCCAAAAAGTGGGTGGTGGCCCAACTCCTCAAAATCCCTACCCCTTCTTCAGATAGTTAGAATAATCCTCTCACTCATTAGCCTATGGAATTACCCAGCCATAAAAATAACCACCTCATATTTGAGGGTCTCTCACGATGGCCCACTCTCTGTCTGTGGGGTGCGTGTCTCCCAGGGCCATTCTCACCTTTTGAGACGGATGGTATTTTGTCTGTGAAATGTGTATCGCTCTAAATAAATCCACTTCTCATCACTTTGTCTCTTACTGAATTCTTTCTGCAATGAGACATCAAGAACCTGAGCTTCATTAAGTCCTGAGACCAGGTGTGTGATCTCAATTAAAAGACTGTGGGTTCAAGTCCCTAGCTGAATTGTGTGGTTTCAGCTCCACAAGACTGTCTTCACTTCAGATGTCAGTCGTGAGTACTGAGCTCCCAGGTTACCCGATACTTCTGTCCAAACTGGCTCCCAAGGTTTGATGATTTTCCTGAATGGCTCACAGAACTCAGACACTTGAGTTATGTTCACTAGATTAATATAAATATACAAATGAAAAGCCACATGAGGAAGTGCCTAGGGCAAGGTGGCAGGAGCTATCATTTCTGTGGAGTAAGGGTACACTACCATCCTGGCATGTAGGTGCATCCTCCAGTTCAAAAGCTCTCTCAATCTCCTTGTTCAAGACATTTTGTAAAGCTCAATCTCCAAACCCCGTCCTTTTCCTGGAGTTGAGAGGTAGAGTTGAGATCCCACCCTCTAATCACTTGATCTTTCTGGATCGATCCTGAACCTACCTAGGGATCCATTCAAAGTCACCTCATTAGCATAAATGCAGGTGTTACTGAAAGGGCCTTACTAGAAACCACAGAAGATAATCCAATCACTCAGAGAATTCCAAACTTTGGAGAATTCTGCCAGGAACCAGGGACAAAGACCAAATTATGCTGCAAATAGAAAGTAGCAAATGCTAAGTTTATCAGAAATATATTTTAGGCAACAAATACCTGGAAATGCTGTAATATCAATAGAGATTTCACTTAATTTTCTTAAGCACTCTGTGTTCATATGGCTAAATAATTTTATCAATTGCAAAATCATACTGACATGGAGCAGGACCCTGTGGAGTCCTCCTGGGTACAAATCTTTTCTGTGTCTACTATTTCTTGTTTGCAGGAAATAGGATTTATTCAGCTTCCTTGACCTTCCCTGAGTCCCCAAGAGTAGATTCAAATCCCAAAGAAAGGCAATGCCAAAGAAGGTTCAAACTACTGCACAATTGCTCTCCTCTCATACACTAGCAAAGCAATGCTCAAAATTCTCCAAGCAAGGCTTCAACAGTATGTGAACTGAGAACTTCCAGATGTTCCAGCTGGATTTAGAAAAGGCAGAGGAACTAGCGATCAAATCACCAACATCTGTTGGATCATCAAAAAAGCAAGAGACTTCCAGAAAAATATCTACTTCTGCTTCACTGAGTATGCTAAAGCCTTTGACTGTGTGAATTACAACAAACTGTGGGAATTCTTAAAGAGGTGGAAATACCAGACCACCTTACCTGCCTCCTGAGAAACCTGTATGCAGGTCAGGAAGCAACAGTTAAAAATGGACATCGAACAACAGACAGGTTCCAAATTGGAAAAGGAGTACATTAAGGCTGTATATTGTCACCCTGCTTATTTAACTTATATGCAGAGTATATCATGAGAAATGCTGGGCTGGATGAAGCACAGGCTGGAATCAAGATCGCCAGGAGAAATATCAATAACCTCAGATATGCAGATGACACCACCCTTATGGCAGAAAGTGAAGAGGAACTAAAGAGCCTATTGATGAAAGTGAAAGAGGAGAGTGAAAAAGCTGGCTCAAAACTCAACATTCAAAAAAATGAAGATCATGGAATCTGGTCCCATCACTTCATGGCAAATAGATGGGGAAACAGTGACAGACTTTATTTTCTTGGGCTCCAAAATCACTTCAGATGGTGACTGCAGCCATGAAATTAAAAGATGCTTCCTCCTTAGAAAAAAAGCTATGACAAACCTAGACAGCATATTAAAAAGTAGAGACATGTCTTTGTCAACAAAGGTCCATCTAGTCAAAGCTACGATTTTTCCTGCAGTCATGTATACATGTGAGAGTTGGACCATAAAGAAAGCTGAATGCCAAAGAATTGATGCTTTTGAACTGTGGTGTTGGAGAAAACTCTTGAGGGTCTCTTGGACTACAAGGAGATCAAACCAGTCAATCCTAAAGGAAATCAGTACTGAATATTCACTGGAAGGACTGATGCTGTAGCTGAAACTCCAACACTTTGGCCACCTGATGCCAAGAACTGACTCAATAGAAAAGACCCCGATGCTGGGAAAAATTGAAGGCAGGAGGAGAAGGGGACGACAGAGGATGAAATGGTTGGACAGTATCACTGACTCAAAGGACATGACTCTGAGCAACCTCCAGGACATGGTAATGGACAGGGAAGTGTGACATGTGGCAGTCCATGCATCACAAAGAGTCGGACAAGACTGAGTGACTGAACTGAACTGAATCAGGGAAGGGAGGGGATGCAGAAACTAAGGAGGAACAGTCAAGAAACAATGGTGCTGCTGTGGGACAAGGTCCTGGTTCCTCCTCAAGGAATATGCATAATATCTTTGAATTCTTCTGCAGGAACTAGGATCCCCACTCAGGTAGGTGTGTGTGTATGTGTGTGTGTGTTAGTGTCTCAGTCCTGTCAGACTCTGTGTCCCCTTGGACTGTAGCTTGTCAGGCTCCTCTGTCCGTGGGATTTCCCAGGCCAGAATACTGGAGTGGGTTTCCAGTTCCTTCTCCAGGGGATCTTCCTGATTCAGGGATAGAATCCATGTCCCCCACATTGCAGGCGGATATTTTACCATCTGAGCCACCAGGAAAGCCCTCCCACCCAGGTTGTTGTTGTTGTTGTTTAGTTGCTAAGTCGTGTCCAACTCTTTTGTAACGCCATGAACTGTAGCCCCCCAGGCTCCTCTGTCCATGGAATTTTCCAGGCAAGAATACTGGAGTGGGTTGCCATTTCCTTCTCCAGGGGACCTTCCTGACCCAGGGATTGAACCTGCATCTCCTGTGTCTCCTGCATTGGCAGGCAGATTCTTTACCACTGAGCCACCAGAGAAGATCCCAGGTGGAGGATGGTAAATTCTGGCTGAGTACAAGATTCCTGGAGCACTGCCCTGTTAGCTAACTACCAACCAATCAGAGCAAAGTCTGCACACAGCGGAAGATAAGGAAGACTCTGACTCCCTCACCAAATGATTCTCCCTTAACGACTTTCATGGCCAAGTGGAATCTTCAAAGTTGGGTTTTGGACATGAGTCTGCCATCTCCCCAGGTTGATATCCTCCTGAATAAAGCAACTTTCTTGTTCCCACCAGCACTTGCCCTTCAAGCATTAGCTTGGGTGGCAAGCAGGTGAACCTGAGCTTGGTAACAACACCAGCAACATTTATTGAACACCTACAATTTGCCAGACACCATGCTAGGTACTTTATGTAAATTATTTACAATTTTCTCCAAAACACTGCAAATGGAGAAAGAAGGTAATTTTGCCAAAGTCACATGGATTTTCTTTATGTTAGAAGTAGACATGGGTCTGCTTGACTTCAAGGCAGTCTCTTTCCCTTGTCATCTATCTCATGTGTAATTATTTGAGAATCATAGTGATGAAGCTGTTATAGTGCATGAACTTATATCCTCAGAGAACAGTAACAACTCTATTTAATTTTCTGTTCCAAAACTCAAGGACTTTTTCAACAAATGATTAAGTAAAAGGCATTCATCCCCTTGGACTTTCAACACATCATTTGGCTTACATGTTGCCTCCAGGAATATCCCCTGGAGAAGGGAATGGCTACTCACTCCAGTATTCTTGCCTGGAGAATTCCATGGACAGAGGAACCTGGTGGGCTAGGGTCCATAGAGCTGAACACGACTGAGCAACTAACACTTTCACTTTTTGCCTTCCTCATCTGTAAACTGAGGAAATAATAGTACCATGCACACAAAGCTCTCAGCTTCGCATATAGTACCTGGTAAGCACTGTATTCAGGGAAGTGATAGTTATAACCAGGGTTGGGAAGATCTCCTGGAGAAGGAAATGGCAACCCACTCCTGTATTCTTGCTTGGAAAATCCCATGGTCAGAGGAGCCTGGTGGGCTACAGTCCATGGGATCACAAAGAGTTGGACATGACTGAGGGACTTCACTTTCACTTTCAATTCAGATTAATAATCACAAAACTCTTCATTAGCACCGAGGAAACACTTGTGCAAGTCAACTGAAAGAGTACTCGATGCACTTTAGATTCATCATACTAGTCCTTTTATTGAATGAATTAAGTTGTGGTCAGTGTGCAAAGAGTAGCACATTAAATGTTTTTTTTTTTTCCTGCTAGTTAAATCATTACAATGGAATGAAGTTATGTGAAAGCAATTCTACAATCAAATAGTGTATCCAGACAGATTTTGTCAACCTCGTGACTGAGAAAACAACACTGTTACTAAAACTGAACCCCTGTGGGGCTCCTGGGTGCGGGACCTTCCCGTGTCCCCTGGTTCTTGTCTGTAGGGAATATGCTTCAGCCTCCAGGACCTTTCCTGAGTTCCAAAGGGTAGGTTCAAACAGCTGCTAATCAGGTAAGGGAGGGCGTGCAGAGACAAGGGATGAATAGTCAAGAAACAATAGTGCAGCCTTGGAACAGGATGCTGGTCCCCCCTCAACAGATACACATACAATATCTTATATCTTTGAGCTCTTAAAACCTGAAGAAAAGGAAGATTGAACTGTGTGATGAAGCATTCTTAAGAGAAGATCAGAAGACCACCTGAGGCCAGATTAAAGGCAGGCAGACCCTGTACTCATCCTGATCCTTATCAGCACCACTGCTATAAAACGTCTCATCAAATCCTTGAGGGTTGGGATGTACAACTTTTCAGGGCACAAGCCTGCTGTGCTCCCCATTGCCTGGCAAAGGAATAAAGTTATTCCTCCCGATTTTACCCAAAACTCCATCTCAAAGATTTGATTTGGCACTGGTGCACAGAGGCTGAGCTTTCAGCATCAATACTTCTAAGGCAGCTGTCACTAAACTGCAGACACTGAGTCAGACCAGGACATTTTAAAGCAAATCCTACATCTTAGTGTCTAAGTTCACATGAATGACTTTAATTAAAATTTGCTTTTTTAAAATGAACAAATTAGACAACAGGAACAGAAAAATCCAGCCTCGGTCACTGGTTTCTATGCTGTCAAGACAAAGAAGAGATCAAAAATACTGATCTCTTTAGCAGAAAAATATTGTAGGAGTCTTCTCTTTGGAAAGATAGTAGGAATTTCCTCCAAAATGCATCTGAACTCTACTTCTGTAAGCTCCCGGGGATGCTTGTTTGTTACTATAGGAAGCATCTGACAGTTTCTTGAAGAGCCTCTAGGTAGGAATACGAATCAGGTTAGATTCCTGCCTTGGAATGATTCTCCTCAGGGCCATATCCATGTTCAAAAAGTGCACCCAGATGTTAGCAGACAACTGCACTGTCATTTTTCCCTTTCAGAACTTCTGTCAGGAAACACTGTAGAGTTATGACTCTATAAACATGCTGTGAATGAGATCCAGTAACAAAAACTGGTGTTGTTTATTCATAAGGTATACCAGACCATTAGTGGGAACATAAGGCTGTTGACACTGCTTATTTCAACATTTCACTGAAAGATCACAAAATGTGTCTGAGATAGGCCATACTTTCTCTAACCTCTTTGAATGAAACAAGGGAGTCGATGGGGGAATCCACATATAAGGTTAGAACTAGACATGACCTAGTCCAACACAACCTCTACATTGGCAGCTTTGCCCAATGTCACTCAGCTCGTTAGTCGAGAGTAAGAAATGGAATTCAACTCTCTCCTTGCAATCCTAGTCCTTCTGTAAAGCCACACTCCCCTATGGCAGCCATTGGGACCTGGAGGTAAAGAAGAACAGTCAAGGATGAACCTCAGAGAAAGAAGCAAAGCACACGTCACAGGTTTCCTTAAGAAACTCATGGAATTGTCTGTGTGTCTCAAATCTCATTCCTGCTAAACTGAAAAATGGGAGCATCAAAAACTATTTTCGGAGCCCACTTGTCATTTTTGTCTTGTTGGGCAAAATGGAAATTTTCAGACATGTGTCAATCTAAAAGTCCTACAGGAGTTCTAAATTTCTTGGCCCACTTTTTATGTTTACCTATTTTCCAATACCAAAAATAGTTATTCTAAGAAACTATCCTGATAAGACTTGAAAACCAGAGAGATCTCTCTGATCTTCCAAGTGTGTGTGCAACTTCTACAATGGGCTTTGCTGGGCGTGCTTGAAGGTGTGGCAACGAATGCAGGAAACCGGGCTTCGCGACCTTGTCCCAGGCCCCCTACCTTTTCCACCTTTCCACACACATCACCACCAGTCCTATCTGCTTCCTCATCTAGTCACTTCAAGACTCTGGTCAAATTCCCCCTTTTTCATTAAATCTTGAAATCTTTCCAGTATCATTCATTGTGGGTTTGTATCTGTGTTAGTTTCTTACTAAATTTTAAGCTTCTCCAGTAGACCATAAATCCTTTGAGGGCACCGACATGCCATTGTTTTGCAGTTGCCACAGAGCTTTGTATACAACCAGAGCTCAAAAATAAATGTGGATAGTTTTTCTCCCTAATGTTTGGAGAACAGAAGTCATAGGTTATACTTTTGAAGTACCTCCCATAGCATTCCAGGCAGGACACCAAGGTTGACTTGATTTACACATTTCAGAGTTAATGTACATTATGGAATATGCAGGAGCGTCGGTGGTCTCTGTTTACAATGCAGCAAGAGCACCTCCACATACTCACCCTGACCCAACTGTGACGACCCAAAATGTTTCCAGGCATTGCTCAAAGTCTTCCTGAGGTGGGGATGTGCGGGGGTCAGAAGTCATCCTTGGTTCAGAATCACAAGATATATTACATTTATAGCCATAATAGAGGTTCCAGATATAAAGAGTATACTGTAAACTCTCTGGATCTCTGTGACTTAGAGAGAAGTTATCAGTAGTGGGAACCTGCTATATTCGCAGGGAGCTCAGTTCCGTTCTCTGTGGTGACAGAGATGGGTTGGATGGCGTGGGGGTGTGAGGAAGGTCTAAGAGAGAGGGCATATATGTATATGTATAGCTTGTTCACTTCATTCTAGAGCAGAAACTAAGACAACACACCCCCCAAATTTCAAAAAAAAAAGTATAGTACAATCAAGACTCAAGTTCCTTCTCAACAGTGGGCCCTTCAGAACCATCTTTTAAGCAGTTGTTTTAGCCAACCTATCTCTCAGGATGGAGTAAGGGCTGGGTCACCTACGTGTCAGCATTGCTTTGTAAACCTGAGCAGGCTGAGCAACATTTGTAAGGAGGTGCGTGAAAAACATCGCTTTCTTTCAGCTCTTGCCCATGGCAGCCATCTGACAAAGGAGAGAGAAGTACTTTACTGAAAGAACATTCCTCCTTCTCTGAGCCTGGGAGATCTGGCCTGAAATACAGTTTCAGAGAAATTTGAACTCGGAGCCAAAAGCAAGCAAAAATGAGTCAGTCAATTAAAAGGCATCGTCTGAGAGAGGAGAGGGTTTGGTCTGCACTAAGTTTGGTGCTCCAGAGACCAGCATGGAGCTGGTGTTCCACCCTGTCAGCTTTACTAACTTATTTCCACCAGCTTAACTCCACTCAACAACTTAACTCCACCCCGTCAGCTTTACTGACAGAGTGGACCACCACTCCACCCAGTGAGCTTTACCAACTAGCCCTTGTGCCTTGCATGGCAAGCTCCTGTGAGAGGAAAGGCAAATTTGGCTCAGTCTCAGAGGTTCACTGGTGAACCAATAAAGAGGCGAAAATGAGTAAACACTTCCTGAAAAAGGTAGCAATTAATTCTAAAAATGGCAATTTATCACAGAGCTGCAAAGGGACACGGGGACCCTGGGGTGTGCTTGCAGGTGGCTATTCACTGCCGCGTCTGAAATTTCATTTGTCTCCTTTACACAAACACCTTCACGAAAGGATAAGAATGGAGACTTGGCAAAGGGGAAAACAAAGGAGAAGGCGGAATGAGAGCCCTGTCCGAGTTATTAATGGAGTGGACTCGAATTTCATGAATCTTAACATTCTGCTCTTGGCGTGAGCGATTGATCATTTTAGATGCTACAATGTACCCAAGACTTAGGGCAAACGCAAGTCCAGGGCGGGGGTGGGGTGGGTGTCTGGCCATATGTCTTAAGGTTAAACAGCTGGCAGTGGGCAAGTCCCGGAGAGGGAGACGGCAAGTGTAAAGGGAACAGCATGTTTTTGGTCTCTTTCTCCCACATCCCCCCTTCTACTCCCACTTCAGTCCCCCTGTCCTCATTTCCATCTCTTTTCTATCACAAAGCAGCCAGTTGTAAAAATGAAGATTTAGGTATGATATTTTCAAGTCTCACCTCAGCGCTAGTATATTGATATATTTCTCTCTGATACGTGCTCATATACACGCCAGGTCTCCTAGACTCCTGCTGTTCCCTCTAGATGGCAGTTATCGTGCCAATGTGGTGGATATGGGTGGATGGTATAGTAAATAGCAATGACTCTGAATAAAATTCATTCAAAAGCATAGTAGCCAGACACAGCCAAGTGCATTCCTTAATTTCAGTAATTCAAGAGAAGAGAAACGATCTTAAGTGATGATCCTTTATATCCCATGTATTTTGTTACATTTGACTCATCCATCTATCCATCCATATATCAATACATTTTTCTTTTATTTTGAAAAATATTGAATGCCTGCCAAAGGGCAGGCACCAATATAAGTGTCTGTCCAAATGAAGACTAAAATCTATTAAGAGAGGCAGATATGAAAAGACAATTACAATATAATAGAATTAACACTAGGCTAACGATAAGCTCCATTACCATGGAAACACAACAGAGAGGCACCTGGATTCCAGATAAGATATCCCCAAAGACGTAAAGTCTGAGCTGCGTGTTTTGGGAAGAACATGAGCTAGCCAGAAGAAAAAGATTGAGAGACTGAGTTCTCAACATAGAGACCAGCATGTTTATGGCTTAAAACAGTTCACTTGGGAATTCATGCTGGCAAGCAAGTCAGCCTGGCTAGGGCCTCATGGGAGAGGGGTGGGGTTAAAATGAACTAGAAAGAAAGCAGATGCTTGCATGAAGTATGTGATCCTCACAAGATCAGATTTTATCCTGAAGGCCACGGGACCCTTCGGAGGTTTTAAGCTAGGAGATGGTGTAGGCAGATGTATACTGCAAACAGTTACCCTGACAGCACTATGGAAACTTGTGCCGATGGGTGAGACTGGCGTCCAGGAGAGCAGTTATGAAACTACTAAAGTAAACAAGATAATGGCAGTGTTGATGGGGAGAAGAGGTGGGCTTATTTGCTGCTAAATAGGTAAAAGGAGATGCTAAGATGATTTGTGTAAGCCACACATCAATCCTGTTGTGAAAGCAGTAGTGATAAATGTTAGTCACTCAGTTGTATCTGACTCTGTGACCCCATGGACTGTAGGCCACCAGGCTTCTCTGTCCAGGGGATTCTCCAGGCAAGAATACCAGAGTGGGTAGCCATTCCCTTCTCCAGAGGACCTTCCCAACCCAGGGATCGAACCTGGGTCTCCTGTACTGTCTGAGCCACCAGGGAAGCCCTAGTAGGTCTTCCACAGGCTCATCTATAAAGTGGGATTAAATAACTTGTTTAAGGTTCTACAATAATAAACCAGTGGGGATGTCATAAAATCTTCATTGTCTAACTCCAGTGACCTTTCTCTTCTTACTGAGCTGAGCACGATTATCTCTCAATGGAGTTCTTATAATGTGTTAAATCCTAGGAATTATAAATGAGTAAGAACTACTTCCTGGCAACAAGTTGCTCAGAATGGAGTAGACTATTAGCAACTTCACGCTACTCTATCCTGCATCCTTGTCTCTTGCTTTGATTCAAGCAGTACGCTCCAGGATAGGTCTTTTATAATCTATTAATTCTCGTCAAGAAATGAATCCAGATACTGAGTTTACAGTTGTCCTTCCCTTGATTTCATTCCATTACCTGAGTAATTCCTTCCTCTCCTTGTGGCCAGCCATTTACAAATACCTGCAACTCGTAATGTCATTTTCTCTGACTTGTCATTTAGCCAAACAATACATATTTGGCTCCTTTAAACCTTCACAAGTCATTCCTTCACTTTCCTTAATCAACCCTCTTGCCTCTGTCTGGTCTACTTCCAGTCTGTCTACGTCTTGAAAGACCCTATGCAAGCAAAAGATACAGTGCTCTTATTAATAATTCTTCTTTTACATCATGCATTTTCACCATTTTCAAGCCCCTTTTTATTACTTGAGAAACTTTGCATGAAAATAACATTAGATCTCTTGAGAAGCTTGTCTCCTCCAACTGTTCATTTTCTCCAAGGATACTCACACACCACCCACCTATTCTATCCTAAAGAATAATGATGTCAAGGAGAAGGAACAGTAACCATGATTAACATACTACTAGGCAGTCACGATCCGTTTCTGGAATTAGTTGAGTAGTAAGATTTTTGTTGTTGTTCTTTTAAGGCTGCGGGAAGACGTACGAAGAATAAAAATAAAATTTATCTGCAAGATGTTTCTAAATGGAATGCATTTATGACATTCTTATAGGGCTTATTTGCAGCTCTTTAAAAATAATTGACTATCTAATTAGAGAGATAGATTACATCAGTATAGAATACACATACAGATAAATACTGCTTTTTTATAGCCTCCACTATCATAGATATAGAGACACAGAGTAAAACTCATTCAGTAGCTTAACTCTTGGGTTTTCTCCATCTACATACATCATGCGAAACAGAAGCTCAAACAAAAGCTCACAGCTTTCACCATGTAAATAAACATAATTCTCTAATTCTCCACAGACTGAAAGTTCCCATGATACACACACACACACACACACACACACACACACAGAGTGATCACCATTCTGAAGAATTTCTCTCTAGTTTGTTGAATGCTCTGATAACACTGAGAAGAATATAATGGGCTTAATTTTCTTTATCTTCAGACAGTTTATTTATGACCCATTCATATCTGCTTGAAGTATATCAGTGGGAAGGAAGACTTGGAAATGGTCTAGGAACCTGATTGAGAAATCAGTATGGATTTGCATGGCAGTACAGATGGGTCTTCCAGAGGCTCTGGTGTTAAACAGAGAGCCCAGTACTGCTTGGTTTGAAGAATGGCTGAAGTTCTTACGTTCCATACCTCAGTCTACCTGTATGAGAAATGGGAAGAGAGTATGCACAGAAGTTCATTGTACATGCACAGTTCAGTTCAGTCGCTCAGTCGTGTCTGACTCTTTGCGACCCCATGGACTGCAGCACGCCAGGCTTCCCTGTCCATCACCAGCTCCCAGAGCTTACTCAAACTCATGTCCATCGAGTTGGTGATGTTATCCAACCATCTCGCCCTCTGTCGTCCCCTTCTCCTCCCACCTTCAATCTTTCCCAGCATCAGGGTCTTTTCCAATGAGGCAGTACTTCACATCAGGTGGCCAAAGTATTGAGCTTCAGCTTCAGCATCAATCTTTCCAAAGAATATTCAGGACTGATTTCCTTTAGGATTTATTGGTTTGATATCCTTGCAGTCCAAGGGTCTCTCAAGAGTCTTTTCCAACACCACAGTTCAGAAGCATCAATTCTTCAGTGTTCAGCTTTATGATCCAACTCGCACATCCATACATGACTACTGGAAAAATCATAGCCTTGACTAGACAGACCTTTTGTTGGTAAAGTAATGCCTTTCCTTTTTAATATGCTGTCTAGGTTTGTCATAGCTTTTCTTTCAAAGAGCAAGTGTCTTTTAATTTCATGGCTTCAGTCACCATCTGCAGTGATATTGGGGCCCAAGAAAATAAAGTCTGTCACTGTTTCCATTGTTTCCCCATCTATTTACCATGAAGTGATGGGGCCAGATGCGAAGATCTTAGCTTTTCGAATGTTGAGTTTTAAGCCAGCTTTTTCACTCTCATCTTTGACTTTCATCAAGAGGCTCTTTAGTTCCTCTTCGCTTTCTGCCATAAGGGTGGTGTCATCTAAGGCACTGAGAAAAGGACACCAACCTGAGCTGAGCAGGGTGAGACATGGTGGGACAGCAGGTGGGTAACTCAGCAAGCAGGAAATATTGGAACTGAGTCTTTGAGCGGTTGTTACTTTATCAGGCAGAGAGAGTGAGTAAAAGAGCAAGAACAATAATGATAATAACAATTAACATTTATTGAGGACTTAATTTTGAACTGTGGTGTTGGAGAAGACCCTTGAGAGTCCCTTGGACTGCAAGGAGATCCAACCAGTCCATCCTAAAGGAAGTCAGTCTTGAACATTCATTGGAAGGACTGATGCTGAAGTTGAAACTCCAATACTTTGGCCACCTGATGCAAAGAACTGACTCATTGGAAAAGACCCTGATGCCAGGAAAGATTGAAGGCAGGAGGAGTAGGGGACGACAGAGGATGAGATGGTTGGATGGCATCACCGACTCGATGGACATGAGTCTGAGTAAGCTCTGGGAGCTGATGATGGACAGGGAGGTCTGGCATGCTACAGTCCATGGGGTTGCAAAGAGCTGGACATGGCTGAGCGACTGAACTGAACTGAACTGAACTGCATACTTAACTACGTATCAGTTAGTTGCTCAGTCCTGTCCGACTTTTTGAGATCCCATTGTTTAACTGTTGAGACAGTCAACTTTGACAGAGGCTGACTTTAGCCTGCCAGTCTCTTCTTTCCATATAATTCTCCAGACAAGGGCATTGGTGTAGGTAGCCATTCCCTTCTAATGGGGATCCTCTCAACCCAGGGATAGAACCCAGGAGTCCTGAATTGCAGGAGAGCCATCAGGGAAACCCATTGTGTATCAGACATGCAGTAGTCTAAAGATATAAAACCTATGAACTCACATTTTCTTCAGTAACTCTATGGAAATGTTGATATTTTTATTATCTATCCAAGATCCCATGTGCTGTAACTAAGACCTGGTACAGCCAAATAAATAAAGAGTAGTTTTTTTTTAAAAAAAGAAAGAAAGCAAGGGGTGGGAACTTGTAGGGCCTTATAAGTGTGACTCTACATGAAGGGTGAGATCATAGCTGAAAATTGTTTACCAGTGATTTTTCTTTGCAATAAACATATAATTCTTTTCTAGAAAGGGAAATTGTTGAGAGTATAATACTCATGAAATTCAAGTATAAAGGAAAGAGAGTGTTATCATCTGCGGACAGTAGGTAGCTGATGGCAAGTGGTTCATAGAACCTGCTTATTGTTTTGAGATGGAAAAGCTCTAGATATACTCACAAACTGAAGAGATTATATTAATGGCACCACTGGAAAATGAAGGCAATGAGTGATGTCGAATAGCTTGGGAAGAGTCCAGGGTGGAAGCATCAGGAACACAAGATTTTGAGCAGAGAGATGAAGGACTTCTAAGGTGAGCACTGATGCAGGTAAACTTAGAGGTGGAGGGGTTTAAAGAAACTCATGATTAATGGATATTTTCTTCTGAAACAAAGTAGCATTTGAAATTCAGTGGTGCAGAGGTCAAGAAGGGAACTGAGTTGGGAGGTTGAAATCATACTAATCAGCAGAGGCCAAGGGTCTGCTGACCAGGAAAAGAGGGCCTTCTAAGGCAGGTTAAAGGCACAGTGAATGAGTGAGCTCACAGGTGGGGACCCTTGAAGGATGGTCCACTCTTTGAGATTCTGAGACACACCCTTCATTTTACAGGCAAAGGTTTGATGGTCTAAGAGGCTATGATTCATGGTAAGGAGAATTAGGATATTGTATCAATGAGCCATCATGAGAAAACAAAACCAAGAGAAGAAGGAGTAGTACAGTAGCCTTGGCACCTTAAATCTGGTGATGAACCATCATAATTTTTCTTCCAGAAAGCCCATGAAGCATTATTTATAGAAGCAGTATCATTGAGAGACATTTATAATTTAAAGTACAAACATTTTACATACTCAGAATTACACTGCATTGCTTTATTCTGATTTGCTAAATGGTAAAGTGCAAAATGGGGCTTCTCTGGTGACTTCGATGGTAAAGAATCTGCCTGCAACGTGGGAGACCTGGGTTTGAGCCCTGCATCAGGAAGATTCTCTGGAGAAGGGAATGGCTACCCACTCCAGGATTCTTGCCTGGAGGATTCCATGGATGGAGGAGCCTGGCAGGCTACAGTCCATGGGGCTGCAAAGAGTCGGACACGACTGAGCAACTAACACAACACAAAGGGCAAAGTAATAAAATAAAAGCCTGGACTCTCCACCAAGCCTTTTTCTGATCTCGTTTCCTGAAGCTGTCTGGGTGATCTTAGTAAAAATGTAGTTTTAAGCACAGAAAACATATTGAGATTTGAGTCTGGGAAAGAAGTTTGAAAGAACTGACATGTTGCTGAAGGGCCAACACTATTTTTATGTTGGCTGGGCCGTGCTGCTGCTCTGTTTGTGATGGCACTGGGGACATTTCAGTAAAAAGGCAGAAAGATAAGTGTTCGCTTTGGAGTCATCACAGGAGTCAAAGTCATGTGTGCTTTTGAGGATGAGAACCTGGGGCCTTTCTGAGAAAGACTGGATAGTCAACAGACATCCTTTGCCAGTTCAAATACTTCTTCAAAGCCGTAGTCCTGTTACTAAGAGAAGCCTCCACTGACATCCAGTAGTTGGTGAAAACTACAGCTGGGGAAATAGACCATCACTCTACACCAAGAAGAAACATCTAAGAAAGCCTTGTCTTTTGAATGATCTAAATAGAATTTAAATGCAATACAGTAAAGTCAACACTCTGCACCATTTAAGATGGAAGAAATCACCTGTGTAAAAAACTAAAACATGCTAAGTTTGGAGGCAAAGACTGAAAACTATTCATCCAGATTTGGCTGGAGATGCCCGCTATTATTACTAATAATCAGAACAATGGTATTAAATGAATTTAATCTGAAAGCAGGAGGCATAATTGACAGCGTAGGCATGATGTCTTATAATCACCCAAGCCTCAGCTATTCCTGGGCAGCAAGAGTGGGAAGAACTAGGGAAAATAATTACAATTAAGAAGAAACTGACATATGAATTGAATTTCGGCACATTATCTTCAGCCTCTGGTTCAGAGATTTTACCACAAAATTAAATAGAGAGGGTAATCAAACTGCAGGAAAACTTCCACTGAGCTTCACAGTTTCCACTAAGAAAAAACAAAACAAAACCAAAGACCACCAAGACAAAGCATAAGAAAGGAGGAAGAAGAATTGTGTGTGTGTTCAGTCGCTAAGTCGTATCTGACTCTTTGTGACCCCCTTGGACTGTCCCCCGAGGTTCCTCTGTTCATGAGATTTTCCAGACAAGAATACTAGAGTGGGGTGCCATTTCCCTCTCCAGGAGATCTTCCCAACTCAGGGATCGAACCTGCGTCTCCTGTGTCTCCTGCACTGGCAGGTCAATTCTTTACCACTGAGCCATCTGGGAAGTCCCAGGAAGAAGAGTTAGATGTTTTCGAACTACTGATTCCCGGTTACTAGTGTTCTATTAAAGAAACAAGGAGGTGACATATAGGATGGCTGTAAAGTCTGGAAACCTAGATACACACACATACTAATTTTGTTGTTGTTCCTGTTTTTTGGCTGCACTGTTTCGCTTGTGGGATCTTAGTTCTCCAACCAGGGACTGAATCTGAGCCCTCAGCAGTAAAAGCGCCAAGTCCTAACCACTGGAACACCAGGAAAATTCCCAACTAGATAGTTTCTTGACTTTACAATATATGAGGGTCTACAACATGACATCTGTGACAATCAGATGATCTGTTCAATGTGTATGGTCACTCTTCAGCAAATATAGTTCAATGCATTGGGCATAACTGCGCTAAGCACAGTGTATTCATGCATTTGTATCCATTCTTACATATGTATCTGTGAGGCTTTGGCCTAAATTATTTGTATCTCCGATTGTCACTGAGGAAACCATGGAACACCATGCAACCAGAAATCTAGAGGGTTCAACACAGGAGACTACGAAGCCCATTCAACACAGCTCTGCCATTCAATCCAGCTTTGGAAACTCATTCAAACCAGCCCCGCATCACTCTGTCATGGTAGTTGATGGTGCTTCATCCTGTGGGGTTCCTTATGGGTGGCCTCCTGGTCAGTTAACATGGTCAGATCTGGTATGTTTCAAGACTTTAGAGCGAAACTGTAGACTTAAAACCTGAAACGTGATACAGCATGCTCCCTACAGCAAAGCCTTAGCACAGGCTCTTCTCTTGGGTTACAACACTTTGCCTTGTTCTCCTCCCCTGATTCCCTAACTTCTCATCCTGAACAGTGCAGCTGCTACACTGCATCCTCAAGAAACTCTTGCCCCATCAGAACGTTAGCTCAGATCCCCTTCAGCTTTCTTAGCAGCTTGCTCCCCTTCACTGAGCTCATCTTGTGATTAAATAGTTGCTTGTGAAATTAGTTTGTTTTATGCCTTCTTCCTGCTAGGTAAGCTCCATGAAGACAGGTAGCATATATCTGTCTTATTCACCCTTCTGCCCCTATGCCAATCCTTCCATACAGTAGGCAGTAGCTAGTAACTGCTGAGCAATTAATCTTCCTCTTTTAATTCCCTCACACCATCTTGAATTCAAATTAAATGCAGGGAAAGAAAAAAAAAAAAGACTACAAAGACCCCCTTTGCAAATGCTGGCTCTGCCTTGCAAGCAAAACCCAAAATAAGGTTTGCCAGAATCTCCAGAGTCCTTTAAAGGAAAGATACTTTCACCCATCATGTGAGTCTCTCTGTCCTCAGGGAGTTTTGGGGGAGGCTGGGAGAGGAGACCGAAGCCTTGTTCAATTGTCAAATCATTCCCTCGGCCTCATTTACCGAGCTCTTTAGGACACAACATGATTTAACACCATCAGACACGACAAAGCTTTCTCGGATATTTTCTAACATAATCGCCTTTCATTGTACATTGCAAAGGAAAATGTTTCTTGAATTTAAAAAGGATGTTGAGATGGGAAAAATGTTTACAACAGAAGAAAGAGGAAAACTCTCTTATAAAAATACCTACGAGGATGAGGAAGAAACCCAAAAGAGTGTAGTTTACTGAAAATGAAGGGGGGAGAGACAGCACAATCACACCTTAATCCCCCTCACATCAGTGACTTGAGTGGCACTGTTTTATATAATCTAAATTTCCCTCTAGTTATTATTATGCATGTTGCTGAGTACAACATAGCAAAAAGAAGTTGTCTAGACATTCACCCCAAATCCTCTACATTAAAAAAACATGAATTACCCCGTAGCTATTGGAGTCAAAAGAACATTTTATAGGTGCTCTCTGTATGGCTGCATGGCATTTTCAGTACGGCTTTGGGAGTAGATTTTGTTATTATCCTCTTCTTCAACTATTTTGATCTACTTCAGAGCCTCTAGCAATCTTTGTTTACTGGTTGGCAATGTTGATAGCAATGAGTCCCTATAGAGATAACCTTGGGAACAGCCTCACCAACTTCACTTAAATTTCCCCTGAAACCTCCTACTTGTGATTTCTCACACTGGCCTCCAATCTTTTCTCCTCCAACAGATGTAATCTTTGGCTCATACTTAGTATAATTAGTTGATCAAATCCTATTTCCAGTGTCTATATCCATATATGAAGAAAGTGAAAGTGAAAAGAGTTGGTTGCTCAGTCGTTTCCGACTCTTTGTGACCCCATGGACTGTAGCCTGTCAGGCTCCTCTGTCCATAGAATTCTGCAGGCAAGAATATTGGAGTGCACTGCCACTTAACTTTCTCCAGGTGATCTTCCTGACCCAGGGATCAAACCCAGGTCTCCTGCATTGCAGGTAGATTCTTTACTGTCTGAGCCACTAGGGAACATCCAACATGAATTCACTGATTTTTTTTTTTTGGTAGAGATTCATTTGTCCTCTTAGAATGTATTATTCTTCTTGAGTTGCAAGGAATATGTGGTGTGATTCTTTTTCTACAGTATCTACATCAACTTGCACATGTAAAGGAAAGCTAATAAATATATTAGTGATAAAGCCGAAAGAAACTGAGAGCCAAGTGAATAGACTTTATCACCAAACACTGTATGATGGAACCCAGTGGCATGCAAACACATTGTCTGACATTGCATAGCATAAAAACTCCAAAGTGACTATTCTAATCCTTGCTCATTTCAAAAATATAAGCGGCTGGCGTGAAGGAAGAGACAGCTATGCTCATTTCTGAATGCAAAATACTCAAAGCACTTATATGTATTATTTAATTCCTATGCTCTCTGAGATGGCTAGAGAATATTATATGAGGGAAAGCAAAAAAGAAAAAGAAAACCCACAAAAATAGAGGACCCTAAGGAAAGCTTTGTCTCAGTATACAAAAGGAGTTGGTAGTATAATAATTCTTGCTGGAATTTTGCATTGATAGTAAATTCAGATATAATATATACCTATTGAAATATTTATTAAAAATACAGCAGCTACCACTCCTAGCAGCTGAAGTAATGATGCCTCTGCCCTGTAGTTAATGGGAGTTTAGGTGTTATGTGAAGTTTTAAGTTACGTAGATGCATTATTTAGATAAATTAAATGAAAGCATCAAATTAATATATGTTCATTGTTTATTTTATTTATCTTTTGGCTGCTTTGTGCAGGTTGTGGGATCTTAGTTCCACAACCTGGGATCAAACCTGGGCCCTGTCAGTGAAAGTGCCAATTCCTAACCACTAAACCACCAGGGAATTTCTTTTTTTTTTTTTTTTTTAATTTTAGTTGGGGGCTAATTACTTAACAATATTGTAATAGTTTTTGCCATACATTGACATGAATCAGCCATGGGTTTACATGTGTTCCCCTTCCTGGACCCCCCACCCACCTTCCTCCCCATCCCATCCCTCTGGGTCATCCCATTGCCCTTGCCCTGAGCCCTTGTCTCATGCATCGAACATGGAATGGTGTTCTGTTTCACATATGATAATATACATGTTCCACCAGGGAATTTCTAATGCTTATTGTCTAAATTACAAAAGGTGGGCAAGTAATTTTCCCCTGGACAGATGGCTTTGACTGATGAAACCAGGTTGGCTCATCTCTAGAGTTCTACACATTGTGTGGAACTAAAAATTAGACAGTATCTGAGATTCTTTGAATATGAACATTCTATGAGACTCTAATCTCAAACTAATAAAATATTTGCAATAAATATTATAGACTTAGTCCTTGAGACAAAAACACATTTCAAACACAACAATTTTATTTTAACAAGATTTATGATTGCCATCTTTGTTAGTCAAAGAGAGACTGTTCACGTTTGAAACTTGCTTTTCTCGTTTGAGTAGAAATTAAAGACATTATTCTTTGTCATTCTTCAGTTGAGTTAACCTGTATAAACACAGACAGTTGCTGCCCCTGCAATTGTAATAGCAGTTCAGTGTGCTAGAGTTTCTGTAGAAAGCTGACCTAAAAATGAGTCTGGTCAACTTTAGCCAATATTTAAGAGTGCTCCCGGACTATGGGTTCATTTAAGACAGAAATATATTTACTTCTCTTTGCAAAGAGTCAGATACGACTGATCAATTTTCACTTTCATATTTACTTCATCATTGGTTTCTCCAAAGCCTGGTACTCATTCAGTTCAGTTCAGTTCAGTTGCTCAGTTGTGTCCAACTCTTTGCAACCCCATGGACAGCAACACGCCAGGCCTCCCTGTCCATCACCAACTCCCAGAGTTTACTCAAACTCATGTCCATTGAGTTGGTGATGCCATCCAACCATCTCATCCTCTGTTGTCCCCTTCTCCTCCTGTCTTCAATCTTTCCCAGCATCAGGGTCTGGTACTCATAAGCTGCCCCATACTTAGTAACAGAATATATGCCCCAGAGAAGAGAGATTTTTTTTTTTGTCTGTTTTGTGTATTTCTATAACCAAAATGCTTAGAAAGGTGTGTGACCCATATTATCACTCAATTTACTAAAACATTTGTTAATTGAATATAAATCCAACTAAAATTGAAGTCACATGTGGGTACCATAGTTAAATATTTTATGTCCTTATAAACTCAACTTTGGAAAGAGCATTTTCTAAATCAGATGATAGTACTCTCTGTCTAGGTCATTGAATCTGCCATTTTATCAGTAGACACATGTGTTGTAACAGTGCTTTTTTTATGGTTCCATCTTTCCCACAAGGACCACTGCTATGTGGTCTACCTAAATGACAGAGCCAGAAATTACTTAGCAATCATTCTTTCTTTGAAAGAGAAACAGGAGAGAATCAGACACTGTAGCTTATACAATACATACATAGAGTTATTTTTTTAAAAGTAGCCTTTTCAGAAACTTGAAATCAACCAGGATACGGACACAATTGTATTACGGGAGTCACAGAGCAATGAAATTATTCTGTCCAGTTTTTGCATAAGTGGTCAGGAATAACATTTGCATATGTTATATTATATTGATTCTTGCAGACAAGAGACTCAATAAAGACAAAAGAACATATGCATAAATAAATGCCTAGGAGGGGAAAAAAAAAAGAACAGGAGACACAGATGGAGGCATCTATTATATTTGGCTTTAAAATGAAAACAATAAAAATAACAGAATTAACAAACAGAACCAAAAATAAATGATGACCACCACCAAACCCCATCCAGGACAGCCCTCGTTAGTAAAAAGTGTCTATTTCTATCTTTGTCCTTGTTCGTTTCTCCCTCGTGAAATCCTCTTTCAAATGTCATCCCCTCCCCCTTTCCAATAGATCAAGCATTCTCTAACAGGATAGATAGGGCAGTAAGGAGCTAATAATGATAATAATAATAATGAGAAATGGCCTCAGAGATATATTTCATGTGTCTTCCCCTCTCCTTGTCTTTCTTCAGTGGAATAGCTTCCCAACCAACGGGGCATTAATCATCAGAACAGCAGCTCGGAGATAAAGGCCGGGTGAAATTTCATTGTGCATTATAGTGTGGGTTGTGTGTGCATGTATACGTGTCTCGCTCACTATCTGGGAGGAGGACGTGAAGAGGCGGAGGAGAAAAATCTGTCATTTCATATATTTAGACCACTCAGGATGGTCAAGCCTGGTTTCCCATTGTTACTGTGGATTAAAATCATTCATGTCCTTCTGCTTTCATTGGAGGTCACCTCTCAGAAACGGGGATACATATTGTGACAAGTTAAATTCTACTTACTTTTTTTTTCGCATCTGCCTTGAGGGTATGTAGCAGAGGAAAGGCCAGGAGGGGGGTCAGTGGAACCAGGAGCAGGACTGTCTGATGGGATATATTTTTCTTGGTGAATCCTCAGATGGATAGTGTCTCTTTCCCTTACATAATGCTGCAGGTTAACAAGATTTCCTGTTTTGACGAGCCTTGAATTAAGTTTGGGGAGACCAGAGGAGGAGATAGATAAACAGGTGCTACTACCATTCAACAAAGAACTATAAATACCTACTAGATCCTTGCTCCAGAAAGTGAGATCCATGAGCCTGACGTCACTGGGAGCTAGCTAGCTTGATCCTGTTGTTGTTCAGGGGCTTGGTCGTGTCCAACTCTTTGCAGTCCCACAGACAGTGGCACGCTAGGCTCCTCTGTCTTTCACTATCTCCTGGAGGTTGCTCAAATTCATGCCCATTGAGTCAGTGATGTTATCTTAGCTTGATCTTAGCCCTGCCTAGAATGGACTCAGAGTCTGCTCGCTAATCACATCACCCAAGTGATCTGCATACATGTAAGTTTCAGAACATGTAAGTTTCACTGTTCTAGCTGGTACATGTGAACACACGTGAGCATCTTCTCTCGCTCTCTCTCACACACACATGCAGATAAAATGAGAGATAGAAGAGGCCACATTATATACATAAGTCAATCAAACTTCTACCAAGTAATTCTCTCAGTGACTGCTGGCCACCACAGATATGGTGTACATTTATTTCCCCAGACATTTCATCCTAGATGATGGAAAAAACAAAACAAAACAGGAGAACCTTACATTCTCCATTTAGCTAACAGAACGAGCTCTCTAGACAACCCAAGGCTTTAATTAGAAGGTTTCAAAAGGCAGGGTTGTCATAACAGCCTCAGTGTGTTTCTAATTTTTACAATCATTCAAACATACACCAGGAAGATATGAAAGCACATCCCATCCCTCCTACAGCCTTGTCAAAGGCAGAATGGAAATATCCATCTTGAAGCCTGGCTAGCAATGATTGCTGCTTAAAGTCATTTCTCTTTCATATATAAATAGAAAGAGATGCATTTTCAGAGAAAAAGAGAATTCTTGGACCTTAGCTTAAACTGGAATCATTGATTCTTTTCGACAACTCAAGAGACATTTATTAAGTGCTTTATCCTCTACATAGAGGTAGTCATTGTGGAACTCTTTCTGAAAGCTTTCAGCAAAGGGAGGGGTAGGGTTCAAAAATAAATCAATTTTTGCATTATAATTTGAATTAGATTAAAGATATCCTATGCATTTCTCTCAACCTGAGCAATCCAATCCAGGAAATGGACAGATTGTTCTTAAAGCTACATGATTACAGAGTATTTTTGCTTGCTTTCTGCTTTCTTCTCAACTTTTCTTCTCCTCCACCCCCTAATTCATTTGTCCATCCATTTGCTGTCACTGGATGCGCAAGACGCCATGTTCACTACTGTTAGGAAAATGAAGATATTGGAGACCATGTGAATCTACCCTTATATTTGTTAGCTGAGAAAAGAGTGGAGACCTAAGGAAGCTAATTGCCCTGTCATAGGCCAAATGGCTTATTAAAGAATAATAACCAAAAGTTAGATGCCAAAGAGACCTGAATTAAAATCCCATTTAAAATAACAACAACAGCAATCTGTTGAGTTGCACCAATTGACGCTGTTGACTTGTATTATTGTAACCTATCCATGAAGTCAGTGTTATCATCTCCATATGTCGGTGGTAAAACTAAGCTTCAAGAAGCAACCTAGCCAAATCCCAAAGCTGATAAATGAAAGCCCACCCTGAGTCATGGTTTTAACCATTTTCTCTACAAATGAAGTCTCCTGACTCTTGCTTCCCAGCTCTCTTTCCTTTGTACCAGCCTGCTTTCTCACAGCTGTCTCTGTCGACCTTGAACATCAATAACATTGCCCCCTCATCTGCTTCTTCCCTCTGCAGATAAGCATTCATTCACTTAATGCAGTTTCCTTTCTTTCAACAAACATTGATTGAGCTCCACTTTGGGTCTGGCACTGTGCCAGGGCATGAATGTTGAGTGAGGAGCTACGTAGAGATTATTCCTTCTCTCAATCTAGTGACTTCTCATAGTATCTTCCAAAATCTTCTTTTCAAAGGATCACAAACTATGCAGCCACATAAATCATAGAGTCAAGACCAGGAATAAAGAGTTGGATAGAAATGGCAACCCACTCCAGTATTCTTGCCTGGAGAATCCCACAGACAGAGGAGCCTGGCAGGGTCGCAAGGAGTCAGAAACGACTGAGCAACTAACACTTTCACTTTCATAACATACTTGGCTGTTTGCTGTCGTTGTTAATCGCTCAGTCGTGTTCGACTCTTTGCAACCCCATGGACTATAGTTCACCATACTCCTCTGTCTATGGGATTTCTCAGGCAAGAATACTGGAGTGGGTAGCCATTCCCCTCTCCAGGGGATCTTCCCAACCCAGGGGTCAAACTCAGGTCTCCTGCATTGCAGGCAGATTCTTTACTGTCTGAATCATAAACTTAGTTATTAGAGAAAAACAAAAAAAGTAACTTAAAGTACATAGAAGACTCCTACCCACATATGCACAACTAGGTAAATTAGCTGTTGGTTATTCTCTATCCATACCAATAGAACAGAGTAGAAGCAGCAGTCCGCTAATATAGTTATTTGCTGATATATAGAAAGGTAGGTTTTAGGAAAATTAAGGATTAAATAATTTGGGAAACGAATATGGCAAACAAATCGGACAGGGAAAGTGGGTGAGATTACATTTTCAAAATTGCTTTGAAAACTCTAAATGCTAGAAACTGCCTTTGCTATTAGGATGGCAAATAAGTTCTAAGGAAAGAGAATTTAAGACCAGAAATCAACAAGAACAATCTTGCATACCAGATACAAGGAGGCATCTCTGGACTCTTATTCTTTGGATTTCTTGAAGGGCAAAAAATCAGCATGTTAAACAGAGATAAGATAAGACTCAGCAACTGTACAAGGCAAGGAGTTCAGAGCAGCAAAGCTGCTGCTGAGGGCATCTCCTGTTGGTCCAGTAGTTAGGACTTCGTGCTTTCACTGCAGAGGGCACTGGTTCCATCCCACAAACACACAAACAATCCAACCGCTGCTGACTACCATTCCTACTGCTGAGCCTCATCAGAGAGCCAGGGGATAGTGCTTGGAAGCGGGATTCAGTTTGTGAGCATCATGAGACCTGTGTACTCCCTGAAAAGGTGCTAGTGGATTGCTGTCCATCTATCTGTCTCAAGCAATACTGAGCGAGGGCTTACTCTGTGCCCTGATAGCGTCGGAAACGAATATCTTGCCATCCTAGAACTCACATTTCACCAAATAGAGATGACAAAGCAAACGTGTGATATCATGCCAGGTAGAGATGACTGCTCTGAGAGACCACGAAGCAGAAGGCGACAGGGAGGGGAGTGCTATTTTACAGAGGATGGTCAAGGAAGGCCGCTCCAGAAAGTGCCATATGGGCAGAAGTCTGGACAGAGTAAGGCAGTGAGTCATGCAATCACTGGGAAGAGCTGCTCCAGGCAGAAGAAACTGCAAGGGAAATGCCACAGGCGTGCTTGCAACATTCAAGCAGGGCTGGGACTGAGGAGAGGCATTCATCTATTGTGTAACGTTGAAAGGAATGGCCTCAAACTTCATCATCAAACAGTACTAAATTGCAATGTTTTAAAGCCAGCATGAACTTTAAAGTCAGCGTGAACTTCCAGATGTTCAAGCTGGTTTTAGAAAAGGCAGAGGAACCAGAGATCAAATTGCCAACATCCGCTGGATCATCGAAAAAGCAAGAGAGTTCCAGAAAAACATCTATTTCTGCTTTATTGACTATGCCAAAGCCTTTGACTGTGTGGATCACAATAAACTGTGGAAAATTCTGAAAGAGATGGGAATACCAGACCATCTGACCTGTCTCTTGAGAAACCTGTATGCAAGTCAGGAAGAAACAGTTAGAACTGGACATGGAACAACAGACTAGTTCCAAATAGGAAAAGGAGTACGTCAAGGCTGTATATTGTCAACCTGCTTATTTAACTTATATGCAGAGTATATCATGAGAAACGCTGGGCTGGAAGAAACACAAGCTGGAATCAAGATTGCTGGGAGAAATATCAATAACCTCAGATATGCAGATGACACCACCCTTATGGCAGAAAGTGAAGAAGAACTAAAGAGCCTCTTGATGAAAGTGAAAGAGGAGAGTGAAAAAGTTGGCTTAAAGCTCGACATTCAGAAAACTAAGATCATGGCATCTGGTTCCATCACTTCATGGCAAATAGATGGGGAAACAGTGGAAACAGTGTCAGACTTTATTTTGGGGGGCTCCAAAATCACTGCTGATGGTGATTGCAGCCATGAAATTAAAAGACGCTTACTCCTTGGAAGGAAGGTTATGACCAACCTAGATAGCATATTTAAAAGCAGAGACATTACTCTGCCAACAAAGTCTGTCTAGTCAAGGCTATGGTTTTTCCAGTAGTCATGTATGGATGTGAGAGTTGGACTGTGAAGAAAGCTGAGCACCGCAGAATTGATGCTTTTGAACTGTGGTGTTGGAGAAGACTCTTGAGAGTCCCTTGGACTGCAAGAAGATCCAACCAGTCCATCCTAAAGGATATCAATCCTGGGTGTTCATTGGAAGGACTGATGTTGAAGCTGAAACTCCAAAACTTTGGCCACCTGATGTGAAGAGCTGACTCATTGGAAAAGACCCTAATGCTGGGAAGGATTGGGGGCAGGAGGAGAAGGGGACGACAGAGGATGAGATGGCTGGATGGCATCACCAACTCGATGGACATTGGTTTGGGTAGACTCTGGGAGTTGGTGATGGACAGGGAGGCCTGGTGTGCTGCGATTCATGGGGTCACAAAGAGTCGGACACGACTGAGCAACTGAACTGAACTGAAAGTCAGCATCAATGCAAAAAAAAAAAAAAAATCCTTGATCAGCAAAAAATCAACATGTTAAATAGAGACAAGATCAGACTCTGCAACTGCATGACCCTCACTCATCTCTCCCTTCTCCTGGATCTAAGTTCAAGGAAGACCAAGAAGACCTGTGTGCCTGGAGCAAGATGGTAGAAAACACGTCAGAGAGAGAGAGAGAGAGAGAGAGAGAGCAAGCAGGGAGGAGATCCATATGGCACACAGTAAGGATACAGGCTTTACTATTCGGCCAAGTAGTCTGTTAGGTGAATGGACAATCACTTAGAGCTTTAGAGACATTTGGGGGACTTCCCTGGTGGTCCAGTGGCTAATACTCCATGCTCCTAATGGAGGGGTCAGGGTTGGATCCTTGGTGGAGGAACTAGGTATCACACACAGCAGCTATGAGTTCGCATGCCTCAACTAAAGATCCCACATCATGCAACTACAAAAAGAAGAAAGAAACATTTGACGACCCCCATAGTGAGTAGCCAAGAGCTGACTGCGCCTCCCTCTCAGCTAATCAGATGGCTAAAAATAAGATCCAGTGCTTTATTCGCAGTTCTGGTCAGAGATTCTGCCCTATAAATATTACATGCTAATCAGAAGAGCATCTCTACAACTTATCTGAGCATCTTGCAGAGTTCCTGCCTGTGTGTGCTGAGGACCTTCTCAGAGATCCTTTCAGGGACTTTTTCAGCTTTGGGAATAACTGATCTATTTGTACTGCACACCTAAGTCTTTAAGAGGTAGGTAAACCCATCAAGTTCCTTTTTTTTCCCCATTAGAACTACTCAATTCCAGAGAGAAAATGTCACTGGAGAGTTCTACTAGGTAATGAGTAAATTAGAGTCCATTTCCTTCCTCCCTCTCCAAGTATTCTCCAAGAGGAGAAAAGAAAGTACCTGCATGAGGGTAAAGAGGAAACAGAAGGTATTTCTTGGCTGGCAGCTAAAGTCTAATTAGACAGACAAATCTTCATTGCTTCCCCCAGTTATGAGGCTTGGCAGGAAAGGAATGAGCCCTGGAGCCCCACGTTATGCAAGGCCGTTAATCAATATTAGTTGAGCCCTGATCCTAAAATAAACTTCCCCCGGAGGCTCTGTTGTCTCCTGGTTAAAGCGAGGAATGGAAAACTGTGTGGACTCCTTGTCTCACTCCTATCAAGCTGATGGCAGCAGGGAAAAGGTAGAGGGGCCCAGAGGGGTAATTTGGGGGTTAAGTATAACATAATTTACCTCCTATTAGAGCATGGTATTTGGAATAAGGTAGATGCATCTTGTATCCCAATCCAAGACAGTCTGATTATTCAAAGACCCTTCAGAAACCTGTTCCAGCCAGAATCTCAAAACCCTGTGGATAACAACATACTGAAAATGAATGTGTCATGTATTTGTGGAACCACATGAAGTTGCTGATATCCGACCACTCTGCTCCTACAAAACTGGCAGCTTCACACGCTTCGTCCTAACAAAAAGCTTTGTATGTAATAACCACTCAGCTAACTCCCACTCCATAAATTCCTTCTAATTGATGAGTTCAGGCTATGATTCAATCGGAAACCCTTACAGGAAATTCCGGGTAATAATGGGTTTGTGTGAGTGTAGACAAAATTGTTTTCGTGCTTATCCAACCATACAGGGAGGCTAAGCTCTATGAGGATCTGTGAGTCCTGGGAGAGTCTCTTGGGTTGAAGTGGTTTTCTCAATGTCTAGCATTTAGAGAAAACTTATGGAATAGGGCATGGCCTAAGTTCTTTCCACATCTGGCTGTATTTATTACTCACAAGAAGCCTATGGTAAAGATGCTGTTGAGCCCATTTTATAGATAATAGAACTGAGGTTTAGATGGGCTAATCACCTCATCCAGAGATACATAGCTACAAAACTGGAATAACGTAGAGTCCAACTAGAAATTTTGACTCTAACTGCTCTCTCTTCCCTTCAGCACACTGGGACTCCATCAGGAACATGCAGTGAGAAAGATCAACTGTTTTTTCTTTTTTTTTGCCAGGTCAGCCTGCTGATTTTTTGTCTGTTTTAACTTCTAATTTTATATTGGAGTAGAGCCAATTAACAATATTGTAATAGTTTTAGCAATAGAACAGCAAGGTGACTCAGCCATACACATACATGTAAAGGATCAACTTTTTAATCACAAGTTTTGCCTTGTTTTGTTTTGCCATAAGTAATATCAAGGCTGAGAGTGCTTCTGACTGTCCCCAGCATAAAAGCAGACCACAGGGAGGGCTTTCCATGAAGGTATTGTTACAAAACCTGAAAAACTGTGGCTGCCTTCTGCAATTTTTGAAAGTGGTCCACATTTTTCCCGCCATACTTGTGAGTTCGAGATAAGAATGAAATCTCGTAAAGCTTTTACATCTTTCATTTCTATTGTTTTTTGGGAGTAGTTCCAGTCCATGCTGAGTGTTGTGATTTTCTGGTAATTTTCTGGTGTCAGGCAGCCCTGGCCAATGTCAAGGTGACTTTACCAATGCCCAGTTCAGAAAAAGTGGGTCACGATCAGTCTCCTGCTAGTAGCTTAAAAACAATTCCAAATGGTGATTTGCACAGAACACACTGAGTTCTTTCTTGACTAATAACTTGGTTTAGAGCACTGAAGGGAAGAGAATACACCTTATTCTTGGAAGTATTTTCCTCTTGGCCCTTTCCTCTCTTGCAAGAACACTTTGGTCCTGGTGGCTGACAGTGATCCCTAAAAGACTTTTATTTCTCACTTTTACCTTCTGTCCTGATTGAAGATTCAGGAATGTCAGCGTAGCCTGAACTGAACTTTTCCATTTTAGAAACTGACCTATCACAATAGTCACTCACCAGCACTGGGGTCAGATGTCAGGTAATGGACGTGCCTGCATGATCTCTGGGGCATCTCTGGTAGTGAAACCCACAGGGAACCGGATCTAGCTCTCCCCTCTAGGACCTCTTCTGTGTGAGGTAGTTTTAGGCCAAGACACTCAGAATCTGAGTCTCTGATCTCCCACCAACCCTCCTCTATACACTCTCTGTTCTAGTTCAACTTGGCTGTCTCTCTAGGAATCATCACCTCTGACTGTCAATTTCAGTTCAGTTCAGTCGCTCAGTCATGTCCAACTCTTTGCGACCCCATGAATCGCAGCACGCCAGGCCTCCCTGTCCATCACCAACTCCCGGAGTTTATCCAAACTCATGTCCATTGAGTCGGTGATGCCATCCAGCCATCTCACCCTCTGTCGTCCCCTTCTCCTCCTGCCCTCAATCTTTCCCAGCATCAGGGTCTTTTCAAATGAGTCAGCTCTTTGCATGAGGTGGCCAAGGTATTGAAGTTTCAGCTTCAACATCAGTCCTTTCAATGAATTTAGCTTTGGACATTCAACCAACCTGAGATTTGCTCCTTTCTCCATGTATCCAAGACTTGGAAAACTCCCTCCACGAGACCTAAGCCTCCATGAAAGGAGTCCTAGAGACACGGAGAGGGAAATGTTCACAACTGAGTCCAGTACTGTTCATCCACCAAGGCTCCAGGTGCATATGTGAAGCCAGACCCTCCAGCCAAGAGTAGCCACTGAGTGACCTCAGCCAGTTCCACGTGAGGCAGAAGAACTCCCTTGCTGTTTTTGCTGTCGTTCAGTCACTAAGTTGTGTCCAACTCTTTGCAACCCGATGGACAGCTCACTAATCTCCTCTGTCCTTCACTATCTCCTAGAGTTTGCTCAAATTCACGTCCATTGAGTCAGTGATGCTATCTAAACATCTCATCCTCAGCTGCCCCCTTCTCCTTTGGCCTTCAGTGTTTGCCAGCTGAGCCCTGCCCCAATTTCTGACCCATAAAACTGTGAGATCTAATGACATCATTGTTTTAAGCTACCAAATGATGACAGGTTGTTTCCATAGCTAGGTAACCACAAGGTATGTGACCTCCCCAGGGTCACTTAGCTAATATGAAGAGGAAACTAGATTCTAAACTCACATAATTTGACTTCAAGTACATGCATTTCATCAGTCTTCTCTAGTTTTACCACTAGGGGGAAAAAAAATTTTTGGACAATTTAAATTAATTGTCCAAAGCCCAGTGATCATCTTAGAGGGAAAATCTTCCATAAGCCATGTCACTTCTGATTGTTAAATGATAAAATACATCATAAAGCTTATCTTGTTTTCAGATATACTCAACAAATGTTTATTGAGCACCTACTAAGCACCAGATCTTTATTTGAGAATTATCACCAATCCATTCGCTTTCTCAATGTACCCACCTCTTCTCTCAACCTTAACTCCCTTTTTCAATCAGGGGAATAACCAGAGACATCCTTCTTAATGTAAGGTAAAGACTTAATGCTTGGCACCATAGCTGTGAGTAACTGAACATAGTCCATGTAATTCACAAGTATTTTGTAACACACTAATGCATTAGAAAGATCAAAATGCTAATTATTTCCAGGAGGCTGGAGCATTAGAGGGCCATCAGTTCAAAAAGTCTTTGTTCACCTTCACACATGGCTAAGAGCATCACTAAAAGCACTTCGCAGTTTTCCTTTGATCTGAAATCAACATTAACCAAGGTCTTTTAGAAATTAATTGTTTTCAAATGATTTTTTTTACCTTACACTTAAAGAAATAACCAGTGGATTTTTAAATAACCAGATATTTATACTTGTGAATGCACATGCTTATTTTGTTTCTCCTGGAAGAGTCAAATTTTAGAGCAACTCTACTCTAGCAATATTATCAAAGCCAAGGAGGACAGAATAGAGAGTCACTTGGAAATGGCTGTAAGATTTCACACATGGGTGAAATCATGAATGATGAATCTATGGACATGAAATCCAGTCTTCCTCACCTCTTTCTTTTCCTGAAGATTTCTTAGAGATCAAATTTTTAAAATTAAATTCATTTATTTTTAATTGGAGGATGACTGCTTTACAATATTGTGTTGGTTTCTGCTATACATGAACATGAATCAGCCAGAGGTACACATATGTCCCCTCCCTCTTGAATCTCCATCCCATCTCACACCCCATCTCACCCTTCTAGATTGTCAGGGAGCACTGGATTTGAGGTCCCTGCATCATACAGCAAATCCCCCCTGGCTATCTATTTTACATATGGTAATGTATGTTTCAGTGCTACTCAGAGATCAAATCTTTATGAATCCATTTCATCCAGGAAAATTAGCTGGCTCACACAGGGCACATTAGAACTCCTGAGAGTGACTGTCTTCACTCAAAGTCTTTACAGTCTGGAGATTGTCTAAAATCCTGGATAGAATCTAAGGGTTGTTGGGTCCACAGACCTAACACAAGCTTGACATGACCTACGGAATGTACTGAGGATCGGGGCAGACTTGGAGACAGGCAGGCAATTGACGTTCATGTGTGTGGGCGTTCACTGTTGATAGCCTTTTTTTTTTTTTTTTTTTTAATTCACTAAACATTTTATTTTGTATTGGAGTATAGCTGATTAACAATGTTGTGATAGTTTCAGGTGGACAGCAAAGAGACTCTGCCCTACATATATATGGATCCATTCTCCCTCAAAGTCCTTCCCATTCAGGCTTCCACATAACATTGAACAGAATTCCATGTGCTATACAGTAGGTCCTTGTTGGTTATCCATTTTAAACACAGCAGTGTCTAGCTGTCCATCCTAAGTTTTTCCAGAGCCCAAGGCAAAGTTCTTATGGCTGGTTGGCCAAACAAAAAGTTCAAAACTCTTGGCATCATTATGTCCTTTAGCTAATCTTTACAAAGAATATGGGGCTTTTAAATCTCTCATTCCAATCTATTCCAATTCTGCTCATCTGTTGGCTTTTCTCCAATAGCACTTTACGCTTTTATATACTCTTAAAAACAACAAGCATCAACAGGTTTATAACTCATTTTTATAGCCTTGTCTTTAGAAGCAAAAGGAAAGCCATGCCGATGTGATCCAATCACTACTGGACTAAAGGAAAAGAGACACATCAGAAAGGAGGCTGTCAGAGATGACATCTGCCAGCTGTCCACAGCTGTTGTCCTCTAAAATGACAATAGATTCAGTGATGTCTAGAGTCATAACCACTTATAAGACTTTTGTACCCTCTATCCTAGGCTTTCTTAGTTTGTACAAATACTCACTTAATCTACTCCCATTTATGTCTTTGTCCCTGGAGGGAATGCCCAAAACTGACCATTATTATGGCTTAGTCCCCAAATCCCCATGTTACATTAAATCTTTCTGAGGTCAGTAAAAATGTAGCCTCGGAAAAGACTACAGGACCATCCATTCCTACGAAGAAAAAGCCATTTGCCCCTCTGCTTCCCACAGAGTTAGTGGAATATATTCTGACAGAAACAGAACGAGACCTGTGCAGACAGAACTATCTTTTCACCAACAATAAACAGATCTGCTCTCGAGCTACAGAGAGTCATAACAGAAATACATACTGCCTTTTATCTTCTTTTCAGTGACTACCGTGAAGTGTCAGGAGTTATTGCTTTAATATCAGTGGAGAAGAAGCTATTTTTTTGAGCATGTACATAGGTATGAATGTAACAACATGTGCAACTCTTAAGACTGTGGAAGTAACCGGCTTCTTAGTAGCCTTTCTAAAACACATAAAACTGTACTGATAACATCATCTGTGAATCAGCTTTCAATTGTTCCTGTGGAATCATGCAAGGAGCTGTCTGGCTATGTCTACTCAAAGGCAAGCGAAAAGGAAGACAATTTTACCACCACCTAACTCACACAAAATTAATTCAGAAGCGTGAGAACGCATCAGAGATTTAATTGATTATTGACTTTAGGTTTACAGTGCCCAGTGAGATCAATGGAAAGGTGATGTCAAAGACTCAACTGAATCCCTGGATAATGTCTTAAACCAAGAAACAGAAAGGACAAATACTGATCTACTGAATCTCCCACAGACACTAACCAGGCTAGGGGTCAATTCCCCAGGAGCAATTGGAATGTCTTATTTTTTGCCAGAGCATTTAAGGCTAGTAATTTGACTAACTTTCTACCCTCTGATCTCTAGATTTATGAGAAGCCAAGGTAATCAGCAAAGCATTAAGCTTTAGCTTGGCTACAATTTTAAGTGACAAAACAAAAACATTACCAAAAGCTAAGGACTCCCTACATAGTTAAATTTAGACCTTCAAATTTGCTAATGTAATTAGGATTTTAGTCAACATAATGTAAAAGAAACAAAGTAGACCAAAAATAAGTGATTAATCAACACTTATGAAATACAAGTATTGCATTTTATAAAGATTGATGGAAACTTTAGTTTCATCTACCCTTGATTTATGCTACCCCATGGCCTCAGAAATGAACAATTCATGTCCCAGTACTAAGCCATCAGGAGGACACAAATAGAATTTAACTAGGATATAGTCTTTCCTATGATAACAAATGTTCATTTCTTCCTTTTCTTTTTCTGCTATTGAAAAGAAAGGTAATAAAATGAGAGAAGAGAGTATGTCATAGTGAAAATGTTCTCCATCTCTCACCTTGAATAACAGCTTTACTATTTCAGTGATGAATATAATAAGAATAATAACCCATGCGTGCACACCAGACATTTATAATTTCTTTAACAATTACTTTGTCTTTCTCTACTCCTGGGTGTTACCACTATGAGCATCTGTAGGCATCCTTCCTACAAACATAGTAATTCAGACACTTTAGCTACAAAGCAACACTGACCATGATAGCAATGTCTCAAAGACAAAGATGCAGAATCAATGAAATGTTGGAGAGAGGCTTACCTGAATGCTGGCTGTAGAGCGATTCTTGCGAGTTGTGGTAGTAGCCATTGTAGTGGTGGTCTCCATGACAGTGGTAGACATTTCTGGTGGCATGGAGGTCGTCTGTGTTGTTCCCAAGATTGATGGGACTTCTCCCACCAGCCGGACACTTCCATTGATTTTAATATTGGGGTTGTTCTCAGCCGCCATGTTCAGTACTTTCAAACCATCATAATAGAGCCCAGAAAGCTGGCCTTGGAAGAGACGTCCTTTGTCCTTTCCGCCGATAGCTATTTGCGCCTGGGTGTTGAAGATGGTTAACTGCCGGCCTAGTGGGTTGGGTGGAGGAAACATCATTATTCCCATACATTTTTCTCTGTTTGCCTTACCTGGTCTGAATGGACCAGACATCAAAACAGGCTTCCTTGAGCAACTGAAGGGGAGAAAATTGGATAGCAAAAATTCAGTATAGGTATTGGCAAGTAACAAAAATTCAATCTAGACATTGGCAAATAACATTTCCCTATGTTTATCTCTTCCGCTGTTTAGCTGAATATCCTAGACAACCTGAATAATTGAATCTCTATTGTGAAGCAGGAGAAATCTTGCTTCAATGATGAGTGGTATTGCAGTCTTCCAGGGTATACAGTTGTGGATGACATAAAAAGAAAACAAACCAAATCAGGTGATTACAATAATAAATCATAAATACCTATTGTACTGACTTTTTTAACTTACAAAGTAACATAATGAAGACGAAGAAGAATTATATAGGGCAAACAAAAAATCAGTGGGGTAACTCAGAACACTGAACTAAAAAAACTAGGTCTGATAATTAAATTAACTGAAATTAAATTAGATTTTAATTAAGAGATCTGGATCTATTGTGTACTTATAAAAAAAAAACACCTCTAGGAAATAGAAGATTTCCTAGAAATTTTCCTAATGTATAATATTCTATCTATTCTTGCTATTTCATAAACTTCATGACAGATCATTTCCTGTCTTTATTCATTTGGGAAGGGGAGAGACCATGGTCACACAACTAAATCTCTCTCGAAGGTATGGAAAATAAGTAGGCATTGATCATGTCAGCGAGAAAGGGGGAAAGAAAAATGACGTCATTCGAAATCAACAAATTTTAAGAGGAGGGATAGGTGTTAATGAAAAAGGCAACACATAAAACCGCTGAAAATGATACACAGGCATGTTAATGGGTTGAAGACACAATAGCTCACCTTATTGTTAGTTCCCATTTGGGGAACCATTTATGCTGTGTGTGCAGAAAACTATCAGAATGGAATCATGGCAGAACAGAGAATGGTACAAGTCAACTTCTCTTACACCTCAACTATCCCCATTTTAAAAAGCTTTTCTTAAGCTTGAGATCTTTCCCAGAAAAATCTACCTTTAGAAGGACGAAGCCTTCTGTTCTATTGTTTCTCCAGGTTATTTGTCTGCTTTTCCATATGGAGAAAGATGGAAAAACTTTTTTTTAATGGAATTAAGTGTATCCTTTTTGAATTTTTCCTCCATTTTAGTTAGTGATCAAACAATGCTCCAGTCATCCTTTAATCTTGCTGGACTTATTTTAGCTATTAATGGCTGAAAACCATGTTCTATTATACTCACCTGTTTAATTGAAAGGAGTATGTTTTTATAAAGACTGAGATCTTTGCTCTACTATCTCTAATAGGAATAGAGACATACTGTGATATCTAGGTTCGTAACTTCTACCACTATTAGTATATGATGTTTAAAGTCTATATGTGCTGTGTGTGTGCTAAGTCACTTCAGTCATGTCCAACTCTTTGCAACCCTATGGACTGTAGCCCACCAGGCTCCCCTGTCCATGGGATTCTCCAGGCAAGAATACTGGAGTGGGCTGCCATTTCTTTCTCCAGGGATCTTCCCAACCTAGGGATTGAACTCATGCCTCTTATGTCTCCTGCATTGGCAGGAAGGTTCTTTACCACTAGCGCCCCCTGGGAAGCCCTTAAATCTATATAATGATTAGTATCCTTGAATTTCTAGGATCTAATGTGGAATCCCTTCTCAATGTATAAAAATGGGTGAAATGGAAGAGGTAGAAAAGGGACAACACCTCTACTCAATGGGAACTCTTTGTACAAGAGCCCAATCCACTCATCACGCAACTCTTAAGGGCATATTAGTCAAGAATGGTCTATAAATAATACCCCTTTGGGAGCTTTAAACACTACACTATGGAGAATTGGCCAGATAATTTTGTTATAGTGAAAATAATGTCTATAAAAATATGCGGAGCATGGAAATGGAATCTGTTGGCTTTAATAACAAAATTGCCCAGATCCTAAGGGACTAATCAAATAGATCTAATAGATTTCCATTTCCTTTCCCATCAATTCCTTCACAGTGCCCTGTGCACGCACATCATTGCCTATTCTTTGATCTCTCATTTCTCATATGAGATGCAGGAAAGAGTTCAATGCACAATAATGCTGGGTAACTGCCTGGGGCTCATGCCTCATTACTATTTAGTTTTTTGACAACATCTTTTTTTCTGGGAGCCCTAAGCTTACTACTGAAAGAAATGCCATGATGGAAGGAGAGAATAAATATGCTCTCAGCTTTGCATAGGCATTTGGAGTAGCTTAACATAATAAGAAGTTGCCTAATGGGAGATCTGTAGGGCTAAAGTTTAGTGTCTTGCACCAGATAGCCCCAATGCCATAATATCCCTTCCATTCACATCACTGTTGGCAAACCATTTATTTATTCATTGCCTTTTTAATATATAGCCCAGCACTGAAGATCCGTTGATGGTTATAACTGACTACAGTAGATTTTGCATTTCTAATATTCCCAGAAGTACTCCACATCTATAACGGTCTTCATCTTATTTTCCTAGTGATGTTATTCCGCCTATGCTTACCAATAAAAGGAAGGTCAGAGAGAATTGAAATGCAAAGCTGAATTACACTGGCTAGAAATGATGGATCTCCTTTATTCCAGTTGCCTCCAAAAAGTGGTCTCTGCTTGTTCAAGATGGAGCCAAGTGTGGAGCAAGGCAAGACGTTTCCTGGGCTATATAATTAAACCACAGCTTCATTTCTGGCTATTCCTGCTTTCACAGAGAGATATGACTAATCATTTCTTGAGAACAAGACCCTGCTGGGGTAAACAGGGAAGAAGTGTGTATGTTTCAGGTATCCATCATGCCATAGGAAGTATCTGGGTCTTTGTTTATTTGTCTGTTTCAGGGTTTATTTCTGGCTGGATCTGCTTTTGTTATGTTCTAAACCCCTTTCCTAGTCCTCTGTACCTTAGATTAGGCGGTTAATAGTAATGTTGGCAGGCACTAAAGGAATAGTGGGATATTCAAGTTTTCTGCCATCTTTTCCTCTGATCAATTTCTCTCTCTCAAGGAAGCAGGAGTAAGTGAATAAGTGAGAAACAATCATCACTACCCTCTCCCTGTGAAGGATACAAGGGACCAACCACAGAACACTGTACCATCTGCCCAAGATTTCTCAAAATCAGTGCCAGGTCTCCTTATTGCCACTCATTATGATCAATCGTGCTTTTTTTTTAAATAAGGGATGACCACTATTATATCTATATTCCAATCTGATAATGGATTCCAATCTATCACCAATAATACAAAATCTGATTACAGTACCAGTACAGGCTCTGTAGCAGGTTATTTTGTGTTTTGTTTTGGGTGCCCATCCTCTTGGAAGTCGTTAAATGCTCCCTCATTTGGACACCAAGTTCACATACTGCTCAAATTAAATCTTTGCATGTTTCCAGTCAGTGCTGCACAAAGACTAATTAATTAAACCTCAGAACACCCTTGGGGAATAGGCAGTATTATTTCTCCTCTCCTCAGATGGGAAATCTGAGATATAGAGAGGTTAAGTGGATTGTCTAAGGTCAGAAAGTCAGTCAATAGCAGACAGCGCCAGAAAACAGGCTAGGGAATGCTGTGACTCACATCTCTCCAGTGACAGAAACAACTGTTTCTGCCCAAATGACAGAGCAGTCCAAGTACTTACTAATGCCTCTGCCTAATCATCTTTCCAGATTCACCCTTTTTTAACTCCTTGTCCTTACAAGGTCTTTTGGTATACACTTTCTATTTCTTGGAAGGGAAAGTTAGCTAGACTGAGGAAGAGATAAAGCAATAGAATGAATAGATGTTACTTACCTAAATGAAATTAAAAAGTAATTTTGGCTAAAATAATGTAGAAGAGAGAACCCCCTAGTTCGCATAGAATTCTTTTCAATATTATTTGCATATATAAACATACATATTCAGTTCAGAAAGGAATTCCTCCCTTCCTCCCATGGAAACCACCCCTACCCAGTCCCACCCATTCAGCCGCTATTGTGTGCTTGGAAGCATCCTTCTATGTAAAAGCCAACTGATAACAATGCTATTGGAAGAAAAACTGAAAGCCTACTAATAACTTTAAAATGATTAATACAAATGAAAATGCCTGGCATGCTATTGAACTTAGACTTCAAAAGGCAATGGAGTAAAATAAAATATTATTAACATAAAATTGAAAGAAACAAAAAAAATTTTCTCAGGCACATGAGACTCAGACATGCATCTAAATTGTCTTTTCCTTTTTAAGAAGTGAGGCAATCATCATCTCTAATGTTAAAGGGACTTTATGAGCTGGTGATTACTAAACAAAATTATTTGCTTTTTAGAGTTATTCTTAATTTATTTTTAATTAGACCACGTACGTTAAAAACAGGGCAAACAGTTAAGACTCAGTGAGGATTTTCCGTGTTTAAAGTTGTGAATGTTTTCACTCAACTTGCAACTGTAGTAGTCCTTTGTCTTTTTTTTTTTAAGTTGTATATTAACATACCTCATTACGTTTTATAAATAACTCAATCAAATCTCTACATATTTTAAAAACTCACTTAAGATCTCCTTAAGAAAACAAACAAACAAAAAACTCAAACTAGAAGAGTAGCTACTGGCTCAGGAAAAAAAACAGTCACTGGCTGGTTCAAGTCGGAAGTCTTCATTGAAAGGCAATAGTTTACCTCCCAATGAAGAGGAGCCACACAGAAAATTCTAACATCACATATAACCGCTGCCCTCTTTCATTAACAAAGTGGTTGTTTTCTTTGGCAAATGAGAAACTGCTGTTTTGCCTTCCATTAACTTTCCATTTGCCAACTACTTATACTTTTGTTGCATAAGTATCAAATACACAAGGGTACCACACAACTGAAGTGTAGAATAAGTTTATTTATTTATTTTTTTTAGTTTCCAGCAGTAACTAGGATGTCATTAATCTCTTATGAAATACAGTTGCCTCTGTAAGTTTAACTCTGAAGGCAAAATTCACCCTTCTCCTTCTTTTCTTGTTTAAAAACAAATGTTAAAGAACATGGCTCCCCTTATAACATTTGTTTAAGCAGTTTAAATTATGAGTCAATCTATGATTTTTTTGTTGTTGCTGATGTTAACCATGCTACAGATAGCAAAGCCAAAACAGCCTCAAGATGTAAGTTTAATAAGTTCTTTTGAAATTTCTTTAGAAAGCTCTGGCATAAGAGGTAATTTAAAACAAATTAACAAATAATGTCATGCAGTGGTTAAATTGCCATAATACATTTCTTTTTTTAGAGGTTCCTGGAATTTCTTGTTGGTGGTTGTCATGCTGATAGAAAACTAGATGTTAGTCCCTTTAACTGTATTTTAATGGCAATGTATTATAGCATGATTTATCAACATATGGCAGGTGGAAGCTGACACAAATTATAATGAAAATTAAAACAGTCATTTATGCAGCAGGCGATTATCATTTAAGGAACATTTATTTGCAGGCTTTAAAAATGAGGGTTTAGAGTCAAATGATTTTAAAATGAAAGTTTTAACGACAGTTACCTTTTTCCTGCAGCCACTCTTCTACGGGCCGGTTATATTTGAAGGGGATTTTCTGTTTTACCATTTGGAAGCGTTCATTATCAGTGTTGCCTTTAAAGTTTAAAAAACAGCTTAAAGAACAATCTGAAAAGTCAATAAGTCATTCAAAAACATCCTAGGTTTTTGGTGCATTTTATGAAGTTTTTAGAGATAGATAGCAATTTATCTTTAGTGGAGGTGGAGTCGAAGTCACTCTGCCCTTGGTTGACAGGTTTGAGGTCAGGTTATTCTTAGCTATGCCGTGCTCCATCATATTTTGGAAAAGTGGCTGGGGACGGGCATCCGTGAGAGGCGTGGCTGTTTGCAGAAAGGTTTACCCTCTCTCTTCTCCATCTCTCGCCAACCATACCTTGATCGGGTCAATGGAGGCACAAGGACCCCCTTGACTTGTGAGTATCACGACCCTCAGTGTCTTAGTCATGCATGTTCCACACTCACTTCACTGTATCCTATCAGAACACAGTAAAGAATGGCTCCCTGGACTTCCTTACTCTCCTCTTGAAGTGTTTGCAACTGTTCTACCTTGCCAAAGAAGACAATTTAAGCCTTGCTGGCCAACGGAGACTTCTTATTACATAAAGTGGGGCCTTGCATCCCATTGCCTATGTAAAATAGGTAGAGTACTACATGGAAATATTTTCATCTCTATCCCTTGCTCCAGATCTGTTCCATATTTTAAAATCGGAGGGACTCCCAAGTAAACATCTGTAAATAAAAGCAGCTATACATATAGTGGTACAGCATTTCCAGGCTTTTGAGCATCTATATTTTATTAGTACCAATAGATACAGGTTTTATAAGTTTACCTAGTCTCGCTCTCTTTCCTTACTGAGAGGTCCTTCCTGAATATGTCTCCATTCAAAAAGCCTGTTAGGGATACTTCTTCCAAGCATGAAATATCTAATTAATTTCAAGGCTCAAACATAATGCTTTCAACTGTGAGTATGCCCCCCTTTCTTCCCTTTGTAAATGTTATTACCACCCCTGGATGGTTTGTCTAATTAGGACAGACCTGGAGAGTGGTGTCGTGAAGATATACCCCTAAGGAATATGCTTCAAAACACAAAATAATGAAGCCATGCTTTGGGAACTCTACTGTCTTGTCCACCAACCTCACAGAGATCAAACAGAAATTAGTGAACTTCTAAATTACTTCTGACTCTTAGCCTTCTAGTAATGGAACTTTAGGAAGCCCAATCCAGATCACCAGTGTTAAAAGTGAAATAAAAATCTCAAACAGGTGGTTTGAAAGCAATTCATTAAGAAGTATAAAAGCTAGAAAGAATATTCGCATGGTATGTAGCACCAGGTGGATAAAAGCTTTTGCTCCAGTATTTCCATCTCTGGGCCACCTGCATGTTGGAGTTCTTACTGGTGGAGAAGCTTCTGCATGTGGCCAGACTAGCACCTGCCTTCTGTGAGAGGCAGGATGGTAAAGGGGTGGAATTACTGGGTACATTTAAAAGATTTCCCATTCATTTCTCCTTTGAACAAATTAGTCTTAGGGGCTGACTCATTATTCTTACTCCCCAGGAGTAAAAACAAACAAAAAGCTCATCAAAGAGGAGACTGTGGATCTGTTTCCAGCCTACATTATGAGACCATATCTGGCTGGCATGAAGCCTAAATATATTAACATATCAAAGGACAACATGTAGTGCATGGAAAGAATAACTAACAATTTTAGATTGCAGTATATAATTTAAAGTTTTCCTTATTGTAAAGTAATTAGCCCCCAACTAAAAGAAATAAATTTATAAAAAAAAAAAAAAAAAGAAGAAGAAAAAAAAGAGACAGCTAGGAGCCGAAATAGAAAAGTGTCTTAACTTCTTGGTGTTTCAATAAGCCCATGGTGAAAAAAAGGTAATTTTATCTGTTAACATAAATAAATACCTCTGAGACCATTATATGATCATCCTGGTAAATCTGGTACACATAAGTCTGCTAATCCAAAATAAAGTTTGGGTAAATTTTCACATGTGCTAATAGAAAAGGAAGATGCATTTTCTGTAAAGAACCGATATCTGTATAACTCTTAATTCTACCCTACAGAACAGCTACACAAGGGATGTGCTCCATCTTCATAAGCTTTGACTTCTCTCAAGTTTTAGTCACAGCAACATACTGAGAAATGCCAAATGGATTATGCCAGATTCACCTTGAATATATTCTATTACTTTGGGTTTTCTGTAACTGTCATTGGTGCAATACTAAGTATAGTAATGACCTTTTCCCACTCTCTGTAGAATGGATTAGTGAAGTCAATAGCGAAGAGAAAGCCAAATATTCTTCGTACCATGCAAGGCAAAATATGAAGTACCCAATGTTCCAGACTGACAGCACTATATGTACCAACTTAATTAAGAAGCTGCACTGACTTACTTCTTCCACAAACATAGGAGCCTTGGTCCTTCTAAGTATCCCCCTCCCATTCAATCTATCAAGCATAAAGCTCCATGGAAAATCATTTCAGGTTTGGTACAGGCTAGACGAATAAGAAACGATGAGGGGAATCAACAGGTGATGTGTTGGGAGGACAGCATAGCCAGGATTCAACCTTAGACCCTCGGAAAGTGAAAGACAGAGAGTCATTCTTCTCCATCTCAGCTTTAAAGACATTTAGGAAAAAGTTTTAAGTTTTCCATGCCAGACTGATAGCATCTGGCAGTGGGGATAGCGATCTTGCATACTGTTAAAAGTTGTGAAAGATGGAAGGTCATTTGGAAAACCAAATTGGTTTAAATTGCCACATTAACATTGTTCTTAGTCTCTTTTCATGTTCTTGTTGGTTTTTATTTTAATTTAGCTCAACATTAGTGAGAAATGTTTTAGAAACATGTGCATGAGAATGAGTTCATTTGCCCCGAGCCCCATTTGTTAGACTAACTGAAGAGCAAACAACCTTCTAAATATCAGAATTCATACACAGGGACTACTCTGAAAGCTGAACAAACCTCATCAAATCCATTTACATTCATATCCAATCCTTAATGACATTTAGTTGTACATTTTATATAGCAACCAGTATGAACATTCAAACAAAGACTAAAATTGATACTTCAACAGAAAGGGATGCTATCCTCAAGAAAGAATGGCCTTACGAATAGTAATGTCATAATGTCATTAAAAAGAGGCATATGTGCATTACTAATTAGATCCTAAAAATGTAATGACTACAGTTCTCACCCACACTGAAAAATTTACAAGTTGCACAATGAAATCTTCAAATAGACAGTTCTTAAATTACTTATATGGATCTGACACTCACCTACATGGGACTGAATTTTAGAAAAAAGTTCTGGTCATATTTCATTCTACTTAAAAAGTTAGAGGTATGTATGTGTATGTGTGTGTGTGTATCACCATCCATTTTTTATACGATTCATTGCCGATTGTCATTTGCTTTTGTACTATTGACTCTATTATCAAATATTTCAGTTCCTGGAGACACATACAACCATGCACTGTTGAATTATAATATTGTGAAGAGCAGAATGCTTTGAGGTAAAATTACTAAGGCCCAACTGGTTCATACACACAGCTACAACCTTTATGCAGAAACAGCTCACATTTGCGACACTTGGGTTAATCCATTTAGAAGAAAAGGAAGAGAGAACAGAGGAAGGAAAGATAAAGAAAGCAAGTTGACCCTTGACTAGTTTCCCAACACATTAAGTCCCTCTTTAGGTAATCTAGAAACTTGCCGATGGCCCTCAAAAAGTAAAAATTCTTTCAGCAGAAGAACTTAAAGATAGAGAAAACTCTTGTATAGCACAAAAAATAACTTTTACACCATTTTTGTACTCTGTTAGTCCAATCATAGATCCTATTCATTAGGAGTTATACTAATTTTCTTAAAATTGTAATCAGTAAAGTGTAGGAGGTCATAACTTTGGGCTGTGCAGACAAACCTGGCTTTGAGTTTTAACTTTAGTAGCTGCTTGACCTTTAACAAGTCATTGGCCTCAGGTTCTCTACTTCCCAGTTCACCAGAGGACTCAGTATAGGATGTTAAGAGGTAGAGCATATACAGACCCTGAGATACGAAAAAAAAAAATACAATCTATTTAAACTACTTATTATTATTAATATGACTGAATTCGTTCCTACTAATCGAAAGGAAGCACATTAATTCCATGGCCTCCAATCAAAAGATGACTGTATTGTTACCTTTGGTCCCACAGAGTTCATCATTCAAAGGTTAACTGACCATAGAAAATGAAACAGCCTACATATCCCCTAAATCCCCTGGTTGTGGCTTTTTATATTTCTGCATCTTCTAGAATACACTCAGCTAACCCCATTTCCAAAACAAAGTGGGTTTCTAAAACCACGGAAAGTAAAAGAGCAATTCAGGCATTGACAAATGTGATTTCTGGGTCCAGCCACAGGTAACGATGATATACTGCTGCTAAGTTGAGGAGGAGTGGCTTAAAGGTTCTAGCAATTTGCACTGGGTTGGCAGAAAATGCTTTCTTGCAGGTAGACTATTAATACCATATGAAATGTTGTCAAGCACATGGACATGCTAATAGGAATATCGTAGCAACATTCGTCTGTGCAAAATTAATGCCAGAGGTATTTTTTTGCATTTTTGTTTTGAGTCTTGGAATAAACGAAGGGAAAGTTTTCTTTATTGCTTTGTTGACAGTAAAAAATGAGACCATGGGTCTAATGAACAGTCAGAGAATGAATACTATGTATTAAAGCTAGAGGCAAAAGAAAATCGATATGGGTAGGCTCAAGTAGTAGGGCATTTTCAGAGGTGCTCAGAATGTCTCTCTCCCCAAAGAACACTTGGTGAGTTTCAAAGCAAAGTCAAACACTAAAGATAAGAACTGGGGAAACTCCTTGAGCCTCGCTCTGGTTTTGTTCCTAGTCTTGACCCAGATGAACTCTCTTTAAGAGTCAGAAAGAGGGGGGCTGTGCTTCCCAAAGGGCATCTAGAATATACAGCTACTTGTAAGTGATGGATAGACCTCAACAAAGAATTAATATCTTGTATTTATAAAGTGCTTTGTGAGCAAGGAGCTAAAAATGCACTTATAAGCATCATCTCATTAATCCTCACAACACACCTTTAGGGCTGGAGAAAAAAGAAGTATTTGTATGTTGTGAACCTCAATCCTTTAGTGTGCCAAGGCAAGGAAATTAATCTCTTGGAGCAGAAAACTGATCAGCTAGGGGAAGTAAATTAATAGACTCAGAGCACAAGGGCATTATTAAGTAAGGGAGCTTTCCCAGACTCACTTAAGTGGCTCCAGGAGCCAGGAAGAACCGCCTTTCCAAAGTGATGAGACATTTACTCTTAGAAAGCAGTGTGGGTCACCCAGGCATGCCCTGACTTGGCTGATGATGCTCACTGCTTCATATCTTCTGGGCATGTTTGGAAATGGAAAATATATGTGGACTGACATATTATCAATTCTTTCCTATATCAAAGTCAATATTGATCTACCATTTCTAGGCTATAGGAGTTGAGTTATTTAAGCAAAGAGCTCAAACGCAAATGAAAAGAGCATTAGCTACGGAATCTTTCAGACTTTGGACGCAATTCTATCTCAGACATTTACCACTTCCATGAACTGGCACAATTTTCTTAATCTAGATGTCTCAGTTTCTTCATCTATTCCCCAAAATATATGAAGATGATAATACCTACATTATAAGATTTTGTACAAATGAAATGTAACAATCCAGGCAAGAATGCTCGTGGGGAGCTGGAAGAGGCTGGTAAGGGGGTGAGTCTGTGATTTATTTTCATTCTCAGGGGATGGGAGCGGGGACTGTGCTAGAGATATAACCCTGGTACTCCAGGTCTACTTACCTAAATGACCACAGCCCTGGTCCTTGATGTTTGTCAGGCTGGCTAAGATGAGTTTGTGTGCAGACATGTTAGCATTGAATTTCTCCCAGATCTCAATCAAAGTGCTATTTCTGTTGAAGTATTATTATACTAAAAACCATTTATCCTGATGCAATAATTAGAACATGTATCACAATTCCTATCCTTTTCCTGTATTTTGAAGCATTAATTCTATTCTTCACTCTCTTCCAGAAGCTCATTGACCTTGGGCTTTTTATTTATCCTCATTCACTAAGGATACTTTAGTTCCAGAAAGATGAACAAAACAAGGCCCAGGTGACCACGATATTTTTATTTGCTTTTGAAGTTTAAGAGACTGTTTCCAAATCATATTTACTGGAACTTTCTTCATGAGCACAGTTCTATCTAGAATTTATTCTTTATTTGAGATCTATTTTCAAAAATGACATGCCATAAATTAACAAAACAAAACTGACTATCAAATTTGCTTTCCTTTCTCAAGGGGTATCACTCTTTTTCCTTCTATAATTATTTCAAAATATGCCCTGAAGCTAGGCTGGTCAATTTCAATCTGAATTTTGTCTATTCATTTCTGGTAAACATGCTAAGAATGTCCATGTCTTGGTGTGTCTTCAAGCCTTAGTTTCTTCATAAATAAGATGGGAATTATGATAATAACTGCAACATAGGGTTGTTGCAAGAATTAACTGGGAAATGAGTGTCTGTAAAGCACTGAGCACTGTGGTGGAAAATAAGTGCTCACTATATGATTGATCACCATCGTTGTTATTGTTACAACAATACTGGATTGAGAAGGGTTACAGAAAAAGAAGGCAAGCTTAATGAGATTTACTTCACCATGCAATGACTAGTGTCGAATCTTTTCAAATTTCCTTTTCGGCATAAAACCTTAACGTTCAGTCTTCAAACGTTCCAGATTCCCCCAGGTGCCCTTCTTATCACTTATTTCCTCCGCTGTTGGGAAAGCCCTAGTGTTATCCTGGGGACTCTTCACTTTGGTCTGTTCACTCCCGCAGGTCACCCCTCTGTGGGGTCTCCCTGTTTCTTTTCAGTCTTGTTGATTCCTTTCATTTCTCATTGGCTGCCTTCCTTTCCACATGTCCCCAGTCTTCATTTTCTTTCATTTTTCTTCTGCAGAGGATATCAAACTCGATGTTTTTAAAGCCAGAAAGCTAGAATATTTGATTTTGAAAAATTCTGCTCATTCAAACATGCAGGTGTGGGGTCACTACACAGCTCCAAGGACAGGAAGGAGGTTTGGAATTTCAATGGGCAACACATAGGAACATTTTCATCCTCATGAATGGGAAAGTCACACCAATATCAACATTGCTGATGCCATGATAAACTTATGCTACAGTTATTACTTCTGCTTAGATCTTATATTGTTTATAAATTATAGATCTTCTAGACCAACTTTGAAGCTTATGCCTACAAATGAATATATTATAACCAGGGGGTCTAAAATTAACAATCAATGTCCCATGTATTGGGCTTCCCAAGTGATGCTAGTGGGAAAGAACCTGCTTGCCAATGCAAGAGACATAAGAGATGCGGGTTCAATCCCTGGGTTGGAAGATCCCCTGGAGGAGGGCAGGTCAACCCACTCCAGTATTCTTGCCTGGAGAGTCCCATGACAGAGGAGCCTCATGGGCTACAGTCCATAGGATCAAAAAGAGTCAGACACAGCCGAAGTGACTTAGCAAGCATACACTCATGCACACCCCATGTATTGGGTTGGCCAAAAAGCTCATTTGGGTTTTTCTGTAATATCTTACGGGGAAAAAAACCCAAATGAACTTTTTCGCCAACCCAATATTCGCCCACCTTTGATGGTGAATATGCTGATGAATATGCTCTTTTTTGACAGTTGTCTAGCTACAGTCCATGGGGTCACAAAGAGTCAGACACAGCTGAGAGACTAACACTTTTAACAACACAACACAGCACCGTCACATATTAGGCTTATTTCCAGCTTAAGCCCAACACAGTTTCCAATTAAATTACTTTCCAAAAAGTTTGTCCCATCTTGAATTCATGTAGTATACTTTATGAACTTCAAAGCGAGACTTTAATTACATTAAGTTTATTCTTTTTCGTTTCATAACAGCATTCTAACCTGATAAGAAAATGTTCAACTCTAGGTCTGTTGTTTCCTGTAGGAGATACCTTTCTCAGTTTTGTGTCATTTTGCAAGTTTGATAAGCATATCTTTTGTGCATTCATTCCAGACTCTGAAAAATTTACAGAATAGGAGGATTATGTGGTAACTTCAAGAGGTTTACAAATTCTTTGAAATGTCTCTCTGTAACAGGTGGAACTTGATTCTCCCAACTTCATATATGGGCGGGACTTAGTAACTCAACTGTAAAGAACAGGATATGGTGGAATTGACAACGTGTGACTCTTAGAGACTAGATCAGAAAAGGCACTGTGACTTCCTCTCTCTCCTTCACTCATGTCCCCTCTGGGGAAGCCACTCTTATGTCATAGGACACTTAAGATACCCACATGTCGAGGAACTGAGGCCACCAGATCCTCCAGGCCTGGATAAGCCTTGACATGGCTACAGTCCTAGTTGATATCTTAACTTCAAGCCATCAGACACTTCAATACAGAACCACTCGACCAAGCTGCTACCAAATTCTGACCTATAGAAATTGTGAGATAATAAATGTTAGTTGTTGCATGCCACTAAGTTTGGGGGTAATTTGCTATACAGCAATAGATACAGAGTAACTAGAGAACTTCATCTGAGTGTTTCAGTTCAACCAGAGGCAGAGCTCCTTAAGAGGCTCTCATAACTTGCCTTATACTATACTCTTTCCAAGGAAATGAAGATACAATATGTTTATAAAATACTACTCCTGTGATAATTTGCTCATGCTATCCAAAGGGAATTTAGACTATTTAGATACAAGACTTGTTTCAAAGAGCCCAGGCCATCACCAAAGTCTTTGCTAAACTTGGCTAAATATATACTAACTTACCTGTCAAATAAAACACGTGAGAATTTGTGCATATTAGTTTCAAGACACATTCTTTAGGGCAACGTAAAATTTAGGACACTTTCTCCAAGCTAGTTTTCTATTCCAACTCCTGTGATTATTTCTCAGTGAACATTAAAGAGAGACAGAGTTCAGATTTCTTAGGCATCCTGGGATGTTACTCATCTAAGACTCAGAGATCTGAGCTTCTTTGGGGAATCTATTACCATTTCCTCACCTTTGAGGAGGACTGCCTTTTCCTACTTGTTTGTATCAGCCTTCGCAGTCTGAAGGAAATTCTCCTTGCTGGAAAACTTGTTTGGGATGTATGGGGTGGGGCGTGAGGGGATGGAGGACCCACATAACCACTGAGGTCCCTGTTAAGTAAATGTTCTTTGTATTTCATAATTGTAAATCAGTTTCTAGGAGCAGAGGTCACTAGGAACTTACAGTTTATATTTTGAGAGAAGTCTACTCTTCCAGGGTCGAGGGGACTCAAAGATCAACTAAGAACTATGTTTCTTTGGGACTTCCCTGGTGGTCCAGTGGTTAAGACTCCACGCTTCCAAAGCAGGGGGCAGGGGTTAGATCCCTGATGCGGAAATTAAGGTTCTATACGCCATGTGGTGCGGCCAACAACAAACTTTTTTAAGAAGAGAAATTTGCAATTAAAAAGAAGAAATATGTTTCTCAAACTTTCACTTAGAACATTAGTAACAGGACTCCTAGAATAGGCAAGCATCAGAGAGTGTATATCTTAAAGACCATCCTTTCCCAACAAAGAAATTAATGAAAGAATTCTCCATACTCTGGTTTGTTTGGTTATGTGGCATTTCCAAGGCTTTTCAAAAAATGAACCAGTTGGTAGCTACGCATCATTAGTGCAAGATTCAAAGGTCAGGTATACATGACGACAATGTGGTACAAGAATCAAAATTTTCCCAGTGAAGGAATAACCTCAGGGAATGTGGTCCATGTAGTATATTTCGAATTCATACAATGCCTCGTTAACTCTGCTTGGAAAATTAATTCAAATTGATTTGTTTGTGAGAACTGCAGCCTGGCTTCAAATCTGGCTACAAACAAAGGATAATGATAAACAACAATGTATTCAGCTAAGAGAAAATGTCTGGAGAAAAGTATAGATCAGCATGGGGGCTGTTTTTATAACATAACTGACTTTGTTAAAAATAAAACAGAAAAGAAATGAAAGGGAAGACATAGCCTAGACAGATAAAACACATTTTATAAATAACATTAATATATCATAAATACCCCAAACAAAGACAGATAAAGTGTCTGAAAGCATCCAAGAGGAAAGGGAAAAAAGGGATTAGAAAATTTTCAAATGGACATTTAATTTTTTAAAACACAATTAACTCAATTTAAGGCAGAATACTATGATGTAATAAGGGGGAAAGAAAGAAATCTGTGTGATATGGTAGGAAGAACTAAGATTAATTTCAAAATGTCATATCCTAAAGAAATCTTTTTTTCAAAAAAGGACAATTTCTTTTTTTGAAAAGAACCATCAGTTGAAAGTCATCAGTTTCCAATCTCATTTTGAGGCCTTGATGGTTGAGAAGGAGGGAGTTTAAGAGGAAAAGAGATTGTAAAAATGAGAGCCTTTTCAAGGTCTCTTTGTTGTTGTTCAGCCGCTAAGTTGTGTCCGACTCTTTGCGACTCCATGGACTGCAGCATGCCGGCCCATGGAGGGCTTCGAGCTCTCTGCTAGTGTGTTAAAATTGCAAAATAGCTACAATCGCACTCCAATATCGAAGCCCTTCTGTAATGGGACTTTGTCACTGCTCCCATCGGAGGCTGAGTCCATTTTTCCACTCCTTGATTCTTGGTTGGCTCTGAGACTTGCATTATTTGGCATAGGGCATACTAGTAAGTGTAATGGAAGCAGAAGTTTGAACAGCCCTTGAATGCCAGTGCTTGCCCTCTCATGCTGCTGAAGCCTGAGATTCCATATGAAGGAAGCTGGTCTGTGCTGTGCTAAAGTCATCTCAGTCTTGTCTGATTCTTTGAGACTCCATGGACTATAGGCCACCAGGCTCCTCTGTTCATGGGATTCTCCAAGGAAGAATGCTGGAGTGGGTTGCAAAGCCCTCCTCCAGGGGATCTTCCTGACCCAGGGATCAAACCCATGTCTCTTAAGTCTCCTGCATTGGCAGGTGGATTCTTTACCACTAACACCACCTGGGAAGCCTGAAAGCTGGTCTGGGCTCATGGAAAAAGAGGAACCCCAGCCACCCAAGCCTACTCTGCCAGCCCAATCAGCTCAATTGAGCCCACAGCCATGTGAATGAGGCCATCAAGATCATCCAGCTCCATCCCAGCCAGCCTAGAACAGAAAAATCACCCATACAACCCATAGACACATGAGCCAATAAATAAAGTTTTGGAGTGGTGTGTTATGCAGCAAACAATAAGTGATACAGGCAGAAAGTCCAAGAAATCCAGTAAGGATGGGGAAGCTCACATAGGGTAAGCAAAGCATCTTCCCGTATTTGAGTTTCCATCAATGACCAGCAGACGGGGAACCACTCAGCTCCTGTCTGGGAAGTCAAACAGTTTGTGTAGGAAAACCTTAGGGGTCTTGGAACAGACACATGGAGACTCAAGCCCCTGTTACCTGTTCTTAGCCTCTTCCTCATTCTCAAGGGTCCATTATCAAGTCCCTGGGAAGGGAGGCGATAATGCAGCTTCCATGGGAGGGGAGGGAAAGGTTAAGGCAGGGGGAGTTGGGACAGGCAGGGTGGGAAAACTAGAGATGATGTCTACTTCTCTGATATCAACTCATTTCTAGATTTAGACTAAGGGAAGGGAGGGAGGGTGGTGGGGGGTACAGAGCCGATAAAGGGCCGTCACTATTTAAATGATGGATGGACAGAAGTTTGGTAAGAAAAACACGTTGGACTTACCGGTAAGATATCCCAGAATGCTAACCCCTGCTCCACTAATGGATTTCTTGCTTCTTAAATGCTTTCATGGGGAACCTTGGAGGACTCTCTTCTCTTTTCTGAGCAAACACTGCCTTTACTAACCCCAATCTTCTAAACCCAACCCAACCAAACCATATATATTCCTGGAGGGCACAAATAATCATAGGTCATGAATAGCTTCACCTAGGTTATAACAGAAAGATATTTCCCATCATACATCCTACTGATACAAAATAAAGCAGCAAAACATTGAATTAAAGACCAACACCAGACAAAACCCATTTCTACATGCAACCTTGGCTTTTAAAATCAGGTACTGCATCTTCAGCCTCTCTTAAAGCTTGTAGATTACAAAAAGTAGCCTTCACAAATTCACGGATGAATTTAAAAGTCATTTTCTTAGGTCTTAACAGTCGGCATTAGAATAGTATTATTTTAGCATGTCAACGGCAGTTAGATTCAAGAGGAAAACATTAAAATGACCAAAATATAGTGACTAAGGGGTTCAATAAAGAGAAAGGACAATTAATGTTGCTAAATGTTTTGTAAATCACAGTTTGGGCTTCCCAGGTGGCTCAGTGGTAAAGAGCCACCTGCCAATGAAGGAGACTCAGGAAACGTGGATTCTATCCTTCAGTTAGAAAGACCCCCTGGAGGGGGAAACAACAACCCACTGCAGTATTCTTGCCTGAAAAATGCCACAGACAGAGGGGCTGGTGGGCTACAGCCCATGAGGTTGCAAAGAGTCAGACATAACTGAGCATATCTGACAATATCACAGTTTATGCCACATTCAAATGTTAGTTCATATTATAAATGTGATAGCCAGAACAGCATTTTTTTAATTAGGGTTTTTAAAGTATTTTTAAGAAATTGGTCAATGATTATGTAAAATTATGGACATGTTTCAAATATTTACCTACCACCTAGACTCCACTATCTTACACTGCATCTGTTCTTGTGGGCAGATTTTTTTTTTTTTCTTTAGTATGAAATGATAATTACCTTAACAAGGTTTTTGTTTTTTTTTACAGCAATCTTTTTACACAATCTTATTTTCACAGTCCCCTCCCCAACACACAGTGACTCTCAACACTGGCACATCTTCAGTGTTCAAGAATATTCATGAAGTTGATGACTACTGCCATCTCAAATAGAGACAGGTATCCTGACACCAATAAAGTAACTTATTAGCTTTGAAGGTTAAATGATTACTGAAGTTCTTATAATTTCTGAAAACCTATAAATGTGAGGCATATAAATAAAATATTAATGACTCTTCCTTCTTTTCATCATTTAATACAAGACATTAAATACATGACAATAAATCTTGGCTATCTGAAGAATATGTCTGAAGATGTGTAGGCTATTTTATATTTAAATATATTTATTTGTCCTGGGGCAAATGCAATATTTTTATATTTCCCCAACGACGCTTGTGTGCATGTATCCTGTATAAAAAGAGAGATTTTATATCTCAAAGGAAAGAATGTCTTTGCATGTTCTACCTAGACCTTGCATCTTTCAATAAGAAACAACTCCCAGATACCTTAAGAAATAAGTAACCACAATTTAAAGAATGGTTCAGAATAATTTCAAATGTTATTCATAATAATAATGAAATTAATCAAAATATAACCATGAAAAATTTTTATAAAAGTTAATGAAGGGATACAAGACAGACCTACTCTCTTGATGGAAGAAGCAAACTCCATCATCTGTAATATTTCAAATGATACTAGTTAAATTACAGTCATCTCTATTTTGTAGAAATTTCTAAAGCAACCAGAGAAATGGACCAGATGACCTAGTATTTTCACCATTCTAATTGCTAGACTCCTTCGAGACTTGCTCTTTCAGAAATCTACTTTTATCTTCAAAATAATGATCCAAGAGATTAAAAGAAGCCTTGAGTGACTCGATTTGCCTACTCCAGTTCATGCAGTATCTATTGATATACCACTGCTGCCCTGTCAAAAAGCACTTAGAACATTAGTGAGTATAAGGTGTAATTAGGATAGGAGATGAGACAGGTAGAGCATGCACTTTCCTTGGTTTGATCTTTTCATTTCTGACTTTCAGAGATGGTGGCTTATTTAAATCACATTGTAATCCTCACAAGTGCCTAGACTTCTGAACAAGCACTGAAATTTCCCATCTAACCACAACTCAAGGATGCTGCCCAAAGATTTCATTTTTTTTTTTCTTTCAAAGATTTTACTTTTCAGTGTGACTCAGAAAGAACCTAGACACAGTGAGTAGCAAAGATATATGCAGATTTCCTCCTTACTTAGCCTATTGGACTGAAGTAAGTTCTAATGAATAATGGTCCATTCCTATTATTCAGTTCCTAGCACAGAGATTTACAGGGATAGATGCTTAATAAATACTTTTAGAGAAGAATTTGAATGATTTTTTGCTAACAAAGGAATGTAGATATGAGGGTTGCTTATGTCCCTAGAGGTTGTCTATGTCATTGGTATTTCAACCACAACTATATGTATAAAATGCAGTGCAATTTAAAGGTACACAGTTCAGTTCAGTTCAGTCGCTCAGTCATGTCTGACTCTTTGCGATCCCATGGACTGCAGCACACCAGGCTTTCCTGTCTATCACCAACTCCTGGAGCTTACTCAAACTCATGTCCATCTAGTTGGTGATGTCATCCAACCATCTAATCCTCTGTCATCCCCTTCTCCTCCTGCCTTCAATCTTTCCCAGCATCAGGGTCTTTTCCAATGAGTCAGTTCTTCGCATCAGGTGGCCAAAGTATTGGAGCTTCAGCTTCACCATCAGTCCTTTCAATGAATATTCAGGACTGATTTCCTTTAGGATGGACTAGTTGGATCTCCTTGCAGTCCAAGGGACTGTCAAGAGTCTTCTCCAACACCACAGTTCAAAAGCATCAATTCTTCACCGCTCAGCTTTCTTTATCGTCCAACTCTCATATCCATATATGACTACTGGAAAAAACCATAGCTTTGACTAGATGGACCCTCTTGGCAAAGTAATGGTACACGATTATGGCTCAAACTCTTCAGTCCTCTAGTCAACACTTTGCTGTTCTAGGCGGATGCAGTGAGGGGAGTGACACAAATCAAGGAATCAAAGCCAGAGAGACAGGAACAAAGTACATTTCCATTGGTTGTTCTATCTGACCCGGAGAAAAATGAAAGCAGCTGTAACTTGGCAGAATGAGGCAGCTATGTCACTGTGCAGCCACAGAATGAGCTGGATTTACTGGCTGAAAAGTTCATTAACGTTTCAGCCTGGGTGTTTATGGGTGGCATTTATACCTACTATCTCATTTCAATCATGCCACCAGGAAAGTGGGCTTGGAACAGGTGTTGCAGATGAATTACATGCAACTCTTGAGGATGGACATGAGACAAGAGACTCGCTGTGGAGGTCTGGGAGCAGGGTTCCCCAGGACCATAAGTCAGCGTGTTGGCACAGCACCTTGCTCAGTTCAGCTGACTCATTTCAAGAATAGATCTATTAAGAGAATTTCAAAATTCCCTTTATGGACCTACTTGGAACTCAAAATTCCCTGAGGCCATAGTGGGAGAAAGTCACAAAATGAAGCAAAACTATTAGATTTCGCTTGGTTTATCTCCTGTAGGAGAGCTCAACTGCTCCCTGAGAACAAGATATTCTTTTCTATGTATTGCCTTCATTTTTACCTCTCCGGTCGGTCCAACCACACACTTAACACACAGAAAATTCAGTAAAAATATCCAGCTATTCATTTTGAAAGTCTAAAAGCATTTCAGTTCTATTTCAGTTTGTGCTTCACTTATATAAATTCCTATTTGAAACAGCATCTCACAACAGTTTTATATAGGTTTCAGAATGAGGTAATAAATATTTCTAAACCTTGGCTATCTGAGAAGACTTTAGGTTTACTTTGACTTTCCACTTATACTTAGTTTAGGTTTATACTTATCTCTTTTTTTAACTTCAGTAGATGCATAAATGTACTCCTTCCTCCCTTTTTTCAGTTTGAGACTCACAGAGAATCATCTGACTAATGGGAAGATATTCCAATAAAATCCTATTTAATTGTTTCACCAAAGAAAAAACTTGCAGTAAAATCTTAGAAGTTATTCATAATAAAACATTTGATTTTTTTCTGTTGCTTTTAAAATGGACTCTTTATGTATATTTAATGCTTGTAAAGGATGCTTTTTGTGAATTTTGTTGCTTTGTACATGCAGACAATAAAATCAGAAGTCATCTCCAATAACCTCAGTACAGGTCTGCAGTTTAACATCTATTGAGCATGTATTATACAGCCACTTTGACTCCAAAAAAAAAAAAAAAGGGAGGAATTGGCAAAAAATTAGCAAAGTGATCAAACAATCACTTTGCTTGAGCTGGCAGGAGCCAGGTCTGGTGGTATATGCCTTCTATTCCGGTGGTGGGAACTCTGACTTTTTATCAATAACTATTGCAATCAATACTGAGTTCAGTAAAATGTGAAGGAAGCTATTTTGTGTAAATAAAATCTGGTCTGTCTTAGACCAATTTCTTTTTCAACTTATTTTAAACTTGTCATGATTGTGTATATATACAAACAAATGTGCAACCTCGGTCTTGTTCCTTTAATAAATAGGAGAACAGATTCTAAAGTCTCAAAAACTCAACAGCAGAAAGTGGACTGAGTCACATCTCAGGAGAGTCCACCCTCTTCAAAGCAGATCAATAGCCGGAAACAGAGCAGAATTTCCAACAAGAGCTCTCTTCAGCAGGTTAGGGACAGCCAATGCAAGAAAATGAGAGAATGTTCTCTGGGATGTAGAAAATGGACATATCAGGGAGCAGGCAGAAGAACAGATAAATGCTAAGAAATCAGTAGCACCTTTATACCGAAGGGTTAGGAAGAATAAGGAGGGCAGCTAAAACAGTGGCTGACCAAAAAAAATCCCACGAATTGAAAAGCAAAGCATGGAACATCTCTCGGGAGAGAGGCGGGCAAAGGGTATTTGGAGTTCCACAACTCACAGTTACTCAGTGGAAGCAACAGAACTAAGTAGTCGAATAAGTAGATTATTTCCTGCTTCCTGTTGGTTATTTTCAAATCTTGCTCTGAGAAATGCAGAGCATAACATAAATAAAGGGAAACTGAATCTGTGTCTCTGGTGTTCAGTTAGAAAAGTGGTGTATGACTGCACTTTTGTTTGTAGCTGTTCGGTCGCTAAGTTGTGTCTGACTCTTTGTGAAGCCATGGACTGCAACACGCCCCGTAACCCCATCCTTCACTATTTCCCGGAGTTTGCTCAAACTCATGTCCATTGAATTGGTGATGCTATCTAACCATCTCATCCTCTTCCACCCCCTTCTCCTTCTGCCTTCAATCTTTCCCAGCAGCAGGGTCTTTTTCAATGAGTCAGCTCTTCACATCAGGTGGCCAAAGCTTTGGAGCTTCAGCTTCAGCATCATTCCTTCGAATAAATATCCAGGGTTGAAACCCTGGATCAAACTTGACTGGTTTGATCTACTTGCAGTCCAAGGGACAATCAAGAGGGTTTTGTTTAAGTACAGGTAAGTGAATGTTCCAGAGACGCATCCCTCCACTTCTTTATCCTGAATTAACCTCACCACTAGGTCTATGCTACTCTACATAGAAGAACTGTTTATTCTCTGTGTCTCTTGGGATCAAACTCGCTTACTCAGAGATTATCTTTCTCCGTTATTCCAAATAGAGATGACACAGTCTATAAAATAAAGCTTATGGATCAGAAAAACAGAGCTGTAGCTGCAAAATATGCATAATCAAGATCAGGGTCCCCCAGCTACAACAAAGTAGCAAATCTGGCTCACCACAGCTTGATTTAAATATCATTTTATCATAACACAGCCCTGCTCATTCATTTATGTATTTATTGTCTGTTGTCAGTTTTTCACCCTAACAGCAGAGTTAAATAGCCACAACAAAGAGCTTATGGCTTCCATAGACAACAATATCCATTATTTGGCCTTTTACAGAAAAAAAGTTTCTCTAAATAAAGGTATCAGGTCTCCATTGTTGTTTAGTTGCAAAGTCGTGTCCAACTCTTTTGTGACCCCCATGGACGACAGCCCGCCAGGCTCCTCTGGCCATAGGATTTCCCAGGCAACAATGCTAGAGTGGGTGGTCCTTTCCTTCTCCGGGGGGTCTTCCAGACCCAGGGATCAGACTTGTGTCTCCATATTGGCAGGCAGATTCTTTACCACTGAGCCACCAGGGAAGCCCATCAGAGTCTCCATGCCCATATTCAAATCCAAGTTGGCCCTATCAACCACCAGCTGTATGATACTAGAGAGTATGTTCCTTAACCTCTCTGAGCCTGTTTCTTCATCTCTAAAATGGGAATAATAACAGAATCCCTTTCCAGGATGCTATAAGAAGGATTCAATGTGATAATCCAGCAAGTTGGCACCAAATAAGTACTATGTCAGTATTACCTATTATTAACTAATATTATTCCTCTAAAATCCTCTGTGCAAGGATATTTTGTATTACCCTCATTCCCTTCTCCAGGATACACAGCTCTGAAACACTGGTAGACATTTGGAATGAAGACTTCACCCTTGAACTCTAAGAAAACCACATTTCTATGATGTGATTAAATTGAAGACAAATCGAGTTTAATTAAACACTGAGGCTGGCAATTGTGCATCGGCCAGAAGCACATTTCTAGTGTTTAATAATGTGATTACAGAGTGTATTGCATACACTGGGATGTGAGAAACAATAGTACATTTGCATGTGAATATACATCTGTCAACCAAATGAATTCGAGCTCCACATACAGTGCAAACTGGAATGCTCCTGGGAAATAGATGGAAAAGTAGGGTAACAGAAAGGGATAGGAGTGTAGGAACGAACAAATTTGTGTAGAATCCCAGTGTTGACACTGTCCTGTCCCATCACTGAAAGAAATGTGCTCAAACTCCCCATGCCTTGGTTTATTCATCTGTAAAAAAGGGAGATTCATATTTCTCTCTTGCAATCAATGGAAAGATTATACTAAATGAAAACAATCTATGAATGTGGCCAGCCTATCAGTGATCTCAGTATGAAGGTGTAAGCTGTCAAGTCACAGTTTTATGCTTGTGTCGGTAGACATACGTCTGATAAGCGTTAGTCGCAAAGAGTCGGACACTACCAAGTGACTAACACATATCAGACACCTGTCTAGGTAGAGGGGCAGAGTTTGTTAGCATTATCCTAGAGAGCCCAAGGTTACAACCTAAATTCCATCCGATACCCACCCCTGTCTGGTCCGCAGGCTCCATCAGACACATTCACGTGCCGCTGAACCCTGTTCTTGCCTGACTGATAGCACTTTATTGCATCCTTTGGAACTGCAGGTGGAGTGTAGCACACAGAAGCATTAGGTTTGCCTTCTAAGAGTTACAGACAGAAGTTCCAGATCTTCATGGACTAACTTATGACCCAGGGAGTTAATGTCATAAACCTCCAAATTCCATTTGCAAAATGATGATAAGAATAGCCTCTCCTTAGGGCGACTGTGAAGATTTAATCTAAGAACCATGTTTAGTGCCTGACACAATAACTGCACAATCAAATTTAGGTTTAATATTACCTTGCTTTGGTACATGCAATTCTCTGCCACTAGACTATGAAATCCTTGAGGGCCTGGGTTGGTTTTGCTCCCATTACACACCCATCACCTAGACTGGATTCACACGTAAAGTAGACTTTGAATAAATATTTGTTGAATGGTGAATGAATGAATGCATAAAGAGATCACTCCACTCAAATCCACTCCACTGATGAGAAGGAGGATTAGCAATCTTTTCTTATATAAAAGGCAATCAGTTAATAAAAAGACTTTTGAAGTGCTTCTGCTATTTGAAAATGCTATATAAAATTTTTTCTGGTCCATTGTCCACTTACTTCCATCATTTGTTTTGCTATAAGCTTTCACTCTTGGCTTTAATTGTCATTTTCTAATTCTGCACCTGGTCCCTAAATGTTCTTACGTAGCATTGTATATCCATCATTTGCATTTGGCAAACCCCTCTGTCCAGGCCAACACAGTGTCAGAGACTTATTGTAAAGCTGTAAAAGTACCGTGTGAAAAATTAATGCATCTCATGGAGCAAACTGTGACTATCACCGGGAATCTAATCCAATCCACAATAATTCCATGAATTGAAGATTAAAAGTGCCTCTTTGTCCTTGACTCATCTGTCCTTCCTTCTCTGACCCTCCTTTCCCCTTTCTTCAGGCTGCTGGGGTATTGACAGGGATTTAAGAGGAATGGGAGGTCTTTATCTCTTTGAGAAGAGCTGCAATATGATTACAATCGATTGAGTGATTTACAGTTTAGAGCGCCTTTCATTACCTCTGTGCTTTATAGAATTATAAACGACATCCTGTATGTGAATATATATTATTATTATTGGATATTTATGTACTATCTTCCTCTAAGAAGCTAAGCATTCTTTTTTTAGGCTTTAAATAACTGCAGGGACCCTGCAAAACTTGTGCAAAGCTTAAATTGAGGAGATTGAAAATTGGAAAGTTTTCCTATAAATAAAGCTGTACACTTGGGCGAGTGTTAGGACATTTGCTGCTCACATAACTCTGGGGCAGAGAGAAAATTGTGTTTTAGCTTAGGATAATAATTCTAGATTTTCATAATTAAAGACAAATTCTGCAGGCCATAATTTCATTTACTGCCAGAGCTTCTCTGTGACAATTGGACAAACAAAAACTTGTAATTCACTTGGCCCAGCTTTGGAATTATACAATATATGATGACTGTTTTAATTCAGAATAATTCTTGTTGCTATTAAGGCCTTGCATAGAGTAAGATGTTATTAGTATTTTTATGTCACGCTATCTCAAATGAGCATAATTTGAAAATCACATTAAATTGTGACCATGCTCTAATACTAAGCTTCAAAGGATCATTCCATGGATCTGGTTTAATAAAAATGTACTCATTATTCATAGAAATTAAGAAATCATTTTTCTTATATCCCTACTTAAATAGTGCCTAGAAGTGACCCTCAAATTTCTTATTCTTATTTCATTAAGTTCCTGGACTACAATATGTATAATATTTAACTTATGGGTAAATAAACAATTTTAATGCACCTTTTAATTAGTAAAAATTCAGCTTCTTCAAATCCCAAGATAGTCTATTGAAGATGAGAAAAACATAAACCAGGACTTAAGACTAAGTGTACATCTCATAAAGTCCTATAGGATTTTCCAGGAAAATTATTCTTTGGCTCAACAAACGTCTAGACTCAAAGCACTGCCCTGTTCACAAATGAATTCTATTAAGTTAATATAACTGCTATCATATTATATGATAGAAAATTTCATCATTATAACAAGCTCCTTTGTATGCTATTTATTTTATAAATAACCTTGAGTCACTTGTTAGCTTAATGTCTCAGAAGCATATGCCACGTATCTCTGTGCCCATGTCCCATATGTCTACGGGTACCTCTCCCTTTACTGGAAATATTCTTCTCTCCCATAGGATGATTACATTTATATATAAATAAAATCATATGTAAATACATAATTTACATATATCTATGTACACATCTTTGTCTTTTTTGTTTTCTGGGTGGTTATGTTTAATTTTAGCATTAGCCAGAGGCCCACGGTTTGCTTGAAACTCTTATCAGCTTCTAAGAGACATTTACAGGGAGAGAAAGGCTCTAGGTTTGATAGCAGTAATTGTATTTAACTTGCAAGATACAAGGCTATTTATCTTGTGGCTGGGAACTCACAGAAGAGAAAGGAGGTTTGCCTGATAAAACAAAAATTAAAGAAAAAAATACTAACCACTCTCTCACCACTCTCTCATTCTCCAAGCAAGACCATGAAACAGTAAAACAGACTTTCACCTAACAAACCTCTTCCTGTCTGCTTAGATATGTTGCTAGGAGGTAAAATAGGATGGTGAAAGGAAATGGCCTCCAAGTCCCCAAGGCCTGAGCGATGGTGAATAGGAAGGCAAGTGTCATAAATGCCCAGGGAAGTGCTGACTTCTAACTTGGCAGAAATTGAAAACTGAACTTGAGAGAAAACTTCTAAATTGTCCAGACATGGGATAAGTCCAGAATTTCTGGGGCTTACCAGTGTCCCGGGGTACTACAGAGAGTCCCTGGAAGAAGCAGCATGTGATTGAAACCTACAGCTCTCAATTAGGATGGTCTTGGATCAGAATAACAGCATGCTACGTGAGCCAGGTAAGTACCTGAACGCTCGGAACTGTTCTTACTCTGTAAAATGGGGACAGAATGACCTTGACCTCAAGAGTTACATTAGGGCTAAGATATTGAACATGAAGTAGAGAGTGTGTGGTGAATGCTCCACCAAGACCAGTCATCACCATCCGGGTAAGTGTGGCTGAGAGATGCTGGCATCTCCATTTACTCCATCTCTGGGACAACGACCCTATAAATTGAGTGGAGCACGTGTAGGACTTCCCTGTAGCTCAGACAGTAAAGAATCCGCCTGCAATACAGGAGACCCATGGGTTCGATCCCTGGGTTGGGAGGATCTCCTGGAGAAAGTAGTGGAAACCCACTCCAGTATTCCTGCCTGGAGAATCCCATGGACGGAGGAGCCTGGCAGGCTACATCCATGGGGTCACAAAGAGTCGGACAAGACTGAGTGACTGACACTACTACATTATATTATCCCAGTGACTGTGTAATGACGAAATGCATTAGATGCATCCAGAAGGTATAGGAAGGTAAATGTGCATTGTTTTATCAATGGTGTAAATGAAGATTTACATTATATTAAACAGAGAGAAGGAAATAAAAGAGTATATTCTAGTCCCACACTGTCCAATACCAGTCACCAGTATCAAAGTGTTAGCCTGAGACTTGAATGAAAAATGTGTTTGAAGTGAAGTCGCTCTTTGCGACCCCATGGACTGTAGCCTACTAGGCTCCTCTCTCCATGGGATTTCCCAGGCAAGAATACTGGAGTGGGTTGCCATTTCCTTCTCCAGGAGATCTTCCTGACCCAGGGATTGAACCTGGGTCTCCCACATTGTAGGCAGACACTTTACCGTCTGAGCCACCAGGGAAGTGGATTTAAAGGGATTTAAATCGCTAAGTACCTAGGACGTAATAATTGCACAATAAAAATAAACCTTCAGAGCCTCAGTCATACCAGTTACATTGCAAGTGTGGCTAGGTGTGGTTGGTGGCTACCACATTGAACAGCACTGGCGTGCAGTCTGAATGAAGAAAAGAGATATTCTTAGCTTTCTAAATATCAGTGATTTTCAAACCTAGCTGCACACAGAATCACCTTGGGAGCTACCTAAAAATACTGATGTCTGGACCAGTGCTTCTCAAGTTTTACTGCGCACATGAGTCACCTGGGGACCTTGTTCAATTCAGATTCTGACTCAGTAGATTTAGGGTGGGGCCCAAGATTCTGCATTTTTAACAAGCCCTCAGGTGATAATGAAGTTGATGATGCGTGGGCCACACCCCAGACCAATTAAATTAGATCACCTGGGACTGGGGCCTGGGCACTCCAAGAGTTTTAAAAACTCCCAAGAGGGAGGCGGGGCTAAGATGGCGGAGGAATAGGACGGAGAGACCACTCTCTCCTCTACAAATTTATCGAAAGAACATCTGAACGCTGACCAAACTTCACAAAACTACTTCTGAAGGCTGGCTGAGGACGTCAGGCTTTCACAAAAACTGCGCATTATCTTCAAAAGAGGTAGGAGAAATTATAAAAGATAAAAAGAGAGACAAAAGAGTTAGGGACGGAGACCCGTCCCGGGGAGGGAGTCGTAAAAGAGGAGGAATTTCCAAGCACCAGGAAACCCTCTCACCGGCGGGTGTGGGGGAGGATTTTTTATCTCGGAGGGCAACGTAACTGGGAGGAAAAAATAAATAAAATCCACAGATTACGTGCCTAAAGCAACTCCCAGCAAAGAACCCCAGACGCTCGCATCATCCGCCACCAGCAAGTGGGGGCTGAACGGAGAGGAGCGGGCGGCATTGCCTAGGGTAAGGACCGGGCCCGAGTGCCCCGAGGGCGATCTGAGGGAGCTAACGTGAGATAGTAACCTAAACTGTGGGACAGCGAGAGAGAGAGAACTATCCCGCGAAAAGCCCAACTCTAAGGCACTGCCGGCCCGCTCACAGAACAAAGGACTGAGCGATACCAGAGGAGAGCTAGCCGGCTGCGGACCGCCCCATCCCCCGCCGGACACAGCGGGCAGGCGGGGCCCGCCAGAGCCGGAAAGGGGCAAACTCGGCTCCAGAGAGGGCACCCCCTACCAAACTGCAAACAGGCTCCCAGTTTCTAAGCAAAGACTGCCTGAGATCCCGGAGGGTCGACAGCCGCCGGGAGGGTAGCAGCCAGAGACCAGCTCCCCAGAACCGACACAAAGCACACCGGAGCCGGGCGCGCCCGTAAACCGAGGCGGGGACCAGGGTGGTGATAAGCCGCACCGCCCCAACAGGGGACAGCGCCCTCGCCAAACTTCTGGCCGCCTGGGCAGCTCCGACCGGGAACGGCACAAGCCGCGGGCGAAACCGAGTCTGCGCCTTTGTGGAGTAACCGGGAGCCTGAACCTGAGCGGCTTAGACCTGGGAAGTGCACGCAGCTCAGGGCCCGCTCCCCGGCCGAGTAACCTGAAGCCTGAGCAGGGTAGACGGGGAAAGCACACACGCCGTGAGCGGGGGCGAACCCAGTGCGGCCGAGACACTGCGAGCTTACCACACACACGCCAGAATTGCAGTGTTCCTTCCTCCCCACAGCACGATTGAACAAGCGAACCTAAAGAGATCACCTCCACCGCTTTGTTGCAGGGCGGAAATTAGATACTGAAGAGATCTCCAAACAGAAGCCAAATAAACAGAGGGAAGCGCTTTGGAAGGGACAGGCCAACAGATTAAGATCCCTGTAGTTAATACCGATTGCATTAAAAAGGTCCTATAGATCTTGAAAAGTATAAGCAGGAATAAGGATCTATCTAAAACTGAGCAGATCCCACACTGCTCACAACAGCTTCAGAGAAAGTCCGGGATATATATATTTTTTACTTTTTTTTTTTTTTTTTTAATTTTTTTTTAAATTTTTTTTTAATTAAAAAAACAATTTTTTTTTCTCTTCTTTCCTTTTTCTTCAAGTCCTCTATTACACCTTTAACTTTCATTTTCATAACCCACTATTAACTTGCAAAAAAAAAAAAACAACCCTATTTTTGAAGCAAACTACATACATATATCTTATACCTTTTGTGTTTTCTTTTTTTTAATGTTTTTTTTTCCTGTTCTACATTTTTTTACTGTTTCTTTTTTTACTGTTTTACTGTTTTTTTTCTTTTTACACTGTTTCCTTTTTTCTTTTTTTTTTTAGATTGTAAGTTTTATAAGAGTCTAACCTCTACTCTAGATTTTTAATCTTTGTTTTACATATTTGATATCAACTTTGTACATTTAAGAACCCAATCTTTAGGACCCATTTTTACTCAGGAGTGTGATCACTGGCCTGATCACTCTCCCCCCCTATTAATGCTCTTTCTTCTCCCCCAGGGAACCTCTATCTCCCACCCTCCTCCTTCTCTTCTCAACCCAATTCTGTGAATCTCTGAGGGTGTTCTGGGTACCGGAGAACACTTCAGGAACAGGATACTGCCCAGATCTCTCTCTCCCCTCTTAATTCCTCCCTTTCTACTCATGCTCACCTCTATTACCTTCCTCCCCCCTCTCTATGTATCTCTGTGAATCACTCTGAGGGTTCCAAACTGTGGAAAGCACAGAGGGAAGTGCTTACTGGCTAGATTGCTCTCTCCACATTTGAATTCCCCTCTTCCCCTCCTGGTCACCTCAACCCACCCCCCCCACCTCATCTCTCCATGTAACTCAGTGAACCTTTCTGGGTATCCCTCACTGTGGAGAATCTTTTCACCATTAACCTAAAAGTTTTATTATTGAGGCTGTATGGAAGGAGAAGTCTTGAGGCTACTGCAAGAATAAGACTGAAAGCCAGGGGAAACATTAATTAATAAGAGACCATCCAATAGCTTCCATAAATTCACTGAAACCAAGCTCCACCCAAGAGACAATAAGTTCCAGAGCAAGACATACCACACAGATTCTCCAGCAACGAAGGAACATAGACCTGAGCATCAATATACAGGCTGCCCAGAGGCACACCAAATCCATAGACATCTCAAAAATTAATACTGGTCACTCCATTACACTCTAGAGAGCAGAAATCCAGCTCCACCCACCAGAACACCGACACAAGCTCCCCCAACCAGGAAACCTTGACAAGCCACCTGTCCAACCCCAGCCGCAGTGAGGAACCTCCACAACAAAGAGGAACTTCATACTACCAGAATACAGAAGGGCCACGCCTAACACAGCAATCTAAACAAGATGAAAAGGCAGAGAAATACTCAGCAAGTAAAGGAAAATGAGAAATGCCCACAAAGCCAAACAAAAGAGGAGGAGATAGGGAATCTATCTGAAAAAGAATTTAGAATAAGGATAATAAAAATGATCCAAAATCTTGAAAGCAAAATGGAGTTACAGATAAATAGCCTGGAGACAAAGATTGAGAAGATGCAAGAAATGTTTATCAAGGACTTAGAAGAAATAAAAAGGAATCAATATAGAATGAATAATGAAATAAAGGAGATAAAAGACACTCTGGAGGGAACCAACAGTAGAATAATGGAGGCAGAAGATAGGATAAGTGAGGTAGAAGATAGAATGATGGAAATAAACGAAGCAGAGAGGAAAAAAGAAAAAAGAATCAAAAGAAATGAGGAAAACCTCCGGGACCTCTGGGACAATATGAAACGCCCCAACATTCGAATCATAGGAGTCCCAGAAGAAGAAGATAAAAGGAAAGGCCATGAAAAAATACTCGAGGAGATAATAGTTGAGAATTTCCCTAAATTGAGGAAAGAAATAGTCACAGAAGTCCAAGAAACCCAGAGAGTTCCAAACAGGATAAACCCAAGGCGAAACACCCCAAGACACATATTAATCAAATTAACAAAGATCAAACACAAAGAACAAATATTAAAAGCAGCAAGGGAAAAACAACAAATAACACACAAGGGGATCCCCATAAGGATAACAGCTGATCTTTCAATAGAAACCCTTCAGGCTAGAAGGGAATGGCAGGACATACTTAAAGTAATGAAAGAGAATAATCTACAACCCAGATTACTGTACCCAGCAAGGATCTCATTCAGATATGAAGGAGAATTCAAAAGCTTTACAGACAAGCAAGAGCTGAGGGAATTCAGCACCACCAAACCAGCTCTCCAGCAAATGCTAAAGGATCTTCTCTAAACAGGAAACACAGAAAGGATGTTTCAACACGAACTCAAAACAACAAAGTAAATGGCAACAGGATCATACTTATCAATAATTACCTTAAATGTAAATGGGTTGAATGCCCCAACCAAAAGACAAAGGGTTGCTGAATGGATACAAAAACAAGACCCCTATATATGCTGTCTACAAGAGACCCACCTCAAAACTAGGGACACACACAGGCTGAAAGTGAAAGGATGGAAAAACATATTCCATGCAAACGGAGACCAAAAGAAAGCAGGAGTCGCAATACTCATTTCAGATAAAATAGACTTTAAAATAAAGGATGTGAAAAGGGACAAAGAAGGACACTACATAAAGATCAAAGGATCAATTCAAGAAGAAGACGTAACAATCATAAATATATATGCACCCAACATAGGAGCACCACAATATATAAGGCAAATACTAACAAGTATGAAAGGAGAAATTAACAACAACACAATAATAGTGGGAGATTTTAATACTCCACTCACGCATATGGATAGATCAACTAAACAGAAAATTAACAAGGAAACACAAACTTTAAATGATACAATAGACAAATTAGATTTAATTGATATTTACAGGAGTTTCCACCCCAAAACAATCAATTTTACCTTTTTCTCAAGTGCACATGGAACTTTCTCCAGGATAGATCACATCCTGGGCCATAAATCTAGCCTTGGTAAATTCAAAAAAATTGAAATCATCCCAGCCATCTTCTCTGACCACAATGCAGTAAGATTAGACCTCAATTACAGGAAAAAAACTATTAAAAGTTCCAACATATGGAGGCTAAACAACACGCTTCTGAATAACCAACAAATCACAGAAGAAATCAAAAAAGAAATAAAATTATGCATAGAAACGAATAAAAATGAAAGCACAACAACCCAAAACCTATGGGACACTGTAAAAGCAATACTAAGGGGAAGGTTCATAGCAATACAGGTGTACCTCAAGAAACAAGAAAAAAATCAAATAAATCAACTAACTCTACACCTAAAGCAACTAGAAAAGGAAGAAATGAAAAACCCCAGGGTCAGTAGAAGGAAAGAAATCTTAAAAATTAGGGCAGAAATAAATGCAAAAGAAACAAAAGAGACCATAGCAAAAATCAACAAAACTAAAAGCTGGTTTTTCGAGAAGATAAACAAAATTGATAAGCCATTAGCCAGACTCATCAAGAAACAAAGGGAGAAGAATCAGATCAACAAAATTAGAAATGAAAATGGAGAGATCACAACAGACTCCACAGAAATACAAAGGATCATAAGAGACTACTACCAACAGCTATATGCCAATAAAATGGACAACTTGGAAGAAATGGACAAATTCTTAGAAAAGTATAACTTTCCAAAACTGAACCAGGAAGAAATAGAAGATCTTAACAGACCCATCACAAGCACGGAAATCGAAAGTGTAATCAGAAATCTTCCAGCAAACAAAAGCCCAGGACCAGACGGCTTCACAGCGGAATTCTACCAAAAATTTAGAGAAGAGCTAACACCTATCCTACTCAAACTCTTCCAGAAAATTGCAGAAGATGGTAAACTTCCAAACTCATTCTATGAGGCCACCATCACCCTAATTCCAAAACCGGACAAAGATGTCACAAAAAAGGAAAACTACAGGCCAATATCACTGATGAACATAGATGCAAAAATCCTTAATAAAATTTTAGCAAACAGAATCCAACATCATATTAAAAAGATCATACATCATGACCAAGTGGGCTTTATCCCAGGAATGCAAGGTTTTTTTAACATCCGCAAATCAATCAATGTAATACACCACATTAACAAATTGAAAGAAAAAAACCATATGGTTATCTCAATAGATGCAGAAAAAGCCTCTGACAAAATTCAGCATCCATTTATGATTAAAACCCTCCAGAAAGCAGGAATAGAAGGAACATATCTCAACATAATAAAAGCTATATATGACAAACCCACAGCAAACATTATCCTCAATGGTGAAAAATTGAAAGCATTTCCCCTAAAGTCAGGAACAAGGCAAGGATGCCCACTTTCACCACTACTATTCAACATAGTTTTGGAAGTTTTGGCCACAGCAATCAGAGCGGAAAAAGAAATAAAAGGAATACAGATAGGAAAAGAAGAAGTAAAACTCTCACTGTTTGCAGATGACATGATCCTCTACATAGAAAACCCTAAAGACTCTACTAGAAAATTACTAGAGTTGATCAATGAATATAGTAAAGTTGCAGGATATAAAATTAACACACAGAAATCCCTTGCATTCCTATACTCCAATATTGAGAAAACAGAAAGAGAAATTAAGGAAACAATACCATTCACCACTGCATCAAAAAGAATAAAATACTTAGGAATATATCTACCTAAAGAAACAAAAGACTTATATATAGAAAACTATAAAACACTGATGAAAGAAATCAAAGAGGACACAAACAGATGGAGAAATATACCGTGTTCATGGATTGGAAGAATTAATATAGTGAAAATGAGTATTCTACCCAAAGCAATCTACAGATTCAATGCAATCCCTATCAAGCTACCAATGGTATTTTTCACAGAACTAGAACAAATCATCTCACAATTTGTATGGAAATATAAGAAACCTCGAATAGCCAAAGCAATCTTGAGGAAGAAGAATGGAACTGGAGGAATCAACCTGCCTGACTTCAGGCTCTACTACAAAGCCACAGTCATCAAGACAGTATGGTATTGGCACAAAGATAGAAATATAGATCAATGGAACAAAATAGAAAGCCCAGAGATAAACCCACGCACATATGGACACCTTATCTTCGACAAAGGAGGCAAGAATATACAATGGAGAAAAGACAATCTCTTTAACAAGTGGTGCTGGGAAAACTGGTCAACCACTTGTAAAAGAATGAAACTAGAACACTTCCTAACACCGTACACAAAAATAAACTCAAAATGGATTAAAGATCTAAACGTAAGACCAGAAACAATAAAACTCCTAGAGGAAAACATAGGCAAAACACTCTCCGACATAAATCACAGCAGGATCCTCCATGACCCACCTCCCAGAATATTGGAAATAAAAGCAAAAATAAACAAATGGGACCTAATTAAAATTAAAAGCTTTTGCACAACAAAGGAAACTATAAACAAGGTGAAAAGACAGCCTTCAGAATGGGAGAAAATAATAGCAAATGAAGCAACAGACAAACAATTAATCTCAAAAATATACAAGCAACTTCTGCAGCTGTATTCCCGAAAAATAAACGACCCGATCAAAAAATGGGCCAAAGAACTAAACAGACATTTCTCCAAAGAAGACATACAGATGGCTAACAAACACATGAAAAGATGCTCAACATCACTCATTATTAGAGAAATGCAAATCAAAACCACAATGAGGTATCATTTCACACCAGTCAGAATGGCTGCTATCCAAAAGTCTACAAGCAATAAATGCTGGAGAGGGTGTGGAGAAAAGGGAACCCTCTTACACTGTTGGTGGGAATGCAAACTAGTACAGCCACTATGGAGAACAGTGTGGAGATTCCTTAAAAAACTGGGAATAGAACTGCCATATGACCCAGCAATCCCACTGCTGGGCATATACACCGAGGAAACCAGAATTGAAAGAGACGCGTGTACCCCAATGTTCATCGCAGCACTGTTTACAATAGCCAGGACATGGAAGCAACCTAGATGTCCATCAGCAGACGAATGGATAAGGAAGCTGTGGTACATATACACAATGGAATATTACTCAGCCATTAAAAAAAAATACATTTGAATCGGTTCTACTGAGATGGATGAAACTGGAGCCCATTATACAGAGTGAAGTAAGCCAGAAAGAAAAACAACAATACAGTATACTAATGCATATATATGGAATTTGAAAGATGGTAACGATAACCCTATATGCGAGACAGAATAAGAGACACAGATGCATGGAACAATTTTATGGACTCTGAGGGAGAAGGTGAGGGTGGGACGTTCTGGGAGAATGGCATTGAGACATGTGTATTGTCATATGTGAAACAGAGCACCATTCCATGTTCGATGCATGTGACAAGGGCTCAGGGCCGGGGCAATGGGATGATCCAGAAGGATGGGATGGGGAGGGAGGTGGGTGGGGGATCCGGGAAGGGGAACACATGTAAACCCATGGCTGATTCATGTCAATGTATGGCAAAAACTATTACAATATTGTAAAGTAATTAGCCCCCAACTAAAATAAATAAATTTATAAAAAAAAAAAAAAAACTCCCAAGAGAATCTCATTTGCAGCCAGGTTAAAGAATGCTGCTTCTCTCTCACTCTCTCTCACACACACACACAATATATGTATGTGTGTGTGTGTCCCATATATGTATGTGCGTGTATATGTATACACACATATATGTACACATGTATATATAATATATAAAATTAGGTTTTTTTCACCAAAGACAAACCCTAGCAAGTTGAAAGCCTCTTGTAAATAGAAACTCACCTACCTATGAATCCTAATTCATTCCTGACAAATTGGAAAAAAAAAATGACTGTTTAGCCACACAAGTACTTAGCATACACTGGTTTGATCAATTCATTGATACATCTTGTGATCAAATGTTTGAAGAACTTATTGCAAGGTGATTTTAAAATATACTTAGCAATGTTGGAACGCCTTTATTGAGTCTCTCTATCTGATGCTATAGCTCTACAGTCTGGAAACCATGCTCAAATATGGCTTTCCCTTTGGGTTGTGTTTATACTTCCTATTCCCTTTGCAGGACTTCACTATCTATGTTTTTTCTCCAGTTGAACTGAAAGTAACACTCGTCCTGAACGGATGAATGAGCAGGTAGATGGGGCTTGTTTTAATGTGCTCTTCAACTCTGGCAAGGCCTCAAATGTTCGCAGGCAAAGACGAAAGAAAAGGAAAGAAAACCTCCTGGCTAGGAATTAATGAAAACCCAAGGCCTGAGAAATTCCAGCATCATGTCAAGCACACAGACTTGCTTTTAACCCTTCAAAGTCTCAATTACCTAGGATGAGAGGTGAACAACAACAACAACAAAACTCTCTTATCCCCAGGTATGCTGTCTAAACAATGAAGAGATAATAAGCATTTGAAATAAAATATGATGAAGACTTTCTTTAACTCAGTAATTCTCAACTGGGGGCAGTATATCCCCCAGGAGACATTTGATGTTCCTGGAGACACTACTGGAATAAAGTGGGTGGAAATCAGGGGGTCCTGCTAAACATCCCACAATGCAAAGGGGAGCCGTCACAGCAAAGGATTATCCAGCCCTGAATCTCAACAGCACCAAGGCTGAGAAATCCTACTAACTAAATGAGCTCAGGCAGGGACTTCTATTTGAGAATATCTTAATGAAAAAATAAAAATAAACACCTCATAACCTAGTGTCCGTATCAGTAAAATTATGACTCGGAGAAAGAGGAAAATGAGAAAGAAATTTGAGGAAGTGCAATCTGAGGATGAGGACAGGAATTTTGGGTCTGCCCCTCAAGCTGTGTGATGCTGGGAAAGTTATTTTGACGTTCAGAGATTCAACAATCTAACCTTAATACGAGTATGGTGGTAATAATACCAAACCCAGTTCCCTCATAGGAGGGAATCAGAAGTAAAGGCAGAGAGGCATAGGAAGGTGATCAGAGCATCAGTAAGCACTACGTGTGTGCTAAGTCACACAGCTGTGTCCGACTCTTTGCGACCCCATGGACTGTAGCCTGCCAGGCTCCTCCGTCCATGGGGTTTTCCAGGCAAGAGTACAGGAGTGGGTTGCCATTTCTTTCTCCAGGGGATCTTCCCAACTCAGGGATCGGACCCAGGTCTCCCGCATTGCAGGCAGACGTTTTACCACCTGAGCCACCAGGGAATCCAAATGTTATTTGAGTGCTTAATTTACAAAGGCGAGTAGTATCTATTAGAGAGTCAATCAACTTGTTCCCCATTGCCAAAATTACCTGCGGCTCCTGTAGAAAGTGAAAGTGAAGTCGCTCAGTCTTGTCCGACTCTTTGTGACCCCATGGACTTTTGCCTGCCAGTCTCCTCCATCCATGGGATTCTCTAGGCAAGAACACTGCAGTGGGCAGCTAACCCTAACCCTTCTCCAGGGGATCTTCCCAACCCAGGGAACGATCCTGGGTCTCCTGCACTGCAGGCAGACTCTACCATCTCAGCCACCAGATCTAGAGCTGGAGCTAAAATTAAACCCTCACGATTGACTCACCTTTCACCTCCCCTCCCTTGTCCGCTTCACCGCATTGTGTCAAGACAGCAATTAGAGGCTTTATAAGGAACATCTGTCAGTGCCTGGGTGATAACTCTGGGCCGATTCTTCTTTTATTGCCCTCTCCTGTTCCTTAGCCTTTCTATTTTCAGGTCCAAAGAAAGAAGCTGCTTTTGAGTCAGATCTCCCAGAATTACGAGATAGAAGATTCTGATGGCTACAGAACTATTTTCACTTTGGAGCCTTCCTGATTCACAAAAAGCCAGTGCTACCTGCCAGGGGCCCTGCTGGTTTCTAAATCCTTCACAGTGGGATGTTTCAGTCGAGTCACATAAAATCCTATAAATGTCCGTGAGAAGGTTCTGGAGTTGACCCATTCATCCTGGTGTACAGGGACCTGCTGAGCAAAAAAAAGTTTCCTGAGAGCATGGCCTCAGGATGGGATGATATAACTGAATATTCCGTAGGAGCTCCTCTCTATTTCTCTCCTGTTTAAACGGTAGCTTCAGACAAGTAGCACAACTGGACTCCTTTTGGGGGTTTCTAGACTTATCACTGGCAGCAAAACGAAATAGGGTCACTTGTAGAGATGTGGATGGACCGAGAATCTGTCATACAGAGTGAAGTAAGTCAGAAAGAGAAAAAAAATATCATATATTAATGCACATATGTGGAAACTAGAAAAATGGTACGGGTGAATCTATTTCCAGGACAGGAATAGAGACACAGATATAGGGAATGGACATGTGGACGTGGAAGTGGGGAAGAGGAGAGTGGGATGAATTGGGAGGTTAGGATTGACGTATATACACTACCATTGTGAAATCGACTGCTAGTGGGAACCTGCTATAAAGCACAGGAAGCTGGGCTTGGGGCTCTGTTTTGACCTAGAGGTGGGTGGCGGGGGAGGGTGGGAGGGATATTTAAGAGGGAAGGGATATATGTATACATATAACTGATTAACTTTGCTATACAGCAGATACTAACACAACATTCTAAAGCAATTATACTCCAATAAATAAATCAAAAAACAAAAAAAAACAAAAAACAAGATGGCTTGGGGAAAGGATGGATATATCACTTTTGCAGAAACTATATCAAGATCTTGACCAGGTGGCTTTGTTCTTTGATACCTAGATACAGGGGGTATTTTGAGCTTATGGTTTAAAAACAAACAAATATTGCCAGATTGCTCTAACAGAGCTTTAAATTTAGTAAAATGGATCCTTTCAGTAGCACAGGAAAATAAGTGGGAGAGAAAATAAGGTATCCAAAACTGAAAAGGTGAGACATTCCTAGGAAGTCCTAGTCCAACTAGAATGCTAACTTCCCAAAGCCATTTCCAATCTAGGTAACAGGAAAAGTGACAGCTCCTTTAAATACTCAGTATTCTCCCAACTGCTTCAGGGAAGCACATTACCATTGTCATTAGGAGGACAGCTTGGTCTCACTACAAATGAGGCTTTTAGCATAGCTAAGACAACTTGTCTTTTTCAAAAGAGGATTTTCTACTCCTACCACCTTTGTGTGGTTACTGTATTGATCTTTGTAATATGACACTTTAAGAAAAGGAATAAATATAAGATGACACAAGAGAGATGCTCATTTCTCTCTGTTCATTTTTCAAAATACCCCCCAATTTGCTACGGGAGGAATATTAGAAATTGTGCTCAGCTTGGAATTGGAGAATCTGGTCTCAGTTCTGTCCCTCATTTAGTATTCTCTCATGATCTTAGAAAAAACACAATATCTCCCTGAGTTTCATTTTAAATTTGAAATAAAGAATAAAAATGCCTACCCTGCCTAATTTACAGGCTATTTAATGAAGTAGTCTGCATGAGTGAATATGTAATAATAAGAAATGCTAGTCAAATGTTTGGTAATCCTCACAGCTAACATTCATTGAGTAATGACTTATCTGCCATAGCATTATGTAGGATATTTTACATGTATATTCACATTAGCCCTGGAGAGTAAGTATTATCATCATCCCATTTTATAGCCTAGGAAACGGGAGGATCAACATTTTGATTAAGGTTTGGAACTGGATCACCAACTAGGAGGAATGAGCCCTTATCTAAGAACTAAGAAAGCAGGGAGAGTACACAGGAAGATGTGGGGAGAGAGAATCTGACATATTTTTGAAAGCATTATAGAGACCCTCAGAGGAAAAAAGTCAAAACTGTTAGAAATTCTTACACTTATTTTACAGTTGTTATATTTTGAATTATATGTGGGGACATGTGCCAAATATTTTAGTGCTTAGGGCATTTCAAGGTCTTAATCTAGCAGGCCCTGGAATTACAGCTAACAGTACCAGGATCCCAGCTCCAGCCAGTTGACTCCAAAGCCCAAACTTATAACTGCTATACTGTACCATGTCCTGCAATAATAACACATATTATTACTAAATCACAGTTACCCACAGTTACTAGTCGTAATGGTTTTCAGTGGGAAGCAATGCCATTAAAGAAAAGTTTATTCTGTTTTGAAAACATAGGAAGCAACCCATAATTTGGAACTAAAGATACAAAGAGACAGGCACACAGCCAGGGTCACTGGTTTTCTTGCATATATGGGGCTTTAAAAATGGCCATGAAAGAGCCTGCTCACTGCTAGCAGCAAACTCATGAATTCCGTATTGGCTCAGGGCAAGTGTTAGCATCAACTTAGAATCTTTGAAATTCCTAATAGAATCATAACAAACCCTACAGCAGCAGTGGCAGGGCCAATGATAATACGCATGGAGAGGGATTGATTTTTCCTATGAACAAATGAACAGTTTTTAAGATTTCGGGCTATTTTGATGGCTCCCACTCCTCAGCCCCTGGGGTTGGAGCGAGAAGCATTTAAAAATCAGGTCCATTAGTGCCTGGTGGATTTGGATGATGCTGAGAATTCACAGTAGCTGCTAATACCTCTGGCTTTCCTCAAAGGCTCAATGATAAACACATATCATTTTTGTGCCTATAATAATCTGAGAAGTGCAAAGACTATGTTGAGAGACTCCCAGCAAAGACTGAGCTGGATATTGTACGGTGAGATGGATATTGAGATGGTGGATAAGTAAGTGGGTGGGGCTTTGTGCTTCAGTACTTTGGGGGTCTTGTATGTTTGTCTGTGAATGCTTCCATAATTCTTAACCCAGACATAGGAGGACTATGGCTAATAGAGGAAAAACCCAGTAGCACAGTTACTTCTGACTGGCTGTTAAAGAAAAGCAATGGTAACTCAGGCATGAAAAAAATAATCCCAGCCTTCAAGTAATGAGACATTCTTGGGCCACAAATAGGCAAACGTGCTTTACAAATTTCTCTCATGTTTGATGATTATTAACTAAATGGCTCTTACACTTCTGGAAAGGTGCTTCTGGCTTCCTCACCTCGGGGCCCGCCTCGCTAAAAAGAAAGTGATAACAGTGTGAAAATCATGGGCCATTTGGAGTGTAGGAGATAGTTAGGCATCACATACATGCCCACATTAGTGACAAGTTCAATATCCTGAGCTATTCTCTTGTATCCACCAGGTGATAATTCGATGATGGAACAACAGTCTTTAGCCAAAGAATTTTTCCTTCCATTCTGGGCACTTGTATGATCAGCATCCAGGCTCTTGGGAGAAGTGAAAGATAAGAGGGAAAGCTAAAGGATTATTTGAACAATCTTTTTAAAGAAGGCAACCTTTCTTCCCACTGCCCTTGATTCGGCCATCTGGCCCTGGGAGTTTGCTGGTGAACTCTCCTTGACTATAAAATTTATGCAATTGATTAACCCCTCTCCCTGCCACACCAGCATGCCTGCTTTTAAAATGCCTATTAGGACCAATCTCTGAAAATCAAAGTAGGCTAGTATAAGCAAGAGAGAAAAAAAAGAAAAGGGCAAAGTCAACCAAATGAATGAAATTCCACCCTTAAGTTTTTCTCTCTTTGTTACTCTGACTTGATGCTCATGAAGTTTAGTAAACCTCCTTTTACAGTCTTTCTGCCATCTCTGGCCATCTGTATGTTCAACCACACCTGACCGAACGGTGCCACAACCATTCATCAATAATCACATTGATTATTTCATGAGTATGGATACTTGCTTATATTAAAGATGGTAGCCCTTACCTCCATTACTCATCATTTGCAGTGCCCCAGCAAATTCATAGTCACTGTATTTGGTATGAGCCAGTCAGGCACTATTAATTAGACAAAAGAAGTTCAGTGCATAGTTGGGAAGTCTCCAGAAGCTCCTATCCTGAACTCAGTCGTAAAGAAATATTCAATAACTTAGCTTCTCATCCAAAAAAAAATGATGTGCGCTTAATACTCAGGGTTCTCATGATCTGGTGACAGTCGTGAGAAAGTCACCAATTAGAGGCAAAAATGGGAGAACAAACGAGATTCTGGTCATCGCGAGTCAAACACGTACCTGTGGGGTAATGCTCGTTCACCGGCCAGTTGTCCACTTGCAGGGTGGCATTGCCGCCGTTCCTGGTGAAGCGCACCACGTGGTATTTGCCATCATTTACCGGAGTCCTCTCCTCCTTGATGGAGATGTCAACGGTGCCAATGTTGAAGACAACTCCGATCTTCCCCTGTTCCTACAATAAAGAAACACAAAAGGCAAGTCACCACCAGCCGCAAGGTTTTCTCCCTTTCAAGTTGTTCCTGAAACTAACAATGAATCTGTAGGTACCCCAGAGAGAGCTGTCAGCTTGAAGTTAATAATAGTATCCTACATTTCTCCATGGGCTTTCATCCCGAGCATAAAAGCCAAAGGTACAAAACCACCCAAATTGCTCTCAGAGGCTGCACGGCACAGGTTACATCATTTGATTGCCCTCAACAGATATCAAAGCTGGAGCCACAGAACTACTGAACAAGTGAGTAAGGACACTGCAAGGTTCTGGGAGATGAATTAGGCCTGTTTTTGAGAAAGGGCTAATCAGACACTGAATTGTAGGTTCCTTCACAATTCAGATTTAGGATTAAAGGGGAAATACAAGCCTGCTTGCGCTTTGGGGGACAATCAAGACCCAGAGGAGGTGTACACAATAGTTAGGAGCCAATTCCATAGAAGGCGACACTGTAGGTTTACTCCTGGTGACACGTTCTGTAGGTTGAAAGAACTTGGAAAATATGTCCTCAGGGGAGGCAGCTGGAACTGAGCTGGGGTTTTCCGAGCCAGATGCTGGCATTCTTCCTAGGCTTGTAGCCCTATTCCTAAGATTAATCCAAAGAGGGAGGTAATATTCACTGCTACAGCTTTGTTACACAGCAGAAGAGAACCTCCGTGGCCCTAACACAGACTTCTAGAAGGGAGAACACAATGAATTCCAGAAGGCTGACATTAGGGCAATGAAGGTGATGACTATGGTGATGCTGCAGGGGGTGGTGACATTATCTAACCCCTGGGAAGTGCCTAGAAACACTGACATGTAAATAACATGCTATTAAAAGTCTTACTCTTCTCTTCTAATAATTGGTTATGACTAAGAGTTGGCATTACTATTCAGAAGATGACATAGCATCATTGATCAGATATAATCAGTCTCTCACCACCTCTATGAATGTATCAGCATGCAGGGTGTCAGGAGACATCTTTCTCCATTTCTCTAGTTGTCTGGCTTATTGGTTAAACAGTTGGTTGGACTTTCACAAATAATAAAATTTAGCTGCAATTCTGATGTTCTACATGACTGAGTCACAATATTTGTTCCCATAGTCTCTGCTATGCTCTATTTCTTTATATTCAAGAAGAAGGAGCAAGAGGAGGAAAAAAGGATGGAGAATATGGGAAAAGAAGTCCAGAATCCACATAAACCAAGACATAGGAAAGATTTCACTGAATCTCAAGTTTATTAATTTGGCTCATTCAATATGTAAATACACTATTTATTAAGCACTCACTATACACGAAGTTGGGGCTTCCTCTGTGGCTCAGACAGTAAAGAATCTGCTTGCAATGCAGGAGACCCGGGTTCGATCTCGAGGTCAGGAAGATCCCCTGGAGAAAGGAATCGCAACCCACTCCAGTATTCTTGTCTGGAGAATTTCATGGTCAGAGGAGTCTGGAGGGCTACAGTTCATTAGGTTGCAAAGAGTCAGACATGACTGAGTGAATAACCGCGCACACGTGCATGCACGCGCACACACACACACACACACACACACACACCTAGAGTCAGGAAGAGTTCTGGTGAGATTTTAGGTACTGGTTTCCGTGTAGTGTGCCACAATCACTCATTTTCCCAGAAGACAGGCTTTCCTCAACTAGCCAATTTTCCTTTAGCATGTGAACACATCTTGTGCCCAATAAAAGAATGAATAAGGACCTAGGACTCTTAATCTTCAAAAGCAGGAATCTAGACTGCTTTCAGCACGCAGGGATACTTAGAAACATCACTGCTTCCTTTGCACCCTGACAGTGCAGCATGCCACGTAAAACGATGTCTGCAATTTCCATGTTCTGTTCTCTGGGAGAAGTAACTCAGGTGCCTCCCCAAATGGAGACTAAACATACTCATTTTCTTAAGTTTTTAAGAAACAAGATTTCTTAAGTCCCTGTGTATTGTGACAGTGTGTTCTCAGCTTTGTTTTGCTTTCCTATCTCCGCATCTCCAGCACTAAACAAAGTACCTGCTATTAAAACATGACGCATGCGTAAATGAACGTGACGATGGCTTCCTTTGCATCTTTCATGCCCATAATTCATAGTATTATGATCCACTTTATTCTTTCTCCTTAATTCTCTGGGAATGTAGACATGACAACATGACTTTTCTGCTTTTTCTTACTTAAAGAGCTGGCATGAACTTCTAAGGGTGTGTGTGTGTGTGTGTGTGTGTGTGTGTGTGTGTGTGTGTGTGTGTTGGTACCTAATCATCCCCAAGCCTAAACAAGCAAGGCTATAAAAACCTGTGTCTTGCTAAGTCACTTCAGTCATGTCTGCAGCCTGCCAGGCTCCTCTGTCCATAGGATTCTCCAAGGCAAGATCCTGGAGTGGGTTGCCATTTCCTCCTCCATAACAATCTAAGTCATAACCTTTTTAGCAGAAGTGAAGGACTAGGGGAGTTAAGAAACCATGACTGCAGATATCATCACCCCTCTGCCCACCCCATGTGGGCTGCTGATTGCCCCACTGTTCTTCAACAAGAAACCACTGTATAAATCCCGGGTTCATGGAATGGACGGTTGGTGATTCAATTCACCTCAGAGTCACTAATTAATCAGGGATGTAGAACAGTTTTAGGGGGAGAGAGGAGACCTTGAAACCAGCCTCCTGCAGCTTTTCAGCAACAGCAGTGGCAAAGTAGAGTTCTGGCTCCCTGAGTGGTCTGATCAATGAGATATGCTCACTTGGGCAGCTTTTCTGCAAGATCCATAATAGATTCAGGCAAAGAAAAGATTTAATCTCTGCCAGAATAAATATTTGGTCCTTATCTTAGGCACCACACATTTGCCATTGCAATCACTGTTTCGGAGAGGTCTTCTTAATCTGCTTGCGCGTTGCCCCTGTCAGAGGATACCCTCACCTACATGTTTCATTGTGTTTCCCGCAGGGGAAAATGTGGCTGTGCTGGACCTCAGATGTGGTCTCTTCCCTCGCAGTAATAAGATTTCATTACTGCAACTTCCTTGCCATTTGTCTTGGGACCACAGTGGCATTATAATCCGTGGCTAACTGCTTTGTCTCAGTTCATTACAAGCTTGGTGGCAAATACCCATACAGTTGCCCGGGCTTGAATCCATCATGCTCAGCTGCCATGAAAATAAATTCGGCTGGCACAGGTGTCCAGAAAAGAGAGGATGTGAAGGATAAAAGACACTGGCTTTGGAGTCAACCCTGACTAACCATGGGCAAGTTATTTAACTTTTCTGAACCCACATCTTAATAAGATATTATGGGGACAGGAGACCAGCTTTATGTACTTTGGAGGACTGTTATAATATGATTAATGTGATAATCATGAAGGCCACGATAGTCATGATTTCATGACTGAAATGACAAGATTAATATGATAATACTTCATAAATAATAAATTATACACACATAAGAGATATATATGAGAACAGAAGAATGAACCTTCCAATCATTTGACCATTTAAAACAGTCTGTGATTACCAGAGAAGCTAATTGATTCATTGTGATAAACATGGGTTTTAGCATCTCTTGGTTCAAACAATACCGCTGACTTTTAAAATGTATGACCTTGGGCAGGTTGTTTAACTTCTAGTATTTCTTCTGTAAAGGGACGAATGGAGGAAGAAAGGCAATTTGCAGTGAGGATTTTAGAAGAATACATGTGTGTGAAGCACATGGTATATAGGTGAGTAGACACCGGCAGCTCCATAAATGTCAGCTGCCTTTTCTCTTTCTTTCCCCTCATGACTGTAGCTAAATGTAGAGGCACAAGCCAAGGACTGATTGGTCTGGAAAAATTGTTATTAAGGAATATTGTAGAAATAAATGTGCTGTGCTGTGCCTAGTTGCTCAGTTGTGTCTGACTCGTTGCAACCCCATGGACTCTAGCCCCCCAGGCTCTTCTGTCCATGGAGATTCTCCAGGCAAGAATACTGGAGTGGGTTGCTATGCCCTCCTCTAGGGGATCTTCCCAACCCAGGGATCAAACCCAGGTCTCCCACATTGCAGGTGGATTCTTCACCATCTGAGCTATCAGCAAAGCCCAGAAGTAAATGTAAATTTTAGCAAATAGAACACTAAAAAAACAAGATTTGCACAGTTGATTTTCTACCACAATTTGGTAGTGTCTCTCTCTCCACATTACTTGGTACCTTTTATAAGCCTCTCCAAGATAAGCAAAGTGTAGCTGCAAAAAACAGCATGACTATAAATTTTAATAACTCCACACCCTTCACCACTAAAGTTGCTACCAAGGCAATCATTTCAATCTATGTTCCTCCTTGATATTAAATACAAAGACAAGTGGTAAATCAGAAGACATTACCAAAGAATCCTCAAGTGCATTCAGGAAAAAACTGAACAGAACAGAAAACAGCTGTCTTTAAACTGTCAGTAAGTCATTCTTCATCAGTAATGACTTTTTATGAGCCCACCTGGTCTTCAAATTAGTCCAGCTCCAGCTTTCCGATCCCTCATCAACCAAATCACAGTTACTGCTATGGAGAAGACCCTAGAGATGCTACCAATACTGGAGTCAGATTTCAGGAGCAGAAATGCACAGAGGCAAGAAAAATCCTCAGGAATAAACGTCTCCTTGAAGGCGGTCTCTTCATTCATTCCAGAGTGCCCCGGGGGAAGGTGGAATGCACCGGCTACTATTTTGGAAAACTGCAGTTGAAAGAAACAGAACTGAGGCCCTCAAACATATGCCATGATGATATACAAAGAAAGTGGTTCTCAATATCTCAACTTCTGGTTTCACACGGAATTTGTGAGTTCAGTGTTAGGTGATCACACAAGATAACAACACATTTGTGAGACGACTTGGGGTCAGATACTGAGGTCTATCATACTCATTTCAGAATTCAGGTTATAGTTAATAAAGTGGTCCATGGCACTGTTTACTACGGTGGTAGTTCTCCTCCATTGTGGGCTCATAGTAAGAGAAATTCTGGGTACCCTTGTGATAGTAGGGCCAATGGACCAGTGTTGGCCAATAAAATCAGGTGTTGGCCAATAAAACCCTGAGCCATCCATTTAATTGCTGATGTGAGACCTGCCAGAATTCTCCCATTTGCTCCGAAGCAGGGCTTCCCAGGTGACTCAGATGGTAAAGAATCTGCCTGTGATGCAGGAGAACTGGGTTCGACACTTGGGTTGGGAAGAACCCCTGGAGAAGGGGATGGCTACCTACTCCAGTGTTCTGGCCTGGAAAATTCCATGGGCAGAGAAGCCTGGTGGACCAGACTACAGTCCACGGGACTGCAAAGAGTCGGACACGACTGAGTGACTAACAATTTCCCCGCACCCAGAAAATTCCTGGTGGTAGCTTGTTTGTTAGTCTGGGTCACTGAGTGAGGATGACAACAAGCCACAAGGCAATAGACGTGGGCCATATGGGAAACAAAGCTTCGTTGCTTTATACCAGCAAATATTTGAAGCTGTTTGCTACTGCAACATAATCCAGGCTATCTGGATGATGAACTGTGTGCTCGGCAAATAATTTTAATAGAATGATTTTCAAATTCTCACAATTACCCTCCAAATTTTATAGGTTAAAAAGATGAAGATTCAGAGACTTGAGCATTCACACAACTGCTAAGAAACATATTTAATATTAGAATACAGGGCTTTCTGACTTTAAAACCCATGGATTTTTACCTTGTTATGTTTCCATTATATGTATTACATGTTGCAACTGAGTTATATATATACAATGGTATATCCATTACATATTATACACTTTACATCTGTATAACCTGCCTGATCTGTCTGCATAAAGTACTTGTGTGCGTTTCAAATGTAGGGATCCTAACAGGTGCTCTGTAAATGCTTGCTAAATTAATGGATGAATGAATACATAATGAAATAGAATGTGTGGTCACGATAGGAAAAAAAAAATTGTGCTAATAAGCTTCTACACCATGGGAAGCTAACTAGGGTTTGAACAGTATAGGATAAAGCAGAGAACTGGTTATCTATATTGAGAATTTTTTTTTTTTTTGCAATACATCTTAGGCAAAGCATATAGTCTCATTATGCTTTATATATGCAATCTAAAAATACAAGAAGTGTTAGTCACTCCATTGTATCCGACTTTTTGTGACCCCATGGACAGTAGCCCACCAGGCTCCTCTGTCTATGGAATTCTCCAGGCAAGAATACTGGAGTGAGTAGCCATCCCCTTCTCCAGATGGTCTTCCCAAACCAGGGATCGAACCCAGGTCTCCTACATGGCAGGCAGATTCTTTATTATCTGAGCCACCAGGGGAATACAAAAGGATAAGGTACAATTTACTTGATTCATCAGATAATTTTGACTGAGGGAGGATTTATTAAAGTTCACTAGGATAAAACACCCTGCATTTACTAGATCACTCATGGGTTCTTTTTGTCACTATTAATTATCTTTCAGTGAAGACTGTAAGTCCATCCTTTCAGTGTTATAGTCTCCTTGTTCTAGACCCAGGATAACTGTGAGATAATAAGCCATGAGTGTGCACTTCTGGTGTACAAAGCCATGTGCTATGAAGGGATTCAAGATCAGATCTCTCTCAAGAAGTCCAAGATGGAGAATAAACCTATCAGGAATCCCTCAAAAGACAAGGTTCCAAGCTGTGCAGCTGGAGATGGTTTGGACTCCAATTATCATCCCATGACAATGACCCAGTCTTTTTCCTTCGAGGAGTTTATGTGTGCCTGTGTGGCAGGAAGGGCAGGGAAGAACGAAGAGAATGTGTGTTCTGGGTCCCAGAAGCCTTTGTGATTTAGAAGCAGAAGACCCAAGCCCTGTCAAGGCTCTGCATCTTGTTGTCCAGCTGATCTGCAAGAGGTCTCAGCTGTCTGTATGAAAAATGAGAACAGCATTACACAGACAACAATAATACTAATGCCTGTGTTAAATGGTACTTAAGAGAAATGAATGAAATCTTGGCAGATTATGATGGCTGCACAAAGGATGCTATAAGCATAATGTTAACGGCGGGGGTGTAGATGGCGATAATAGTAAAGAGAGTGAGGATAACTGGGTGAGACACAGCATGACAGATGATGGGTGAGTCAGAGCTTTTGGACGTGCCCTATAGGGTAGTTCTCCGTGTATCTGAAATGACTGTCTTCCATTCGAGATCATCAACTCCAGCATCTGTACAGATTGTCCCTAGAAAATTCATGTTAAATGGCTTGGAAATAAATTCTACTTTCCTAAATCTGCACGAGTCTCTATGACTTTTGCACCTACCCAGAAAGATTGCATCCACCTTCTCCCCCGGCTACAGCTGTGCTGCTCCTGTTGTTTCACTGATGTCTGGTTGCATGAGGTCAATCAATTAAAGCGGATTAGATCCACAGCCCAAAATACTAACAGAGGGCCAAGAGAGATAAGACTGATAAATAGCTCAAGACAGCTCCTTCTCTAACTCCCAGCAAATTAAAAAAAAAAAAAGAAGAAAGAGAGAGCAAGCATGGATGACCCCTCAGGACAAAAGGAACTCTGACCCGAAGAGGGGAAATCAAGGAAGGACAAGACAGTTGGTGCAAGTAAATAAGATGCAAGTCAGATCCAGGGCTAGAACAGTCACCGGTCACACACCAGCATCCTGAGTCATCATGTCCTTCAAATCCACTCTGAACATGCACTATGGATCCACAGACCCCCATGTCACACTGCCTGGTTTGGTAGTTAAGTCTGACTATAAAGCAAAAATTGAAGTTCATTTCCGTAGGAGCCTCCGTGTTGCGCCAGGGCCTGGAGCAGTCTCCTGGCAGGATTCAGGTGACAGCTGGCAGGGCAGTGCTGACTGAAACCCAGTACAGACTGCACATCTCCTATAAATGCCTTGTTTCTCCTCCAAATCTCTGCCACAGCTGTGAGGAACCACCCAATGGCCTTAATAAAGAGACCTTAAGCCCTGTGCTCACAGTAACAGCAAAATCCTCAAAATGAAGAAGCAGCTTTTAAATCACTAAGAATGCTTCCAGAATATCTGACATCTTTCCTGCATACTTACAAAGTGTGGTCCTGGGACCCATAGCATCAGCATCACTTAGGAACTCACCAGAAATGCCAATTCTTGGATCTAAAACCAGACAGTGAATTGGAAACTTCAGAGTGGGGCCCAGCAGTCTGCATCTTCACAAGTTCTCCAGGTGATTCAGACATTAGCTCAAGTCTGGAGACCAATTCTTATACGAATGACTTGGTTCCACTAGGGCAGTGGTTTCAATTGGGGTGGAGTGGGGGATTTTTGTGCCCAGGGACATTTGGCAATGCCTGGAGATACTTTTGCTTGTTACAATTGGAGGTGGAGTGTAATGCAATCTTGGGGGTACAGGCCAGAAATGTTGTTCAATTTCCAGCAATGCACAACCAAGAAATATCTGCCCTATGCTATGAATAGCGTCACTGTCGGAAAGTCTTCAGCCATACAACAAACATCTATAAAGCATGTATTGCATGACAGGAACTGATCTACAAATATTTACATATGTATGATCGAATTGATTTCTCACAATATTCCTTCTATGAGGTATGTATGCATGCACATAACACAAACACACACAACATACATGATACACACATGTCCATGAGTGCATGCCTATGTATGCACATGTGAATTTTTACATATTTCATATAAAATTGTCAGAGCACAGGATAAGCCATGAGCATGAGGGGATAGTCTGACTTACTCCTACTCTATGCTCTATTCAAGTGCCCTTTTTATAGATGTAAACTTGGCAATGCAAGCTCACACAGCCATAAAGTGGCAGGTCTAGAACACACGTCCTGTGTTACTTTCTCTGTCTGCTCTTGCAGACACTCATTGCTACTGCCCCCCAGGAAAGCCTCTAGTCCATCTTCCTGGGTACAATGGCATTAACTGATCATCCCAAATCCATTTTAGTCCCTTGACCCTTCACTACAGGCTAGGTCATTCTAGTCAGTTTCTATGAAGAGGTATAGTCAGTTCTAAGCGGGCTTTAAAGGAAAAATTCTGTCCTAGAACTAGATATTCTAGCTCAAGGAGGAGCAGTAGCTCCTATAGAAAAGCAAGACTGGTAAACAGCTCAGAACCTTTCAAGACCTATTTTGTGATGGTAAGGAAACCTTCATGGATTCTTCAAAGTGCTCTTCCTGCCTATCTTTCATGTGATAGTTAACATTATGGCTTTGAGGAGAGTGGACCTAGGTGAATAATAAACCTCAACCAAGAATTCTTGGTTTCATAAATAAGGCATTCTCAGTCATTTCCATAGATTAATTCCCAGGCTAAACCCTATACCATTTTCTAGCTGGAGAAGAAAATAAAAAAATAGTATACACTTTTCAGAACTGAGAGATTTATTACTTTGGGATTATCAGAAAATACAATGTAGATGATTGCATTTTTTATGATGCCTTTGGAGAGTGGGTATGTAAAAGATTCAGGAGGCAGAACGGGCTGAAGTGAAGACCAGCAACTATGGGCCAAATCTGACTGTTGCCTGTTCATGTAAATAAAGTTTTATTGGGACACAGCTGTGCTCATTCGTTTCTATGTGGTCTTTGGCTGCTGTAGCAACAGAACAGCAGAGCTGAGCAGTTGCAACAGAAAAGTCTGCTGACCCCCATTATGAAATTCTGCACAATGGACAGCTAGTTATGATTTTTTTTTACTTTAGTTTTTGACCAATAGTTTAGGTTAACATGATCATAATAACTCAAATGTGAGTGGGAGGGTCAAACAGGGAGCCTCCACTGGCTCACTCAACTATTACTGACAAATAGAGCACATTTCTAATAAGATGAAATATATAAAAATCCATCCAATTGAGGCATAAACTAATCTATCTCAGACCCATTAAGGGTAGTTTAGGTACTACAATCAATTCAACATAGCTGTTTGAAGGTAGGCAGCTGCTGATACAGAGAAATAAATTTGAGGCTGCTGGCAAAAGCTGATGGTGCCTAGAAGAGGCTAGTAATGGAGGAGATGGAGCAGAGTTGTAAAAGTTATTAAAATTATAATGATATGACATTTTCCTTCTGAAAATCTGTCTAGTTCAGTGGAGTGAATCATGTACATGCTAAAGGCTCGGGACTCTAAAAGCCAACACATATCACTCTGATGCCAGGACTGGAGTTTAATCCATTAGACGGAATGAAAGAAGAGAGTATCACTGCAGCCCAATGAATATCTCAGTCTCCAGGGCTCCCAGGCATCTGCAAGACACCTGAGTCCCTTGAGTGACAAACAGTGATTCACAGAGCTCTCTTGGTTCACCTGCAAGAAGAATCGACGGTGTCATCATCTTGGGACGAACATACTGCAATAGAGACTCATTTTTCCTTTGCTAGTTATCGTAAACAAAATGGCCAGCAGACTCTAATATATCAGCAGGGCCTGTCTGCACTCAGGGACAGTGGTGTGTGTGTCCTGGAGATAGTGTTACAGCTTGGTATTTCATCCAAGTGATGGTTTATGATCCTCCTCTTTGTCAACGAACACCACTGTAACAGTCTCTTTGGGATCTTATCAGTATTTCTAATTCAAAAGGTTGATTCTGACCTACCCCCATTGGCCATAATAAAAGCAAGAGAAGGAAGCAAAAAAAAAAAAAGGGAAATTTAAACAAGCTGGAGCAGATAAGAAGGCAGGCTTTCTGGCCTCCAAGCCGGTTTCAAAGTTACTGTAGGGAAAAGTAATCCGGGTGTCCCAGCAAAACTATGAAAAAAAGAACACTTTCCCTGGGGCCAGGGTGAGATGAGTGAAAGTCACCCAAATGTTAGACTTGAAAACGTGTCACAGGGAGATGACTCATGCCTTTGGAAAAGCATCCACCATAGCAGCATTGAGAATTATTTCAAAGCTGCATGATCCTTTGATAGAATAATTAGAGAGCACATCTCCTTATCTTAATTTACTTGAATTTAGTCTTGCTACCAAGCTGTAAAGTGAATACGTCTCAGCCAAGTGGGAGAAATACCCCTGAGATACTAGGAAGTCGTTGTTCGTCTATGATCTGGCATGCAGTGTGAGCCACCCGGGAGCTAACCGCAGCTTCAAATACACAAATTATCCACGGAGTTTATAATAAATCCATGCACAATATGAAGAAGTATTTCTATTATGGCATTTAAAGGGCACAAACATTCCTTATTCTCTCTCTCCTTTATGAGTGTGCTAGATAGAAAGATGCTACATGACTGTATCCAAAAGTCTAAGGAACACATTGCTAGGGAAATAGAGTTGTGTGTGTCTGCATGCCCACATAAGTGTGTGCATGTGTGCGTGTTGAAGTAAGACCTTAAAACTTAACGTACCCCAAAGCTAGTTTCTCAGACCCTCTCCTTTGTATTTTAGGTAAAGGGATGATGATTCAGGAGAACCCAGGCCTCTCTGTGTACATCAAAAAGCAGCTGTAGTCAAGCTCTTATTATGCCCCTGGATGGCCCCTGAACAGTCAGTGCAATGATTGGAACTTTACTTCCTAGAAGGCTTCTTAGGAATGTGAATGTCTCACCCATAAAACTCAGCACAAGCTATGGATTCACATGATCAGGGTGATCTACGGTCAACATGAGCTTCAGGGAATGAATGGCTTGATCATTCGGGATCACTTATCCAGTAACTCAGAGGCAGAAGAGACCTCCTAGGCTGGCTCACACCAACACTGAATGAAGTATCCTTTGTGACAAGAAGAGACTTCCCTCTGCCAGAGAGTACAGTTTTCCTAGCCAGTAGACCAAGACCTACAGGGCTAAACAATATCCTGCATGCGTGCTGTCCCGGAGCCATCTTTGACTAGTCATCCCACAATCCCTCCAGTATCCACTCAACAATAGAGCTGTTGTTTGCATTGATTCATTTCAATTTCTCTTAGTGGAACAGTTCTTTCTCCCAGTTACATCATGGGCATCATGAGGGCAGAAGACACATTGTCTTAATGTTCAGCTGAGCACCCAACACAGTGGTTAAAGCATCTTTGCATTTCTCAGCAAGTAACATTTGAGTGTAACATCTCCATCCATGGTCCATTTATTGCTTTGCAATTTTTGCTATGATTTTGTTTTGAGTGCTTTTGAAAATGTGAACCATGACAATGACTCAGGGGACCGTGGGCATTAATTTATTTCACACACCCTACTAAAACAGTATTCAGGATAATTGCCAACAAGCCTATGCAGGCCAAGGAAAACTTACTCCATAGACCTGGAGGTGAGAGGTTTAGTAATCCATTACCACGGTCCTCAATCCACTTTGATTTTTTTTTTATGTGAATTAGATTCAAATAAAAGTCCTAGGGATGGACATGACTCCATCCCATTACCAGTTCCTTGAACTACTTGATTCTCATTAAACAACATTTTAACCCTTGAAATATCCAAGAGTCCAGACTTTCAGGAGACTCTTTCCATTTTCCTGCCTTCTCCTCTGCTCCTCAATGCAGTGACTGCTGGTCAGTGTGACAGCCAAGCTCTGCCCTTGGGGGCCTGTTCCGTCATCACAGTTGTCTAGGGCCACCTCTCAGTGAGCTGAACTGTAATCTCCACCCACTGCCAATTTGCACTAGACTTCCAAAATTGAGGATCTTTACACATAGTAACATTTTTAAAATGATACCTTTATTTCTCCAAGTCCATGTTGCATAAGTCTGACTCAAGTCACAGAGGTCTTGCAATCAAGTATCTACTGATTATGCACTCTAGACAGGGCACTTCGTCAGACCCATCAGAAGCTAAAGAATAGATTTAGCATGGTTCAGCCCTTAAGAGTGTAAACTCAGTACCATTTTTCTAGATCCCATACACATGTGTTAATATACAATATTTATCTTTCTCTTTCTGACTTACTTCACTCTGTGCAATAGGCTCTAGATGCATCCCCCTCATTAGGACTGACTCAAATGCATTCTTTCTTATATAGCTGAGTAATATTTCATTGTGTGTATGTACCACAATTTCTGTATCCATTCATCTGTTGATAGACATCTAGGTTGCTTCCATGTTCTAGCTATTGTAAAAACTGCTGCAACGAAATTGGTGTACGAGCAGCTCTTGCAATTATGGTTTTCTCAGGGTACATGCATGGTAGTGGGATTATTGGGTCATATGGAACTGATGAACCTATTTGCAGGGCAGCAATGGAGACACAGACATAAAGAATGGGCTTGTGGACACAGTGGGGGAAGGGGAGGGTGGGACGAATTGAGGGAGTAGCATGGAAACATATACGTGAAATAGATAGCCGGTGGGAATTTGCTGTGTGACACAGGAAGCTCAATCCAGTGCTCTGTGACAACCTAGAGGGGTGGGATGGGGTGGGAGATGGGAGGGAGGTTCAAGAGGGAGGGGACATAGGTATACCTAGGGCTGTTTCATGTTGCTGTTTGGCAGAAACCAGCACAGTAGTGAAAAGCAATCATCATCCAATAAAAATTTTAAAAATAAATAAATAAAAACATCTAGAATCTTAAGAAGAGTGTAAACTCCACCATGATATTGTAAAAAGGCAATAGTGTTGGAATCAGTAGACATGGATCTAAGTTCTAGTTGTTCACTTAGAGCAACTCATGGGACCAGTCACAAGTACTCTGGGCATAGTTTCCTCGGGTGTAAGACAGCATTGGCATCACTCAGCTCTCAGGTGGTGATGAAGGTCAAAAAGAGAGAGAGATGTTTGTGATAGCAACTTGAAAATTATGGGGTACTGAAAACAAAAAGTGTCTCATTACAAAATAGGTGGGGACAAATACAAAAGAAAAACAAGCACACACTCCTCTAAATTAAGACAGAAGGAATAAAAATAAACATCTCAAGTCAGTCCTTGACAAATCACCCAGGTGACTGGCGGTAGAGGATTTATTGTGTGTCCTCAGGACAGAAAATGCCACCTTATTTAGTAGGGAGTCAAGCCAATGATGGGAAAAATGTGGGGTTAGATCAGACATATTTAAGTAATAAAAATGAGGAAGGAGGAATGGCAGAAGTTTAGAAGGTTGATACTATTGGAATGGAAATGAAATTCAGTCTGAGATAGAGAAAAATAGGCAATACTTGGCCAAAAAAAATACTGAGAATATCAACCAGCTAAAACTTCAGTAATATTGCTGAGACACAAACCTTTGCATGTTAAGATAGACTTCAGGGCTCAACATATCCAAGCAAAGAGAAAGCATGTTTAAGGTTCATAAGCATGCTAAATATTGGAGAATATTTTCTTTCTTGCCCAAAGGGCCCTCCCCAGACTCCCTAGCAAATGTTTCCTGGATAATGGCTCAATTACATTTATGGAAAACTATAGACTCAAAATAAATCTAAATAAAATCCTTTATTCCCCAAGTGTGTCCTGCTGTTAATTCCCCAGCTTTCTGCCATCGACATTTCTCTTCTAGCAGGAAAATGTTAGCTGTTTAAAAGAACAATGGTTTGCGCTGTGCTTACAACTTGACCTTGGCCCAGAGGCTCAGGGTCCATCAGAGTAGACACCAATCAAGTAATGCTAGAGCACCCGGGTTTCAGCAGTCAGCAGTTATCTTACTGTTGCTAACTAGTCATATCTCTGCTCAGTGACAACTTTGAGTCATTTAAGGCAGTGATTAAGGTCAGAGGAAAGTAAAAACTTAGAAGGAGAGGGAAGGGAGTAATAGGGGGACAGATAAGGAATTAGATGAGTGTGACTAAGGCTATCTGCCAAGCCTCATCTGGAAGAAGAGAGAAAAATAGCTCCCTAAACCCCCAAACATAGATGGATTTCTTGCCATTCTACTTTGTACTGACTTCAAGAAACTTTCTGCAGGCAAATATCTGAGGTCAACACCTTAGAAAGCAAGCTACAAGCAGAAACACCTTCCTTAACAGACAGCAGGATGAATTTCTGCTTCAGTTGCCAAAGGATGACTGTCAATGAGCCATTCCACCTGTGCTCACTAGACAACCAGGATTATCCACAGAAACAAGCACATAGACCATTTAAAACCCAAGCATCCATGACACACAGCTCTCATCCCCACTCTGGTGCAGGGCAGAAAGCACCTGCAATCAAATGTCTACCCCCATAGGGATGAATTAAACTCCAGCATTCTTGCCGGGATAATCCCATGGACAGAGGAGCTTGGTGGGCTACAGTCCATGCGGTTGCAGAGAGTCAGACAAGACTGTGAACCTGGCAGGGTATATCTCTTGGAAGAGTAGTGAAAGCTGTGTTCAGGTTTCATTTTTCTCCACTGATTATTTTTCTCCAATAAAAGCTTATTAGTTGTGCTGTGTAATACAGACATTACAAATAATCTATAAAGTAGACCAGGCCCTACTGGCCTGTATATTATTATAAAATAATATACATTATTATATGATATAATAATAATATAAATTATTAAAATGTATATTATTTTTTAAAAGGGAGGTACTCATAGTATCTTTTAAAATGTGACTTAGTTTTCAACATTTAAAAATCAGAAGGTCTCTCATAAATAGGTTTCTATGATCTCTGAAAGCAAGACTGGGATAACATTTCTAAAACATGATTAAAGGCCAGAGCTGATTGCAGGAAGAAGGCATGCATGCTCAGTTGTGTCCAACTCTTTGCGACCCCATGGACTGTAGCCCGCCAGGCTCCTCTGTCCATGGGATTCTCCAGGCAAGAGTAATGAAGGGGCTTGCCATTTCCTTCTCCCGGAGATCTTCCCGACACAGGGATTGAACCCACATCTCCTGCAACTCTTGCACTGGCAGGCAGATTCTTTACTACTGAGCCACCTGGGAAGGCGGAGGAGAAGGCACAAGTTGCCAAATGAATAGTCTCTCCCACCCCCTGTTGACTATTAGATGACAAGTCTGAGCATCGGTTGCCATTTATCACCTGTTTTGCACTGTAAAGATGAAAGGGAATTATAGGGTTGACCAAAAAGTTTGCTCAGGTTTTTCTGCAAGATATCATCACATGACTAGCCACGTCTTTGAACCTCAACAAAAGACATATCAAGAACCATGGGATTCAAGAAAAATAAGAGAAAGTGCATTTTTTTTCTTATACTCCATTCCATTTTAATCAATCATTTTAAATTATCAGTCTGCCCTTTGTAGATGTTGCTGATTTTTTTTAATACCTAATGTACCATAATAGTCACATTATTTTTAAATATATATATATATATATATTTATTTATTGCTGACTGTTCTGGATTGGGTCTTTGATGTGATGCGTGGGCTCTTTGCTGCTCCCTGCAGGCTTTCTCTAGTTGCAGTGAGTGGGGTGGGGTCTACCGTCTAGTTGCCGTTTGTGGGCTTCTTTTGCTGTGGAGCACAGGCTCTAGAACAGGCAGGCTTAGCTGCCTTGTGGCATGTGGGATTTCCTGGATCAGGGATTGAACCGGTGTCCTCTGTATTGGCAGGCAGATTCTTAACCACTGGATCACCAGGGAAGTCCCATATACTTTTGAGAAAGACAGGTTTGGCTTTGGATCTTAATTCTATCACTTACTTGACCAAATTGTTTAGATTTTCTAAGCTTCAATTTTCTCATCTTTAATGCTGAGAAAATATTACCTACCATAAGAGCTTGTTATGAGGATAAAACAATCTATGCAGGCAGCTAGTGCACAGCAGAAGATACTCAAGGAATTGTTTTTCCTTTTCTTTCCCTTTGAAGGGTTGGGATGAATTAAGCAGACTCCATCATAAAGTCACACACACATCTGAAGTGCCTGCCAAACTGTAATGACCCAACTGCTGCTTCAGAGAGATGGCTCAGCTCAAGGTTTTAATGCACTTTTCATGAACTGAAGCACAACAACAAAATCTATCACTGTTAGGCAGCCTCATAAGAAGATCCGATTTAAACAAAATAGACTTCCTTCTGAGCTCTGAAATATGGTAGCTACCTTCACCTTGACTTAGAGACACATCAATAGGAAATGTACACTTAGCCAATGAACAGTAGGATTAGTAAATGCCAGCAAAGATAATGATAACAAAATGCATTATTGAAAGTTGCCTAAGAGCAGGCCATCCAGTATGGAAAGGTACATATAAATTTTATGCAAACACACTTTTAGTTCTGTGAGTTCATATATCTGCATGACTACAACCATCGAGAAAAATTTAATGTAGGCTGCTGCTCTAGAACGACCATTTAATTTTGAGCAGACCATGATATTGAAAAAAAATTAAGTTATGTAACACACTTGCCAAATAAATAAAAAATGTTCATTGCAATGTAACAGCTAGAAAAACAGAATCACTACTCTACCATGTTGAGGATTAAGTGGGCAATAAATCATAGCCTTCTCCATTCTGAATTCCAAGCCAATTGAGAAATAGACCCAGCCTAAAGGACAGCCAACTTTACTGCTTGTAAAGCTGAATGCGGGAACTGGTCTGGGATAAGAATTGGAACTGGCCTTACACCAGACTTCCTATGCATATTCCTTGTCCCCTTCTCTTCTGCATTGTCCCCTGCAAAGATGAAACTGGCCTGGGCTTGAGTGCACTCAGTACAGGGATAAAAATGCTCTTTGAACAGAAAGAAGGAAGGGGTCTCACCAGATGTGTGCAGACCCTTCATCCAATCCCACCAATAAATAAAGAATTGGAGAGAAGGTACAACAAGGGTCTCCCCTAAATTTTCTTTCCAGGACAGAGGATTGCTTCATAGTATTCATGCACACGGGGCTTCCCAGATGGCACCAGGGATGAAGAACCTACCTGACCATGCAGGAGATGAAAGGGACACACCGATCCCTGAGTCAGGAAGATTCCCTGGAGGAGGGTATGGCAACCCACTCCAGTGTTCTTGCCTGGAGAATCCCATGGACAGAGGCACCTGGCAGCCTACAATCCATAGGGTCGCACCAAGGTGGACACTGCTGAAGTGACTTAGCACACATACACACAAATATCTACATAGATGGGGGAACTATCTCTTTTCTATTTCTGATCCTTTATTTTCAGGTACCCCTACCAATAAAGATTGACCCATAAGAACAGCTTTTGTTGTTGTTTAGTCGCTAAGTTGTATCCAACTCTTAAGTGATCCTATGGACTGTAGCCCACCAGGCTCCTCTGTCCATGGGATTTCCCAGGCAAGAATTCTGGAGTGTGTTGTCATTTCCTTCTCCAGGGAATCTACCTGACCCAGAGATCAACCCCAAGTCTCCTTCATTGGAGGGCAGATTCTTTACCACTGAGCCACCAGGGAAGCCCATAAGAGAAGCTGCTCCTAAGTCGCTTCAATCGTGTCTGACTGTCTGTGTCCCCATGGACGTAGCCCGCCAGGCTTCTCTGTCCATGGAATTCTCCAGGCAAGAATACTGGATTGGGTTGCCATGCCCCTTTCCAAGGGATCTTCCTGACCCAGGGTTTGAACCCGTGCCTCCTGCATTGGCAGGCAGGTTCTTCACCACGAGCGCCACCTGAGAAGCCCCTATAAGAGAAGCTGGAGAGGCAATATTCAGGCATCTAAAGAGGACTTGTTATTTGGAGGTTGGTATATGTTTAGAGGTTTGAAATCTTTACTTTATGGTCATGGTGAAGCTACCTTCAACTACCCAGCTACCACTAACTGTTGATAACCACCATTGTTTCTGCTGATTACTGAAATTCTTAGCAACGTGTAGCTGACGTCTTAGACTTTTGGACATTGCAGTGCAGGAAAAAATATCAGAAAGAGAAATGTTAAATATGACGTATGGGGCTTCCCTGGTGGTCCAGTGGCTAAGACTCTGCACTCCCAATGCAGGGGGCCTGGGTCCAGTTGCTGGTCAGGGAACTGGATCCCACGTGCTGCAACCAGAGATCCTGCAGGCCTAAATGAAGACCCTCGCATGCCACAACTAAGAGCTGGCATGGCCAAGTAAATACATTTTTAACAAATAAGTAAATATGAATTATAAGCAAAGAAATCAACAATCCTAATTGGTCATGTTTTAGGAGGCCTGTGGAACTTTCTTTACATCATGAACTTCTGCCTCCATCTTAAGGGCCCAGAGACCTGCTTGGCTGTCATTTACATCACCAGCCAGGATTCTTTAGCACAGCCCAACTATGCTGTCAACCCACATGCCAAGGAATGCATATAATCACCATATTTACTGTGATGACCCAGGCAATAATGATACGCACTGCCTGTAATGAAACTAAAATACACATGTCATTTTGGCGATGCTACTTGTTCAGGCGGGGTTGCCTGTCAGCTGTCTCTGGCCAAGCGATACAACCTACAATTTAGTTAACAAACTGAGACATCATAGAAATCAGTGCTTTTAACAGGCTTCCTCGAATCACTTGGGTTTTTCCGCCTGTCTTACATATAGCAAGTCTCTGGCAATGTGTCAGGAGTGGGAGGAGGTCCCAGTGGAGTTGAAAAGATGAGAAAAAAATGGAAAAAATATAAAAAGCAAAATAGTTGGCTGAATTCTAAAGTGGAGTCTGCCCTAGAAGTAGAAAATCCAGAAAACAAACAAACAAACACATTTGTTGGCTCCAGTAGTTCTATTGTTGCCAGCTAGGCAAATTTCAAACTCTTTAGCCTTGCAGCCCAGATCTTCCATTAGCAGGTGCCAACCTTTATTCCCGGCCTTCTTACCAAACTTCCTCAACCTTTCACCGTATCCACATCCATTGATTAGTCTAGTCATTCATTTAGCAAGTTTGTATTGAGTACCTAATATATAAAAGATTTCTTTCTAGACATTAATTCTAACGTGAACAGACCATTTCTACCGTTCAAGCACTCCTGTACTGATGCTCAGGCCTAAGGGTGGAATGGATGGTGGCAACTATCAGGAAGAAAAGAAACTGGACTTGGCCTTATTTTAAAAATGAAGACAATACAGGGAACCCATCTTAGTATAAAGGCTTCCAGGAAGCCACCTAACAGATTGATCTGTTAATTTTCACAAGAGTTTTCACCGATGTTTATGATCTATTTAAAGACAATGAAAAATATGGAAGTAGCAGAACTGATTTTAGGTTAGAGTGATACAGGAAGGCTTTATAATGGAAGAAGAACTTAAATTCAACCCTGAATGTGGACAGAATGGGGATGGTCCAATTTAGATGCTTTCACATCAACAGAACTATAAAGATGCTAGATCTCTGAACCTGGGTTTGGAATCCAGGAAACCTGGGTTTAACCCTGGACTATTTCATGTGAATCAAGTCACATCAGATAAGTCTTGCAGCCCTCTGAGTATTGTCTTTCTTATCTTAAAAAAATGATAATAAAAGTACGCAGTCTATGTTGTACACAGAGTAATTACAAAAACTGAGATAATAAATGTAAAAGTGCATGGAAAATTGTAATGCACAATACACAGACGATCATTAGGTGCTCTGCATTAATTGTTCATTTGATTTTAAATGTAGATGGCTGTTTCTTCTTCTAGCTTTTACTTTGATAATTTTTAAAAGACTGCTTGCACCCTTTTTAAACCTTCAATAGAAGCAGGAAATGCTTCGTTTCAGACTTATCTATTTCTTTTATCATAAAAAATCAAAGTGCTCCTTGGAAATCATCTCATTAATCTCTTGGAGGGAGGTAAGTTAGAGGACAGATACTTTGCATGGTTGTATATGAATCTCAGTTTTGCAAATAGAAAAGCCTGACTTTTGAGGCTTGTCTTAGCCACACAGTGAATAAAAACAGCACTCAAAATGACCTGGGCATCTCTTTATTCAATTTCACGTTCTCCTTATTACATGCATCCCCAAATCTTATTCTCCCAGGAGACTTCCAAGGACAAATCTGGCTTATCAGATCTGAAATAAGTAATACTTTACATAACTGTTTTTAGCCCCTGCTTTTTCATCTGAACAACAACCTAAAAAAAAAAACAAAAAAAAAAACCTAGCAAACAGGATTTTTGTGGAGGTAAAAAAGGGATAACACACATGTAATATTTATGAAAGAAACCTAGTCTAGGATCTGTAACACATCAAATGAAAAATAAAGGCTAGCTGCTTTTGTTTTACAAGAAGAAAATTTGGTTTACATAAATCTCAAGAGTGTTGTCCTGACATGTACGGAGTTGAGTCTAACATTGAAAAGCCCTTAGATTGATAATTAGTAATAAATCTCAGAACCAATTTTCCACCAATCAGTAACCATTTGTCGTGTACATAGCATATGTCAAGACTTGTGCTTGATCCTAAAGATATAAAGATACACAGGACACAGTATAAGTTTTCAACAAGTTTAACTGAGAAGCTGAGATAAGACATGGACAAAATAGCAGTTAAAAAATAGAAAGTGGTAAAGGCAATCACATAGTCAACCAAAACTCAACAGGTTTCATGGAAGAGGTGACTGATAGCTGGGTTCATGAAAGATGGGTAGGATTTTAAAAAAATGGAAAGAGTGAAAATAATGTTGATGAAACTGCATTCTAAGCAATGAGACGTGCACAGTTCAAAGGAAAGATGAGGTCTAGTCAGTGGATGAATTTGGTCATAGCATAGTGTATACAATAAAGAGAAATGGCTTTGCTGGATACAATTGCAGGTTGAGGTTGAATCACGTTTGGCTTTGGAGGTTCTGCTAATGAATAAAACTTGTCTTTAGTTGGGAAGCCATTGAGTCGAATGACAGAAAACACTGTTTAAAAATATTTGAGCATGTTGTGAGCAGATGGAGAAGAGGCAGAGGAAGGGAAAGGTAACAGGTAACAGAGAAATGAGCTAACAGATGGCATGAGGTCCCAGAAGAGACCAAAGGGCAGGAGGCCAAGGACACAGGTAGCTCAGTTGTAGAAGGGTGCAGGGCAATTCTTCCTCTGAGACAGAAAAGGAAGACAGAATAGTATCAGCTACATTATGATGTAGAATAGTATCAGCTGCATTATGATGTAGGGAGACCACCCTCATTTGATAAAGACATACACTTTTAAAAACAATCATTTGTTAGAGATATTACAGAGGGAATTTTTAAATTGAGTTGGGGTGGAACTGGGACATTTATGGTGCGTACCTGTGTGTTAGTTGCCCAGTTGTATCTGACTCTTTGTGACCCATGGACTGTAGCCTGCCAGGCTCCTCTGTACATGGAATTCTCCAGGCAAGAGTAGGTTGCATTCCCTTCTCTAGGGGAACATCCCCACCCAGGGATTGAACCTGGATCTCCACCATTGCAGGCAGATTCTTTACTATCTGAGCCACTAGGGAAGCCTGGGACATTCATGGTCCCTTCCAAATCTGTGGCAGGGGATACACCAATTGAGGCATCATTTTCAAAATGGAGAAAGATTTCAATCAAACAAATAATCAATAAATCTACTTAGAAAAGGAATTATTAAAAGGAAGGTGAGATTTGCTTACAGAAGGGTTTGTTCAATTGGCAAAGAGTCTTCTTCTGTTTATTTAAAAAAAAAAAAAAAGCCTACACCCAGCTTCTGATCCAAACATTTATTACCTGTTTGGCCTTTATAAGCACTTGACTTTGTGACCTCTGGGCTTTGGAAACTACAAGGAGATGCAACGAGCTAGCACAGCTTCACCAAGAATAGTCACCAAACTAATCTCATTTTCTTGAGAATACATTTACCAAGTGGGAAGGTCAGCAAGATGATGTGGGCAGAGTGTAAAAATCATAACAAAGCATCAGACAAGGGCTTTAGTGATATCTCTGAGATCACAATGGAGAAAAATGGGGACGATTCACACATTACAAGGATTTATAGATGGCCCACTAAGCAAATGGCCACATCCTGCGGGGCTGGCAGGAGGGACAAGTTCTCAGCAACTCCCTGCTCAATATTTGTATCAGTGACTTGGACGAAGGGAAAAAAACCAGGGTTAGAAATCCCCCCTGTCCTACATATGGGAGGAATATCCTGAAATGTCAGAATGTAAATGCTATGGTTTTTCTAGTACTCATGTATGGATGTGACAGTAGGACTATAAAGAAAACTGAGCACCAAAGAACTGATGCTTTTGAACTGTGGTGTTGGAGAAGACTCTTGAGAGTCCCTTGGACTGCAAGGAGATCCAACCAGTCCATCCTAAAGGGGATCAGTCCTGGGTGTTCATTGGAAGGACTGATGCTGAAGCTGAAACCCCAATACTCTGGCCACCTAATGCGAAGAACTGACTCATTGGAAAAGACCCTGATGCTTGGAAAGATTGAAGGCGGGAGGAGAAGGGGATGACAGAGGATATGGTTGGATGGCATCACCGACTCAATGGGCATGAGTCTGAGTAAACTCCAGGAGTTGGTGATGGACAGGGAGGCCTGGCACGTGGCAGTCTATGGGGTCGCAAAGAGTCGGACACAACTGAGCGACTGAACTGAACTGAACCGAACCGCTATGGAAAATAGAGGATACAACTCAATGAAACTTAGTTAAGATAAATACAGAGTCACCTACATAAAAGAAGCAATTAGATAAGTGTGGGATTAGGATAATTCGGTCAAAATGGAATTCAGGGAGAAGAGATGGTGGTGTCAGATGACCAGGAGCTCAATAGGATCTAGAAATAGGATAGAATCTCTATCAAAACTTTTATGTAAACTCTTGATGCTTGAATACAAGAGTGTTGCAATTGGAGACGGGAATGGTCTCCCTGTGTCCAGCAGAAGTCAGGCAAAGATCAGAGCACACTGCTCTCTAATAAACACTCGGCTTCAATAAACTCATCCACAGGTTTTAATGATAGTTCATAGCAGCTTGGAAAGGATGGAAAAATACTTTCACGTCACTTGAGGAATGATTATGGAAACTAGAAAAGTGGAATATACACTAGTGCCATCATCAAGACCTATTTCATGAAAAAAGAAGTACATACTCCCTGCACTCCTGACTACAGACTTCTGAGGAGCAAGAAGAATGTATGGGGGGGGGGCAGATTTTGATTAAAAATAATGTTTTCTGGGGTTTTTTTTTGTACTGTGCATATATTCCCAGAATAAGGCCGGCTACCTTGCCAAATCATTGGAGAACTATCAGAAGAAATCAAGCAGCCAGTGAAAATGCATTTATTAGGACTGCTGTGGAAACAATTACTACATTAAGAGGGAGGTCAATCTAGATGACTTCTAATATCTATCTGGAGGAGTCTAAATTTTGTCATCAAGTATAACCTAGGAGGTAACTAGGTTTGTCCATGTGGTGAATTTGATTACTGTCCCATTTCTTAACTCCCTGGAATATTGTGTAACTTCACAGTGTCTTTCCACAGTAGGAAACAAATCCCTTCCCATCTCATGATGATGGCTTTTCAACATGACCTGTCTGACCAATAGGATAGAAGTGGGTGTGATGCCAACTGAGGCTTTAAACATGCTTCTGAAGCTTGGCTTGCCCTTTTGTGCTCTGGAATGCACCATGAAAAGAGGATGGCCCAGGAAGCCCCCGACCCTGCAGCTTGTGCCCCAGAATAAAGGATCACAGGGCAGACCTGAATCTAATTTCAGCCTGGAGCCAATCCTAGCTCGGCGGCAGCCCAAAGATGAGCTACTGTGCTGAGTCTGGCTGAGATAAGTCACACTTCAGTCAGCCTGCAAAACTGTGAACCCAGAAATAAATATTTGGTATTTTAAGCCAATAAATTATGATGTGGTTTATTATGCAGCATTATTAAGCAATGACTAATATACTCAGCTTCAGGAAACAAAAGACTCAAAACCTTTCTATTACTGATTTCCAAGTTGTAACTCAAATACAAGGAAATTGCCATACATTTGCACTCTACAGATGTAAATGTGTAACTGATTCACTTTGCTATACAGCAGAAACTAACACAACACTGTAAGTCAACTATACTCCAATAAAATTTTTTTTTAAAAAGATAAGTTATGGTAAGTTGTATCCCTTTTTTGCATCTAATTTAAATTTTTGAACTTATGAAATGTTGGCATTGCAATCCATTCTAAGCAACTACTGATAATACAGAAGGAAACTTAGCTGCCATTGCTTAGTCCCTAACAGAATCACTTTTCTTAACTTGAAGTCAGTGGTAGTGACTTCTGGATAAGTCATGAGTTTAGAAGACCTTTTTTTTTTACCTCTAGTTGAGACCATTAGTCTATTTTGCTGTTGGTTACTCAGTGGTCAGAATTATCCTTCTTTCCTCTATGTCAGGATCATGTCATTTGTACTTTGCCTCTCTTAAGAATGGACAGACCACTCCAAGTAGAATATACATCACCAAGAAACTTTCCACGTTTTAACTAAAGCCAAGCTTGAGCTTTAGAAGAGTGTGTATTTTTTCAGGAAATTCAATTTTTCAGCAAGGCCAAAACTTGTTTTGTTTACAGGAGTTAAAATATATGGAGATACTTCAGGTACTACATTAAGGATTTTACAAAGATCCTGTCGGTAATCAATATAAAAAGAAAAAGGCCAAATTGTAAAAACTTAAGCAAAGGAGCAGTAGTACCAAGACAATGAGCAACACATAGTTTGTCCATTGTAAGGATCCAACATATGCTTACCGATAATGATCTAGTCAGCGTGGACATTAGGAATGGAGCGACTATCCATTGCTAGTTTGGGAAATGACTAACTCCCAATACAATGCATCTCCTTTGCTTCACTCTAAAAGTATCAAAATCAGGAAATCAATTATGGTTCAATAAAGAAATTTAAAAATGTAAATATCATAGAACTGCTGAAAGCAGCCATATAAAAGCATCCTTTTACTCACTTAAAATCACAGGCTCTACAATGTTCTACAACAATTTCCAGAATGTTCCTATCATTAGAAGCAAATAATTCCACCTCACAACTGGCAATACTAAAAATTTGAAGAAAAAATCGATTTACTACTTAAAAATTTAATCTGAGCTCTGCGTCTTATGTAAATTCTCCCTGCATTTCTTCTTGTTCCATCTATCGGATAAATGATTGCTCTTTGCTTTCTATTCCAAAGAATTACCTTATAGGGACAGCAAAATGAACAGCATCAACAGTATCCCTCCATGGATAAATGTGCTGTTCCATGTCCCACTGCTGCATATACTAAAACCATTCCTTCAGAAGGGTCGGAAGCACCTGATTGATTCATCCTTCCCTAAGAGGGAGGGAGTGGGAGAAGAATTCATTATCTGAAGTGGAAGCCAAAAGGTAGCAGCCTCTGTTCAAGGTCATAACCCAAAGCACAACACCTGGTTCTCTAGCTACAACCTTAGATACCCATTAAAAAAGAATCATGACTCCAGCTACTTCAGGTCATCTAAACTGTTCCCAGTGGGAAGCCTCTTTGCAATTTGATGCAAAAGGTTGGTTCTCAATTTGTTTCTTCTCCCACAGCAGAAATAAGTTCCCATCACAGTCAGGATGCTTGCCCCCATCTCTGTGCCCTTTCTTTGCACCCCCAACTTCATCTCTTCACTGAATTTATCAATCATGACAAAGTCTTAATGACTGCTAACAATTTTTAATTGCAGGTACACATTTAAACTACTCCATGAAATAGCTAAAGCCACACCAGGACTCAGCCACAGCTATTGAAAAAGATCTCTTTTCCAAAAAAGTCATAATAGCTAACCTATCCAATGCCTCTTTAGATTTTGCCTTGATGAAATATCTGTCGGTACTTAAAATGCGTCTTTTGTTCATGGTTACTTCTTTGGATACACAATTATATATCTGAGTGTGGGTCACTTTGCAGGGGGGTGTGGGGAGAGGGAGAGAGTGTGTAAATGGGGTTGTACGTGTGTGAAGGAGGCCTGTGACTCAGAACCACATCTCCGAGAGACGCAAGGCCAGGGAAGGGTGAGTTACCACCTTGCTTGTTCCTCCCCTGGCGATTTAGTTCTGTCCAAATAACTCTCGATTAATGCACCACGCAGAGACATTTCACATTTCCTCCTTAAGATCATTCTGACAGCTCACCAGCTGTTCTCTGCTATTTTTTGCCATGATGGCATGGGTAAGCCACAGAGCCTTCTCCGTTACTCTGCCAACAGCGATGCTGCCTGCTGTTCAGTGCTCAAAGTCTGTTCCCCAACCCAAACTCTACCATCTTGTCCATTTCCCACTCACCTGACACAACAGAGATTTTGAGAGTTTTTAATTGATTTTTAAGTGATTTTAAGAGTTATTAATACGCAGTCCCTTAAGAAAAACTAGATGGTGGTGGGGGTGGTGGAGATCACTGCATGGAAAACATAGGTACACAAGTATGTTTTTATGTAGTAATCATTAAAACTATATAAATATCTATATATTGGAAATACCTATATTGGAAATATCTTTAGCCATTTTCAATACTTGAAAAGAGTGCCATAAAGTAGAAAGGATGTGGGTATTGAGTTGGACAGACCTAGATATTGAATTCCTATTCTCTTTTCTAACTTGATGCTTCTCTGAGCATCAATTTGTCCATCTGTAAAATGGGATTTTCTGTCATATAAAGAAATCAAGAAACTTGTGGAGACCACAAAACAACTAGAAAAAGAACCATACTTAAATGTGAATTTCAGAAATCCTAGTTCAAATTTTTTCCTCTCTTTAAATGCCACCTCATCAAAGTAAACAAACATAAAAAGAGAGATTGAAGAAGCTTGGGGCCTGACTTACACCTAAGGTTAACAGCACAGACTCTATTTTTCAAGCTCATGGCATGTCAGAGTCACTGACTAGAAAGAAGGAGGGTGACAGACACTGGTCCAGAGGCAAAGACATTCATAATGCAAGAGATAGTACTTGAGACAAATACAAGAATGAAAAAGGAGTATGGATGTACGGATGTTTATAATGTAGAAACATATTTTCTATATCCTTCACCAGACCCTTAGGGCATCACAGTTACAACAAAATAATCTTCACAACTTGGTTCTGGGGTCAGGGGTTCCAACCAGACCGGAAAGAACTGATAAATCTCAGCCTTACTTTCTTGATCTCCTACTTCTTTGCTGCCAGCCCCTGAGTCCTTTTCTCTGAAAATATTGAAGGCTTCCACCAGGAAGTACAGGTGTTAGGAGCAGAGTCATGCAGCCTGGGTTTCTATCTTGGTTTCTCCCCTTGCAAGCTGTCAGATTTGGGGAAAGTTTTGTCATCTGTAAAATGGTAATGATAGTAATAATGTTGGTGGTCCAGTGGTTAAGAACGTGCCTTGCAATACAGGGGACCCGGATTCGATTCCTGGTCGAGGAACTAAGATCCCACATGCCACAGAGCTACTGAGCCTGCAGTCAGCTAGAGAGATAAAGGATCTTCAGTCAGATTCAGTGAAAGAAAGAGGGTGACAGGCATTGGTCCAGAGGCCAGGACATTCATAAGATTCAGTGAAAGTCTCTGCTGCCCTGCTTGGTGACTGCATGCCCAGTCTGTGCCCACTCTCGCTGCCCTGCATCTCCTCTTGATCCCACTGCCCTGAATATGCCAAGGTTCAGGGGAAGTGAATGTGTCTTCCCAATGCCCCGGGGCTCCCATACCTAAGCTGTAGTAAGTTCAGGACACATGGATTCTAAAGTGAAGAGCAACAGTCATAATCATGCCAGCCCTTTCTTAACACTTTATCTGTGTGAGGCAATGTGCTAAGTCCTCTCAATACACATGAATCTGACCCCTGCATCTACTCTATGAGATAGGTAATATCATCATCATCATCACAACTTTCGCAGTGGGAGCTCCTTTCTTTTCCTTTGATCTTTTTAATATTCAATGATATATTTATTTGATTGTGTCAGGTCTTAGTTGCGGCACTTGGGGGATCTTCACTGCATCACGTAGGATCTTTTGTTGCGGCCCACGGACTCCCTAGTTACCTGCAGGCTCAGTAGCTCTGTGACACAGGGGATCTTAGTTCCTCGACCAAGGATCAAATCCGGGTCCCCTGAATTGCAAGGTGGATTCTAACCACTGGACCACCAATATTATTTTTGTCATTACCATGTTACAGATGGTGAAACTTTCCCCCAGTCACACAGCTTGCAAGGGGAGGAACCAAGACAGAAACCCAGGCTGGTATGACTCTGCTCCTAACACCTGTACTATGGTGACGGGTACACCGTCCACTGCATGTATGAAAACCAGAAACTCAACGCTTTATCACTTAAAAGGGCATCAACCAGCTAAACGGTCTGATTTCTGAGCAGTGTCCTGGTCATTCACCTGACAATAAATAGTTCAGTCCGGTCATTTATCCTTTCTGAGCTGTGAAATGAATAAAACAGACCAGAGGTCCTCAAATGCCTTTGCTCCACTGGCCATCTCTGCCCCTTTGGTGGGGGCATCTAAGTCCCTGGGGTGTTGCTGCACGTGCTCCAGGAGCCCCTCTGGCCCCTCTGCATGGACAGTGAGAGGACACTGTGGAGGCGATGCCCCTGGGTGCGTTACCCTCAGTGATATCTGCAGAGTTAGGATTTCCCTCAGGGAACACGCACTTTGATTTCTAGATCAAGGGCCACATCTGTGATGTCTCTGCTCTCGGGATATATAATCAAAAGATAATCTCAGAGAAGGCATGTGGGTCTCTGCTTTTTTGCTCTGGGTTAGGCGCTTGAAAGAGGAAGGACTTAGGCTGTACCTTGTCAAAAGCCAACCCGCACGTTCTGCAGGACACAAGAGTGATCCCACCTGAGGGGGAACTGAAAAGGCAGCAGAGTGTGAAGCGTATCCCAGGGCCGCCGGTCAGAGAGATTACATCCCCGGATGTCCACCCACACCTCTGCATATGAGCAACGGTGCGCTTAGTGGCCATGGGCAGCGGCCCACAGAAATGTGAAGAAGCACAATTATGTGTGGGGTTAGGGGCTGAATTGGATCCCCTCAAGGGATATGTTGAAGCCCTCATCCCTGATACCTGGGAATATGACTTTATTTGGGAGTCTCTGCAGATATAATGTAAGATGAGGCCATAGAGCGCCCTCTAAGCCAACAGACTAATCCCTATAGGAAGAGGGAAAAGCCACGTGGGTAGAGAGACACACAAGCAGAATGCCATGTGATGAAAGAGGCAGAGACTGAGTGACGCAGCTGCAAGTTAAGGAGCACCAAGGACCGACGGCAATCACCAGAAGCTAAGAAGGGGCCAGAAAGGACTCTGTCCACAGCCTTCAGAAGGAGCACTGCCCTGCCTTGATTCTGGACTTCTAGACTCTAGAACTATGAGACAATACATTTTTGTTGTTTTAAGTCATCTAGCTCGTGATACTTTGTTATAATATCTTGAGGAAACTAAGATACTTCGTAAGTCACATCCCCACCCTTGGTTCTTGGATTATTATTTGGTCTTCAATTTCTCTTACCTTCCATGTCTGAGGATTCAGGTAAGAGTTGAACCTTGATGCCCCATGGACTGCAGCACACCACACTTCCCTGTCCTTCACTATCTATCTGAGCTTGCTCAAACCCATGTCCACTGAGTTGGTGATGCCATCCAACCATCTCAGTCTCTGTCATGCCCTTCTCTTCCCGCCCTCAATCTTTCCCAGCATCATAATCTTTTCCAATGAATCGGCTCTTCACACCAGGTGGTAAAAGTATTGGAGTTTCAGCTTCAGCATCTGTCCTTCCAATGAGTACTCAGGGTTGATTTCCTTTAGGATGGACTGGTTGGATCTCCTTGCTGTCCCAGGGACTCTCAAAAGTCTTCTCCAGCACCACAGTTTGAAAGCATCAATTCTTTGGCGCTCAGCTTTCTTTATGGTTCAACTCTCGCATCCATACATGACTACTAGAAAAACCATAGCTTTGATTAGATGGACCTCTGTCGACAGTCATGTCTCTGCTTTATAATACACTGTCTAGGTTCGTCACAGCTTTTCTTCCAAGGAGCAAACATCTTTTATTTTCAAAGCTGCAGTCACTGTCCTGAGTGATTTTGGAACCTGAGAAAATAAAGTCTGTCACTGTTTCCATTTTTTCTCCATCTATTTGCCATGAAGTGGTGGGATCGGATGAAGTAGCATGAAGTATCAGCTACTTTGTTAAATATTTATTGAGCACCTACATGAGGTCACACACGGAGCAGCTATATGTCACGGAGAAGACATAAATGAGGGAGATGGAGCCCCTGCTTCTCAGGGAGTAAGTGTGCTCACAGGAAGTGAGTAGCAAGAATCACTGAAGCATGCACAAAAATAACTGGGACCAAGGAGGAGTAATACAATCACCAGAGGGCCCATCTGATGGCAAGGCTGTATTGGGTTCAGACTTATCAAGACACAGCTCAGAGAGGAAACTCTCTGAGGCTCAGTACTGCAGGCAACTGGAGGTGGGCCAAAATGACAAGAACCATCAAGATGCCAAAACCCAGTGTGGGCAAAGCCGGCAAGCAGCCCCCACCCTTGGAGAAATGTTTTCTGAAGGAGGTTCATTCTGCTCTGTGTGAGTCACACATGACCAAACCTTAGAGCTTCCAGTGCTGGAACACTCGAACATGAGCAGGCTCAAAGCTGTCCTTCTGCTGGGTTGGGGGAGCTCAAGAATGTTTTTCTTCAGGGGTTTGCTGCACATGGCCTTTCTAATAGAAAGCAGCAGCATTCACTAGGTCCACAATGGTGCCCTTTGTCAAATTACTATTCCAGTGAGTTAAATTATGCCCCCATGGACAGAAAAGTTAATCTTTCTCCAAAGAGCCCCATTTCCACCCAGGAAGGAGCTTGTTTGCATTGCAGGAGCTGACTCTGTGTTATTATGCTTCCACAGCAGCTAGGTTCATGGGTTAACCACCTGGTGTGTTAACAACAATTTCTTTTCATCCTTTTAAAGTGATTTTCATTTCATTAGCTACCCCTTGCTCTTTAATTATTCTCTGTTTTGGTTTTGTTGCTGCCATCATCAAATTTCTATCAGGGGAAAGGGCTGCCACCTCTAAGTCAATGTGTTTACACTCCAAGTGCACACGTGTGCACACACATACACACAGACACACACTTCTCTATGACCACACCTTGGTAAAGCTCAGCTGGATCATGCCCATCTCTGTGTTCTTCTTCCTTGTTGAGGCCTTTAGATATCATCTTCCTCTGATCTTTGCACACTTTGGCAACCTGCTTACCTCCCACCAGCAAGCTCCATACAATGATTCCTCCTGGAATCTGAGACTCCACAATCCCCACCTAGCTTGTGCCTTTAATTAAATTCTAGTCCCCTACCACCCCTGCCAAGATTCGCAGATACCCTGAAAGGTTCCACATTAATTAACCAGGGCTCTGCAAGGTCTCCAGGCTGCAGTACGAGAAGCGGATGGGTGGCAGAATTGTGACATACCAGGATTTCTAACAGTTGTGCAGTGATCCTCTTAAGGGAGGTGCTTCACATCCAGCAGCAAGCCAGTCAGGTCTACGGGAAGATGAGTATTATACACGACCATGACAATCCAGCATGTGTTACACGTGTTTTTCAGAATTCGATTTCTTTTTCTTCTTCTCTTTGCTGGGAAATTGAGTATGTGTCCCTTTCTCCCCTACTTTCTCCTTTCCTCTCCTAATTTTTCTCTGTCCTTCACACACTAAAGGAAATCAGGATGATGCTAAAAATAAATAAAACCTCCATTCGACCTTTGATCACTCTGATCATATTTCTCTGAGAGTAATATGTTAATTAGCCACCACTTTTAAATGTTTCAGATTTCTATAATTTCTCGTTAAATTTCAAAGAGGAAAAACTGTACTGGTGCATCAGAGAACAACTTCCCAATGGGAAAAAAGGGTTGAAAATGGATCCAATTCAAATAATCAAAGAATTTCTAAGATAGAGAAGAACTTAGTAGTTATCAAGTACAAAATGTATGTGATAAATAAATTCAATATCCCTGAAAAATGTCTGTCCTTACTTTTTCTTCAATACCTCCAATGGTAGGAGACTCTCTCCTCTGAAAAGTCCATTTGAGATCTAATCAGTTTTGGGGAATGCTACAGCTTCTACCTACAGCAGTTTTTTGAGGTTGTGTAGAAAAGAGCTAATAATATCCTTGCTCCTGGGAAGTCTTCTTTCTTTGGGTTCAACCTCCAGACATTTGACTTAACTCTTTTTTTAAACAGAAGCCATTGCCTTTTATTTTTATTTGTTTTTCCAGCTTTACTGAGGTCTAATTGATGAATAATAATTGCATATACTTAAGATGGGCTTCCCAGGTGGCTCAGTGGTAAAGAAGGCACCTGCCAACTCAAGAGATGTGGGTTCGATCCCTGGGTCAGGAAGATACCCTGGAGTAGGAAACGGCAACTCCTTCCAGTATTCTTGCCTGGAAAATTCCATGGACAGAGTAGCCTGTCAACTACAGTCCACGGGGTTGCAAAGAGCCGGACAAGACTGAGCAAACAGTAGTAGTAGTATATTTAAGATATACAATGTAATGTTTTGATGTTTGATGTATTGTAAAATGATTATCGTAATCAAGCTAATTAATATACGTTATATAGTTACCTTTTTTTTCAGTGAGAGAACACTGTATTTTAAATCATTTTTCTCTCAAATTGGAGTTTACAAGACACTTTTTGTTTTCTTTTAAGAAGAGTCTATTTATTTTTCAAAATTAGCAAGCATTGCTACAAATAAGAGGAAAGGTCAGAGAGGAACCTGGTTGAGGGCACTTGTGGTAGTCTTTGATCTTAAAGCCTCAAGCAAATAGATTTGCACACGTCATAGCTAATGATGAGCTAGGGACTCTGGCTCAGCATGGGATGAGATCCAGCTCAGTATCAGAACCGGCAAGTGTAAGATTGACTTAACTATTGCCCGTGTCCCTGGCCCTCAGAACCTGCTGTGTTACTACTAGCATGCTCTCAGCAGCAGGCCTGGGTCTGCCAAGGTGTCCTTGAACTTCTGAAAGGGCTGTAGAATATAATTCTCTATCTCACTTCCAGTACATGTCCTTACCTGGATAAGTTAGGCCTGGCCTGCAGAAGACCAGGGTCAAGTCAAAACCCTCACTCTCTAAACCCCTCTGCAAAACCCAAATGGGAGAATCTTCAAGTTGGTTGAATACAGACATCATGTAGAGATCCAGATTTTTCAAAGACTCACATAACTGATATATGAGAAAAGGAAGTTCAGTTCAGTTCAGTTCAGTTGCTCAGTCATGTCCCAACTCTTTGCGACCTCATGGACTGCAGCACGCCAGGCCTCCCAGCCCATCACCAACTCCTGGAGTTTATTCAAACTCATGCGCATTGAGTCGGTGATGCCATCCAACCATCTCATCCTCTGTCATCCCCTTCTCCTCCCGCCTTCGATCTTTCCCAGCATCAGGGTCTTTTCCAATGAGTCAGTTCTTCGCATCAGGTGGCCAAAGGACTGGAGTTTCAGCTTCAGCATCAGTCTTTCCAATGAATATTCAGGACTGATTTCCTTTAGGATGGACTGGTTGGATCTCCTTGCAGTCCAAGAGACTCTCAAGAATCTTCTCCAACACCACAATTCAAAAGCTTCTAAAGAGGTCACTGGAGGTGTATAAGGAAAACATCGTTCCTTGTGCTGAGCCAAATTCTCAGACTCAGAATTTGAGAGGCAAAAATCTCTCTGTCCCACAAGTGTGGTATTTAAAAAGAGAAGGTTTCATGGATATTCAGTCCACAGTTCTTGATTTATCATATAAGAAAAAGATATTGCTTTCAATTTTTCCCAAAGGTGAGATCCTTTACTATTTTAAATTTTCAAACCTCTAAACTGTCCTCTCATAAGCAAAAACATCCTTTCCTATTAAAAAAAAAAGCCTACCAACTTTTTATTATTTTATAGTTCAAAGAAGTCTCAGTACATGCTTCCTTCTCTATTAATGGATCTATCAAAAGGAAACCTATTCTGTTCCTTTTAAGTTTTTTAATATAGTAAGAAGGAGTAAATGGCAAGGAACTGGTAACCCACCCCAGTATCCTTGCCTGAGAGATCTTATGGACAGAGGAACCTGGTGGGCTACAGTCCATACAGTCGCAAGAGGGTCGGACATGACTTAGTGGCTAAAAAACAAGGAAGGAGGACAAAATCCAATTCCTTAGATTTTAAAGAATCCTAAAATGGGTTTTTTTAATGCCACTATTAAGACTACACAAACATAGTCACTACCTACGTTGAAAATTGTAACTCTATAAACTATCAAAAATGTAAGAAATATTCTTTCAGGCTCCCATCTCTTGAGTACCTCCTACATGTCAGCACCCATCCTTGAAGCTTTGTAAATATAACTCTCTAACAACCTTGCGTTAGTTACTATCATTCATCCTTTGAATACGCAGTGACTGAAGTTCAGTAAGGTTAATAACCACACCCAGTATCACAGAGCTAGTAAACGGTAAAGTCAGGAGGTCACCCAGTTGTACCTGATAGTAACTGAGTAAGTGACTGAATTGATACAGGGATGGATGAATGGATGAATGTTGTGCTATTTAATGATAGATAATACAAATCCAGAAATGCATTAAGCAATAATAATGACTAAGTAATCAGTTTTCAACCTGCTCTCCATTCCGAGATGAGTGCCTGAGATGTCTATTCCTGTAATTCTTTTGTGGTGGGGCTGGAATGCATCAGGACAGAATGACAATGAAACCAAAGGGAAGAAGAGATACCTGCTAGGGATGCACTAAAATGCAAATCAACAGTCCAGAATAACAAAAATGTGCCCCCATTCTTAGGGAGCTGAGCTGAATTCTTAGCAATTGGCACTATTGCTGAGGTAGCTTAGTCTGATAGCATAAAGGCTCCCTTTCTCAAAATAGCCACCAGCATTTGGAACATTTTAGCAAGCCTTGTATTTGTATCATCATCCAACCGTCCATAAACCCACATCAGGAAGAAGCTATGAAAATGCATGAACTGCCATTTTGGTAACTGAAACACTTCTTACAGCTACATGCTTTCAGCTACCAAAAGGCATGCCATTACTATAGCTTCCATTTGGGAACAGGATTCAGGAAAGGTTGCTATTTTTCTTATTCGTCCCCAGGCTCTCTGATCAGAAGATCCATTTTGCTGCACAGCAGAAACTGTACACACTGTAAAACAATTGCTTACAACTCACAACATTGTATAACAATTATATTCCCATACTATAATGAAATAAAATAAGAAAAAAGCTACCAGTAAAAACTAGGTGTTCGGAAATTGGCCAGTCCAACCCATTCATCTTACCTTCCTTCCACCACTTTGAATCATTCTCTTTTCTTATTTATTAAATATGTAAAATAATAACCCTGAGACCTGATTGGCATAGAAATAGCCTATCTGAATAACCTGGAAACCTTGGAAGGAAGGGATATTATCAGGGCTAATGGTGTCGAGAAAGTTTGGAGGTGTAAACACTCAAAGTGAGTGACTAATTCATGAAGAAGCACTAAGGCCTAAGTGGGGAAGGAACGCATCTGCTACAAATAAGCAATAATCAATAAGAGCAAAGGTCACATGTCAATTCTGTTTGATGCTGCAACATTTGCAACCTGCTTTTCTGCAAAGGAACAGAGTTTCTGAGCTGAAAATCTGGGTTAATTGAGAGTTTTGCCATATTTCTGGTTTTTTTTTTTTTTAATCTTAAGAAAAGGTAGAAAACAAAACTAAACTAAGAACACTGAGCATGTAGGCTACATCACTGGTGACAAAAACAGGAACATGACTACTGGAGCATGAACCAATGAATGAAGGAATATGATTACAATCCAGGAAAGTCCAAGGAAACATTTGCTGGGGTTCAGGCTCCAGGCTGTATTACAGATCTAGTTTAGGCAACTATACTATTAGCATTTGTTGTTGTTGTTCAGTCACTAAGTCGTGTTCAACTCTGTGACCCCATGGACTGCAGCACGCCAGGCTTCCCTGTCCTTCACTATCTCCCAGAACTTGCACAAACTCATGTCCATTGAGCCAGTGATGCCATCTAATCATCTCATCCTCTGTCACCCCCTTCTCCTCCTGCCCTCAATCTTCTCCAGCATTAGGGTCTTTTCCAATGAGTCAGCTCTTCGCATCAGGTGGCCAAAGGATTGGACCTTCAGCTTCAGTATTAGCATTAGGACCATCTTAAAGAACACTCCCAAAGGGAAAATGTCTATCTGGAAATTATTTATGTGACAAATTATAAACCTGAAGTGATTATTTAATCACTCATATAATTTGTTGATTCATTATTCATTGAACTAATAAATGCAGACCACTGCACTACATTACAGGGACACAAAAATGAAATACAACCAAAGTCTTGTCCTCTAAAAGTTTATAATGAGGACTTCCCTGGTGGTTCAGTGGTTAAGACTTCACCTTCCAAAGCAGGGGGTGTGGGTTCAATCCTTGGTCAGGGTGCTAAGACCCCACACACCTCGTGGTCAAAAAATCAAAAGCATAACATAGAATCAATATTGTAACAAATTCAATAAAGTCTTTAAAAATGGCCCACAATAACATGTACATACTGCCATATTTAAAATGGACAACCAATAAGGGCCTACTGTATATAGCACATGGAACTCTGCTCAATGTTATGTGGCAGCCTGGATGGGACTGGGGTTTCGGGGAGAATGGATTCAAGCATGTGTATGATTGAGTCTTTTCACTTTTCACCTGGAATTATCACAACACGGTTAATCAGCTAACCCTAACACAAAATAAAAAGCTTTTAAAAATTGTCCATATCAAATAAATCTTTTAAAAAATTTATAATGGCCTGAGCCAAACCTATAAACTTGTAAGTTAAATAACTAATTTCACACCTATATACCATTCGTATTATACTTGACACTTCATATCAACTTTCCAATTACAGCTTATTTAGTCTTCCCAATAAGGCTATGAGATATGTATTACTATCAGTTCAGTTCAGTCCCTCAGTTGTGTCTGACTCTTTGCGACTCCATGAATCGCAGCACCCCAGGCCTCCTTGTCCATCACCATCCCCCAGAGTTTACCCAAATCCATGTCCATCGAGTCGGTGATGCCATCCAGCCATCTCATCACCTGTCGTCCCCTTCTCCTCCTGCCCCCAACCCTTCCCAGCATCAGGGTCTTTTCCAATGAGTCAGCTCTTCACATCAGGTGGCCAAAGTTTTGGAGTTTCAGCTTCAACATCAGTCCTTCCAATGAACACCCAGGACTGATCTCCTTTAGGATGGACTGGTTGGATCTTCTTGCAGTCCAAGGGACTCTCAAGAGTCTTCTCCAATACCACAGTTCAAAAGCATCAATTCTGCGGCGCTCAGCTTTCTTCACCGTCCAACTCTCACATCCATACATGACCATTGGAAAAACCATAGCCTTGACTAGATGGACCTTTGTTGGCAAAGTAATGTCTCTGCTTTTAAATATGCTATCTAGGTTGGTCATAACCTTCCTTCCAAGGAGTAAGCGTCTTTTAATTTCATGGCTGCAATCACCATCTGCAGTGATTTTGGAGCCCCCCAAAATAAAGTCTGACACTGTTTCCACTGTTTCCCCATCTATTTCCCATGAAGTGATGGGACCAGATGTCATGATCTTAGTTTTCTGAACGTTGAGCTTTAAGCCAACTTTTTCACTCTCCTTTCACTTTCATCAAGAATCACCCCTACTTTTACAGATAAAGCAACTATTGTCAAAGAAGCTCATTTATCAGCCCAAATCTACAGAGCAGGAAAGGGGCAAAACTGGAATTTGAATTCAGGGCAAGGCCATTACAGAGCCTGAGCTATTGAACACTAGACACTAATGGAACACAGCTGTGTTGTTCATAGACGCTGTATCTCTAAAAAGGGATCCGCAGCATAGGTGGATACAAAGAGGTGTGTTCAGATCCACCCACGGGGCAAAGAAAATCATGAGAAGTTTCCGAGAGAAGCTATTTAGGACGCGAAGACTTAACTGACTTAGCAGTTTATCCCACGTCTTTCTGTCCCATTTTGTAAATGGAATATAAAGTGAAATTCAAAACTGGTGTATACAATGAGTCAGTAGTAAGACTAAGAATAGAAACATTTTCTCCTGTCACCCTTTGGTCTTCCTGTGTACCTATAAAAAGAAGTCACATTGATGCTTTGAAGATAAAACTGATATTAGCCTTAGGAGAAGCCATCTATTTATTTATTTATTTCATTTTTAAGTAATTACTGGACTTGCCAGGGAAATGTCATATTTGGTATTTTGGTTGTTGTTTTTTTTTTATATATATAATTTTATTTATTTATTTAGGCTGTGTTGAGTCTTTGTTGCATCACTTTTTTTTCTCTCTAGTTAGGGTGAGCGGGGGCTAGTTGTGGTGCATCGGCTTCTTATAACCGGGGCTTCTCTTGCTGTGAAACACAGGCTCTAGGGTACAGAGGCTTCGGTAGTTACCGCGCACAGGCTCAGTAGCTGCAGATCCCGGGCTCTAGCGCACAGGCTCAATAGCTGCGGTGCACCGGCTTAGCTGTTCCATGGCATGGGGGATCTTCCCGGATCAGGGTTCAAATCCACGTCTCCTTCATTGGCAGGCATACTCTTTACCACTGAACCACCAGGATAGCCATTTAGAATATATATATTTTAGGGCCCCCCTGTGAGGCAACAGAAATGTGGCTCTTTAGGATTCTTGAATTTTTAATCATTATCAGTGGCTCGGGGCTTCCCTCATAGCTCAGTTGGTAAAGAATCTGCATGCAGTGCAGGAGACCCTGGTTCGATTTCCCTGGTGGCTCAGATGGTAAAGAATCTGCCCACAATGCAGGAGACCTGGATTCGATCCTTGGGTTGGGAAGATCCCCTGGAGAAGGGAAAGGCCACCTGCTCCAGTATTCTGGCCTGGAGAATTCCATGGACCGTACAGTTCACGGGGTTATAAAGAGTCAGACATGACTGACTTTCACTTTCACTTTCATCAGTGGCTCAGTCATGGAAGTGAAATCTGCAATATGACTGCAAGGCATCCAGTGGGGGAGTGATCCCTGCTCGCGGACTCCGGAGTTAAGCAAAGGCAAGCCTTATCTTCAGTAAGGGAACAGTGGTCTGGATAAGGGAATAAGTGTTCCCTTATCTTCAGTAAGGGAACAGTGGTCACGGTGGGAGGGTAGGCATCAAGGTGAAAGCATCTCCAGGTAAGGCATGAATTTTCCAGTCAGAGCCTTCTGAGATTATGGAGAAAGGACTTAAAACGGTGGTGGACAAAGAATGAAAAACAAACAAGATCCATTAAACTGAAGTGATCCAGTGTTCATAATTTAAAGAGAACACAGGAGCTAAGGCTTCAAGGATGTCTCTCATGGCTTTGAGAATATTAAAAAAAAAATGTATTTTAGATGAAGCAAATGGAGAATTTCTTCCCATCTCCTTGAGGGAGTCAAAGATGCTTGAAAGAACAGCTAATGGGGGATAGGCCAATAGGTCAGAATTAAAGATTCTGAGTAAGACCTGTGGAAAAAAATGAATTGGCATCCCTTTGGAAACAACCACTTGCATCTTCCTGGAAAATATGTCAGGTTACAGTCAGTTACACTGTTTTGCCTCTAACAGCTTAAGAGCAGAATTTAATATGAGGGCCAGAATACCATCCATACTCATCATCAATTGTATGGACTCACAAAACAGGGAGACACTGTGCTAGCCTGTCCTTCTTCTCTCAAAGTAAATAAACCAAGTTTCCACCGCTGTCAGGCCTTAAACTGAGTTCATGTGCTGAGTTGAATGAGATTGTAAAAACAGAAAATAAATCGGATAACTGACTAAATATAAATGGAATAAAGGCATTTCCATTCTAAAACGTGTTCGGAGAAAATGTAAAGTAAGATGAATTGCAGCAAAGGAGGGTGAACATGTGTCCACAGGCTGCTTTGTCCATCTGCTCAGAACTGCTGCTACAGCTGCAGAATGTCCATGCGCAGTGTGGGGATGGTGAGCTAATGGCATTTCCTTGAGAAAGAGGGCAGTATTTTGGCTCAAGTACAGCAGGAACAAAAGCTATAAATAGTTTCACTGGTGACAGCACAGAGGCTAAGAAAATAGTTCCTCAAGGGCCACCAGAATCTCTAGTTTCATAGTATTTGTCAGTATCATTTAACTGGAAATTACTGAATTTCCCCCAGAGTATTCAGAAATCTACTTCCCAGGTGACTCAGTGGTAAAGAATTTGCCTTCCAGTGTAGGAGACTTGGGTTTGATCCTTGGGTCGGGAAGATCCCCTGGAGAAGGAAATGGCAACACACTCCAGTATTCTTGCCTGGAGAATTCCACGGACAGAGGAGCCTGGTGGGCTACAGTCCACGGGGTCACAATAGAGTTGGATGTGCCTTAGTGACTGAATAGCAACAAATTCAGAAGTCTAATAATAATTTCATCATTCTTATATAAGAGATTAGATAATAGACACTCAATTATTACAGAATAATAGCAAACTAAATAATAGTAGGCAAGTTATACTTATTGAGCCCTCATTGGGGCTCGACTCTACTAACTGCTTTATATATTCTAGTTCATTTAACTCCACAGTAACCCTATGATACAGGTACAGTAATTATGCACATTCTAAGGATGAGAAAACTTAAGCTTTTAGAGAGGTTTAAAACCTTTTAGAGAGGTTTAAAAAATGCCTAAAGTCATGCATTTAGCAAGTGAAAGAAAATTTTGTATAAATCATCTATGAAACTCTTTGCCAATATTTCTGATTTCTGGAAGGTCTCTCCAGATTTTACTTGTTTCTGAGTCCTTAATGGCTCAGTGCCTATGAATCTGTTAGGGATGCTATAGCCCAAATATAATTGATTCAGTAGTTTATGAATAATAGAAATTTATTTCTCACAGTTCTGAAGGCTAAGAAGTCCAAGATTAAACTGTAGGCAGAACTAGTGTCTGGTGAGGGCCTGTTTCCTAGACAGTAGCCCTTTGGCTGGGACCTTGTCTGGGCTTCTTTTGTAAGGTACTAATTCTGTTAAAGAGGGTTCTGCTCTCATGACCTAATCAAATCACCTCCCAAAGGTCCTACCTCCTAACGCCATCACCTTGGGGATTAAGATTTCAACATATGCATTTTGAGGGGGCATAAACATTTTGTCCATTGCAATCAGAAATATTCATTTTTGCAAACCTGTTATCACATAACTCAGATACAATAAAAACTAACTTGTTCTAATTATGACCTTCACCATATGGATTCTGAGCTAAATCACAATCCAAAATTTGGTCATGATGCTCTAACGTCACCCTACAGTACACGGGAGCCACCGGGGCGACTTGTGGTTGAACTCCTTAGCTCTCATTCAGTGCCCTAGACCAATTCCTCTCAAACTAGACCCAGTTCCCCCAAAGTTCTGGTCAAAATGCAGATTCTGACTCAGCAGGTCTGGAATAGGACCCGGGATTCTGCATTTGACCCACGTACCCAAGTGGTGCTCATGCGATTGGTTAGAGTACACCTTGAGAGGTTTGAGAAAATCTGGATTCAGCCGGGGGTGAAATGACCCATTTCTAGAGGAGAAAACAATAGCTCTAAGAAAGCTGTTGGATTTGGTCAAATTCTATTTTTGTCATGCTATAAATAATCTACTATAAATAATTTATCAGTTTGCCTGATTTGTAAACTAGGTCTAAAGATCAACTGCTTTTGAAGCAACAAAAGTGCCCATTTTTCAAAGTCATTCTGATCTATTCATGGTAGAGAAAGGAAACAAGAGATCTGTGCAAGGAGAAAAGGTAAAGGATACTGAATGTTGGTTCTCTCTCCCCAAAGTCTGTCCCTCCAGGTTTGAGCCAAGGAACACAATCATTACACAGATTCAACACCCCATGAGCTGGCTTGGCAAATTTTACAAGTCTAAGAGTAAAATTTAATATGTAAGGCTAATCCTATCATTTGAATCTGACAATCAATGGATAGAATATTCACTTTTCTCTCTTTGAGGCTCTTTCTGCTATGTATGCATCTTTTTCATAGAACCAATACTATAAAATAGTATTTACCTGCTTACTTTTTTTGCTTTTGTATTGATGCTGACCTCTTTGAAAGTATATCAGAGTATATCAAAGATATAAGAGACTTATATCTTATCCAGATGTGTAACCAGAAAAACCCTCAGCATAGTCAGGTGCTGATTAGTAATTATAATACTTACAAGAGTAGATATTGTTGATTAAATGCTTTTCCTGTGGTTGACCTCATACAAAATGTTTGATACACATGTTTCATCTAATCCTCAGAACTACCTCAAAGTAATTATCATTCTTATAACAGGGAGGGTGAGAGTAGGGACAAATCCTAACATTACTTGCTTTACCAATTTCTCTGCAGTGTTTAAATAGAGCTGGCCATGCCTTGGCTCCTGAAATGCTCTCTTTCCCGTAGGTTCCAATTTCTGCTCCTTTCCCTTCTTTAGTTACTTTGTCTTTTGCTCACTATGCCTTCACTTTCTCCTACCACCTCCTAAATACAGACTCCTCCTCAAGGTTTGAGTGTTCTCCTTTGATTCCTGTCTCTAGCTACATCTTGTCCCCTTCAAATCTCATGCCTTGTCAGGAATGTATTTACTCCTATTTCCACCAGGGAAAATTCTCCAAAGTCGCGTTCTTCATCTCCGTCTTGCTCTTGGACTTCAGTCCTTTCATGCCCAGCTGCCTCCCATGTGTCTCTGTCTGACTGTTCCTACGTACTGTCAAGCATCAGGAAAATGCTCATTCCCCTTTCCCCCAAAGCCAGTTCCCTCTAATTCTATGATCCAGTTTTGGAAATGGCACCATTAATTTTCCATTCACTTAGGTATGAATTCTCTCTTTCAAAGTCCAATCCTCTCAGTGGATTTGTCCTATAAAATACTGTCATCTTTCTGGCACTCTAATGCTACCACCTTAGTACAAGTCTTTATAACATCACATCAGTAGTATCTGAAATTAGCTTCCCTTCCATTTCCTCTCTATTCTAATCTATACTTGCACATATCCTTAAAGATTTTCCTATGAAACTACTTCTCAGCTCAAAATACCTTTATGATTTCACAATGCCAAGGAACTAATATTTGACATTCAAAATTCTCCAACAGCCTAAATAGCTTTATGGTGTTCAACTGTTAAACTCAAATCTCTTTGGGAATTTCCAAAGCTTGCTGCATTAAAGCTTTCTTCCTAACTACCACTATAAAACCATCATATTCCAGCCATATACATCATTCTCTGATCACTCCCTACACTTTCTGATTTCTTTCTTGAAATTCTATCCATAAATATTCATTTTGTGTGTGTGTGTGTGTATGTGCCCAGTCATGTCTGACTCTTTTGTGACCTCACAGACTGTAGCCCGCCAAATTCCCCTGTTGGTGAGTTCTCCATCAAAGAATACCGGAGTGGTTTGCCATTTCCTTCTCCAGGGGTCTTCCCGACCCAGGGATCAAACCCATGTCTACTGCATCTCCTGCATTGGCAGGCAGATTCTTTAGCACTGCACCACCTGGGAAGCCCATATTCAGTTCTAACCACTAATATCACTATTTCCTCTTGACTTATCCAAATTCTATCCATTCTTCAAAACCTAGCCCATGCAATGCTAACTTTGTAAATACCTCCAGGGTCAACCCCAGGCATTGTCCCTCATGAATTTTCAAGGCAGTATTTCCTTTTTTTGGAAGTTCACATCTAAATCACCTGTGGAGCTTTTGTAAATATAAACAAATGGGCTCCATGTCAGAAGTGATAAATATAATTTCTGTAGACAACTATTAAAAGCCCCAAAGATCATTGAACTAGACACTCACGATTAAGTAACACTTTTAAAAAATATTTATCTTTTCATATATATGATGTTTGCTTCTTTAGTAGCTTGGGATTTCTTGAGGTCAGGAATTATGGCTATATTTGATATTTCTTAAAAATCTACAAGAGTGTCTGAAATACAGAAGAAAAAAAAATTCTTGATTTGGTTCACTTTTATGAATATGAGGAAAACATCACGTAGAAAGACACAAATCCTGTTACTACTTTAAGATGGTCTCCAAAGAAAAGACATGTAATAAGGAACATGGTCAATTTAAGTACAATTAATTGGCAGTTAATTATTTTGGGCAGTTTTGGATTTTAACACCAGAAGGAATCTTATGGCCAGAAGTATCATAGGTAAATGAGAATATTATCTTATTACCCACAAAATTAATCTTCAAAAGTTCACCAGGGTTAAAAACAAGTTGTTAACATTAAAAGCCAATGTTAACAGTAGAAATTAAAATCTTTGACCGGAATAATAAAATAACAAGAATTTCTTTTTCTCTCTCTACCTTTTTCTCTTTACCTGAACCAAGGAAGTATAATATCCCCAGGAAATTATGTCTCTCATACTCCAGTTCTTCAGTTACGATATCTGAATTCAAATTTTAAAATGATAATAATGCAGTCTTAGAATTCTAGACACTCTTGTTGACGTTATTTTTTTGACTCTGAAGTTGGTAATGGATAGGTTGACTAAAGTGACTCTGACCATCCCAATCCTTGGATTTACCTAATAGGTGTCTTCCTGCATAAATCCCTCAATCACAACTGGTTTTAGTTGTATTCCACTCAGAGAAAGATGCATCAGCAAGTGAAGGGGAAAATTATTGCTTTTAACCAAGCATATTTTAAGTAAAACCTGAGATTTGAATGTGGGTCTCTTTCTCTGCTGTTGGTTAGTTTTGAGCCTCCTCTCTATTATTATTTGTTATTGACAACAGAAGACATAATCTTTTAAATATATACTTTCAATGCTTCAGATTTGATATATTTCCTAATGGGCTTCCCCAGTGGCTCCACGGTAAAGAATCCACCTGCGATTCTTTAGTTCCTTGCTTCTTATAAGTGGTTGATCAGGAATATTCAATGTAGACATTTTGGGTATGTCTGTAAAAAGTTCAGATTATGGACTATCAGTGCTCTGTTTACCACTGGAAATAGAGTCATTAGCATCGTTAAATATAATCAGATTAGAAAGCCAATTCCAGAAACCTCCAAACCAATTCAGAAAACTTATCCTTAACAATTTGTTCCTCTAGAATCAACCTTGGTAGCAAAATCTGTATTAGTCAGGGTTCTGTAGACAAATCTTATACAGATACACACACACTACTATTTTTATTATAAGAAACTGGCTCATGTGATCATGGAGGCTGAGGAGTCTGATGACCCGTTATCTGATAGTTGGTGACCCAGAAAAACCAGTATTGTAATTGAGTCCAAGTTCAAATGTCTGAGAACCAGAAAAGGTTCTTCCTCTGATATTTTATTTATTCCAGGTGGACTGTATGCTCACACCCACACTGGACAAACTACTTTAAGACTACAATGACACAAATATTAATCTCACCCAGGAAACACCATACAGACACACTGAGAAATAATGTCTAATCTGGGCACTCTGTGGCCAGTCAAGCTGACACCTAAAAGTAATCATAGTTAGGTTCATTTTTAATCTCTCACTGTCTCAGTTTCCTCATTCATAAAGTGGGTATAATATCTGAGAGGGTTGCTATGAAGATTATAATTTTAAATACATATAATGTGCTTCAAACTAGGACTAATACAATTAAGCTCTCAGTAAATACTAGCGATTGGTATTACTTTTTCTAAAATGCTCTTCTCCATCATGTCTGCCTAAAGAACTCCTATTCACCCTTTATCACCCAATTCAAGGGTTAATTTCTCTTTTAAGATTTTGGTGAATATCTCAGTCCTCTTCTGCTGCTGTATTGCCTTCTATGTTACTAAGATTCCTTGAACATACACCTATCAGTATACATTAACAGTTCATTACAGTTATTTTTATTTTTTATTTTTTTTCCTCCCCCTGACTTAATCTCTGAGCTTTTTGAGGATGGGCCAGTAAAAGCTCTCAATCAATGTCTATGGATTGCATTATTCACATGTCACTATGGTCAGTCTTTTGTAATCTTTAGGGACAATATGGTTACAAGCCCTGGGGGTCCTTTGTCACTGCCCTTCTGATGGTTTAGCGTGGAGTGAAGGAGGCACTGTGGCATTCAGACAATCATCTTCTAACAGGGAACAACCAATCCTGTTTTAACACACCCATTTCACTCTTGTGGAACCAACTGATATGTACCAATGCCTTCCTGGGCAGCTGCTGCTTTGAAAAGGAACTGCTTTATCCAATACCAGCCTGGGAGAGCAGTTAGGAAAGAGTCATGTGAATTAGATGCTAGGGATTCCGGTAATGAAATCCCACCAGTTTGTTATGAAAATCGAATACAATCTGCTTGCCGTGGGTATTTAATGAAACGTTTCACTGGGTACAGGAGAAGCAATTAGGCTGCTGAAAATTGCGTTTGCATTCCCTATAATTCAATACTGACCAGTATTAGCAGCGGAAGATGTGACAGGATTGATAATTAATTTCACATGCAATCAGAGTCACACAAGGGGAGGGGAACGCGAGGAGAGAGCAGCTGAGGGAAGGCGAGGGATCTGTGTGTATTCAGAGACAGATCAAATGTTGCTTCCAAAGGCCCGGTAATGACTTCTGCAGAGCCAGCCTCTGGGAAGGAGAACAATCCAGCCAAATCCAATACTGAGAATGCGTTTCCATACCTCACATTGGGAGGAGGGGGTGGCGGGGAGGGGGGGGGTCATGAAGGCCAATCAAGACTGTTTCTTTTCTTGTGTCTTCTCTTCCTTAAGCTAAAGACTAATTGCACCTTGCTTACATTTATAGATGAGTAAACAGTAAGCTTTGTGAAGGCCAGTAACATTCCTTGACACTTCTGTTCCCATTGTGCGTCTCCTTGAAAGAAATTTTTATTGCAAATACTTCGTGTGTATGTGAGTGTGTGTGTGTGTGGTGTGTGTTCTGTCTCAACAGAACCATCACAGAGGTAAAATGCCTTGAAGCATCTCTTATATGTTTGCTCGGTTCTCTATCAGATTTCAACTCTCGCATTTTTGGAGGACTTGCGGTCTTCCAAAGTTGTTAAAAACAGCAGCAGATATCTTTGATGTACTCAGATAAGTGGGCACAAATTGCCAACAGAAAATAGAGCATGGTCCTTCTGATATTTATATGTTTATATCTATTAATGTATCTATCTATCAGAGAGAAAGCCTTAAAATGCCAACATTTTGGGGGGGAAAGTGATTTTAATGAAGTCTAGTGCTAGATAAACTACACTATGGTGTAACAGAAGCACCACCAGCTATGGGCTCCCCAGTAGATTTCAGCTCTGGCTTAATATGTTTCCTGCTAGCTTGTAAGGAGAGACTGACACAGAATTATTTCTGATTCATCTCTGTATGCTATGAACCTAGTTCTTGGTGGACAAAGGTGATCAACACATATTGGTCAAAAACCAGTTAAGTATGTGTGAGTTAGTGAACCAGTCATTGGTGAGCCAGTTGGTTAGTTTCTTTTAGGATCTGGTAGAATTTCAGACCATATGATGTCTTATATTTAATAAATTTAATAATTAATAAATCATGGAAATATAATTGCTTTACAATATTGTGTTAGTTCCTGCTGTACAGCAAAGTGAATCAGCTATATGCAAACATATATCCCCTCCACCTCAGACCTCCCTCCTACCCCCAGCACCTCCAGGTCATCACAGAGCACCGAGCTGAGCTGCCTGTGTTACACAGCAGCTTCCCACTAGCGGTTTATTTTACACGTGGTAGTGCATACATGTCAATGCCACTCTCTCAGTTTGTCCCAACCTCCCCCCGCTCCTTGTGTCCACACGTTTGTTCTCTACGTCTGCGTCTTTATTACTTCAGATAAGGTTTTAAAAGATCTTTGAGCAATGTCTATTCAAGTGGTACAACACGTATCAATTACTTGTAAAAAGAAAACCCAAGACTAAGGCCAGTGTGTTATTCCTTTGCTACTTGGAGCTGGGAACAATTTTGCTAAACACAGCTAAATAAGCAGTCTCTAAGCAGCTGGCGATGTACTTTCTGAAGCTTGGAACATCCACAGCCATGAGAGGCAGCCTGGAGGTAAGATCTTTCCTGCTGGAAGCAGGACGGCTGATTAGAATCTGACAAACTAACATATGTTGTAATTAGGAATTGTACTCAATATAAATCACAGTGATACAAAATTGGTGGCATAAATACTACAAAGATTTACTCTCTGACATTTAAAAGTCCAGCGTCAGGTAGTTTAAAGCTGATATAGAACTTTCCATAAAGTCATGCAAGACTCAGACATTTCTCTTCATCTTCTATCTTTGTGTCCCACCCCTAAAGTTACCTTATGATCCAATACGGATGCTGAAATTCCACTCATCATACCCATGCGCACTAAGTCGTTTCAGTCATGTCCTACTCTTTGTGACCCTGTGAACTGTAGCCTGCCGGTCTCCTCTGTCCATGGGATTTTCCAGGCAAGAATACTGGAGTGGATTGCCATTTCTTTCTCCAGGAGATCTTCCTGACCCATGGATCAAACTCACATCTCTTACATCTGCGTTGGCAGGCGGGTTCTTTACCACTAATGTCACCTGGGAGGCCCATCATACCCAGGCAGCAAGAAAGGCAAGGGATGTCCTACCTACATCACATCCCTCTAAGCAGACTTTTTAAATGCACCACTGAACACTTCTGCAGACATGTCACTCGTCACACTTTGAGTCACATGCCTGTTTAATCACTAGGAAGGTTGGGAAATGTTTTCTTTCTTGATTTGTGTTAAAGCTGGGTGCACTGTCATTGAATATTGAAAATCTGTTAATAAGAAAATGAGAAACAGGGTTTGGGGTGGGAATTGACAGTTTCTTTCACGTTGTTACATAAAGTCTGCCCCAACTTTCCCATCACTTTGCTCCCCCTTGGGTGGCTCTCCTTTCCCCTGGACTTTTGTAGTCATCAGAAAAGATCCAGGTACCTCAGAGAAGGGAGATGTTCCTGGAGCAGTTCTTTATCCTCCTAGACATGTTGCCCAGGTGAACCAGGCAGCCCCCTGGAATTGCAAGAGCCCTCAGGCAATACTCACCACCCTGGCTCAACCACTGGGCACCCACAAGCCAGAAATACAGGTGACAGTGGTTGCAGCGTAAAATATAAACCAGGAGTGCAAAAGGAAAACAAAAAAGGATCCAGAATCTTCAGGTGTCTCAGTCTTTATAACTTACAAGGCATTGGCATTAGCACTGATCCACTTGAGTTTCTGGAGACCTTCGCGGATTTATGCAGTCTTAAATAGCAGTGTCAAAGTTCAGTGCCTGTCTCCTTATTACCAAAGCATATATTTTTTTCAAGCTCAGTATGTTAACAACATTGAAAATTCCCTAAGCACATCGATAATTAATATCAGAGAAATGATAATACTATTCATTCACCACTTAGTATATTCCATATATTATACTAAGTATGTTCCATGTATGTTTTATTTTGATCTTCACTTATTTCCCATTTTGCAAATAAAGAAAGTGTGACCTTCCTATTGTCACACAGCTATTCCTGGAGCTAGGATTCCATTCAGGTGATATGACTGCACATCCTAAATTTTAAACCACTGAGCAATCATGCCTCCTGAAAGATAAGGAATTTTCTCAGTGCAGACTGGTGCTAACTTGCTGTCTAGTCCTCCTCAGCTTCCAATACTCCTGAATCACTATGCATAGTTTGATGAGAATTGCGTGTGTGTTTAGTTGCTCGTTCATGTCTGACTCTTTATGACCGCATGGACTGTAGCCTGCCAGACTCGTCTGTCCATGGGATTTTCCAGGCAAGAATACTAGAGAGGGTTGTCATTTCCTACTTCAGGGGATCTTCCTGACTAAGGGATCCAATGAGCATTTCTTGCATTGGCAGGTGAATTGTTTACCACTGTGCCAGTATCATATGGTTTTAAATAAGTGCCTATTTCAGTTAGTTTTTCATAGTTTTAGATCATAAACAATTTGTATTTTGCCTTTCTCACTTCACATGTACCATGTGCATTTTCTATAATATTTACTCTTTGTATAGAGCCTATCCATGTGTTTGGATTGCGCATCTTCCCATACTTTTTAAAAGAAATAAAACTATATTGTTATTACTAACTGAAACCTGCATCCAAAATTTACCTTCTAAAAGTTGAGCCTTTCCACTGTAAAGTGGCCTGGTCTTTCTCCAGCTCTTTCTCCCCTGAGCTCCTTTTAGAAAATTCCATAGTCTAGCCAGGATTGCCTCACATCCCACTGACAAACAGCTCTCTCCAAATGGAAAGTGTTAGTTGCTCAGTCGTGTCAGACTCTTTGCGACCCCATGGACTGTAGCCCGCCAGGCTCCTCTGTCCACGGAATTCTCCAGGCAAGAATACTGGAGTGGTTTGCTATTCCCTTCTCCAGGGGACCTTCCTGACCCAGGGATTGAACCCCGGTCTTCTGCACTGCAGGCAGATTCTTTACCAACTTAGTCACTAGGGAAGCCAAAGGGAAAAGTTACACCATTTTCAGGCATTGGCAGCTTTCAGTCCAGGACTCACAGAATAAAGAAAGAATGAGCATTGCACTTGTCATATGAGCTTTGAGAAATGGGCAAGCAACAACATTAATAATGTTAGTACAAAAATGACCACTTCTTGCCCTCTTTTTCAGGAGGGTACATGGCAAGAGCTATCATGCTTAGTAAGGAAGGATGTAAATCTTTCAGGAAAGATGACACGTACTTGCTTTAGAAGTAGTTAACACTGCTAGGTCAACCAATGCAAATATTTGAAAGCATTCATCAAAGTAAAATAATGTGCAGCGTGGCGGGAATAGCTAGAGCATCAGAAATGCTTCTTAATGTTATATTTAGATGAAGTAACATAAGTTTAGTGCTTAGTGCTGTGATTAGTTACAGGGCTTCTGGGTGGCTCAGATGGTAAAAGAATCTGCTTGCAATGCAGGCAACCTGGGTTCGGTCCCCAGGTTAGGAAGATCCCCTGGAGAAGGGAATGGCTACCCACTCACTCCATTATTCTTGCTTGGAGAAATCCATGGAGAGAGGAGCCTGGTGGGCTACAGTCCATGGGGTCACAAAGAGTTGGACATGACTAAGTGACTAACACTTCAGTACACAGTAGGGGATCAATAAATATTATGTCCTCTCCCATCCTCCTTTTCTCGTCCTGTTTTGTACATAGTATCAATAGTGAACATGTGTCAATCCCAATCTCCTATATTCTCCCACCCCCGACCCTTTCTAAACCCTTGGTATCCATACATTTGTTCTCTACATATGTGTCTCTACTTCTGCTTTGAAATAAGATCATCTCTATCATTTTTCTAGAAAGTTTTATTTCAGAGTTGCTCAGTACAGTAAGATCCATGAAGTTATATAGCATGTTTGGATTACTCATTTTTGTATTCCTAATGTTAGCAAAGTATCTGGCATACAGTATACATTCAATCAATATCTGATGAGCATAGGAATCAATGAAATCAACTGTATCCACACTGTGAAGGAAAAAAATATATACTATTTACACTATGCAGTAATAATATAGGGATCAATAAGGGATGCCCAGTAAATTATCAGTCTCTATTTCCTCCTCATTAGAGATCTAGGGATAATCCTTATCTAGTGTTGCCAGAGTTGATTATTTCCCTTTATTTTTCAAGTTGAGTATGGCAGAAGATTGCTGGGAGAAATATCAATAACCTCAGATAAACAGATGACACCACCCTTATGGCAGAAAGCAAAGAAGAACTAAAGAGCCTCTTGATGAAAGTGAAAGTTTAGTTCAGTTCAGTTCAGTCGCTCAGTCATGTCCGACTCTGTGTGATCCCATGAGTCACAGCATGCCAGGCCTCCCTGTCCATCACCAACTCCCGGAGTCCACCCAAACCCATGTCCATTGAGTCGGTGATTCCATCCAACCATCTCATCCTTTGTCGTCCCCTTCTCCTCCTGCCCCAAATCTTTCCCAGCATCAGGGTCTTTTCCAATGAGTCAGCTCTTCGCATCAGGTAGCCAAAGTATTGGAGTTTCAGCTTCAACATCAGTCCTTCCAATGAACACCCAGGATTTATCTCCTTTAGGATGGACTGGTTGGATCTCCTTGCAGTACAAGGGACTCTCAAGAGTGTTCTCCAACACTACAGTTCAAAAGCATTAATTCATCGGCACTCAGCTTTCTTTGTAGTCCAACTCTCACATCCATACATGACCGTTGGAAAAACCATAGCCTTGACTAGACTGACCTTTGTTGACAAAGTAATGTCTCTGCTTTTTAATATGCTGTCTAGGTTGGTCATAACTTTCCTTCCAAGGAGTAAGCGTCTTTTAATTTCATGGCAGCAATCACCATCTGCAGTGATTTTGGAGCCCAGAAAAATGAAGTCAGCCACTATTTCCACTGTTTCCCCATCTATTTGCCATGAAATGATGGGACCGGATGCCATGATCTTAGTTTTCTGAATGTTGAGCTTTAAGCCAATTTTTTCACTCTCCTCTTTCAGTTTCATTAAGAGGCTCTTTAGAATTATATGACTAAATAGGTATATGAGAAGGCTCGGGGACTAGAACCTAGGTCTTCTAATCTGCAGTTCAATTTTCTTTTCATCACAGTGCATTACCTCTCTTTGAGGAACTGAGTCAATAAAAACTATGTCTGTAGTGGAGGGGAAGATCACTGGGAGCTGGATTACATAGGAGAACATTTTCAAACATAAAGGTTCTAGAATTGGGTCTTGAAATAGCAGGCCCAAACTGGACATGACAGATCAATAAACACCTTTTATCAACATGCCCCCTGGCATTCTTACAAAACGTATATTTAAAAAGCACATGAAGGAAAAAAAACAACCAATATAAAGAGGAGAGTTCCAGTTTATACATATTTGGAATCGTGTCTCATTCCTATTTGGCACTTTTATTCATTAACTTACTGCCTCATGACAGAGGAAACTAGAGGTGCCCTAGGCTGGCTGGACACCAGCACTGCCAGGCAACATAGAAGTTGACCTGCTGCTAAGTCGCTTCAGTCATGTCCGACTCTGTGCGACCCCACAGATGGCAGCCCACCAGCCTATGTCATCCCTGGGATTCTCCAGGCAGGAACACTGGAATGGGTTGCCATTTCCTTCTCCAGTGCATGAAAGAGAAAAGCGAAAGTGAAGTCGCTCAGTCGTGTCGGACTCTTAGCGATCCCATGGACTGTAGCCTACCAGGCTCCTCAGTCCATGGATTTTCCAGGCAAGAGTACTGGAGTGGGGTGCCATTGTCTTCTCCGAGAAGTTGACCTAGCACCAGCAAAAATCCACGGGTGTCAGATTCCAACCCTTATCCACAGACCTCAGGCCGGAGGCACCCTTCTTCCGTCCACAGCAAGAAGGGGATACAATGTAGCTGCTCTAGGGAGCTCTAGTAGAAGTCTGTTTGTGCTCCATTTTTCCTTTTGTTGATGTGAAAACATAAAACAGGTATCAATGTCTACCAGTGCTGGCGAAATCAGATCACTATCTCCAATACCCTTGCTGGTTTCTGTAACTTGTACGACCTTTTCTACGGAGAAGGCGATGGCACCCCACTCCAGTCCTCTTGCCTGGAAAATCCCATGGACGGAGGAGCCTGGTAGGCTGCAGTCCATGGGGTCGCGAAGAGTCGGACACGACTGAGCAACTTCACTTTCACTTTTCACTTTCATGCCCTGGAGAAGGAAATGGCAACCCACTCCAGTGTTCTTGCCTGGAGAATCCTAGGGTTGGGGGAGCCTGGTGGGCTGCCATCTATGGGGTCACACAGAGTCAGAAACGACTGAACCAACTTAGCAGCAGTAGACCTTTTCTATTCTCCACCACTCACATCACTAGTTTAAATCTAATTCTAAAATTTCATAGTATTATGTAAACATGAGGAAAGAAAGAACAGATTGTAATTTTACCCAGAGATAACCAAACTCTCTCAGGAAGATCCCCTAGAGAAGGGAATGGCAACCCACTCCAGTATTCTGCCTGGAGAATTCCATGGACAGAGGAGCCTGGCGGGCTGCAGTGCTTGGGGTCACAAAGAGTCAAGACATGACTGAGCCACTAACACTTTCAATTTCAACCAAACTCTCAATGGCTTCTACATCATTATTTCTTCCAGAATAACTATATTGATTGTACAAAATTTTGAACCCTGCTGTCTCCAAAACCTGTATTATATCTGTAGTCATTTTATAGCAAATGCCAAGACAAAGTACAAGCACTGGGTTACAAAAAGAAGAAAACAAAAAAATCCAGATATGTTTATCAATGAAAGCAGATATCAACAGCTTTAAAATATAATCAGAGTGATCCCATGATGGGAGAAATATTTAAAAGCTCATAGAGCCTAGTCTACCATGAAAAAAAAATGTGGATTAACATCTAAATATATGGTTCAAACTGCTATTTTTCCTGTGGTCTTGTAAATGTTCATTCCCTCTGCCTGACTTACCTAAATTCTACTTTCTCACGAGAAAACGTGTTCCTGGGAAAAAATTAAGCTACAGACAAATCTTGAGTTTCTCTCCTTTTCGACTATGGAGGATGGTGATTTCTTAAATTACACTTTGCCAATTGGTAGAATATTCCATCTGGATCTACACAATGTCTCCTAACTCTCTGGAATTGAAATTCTACACACTCCTGAATATTTGTTTTCTCCAAGTGTTAGAGGAGTGAATGGCAGGCCAGGAGGAATGCTGTCTTTGATACAATCCAAGTGTTTTTATTTTTTTGAAAAAAAAAAATTATTCTCAGTTGACTAGTACAATAAACTTTTTATATTAGTGGTTAGAAAAATAAAATTAGGTACACAAAATGTATATAAATTGCTTTGTGAATTCTGTCCTCTCCATCACCTACATGGTTAAATGCGTTTGACTGCTAAGTCCAAAAATGGATACACATTTTATTGTTCCAGCACAAACACACATAAACATATACCTAAGTGCAAATAACCATGTGCATACATCACACACATAAACACATCCATGTATACCTTACACAAGGGCTTCCCTCATAGCTCAGTCGGTAAAGAATCTGCCTGCTATGCAGGAGACCTCAGTTTGATTCCTGAGTCAGGAAGATCCCCTGGAGAAGGAAATGGCAACCCACTTCAGTATTCTTGCCTGGAGAATTCCATGGATAGAGGAACCTGGCAGGCTACAGTACATGGGGTTGCGAGAGTCGGACACGACTTAGCAACTAAAGAGAGACATATTTACACAAGTGTTGTGAACAATATTTACCCTTTTGTCAAAGCAAATTCAACACACTGGATTACATACAGTAGCATGTCATCATATGCATCTGTAAAATAACCACCTCTGTTAAAACCTTCTTTCTCTTTGTTTTCTCCTAATAAGACTCCCTAAAATGTGTCCAAATTGACAATTTCCTCTGTGCCAAAGGGTACCTATAACACTGACACATATGTATTAGACTGTAACTATTTGTTTTTTATATTTATTTTCCCCATTCTACTGAGTTACTTGAAAACCATGGACTCTGGATTAAACATTTTGGCATTCCTCATAATCAGAACATCGTATGGCACAAAGTAGATGCTTAAAAAATCCCCATTGACAATTCATTCATTGAAAATTATAGCAGTAAAATCAATGAAAATTTAAAAGTCCATGAGACAATTATTCTACTCTGTAAAAATAAAACTCATGCAGAGAATTATTAGAGAAAAATGTAAAAATCACCCTACGAGATGGTCCACCCTAATTGAAATGAGAGAGCTGACTGCCACAGCTTCTGCATTTGCATATTCAGGCAATGCCAGCACCTGCTGGTGATCACATACTAACAGAAATAACTGGTGTTGAAATCATCAGAAATGTTTGCATGGGCACAGTAAATTTAGAATATCACCTGCAGACCCTGAACATCACAGCCACTTCTAACTAGTCTTTACTGTCAAACTTTTCCCTATTGGTTTTTATTTTAAGAAAGAATAAATGTGTCCACGTATTATTTATTTATTTAGTGTTTGGTCTCCATAGTAATTGAGGGTCCACTGGGAAAGAAGGGAGAAGACTGAAGAGGTGGAACGGCTGCACGTTTCATGGAAGATTTACCCGGAGGTAACAAAAAGGGCCATTTGTTAATTTCTCTCCTGAGTGGGTTCTGGAGGCTTTCCAATGCTCAAACAAAGCCTCCTTAGCTAATTCCAGAGCAGACAACTGCTCCCGAGCTGCTAAGCTATAGCCTTGAGTTCAGGCCCCCTCTACCACGAAAATCACGGAGACCCTCTATCGTTCTGGCCTGACTAACCAACAAGAACTCAACAGTGTGTATCCTCCCATATACCTTTTAATCCAGTATTTTGTGCAATAAATCCTCACTTGTCTCCTGCTCCTTCTTCTGGCCAGTGGAGAACAGCAGCCTGGGTGCACACAAGGTGTGGAACAAATGATGCTGCTGCCCATCCAAGCATGTGATGTTTTGACAGCACACACAAGGACTACAGGGCTGAGTAAAGCAAATGAGCCCTCAGTAGGATCCTACCCAGACCCTAGGACTCCTTCTCCCAGCAAGCATGCTAAGTCACTCAGTCATGTCCGTCTTTTTGCAACCCTGTGGATCATATCCCGCCAGGCTCCTCTGTCCGTGGGATTCTCCAGGCAAGAATGCTGGAGTGGGTTGCCATTCCCTCCTTCAGGGAATCTTCCCAACCCAGGGATCGAATCCACATCTCTTATGTTTCCTGCATTGGCAGGTGGGTTCTTTACCACTAGCGCCACCTAGGAAGCCCTTCCTTCTCCCAGACCACTTAATAACGTGCAGGCTGTAGCCAAGAAGATGACAATCTTATCAATGTTTCTGGATGAAATGATAATTATTATTACTTGAAACAGTATTCTAAGCATTCATCCTGACAGAGGCCCAGGTACAACCTTAAAGACAGAGATCCCAGAGAACTATGAAGGCTGGACTCAGGTGACAAAGAGAACATTGACTGACCGTCTCCCTGACTTTTGGCCATTCTTACCCACATTTCTCTGAAATTAACGATACTTCAGAGGAGGGGCTGAATCCTCATCAGATCCCAAGGGAAGACTGGCCATGTAGCCTCACACTAACTAGAGATCAAATCATATTTTTAAAGGATGAAACGAGAAAGAGGCTCAGCTCTGAGATACAAAAAGCAATAGCGGTGCTATCTCCTCCCACTCCTCCTGGCCATTGGAGCGTCCTGACAGTCTTTTAATGAAGCACAGTTACCATTCTGTTTTCAAGAAAGTAACGTTGGGGAACTTGTGAATAACAGATTACAGAAGAGGCAGCTCAGAGGCAAACATGATCAGCTCAGAAACTACTACAAAGTGAAGTAAGTCAGAAAGAGAAAAACAAATATCATGCATTAATGCATATGTGTAGAATCTAGGAAAATGGTACAGATGAACCTGTTCCCAGGGCAGGGATAGAGATGCGGACACAGAGCAGGGCCATATGGACACAGAGAGCGAAGAGGAGAGTGGGATGAGCTGGGGGATTAGAGTTGACCGATGTACACAACCATGTGTAAGAGAGAGAGTTAGTGGGAATCTGTGGTGCAGCACACGGAGCTCAGCTTGGTGCCCGGTGATGACCTAGCGGGGTGGTTGGTGCAGGTGGGAGCAAGGTCCAAGAGGGAGGGGACATGTCTATACATATAGCTGGTTCAGGTGGCTGTAGTGCAGAAACTATCACAACACTGTAAAGCAATTATATTCCAATTAAAAAAAAGAGAAAGGTTTCATATGGTAAAAAAAAAAAAAAGAAAAAGAAATAATAAGAAAATGTCCTTGTAAGACATGGAAGGGCTGAAAGAGGACTGAATTTTGGCTACATTTCAGATGTTGACTAAGTAGGGCAGGGCTACTCGTTAGTTTGAAGGTAAGAGATGAGTCAGTGTTGACTTGAGCCCCCAGTCTCTGTCTAGGGGAGGTAAGCAGCATACGGAAGAAAGAATAGTGAGCAGACTTGAGCCACAACAAAATGCCAAAGGTAATTCCAGCAGAGATACCTGGCAGGTAGTTGAAAATATGGTTACAAGTTAGATTCAGGGATCATTCATAATAGCTGATGGCAAATGCATGAGATCATCTATGGAAGAGCATATTTTAAAGGAAGTTACAGAAAATGGGCTTATCTTTAGTTTTCAAATGTTTTCTAGTCTTAGAGGAATAATAGGCTTAATCTGCTCTGAAATGTGTGTTTAAGCAAAAATGGTGCTGTCTTTGGTAATAATAAACCTTTAGTTTATTAAATTCCCATCTCACAGAGAAAGGAAACAAGTAACTACGAAACATGAGGATGCTCTGGCCTCACAAGTCCAGCACATTCATTGTACTAGTGGAGGCAGTGTTGGGAGGGAGGCTGGAATAGGCAGAAAGAACAGGAAAGATGAGTGTAAGAAAGCAAGATGAAAGCACTGTACATCACTGAAAAACTTGGGATTTAGAAGAGATGGGAGAGCATTTTTAAAATTAATTTATTTATTTTAATTGGAGGCTAATTACTTTACAATATTGTTGTGTGGTTTTTTTGCCATACATTGACATGAATCAGCCACAGGTATACATGAGTCCCCCATCCCGAACCCCCCTCCCACCAAAGAAACAATAGCCACTGTCAGCTACCTCAGGAGCTGCTCTCTCTTGGAACTATAAAACGGTTTTATTGCCTGCCCAATATTGTTATGAGATAGCTCATTATGACACAATTTCATATATGCAACACATAATAACTGCATGGTTGCTATGAAATTGTTAGCCTGTAACTGGGCTATTAATCCTGTTCACACAATGCAATGCTTATGAAGAAAGCATTGTATGCTTTCTTCTTTAAATGCAGAGCCAGTGTCCCTGCAGTAGGTAAGTAATATCTTGCCCTTAGATTTGTTTTATTTAACCCAATAAGGGTTTTAAATAAAAGAAAATATAAACATAAGGGATGGATTCAAAGACTAAGCACAAAAGTCTGGACTTCTGGCTTGTCTTGAAAAAGAAGACAGCTTCATAGGAATAGTCCAGCATTCCTGTTCAGTAAGGATGAGTAGAAGCTGAGCAGTAGCTACCTCCTTCGTACTGGGTCCTCCTGTATGCCACAGTCCCCACCGCTCCCTGCTGTCTCTCTGATAGGGAGGTCAAGAGTTAGTGCCAATCTTGCCTGAACTATTGCTTTCCTGATCTCAGTCCTAAATGGATAATTTCTTTTACATGGCCCCCTACAGGCATATGGGCCTTCCCTGGTGGCTCAGCTGGTAAAGAACCCGTCTGCAATGTGAGAGACCTGGGTTCAATCCCTGGGTTGGGAAGATCCCCTGGAGAAGGGAAAGGCTACCCACTCCAGTATTCTGGCCTGGAGAATTCTGTGCACTGTATGATGGGATTCCCTGGTAGCTCAGCTGGTAAAGAATCTGCCTGCAATGTAGGAGACCCCAGTTTGATTCCCAGGTTGGGAAGATCCACTGGAGAAGGGATAGGCTACCCATTCCAGTATTCTTGGGCTTCCTTAGTGGCTCAGCTGTTGAAAAATCTGCCTGCAATGTGGGAGACCTGGGTTCGATTCCTGGGTTGGGAAGATCCCCTAGAGAAGGGAATGGCTACCCACTCCAGTATTCTGGCCTGGAACATTCCATGGACTATACAGTCTATGGGATCGCAAAGTGTCGGACATGACTGAGTGATTTTCACTCCCAGGCATACGAGTGTGTAGCCTCTGTTTTAATGAAGTGAAATGAAAGTGACCTCTATGACTTTAGAATGATGATGAGGTATCTAGATCTGTTTCTAGCTGTGAACCCAGGGCACTGGCTACATTACACACTCTAGCAAACAGTATATAATCTGGTAAAAGAGGGGTCAGAATGAAGCTTATAGAAAGGAGGGCTTGATCAGGACAGAGACTGGAGAAGTGTGGCACCTTGGGAATGAAGAGGGAGAGGGTTCAAAGTGTGGCAACTCAGTCTATTTACCTTAAATGAGGAAGAGTATACAGGATCTATTTTTTGGGAGACGATCAGACTGCAGGGTAAAAAGCATAGGCACAGGACAGCTCGGGAATCCTTAGACGGAAGTTCAAGAAACAGCAACAAACCACAGAATCCAATCCCTTGCAGAAAGGGCTGGCAAGTACAAGGAGGAATATGGACCTTAATCCCATTTGTTGCAGTTGAGAAGAGCTCCCTTAAGTCAATGCCCTGCAGAGAGGACTGTTTTCTGAGAAACCCTGTATAACCCAGAGACTAAGGCAGAAGAACCAGGTGGACAGCCCGACCACGCCACAGGGATATTCACATGGACTCTCTCTCTTACTTGTGTTTCTAAAGCATTTAGTGTTTTCATCCCTTAAGAAAAATGCAGGAGTGGTGATTCCTCTCATATGCCAAGATGCGAGTGTGTACAGCAAAGCCTGCACACCAACCTTAAGTCCTTCTAGACCCCTTAGTAATAATCATGCTCTAATTAACACTGTCACCTTATCACTACATGCATTCATGTACACAGGTACCCGTATGCACCTGTGGCAGAATGAAGGATGATATGAAAAATTTACTCTCTTTAAATTTGAGATTACAGGTTATTTTAGTAAATCAGAAATCTATGGGTTTTCATTCTTTCCTTTATCCCTTCCTTTCTTCCACTTCCTGTTCTTCCTTCCCCTCTCTCTACTTGCATTTTCTCACTTTTGGTCACAAAAAGATGCTCCAGTTTCAGAATTGGCCATTTCTCCAAGGATTCCTAGTTCCATTTATTGTAGAATGCCATTAGACAAATTGTGCTGGATGAAACACAAGCTGGAATCAAGACTTCCAGGAGAAATATCAATAACCTCAGGTATGCAGATGACATCATCCTTATTGCAGAAACTGAACAAGAACTAAAGAGCCTCTTGATGAAAGTGAAAGATGAGAGTGAAAAAGTTGGCTTAAAACTCAACATTCAGAAAACTAAGATCATGCCATCTGGTCCCATCATTTCATGGCAAATAGATGGGGAAACAATGGAAACAGTGCAGACTTTATTTTTTTGGGCTCCAAAATCACTGCAGATGGTGACCCCAGCCATGAAACTAAAAGATCCTTGCTCCTTGGAAGAAAAGTTATGATCAACCTAGACAGCATATTAAAAAGCAGAGACATTATTTCGCCAACAAAGTTCCATTTAGTCAAACCTGTGGTTTTTCCTGTAGTCCTGTATGGATGTAAGAGTTGGACCATAAAGAAAGCTGAGCACTGAAGAATTGATGCTTTTGAACTGTGGTGTTGGAGAAGACTCTTGAGAGTCCCTTAGACTGCAAGGAGATCCAACCAGTCCATCCTGAAGGAGATCAGTTCTGAATATTCATTGGAAGGACTGATGCTGAAGCTGAAACTCCAATCCTTTGGCCACCTGATGCGAAGAACTGATTCACCGGAAAAGACCCTGATGCTGGGAAAGATTGAAGGCAGAAGGAGAAGGGGATGACAGAGGATGAGATGGTTGGATGGCATCACCGACTTGATGGACATGAGTTTGGGTAAACCCTGGGAGTTGGTGATGGACAGGGAAGCCTGGCGTGCTGCAGTCTGTGGGATCGCAAAGCATCGCACACGACTGAGCAACTGAACTGAACTGAATTGAACTAGACACCAAGACCTGGGTGCTAGTGTTCCTCATGTGGTTTAAAGTCACCAAGAAAATTGGTTATCTCTAGCCCATGCTCTTCAACTTTTCAAGTTTCCCCCTCCATCACTGGATTTGCAGAGCCTACTTCGCAGCTTCCCTGATTTAACCCTGTTGGCTTCACATCACTCTCCTGCTGAATCACCTCATGTTACTTCCTTTCCCTTGCCACTTAACCAGGGCAGTGTCTCCAAGATTCTAGTGTTTGACCTTAAAATACTTGAGATTTTTATCTTCCTTTGAATTTTATCATTATCACTCATGTTGTGATATTTTCTTAGTGAGGCTCTGACCTCAACTTTTGTGCATGTGAATTACTCACATGTGTTTTATGTGTGTGAGAAAACACTCTCTCTTCCATTCAAAGACTGTTGAGAGGACCTCAGGAATTTTACTAGCCACACTGGAAAATCTCTAAGGAGCTCATAGTTTAAAAGGACAAAAAGAGAGACTAAGGTTCACAAAAGCAGGGAAGAACATTAAAGAATGTGTGCCCCATAAGTAGACATTCCAGCAGAGTGTAACAGTAAAAGACCATGGACCCAGAGCCAGACTACCTGAATTCAAACCCCAAACCTCAGCTCAGCCACTTTTTGGCCTTATGTCTTTAGAGAAGCCACTTAACCTCTGCAAGTTTCAGTTTCCATATCAATAAAATGGATCTATTAATAATAGTATACACCTAAATCAACTGCTGTTACTGTCAACAGAGTAAATATCATTCAAGTGTTCAGAACACTGTTTGGGACAGAGGAAGCTCTATATATGTTGATTATTGTTGTAATGAATAGTAGCAGGTACACTGAAGACTCGAATCAACTAAATCTTGGCACAAAAGGCCAATCTTACCCATAGGGTAAGATTTTGTTTGCTCTGCTTTGGGTTAGGAGTATGGTATTTATGATCTGTCTGGCAGAAAACAGAGAAGGATTAGGGTTACTGCTTTAAACAGAGGTTTGATGACCCAGAGGAAGTAGTACTAGGTACTGTCAACTACAAATTGGCACTTACCTTTGGCACACTGAAGCCTGGAAGAGAAGGGGACGGACAGAGAATGAGATGGCTAGATGACATTGGATTCAATGGACATGAATGTGAGCAAGCTCTAGGATATGGTAAAGGACAGGGAAGCCTGGATGCTGCAGGCCATGGGGTTGCAAAGAGTTGGACATGACTGAATGATTAAACAACAATTGGCACTTGCCATATACCTCTACAAGGATTAAATCATGTGATGCTGCAGCTGCTGATTTTCAACATCTCCCGAAAGGAGCTCAGGGTGGAGAACAGAAATGAGATTCTCTGTGCTCTGGAAAAAACTGCAGAACAAATCTACAGATAGATATTTTCAAGCGCTGGTTTTGTGAGCCAAGTTCTTGGATTTCTTCGTATCTAGAACATCCTTCGTGGTGATGACTGCTTCTCATGACTAGTGGAAATCTTCTCCAAAAAATATGTACTTGATTGCATGTACTCCTGCACCAAAATTACATATTCTCTGACCTGCACCCCTGCCTCTTTGGAGCAGTTTCTCAGAGCTATCTCCCGGGCTATAGTCCTCATTTTGCCCCAATTAAAACTTAACTTGCAATTCTCACATTGTGCATTTTTGAAGTCAACAGTACTTTAAAATTTTTCCTCACAAGAGAAGTAATCTTCACACTTAGAGGAATCACAATACACATGGTCATCAAGGAGGATAAACTCAAGGTAGGAGAGGAGTGAACAGGGGAGTAATTTGGTTCTCCCAGTGATTTCAAGTGTAAGGCCCAAATGAGTGCTATTCTGGGATATGGAGGACAGCTCTATAAATGATAGTACTGATGTTAGGAGTCTTTTACTACAGTAAAAAAGTTGGAGGTCAGGAAAAGTACCCAAAACTGGAAAATGAATAACAATAACAACAAGGTAATACAAAAGGGACATGAGAAAGCACTCCTGGCTAGAACTAAGGTTTCACTAATAACACTGCATTTTATATTTCCTGTGAATCCCAAATGATTTATACAATTACTACGTAACAACCACCTAACCCTCATTGTCTGTTTGGTACTATGTGGGATTAGTCACTCAGTTGTGTCTGACTCTTTGCAACCCATGGACTGTAGCCCACCAGGCTCCTCTGTCCACAGGATTCTCCAGGCAAGAAAACTGAAGTGGATAGCCATTCCCTTCTCCAGGGGGGTCTTCTCAACCAAGGGATCAAACAAGATCTCCTGCATTGCAGGCAGATAAGAAGGAATAAAGAGAGAAATAGGTCCTTGGAGTAACATTTTCTCATGCAAACTAATGTAAATCATACATCTCAATATTGAAACGTTGTCTGATTAATAGTTTGTGCATTTCCAGAACCCAAATCAAATTTTACAAGTTAACGAGCACTGGGCTGATGTTGGTAAAGGGCTTTTAGTACACCAGAGAAGCCTGGAAAATCATTTTCATGCTAGGGGAAAATGCCCCCCAATATCGTGGCGCAATAAGGACTTAGTGGTGGCATTAAGGTCTTCCCTTGTAGTTCCGTTGGTAAAGAAGCTGCCTGAAATGCAGGAGTTCAGTTCACTTCAGTCGCTCAGTCATGTCCAACTCTTTGCTACCCCATGAATCGCAGCACGCCAGGCCTCCCTGTCCATCACCAACTCCCGGGGTTTACCCAAACTCATGTCCATCAAGTCGGTGATGCCATCCAGCCATCTCATCCTCTGTCGTCCCCTTTTCCTCCTGCCCCCAATCCTTCCCAGCATCAAGATTTTTTCCAATGAGTCAACTCTTAGCATGAGGTGACCAAAGTATTGGAGCTTCAGCTTCAACATCAGTCCTTCCAATGAACACCCAGGACTGATCTCCTTTAGGATGGACTGGTTGGATCTTCTTGCAGTCCAAGGGACTCTCAAGAATCTTCTCCAACACCACAGTTCAAAAGTATCAATTCTTCAGTGCTCAGCTTTCTTCACAGTCCAACTCTCACATCCATACATCACCAGTGGAAAAACCATTGCCTTGACTAGACGGACCTTTGTTGGCAAACTAATGTCTCTGCTTTTTAATATGCTGTCTAGGCAGGAGACCTGGGTTCAATCCCTGGGTCACGAAGATCCCTCAGAGAAGGAAGTGGCAACCTACTCCAGTATTCTCACCTGGAGAATCCCAAGGACAGAGGAGCCTGGCAAGCTACAGCCCATGGGGTCGCAAGAGTCAAACGGACTTAGCAACTAAATCACCACAAGGGCTTAGTGCTAGCTTAAAGTAGTCTTTCTTCTCTTCATGAATAGAAACAAGCTTCAATCTAAGAAATAATTTAATGCAAGTGGAAGAACTGAAAAGTCTCCCAGTGTATAGAAAGAGGGACTCGGTAGGGAAACGGAACCACTCCTTCACCAACAAGGGGATCATTCTGGTAGACTGGTATGTATCTCAGACTCACTGCTGTGTATATCTCAACAGTTAAAATCTCATTTGGTCACTAAGTAAAGAGAGACGTTTAAAACTTAGGGAGTCTTGGTTAAGAGCACATTTGAGAGTACATCATGAGAAAAAATGGGTTGGAAGAAACACAAGCTGGAATCAAGATTGCCGGGAGAAATATCAATAACCTCAGATATGCAGATGACACCACCCTTATGACAGAAAGTGAAGAAGAACTAAAGAGCCTCTTGATGAAAGTTAAAGAGGAGAGTGAAAAAGTTGGCTCAAAGCTCAACATTCAGAAAACTAAGATCATGGCATCTGGTCCCATCACTTCATGGGAAGTAGATGGGGAAACAGTGGAAACAGTGTCAGACTTTATTTTTTTGGGCTCCAAAATCACTGCTGATGGTGATTGCAGCCATGAAATTAAAAGATGCTTACTCCTTGGAAGGAAGGTTATGACCAACCTGGATAGCATATTTAAAAGCAGAGACATTACTTTGCCAACAAAGGTCCATCTAGTCAAGGCTATGGTTTTTCCAGTGGTCATGTATGGATGTGAGAGTTGGACAGTAAAGAAAGCTGAGTGCCGAAGAATTGATGCTTTTGAACTGCGGTGCTGGAGAAGACTCTTGAGAGTCCCTTGGACTGCAAGAAGATCCAACCAGTCCATCCTAAAGGAGATCAGTCCTGGGTGTTCATTGGAAGGACTGATGTTGAAGCTGAAACTCCAATACTTTGGCCACCTCATGCAAAGTGTTGACTTATTGGAAAAGACCCTAATGCTGGGAAGGATTGGGGGCAGGAGGAGAGGGGGACGACAGAGGATGAGATGGTTGGAAGGCATCACCAACTTGATGGACATGGGTTTAGGTAAACCCCGGGAGTTGGTGGTGGACAGGGAGGCCTGGCGTGCTGCGATTCATGGGGTCGCAAAGAGTCGGACACGACTGAATGAGTGAACTGAACTGATGCGCTAGGTATTTCCATATTTATGATATCCAAAATTTCCCTAATTGGTATCATTTTCAGATGAAGTAAGCTAAAATTTAGAAAAGGGATCTGGTTGGACCTAGAGATTGCCATACAGAGTCAGAAAGAGAAAAGCAAAAACCATGTATTAGAGCATGTATGTAGAGTCTGAAAGAACTGGTATAGATGATCTTCTTTACTTAACAGAAATAGAAACAGATGCAGGGAACAAACGTATGGATATCGAGGGGAACAGGAAGGGATATGATGAATTGAGAGACTGGGATTGACATATATACCCTACTGATACTAAGTATAAAACAAATGACTAATGAGGGCCTATTGTGTAGCATGGGAAACTCTACTCAATGCTGTATGGTGACCTAAATGGGAAGGAAACCCAAAAGAGAGGAGATATATATATATATATGGCTGATTCAATCGCTATACAGTAGAAACTAATATAACATTGTAAAACAAATATACTCCTACAAAAACAAAAAAAACAAAAAATTCCCCCCAAATCATGTAGCAGGTAACTGAAAGGAAGAGGCTTCAGACACACATCTTTCCAACTATATCATGCTGAGTATTTACCGCCTTTCTGAACTATCAGCTCACCTTTCCTCATAAATGCATCCCTCATGTGTCCAAAAGGAAAAGGGGACGGGGTACCTTAAACCCACTGACAGAAAGAATGTACTACAGAATGGAAAGTATAGGAGAAAAGTTTAAAAATAATAACATAATGGGCCAAAAAAAGGCTACAGAGCCCAAGGGTGGTCTTATACATTGAGCAAGAGACCCTTTCTCTCATGGCAAAAACCATGGAAAAAACCTGCTGTCTTCACACTTGTATAACTAATTTTCAGTTTTGGATTAATATTTTGTTTATGAGACCACAGAAGAATAATTGCCACAAATTTCAGAATGTTCTAGATTATCTCTGTTCAATAGAAATAAAGTAATTATAAATTTCTTGGAAGCCTTATTAAAAAAGAGAACAGACAAGTATGCTAAATTAATTTTAATAATATATTTATGTAGCCCACTCTATTAAAACATTATCATTTCAACATCTAATTAACATAAAATGTAAATGAGATAGTTTATATCTTTTTTTAATGCTAAGTCCTTGAAGTCTAGTATATATTTTACACTTAGGCTGCACACTGCCATTCAGATAATAAGTTTTCAAAGATTTAAGCAAAATATGGTTCTATCAGAATGATAAAGTTGTGTTTAAAGGAAAATATTTTACACTGCTTCAATTTTTAAATTTAAATTTATTATACTTAAATTTTAAAACTAATTTCCTCATTCACCCTAACCTTAATTTAATTACTCAATAGCCTCAGAGGTCTAGTGGCTTTTATATTGGAAAGTACAGTTTAGATAAACATTAGTATAAGCTTTTCTTTTCCCATATTACATCTAAGACTTCCATAGTTTACAACTATGAAAATAAAAGATAAATCTCACATATCCAATGCAGAAAGAATTGAAGGCATTTGCTGTAAATATTCCGTACATCTTTCATCTCTTGCTGATGGTCTATAAGAATAAGACAAGGCAGGTACTGCAAACAGGTGGTCTGTTATTCCAACTTTTATTTTCTTAGAGAACAGAACTACAGCTGGTTGGATAGAGACAGGGTAGCAAGATGGCTAATGTAAGATATTCATACCATCAATAACTCCTGCAACTGAATAATTTTGGAAGGTATTTTTAATACTGTTATAGAATCAAGCACTAACAAACAACTACCAATTTTTAATAAAAGTATGCATAAATTATGTTGAGTGTGAAACCAGTAATTACACACAAGTAGTCTTGTAATTGTCTGATAGAAATAAAAAGAATAAAATCATCATGATGCCTTTAAAAGACAGATCTAGAAGAAACCATCCTAGATAAATAAACATAAACTTAACGCCTAAGGAGGCCCCAGGGCACTTAGGCTTGCTCAGGGCTACTCCTGTTATCTGCTACATAAACTCCCAATAGTGAGACTCAGAATTTTTCTTCCTTTCAGCCAGCTTTCTTAAGTTTATCTCCCACAGACTTTTGGGTCATCATCTTTAAAGACACAAACACCTCTCTTCTCTCAGAAAATTCCTTGAAACCTCAGTGAAGATGAGAAACTGATGTTTAGAGTATCAATTGCAAAACAAAACAAAGAACAAAAAACCTTCCATGCTATCATTCTCTAGGAGCTGGAATTTCTTCTTAGGTTTGAGTGGCATTTGCACTATTCTTGAGTACAGCTTATTCCAGTACATGTGTGCATGCTCAGTTGTATCCAACTCTTTGTGACTGTAGCCTGCTAGGCTCTTTGGTCCATGGAATTTTCCAGGCAAGAATACTGGAGTGGGTTGCCATTTCCCACTGCAGGGGATCTTCCTAACTCAGGGATTGAACCCATGTCTCTTGCATTTACTGCATTGGCAGGCAGATTCTTACCAACTGTGCCACCTGGGAAGCCCCCAGCGTATTCTAGAGACTATCCTAAAGTATGTGGAACCAAAAGGATATAATATTCATTCTAAATGATGTAGTATCTCTAGGTTGTAATTCATTTTTTTCTTGATCCTCAAATATCTAAAGTATCCAACACACTGTAATTAGTGTCAGTGGCTCTCCACAGCAATGATTTTTATCAGAGCAGGGGAAGCATGTGTAGTTCAAACATACCTCCAGCATGAATGATTCTGATAGCCTTTTCCCCACCTCTTCTATACTAAGAACCACTAAAATATCAGTGCATTTATATTCTGTAACAGCTAAATTACATATACTTAGACATCATTTCCAAAGAAACTTTTACGTTTAGGTGAACGTGTCACTTTTCAATAAAACTACTATGAAAACGCACCCTAATTTACCAAAAAGGTCAGTATGGCTTTTGCATCATAAAAGAAAACCTCAAAGAGTTTCTCAAAGCAGCAAGTTGCTCTAAAACATTTGGTTATTCAACTTTAAAAAAAAATGTTGAATACCTAGCACCTTAGGAGGGCATCTGTTGGAAAGTTAAGTGCACCTGTACCAGTAAAATAATTATTTGTTCTAACTGAGGTTATTGAAGAAGGAAATGGCAACCCACTCCAGTACTCTTGCCTAGAGAATCCCCTGGAGACAGGAGCCTGGTGGGCTACAGTCCATGGGGTCACGAAGTCGGACATGACTAAGTGACTGACACACACACATACAACTGAGGTTACTACCATTTTATTATTCCGGCCAGTAGAGCTGTCCCAACTGCCTGCAGTGCTGGAAGGGACTACAGCAGGAATATCATATTGAGTAACATTTTATTTTCTAAAAACTGCAATGCCTCTTTGTTAAATTAAGCATTCATCAAATTGAAAGTTATTACTTCTGCTACCATTATTAAATTTGTGTTTTATTCTGAAGTGGCACTGGATCAATGAAAAACAATATTTATATCTAATGGTGCTTTTTTGGTTTCTTTATTTTACCCTAAGAGGATTTTTTAAATGCTGCTGTTTAACAAACACCTATGTAAACACACAAAAAAATATTTTCTGAAATATCTCTATCATCCCATTTTATGAATTCTAGAGTTTTATTTTCTTAATGAGATGAATTATTTTAATGGTAGTTTCTTCTCATTTGAAGAGATCTCTAGTCTTTCCCATTTTGTTGTTTTCCTCTATTTCTTTACATTGATCGCTGAGGAAGGCATTCTTATCTTTCCTTGCTATTCTTTGGAACTCTGCATTCAGATTGGAATATCTTTCCTTTATTCCTTTGCTTTTCATTCCTCTTCTTTTCACAGCTATTTGTAAGGCCTCCTCAGACAGCCATTTTGCTTTTTTGCATTTCTTTTCCATGGGGATGGTCCTGATCCCTGTCTCCTGTACAATATCACGAACCTCTGTCTATAGTTCATCAGGCACTCTGTCTATCAGATCTGGTCCCTTAAATCTATTTGTCACTTCCACTGAATAGTCATAAGGGATTTGATTTAGGTCATACCTGAATGGTCTACTGGTTTTCCCTACTTTCTTCAATTTAAGTCTGAATTTGGCAATAAGGGGTTCATGATCTGAGCTACAATCCGCTCCCAGTCTTGTTTTTGCTGACTGTATAGAACTTCTCCATCTTTGGCTGCAAAGAATATAATTAATCTGATTTCGGTGTTGACCATCTGGAGATGTCCTTGTGTTGTTGGAAAAGGATGTCTGCTATGACCAGTGCGTTCTCTTGGCAAAACTCTATTAGCCTTTGCCCTGCTTCATTCTGTACTCCAAGGCCAAATTTGCCTGTTATGCCAAGTGCTTCCTGACTTCCTACTTTTGCATTCAAGTCCTCTATAATGAAAAGGACATTTTTTGGGCGTGTTAGTTCTAAAAGGTCTTGTAGGTCTTCATAGAACCGTTCAACTTCAGCTTCTTCAGCATTACTGGTTGGGGCATAGACTTGGATTACCGTGATATTGAATGGTTTGCCTTGGAAACGAACAGAGATCATTCTGTCGTTTTTGAGATTGCATCCAAGTACTGCATTCATCACTTCATGGGAAATAGATGGGGAAACAGTGTCAGACTTTATTTTTTGGGGCTCCAAAATCACTGCAGATGGTGAGTGCAGCCATGAAATTAAAAGACGCTTACTCCTTGGAAGGAAAGTTATGACCAACCTAGACAGCATATTAAAAAGCAGAGACATTACTTTGCCAACAAAGGTCCGTCTAGTCAAGGCTATGGTTTTTACAGTGGTCATGTATGGGTGTGTGAGTTGGACGGTGAAGAAAGCTGAGCGCCGAAGAATTGATGCTTTTGATCTGTGGTGTTGGAGAAGACTCTTGAGAGTCCCTTGGACTGCAAGGAGATCCAACCAGTCCATCCTAAAGGAGATCAGTCCTGGGTGTTCATTGGAAGGACTGATGTTGAAGCAGAAACTCCAATACTTTGGCCACCTCATGTGAAGAGTTGACTCATTGGAAAAGACCTTAATGCTGGGAAGGATTGGGGGCAGGAGAAAGGGACGACAGGTGATGAGATGGCTGGATGGCATCACCGACTCAATGGACATGGGTTTGGGTAGACTCCGGGAGTTGGTGATAGACAGGGAGGCCTGGTGTGCTGCGATTCATGGGGTCACAAAGAGTCGGACAGGACTGAGTGACTGAACTGAACTTCTTATTTACTGAATTGATACTAAAAGCAATCATTAATGGGGGGAGAAAGTTATCTCAAGATGAAGTCAAGAGTTTTTTCAAGGATTCTATATGAAAGAGGGCTAAGATACAGACTAGCAGCCTAATAAATCTCACTGGACAAACATAAGGATATCATGATGGACGTAATGTCAAATAAGATGAAAATAAGCAACTAATATTTTTCAACTTTAAAATGCCAGCAAATGAAAATATATGATAACTTATTTTTCAAATAAGATTCTACATGATATCAGATGTCATTATTTTTCATCAAACCCACAGTTGGAAACTTCTCTACTTTATCTGCTGTTCTTCTAGGCATCCTTCTACTTTTTGCCTCATCCTCCTTTTTTCCATTTAGAGAAAAAAACATTATTTGCTGACAGATGATAAGGTCTCTGCTTGACTTATATATCAAGTTAAATAGTTCCTTAGCATTTTAGCTAAATGATCTAATCTTAATCATACTGTCAGCATTTAAGATAGTGAAGATCTTGGAAAATCATGTAACAAATTATTCATGAAAGATATACAAGGAAGATGAAAGTACAAAACTCATCTGTTAGATGATCTTATGTTAGTAGAAGTTAGAATTCATCAGTATTCAGGAGATGGAGTATGAACAAATATTAAAAGAAAAAGTCCTTGTGACTTAGTCTGGGTTGAAGTCACAATTAGACTACATAAATTATTTAATTTATAAAATAAAAATGAAATTTCACAGCAGTAACTGGAGAAGATCAAAAACACTGCTTTATTTTGGTGGTAAAAACCCATCTCAGAGTTTCAAAAGTCACTGAAATACGTAGTTTCATCTTCATCATTTAGTAGGCAGCAAATCATAATGTCTAATTTCATAAGAAATCTGACTTGCTCAAATCTGTGAGGCTCTGTATGAATGTATATTAATAAAAAGCTATCCATAAATCACAATAGTAGTATGCTGAGTAAAAGAAGCCAGACAAAAAAGAACACAATATGTGGTTTCATTTTTTTTAGAAATTCTAGAGAAAGAAAAACTAAACTGTGGTAACAGATACCATATCAGTTGCTTATGGGGAGAAGAGGACTGGGAATGGGCATGAGGGAACTTTTAGAGGGCATTAAAACGTTCTGCTTCTTGTTAGGCATTTGGGGTACACAACTGTATGCATTTGTTCACTGTATGTAAGTTATACTTGAATAAACAAAATTTAAGATCGACCAAAGCAAACTATTGCTGTAGCCAAATATCAAAATAAACCCCAATATAAGAATTTGGGTCTACCATTACAAAGACTGTGAATCAACAAGGGCTCACTTGTATGGAAGAAAAGGACAAAAATAAATTAGAGGATGCCCACCACAGAGAAGTGGAAACCCTATTATTACCGAATCCTTAAAATATCAAGTTAGAAATTTAGGGTAATCATGCCAATAAAAATTTTAAAAACTCATTCATGTGAAATATACAAATCAAAGCGAATTTAAAGAAACAGGTAAACTTTAGTTTCATCAAATACAGTTCATAAGCTAGTTTTAATGCTCAAATTTGGACTAATCACCTATTTCAAAATCTACTAAGGAGACTTATTTTTATAATTCTATAATTTTTTTTAATTTAAGCTTTACTTAGTGTTTTTCTGGCAATCATCGTTCTGTGAAAATATTGGTTAAGCTGTGGAACTAAGCAGAACAAGAAATATTCTTTTATGTATATTTTATACAATTTTTAAAGTCCCAATAGGCTTATTAAAATATAGCATTGTGGCTCAAATCATAGTAAAGTTGTGATAATGGTGACTCCTAAATGATGATTTCAATGAAGGCATGAAAATTGAAGAGTGAACTTTCACAGGAAAAAAAAAGAACAAGAGAAATTCCTTTAAATTTCATATCTTGTTACATGAATAGCATGTTCCATATCCAGAAGCATACATAGTATATATTTTCATAAATACTTTTCATTTAAATGTTGCCCCAAGCCATAGACACTGTAAATAAATGTATAGGAAAGCTCTCATTTGGCAATGCCAAGGCCCAGTGCTATTAGTGCAAATATAATCTCAATGTTCTTTGTCCTCTACCAGTTACCACTGTGCCTGTTTGCTCCATTGATATTCACAGGAAATTTGTTTTATAATGAGAGAGAAGGAAAACCTTGTTGGAGCTAAGGCCCTGAGAGACCTTAGGAAGCTGGAGGAAAAAGCAGGGCTTAAGTGATGGGCTGTAGCCAAAAAGCTGAAACAAGAATTAAAATTTCAAAAGAAAAATTCAAAACTTGAGGCGTAAGCACAACTTCTTTTCCTGGGTAACATTCCAGGGCATAGCGCTGGGGGAGAGGTCATGGATCTCCTTTCTATGGGAAGCTTGACATTGTTCTGACAACCAGGAGGTTGTTGAATTTGGGAAGAGATGAGGTCCTGCCCCAGTAATCGTGTATGGATGTGAGTGCTGGACTATAAAGAAAGCTGAGCACTGAAGAATTGATGCTTTTGATCTGTGGTGCTGGAGAAGACTCTTGAGAGTCCCTTGGACTGCAAAAAGATCCAGCCAGTCCATCCTAAAGGAGATCAGTCCTGGGTGTTCATTGGAAGGACTGATGTTGAAGCTGAAACTCCAGTACTTTGGCCACCTGATGGGAAAAGCTGACTCATGTGAAAAGACCCTGATGCTGGGAAAGATTGAGGGCAGGAAGAAAAGGGGACAACAGAGGATGAGATGGTTGGATGGCATCACCGACTCAATGGACACGAATTTGAGTAAACTCCGGGAGTTGGTGATGGACAGGGAGGCCTGGAGTGCTGCGGTTCATGGGGTCACAAAGAATTGGACACGACAGAGCAACTGAACTGAACTGAGGTCCTGCCCCAGGGAAATAGGTGGCTCTCATGATAGATGTTTTCATGGTGGGGCATATACAATCAGATTTTAAGGACAATGCTTCATGGATGACAGAGCGGTAGAGAAAGAAACAATGATTAATTTGGGTAATACATGATATCTGAAAATGACTGACTGATGTGTGGGTACGTACAACACATGCCTGATGGATGTCCCAGAAATAACTGGCTAACATTTTAAGAGTGCTAATTTCTGACAGTCAATCCAGTATTGATTACTACCATCATACCCTTGACAATAGTTATAGACTGGTGGAGTCTATGGGAATTTGAGTTACTTGCTAATATTCTGTTTAATTGATTCTAGAAATCTTTTATTGTAGAAACAAGGCGGATGTGCTAATAAAATATATATGACTTCATGTATAATGGACTCCTCTACAGCAGAGCAAAAGTAGGCTTATCATGTTTTTGTGGATAAAATCTATCACTCATATTTCTGCAACCATATGTGGATATTTTCTATTTCATGTTGCAAATCTGGTTTCCACTCCACAGGCACTCAGTAGCATTTATTTAATTTTTATTACATCCTTATGCAATGTACTGTTGTTATTTTACAGTAAAGTTTAAGTCAGCTCAATTCTAGCATCAGAGACTCATTAAGAGTGAGCTATTTGGTGCTTAATGAGTTGTTAACCCTGAGTAAATATATTAAAATAATAGAGTGATAAATTTAAATTGAATTGCATCGGGCTTGCTTTTTGTTCAATAATGTCTTCTGCAACAAGAGAAAGAGCCACTTAAAAAGCAATTTTTGATAAAATATATTCTGAATCACTTATACTTACTTCTCAGTTACTATCTGTCTCTTCCTTATTTGATTCTTTATCTTATTGAGACATTCTCTTTTAAATAGTCATTGTTATGAATATTTCCAATTTTATTTCTAAAAGGAACAATATAATTAACAATGAATAAGTCTCAGGCAAAAAATAAAAATGTCCCTGAGATAACTCCACGTATTAGAAAGATATTATTGCATAAGTAATTAAAATTCACAGCACACTTGTCAAGAGTGGGTTCATGGACAGACAAACATGGAGCCTCTCGGTTCATCTGTTATGCACTTCAACCATGGCCTATACAGCAATTCTTAATCAGCATCTCAGCTCTCTGTGGTCTGAATCAAAGCTGTCAGTGTTAGTGACACAAATAAAACTCTATTACTCTAAGTCCCACAGAACCTCGGGAACAACTGAAGAGACAGGGTTTAATCTGTCTCATGGCTCATCAACAAAAACAGTCTAGTTCAAATAGCAGATATCTTCCCACATTCCTGTAAGAAATCAATAGGGACAGATGGACTTAGAGCTCACAAGTGGAGTTGGAGGGATGAGTGACATGGAAAAAAAATCCTCTGGCTCAAAAATGAAGCATATGTGAGTTAGGACCAATTGAGTAAGGCCAAACATGCAATTCTAAAACATTCATATGAGAGCCATTTACATAACCAAAACAATAATTTGATTTACGGTGTTACAATAGTCATATAAAACACACATTCAGGAACAAAACTACTTGTGAATGAGAGCCCCTTCCTTACTAGAATGGGCAAAATGTAGAAACTGACTTCTTGACAGGTAACATTTTCCTGGAATGAATCCGAAAAGGCCTATAATCATATCTGAGCATGACGGTGAGGTTAGTCACCCAGCTAGATATATCATCTAACAATTTCTTACTCAAAGGGAAACGGGAATTCAAAGGTAAATCATTAATAAGCCTGAGTAGTCAAACACAATACAATCTGGAGAATTCAAACTCACACCACCTTTAAAGTGTCACGTATCTACAAATGCAAACAGAGGAACACATAAAACTAAAGACCTTTTCCTATTCAAGTACTAGGTCTTAGCGTCAACAGCCTATTGAATCCTGATCACTAAGTGTTGCTGGTGTTTGGAAAGGCAGCATGTATGTATAATATATACAGAAGGAGGTATTTTACAAATATACTTGTGCTGTATCTTAGAGTCTCTAGAAATAAGATACAAAGTATTTGTTCCTTGGGTCTTCCATTTACATATATAGATTTCTCTCTCTTGCTCTCTTTGACTCTTTAAAATCTATGCATGGTTGAATGTGTATTTGAAAGCATACAAATTTACATATTTGTCTTAAATAAATTTGCCATCTAACTTTAATACATTGCTAGCCTGATTTTTAAACCATGCAATTAAAAGAGGTGCTGACAGCACTTATAAGAAGCGTCCAGCAAAGATACATCATGGCAGTGATCCAAGGGCTTCCTCGACGTTAGCATGTGGTGAAAAAAGACAAAGATCTCATAGAGGAAGTTGCAATAAAAGCTTTCCAAGAAGTCAAGGAAAGAGATACTTATTATAGTGACAAAACTGTCTTACAGAACAATTTATCCTGCTTTATTTTATAAAAAGAGCAATAACTTTAGTTTGTATAACACCTTTCATTCAAAAGAAAGCATTCTACACGTAATGAAGCCGATTTTAAGATATAAAGCTCTGAAAACCTCCAATGAAATGCTGCTATATTCTCTTGGAAGAATAGTAAAGACTCTACAAATGGCTCCCAAAAAAAAAAGTCTGGCACAGCCATTCTGAGAGGAAAATGCAGAGAAGACTCAACTGGGGGTAAGGTAGGAAGAGCACTGAAATAGCAATCAGGAGACGGTGAAGGACAGGGAAGCCTGATGTGCTGCAACCCATGGGGTCTCAAAGAGTGGGACATGACTGAGTGGCTGAACAACAACATGGCTAAAGTTATTGACAAGAGTAGGAGCTCTTAACCGGAGAAGGCAATGGCACCCCACTCCAGTACTCTTGCCTGGAAAATCCCATGGATGGAAGAGCCTGGTAGGCTGCAGTCCATGGGGTCGCTAAGAGTCAGACAGGACTGAGCGACTTCACTTTCACTTTTCCCTTTCATGCACTGGAGAAGGAAATGGCAACCCACTCCAGTATTCTTGCCTGGAGAATCCCAGGGATGGGGGAGCCTGGTGGGCTGCCGTCTATGGGGTCGCACAGAGTCGGACACGACTGAAGTGACTTAGCAGTAGCAGGAGTTATTAACATTTAGTTACTAGCATGTTTACCATGGTCTAGAGATGATAATAAAGTGATAGATTAATGCAGCCTACAGCAAGTATTGTTAGGCTAATAATTTGTTTATGCCAATTAATTAGTGATAAAGAAACTAAAATATAGGAATGTACATGAATAGCTAGTGTTGGGTACGAAAGAAAGTAGGAATGAACCCAATTGTCACAAAAATCTCGGATGAAAAAGGATTTCAATAATACCTCCTCTCAAAAAACACAAAAAGGGAGTTGGCGATGGACAGGGAAGCCTGGTGTGCTGCAGTCCATGGGGTCACAAAGAGTTGGGCGAGACTGAGCAACTGAACTGAACTAAACTGAGATTTGATTTTAATGTCCACAAATTTCAAGTGTCATGACAGTAAAATTTGCTGGCATTCTGCCAGCAACCTACAATCAAGGTGTGTTCTAGAAGCATCTCTCCACCATAGCCATAGGTCAAGAAGGCATGAGGAGGAGGAGTAAGAAAAGGAAGGGAGGAAAGCTAAGAAAGTGGGTGAAGCTTTAGGATTAAAACAGAGAAATCCATGATGGAGAGTGCATTGTCTTAAAGACCCTTTCCTAGTCTACTCCTCTCCTCAATATTGGGCACTGCAAAGTAAACCAGTTTGGGTTTCTTTCTTTTTTAATATTTATTGTTATTATTTATTCATTATTTGGCTGCACTGAGTGGCTTGCGGGATCTTAGTTCCTTGACCAGGGATCCAACTCTCGCCCCCTGAAGTGGCAACACGGAGTCCTAACCACTCGCCTGCCAGGGAAGTCCTGGTTTGTTTGTTTTTAAATAAGGGAACTAAGTAGCAATCAAGGCTCTACCACCAACTACTAGGATCTTCAATACATTATTTAACCTTATGGAGATCATCTGAATAGGCCCCCTCACTTTACAAATGAGGAAACAGAATCTGGAGAATTCTTGCAGCCTAAGCTCTAATATACATGTGGATAATGGCTTTTATTCATGAACAACTGTAAGGACAATGGGATGCTATATCTGAAATGGCATGGTTTCTTTATCAAGAACATTTTTTTCCTCTTTAAAGTATTTTAATTGACTTTGAATGAATGCTAGTAGAAAGTATTTTTACAATCACCTGTGAAACATTAACTACCACTGGAAATCGAGTCAAACCAGACTCATTACATGCTCGAGTCCATGAAATGACTGACTACATCATGTTTTCTCCACAGTCTATTTCCAATAAACCCCCTACCCACCATCTGACCATATCCAACATTTCAAAACAAAACAAAGCAAAACTATTACTAAGAGTTTCAGATAAATCTTTATATTCCATATGTTTGCTTATTCACTTTATCCAATGTTCTAATCAAGTAAAACTCAAGATTATTACTCATGAAAAATATCAGCTTTCCTTATTTCTGTTCTTTTGCTGATTTCAAGTTATATTACATTTTCTCAAATACATAATATAAAGCATGACATGTCCTAGCTGGCAATGTACTTTAATTTGGATTCCTAATTATGATTGACTCTGTTACTAAGAATGCCAAGTGTTTGGCACATACATCTCCCAGGGCCTGGGGAAAAGAAAAATGAAAAGTCAATTTCTCTGTTGCTATGATTAGATAAGCAGAGGCAGGCAGTTGTGCTTATTTGAAGGAGCACCATATGCTAAGCCACAAGCTTGGCCTTCACATGCTGTAAAACCAATGTGCATGCACAGCTAAGACACAGGGAAGTCAGTGGTGTGTGTACACTAATTAATAAGTCAGTAGCAGCTTGCTGTCCACTCGTAGCTCATCTTTAGGAGACTATTACGAAAAGGTATGCCAAGGTTCTTCACTATATCCAGGTTGTGTTAGCCAGTGTCTTCCTAAAACTAAAAAGAGCATTATAATTCCACTCAGTTCGTAAATACTTGATTAGCAAGACATCTTTTTTTATTGAAAAGTGTCTTTAACTGAAATATAGTTGATTCATAATATTGTGTTATTTCAGATGTACAAGCATAGTGATTCAGTGTTTTCACAAATTGTATTCCATTATAGGCTACTACTAGATACTGGGTACGATTCCTGATACTACATAGTAAACCCTTGTTGCTGAAGAATTGTTCAGTCTGTATCAAAGCTCTCACACAGATTCCACCTGGATCTTTTCAGGCTGTGTCACATTCTTTCAGAAAGGGGCACGCCCTTCCAGTTACTGTCTGGGCCAGGAGTTCTCACACAGGTCTGGCGGACCAGGTGAGGATGAGGGTCCCTCTGGTTGTAGGTCTACCAGTTTTCTTCCTTTGACCAAAATCATCCTAGTGGCAAGGGCGAAATCACGAAACTAAAATTCACCCAATATTCTCAACTAGTTTTTAACACAAAAGCGCTGATTTCTCACGCTACCCACTGACAGGAGACATGAAACACATTTATCAAGACATGAAAGAGGGCTTCATGTCCTCTGACTCGAGCACCTGAAAGTTCCTCTTAACTGGAACAGAAAGGACCTTTGGTTGCTTCGTCTCTTTTATTTTCAAATGCAGATAGAGCATCCTCAACCACCTGACTTCAGCTACTACTCAACATCTACGCTTGTCTGGGATGATGCAGAAAGCAGTTTTACATGCTCATCTGCAGCATATGGGTTCTTACTCAATCTCTCCTGTTCATTCACCCCTTCGCTCAAGTGGGGACGTGCCCATTCTTCCTGCTGTGGATCACCTCAGGTGAGAATCTTGAGCCGACAGCTGCTGTAGGATCTTCTGCTATCTCTCAAGCTAGGCAGGTGACTTCAGCTAGTCAGCTGGGCCCCTAGAGTGCTGAAGCTGTACTATTGCTTCTAGCTGGGTGGGAAAAACAGTCTCTTCTCCAAATCTGTATCAACCACTCTAGGTCTCAGAGTTACAGCGTGTGTGCCCCAAGTCCCGCAAGCTTCTGCGTTAACTTGCTGCCGTCTCTTCTGCCTGCATTCTCTGTTCCTTCCCTCCGCAGTCACTTCCTTCATCACCTTTGTGATCATTTCCCTCTGGTCCGCCAGTTAAGAAACAAAATTCCACAACCATATGGACTCAGGCAAGTAATCGCCCATCTGTGGGGAGTTTATTTATTTACTTATTTCCTGTTTGCTTTACTAGACTCACTAATCCAACCTCTGGGATAGTCTTAGAACATTCGGTCTGACTTTTAGATTGACACAATATCCCCTCTCTTCAAATGTACTTTTTCCCCAGTGGGCCCCAACCATGGTTTTTATTCATTATACATTTCCACTTGGCTGAACCCTCTAGAGCAGGGAGAGTTTACAACTGGAAAATGGCCCCAAACTCGTTGTAGAACTTGCTGTTTGTCACTCAAGCCAAAAAACAACAAAAAAAATTAAACTGTCCAGGGGAAAAAATTACCTGGTGATGGTCAGAAACTCTACTACTTCAAAATCTATTTTCTTAAGTAATGGAGTGCAAATTTATGATGACTTCATGGGGTTGGAGCAGACATTGCTTATAGCATACGGTTCTCCAAAGATGTAATCAGCTTAATCTCTTCATCCAACCATCATTATCAGGGAAAAAAGCAGCTGCCTCTCTCCAAACATGAACAATCTGCAGTGACTGGGAAGAATGGCCTACTGTGACTACACAGATCTGTGGAGTGGCTTGAGTGCAACCTTTAGTTTCTAGAAAAGGAGGGAGAGGGGGAAAGAATGTACTCAAATAGTGGTGGTTTATTCCAGCAGGTGATGCTGTTTATCTAGAGGCTGACTTCTCCTTCCATCAACCAAAATATACCTCTCTTAACCTTAAAAATGAAAAAGCATGGACACTATAAAAAGTTATTAGAATAAAGAGGACCATGCTCATTCCCAGATGGCTCAGTGGTAAAGAATCCGCCTGCAACGCAGGAGACTCAGGTTCGGTCCCTGGGTCGAGAACATCTCCTGGAGGAGGGAATGGCAATCCACTCCAGTATTCTTGCCTGGAGGATCCCATAGAGGAGCCTGGTGGGCTACAGTTCATGGGGTCACAAAGAGTCAGACATGACTGAAGTGACTGAGCATGCACATGCTTGGCATTTAGAGGGAAATTACCCTCTCTAGGTTTGTTGTGTTGAGATCACTTTTTTTTGTTTTTTAAATTGTATTATAGCTGCTTACAATGTTGTGTTCGTGTCTGCTGTATAACAAAATGAATCAGCTATATGTACACATACATCCCCTCCTTCTTGTACCTCTCTCCCACCCCACCCCTATGGCCCCCCCTAGGTTATCACCGAGCACTAAGCTGAGCTCCCTGCACTACGCAGAAACTTCCAACTAGCTATCTGTTTTACACGTGGGAGAACATATGTCAACGCTACTCTCCCAATTCATCCCACCCTTCCCTTCCCCCTCTGTGTCCACATATCCCTTCTCTATTTCTGCCTGCAAATAGGTTTATCTGTACACTTTTTCTAGATTCCATATATGTCTGGTGTTAATATACAACATTTGTTCTCTCTCTTTTTGACTTGCTTTACTTTGAATGACCGACTCTAGGCCCATCCACATCGCCACAAAAGACCCAATTTTGTTCCTTTTTATGGCTGAGTAATATTTCATTGTATAAACTTAAAACCTTTTATACAGCAAAGGAAACCAGAAATGAGATTAAAAGATAACTCTCCAAATAGGAGAAAATATTTGCAAAGGAAGCAACTGACAAGGGATTAATCTCCAAAATATACAAACAGCCCATGCAGTTCAATATAAAAAAAAAACAAACAACCCAAGCAAAAAATGAGCAGAAGATATAATTATACATTTCTCCAAACAGATACCTCTTTAAATCAGAGTATATGTTTTGCAGTTTTACTTGACTTCTATGCAGCAACTTGAAGTGCAATGAGGAAGCAAAACATTCTGTCAATACTTTGGAATTTGCTCCTAGCATTTGCTATGAAAGGAAATATTCCTAAGACTATACTGTCCTAACTTTTGTTATTGTTTTTTGAGAAAGACAAGTACCACTAACAAGTGGTTGCATTTCTCAGGTCACTGGCAGATACCCTGAAAATGTCATAGTGAAGTTCTGCTGAATTGTTAAAATCATTAACTGTCATACAATTAATGTCATTCATTCACTCATTCATTCCTTTACTCATTTTCATCCCTTCAGCTAACAAATATCATTAATTTGTAACCAGTGTCAGGTATTATGGTAGGCATGAAAATTATAAAAGTAGCCATGAGCTATGAAAAGAACCAAGGAGAGTCAGACATCCAGCATTTTATAATATGGATCTATTAGTTATCAGCCTAGCAATATGGGGAAAATTATTTAGCTCCCTTTGTGCTTCTATTACTTTACTATGAAACTGTGGATAATATTATGCCTCCTCAAAGGGATGTTTCAGAGATCAAATGAGATTATTTGAGAAAAATCTTGCATAGGCTAAGAAATACAATACAGGTTCAGGTTTAGTTACGTCCCTCTGATATGACAGTTCTAAAGAGCCTTAAAACTAATTGATGAGGAAAAACACATACACAAGTAAAGAACTAACTGGACAATTAGTAAGTGCTAAACGAAAAGCTTTGTCACTAGGTTTAAGGAATTTAGAGTATGGGAAAAAAGTAGTTTTCAACTGGGAGAAACAAGATTTGACTTTGGCTTTGAACTACAAGTAAGTGGGAGAACAAGATATACCAAAGAAATAAGCAAAAACATGAACAGAAACAAGGACGTAATAACTAAAACACTCTATAGCAGTGGTTCCCAACCTTCTTGGCACCAGGGACTGGTTTCATGGAAGATAACTTTTCCAAGGACGGAAAGGGAGAGGGATGGTTTACGGATGATTCAAGAGCATTACATTTATTGTGCACTTGGGTTCCCTGGTGGCTCAGCTTCCCAGGTGGTTAAGAATCCGCCTGCAATGTGGGAGACCTGGGTTCGATCCCTGGGTTAGGAAGATCCCTTGGAGAAGGGAAAGGCTTCCCACTCCAGTATTCTGGCCTGGAGAATTTCATGAACTGTATAGTCCAGGGAGTCGCAAAGAGTTGGGCATGACTGAGCAACTTTCACTTTCACTTTATTTCTATTATCACATCAATTTCACCTCAGATCATCAGGCACTAGATCCCAGAAGTTGGGGACCCCTGATTTATGGGTTTGAGCCTTGCCTATAAGCCCCTTGGACCAGAACTCCTTTGAACCAAGGACTGGAGGGAGTTAGGGTTGATATGTGGGTTAGAAGGGCATCACAGGTTGCCTTAAATGCAGGTTAAAGAACCTGGGAAATTTTAAACAGGCCACTGAAAAATGCTAAAGCCTTTTGAAGAAAAGGGATCAAAGTTGGGAATTATTAGATGAATCTGGCAGGTTGTTCAGCGGAAGCTGAAGGGAGAGAGTAAAGGGAGTCAGAACCCTAGAGGAAGTGTATCACAAGAGCCAAGATGAGAGGGACTGTATCTAAGGGTATTTCATAATTTGGGAAATCAGGGATTTGCAAAGGCCAGGTGATTGGGCCAAGGTCAAGTTCACTTCGGTCATAGCACCGCCCCTAAAGCTGAGCTGATTTCTGTACTCTCTACCACAGAGGAAGAGAACTGATAGGGGAATACCTTTCCCTGGAAAAGATGTCTTAAATAGCCTTGTGAATCAGTTTTTCACAAATCTGAAAATAAGATTTACTTTTAGTTATTTTTGGGGGAAAAAATTGGTCAGAAAGGATTAGGCCCACTTTTTTTTCTTTTCTTACACCACTCACAATCTTCCCCACTTCCATTTCATTTCACTCCCCTTCTATCCATATCCTGCAATGACTGAGAGTGATTCCTCTTTTTTTTTCCACTTTGATCAGCATCAGGAGATCTTTTTTTTTTTAAGTCAAAGCAGAACACATCCTGAGTTAAGTGAACTTCAAGAGAAAAGCTCAGCAATGCTTTTCCCACACACTGAAGAAACAGATAAAATGGACCGGCTATTTATAGTCATCTTCCCATTTCTAATAATCTTCCATTTAATTAGGGTTGTAAATAGCACCAGCAAATGTTCTGCAGCAATGTATGAGCAATCCTGGCCCCTCCTCAGAATACATCCCAGCCCAGGCAATGGAAAGGATATCAGAGTGAGTTCCACAACTAACAAAGATGCTGAGTTATGGGAAAAAGCCATAGTCTTTTGTGCTACAGAGAAGAAATGACTGAGAATACAAAAAGATAGGCCTAATCCAATTATTTTGGATTGACCATTTTTTTTTCATTTTGCTTTCCCACCACAATTCTAAACAATGTCAGTGATACAAAACTCTACAAGTCTACTCCCCCAAACAAACAAAAAACCATAAAATTTCTGTTGGTCAAAATTCTAAACAACTGTTTCAGACAGAGTTAAAATTTTTTGTTGTTGTACCGTGGAAACTAACACGACACTGTAAAGCAACTATACCCTAAGGAAAGAAAAAGACATAGTTGAATTTAAAATTATATATGTAAGCTTCAAATCAATACATTTTATTACTTAGTATTTAATAACCATTGTATTCTACATGGAAGATAATTGGGGAATTCCCAAACACACAATCAGTCGCCAAAATCCATGGACTCAGCTATATGAATTCACTTAGAAAATAAGTTTAAAATGTTCCAGAATCATGAGCATTTAATTCAGGTGCAATTTGTGTCTCCAATCCTGTGGTACATATTATCTTTTTGTTTAAACAATCCATTTGAAATAATCAGTAAGAGCACAGTGATTATGAAAACAAAAGAAAGAGAATTTGAGTTATTAAACTCAGTCATTCTATGTGACCACTTGGAATTTTCAACTGTGTCTTATTTGTGTCCACTTAGTGAAATGGAGAGAATTGTGCTGTGTAATTTTCTTTTGGGGGGGGTATAAGTTCAAATTTTGGCCTTATATAAAATAACGCCATTGAATCTGGATAAAATTCTTAAAAGTGAAATGTATTCTTCTACTTTAATGGTGAGTTGTTTTAAAACTAAAGAACAAAAAATATCTAATGAGAGTTACTAAATTATTAAATGCTTATTAAGGAAAATAATTCATCACAGAGAGGAATAAGGGAGAGAGAATATGTTCATAAATGATTCCCACACTCCAGGGGTCCCTCTAACACACAGACACTTGGCTGAAACTGAATTAAGGGGATTTTTGTCCCTTGTAAACACACCCATCCTGACTAAAAAGTCCAAAAGCCTTTCCTCTTCATCTCAAAGTATGGGAGCCGTATCAGATTTCCTGTTTCTCTTATTTGGTAATGAGGGGTTGGGTGGGACCTTTGGGGCATGAGGCTAAATGTTCAGTAAAGATTTAATTTTGCCCAAGGAAATCCCAGGGACACAGGAGTCTGGAAGGCTACAGTCTGTAGCATCACAAGAGTCGGACACGACTTGGAGCCTAAACCACCACCACCGCCAAGGAGCGTCCTGGTCTTTGCCCTCAGCTTCTGGGAGGTAATCCGTGTGCCTTGGACTCTCCTGTCCAATAGGAGCATTGTCTTTGTTTAGTGTAGGGCTGGCATGTCAGAAGGTCCAACTCTGGGATCTGAGATGGGGCTGCAAGGCACGGCCACAATGTGATTTAAAGTGAGGCCTCTGGGCGACCATCAGCTCTACCTCCTGAGAAGCTAAAAGCCTGAGGTCAGCCATGTGGGCAGAGAACCACGCTTATATGCTGGAGCTCCCATCCCTCAGCTCCCAAACAAAACAAAACTCTGGACACCAAGGTTTGGGCAAGCTTCCCCAGAGAGCAATATTCAGGGCATTTGGTCACATATTAGTGAGTTAATGCTGCCTGTGACCCCACAGGGAGTGAGCAACTGGAGACTGCCTGTTTGGGTCCCTGCAGGCTGCTCCATTGGCTGATTTATTCTGTGCCCTGTCCTGATAATAAACCACACAGAGGAGTATAACAGCTTTCAGTCACTTCTGTGAGTTCTCCTACTAAGTTATCAAACCTGAGGGTAGTTTCAGAAAACTCCTAAACTTGCGGTTGGTGTCAGAAGTGAGAGCAGTCTTACAGACTGTGCTCCCTCAAACTTTTCACAAACGCATCATCCATCCTTCACCCAGAGTTGGTACGGTAGCAAAATACACATTGTGACTGTGCTTGGCTGTCTGAAGTTAATGGGCTCCAAGCAGAGAAACATGCTTCCAGGCAAGATGGCTGCTCTTCCGTTATATACAGCATGTTTATACTAGACATTAAATTAGAGGGTGACATTGTACAGTTCTGATGTATGAAGAGAAGGATTATACTGGCCCTGGAACAATCAAAACCTCTAAGTACACATCATGCTGACACCAGCAGCATCCATTCATTCATTTACTCACTCATCCAATATGCACGTCCAGGACATGTACTTTGTACCAGTATTATACCCGAAGACACAGAAATAGCATGCTCTGCACTTGAGAAATTTATCATGTAACAAATGAGAAAGTTCTGTACCCACATACATTATAAAAGTATGTAGAAAGTGTGACAGTGCTTACCAAGTTCAATGTATCTAAGTTTCTAAAGGGTTGAGTCACTGACTTCAAAGGAAAAGGGATGTTTGAGCTGAGTTTTAAATAATGAATAAGCAGAAGGGCAGAAAAAGGTAAACTCACAGACAATGGGAGCAAAACAAAAAGCAGTCCAAGCTGAACAATAAGAGTACATTTGAAGAACTCAAAAGGCTATAAAAAAATAATAAAAAAGCCTCCAAGTTGACTTTACTAGTTATACTGGAGACTGTTAATAGCTGACGGTAAACCATTGCTTCATTGCTAAAGAGAATGAAGTAAAAAGCAATGGACTTTATTATGCTAAAAGGAATTTAGATGAGATATTTGAGAGAACCTTCTTACTGCTCGACTTGAGAAACAGAGATGACTACTAGAAATTTTAGACTATGGGTCGGTTGTTGTTGTTGTTCAGTCACTAAGTGAGTCCGACTCTCTGCGACCCCATGACTGCGGCCCGCAGGACAAGGCTTCCTTGTCCTTCACTACCTCTCTTGGAGTTTGGTCAAACTCATGTCCATTGAGGCAGTGACTGTCACAACTGAAAACGTTTAGGATAATATATGAGAGCTGGCACTGAGCTTCCTCTGATTTGGAGAGTCTGTAGAAAGTGGAAAAGGAGAAAAAAAAAGATAAAGTAGGATCAAAACAGGAAGTCTCTGGGATGAGTCAGAATCCAGTCCATGGGGGGTCGCGGGGCAGGCAGCACAAGGGCGCTTAATCAGATGGAAACTGACAGCCGGGCCAGAAGGCTGCCTTCTGTCCAACAGGAGGACACAACCATCTTCCCATTTGCCTCTCCTGGGTGGAGGATCCTCTTCCCCCATCCAATCATTCTTTAACACAAGTAAACAAATCACCCTTTAAATGTGGGGGTTTTCTTGCTTCCTTTTAGAAACTTGAATTTTGACATCTGTGGCCACAATAGATGAACCTGCTCATATCACATTCAAAAGAAACTGTTGTGCTGTCATGGCTGTTAATTAATTTCTTTGCTATTCTGAGGTCTGTCTTTACTGAAGGCAAGTAGATGAAAGGGGAAGGGATATTGAGCGGAGAATTTGACCTTTGTCTAGCTTCCCCTAAATACATATTTGCACACAGTTGCCAGAGATGGGTAGAAGGGAGCGTGTGTGAATAACGTCCTTGGAACCTTTGGGAAAAAGCATTTTTTAATTTATTTCTGCTCCTTACCTAGACCAAATAAGTGGATAATGCCAGAGAGACAGGTGCCATCCCAGCAGCCTGAGAGAGAAGCAATTACACATTCTTTTACTCTCCCCTTGAAATCAGCACAGATAAGAAAAAATACCATTTTGGCAGCACCTGCTGCTGCTGGTTTGCGGACTTTTTGTCTTTCTTCTTCCCAGAAAGAAAGCAAAATCTAAGTTTAAAAAAAAAAACCAAAACACATCTTGGCCAGCAGGTCAATTTTACAGCAGACTCTTGCAACAGAAGGGCTAGTGTCTGAATCATAGCTTCCCAACTGGATTATAAATGCATGATTGATTGAAAATAAGGACAAATGCAGAAGAGAAGGAAGACCATCCTCTTCCCTTTCTGCATGAAAACATCAGACACAAACCTCAGATATTCTATTTGGACACTTGGGCAACAATTTCACTGAGGGTTATTGATTGAAATGAGGAATTAAACGCCATCAGTGACATGGAAAGTGTTAGTCGCTGAGTCGTGTCTGACTGTTTACAACCCCACGGACTGTGGCCTGCCAGGTTCCTCCGTCCGTGGAATTCTCCAGGCAAGAACACTGCAGTGGGTTACCATTTCCTTCTCCAACTGACATGGAAGGGGGGCTAAAATGACGGAAAACTCTGCTTCAGAGAGAAAAAAAGTAAGGTACGACTCCGTGAAAGTTGAGTCCCAAGAAAAGCATGGAGCCTTTTTCCAATTATCTTTATCCTTAAAAAAAAAAAAAAAAAATCCAGGTCATTTGCATTCAGCATTTTATCCTTCTTATGCATTTCTCCCTTTAGTCTGATGCTATTTCAGCTTCTTTCTTTTCCTTTCCTCTGATTCAGTCCTCTCCCCTTCACCACTGCTCCCATATTTCAGAATTTGCTCACACCTTGGGTCCTTGTTTTCTTTACCATTCTTCAATCTTCTACTGAGTTCTTGGAGTCCACGCCCCCAGAGGGTAGGCAGCAGGCCTATAAAGTTTTCTGTTTCACCAGCAAACTCAGTGCCATGCACAATTAGGTACTTAATTGCTTTGTGATGACTGTGATTGATGATGTTTTCCACATATACTAATTCCAGCGAGAAATACACCTCCCCTATCACATGAGTTGCATACAAATGACTACTCTGAAAACACGACTGCAACAAACAATTCTAGAAAATAAGGTCTTCAAATTTTTACTAGAGGGCACACACACACACAACCAATGGTGATACCACTTTTATAATCTTTTTAAAACAAAGATGTCATGTAAATGGGAAGTTGGGAGGAATCCAATGAACAAGTTATAGAACTTACTTTTTTTCTTAGGCATGTTGGCTCAATTATTTCATCTGTAAATTGAGGATAACAACCCTTTGCCTTGCAGTGGTTTTAAAATGTCTCTGCAAATTCTTTAAAATTTTTCCCTTCAAAGCGTAGAACCTTATATTCACGTTTTTTGTTTTCACTGTGGGCCACGTCCAGTTCTACTCAAGCCTTCAGATGACTGCAGCCCTGGTGGACATCAATGACAATCTTGGGACACCGTCTGAATCAGAACCACTTAACTTAGTCACTCTGGAATTCCTGACCCACAGCCACCATGAGAGAGAATGTTTATTATTGTTTTAAGCCACTACATTTCTGGGTAATTTTTATATAAAATCACATTATTAATGGGGCTTCTCAGGTGGCACTAGTGGGAGAGAATCTGCCTGCCAATGCAGGAAACATTGGTTCGATCCCTGGGTTGGGAAGATCCCCTGGAGGAGGAAATGGCAACCCCTTCCAGTATTCTTGGAAAATTCTTGCCTGGAAAATTCCACGGGCAAGAGGAGCCTAGCAGGTTCCTCTGGGGTCCTGCCATGGGGTTGCAAAGAGTCGGATACAATTTAGCGACTGAACAACAACAATATTATTAATAGACTTTTTCTCATAATGTTATTCAAAGATCTAATGAAATGACGTGTAAATCAGCTAGCACAGGATAGTAACTCAACACATCTGAGTTCTTTATTCCTATTTGACAGTGATCAAGCATGACTATGATTGTATAAAGTAGATCCCTGCCAAAGGTAGAGGAGGAACAAGCCTAATGTCTATTTAACTTAAAGCCTGTGTCTTATTTATTCCATCTAGATACTTCATTAAGTTCTGAAGTCCACTCTAATGGCTTCTAACATTGGATTTAGAAAGAAGACAGCGTTCAGTTAAAAAAAAAAGCAACATGTATGAGAAAATAGCATTGAGAAGCTGAGGATGGGGTTTACCTAACTGCCTCAGGCCCACCAACAAAAAATAAAACAGAAGGAAAGCAAGTCAGAGAGTTAAGACACCAATAGTAATCATAAGTATTCTGACAATAACAAAATTCATTAGCAATGACAACAAAATGTGTCTAGCAGAACACTAGAAGATTTATATGGAGTACCTCATCTAATTGCACCTAATAGGACACAAGGTAAGTACTATTATTATGCCTGATTTAGAGATGAGGAGACTGCAACTCAGACAAGCATGATATATTTGTGAGGCTACATAGATAGTAAGCGGCAGAACTCAGGTGGCATGAACCTAAATCTGCACTCTAATCAAAACCATCTTTCCTAAGAAATGGCAACCAACCTAACATCCACTTTGGAAGAAAAATGTAAGACATTTTTGTGCAAATATCTCATTGTTGGCAGAATATATTCATATTTTGGACTAATTTTTTTTTTTTTTTTGCTTTTGCTTATTCCTTTATGCTGCTTTCAATCTGTCCCTAATTCTAGCTGACATCAGAATTGCTTTTATTTTTATTTTCTTTGATATTATGTAAAAATGTGTGACTGTGATAAGAAAAGGTCCTGGATTGGCCATCTGCTTCAGGGTGAACTTACAATACAATGACACATTATTATTGCTGTGTGTTATTGTTGTTATTATTATTAATAATGTCTCCTATTATCACAGAGAAGATCCTAGCAGAGATGGGACTTGATCTAAAAGCACTTAATATTCTGTTCCATAACCTCAGCCTGGCCTCCAAGCTGGAGAGGGAATTGATAAAGGATTACAAAACTGGATAAGCAACTACATCATGGGCATGGCAGCCCTCCAAGACAACTTCATTATCAACTATAAGCCTTATGAATGGCCAAGTAACCACAAAAGCAGCTGAGAACACTGGAGTTGCCTTATGATCCTCTTAAGAAAGCAATGTACAAAACCCACAAAACAAAGGGAAGACATCCTTCCTAGTGCCTTCAAGGAAACTGACGGATGTACATGTTCTACAAACAGCAGCAGCTAAGGCTGGATACAGCTTTTCTAGTGCTGGCCCATGAGTGGTTAATTAAAGAATTAGTTTCTGACTTTCACAAACTGAGAGTTCCATATAAAATTTCACATTTCTAGTTTTTGCTTGTTTGAAAAATGGAAAACTCTGACAAACAGGTGCTCTCCATTTCTCCCCCATCTCTGTCAGTCTCTACTGTTCATCTATCTATACCTCCTACACACACGTGCCTGCGGACAATACTCACTACCATTATTTTCGGTAATTAAATTAACTTTCTGGATTAACACTGCAAACTAATGTCATTTCTTCCCCAGAGCTCTGACCTACTGAGGAAATGATCTTATGGACTGTAGATCAAAAGACTGGAAATAAAGACCAAGACCCAGGGAGAGCCTTGCAGAAGCCCACTGATGCCTACCCTTTGTTCCTATCACCACCCTGGGATGTCATTTCCTACTTTAATCACCTATGGGCACAGTTTTTATTTTCTTTAATTTTCTCGTGTCCTTTGTGTTTAAATGGGATATTTATAACGGCCCTGTTTCCAAGTGAGGGTGTGCCCTCCAACATCAATGTATTTTTACCTTGCTTATGGGAGTTTTGTTCATTTTCTTGGGTTGTAAAATAGTCCATTTCATTATAAAAATCTAGCCCAAATGAATCTGTCAGTCTTCTCACAGTCACTAAGCCATACTGTAATTTACCTACGGTTTCAAACATATACTGTACTTATCCAATGAATGGTAACTTTCTGTGCCAGCACTTGGATAACCACTTAGGGAGGAATGAATAGATTTGAATCGATGGTCCCTGATGTGTTTAAATGTGAGTGGTTATGTACTAAATGACTGTGTCCCCCTAAAATGTATTTGGTACTGGAGAAGATCCTTGAGAGTCCCTTGCACTGCAAGGAGATCAAACCAGTCAATCCTAAAGGAAATCAATGCTGAATATCCATTGGAAGGACTGACGCTGAAGCTCCAATACTTTGGCCACCTGATATGAAGAGCTGACTCACTGGAAAAGATCCTGACGCTGGGAAAGATTGAAGGTAAAAGGAGAAGGGTGCAGCAGAGGATGAGATTGTTAGGTAGCATCACTGGCTCAATGGACACGAATGTTAGCAAACTCTGGGAGATAATGGAGGACATAGGAGCCTGAAGTACTGCAGTCCATGGCATTGCAAAGAGTCAGATACAACTGAGCAACTGAACAACAACAACAGCAACAAAAATTTATTTGTTGAAGCCGTAATTCCTCATGTGACTGTATTTGGAGACAGAGCTTCTAAGAAAGTAAGGTTAAATGAAGTCAGAAGGGGTGGCTTGATGTGACAGGATTACAGATTTGTACCCTCAGAAAAGGACATACCTGAGAGAAAAGGCTTGCTTTCTCTCCTATGGCACCCTTCCCCAGGTATATATGTATATATATATATATATATATATATATATACATATATACACCAGCCGTGGAGACACAGAGACAAGGCTGCATTCTGTGAGCCAGGAAGCCAGCTCTTACCAGAAACTGAATTGGCCAGAACCTTCATCTTGGACTTCCCAGACTCCAGAACTGTGAGAAATAAAAATCTGTGGGTTAAGCCATAGTATCTGTGGTACTCTGATGGCCTCAGGGGCTAAGACAGAACCCAGGGCCAAACTGGGGCCCAAGACTACACTGTCAGCCTCTGGCCGTCTGCTCTGGCAGCCTGTGTGTCAAGAGGGAAGGGGAGCCTATGAAGAGAAGCGTCTGTAAGAGAGGCCTGGCGTGGGTGCCAGAGGCGAAGAGGAAAAAGGGAAAGGGTTGTTTCTTCATTAGCCTCAACCACGTGCCCAGCTGTCGTCTGTGGAGAAGGATTTCTTCCCCATTTCTGTGGAGAACTCTGCTGGGCCCTAGGAGGTTAAGCTGAACCTTGATCCCTGAAGGTGTTCCAGTTTGGAGGACTCAGAAAGCAACATTCTCATGGCAGAGATTACTTGAGTGACAATTATATATTCGGTTGGACTGGGCAGGCACCAGACATCAGCAAAGAGGCCAAGAAGGAAAACCTTATGAGAGGACGGATTGTGATCCCTGGAGAACTCAGAGGTCGCCCGGAGATAACTGTTGTGGGGGTGGGGAGAAGGTTGAAAGGGAACTTGAATTAGGGGCCAAGAACATAGGACTTTTGGTCTAAGGGCACCAAGACAGCAAATGTTAAGGATTCAAGCTTTATATCCATAAGCCAGCATGGCCTGGGGACAGTGGCAGACACATCCACTCTTGCAATGCTCATAAAAGATTTTATTGTAATCCATGAAAATATGTTCTCAGGAGTCTCTGCTTCAGTTTCTCTGTCACAGACACACACACACACACACACACACACACACACACACACACACACTGGGTCCATTGAAACGGCCTTAGTATTTTAGTTTTTCTTTCTTAATCCTCCTCTCGCTGTTTGGGAAATACACATCCTAGAAGGTACAGTGGGAAACTTGTACGTTTCTAAATTTGGGTCAAGACTCACCCCTAGAGCTTGCACAGTATTTTTAAGTGCAAGATCAGTATCATCTATCCTGACTAGAATGAACGCGGAAAATCTGGGGATGCAATGCCTGTTTGTCCTTTCACTCACTAAAGAGGAAGGCTTTTTCTAATGGTTTTCTCCATTAGTGCAAGTCAACAATGAAATAAACAGATGGATTTTTTTTTCTCTCCTAAACTATTAAACTTATAGCAAGCAAGAATATATTCCCGGTGCACAAAACTGTGGAAATTGTGCAGCGGTAGGAATTGTGTGGCAGGAGGTGGGTATCAGTGTGTTATCAGGATAAAAGAAAAAAAAGATAATATGCAGTTAGACAAATAGCTACATAGAAACCAGTGGGAGCTTCTGCAGATCCTCAGTAAAAAAATTTACTGAGTGCGGGGTGGGGGGTAGTTTGTGTTATTTTTTTTTTTTTTTTTCGGTCATTCCGACATCAAAATCTTCCCTGATATATCAAAAAGTCAGAACATCCTGAAAATGCCCAATTTTTTTTCAAGCCTAAGAACCTTAATAACATGTTTAAAATGCATTTCATCAACATAGCAATTTTAGGTTCAAAGAATGCTCGGGAAATGTGCTACTGCAGGACATGATTATCTTTTCCCAGCCCACCTAGCCAAATGGCCATTCCAAGCTCAATTATTAGCCATTGTTCTTCTGTTACTATGATCCCTCACTTCCATGTCAATGCTGCTTGTGAGAAAATGGTGTTCTTAGACACAGGAGTAGCAATTTGTTCCTTTTGATGGAATTGAAGTACAAAGAACAGCAGAAGAAGACAGCACAACTCATGAGAGGGGTTGCTTTCATCATTATCTGAGTCACAGGTAGGACATTTGAGTCATAGTATGACAGTCTCACAGGAAACAATATTTGCTTCATTAAGAAAACCCACAGCAAGTGTCTTTCCACCTCCGGCTAAAACATGGTCAAAAAGAAAATATCAGGAATACTATATTTGAGTTTTTCAGACATTCTGGTTAGCCCTGGTGAGTTGATTCAGGCAGAACATCTCTTTGAAGTGAGTTTGATGAACCTCTTTAGAGTGAGTAAGACAGGTCAAAATCTATGTTTGACATGTTTGGAATATGTAATCCAGGGACTCAGGGATGCCTATGTCTTGAAAGTTCTAAGAAATTTGCTCACCAAGAAGGCTCAGTGCATACTGACTAGCAAGAAGGATGCTTCATTCATCTGAATGTTGCTAGGGTGTAAATATAATTCCACTTATTTCACGATGTGATTTTTACACACTGAGGGTAGATTACAGATAAAACCTGACATCCCTCCATCTGAACCCCATACAATACATCCCAAACAAGGGCTTAGATCCCAACAGACTCAGGAATAATTGTGTCACCTTCAGAGGGACAGAAACAATGTAAACACCTGGATATCATTGGGACCTGTATTTTGAAATGAATAAAATCTTTTTGACCCATCACTTCTTTCTGTATTTGTCAGCTCCAATTTCACTGTGGTCGAAAGAATCTTGAAAATAGAGATATTCCTGTTTCGGATAGGTTCCAGAACATGATGAATCATTAGGTGGGTCTAGTTGTGGGATAACTTTCATGTATCTCTCTACCATGTCATGATTGGAAGCCTAGAATTGAGGACACTGAAAATCCTGGTCTATCTGAAATTCATTTCTGAGTTTTCACAATCTTGTAATGAGTATGATGTAGGCCACTGGTGTGTCTAGTGATTTCACATTGTTACACATGGATCCAGAAAGTCCGTATGCTAGATTTACAAAGCATCTTCCAGGCTAAGTCATTAAAAGTAGCTAAAATTTTTAAAGATTTGTGTTTTCTTTTCTGTCTATAAAAATAGTTAGAATAATAGGATAATAATAAGAGTCAAAAGCAAACAAAAAGAAAACCATATTAAACATAGAAATAGAAATTAGTAGCTGTTCTAATGGTCACACACCAAGAGTATATAATAGTTAAATATTGCTAAGTGAAGAAAAATCACATTCAGAAGCAAGAGTCAAGGGAGTTAGGGAGACAGATTGTAATTAGCAATTACTGAAACTGGATCATGTCCAGGACATAAGGGCTAACATCACCTCTACCATTCTAAGAGGTGCCCTGGGATTCTTAATAAACTAAAGTAATTAGAAGCCCCTGTCCTATCTTATTTGCCATTAACAGATGGAAGTCCAATCCTATCTTGTACCCAGAGGTCAGTTCTGTTCAGCAATGAGAATTTTTTGCATAAATACAAAATATGTTATTTTTCACTTTTGTCACTGACTTCAAAGTCACTAACTTAAAAATCGGTATCAGTTTGAACACAACTTAACCTGAAATACATTTAAAGAAATTATCCCGTTCAAGGGTCAAAAAATCACTGTCAAATTAATAGCTTAAACAAAATTGATATCAGAGTACAACTTATGATGCAATCTTACACTCACAAAGGAGTTACAAAGGGAGTAGGAGAGGGCAAGTTTCAGGGGGATGTTCTAACTGCTAATTACATGGGAATTATTAGGAGATCCTTAAAGTAGGATCTCTACAAGCAATATTTTATTATAAGTTTACATTACTTGAAAATAATAACCCTTTATATCTTTAAAGATAATATGCAAGTATTATCAGTGCAAACATGTATTTCCTCCCAATTAAACTAATTTACTGTGTCTTTACTTTCCATGTATGATATTAGAAATATCAGAATGATATAATGCTATCTAAGTCATCTGACATTACTATAAAATCAAGTGTTATGACTAAGTGATTTTTACAGATAACTGTGAGTTATCGACACTTTTCTTTATATCGAGGGGGTAAAAATTAATAAATCAAAATGTCAGGTATTTATTGAACACTAACCACATGAAGGCCACTGGGCTTGAGGCTGTGTTGAAAGTTGATGATATCATTTCATACTGAAAACAATTTAACCCTGGTGATACACGGCTGTGTACTTATGGTCCTATGACTCTCTAATGCAATCAGGCCCCTGAGTCTCCCAAGTTATAAAGGGTTTGTTGCTCCTGAAATACGTGTTTCTCCATGGGGGCAAAAATCACAGCAAGACTGGGCTTTAACAGTTTATGTCACTAGAAATTCTGGAGGACACTACAGGGGGTGGACAAGCAGAGAATTCACTATTAACTGAGAGCAAACTCAGGGTGAGCAGTAAGAAGGGGTGGGGTAGGCTCCTCAAAGAGAAACTAAAGGCAATGAAATTTCCTTAATCCTTCAGTTCCCTCCCTGTTTAGCATTAGCCCGAAGGAAAAAGAGCAGTAGGTACCAGCTTTCTGTTCCCACCTTAAGTGAAATTAAGGAAATGTACTCCATGGAGTTAATTATTGGAGTCAACTGGCAACTTGATGCCTTTGTTCTGATAAGAGTAAGAACCTGCTAAAGACATGTTCCCAGGGGCTTACAGGAATAGAGGAATGTCAGCTCAGAAGCCACACAACTGGACATACAGACTCTCCCTAAACACCCCCAAAATATTCTGAATACATTTGAAACTGAAGTAGGGGAAAATAACACATGCTTAGCTTTGCTTAAAGTGATTAAGTTATATGTCTGTGCTTTAAAAGTTCCTGTGCTGTTTCCTTCTTTGAACTAAATAATTTTTCTTAACAAATATTAAAGATAGTAATGTGATTACCAAAGTAATTCATGCTGCAATTTTTTAAGACTCTCATTTATGGGGAAAGCATAATTGGCCTGAAGGCTTCCCTGGTGGCTCAGCGGTAAAGAATCCACCTGCCAATACAGGAGACGGGATTTGATCCCTGGGTCAGGAAGAACCCCTGGAGAAGGAAATGGCAACTCACCGCAGTACTCTTGTCTGGGAAATCCCATGGGCAGAGGAGCCTGGTGGGCTACAGTCCATGGGGTCACAAAAGAGTTGGACATGACTTGACTAAACAACAATAATAATTGACCAGCTCCTGTGTTATCCCTTTCTTTTCCATCCCCTCTCTAAAAACAGTCTAGGTGCTTAGCTTTATTCTTTGCACAGAGACACATCTCTTTCTCTCAAAGAATCTACCCAATTGCCTTTGAGGTAATATTGAGCCTTTGATCTTACAAAACTGAATCTAACGTGTACTTACAAACCTGCATTTTTCTGGCCATTGGTAATTCGCATAGCCCTACTGAAATCAGCAAGCAATCGTAACTCAGGGGAACAGAATATGAAGAGAAGAAAACCCTGCCTACTGATGTCAACACCCAATTCTGAGTCAATAGACTCTGAGTATCTCTCTCAGTGATGACTTATCAAACTTGAAAAAAAAATAGGATCTTTTTAAAAGAATAAACCATTTGGGGGAAGCCACCCATCCCTCCGATCACTCCAATTATTTTTATTTTAGCATTACATAAATATACACAAAGAGGATTTCCCCAGGAGTCCAGTGGTTAAGAATCTGCCTGTCAATGTAGGGGACATAGGTTTCACCCCTGGCCTGGAAGAGTCCACATGCTGCAGAGCAACTAAATCCATGCACCACAGTTACTGAGTCTGTGCTCTAATAGCCCAAGTGCCGCAACAACTGAAGCCCACGCACCCTAGAGCTCCTGCTCTACAATAAGAGAAGCCACCGCAGAAAGAAAACCACGCACTGTGGCTAGAGAGCAGCATCAGCTCACCACACCTAGAGAAAGACCGTGTGCCGCAAGCAGACCCAGCACAACCCCAAAATAAAAATGAATGAACGGATGAATGAATAAATTAAAATGTATGCCCATTTAAAATATATGTACATATACATATATACAAACAAACGTAGCTGCAATCCACTTATGCTTATAGCCCTTATGAAAGCAGAAGAGATTTAGATTTTCTTAACTTTACCTAGGTTTGCCTTGTGGCCCAGCATGTGGTCAATTTCCAAACAGATTTAGAGATTAAATACAAACAAATCCAGAAACGTTGTAAAATATCAATTAACAACTTAATTTAATGTGACAGCTGATGTTGCTTAGTTTAAACAAAACTACCAGTCCCAGTCTATGGCCATACCACCCTGAATGTGCCCAATCTCATCTGATCTCGGAAGCTAAGCAGGGTCGGGCCTGGTTGGTACTTGAATGGGAGGCTACTCCCACAGTAAGAGTCCTGACCTGTACTAGTCAAGCCCAGGTTCACTAGTCAAGAAGCCCGAGCTCTTCAACCTTTTGCAAGCAATGCTCACTATGATTCTAGTCCCCCTCCAGTTTTCTCCAGTTGAAACAGTGTGAAGTCCTTGTTTATGAAAGCATGCTCTGACGTCATTTTATCTTTTGCATGGCATAAACATATCACTCATGTTCTCAGTCTGCCTCTGTTCTTTTCACACTAGTTCCCCACAGTGAAGATGGGGAAGGTTTGGTCCCCATGTGGCATGAAAACAACTCAGCACAGTCACTAAAATCCTGTGAAAGCACCTGGGTATTCAGTGGTCACAGCCAGATCATTCAAAATATGCTTGTACTATTATAACTTTTTTAGCTGTCACTGACATCTGCCACTTGCAGAGAACACTCAGACCCATGAGAATGCATTCTTGGAAACCCCCTCCTTGTATGAGCAATTTCTCTCTGTAGGTTGTACCCCAACAAGCTTAGTCATCTTAAAGTCCAAAAGATGTGGGATGATGTTGGCAAGGATGGTGGTCATGATTATTTCTTACTATATTTACCAGTTTGCTAATATCCTCAGCTAAAAAATCCCATTTGGGGCTTTCCCTAACTAGATTTTCAACATTTCTGAAACTCCACTGTGGTCATTAGATAAAGCAAGTTCTGCTACAGATGCATGGCAGATTCAGATAATACCAATTACCATTACAGACCTTATTCAAGGGATGAGGTCTGAGACTCAAACTACCTTCTCTTTCCCTCAGTGGCTTCTTTTATTCTCAGTTCTCTTAAAAATCAGTACACCCAGGGGCTTCCCAGGTGGCAGAGTGGTAAAGAATCCACCTGCCAATGGAAGAGATGTAGGCGGTACAGCTTTGATCCCAGGGTAGGGAAGATCCTCTGAAGTAGGAAATGGCAACCCACTCCAGTATTTTTGCTTGGAAAATTCCATGGAAGTGGAGCCTGGTGAGCTACTGTCCAGGGATGTCGCAAAGAGTTGGACATGACTGAGCATGTAATGTTGACATATCCTAAACCACTATGCAAAGACAAATGGTTAGAACCTAGGGATATCTCTTTTTAAAAGACTTTTTTTGATGTGGACCATTTTTTTAAAGTCTTTATTGACTTTGTTACAATATTGCTTTTGTTTTATGCTTTGGTTTTGGGGGCACAAGGCATGTGAGATTTTAGCTCCTGACCAGGGACTGAACTCCCATCCCCTGCATTGGAATGCGAAGTCTTAACCTAACCACTGGACAGCCAGGGAAATCCCAATCTTTTTTTTTTTTTTTTTTTAAGATTCTTGACATGTGTTATATTATGAAACCTATAAATACACTTACACATATAACTTTACATGTTATTAAAAACTATAAAGTTCTTTCATCGTTGCTTTGCTCCATTCTTCCCGACACCTGGCCATAATGTTCTTCCTTCCTCTGGAATGGGCCCTCCTGATCACTTATTCCAGAAGGATGGAGACCCACTGAGTAGCCAGGTCTATCCCAGCTGCTACTTGGACTCATCTGGGTAGCAATTTGGACTCCCTACCCAGGGAAGTCAATAAGGCCCAGCTATTTTCAAGGGAGACGGCTGCTGTGTCCCAGCCAGAATCATTTGAGGCCATTTTCTCTCACTGATAGAGAAGAGAGATCCACTTACAGTGGAAATGCTGTCAGCTTGCACCACTGAATTCAATTACCCATCCTCACAAGCGGCCATAGTGTGCCTTGCAGTTAGAAGAAGGGGATTGGGTTAAAAGTTTTCTTTTGCTTTCTCCTTTCCATTTTTTTTTTTTTTTTTTTAGGAAAAAATTGTCAGGTATTAAACTTGTTAGCCTTCACATTACTTGTAGGAAACTCCTCTCCGATAGGAGGGGCATTTATTTAATGAGACCCTATTTCAACAGAGTGCACTGTAATGGAAAACAAAATCCTACAGTTAACTAGTCAAATATTAAGACTGATCCCTGTCAACATTATGGTCACAGCCTCCAAGTGTACACTGGGATTTTCGGCAAGTTAAACATGCTCATTATTTACATAGCATCTTTATTACTGCTGTAAGCCCCTTGAGGCTGATACCCACAACAGATCTTGATCCCTACAAGATAAAACAAAGGGTATCCTCTGTGAAATGAGCTGCTGGGCAGAGAGCAGGGCTCCAGTGAAAGTGTGACTTGGGCTCACCCTGAGTCAAATCTTAATTTTGACACATGACACTAAAAGAAGGCTGAGTGCCGAAGAGTTGATGTTTTTGAACTGTGGTTCTGGAGAAGACTTTTGAGAGTCCCTTGGACTGAAAGGAGATCAAACCAATCAATCCTAGAGGAAATCAACCCTGAATATTCATTGCAAGGTCTGCTGAAGCTGAAACTCCAATAATTTGGCCACTGATGAAAAGAGCTGACTCACTGAAAAAGACCCTGATGCTGGGAAAGATTGAAGGCGGAAGGAGAAGGGGACGGTAGAGGACAAGATTTTGGATGGCATCACCAACTCAATGGACATGAGTTTGAGTAAGTTCTGGGAGATGGTAAAGGACAGGGAGGTCTCGTGTGCTGCAGTCCATGGGGTGGCAAAGAGTTGCACATGACTGAGTGATTCCAGACCAACAGCTCAGGTAACTTTTATAGTCACTAAAATGTCTCTTGTCCTCAATTTCCCACTCACAAAATAGGAATCATATACTAGATCCTCATTATAACATCATCCAATATAGGTAAGAACTAGCATTAAAGTATGTTGTCTATTTTCAAAGAAGTTACATTTACATGAAATCTATAAGGGCTTTGTAGTGAGTTATCCTTTCAGAAAGACTCTGCTTAAGTCCCTAATTACTTGTCAAGAGTTTACAGTGAGTAGAGTTTATTAGAGCAGGTTAAACATGTTTCTTATGTTACATTCAGGGCCTCCCACATTGTGAATTACTCTGGATCAAAGTTTCTTCCATGCTTAATTCACTGACATTCTTCATTGATGAAATGATTCTGTCAGTCAAAACAGAAAAGTTTCCTTCAAAACTTAGTAGGAAAATGACCATTACCCAACAATAAATAATATCTTTCTTTTATACTGTTTCAGATTTGTACAGCCCCAGAAATGCAGAACAAGCAAGACAGAAATTACACTGACTTTTAACACAAAATATAGCTCTCCTAAACTCTGACTTCCAACCTGAAGGGGCTGGAATGTTAAACCAAATCCGAAATGGTATGATATTTACATGGAAATCAGTGGAACTTCAAAGTACCTTTATCACTGGCTATTAGACAGGAACTAATGAGAGTTTAGGTGGGGAACTGGCAAAGAGATGGCAATTTGGCAGGGCCATCTGATGCCATTATTTGTGTTGATACATTGGCTGATCTGTATACCAGCCTGTATCTTTCTATATGACACAACAGACTGCTCGTTCCTATGTGCCAACTGCCATTGAGATCAACAGTCCAAACATCCTCTCCATTTCAAATAATAACAGCACTGCTGCTTGACCTGACAGACTGAATGCAGTAGAAGGACCACGAGGGAAGACATTATTCATATATTTTAGTGACAAATAATGTTCACATGCATCCCACTCCAAAGGTAGGGCCTGTAATTTGCAATAGTACTGCACCAACTCTGGTTGTTAGAGTCATAGAATGGGAATCAGGATGCCCGGGTGTTGTGCCAAGCTCTGATATGGTGTATGACTCTAGGAAAGTCATTTAAATCCCCTGCACTTTTAACTGGCATTTTGAAATGGGCATATTGCCACCTGCTCAGCAGAGGAGAATCCTCTGTAAGATCTGACATTTATGTGATGCTTAAACACACTTCAGACCAATTTAACTCAAAAGTCCAAATTATAATGACAGATTTAGACACTATTTTTGGAAAATAGGTAAATACCATGAACTGTGTCATTAAGCCTTTCCTAAAAGGTTTATGATAAGAAAGAATCCAGTTCAGGCACATGAATATTGCAGGGGATATCATATGGGACAAGACTGTTAAATGAGGCGTTGTCTAGGACTATAAACAGTATGAATAAAGTTCACACGAGCATTCGGTTTTGTTTTCCAAATTTCCTTACCCAGAAGCTAGGTTAGCGAGCTTCTTGAAGACACATTCCAGTTAGAATGAGGATGCTCCTCAAAAAACCGAATTGTGTGAATTCCTCATTCTCGAGGGAATGGCCCTGGTACTTTCTACCTTACATTAAACCGTGAAGAAATGCTGCTAGATAAATCAAAAATAGATGCCAACATTGATAAAACTGGCCCAGTTGTGTGGATAGAGACACCTGCCAGTGAAATAACAGTAATATGTATAATTTAGGAGGAATTCCATCATATTTGATTCAAATTACAGAGTCTATCAGTTGGAGTGAGAAAATATGTATATACACCTTTTTATTTTTTTTCTCAGCTCCAAGAAAGAGGAAACATCAGTAAACCTGCAAAGATGGCAGATTTGTGCAACTGCCAACAGATATCTTTTTTTAATTCGCCTTTTACTTCTTGTTCCATTCCTACATTACTGCACTATGTAGTCAACATCACAATATGGCTTTGCTGTCGATTCCAAGAAGAGTCAGATCCATATGTTCTCTTGTTGTATCTCTCTCTGTCCCTGCAACATCTCTCCTTTCTCTCACACCCTCATTTTCTTTTTGGTTTTATGGCACGGCATTACTAGTTTTATTCAACAGCTGGAGAAAGACAATTTGATGACATTCATCTCTCATGGAGCCCGGGCTGACCTGTCTTTTCTCCCTCCTCTCTCCCCAACGAGGAACAGTAATAAAAGCTCAACAGCTCTAAAAGCAATCGATTCAGAAACGGTGTGGTGCAATTACCAGCCCGGATGGCAGCAAAGACTTCCAGTAAAATAAAAGAAAGGCAAATACAGTCTCTGCAGTGGGACTGGCCTCCGCTGCACAAGCAGCCCTCTGTCATAAAGAGGCACCATGCAGTGCCTTGTGTGAAGGAGGTGAGCCGCTGGACAGCAAGGACCAGGGAGGAGAGGGCCTCTCTAAGAGCCCAGGGGATTATGGACAGGCTGGTTATTCCAAGGTAATAGTTCCAACTACTCTCTACTGAACCTGTGACCTCTTGATACATTTTTTATCTTGCTCTCCATAGTTTCCTGGTGTACAATCAGTTCAGTTCAGTCGCTCAGCCGTGTCCGACTCTTTGCGACCCCATGGACTGCAGCACGCCAGGCCTCCCTGTCCATCACTGTCCCACTCCCGGAGTCTACTCAAACTCATGTCCATTGAGTCGGTGATGCCATCCAGCCATCTTATCCTCTGTCATCCCCTTCTCCTCCCACCTTCAATCTTTCCTAGCATCAGGGTCTTTTCAAGGAGACCTTTTGAAGGAGGTCGATGTTATCTTCATTACCTCCACCTTAGTTTGGCCTCAGGTAAATAGCAGGGAGGGAACACAGCCCCACCCTCAGCAGAAAATTGGATTAAAGATTTACCGAGCATGGCCCCGCCCATCAGAACAAGAACCAGCTTCCCCCTCAGTCAGTCTCTCCCATCAGAAAGCTTCCATAAGCCTCTTATCCTTCTCCATCAGAGGGCAGACAGACTGAAAACCACAATCACAGAAAACTAACCAATCCGATCACATGGACCATAGCCTTGTCTAACTCAATGAAACTATGAGCCCTGTAGGGCCACCCAAGATGGGTTGTATAATGCCTCTCTTGTTACTTTCTAACACAAGCCCCTCCTTTCCCCCACCCCCATGAAGTAAAGCTAGGAAAGCTGAATCATTAGAGCATCCATTCATTCTGGACTTCCAAAGCACTGAGAGTGGCCATAGCAATGTGTTCCTTGGGCCTTATCTTTTCTGTAAAATTGGTAAACAAGATAGTTTAGCTGCAGTAGGTGAAGACCCCAATACCCTTCATCTCTAACCTCCTCTCCATCACACACCCCCTTATGTAGGGACGTAATGAAGCGGCAGTTTATGTATTTGGGATCCAACTATTAGGTGGTGGATTGGGATACATTTAGTTCTTTGTTGGGATATCTTCATATAGTTCACAATATGTCTTCACAGAATTAAGGCTTTACTCACTTTCCAGGTATAGAAATGGCTTCCAGCAGTAGTCTGACCACCTCCATTTCTATATGACCCAGTCTTGATAGAATCTTCCCAAAGTTGAAACATTCCTTAAGAATTCACTTGACTTTACCAATATAACATTTCAAAAGCTACTAATAATAAAAAATACAACCTTTTATCAACCAAGCCAAAAAAAAAAAGACTGAATTACCCTTCTGTTTTATCTGTGGTAAACATTACAAAATTGTCATGAAAAGGCATCCAAAGAGAATGTAAATTATATTGTAGGGAAAATGTATCATGGAAGTGTGTCAAGCAATTATCTCAAAAAAGTAGGTTACTGTATATATTTCTGTAATGTTTATGATATTTATCAGTTATTTCTTAAATTTATGAATGCTCAATATTTCTTTTCTCAAGCTACATTAATAGTTACTCTTTATATCTAATTTTGATATATTTTTCTTAAGGAAGTTACATACCACATGTACGCACACTGTATAAGCTTCAGGCCCCACAAAGCAGGAACTTCCCAAGGGCCTCCTTGCTCCCAGTTCTGTCCTCAGAGAAACCCAGGTTACCCCTTAGGCAATACTCCTCTCTCTCCCCTTCAGGAATGCTAACTGGCCTGGAAGTCTCCGGTATGAACACGCTGACCTAGTTTGCACAGTGGCCGCCAAGCACAAAGCAGGTTTAGAGTAAAATCTATCCAGATATTGTTTCCATAGAAGCTTTATAAACTTTTCACAATATGAATACTTGATTTTAAAGGCAGCATTACCCAAAGTATGTTTAAGTTTGCTAATGATGTGGGATGCTGATTGGTTTTCACATATAATAAATTCTATGATACACTGCGTTTGGGAACAATCAGGTTTTGGGGGGAAGAGTGAGGAGGGGAATATTTTACAGTAGGAATTTTCAGTCTTTAAAATGTTAATTGGAATCATAGCTATCCAAAAGAACAGAGTATTCAGTATTCCCAACATTGATTTGACTGCGATTTTTACTTTTTATGGAAACGAGAATTTCTTTGGTGGATCATCTTATTGGAAAGAGAATAGACAGCAACTTGGAAATCAGATTTTCTACGTTTATAGCAAATATTAGTTTTACGACCAATCTCAAGACCTCAAATAGATTAGTATAATATTTAGCATACATAATAAAGTGACATGTGTCTATCTCCTCTGGATCATGAACCCATCTCAGGCAAAGACGTAGCTTTGCTTTACAAAGTATGTATCTGTTGTCTGTTATGCCAGCTATTAGGGATGTAAAGATGGCCTCAATCTATTTCAGTCAAGTGAAGAAGGTAATAAGTAGAGTAGAATGTCGGACAGAATTCATGGAAAACCAAAATGGTAGCAAAATCATTGTGTTTGCAGAGAGGGGTAAGGGCGAGTCAAGTCAAGCCACAGAAAGGAGATGGCACATGGGTTGGGCTTTAAATATAGAACCTGGGTAAGCTGTGTTGATCAAAGGTGAATGGAGGTAGACGGATCCCAGCCATAGAGCAGAATGTGAGCAGAAGAGAAGCTTGATGGGATCAGATGTGTTTTATTTACACTCATATACCATGACCCTAACAATAGAACTCAGACATAATAGATGCTCAAAATGTTTGCACAGAGACTTCATTGGTGGCCCAGTGGTTAAGAATCCAACTTGCAGTATAGGTGACGTGGGTTCGATCCCTGCTTGGGGAACCAAGATCCCACATACCTTGGAGCAACTAAGCCTGGGCTCTACAACTACTGAGTCCATGTGCTCTGGAGCCCACGGGCCACAGCTAGAGAGTCTGCATGATGCAATGAAGACCCCGTGTGCCACAGCTAAGACCTAACGCAGCTAAGTAAATAAATGAATATGTACTGAAATGAAATGATTCCATCTTTCTGTTCCATTCAGTAAGCATTTCCTTTACTCAGTTTCCCTTTTACAAAATGGTGATTGTGCTTGTCCCCACTTGACTCACAGAAAATCACACATATAAAATGTCACTTGGAAAATGAATGTATAAGAGAAATGGAAAATTCTGGTCATGATCATAGATTTCAACAACTGGTGCATCACAATGGCCCACACTCTCCCAACAACTTTCTGTGAAGGTTATGCATTTTGCTCTCCCCCTCGCTGTTGGGGAGTAGAATGGGTGTTTGTGGGACAGAACGCGATAATGCCTCTCATCCCCCACACCCTGATGCTGAAGCAAGGGGGACGTCTGTGTTCAGTTCTGGAAGAATTTGTATTTTTCCTTATGACTTTCTCTGAAGTTGGCTGAAAGGTAGGGACACAGCCAAGGACAGCAGCAGAAAACAGAGGTGATACCTTCCTAGCATTATACTGAAGGAAAGTGAAAATGAAAGTCACTCAGTAGTATCCGACTCTTTGTGACCCCATGGACTATACAGTCCATGGACTTCTCCAGACCAGAATACTGGTAGCCCTTCACTTCTCAAGGGGCTCTTCCCAACCCAGGTCTCCCGCATTGCGGGTGGATTCATTACCAGCTGAAACACAAGGGAAGCCCAAGAATACTGGAGTGGGTAGCCTATCCCTTCTCCAGCACATTTTCCTGACCCAGGAGTCAAACTGGGGTCTCCTGCATTGCAGGCGGATTCTTTACCAACTGAGCTATCAGGCATTATATTAGTAATTTGGCTGGAATATCACTGTAGAGATAAGCTGAGAAATTATGGTCCACAGACAAAGTGAGTTGGCAAGGTGAAAATGCGGAAGGTAAAATGAAAATATGCTCTGTCCCCAGCATCAGGGAAACAAGCATTTGGGTGTTTTTTGTTTTTTTTTTTAGCTGAAATAAAAAGGAATGTAATTTAGGATTCTACTGTGCCTTTGTGCCATTCTACTGTGCTATTCTCCCTGCCTGAAATGCCTCCTCCATCTTGGCAAACTGGCAAACTCCTAGACATCCTTCATCAACCAGTGGAGATCTTACTATTTCTGCAAAGCTTTCCTGAATCCAGCAAACAGAGCAAGTGGTTTTGTTCTGCATACTCTCTTGATAAGATATATACATATACACCTAACTCTTACACATATATATGAGTGCATCATAAGTCACTTTGGTTGTGTCCAACTTTTTGCAACTCTATGGACTGTAGCCTACCAGGCTCCTTTGTCCTTGGGATTCTCCAGGCAAGAATACTGGAGTGGGTTGCCATGCCCTTCTCCAGGGGGTCTTCTCGACCCAGGGATGGAACTTGCATCTCTTATGCATTGACAGGCAGTTTCTTTACCACTAGCTCCACCTGGAAAGTCCTATAGGTGTGTGTGTGTGTGTGTGTGTGTGTGTGTGTGTGTGTAATGGGTATATACCTATTATTCTAGAATGCATTGACTTTATGACTTTATCAAAGCTTAGATTCTGAGACGTTAAGGTCAAACACTAGATGTTATCATCTCTGGATCTCTAGCAGCTCATACACTGCTTACCACCAATATAAACTCAGTTAAATGGTACCATTATTATTATTACTTCGCAGGGTAACACATAAAGTACAAAAAAGAGCCAGCCAGATTTTTGACACTTTATCCAACTTTATCATGGTCTTATCCTTCCCCAAATGCCATCCCATCTAATTTTATTTTCCTTGCTTTTGCTTTTAAGAAAACACATTATGTTCTTGACTAGAATACCCTCTTTTCTCTTTTCCATCCATTCAACTCTCAGCAATGGTCCAGGCTCAGCTCAGAAATCTCCTCCTCTGAGACAACCTATGGACTGGGAGAAAATATTTGCAAACCAAGTATCTGATAAGGGATTCATATCCAAAATATATAAAGAACTCATCTAACTCAATGGTGGAAAAAAAAAAACAAACAACAACCCAAAACAAATGAAAAACCCCAACTAATCCAATTAAAATATGGGCAGAAGGACTGGATAGACATTTTTACCAAAGAAGACACAAAAATGGCCAATAGATACAAGAACAAGATGCTCAATATCACTAATCATCAGGGAAACTCGAATCAAAACCACAGTGAGATAAATCTCACACCTGTTAGAATGGCTGTTATCAAAAAGACAACTATTGGTTTAAAAGAAAAATACAAAAGGGAACCCTTCTGCACTATTGGTAGAAGTGGAAACTTGTGTAGCTACTATAGAAATCAGTATGTAGAGTCCTCAAAAAACTTACAAAGTAGAACTACCATATGATCCAGCATTCCCACTTCTGGGAAAACACCCAAAGGAAATGAAAACAGGATTTTGAAGAGTATTTGCGCTCTCATGTTTATCGTACCATTATTCACAAGAGCCAAGATACAGAAATAACCTATGTGTCCACCAAAGGATGGATGTATAAAGAGACACGGTGTTTTTATAGACAATAACTAATATGTTCAGCTATGAGAAACAAGGAAATCTTGCCATCTGTGACAGCATGGAAGGAACTTGAGGGCATCATGCTAAGTGAAATCAGTCAAATAGAGAAAGACAAATACTGTATGACCTCACTTACATGTGGAATCTAAAAGAGCCAAAGTCTTAGAAACAAAGGTGTGTGTGTTGGGGGGGGTGGTTCCCAGATAGAGCTAGTGGTGAATATCTGCCTACCAATGCAGGAGACACAGGAGACGCAGGTTCAATCCCTGAATCGGGAAGATCCCCTGAAGGAGGAAATGACACCCCACTCCAGGGTTGTTGCCTGGAAAATTCCATGGGCAGAGGAGCCTGGCGGGCTACAGCCCATGAGGCCACAGAGAGTTGGACATGACTGAGACTGACCACATAGAAACAGAGTACAATCATGGTTACCAGGGGCTGGCACTGGAGTAAAGGGGAAGGTATTGGTCAAAGTTACAAACCTTCAAGCTATAAAATGGATAAATTCTAGAGATAAAGAAATCCTGGGAATCTAATGCACAGCATCTTGATTAAATGTATAACATTCAGAGAGCAGATCTTAAATGTTCTGACCACAAAAAAAGAAATGGTAATTATGTGATGTAACAGAGCTGTTAACTAAGGCTACAGTGGTAACAACTTTGCAATACATTCGGGTAGCAAGTCAAACACACTGTATACTGTGAACGACAGAGGATGAGATGGTTGGATGGCATCACCGACTCGACGGACATGGGTTTGGGTAAACTCCGGGAGTTGGTGATGGACAGGGAGGCCTGGTGTGCTGCGATTCATGGGGTCGCAAAGAGTCGGACACGACTGAGCGACTGAACTGACTGACTGATACCGTGAACAGATATACTATTACATGTCAATTATATCTCAATAGAGTTGGATTAAAAAGAAAAAGGAGGGACTTCTCTGGTGGTCCAGTGGCTAAGACTCTGATCTCTCAGTGCTGGGGCCCTGGGTTTGATCCCTGGTTGGGGAACTAGATTCCATATGCCACAACTAAGACTCTGTGCAGCCAAATAAGTAAATAAAAATAAATATTTTAAAAAAAGAAAGAAAAAGGAAAGAAAAAGAGGAATCACCACCTCTATGAAGACTTCCCTAGCTACTCCACACCTTACTGTTTTCTCTACTGAACTCATGAAACGTTGTGATGAGATTCATCTATTATCATTGTCAATAGAACCTGAACTTTTCTCCTCTGCCACCCCAACATTTTATGGTGTGGGGGTCCCCAACCCCTGGGCCACAACAGGTACCAGTCCACAGCCTGTTAGGATACGGGCTGCATGGCAGGAGGTGAGGGGCAGGTGAGCGAGCTAAGAGTCATCAGTTACTCCCCATCTCTGTTATTAGCATGACTGCCTGATCCAGCCTTCCCCGGCCATGGAAGAACTCTTTCACAAAACTTGTCCTGGGTGCCAAAAACGTTGGGCAGTGCTGTGAGAGTTTACACTAAACCAGATAATGCAATAGTTATTCTATCTCCACATGAACCAGGCAGCCCACCCAGACTACACTGGATACACTGAGGCGCTGACCACCTCCTTGTGCCTGCATGCATGCTCAGTCATTTCAGTCATGTCTGACTCTTCGTGAGCCTGGCAGGCACCTCTGTCCAGGCGATTTTCCAGGCTAGAATACTGGAGTGGGTCGCCATGCCCTCCTCCAGGGGATCTTCCCCAGCCAGGGATCAAACCCAGCTCACCTGCATTTTCTGCATCTCAGGCAGATTCTTTACTGCTGAGCCATCGGAGAAGCCGGACCACTTTATGACATTGCTCGTAAGGATCAACAGCTTAAAAGTGGCTATGACCACGAAGACTGGGAGACAGAATTCTATTCTACCTGTGCTCTTGCCAGTAAGGGCTCAAAAGGAATGCTACCAACTGTTTCTCTGCAATGCCTCAAGCCCAGCCAAACCTCTAGAATTCTCCCAGGAGGTGATCTGAGCTCAACAGACCCTGCGTGCCTGGCAGGGAAGGGACTGGTACTTCTGGCTTCCTCCCGCCTTCCACCAGGACGGCGACCATCTGACAGTTCCCCTGTCCCAGATGCCTTTGAACCCATCATGACAGTAAGGACAAATGTAAATAAATAAAAGTGAGAATCATACTTTTCGCAATCCCACCTTGAATCACGGGAGGAAATGAATGCCTCATTGTTTCCCAGAGTAGGAAAGAGGTTTGGGTTGGATTTTGTCATGTTTAACAAGGAACTAAAAGAACCGTGACACCTTTGGCAGGGAATTAATAGAGCAGGTGCTGTGTTTCAGCTCCCCTGGTTTCCATTTTGCTGCTCTTCCATGCTACACGCAACACCTTCTCTCCTCCCTGTTTTCTGCCTTCCCCACCTCAAGTGTCTGAGTAGCAATCTACATCTCATCAAGTACCCCCTTACTGAGCAGCACCCCCCCTTACTGAGCAAGCCTCTCTGTGGTTAAATTGGCTTTTTCTTCCTCAATTATTTCCCCAGCTTTCAATATTTAGAATCAAAGCTTCTGCCAAAGAACCCCCCCAACACACACACAAAAAACAAGCAAACAAAAAGCACCAATGCTTTACATCAGAATATAATTTGCATCAAAACGGAACTTTCCTAGGTTCCCTTTCCTCAAAGCCCCTCTTGCAGCTACAAATATATACATAACTCCATCAGAACAGATTAATCCAGTTAGAACTTCCCCCAAAATGTGTTTACATCTCAGTGGAGAGGTTCCTGCTCATTCCTTCACAGGTATCTTTCATATATTGTGCTGAGTGTTAATAAAGACCATAATGAACAGGACACAGTGAGACTGAAAGCATCTTTGATAGTTTTGTTCCAGCCGTTAGTCAAAGTGCAAGACAGAGACTCCATGAGTGGACACTTTGTTGAGAATTTGAAGTTGAATCTAAATGCTTCATCACGGCCCTGTGCCTACAGAGACTGGCTAAATTCTAAACTCAAGTGAAACATCCAGAGTGGCTAGCATCTCTCTCCTGCATGTGTGCAGGCAACACCTGTGCTAACTCTCCAACTCTGGCGTCACTTACATAGATGTCCTAGAATCTGCTCATAGGATAAGTGTGTGCCTGAAATTATCACAGATTGCAAGCAGAATTGGGGTGGGTAGTGCAACATGGGACTTGGTGCACTAAGTAACTACTTTACTAACAGCAGTTTAGAGTCTAAAACCAGTCATTCGTGGGCTTGCGTGTTGACCAAACCCCCTACCAGCTGTAAGCCTTTAGGCAAATTAAATGATTCAATCTCCAAATGATTCAGTGAATCTCTTTTTCTCGTCTTTCTGCAAGAGGAGCTCTTAACACTGACCCACTCATATAGATCGAGTAAAGATTTTAACACATTATATTAAAATTATATTCAATCTTCACGACACCTTTACTGGCTGCCATTGTTAACTTCATCACATGGAGAGAAATGAAGCTCAGAGGTGTTAAGTAATTACCTAAATTCACATAGCTGATAAGTGGCAACCCTCCACTCTTTCCGAATACTGGGCTGCTTCCCATGGCAACATGCACTAATCAAATTGTACACTTTGTGACTTAATAGTGAGAAGGATATTAAATATGATATGCAAAGTAGCTATATCAGTACCTGTTCTATTTGTTGTTGTTTAGTTGCTCAGTCATGTCCAACTCTTCTGAGACCCCATGGACTGTACCCTGCCAGGCTCCTCTGTTCATGGGATTTCCCAGGAAAAAAATACTGGAGAGGATTGCGATTTCCTTCTCCAGGGCATCTTCCCAACCCAGGGATCAAACCCATGTCTCCTGCACTGCATAGCGGGAGATATGCAATGATACCCAGAGATATAGATACCCAATAGAGGCTAGATGCTTTCCATTCCTTTTGATTCACTAGAGAAACAACTTTTGATACAACAGCAACATATATTCAGAAATAAAGGTGCTGAAGCATTCTTAGCCACAAAGTAAAAGAAAAAAAAAGAGTGCTGCTGGTTGAGCTTTGTCATATCTAGTGCCTTGCTGGAAGCAGGATAGGTAACACCTGTACAAGAAACCACAAGGCTTTCTGTCCAAGTAGCTGGGGCCCTCTGGACAGATGAACCGAGAGCACTGCCAACCAGGTGTGTCACCCGCGCGCTGCAAGAAAACAGACCGTCGTCTCCTGGTACTGTAGCTTCTTCAGAAATCAAACACCAACAGTGCTCTGGTGCATTTTTCATGAGCTGTGCACTCAGCCATGCCCAGAAACACTAGAAGCTCCCCCAGGGATATATTAGCAAACAGCTCACCCCTCCCTGCACCTCCTAGGGCTTAGCAGTTTCCTCCCCTTTTGTGTGCTTCAGTTTCACTGAGAACAGCTTCTGCTCAAAAGCTGGTTCCTCCCCAAGTGCCACAGCTGGGCTGATCCTGGCTTCCCTGCCTGTCTCGGGGACAGGGCAGGGTAGACAGCTCACGAGCTCATCTGCACCTCGATTTCCTCTAGTACTTTTGGGGAAAGAAACATAATCCTGATGTGCTGAGAAATAACCAATCAGATTTTTAAAAAGAAAGAAGGAAAAAGAGAAAAAAAGAAAAGACTTGGAGAAAGAGGGATAGACCAATCACAGCCAGTGCCTCCTTAGAGCTGCATGTTTCACCAAATTCCATTAACACAAAATACTTCTGCTTCCCTTGGTCCCAGTGGGAGACCAAACCATCCCTGATCAGACAATCTGGATATGCTTTTCTTGCTATTTCCATGATTTTTATTTTTATTTTTTTTGCTTGTTTCTTTTAAAACTCCTTTTTGTAAACAATCTCCTCTTATTCTCCTTCTCTCTCCCTCAAAGATGTTCAAAATTCTGAGCAGGAGGTTAGGAGCCAGGAAGTATGTAAGTGTGTGTGTTTGTGTGTGTAGGTGTGTAGGGGAGATAGCCAATGAGCTAATATTTATTAAGCACCTAAGAGGTGCCATACACTGTTGCTCTGAGAGCATTAGAAGGAACCTTCTCTTAGCAATACCAGGAGGAAGCTATCATTCAGCCCAGTTTACAGATACAGAAGTTTCAGCAAGTAAGCAGCTTGTTCAAGGTCATCCAGCTAGTAAATGCCTGAGTCGGGGTTCTGACCCACTTCTAACTAACCTTGTGTTAAGAAATTGCTTTTCAGTTTCTAAAATACACCTGCTCCTGGTTGGTGGGCAAGGGAAGGGCAAATCATGCGCTAGTTCACAGGTGCATGACCTGCAATTAGCAAAGATTAAAGATGGAAAATACTGAATCCAGAGAAATCTTCCCATCACCCCCTTGATAAAAGTCACTTTATACATGCCAGTTATTCTGTATGTTGATCACAGGGGTGTCCAATCTTAGGAAAGGGTGAGGTGATAAAGTCAGCATGAAAGATCAGGTCAGAACTGTCTTCAAAACTCTCCTAAAGTGGCCCTTTGGATGCAGGGCAGTGTCATCCCTCAGTAAGCATAATACTGGCACTTTGTTTTTAGAAGACATATCTCTGTCTCTTTGGTTGGGTTATTTTCTTGGGTTTCCATGCTGCATGAAAAATGTATACTGTATCTTTAAGGACTAGAACCATACTCAAGAAGGAAAGATGCTCAGCCTTGAAAGACCTGCAAAAATGAAGAAATTGAGGGCATGACAGATTTAAGCCTCACATTCACTCTGTCTCCCAGCATAAGCTCACTGAAGAAAAGTGTGTTTAGAAATGCCGTATTATGTCAATTATTCTTGGATGTTCACTCCTTGGCAGGCCAGCTGACAAACTCTCCACTCCCTACATTGTTGAGGTTGCATGTGTGCCACAGACTGCCAGGCTCCTCTGTCCATGAGATTCTCCAGGCAAGATGACTAGAGTGCATTGCTGTGCCCTCCTCCAAAGGTTCTTCCCAACCCAAGGATTGAACACACATCTCCTATGTTTCCCGCTCTGGCAGGAGGGTTCTCTATCACTAGCACCACCTGGAAAGCCCATTGAGGTCGCTTAAGTCAAAGACATACATGCTGCAATCCCACTGCATCACATGAGGAGAGCAGTCACAGGCAATGCAAATCCAAACTAACAGGTCATCAAAGATTTTTCCAATTAGCTCTGCAACATAAGCCTTGCGTACATAATCTCTGTTTGAACACAGGTGCTTCTGGTGTTTGGGGAATTTACAAGCCTTCCAAGAAATCAATGAACCCACGCTGTGATTGCCAAAATGCCATTCAGCTGGCCCCTCCTCACTGGTTCCCTCCTCCTTGACTTCCCTGCTATGGTTATCATCACCTCTGAGTTCTGAGCACCAGTGCAGTGTAGAAATGGCCCCTATCAGGGCTTGCTGGCTCCCAAACTTCCTGAAGAGAAGGGACCTCACGAGGGAACCATGGCTTTAAAGTGTCTTCTTTCATCTTAAAAGACACTTCAGATGACCAACCAGGGAGCAAATAATGTCAACACAATTTGAAGCAAGATTTGGTTTGCAAATTAACCGGGTTTAGATTCTTGGACATTTATTCCATTTTGTTCAGTGTGTTTAATGTGTGCAGTGTAAGTAGGATTGCTGCCATTTGAAGGTAAGTTTCTGGAGGCCACGTGCAATGTAGTCCCTTGATTTTGTATCATGTCAAAGGAAGACAAATGTAGTAATACATTGCTGGTCACGGTGATGCCTTTCAGAAAAAGATTATTGTAGGATCTTGTGCTACATCACATGATTATAGTGCTGATATTTTTAAAGAGCATCCAGTCTTCAGAAACAAAAGGCTGTTAAATTTCTTATGATTCCAGAGCAAATGTGTGGGCATGTTTCTAGGGGGTGGTGGTGATCACTGGCATAATGTCTTCTGGAGTCTTATACAGGGCCTGGTCTATGGAGAGGACTCAACTTACATTTGTTGAATGGATAAATGAGAATAAGATCATCAAATGGGTAGTCAGTAAATGAGGGGATTAGTAGATCAATATTTGATTTCCTTCCATTACTGGAGCTTTTTCTGGTTGTTTTACACCTCTGTAACCTTCAAGCTTGACTGCAGTGCATGGCCAGGCTATTGAGGACTCTCATCTCTTGCTCTCTCTGGGTTTGTTCCTCTCCCCACAGCAGTAGCCAACGAGCTCCGGCCCCTTAGGAGCGAATAATAAACACAGCCTGTCCTGTTTAGGTTGGAGTTATCGATGGAAAATGACTTGATGAATAGTCCTTGCTTGACTGATAAACTTGTATATCAGGAAGTAAATCTAGTGGAAAAGGAAATCTATCCTCCACATGCATCAGCAGTTGGGAGACTTACACTGACAGTAAAGATTCATCTTCTTAATTCTGAGTAGTTCTGAGGCTTCCTTCTTGGTACCCACCTTTCTATTTTCCTGATATCCACAGCCCCAGCCTTCAAAGGATGGTATTACCTATTTATTGATAAGGACAGCTGCACCGTTTTGCACTTACAAATCACTTTTTCATCTTTGAATTTCAAGCATCTCACATATGCTAACAAATCAGACAAACACCCTAGGGAAATGTTTTTCACTAAATGCAATTCATTAAGCAAACACACAGAATTTAGTTTCTTGAACTGATTTTACCCAACAGTTCTGAAATGGAATTCAGGATTTCAGGAAATAATAATGCCATTGGTTATAATTCTACTATGATTCTGACACATTATTTCTATTAATTTAAGGAAAATGGTCATAGAAGTATTTTCTCCCTTTCAGAAGACAGGAATCTATGTTTCAAAAATTTTTAACTAGCCAGAAGTTATTAGACAGCTAGAACATGCCATGGCACCCCACTCCAGTACTCTTGCCTGGAAAATCCCATGTAGGGATTAACAGTAGGCTACAGTCCATGGGGTCGCTAAGAGTCGGACACGACTGAGTGGCTTCACTTTTACTTTTCACTTTCATGCATTGGAGAAGGAAATGGTAATCCACTCCAGTGTTCTTGCCTGGAGAATCCCAGGGACGGCGGAGCCTGGTGGGCTGCCATCTATGGGGTCGCACAGAGTCGGATACGACTGAGGTGACTTAGCAGCAGCAGAACATGCCACAGTAGGAATCAGGTTTGTCTGATTATGAAGCCCATGTCTTTTTTTTTTTTGAATATTACACTGTCTAGGTTATAGAAAAGTCATTTATTAATGTGGATGAAGAGGTCATATGTTGCATTTAAACATATTTTTTATCAAATTGCCAGATTCCATTTCTTGAAGTGAAAAAAAAAGTACACACTCTCTCCAGACAGAGATACTGGGGACTGTGGTAGGCAGAATGATGGCTGCCCCAAGGATGTCCATGGTCACATTTATAAGACTTGTGAATATGTTGCCTTCCATGGTACAGGGGAATTATGAATTATGCTAATCAGCTGACCTGAAACTATGGAGAGTAGCCTAGATTATCCATAAGAGCCCAGTGGAATTGCCAGGTATCCCAGTGGAAAAGGGAGACAGAGGAGAGAACCAGAAAGAAGGCAGCACACGAAGCCTTCAGCCTGACGCTGCTGGCTTTGAAAATGGGGGGAGGAACCCATAAGCGAAGGAAAGCAGGTGGCCTCTACAAGCTGGGAAAGACAAGCAAATGGATTCTTCCCTAGAACCTCCACAAAGGAACTTCCCCTGGTGACACCTTGATTTTACCCAGACTTCTAGAAGTTGGACATGAACCGTGAGATAATAAATTATGCTATTTTAAGCCATGAAATTGGTGGTAATTTATTGCAGTCGCAATAGAAAACTAATACAGGAATCAATGGGGCTTAAAAACACAAAGACAAACACAAAAATGAGAAAAAACAGACCAAAACCCAGCCAAACAAGCAAGGGTTACACACCTTTCCAAGGCTGTGCTGTCTTGATTGGCTACCCTGTAGTTCAGGGTCTCCTGGGACAGCAGAGATTGTGATCATCTTTAGATTGTGATCATCTATTTTCCCAAGGAAAATAGAGGTTCTCTGTAGTGTTTACGAGATCATCTGGAGGGCTACACTCCAAAGACCATAACTGAAGAAACACTGGTCTACATGGTAGTTTTTGAGTAGGTAATCTAGGCTGTTTGCTTCTGAATACTATTGCTTTCAGTTCCTAGGTCTGCTAAAATTCACAGCTTTTCCCTCATAGCTCAGTTGGTAAATCATCTGCCTGCAATGCAGGAGACCCAGGTTCGATTCCTGGGTCAGGAAGATCCCCTGGAGAAGGAAATGGTAACCCACTCCAGTATTCTTACCTGGAGAATTCCATGAACAGAGGAGCCTGGCGGGCTTCAGCCCATAGGTTCGCGAGAGTCGGACACAACTTAGTGGCTAAATCACCACCACCATCCTTAGAATTAGTGACTTAGAAGAGCCATTTTTCAAGAGTGCCATAACTTCTAGAACTTCAGAACGTGAAAGGGCCAACTTTTTTTTTTTTTTTCATTTTGCCTGATATCCAATCTCATCCAACAGAAATGGCAGTCATCTAGTAAACCCCATGGCCACATGCTGCTTTTCTATCCTCTTTTGGACCATTAAGAAGCATGTGTGTGCTAAGTCGCTTCAGTCCTGCCGGACTCTTTGTGACCCTAGGGACTGTAGCCCGCCAGGCTCCTCTGTCCATGGGGATTCTCCAGGCAAGAATACTGGAGTCAATAACCATGCCCTCGTTCAAGGGATCTTCCCAACCCAGGGATTGAGCCTGCATCTCTTGTGTCTCCTGCATTGTCAGGAGGGTTCTTTACCACTAGTGCTGCCTGGGAAATCCATTATTAAGAAGAGATACTGTTAAAGAAGCAAATTGAATCATACTTTCTGAGAGCCCACTTGCATATATGTTATTAATATCTTGGCATTTTTGTTTCTAATTGCTCCGTGTATGTTGGCTTCCCAGGTGGTGCTAGTGGTAAAAAATCCACCTGCCAATGCAGGAGACACAAGAGACATGGGTTTGATCCCTAGGTTGGGAAGTTCCCCTGGAAGAGGAAATAGCAACCTACTCCCAGTATTCCTGCCTGGAAAATTCCATGGACAGAGGAGTCTGCTGGGCTACAGTCCATGGGGCCACAAAGAGTCAGATACGACCAAGAGATTGAGCACGCACACACACATCATGCATGTGAACATAGTGCCCTCAATTAATTCACAATTTTTTCAGAGGCAAAGAGCCTGTGCTCTGTCTTCTTCATGCTTCAATACTAGTACTGTATCAATTGTCTAGTGCTGGTCTGGTGACTCAATCCTGCCCCAGGGCCCCACTACTAACTGTTCAGTTATGGAAACAGCACTGAAAGTTCAGCTGTACTCCTTAATTCAACCACCCTAGCTCCGTGGGGATATACTGACATTTGAAAAGTATTTTCATTTTCCCTGACCATCTTTTTTCATTTGCTCTCACTTCTCAGGATGAGATTAAAGGAGACCCTAAAACTTGAGTCCACATAGCTTCTGGTAAGTATTAGGAAGCAAACAAAGAAGCATGCCCTTAGCTCAAGGTTACCAAATGGCAGCCTATTAGAAGGCAAACTGTTTCACTTGGCTTGCCAAAGGCTTGACTTAGACACCGATACTTACAAGTCAGAGGATTTATCATATACACCAGACATTTGGCTTCTCCCGAAAAGTTGGCAACTACAGACTCAAATTTCTGAGTGATCATAATTAGTGGGAGGTGAGTGGTCCCTGTCCCCGAAGTAGCCACCTTGCTGGCTTTCCTCAGGCATGTTACCCGTCTGGCCCCTCTAAAAATGTGAGTCGGCAACCTGCCTTCAATGTGTTTAACCATCTCTGCATCAGCTCCAAGTTTTCAAGGTCTGAGGTGGCCTGTGCCAACCACGTCCTGCCAAACACAGCCAACCCTCAAGCTCACGCTGTCAGTCACAGCCAAGGCAAGCTCATCACCCTGAGACTGAGGAACACGCATGACCCACCGGCATCTCGACAGGGAAACCTCAGGTCACAGAAGCTGTTAACACATCCATCTCTCTGTCAGGGATTAACAAGCTGGTCTGGAAACTTAGGGGCATTGGGAAGCCTCATGAACCACTTCCTCCCTCGGGTTCGATCCAAAAAGAATGTCAAAAGGGAAACAGGCTTGGGATCTCAGAAGATACTGTGTGTAACTGGACTTCTGATCAGTTTAACAGGATGTTGAGCTATGTCATTGAAGGTGTCAAATCTCCATGTTGCCACTGATAAGTAATATGACGGATGAAGACAGAGGAATAATTTCTTCTTGACCGGAACTGGCAATCCGTTGACACCTCAGAAGATGATAACTGGCTTGCATTTATGATGGATATCCTAGTGCTTATATGTATGAAAACTACCAGCCAAACTCACTGTGCTGAGCAACTTGTCTTGGTCAGAGTCTATAAAGGCCAGCCTCCCAGGCTAATTATAAGCTGGAGGGGAAAAAAACATGTCCTTTCAATGGAATATCTCTGCCTTTCATTTCAGAGAGCCCCCTTCTCCTTGAGAGTGTGGGGGAAAGCCTCTTCTTTGCGGTTTGTCATTCCTAGAAGCACCGGCTATATAATATTGTACTCTTTTTTTTTTCCTTGCTGGCCTGAAAAAGGTACTTGCTTTTCATTTTCCCTCACGGAGAAGCCTGCTGCCTTGTTTTGTTGGCTATTCTTGCCCTCCTGTAGCCCTTTCCTATTTCTGCCCTCGCTTAAAAAGATAAACCTCTTAACTGCGAAGGCTGTACCTTCTGAATGGACCTTTGCCACAGGAGTGTTTGAGGTTCTTTCCCTTGTTTATTTTTCATCAAAGAGAGCTGCATATGACTCACTTATCACATTTAAATGGATAGAGCAGCCCAGGAAAGGAAGGGAGAGGCTTCAACAGGGGACTTTCAGCTTTTTCTTCTCAGGGATGTGGCTGGGTTAGGCTCTGCAGGGAAATTGAAGAAAATGCTATCACAACCGGTAGATAAAAGAGCACGCCAGGCAGGATACCTTTCACCTAGCTCCCCTTGTCTTTAAAATAGACGCTGTCCAACTGGTGGCTCTGAAATACATTAAGTCTGAAGGATGCTCCCATAAGCAAGGGTTATGGGAGCTCTTTTCAGAAAATGCTGTGATTTTTATTATAGCTTTTAAGGGATAGTCTGGATGTTTTGTTTGATGTACTTCATTACGACTGCTGGAATTTTAGCCATGATTGTTTTCCTAGTTTGATACTGAGAAAGAAAAACAAAGTCGCTCCCAACCTCTGGAACTTGACCCTGACACTCACAGCTAGACCACGTCATTCTCCTTCTGGACATGAGCAACGCCACAGAACACAGATCTCAGACAGGGTCACTTTGAGACAACAATAAAGTGAGGCAAAACAAAGCCACTTCTTCATCTTGTCTGTGCACAGACAGAAACAAAGTCACTACTTCATTCACAAAATGCCTAACATTACCCTCTTTGGGCTGGTGACTGTTACTTCTTTACCAAGTGTTGATACACTGTACCTATAGTCTTTCCAAGTAAACAATGTGTATCCAATGCAGGAGACTTGGGTTTGATTCCAGGGTTGGGAAGATCCCCTGGAGAAGGAAGTGGCAACCCAGTCCAGTATTCTTGCCTGGGAAATCCCATGGATAGAGAAACCTGAAGGGCTACAGTCCACGGGGTCGCAAAGAATGGGACACGACTGAGTGACTAGCGCTTTCACTTTCATCCATAGTCTAGTCGGTTTCTCCTACAGATAGGATGTGTTGATGGATTCCCTTTTAGAATTGCCCTTGCTTTCAGTGTTTCATCTAGAGCAAACCAGGCTTTCTTAGACTCCCCTCCAAATCACCCACCCAAAGTCCAAATCTTACAATATTAATAGGTTCTTTCCAACGCCCGACAGCTGAGACGCTACGGTTCCTCACAGTGTGTTCTCTGCACCCAGTAACAAGCACAAAGCAGTTAACCACAGGAGGGTTCCTGGTGGTTTCTTTGGCTGCAGGCATTAACAGTATAATTAAGTATTTTACAGAGATAGATGCCCATTCCACTATTACAATTCCAGGGAACTCCTATTTCTTTCAAGATGAACCCCACCCACCTTCGCAGGTACTAGGATCTTGCAGGAGATGGCCATGCTTCTTTCCTACGCCATCAAGTCACTGATTGATCTTTGTCACTCATAGTGACTTGAAGGGTGGCTCTCCAAAAGGTGTGCCCATCTGGAACACGTGAATGTGTGTGACCTTATTTGGAGAAAAAGGGTCTTTGAGAAGATAATTAAGTATCTTGAGATCATCTGGATTATCTAAGTGGGTCCTAATCCAATGACAAGTGTCCTTATAAGAAGAAAGAAGACACAGGCAGAAAAGGAGAAATACTGAGGAGAGGATGATTTGAAGATGGAGGCAGAGACCGGAGTGATGTGTCTACTAACCTACAAGAGAAGGATGGAAGAGGTTCTCTCTCAGAATCTCTAGAAGGAACCAACCAGCTGACACCTTGATTTCAGATAGATGACCTCCAGAATGGTGAGAAAATTAATCTCTTTGTTTTAAGCCACGAAGCTTACGATAATTTGTTATGACAGCCTTATGAAACCAATAGACCCCTTCCCTAACTACACAGAACCACTCACGTCTGTCCGTGCTATTCACTTGGCCTGGGATGTCCTTTCTCCTGTTTGTCATCTCTACTCTTGCTTGTCTACAAAACTCAGTCCAAACACCATCTCTCCTGAAAGTCTTCATGGACCTCCTACCTCAGTCTGATTTACATGACCTCTTTTGTGTTTCCATAACAGCCTGTGCTTTCCTCTGTCCTGGCTGTACTGTAACCCTAATTTACCTGTTTGTCAACATACCTGGACTGTGACACCTCGCAGGGAGGGTCCATGCCATTTAGCTCTTTATGATGTATAGGCACAGTGTTCAGCACATAGTAAATGCGGGCTGAATGAATGAATGGATGGATGAACAACTCCTTTTGTTCAGAACTCTGTTTCTTGTTTCTTCACTCTTGAAAAAACAATCCTATTTATAAGCTTATTTTTTTTTTTTTAATCCACTTAATGGTATGTGGTCTACATCAGTGGAGCCTAAGATTTTGCCAGGAGCCTGGGAAGACTTTATATTCATTAGAATAGTAATGGTCACAAATTAAAACATATAATCTTCAAATAAAGCCCATGTAAGCCAAGCCAGGGGAGCTTCTGTGCATTTGCTGAGCTCAAGGGTCCCCACGTGTAGTGGGTGGCTGCGTTGCAAGTATCCTCTTCTCTCTGTAACCCTACTGTGCTCCTGAGAGCACATCAGCTGCAACTGAACATGTAACGTCCATTCTGGAAGCATACGACATGCATCCCTAACTTGCACAGAGGAACTACCTTACAAGTCTCTATGGCGTCCTGGAAAGATCGGAAACCAGGCCAACCTGGTCTTAAACTCTTGGGTGTCACCACTCAGCAGCTGTTCAATTCCACCTCCAGGAATTTCAGTTTTCTCATGTGATACTGATGGGCTTCCCAGGTGGCGCCGGTGGTAACGAACCCACCTGCCAATTCAGGAGACTTAAGAGATGCACGTTCAATCCCTGGGTCAGGAAGATCCCCTGGAGGTAGGCATGGCATCCCACTCTAGCATTCTTGCCTGGAGAATCCCATGGACAGAGGAGCCTGGCGGGCTATGGTGCATAGGGTCACAAAGAGTCAGACATAACTGAAGCGACTTAGCACACTTGCACAGAGAAGGTGCTTAGTTCATGACAGGTGATAACACAATTTGTAACAAAATGATATAATAGCCACTACTGGAAATCCAAAACAAAAGTCCTCAAAATCAATTTGGAAGAGGAAAGAAAAAAAAGAAACCTGAAAATAAAATAAGGAGAAAAGCTTCCCTCCACCCTCAAAGCATAAAGCATAAAGCCTCAACATTTTACTCTGGAGGTTTCAGTAATGAATTTCTATTTTAATTGACGCTACAACCGATTCAGTCTTTGCACTCCACTACACTCCCTCTCCTGGTGACGCTGTGTGAGAAGGAGCTTTTAAATCAGTCAGTGAGCATAATGAACTCCAATTTTCCTTCGACAAGGGCAAAATTACAAACGTGCTTTTCACTTCCAGACAATTAATTTGTTTACACGATTCCTTTGCTTTGTTTTATTTCATAATTCTTTCCTCTCCACTTGCCTAATCTCACGGGTTTGTTATTAACTTTTTCAGGTGTTCCTCCAGGGTACAGCAGAGTACAATTTAAGGGCATTCTTCCCTTTAATGAATTTCCTATTGGGGAATGAAAGAATAAAACAGATATCAAAAATAGAGCTGGGAGATCGCTTAGACAGTTTACACAGCCATATCTCTATCTATCTATTCATTCTGCATTTAAATGTAAGATTACTTGCCATGTGTGTGTGTGTGTGTGTGTGTGTGTGTGGTGTGTGTGTGTGCGTGTGCACGCGCACATGCTCAGCTGCTCATTCATGTTCAACTGTTTGCCACCTCATGGACTGTAACCCACCAGGCTCCTATGTCCATGGAATTATCCAGGCAAGAATACTGGAGTGGCTTGACATATCCTCCTCCAGGGGATCTTCTGGACCCAGGATTCGAACTTGCATCTCCTCCACCTTCTGCCTATATTGGCAAGCAGACTGTTTACCACTGTGCCACGTGGGCAGTTCTTACCTGTCACAGTGCATCTCTTATATCAATGTGTAGAAAGGGATCTATGCTTCCTCCAGGTTGTCTGACCACGGGGAGATTCATCATGTGGTTTATGTTCAGCAACGTCAACATGCCCTGCAGGAGCCTAGATTTTTCATCTTTCTGGTGTTCTAGGACATTTCCTGATTCATTTTCATGCAGATTGTGTTTGTGCCCAAATGATCATTGCTACATTTCCATTATACAGTCATATCTCGGCATTTTCGACTGCTGACAAGCCACTCTTGGCAGGCAGGGTCTTTTCAGAGTTTTCCCTTTTCTTCTGCGTGTGCGTTTTCAAAACACTGCCATGCTTTTGATTGATCTGGGGCTCTCCATAAATCTGTGTTTTTAAACTCTGAATAGAATTCACGTAAGTTCCCCTAGGAGAGTTTCATTGTACAGAGTTAACATAAAAAGCCATGCAAAGTTCTGAGCTCAGTGTCATTCAAAGAGTTCAAACAGAGTGTAGAGGGGTTAGGTTTGCATGTTCGCTTATTTGTTCTACAGGTACAGTGTCTGGTAGTGAGGAGAACTCTATCTATAAAACAAAGTGTTCAGCATTTTAGACATAAAACCCCTTTTAATTTATTAACTTGACACGATTATCAATTTGAGAGTCCTTGCACCCCAGGCCTCTTGTAACAAAGCAAAGGTAATTTTCTGTACAGACAAAAACACCATATACTGTACCATATCATGTGCCAGCCCTGTTCATGAATTGAGTAGCTGACCCAGGGATGCCACTCAACTTTGCATGCCAAAGTTTTCATCTAGATCTTAAAACTCTCTTCCAGCAACAACATGGCATGTTGTAAGATCCTTAACAATTTTCTCAGTAGACGAGTGAAAAGCATGAGTCCCCAATCCCCAGCTTTTATATTAGATGAAAACATGTATTCAAGGTAAGGAGGACACTTGCAAATTAAGTACATATATTAGATCTTAATTGCTACAAGTTGTTATCAATTATTATTAATTACTATGAAGCATTAAGTAAGCTGAGAATTTTTACTAGAGTTGTTTTCTCAGTTCTGGCTAATTAGAACATACTCTATCCACTCTTTGGCCACTTTTAACATGCAATCATTATCATTCATAGGATGGACACATTATTTAACTACTGGGAATCGTAATTACTGGTGTGCCAAAAATGACTGGAGTGGTGAGGAAGTTGATAGGTTTTGAACCTTCCAAAGAGGACCGATATGCCAAATTTGGGGGGACAGAACACAAGACGTATTGGGCGATTTTTACCGTTTTTTCCATTTTACCGTTTTATCATTTTTCCGATGACAAAACACTTCTGTATGAGTATGGAGTCATCCGTCACAGAGGTGGTGACAGAGTAGGTTATCCATTTTAGGGGCTAATAGCATAACTTTCACTATCAAACAGGAGATCTGAGCTGAACTAAGGTCAACTCTTAAAATTCAAAATCACACCCCTTCTAAACACGTGTAGGTCGTCAGAGCTGTTTCCTTTTGAAGTGAATTTTGGCACTAGGATAGAGGATGACAGCTCACGCTGAACAAAACTCTTAGGTTGGGAACTTCCCCTTCAGCTTGTTGGAGGAGATAGCAACAGCATCCTCTTTTAGAGCTTAGAACTGGACTTCTTGCTCTTAATGTGAGCTCTGACACTTGCTAGGTAGTGCTATGCAATCATGAGAAAGATTCGTAAGTTATCTGCTTCTCAGTTTTGTTTTTTTTTTTAATCTGTAAAATAGGGATTGAAAACACTATTTAGCTCATTAGGGTTTTATGTTCTATGAAAAATAAGTAAACTAATATATGTAAAACATATAGAGTCAGGCATGACATAAACATTTGATAAATATAAGAGACTATTAAAATCTAGTTTCTTATGATAAACAAAGATTGTTTTTGTTGTTCAGTCACCAAGTTGTGTCCAATTCTTCACAACTCCATGGACTGCAGCACATCAGGCTTCCCTGTCACTCACCATCTCCCAGAGTTTGCCCAAGTTTGTGTCCACTGAATTGATGATGCCATCCAACCATCTCATGCTCTGTCGTCCCCTTCTCCTTCTGCCTTCAATCTTTCCCAACATCAGGGTCTTTTCCAATGAATCAGCTCTTCGCATCAGGTGGCCAAAGTATTGGAGCTTCAGCATCAGTCCTTCCAAAGAGCATTCAGGGTTGACTTCCTTTAAGATTGACTGGTTTGATCTCCTTGCTTTTCAAGGGAAAACAAAGATTGGGTGAACTAATAGAGACACCCCAGGCTTCACTAGGCTTTAGTTTCAGGTTTTCTCTTTTTAAGACAAAAATTCAGAAACAGAATGATGATGTTCTAATTAGGAAGATTTTAATGTTTGCCAGGAAACTCTCTTCCCTATGGACAGATGAGAGACCTCAAAAGAGGACATCTGGAGGTACACAGGAGTGCTTGTACATTTATTTATTTTTTCAACTGATATTTATTGCCAATTGTTGCAATAATTCTTATTAATTTTTTTGAAAATGATATGCTTGGTAGAGGACTTAGGTGAGAATGGAGACTAAGAAAAGAAGACCTGGAGTATACAGGGGTAATCACAGGGATGTACCCCGGTACCCAGACCCATGGTGCTTCTCTACATTTTTCACATCATGTTACACAGAAAAAATGGTGATATTCACAGGGCATCCTAGAGTAACAGGCACAGCTGCTCATGGCTGGTGATGCTCTGTCTAGATGATCTGGCCTCCTAGCCCTGCAATCCACTGTAGGCTGAGGGGCCTGATGTCCCAGCAGCACACTGTGTCGCAAGCTGATGTGTACTGGCTGGAAAGTCTGGTTTCAGAGGTTTGCAAGAACGGTCAGGTCTCAAGAAAGAGAAGAACTTCAAGAATTTTCATTTTCCTCTCAGATTAGCACAGCTGTTTTATAACTTTCATGCGTGATCAGTCGCTCAGTCGTGTCCAACTCTTTGCAGCCCTACGGGTTGTAGCCTGCCAGGCTCCTCTGTCCATGGGATTTTCCAGGCAAGAGTGCTGGAGTGGGTTGCCATTTCCTTCTCCAAGGGATCTTCCCAACCCAGGGATCAAACCCCGTCTCCTGTGACTCCTGTACTGGTAGGCGGATTCTTCACCACTGAGCCACCTGGGAAGCCCCTTTTTTAAGTTGCAGTTTCTAAATATTAAAATTAATGGTCTAGTTACATGATCACATCTCAGGATCAATAAAAAAGAATCCTACCTTGTTGCAAGAGTCAGGATAGGCTATCTAAGGTGTATGAACAAATTAAATATCTGTAGCTTAACACGCACACTCATACACACACACACACATGCATATTGCATGTTTACTTCCTGCTCATATAAGTACTAATATGGGTTGGTGGCCTGCCTTCACCTTCATGCAAGACTCTTTAGGACACTAGACCTCTAAAGTTCAACCAAGAGGAGGCAGAGAAAGAAAGGAATGGAGGAAGGATGGAGATGAGTCTAAATTACCGCCTAGGAGTGACACACTTTGCTCCTGATCAAACTCCATTTACTTCAAACCTTGCATCAGTGGAGGCCAGAGGATGCAGACCAACATGGGGATAACTGATTAGCACAATTTCTGCCCACTTGATCAAAGCACTGTTAAGTTGTAGATCACGTATTACTGCCTGATACCTTAGACACTTCTGTTGCTTTTCACTCAGCAGATCTATCTCAAGCCAACAGAAACTCAACAGGACCCACAATGTACAAAATGTTATATTAATAGGATGAATGTCTAGCTAGAATTCTCAAAAAAGGTATTAGACTGGATAGCATGGTCTGAACCCATCTCACAGAGTGAAACATCTTTGGTGGTTTCACTGGTCATATTAAAGATCACATCTTAGATATACACAGCCCTATCATTTTCTTCATCTTGTACTCATACTACTTTTTCTCTGACTTTATTGTGTTTGCTAAACCTCAATGTAGCATTTCTTGCACAATCTCATCAGCATTTGTTTTTTCCCATACGCAACTTTATAAAATTAGCATTACTCTTAAAATATCTCATAACCCCTTCTCAACCTTTCCCTAGCTAGATGTTGCAACATGTAATGTTGTTTCATTATTAACATGTCTATATCTCAATGTCCTTCCTTATGCTGACAAATTAATTTTGCAAGGTGAATTTGGTGAAAGATGACCGAATGCTTTAACTGAAGCTCAAGTCCAAGACAACTAGTTCCATGTTCTCCATTGACTTCTGTGAATCAAGAATCTGGATTTAGAGATCACAAGAGTGCACTCGTACCCTTGGTTTCTACAAAACTCAAAAATTAGGCTGAGAGCATAAAATTAGCTGAACAGATGCAATGGGACTTTACTACTTCAAAGACGATGGAGGAGGCTGAGTACAGCTAATTAAGCCATGTATCGAAATACAACTGCAATAAATGGGACTAGAGGGTTGAATTCTTATCTATCTTTGCTTTCAATTACAAATGTTAGGACAGTACAACATTTCTACTGGGAGATAAGAGGAAATGAGGCCCAGAGATAGAAACTTTAATGACAATAATTCTTCATGTTTCTGTGTGATAAACCGACCAAATGTATGGGCCACTCATTTCAGAGGGCCAGTTTTGGTGTATGTTGTTTGTATATTTCCCATCAATTCCAAGAAAATAGGAGCACAACAGATGGCTTGATAATAGTGCTACATCTCAAAGTCCCATTTTCTCTTCTTTAGAACAAAATTATTTTGTTCAAGGTAGAAAACTGCTGACACTGTACAAGAAGATGTGGCAATCTTATTTTCCCTTCTTGGCTACATATTAGTTTTCTTGCTTTATTTCTTTCCTTTGAACACAGCCAAAATTTTGATAGTCTATTCAAAAAAAAAGAAGGAAGGATGGAAGGGAGGAAGAAAAGCACTTCTTTTTCTTCAAGTCTAAATATGGAGAAGACAGAAAACAAGCGGAGAGCAGAAGTTGCATTTCCACGTGGAAAAGGTTTATAGAAAGAACATTTCACTCCAAGTCTTTGCGCAGCAGTCATTTGGAGAGAATGATGGCACATCCTTTCCTGGGTTCCTGTGTGTTTATTCTTGTGCATGCACTCACTCATAAGTACACACATGTACAGGGCTTCCCCAGGTGGTGCAGGGGTAAAGAATCTGCCCGCCAATGCAAGAAATGGAAGAGACCAAGGTTGATCCCTGGGTCAGGAAGATCCCCTGGTGTAGGTAATAGCAGCCCACTCTGGTACCCTTGTCTGGAAAATCGCAAGGACAGAGGAGCCTGGCAGACTACAGTCCAATGGTCACAAAGAGCAAAAAAAATGAGCACATGACTGAACACATGCATATGCACACACACACACATACACACACACACAACTCTACATTCAAGTCATTGTTGTTGTTGTTTAGTCACTAAGTCCTGTCTGACTCTTTTGCAACCCTGCAGACTACAGCCCACCAGGTTCCTCTGTCCATAGAATTTCCTAGGTAAGAAAACTAGACTGGGCTGCCATTTCCTTCTCCAGGGGATGTTCTCCACCCAGGGATCAAACCCACGTCTTCTTCATTGCAGGTGGATTCTTTATCACTGAGCCACCAGGGAAGCTGATACATCCTAGAATATATAATTAATTTTAATTGCAATTTAAATAAAATGAAATAATCTCATCTAATTTTTCATTCAAAATTGTTTCCTTTTATTTTTAATTTTTGTTTGTTTGTTTTGATCTAACCCTCATTTTCAATTTGACCATGTGAATGCTGCTGCTTCGCCTATGCCAGGCTCCTACTAACTGGACTAAAGTTCTCTGGGCAAAAAGATTTACAGGGGGAACTCTGAGCAAATACCTGTGGGCTTTGGGATGCGCAACTATTTCTGCTTACAGTTAGAGATGCTAATGTAATTAATTGAAGGACCTAAACAAGCTACACTTCAAGATATAGTCGAGGTATTTTAAGGTATTTCCTCACCCTGCCACCATCCTGAACTCAAAGAAACAAACTATGAAAATACAATTTCAAAGCAGACTGAAATATTCTGAATTGAATACAGGTAATTTGAAACCAAACTTGAAGTTCTGTTTGTTCAAACCATGAGAATCAGCAAAGGTTGGCAGTTTTCAACTTTGCTTAGTGTGATTCTGCAAAATAGCAAATTGGCTTCATTTTTATTCGATTTGACTAAAGAATCAGAGGGATGAACTTTCTCCTTCACACACACACACACACACACACACACACACACACACACACTTCTTGTCAAAATTCTCTCTTTAGGCCTCATTCTGCTTTATGTAATTTCCTATAAATATTTAGCGATTAACATTTCAGAGGGAGAACCTCATTTTTCCAGTGAAGTCTAATTGAATTTATATTTTTAGAGAGTTTTTTCTTTTTATGAGCTTTCACATTTATTTTTACTTGAGAAACTGGAAAATTTAAAACAGGTGTTTTAATAGTTCATCAACTCGATAACTACTCAGTCAGCCGTGTTTTATTCTTTTTCACTTATGGGGGATAATCCTGTGATGCAGGAGCTGTGCTAGTCACTAAACACATATCCCCCCATTTCCAACTTTCTGAAGAAAAAACTGAGGCTTATATATATGAGGATGTGGTCATTAATGAGAGGTGAAGCTGGCATTTAAACTAAGGTCCAGTAACACCAAATCACACTGTTTTCCCACCGTACCACACTCACTTATTGATGAAAGAGCTTATCATATCCAAATATTAAGCTGAAGAAGGCAAAATTCCACTATCTTTTCCATCACACAAAGGCACATCATGTTTAAGAAAACATATCTATAATATACCTTGGTCTTCTTGTTTGCTACAACATTTTTCTAGACTTATTAGAAGTTTTAAGCACTCTATATTCACTGCACAGATGTTAGGAAATAATATGGAATCAAAATCACCTGTAATCCTGCCACTCACTATTCATATTGGAACATATAAATCCTTCCAATATTTTTTCAGTGCAGATATACTCATATAGAGATGTTACCAAATAGGATCTTTCATATATTAGTTTACCTCTTGTTCCATATTTTTATGAATAAGTGTCAATGTAATTAAATGTTAGCCAACAATATTATGAAATATTTTCTAAATTATTATATTGAAGCACATGATGTATATTTATCGTATTACAAAGTTTAATCTCTATACCTCTAATACAAGGAGATGATGAGAATAACAGCCACCATCAAGTCAACATGAAAGAGATCTATGCTGATCAATTCTTTTTTTTTTAATATTTATTTATTTGGGTGCATCAGGTCTCAGCTGCCTATGCGGAATCTTTAGTTGTGGCATGCCCACTCTTAGTTGGGCATGTGGGATCTAGTTCCTTGACTAGGGATCGAGCCCAGGCCCCCTGCATTGGGGGCCTGGAGTCTCAGTCACTGGAGCACCAGGGAAGTCCCCATCAAATTTCAAATAAGAATGTTCATGAGAAACTATAATAAGCATCCCTGTGGCTTAATTTTTGTCTGATTTCAGAATAATTTCTTTTGTATAAACATTACGAAGTGGAATGGTTTGGTTAAATTCAGAAATAGTTTAAAAACTTGTGATACATTTTTCCAAATTTCCTATCAAGGAAACTGCAACAATTTTGAATTCCAGCAGAAGCACATGGAAGTAAGTCTTTTCCAAGATCACTGCCTATGATGAGTTTTATCTTTTCCTGTTACTACTACTACCATCACCACTACTACTGCTACTACCATCGTTTTTGATTATTTTTAATATGACAGGCTAAAGAAACACTGAAATCTTCTTATAACTTACCTTTATAATTGCATCATTTGCTTTTCCTACATACTAGTTCACAACAGCTTAATATCTTTGAGCCTTCTTGCCCTTGATGTTTTTCCCATGCCATTCCTTCTACTTGAAAGACTACTTTCTGGTCACTATCGCTTCATCTTTTTGAGACTGTGAAAGCCTTCTCTAACCATCATTCTTAATCAGAAGCACTTTATTCCCTCAAATCCTGAAGTCGTTATTCTTACTACCACTCGTTAAATAATTAACTGTGTACTTCCTTGTGGTATTTCTAGTTTTTATTTTGCTGTTTGAAACTGTTGCTTAATCTTGAATTAACCTTTCCTCATGCAGGATTTTCTTTTGTATTTTGTGCCCTGCATATCTAGCAGATAGAGTGCTTGTATTTAGAATTCAGTAAGTATCTACCATGTTTGTTTCTTTCCCAGCACTTTATGCTATACATTGTTACATACATTTATTTCATTGTTTATTACCTCTCTTAGTCATTAGATTCTAAACCCTAGGATAGTTGGATCTATGTCTGTGAACATTAAATGTGCAGTGTTAGTTAATTTGGAGGAATAAGTAAATTCACCATTAAAATACTATCCCCTTCAATATTTCTAATGAATATATGATCAGGAGCAAACTTTTTAGGGCTAGATGAGATCAGTTACAATAGGACAAAAATGTACAGTTCAATGAATTCAATTTTTTTTTCATCATGAACTGGATTAACAGACCTTATAGACCAATAGGACTAATAATGTTTTTTGCTTTTTTGTTTGTTTCAGTAAAGACTTTTTTTTGCTATGGAGCAAAAGTATTAATAAATTAAAATTCAGAGGTGTGACTCAATCTTAGGAAAGAGAAGCTTCTGCAAACTATTGGGTTGGCCAATAAATTCATTTGGGTTTTTCCATAAGATGCAATGAAAACACTCATATGAAACTTTTTGGCCAATCCAATATTTCCTTTGTTATCATTTCCTTGCTCACAGCAAGGGGCAGACCTTCTGCCCCTTTCCGATCCATTCATAGTATGTTTAATTTCATTCCTTTTCTAATTTTGCATCGTCTATAACTTCCTTTTGAGCAACCTGCTCGATAGACATGTAGAAATCTAGTAAGCCTGCCAAAGATGATAATAATACACCATGGTCAGTCCGTTAACCCAGTACCTTTTCCCAGCATTGTGTTGACTCAAAACATTTATGATGTGTATAAGAGAGTGATTTAAGGCAACACAATTTTATGTTAATGATGGGAATCTAGCAGCCCACACTACTCTTCCCCCTGCCCCAGTTCACAAATCAAGCACAATGCTAAAAGGAAAAGCAGCATCACACGCTGTAACCAGAACACTTAAAGGCTGACCTGGAAGAGCCCTATAGTGACATGGAATGTGTATATTTTACTCTGAGTTGACTCTGGTTGCATTTATTTGATGGCTACCCACATTAAGAGGTTTGCAGCTATGGGAGGAAATGTTTCTTGAGAGTTCAGTTTCAAGGAGAATGAAGGGAGGCTCATTTAATACCATGCTCATCTTACGAGTCTCTAATCATGGGCTGAAGATTTGGATGCCCTCCATGTGGGTAGGGAATAAGAAGTGGTACTTTTTAAGTGCTAAGCTAGAACTGGTACAAATAATTTCATTGAAACATAAAGAAAGGGAACATCTGTTAGACGGCCTTTTAAAAAATCTCTTAGAAAAAAAATCTCTTGGAAACCCCAAGGTGATATCCAGAAGGCTTGTTTACAATGGAACCTATTTTGACAATATTCTCACCAGAATTATTTTTTGTTGGTTGTAATTACAAATGTGATCTTCTGATTCCTATGCTATCGACTAACATATTCATTGACCAGAACTGTTTTAGATACTGGGGAAATGTACGATGAAAGTGTAAAATGGAGCTTGTAGGCCTCAAGGTATTTGCCTCCTAGGTCGAGGGGCAAACTGACAAAGTTTTCTGCTCTGACCTCTGGTTGTTAATTTAAGAGGCATTTGCAGGAGACCAAGGCTGCGTGGTGCTAGAGGAAAGGACTTAACGCTTTCCTGGTTCGCTTGGGAATTTAGAGGAAAAGACAGCTGAGAGGGGGTTGACCTTCTGCCCTTCGGTTACTCCTTGCATTGCAAACACAAAAGGTGTCTGTTGCCAAATTCCACTGGAAGTATCATGCTCTTTAATCCTTCTTAGATCTTGGCCTCTGTTTGCTGAGGGCCTTAGGCAACACAGGTGAAACCGGAACTCTCATCTGCAAGACAGTTTTGTCAAGCACATTCTTATTACCAATTACTTAGCTATGTAGTTAAGTGGTGCCAGCTTTTATCCAGTCCCAGTATCAGCAATGCCAGAGAAAAAGAGAAGCTCCCAAAGCAACCAGCCCCCTTGAAACTTGATGGAACACAGATGTGACTGCAGCACTTGAGTTCAAAGAATAACATCATATGGTAGAAGAGCCCTCCACTTCACAGAAAGATGAAAGAAAGGAATAGTGAGATTCCAGAGCCTGGGAAATGACAGAGGAATCCAGTTATTAACCTGGTTTGGGTCTACGATAGATTCTTGTGATTTGCAAACTTGCCCAGCCCCTATTTAGCTCCTAAATCCCAACTCTGCCATTCCACTTCATTACCTAAGTCAGGTTAAAGTAATTTACCAACTCCTAGGGTGCTGAATTCCATGGATCCTGTAATCTCTCTCTGTGTGTCCCTCTTTAAATTTTGGCAACAATAAGGAAGTTCCCGAAATGCCAACTGATAGTAGAGCTGTGCATGTATAGAATCAGTTGTTAATTCCCAAAAGTTTTAAGAAGTGAGAGCCATTTTTCCTTTAATAGAGGTGGAATGGAGAGATTGTGCTTACACAGTAATTAGAACAGGTTTTTTTTTTCTTCCATCACTGTATTTTCAGGGAATTGGCTTGTTAGACAGCATGGTGGACAAAATCAATTAACATCTTCCAAACAAAGCGAGCTTTATCTATTTTGTGTGCAAACATGGCAAGAGTCAAGCTGAGACCCTATTAAAGCCTTGCTCCTTTAGGTAAGAGCTCTCAACACAAGATTGAAGAAATTACTGACTATTAGTCTGCAATATATTTTACATTTGTACTTACTGAGAATAGCTGTATTGAGAGGATTAAAACCTGTGGCTCCCTGAAAACTGCATTAAGAAAATGGAAGGGATGAGCAAAACACATCGCTTCATTGCAGTGTTTAACAATCCAGCAAGTTCTCACAGTGAACATGGTTATGTTTTCTATTTCCAGTCTCCAACAGAAATCCCACAATCCAGTTTCCTTTAGAAGTAGCCAATAACACTATTCAGATAGAAAAGAAAGAAAGCAACCAGGCAAGGAAGCAAGCAAGCGCCGAAAATAGACTTGGTTGTCTGATAGGCACTGTTTCTATGATGCAGTATAAATTTGCCTATAAAGACAATATATTTAGCATATAGTTGACTGAAGATAGAATAGTAACAAGTGTACTTGAGATGGTAATTTAAAAATAACATTTGATAAAAAATGTGTTCTAGCTAAAACTAGCAAATGCTGGCAGCTTTAGTATGAGTGAAGTATTGAAGGTCTCCAAGAAGTAATCTAGAAACTAGTGAGATAGCAGAAAGTCTCCTGGAGCACCAGGAGAAGAAAATGTTTTAGAACTATAGTGAATATTGGTTAGATTCTTGACATTTTTGTAGGAAAGAGAGTTTACAGATTACAGAGGTATAGGAATATATAGCTAAGGACTATAACGCATTTTTTCTTCTTTAGGAGAACCACTATCCTTTTATCTTTAAAAAGGATGACTAAGATAGCCTTAATTCTTGCTATTTCCTGCTCTAGGAAGATAGTCAGAATCATAGGCCTGGCATGAGAGAAATTCCATCATTATCACATAGACTATTTACTTTCATATGTAAAGTTACCAGGCTGCTAGTGAGGCTGCCCAGAGAAGGCAATAGCACCCCACTCCAGTACTCTTGCCTAGAAAATCCCATGGATGGAGGAGCCTGGTAGGCTACAGTCCATGTGGTCGCTAAGAGTCGGACACGACTGAGCGACTTCACTTTCACTTTTCCCTTTCATGCATTGGAGAAGGAAATGGCAACCCACTCCAGTGTTCTTGCTTGGAGAATCCCAGTGACGGCGGAGCCTGGTGGGCTGCCGTCTATGCGGTCGCACGGAGTCGGACACGACTGAAGCGACTTAGCAGCAGCAGTGAGGCTGCCAGAAGTCAGGAGGGGGGCCATCAATATGACTCACTTGTATTTGTGAAAGATGGAATTTCAGGGTCTGCACTATGAGAACACAGGGTAGGACTCACAAGCTGCTTGGAAGGGAAAGTTCATGGATTCCTCTTCATTCCTTCCTTAAAATGAACAGTTCTAACCATGTTTCTCTCCTGATTTACTGCATTCAATGGCTTTATTTTATACCCCTGGAAGAAATCCTGATGCCCCTGGCATACCAAGTCCTTTATGATCTATCTCCTCCTAACTACCCCTTGTCAACTTAGATCTTTCTTTCCTTTTATGTTATAGTTATGCTGAACAACTGCCAATTCCATATAAGCTCCATACTCTTTTACACCTGCAATGGTTCTGCCTAGAACCATTTCCTCTATCTATATTTTCCCAGTAACTATTTTTGAAGGTTGAACATAAACAATGCCTCCTCAAGGTAAGCTACTTGGACTCACCAGAACTTTATTAGTCAATTTTCAGAAAGGTCTTCACAATAAAAAGAAAGTGTAAGACAACATTTTATACCCAACCAAATTATACTCAAGTATAAAGTCAATGGACAAACACTATTCAGCAGCAAAAACAGTGGAAATCTTGAAGAAACCACTAGGAACAACTTGAGTTAACCAAGACATACATGATGGAAATATTGACAAAGAGACTGAAGGTGAACACAGACTACTATCCCTAAATAAGAACAATATCTAATCTAATGGAGATATGTGATAAATCAGAATGAAAGTGAAATATGTCCTGACAATGCAGAAACAATATAACAAATAGTTAGGTGGGGAAAAAAGGTGGGAAGTAGAAAAAATTCTCTGATTTGTTGTTCAGTCACTAAGTCATGTCTGACTCTTTGCGACCCCATGGACTGCAGCATGCCAGGCTTCCCTGTCCTTCACTCTCTCCTGGAGTTTACTCAAACTCATGTCCAATGAGTCTGTGATGCCAGCCAACCATCTCATCCTCTGTCACCCTCTTCTGCTCCTGCCTTCAGTCTCTCCCAGGATCAGGGCCAGGAGGCAAAGCATAACATGTAAAGGTGTCTGCTCAATTAATGGAAATATATGCACATTTCTTTCCATAATAAACACTAAGAAAGATTATGATCCACTGCTCATAGTAAGGACCTAATACATATTCATTAAAGTGCTATTTCCCAATATTAAAAAAAAAAATCCAAGAGAAGATTATATATTTGCAGGAACTGAGGTAAGCAGATAATACTATTCACGGCCAGAGGCTTTTCAACTGCCCTGAACTATATGGTACATGGACGAGAAGTTCTGGTTTAAAAATGTAGAGACTAAACATTTTACATAATTCTATAGTGGTAAACGTGACCTCCAGGGAGAAAATATAAACACCGTTAAGTGGCACACAGACACACAAGCCAGACCACATTTAAAACAAGCAAACAAACAAATCTATAAGAAAAAGAGAAATAATGTGAGATAAGGACCAAATACACCTGTCACATTATTAGATGTAGTAAACTTGCTTACCATTTGACCTGTCTCTTGAGAAACCTGTGTGCAGGTCAGGAAGCAACAGGTAGAACTCGACATGGAACAGCAGACTGGTTCCAAATAGGAAAAGGAGTACGTTGAGACTGTATATTGTCATCCTGCTTATTTAACTTATATGCAAAGTACATCATGAGAAACGCTGGGCTGGAAGAAACACAAGCTGGAATCAAGATTGCTGGGAGAAATATCAATAACCTCAGATATGCAGATGACACCACCCTTATGGCAGAAAGTGAAGAAGAACTAAAGAGCCTCTTGATGAAAGTGAAAGAGAAAAGTGAAAAAGTTGGCTTAAAGCTCAACATTCAGAAAACTAAGATCATGGCATCTGGTCCCATCACTTCATGGGAAATAGATGGGGAAACAGTGGAAACAGTGTCAGACTTTATTTTTGGGGGCTCCAAAATCACTGCTGATGGTGATTGCAGCCATGAAATTAAAAGACGCTTACTCCTTAGAAGGAAGGTTATGGCCAACCTAGATAGCATATTTAAAAGCAGAGACATTACTTTGCCAACAAAAGTCCGTCTGGTCAAGGCTATGGTTTTTCCAGTGGTCATGTATAGATGTGAGAGTTGGACGGTGAAGAAAGCTGAGCACCGAAGAATTGATGCTTTTGAACTGTGGTGTTGGAGAAGACTCTTGAGAGTCCCTTGGACTGCAAGGAGATCCAATCAATCCATCCTAAAGGAGATCAATCCTGGGTGTTCACTGAAAGGACTGATGTTGAAGCTGAAACTCCAATACTTTGGCCACCTCATGCGAAGAGTTGACTCATTGGAAAAGACTCTAATGCTGGGTAGGATTGGGGGCAGGAGGAGAAGGGGACAACAGAGGATGAGATGGTTGGATGGCATCACTGACTCGATGAACATGGGTTTGGGTAGACTCCGGGAGTTGGTGATGGACAGAGAGGCCTGGTGTGCTACAATTCATGGGGTTGCAAAGAGTTGGACACGACTGAATGACTGAACTGAACTGAACTGAACTGAAACTTGCTTAATTTATCTATTAGAAGGCAAAGACTTTCACATTAAATCACAAAGCAGAATCAACTCTATACTGTGAGCAAGTGACTTGCTTTAAAAAGTAACCACTTTTAAAGAATTAAAGATAAAAAGAATGGATCAAGGGATTCCAGGAGAATGTAAACCAAAAGAAATCAGTGATAGAAACCTGAAAGTCAGAAGAAGCAGTATTCAGGTTAAAGAAAAAAAAAAATTGTGTTAAGCATTTTAAAACACTAAAAATGTAATTCACAAAGAGGACATCAGAATCACAACCATTGGTTAATCAAATGACATAATCATAACATTCAGTAAACAAAAAAGTCAAGATTCACCAGGAGAAGTATTAAGCGATGGATCTGCAATAGATCTGCCACTCCACTTATTCAATGACAGATGAAGTAGTAAAAAATGTAACTGATACAAGTAACTTAATTAAGAGGAATATTCAGCAATGCATTTCAAGCTTTATGCTTTTAAAATAAATAATATACTTTTTTTCAAGAATCCATGTGACAATCACAAATGTGATGACGTATGATCAAAAAACAAAACTTCAATTTCTACTTTCCAAAAAAGAAAAAGTAGCATAGTCCATATGTTCTGTTCATAGTATAGTAACTAAGTATTAGCAACAAAATCAAGAATATAAGTGAATTCTTTTTAAAATTTGAAACTCTTAACTCTTGGGACAAATGAAATACAAACCAAACTTACAGGTTGCCTAGAAAAACAATATAAAAGCACCACATATCATAATCAGTTCACTTCAGTCACTCAGTCATGTCCAACTCTTTGCAACCCCATGGATTGCAGCACATCAGGCTTCCCTGTCTATCACCAACACATAATCTATAGGTACCAGTAAAAGCAGTGCTCAGAAGAAGAGCTATGGCTTAAATATTTTTATTAATAAGAGGAAAGAATAAAATTAAACCAATTCAAAATTTGACAATAAACCTACAAAAAGCCCACAGAATATATTTAAGAAAACTATAAAGGATCGATTTATAAAGATAAAAAGAATTATTTTAACTTAAAAAATATAAAAGTGATATTCAGTTGACCAAAAAGCTTGTTTGGGTATTTCTGTAACAGCCAAACTTTTTTATCACCCCAATAAAATCACAATGTATAAAATCTATGTTCTGGAAAAAAAAAGGTAAAACTTTAGGTCCTTACATCATGAAAAAGAGGAAGAAAACTGCAGATACATAAAAGTTTAATAATGATTAGTAGGAAATAATTCCAGAAAGTGAGAAAAAATACTTGCGGTTAACTCTGCAAATTCATTTGAAAACATGGGAAGAAAGAGAATATTTTTTAAAAAACCGTAATTGCCTAAAAATAATTCTAAAAAGCTACAAAATCAAAGCACATCCATTTCCATGGATGATATAGAGGAGTGCCACTTGCTCCCCTTACAGAAAAAGAAAGTAGAAGGCCCAAAAACTTCACCGAGAAATCACTGCACCCTTTTAAAGAACAGAGAATTCCAATACTAAATATATTACTCCAGGGCATAGGAAAAGACGAAAAATAAAGTATCAGTGGGAATAATCCAGTCCCATGTTTTAGAAAATACTCACAACTAATGGGACTTAATTTGAGAAATCAAAGACTGGATGGTTCAATGTTAGATGACTATAAGGATGTGCATATTTCCAAAAGTCAGCCTCATGATTACTAAGGAAACACCAGAATCACTCCTACTAAGGTGAGGAACAAAGCCAAGGAACCCTCGATATCATCATGAGGTTGTTGTATGGGGCTCTTTGCCAAAGAAATTAGAGACAGTAGAAATACAAAAACTAAAATGAGAGCAATAAAATTATTTGTAGATGATATGACCAAATACAGGGAGTTCTCAGAAGAAGTGACTAAAACGATGACTATTATCAATAAGATTTATAAGGTAGAGAGTATAAAAGTAGTATGCCTTAGTTTCATATATACAAACAGCTTATTCATTAGCAGATGCACATTTATAAATAGTTATGAAGACAAAAATGTTTTGGGGAATTAATCTAACAACAAAATGTGGAATTTATATAAAGAGCATAAAATAAAATTTAAACTAAATGAATGACATATCATGTCTTAGAAAGACTCGTAAAGGCCATAAAGGTAACTGGTCTCTTTAGTTTATAAATTAATATCATCATATCAATAAAAACATACTTTTTATTTATGGTATATGTACATATTTTAGCTAGAGAAGCTGATTCTGAAATTTATAAAAAGTAAAAAAATAAACAAATGAGAAAAGTCAGAAAAGCTCTGAAAGGAAGAGCAATGAGGGAGAACAAGCTCTTTTACATTTTGAAATCAATTATTCAAGCTCAACAATTTTAAAATATAGACCAATTAATGTAGCAGAAAAAAAGTCTAAAAATAGATCTCTTAAACATCTGGGAACTCAGAGCACCATAAAAGTGGCTTAAATGGGAAAGGATGGCTTATACAAATGATGTTACTGGGATAACTGGGTAACCATCTGGAAAAATATATAAATTTGGATTAACACTTCACACTTTATAAAGGGATAAATTCCACATACTGTATTTTTTGTTTTTGTTTTTTTTGGTTGCACCATGCGGCTTGTGGGATCTTAGTTCCCCCACCAGGGACTGAACCCCAGTCTTTGGCAGTAAGAGCGTGGAGTCCTAACCATTGGACCATCAGGGAATTTCCTAAAATTTTAATATAAAGAAATAAAAATATACTAGTTGCCAAAACAAAATATGGGTGAATTACTTTAAAACCCCAGAATGTGAAAAGTCTCTTTTCTAAGATATTTCTAAGATCTCAAATATAGATCCCATAAATGGAAAGTTTGATATTTTCATCATATGAAAATTAAAAGCTCAGGGACAAAACTATAAGCAAAAGCAAAAAGCAAACAAAAAATTGCATGAGGAAGAGATTGGCAACCCATATCACACAGAAAGCTAGTCTCTCCAGCAGAAATTAATTAGAAAAGAAAACCAACAAACCAGTAACAAAAGTTGGCAAAATACATCAATAGACTAGTCATAGAAAAAATTTTACAAATAGCTCTTAAACATATAAAAAGATGTACAACCTCATTATAGGAAAAAGAAAATAAAAAATGAAATTTCCAAGTTTGACAGGCTGTTGGTAAGCTGTGGGGAAATACTTCTTCCATTGCGAATGGGCTGTGAATTTATATAATGCTTGTCAAGGGCACTGTGGCAGTATCTATTGAAGTTACAAAATTCATATTCCCCCTAACCTAGTAATTCTAGTTTTGAGAATGTATCCTACAGATATACTCAAACACACATGCAAATGAGGCTCATATAAGGTTAACTACAATATTGTTTGTAATAGCAAACAGCAGAGTAATGGTTAAACACACGAGTGGGTTGCCATGCCCTCCTACAGGGGATCTTCCCAAACCCAGGGATGGAACCCGCGTCTCTTATGTCTCCTGTATTGGCAGGCGGGTTCTTTACCGTTAGCACCATCTGGGAAACCCCCAAAAATGTATGATACGTTTATACAATGAAATGGGATGTAGCTGTTTATAAAAAGGATGAGAATGCTCTCAATGTACTAATATGAAAAGACAGCTGAGATTTATCAAATGAGAAAAACAAGATGCAGAATAATATATACAGTATGTGACTATTTGTTTACAAGGAGGCTCAACAAGAATAAATGCTTGCTTGTATATTTATAAGAAACCTCTGGAAGCACACAAAACCGGCTGGTTTCGTGAGCAGACAAGGGACAAAAATAGAAGGGAGCATTCATTTTGTTTTTCTTGCTTTGTTGCTTTTCCAGCTGTGCTATCATCTATCCCAAAGTTTAAGGAACAAATTGAATTAAAAACTAGAACTCTTCCATTATGATACCTAAGGGAGAGGTTTGTAAGAATGCAACATTCCCCAAGATGAAAACACACCTGCTCATACAGTCTCTCACACCTTGGAGCTCTCTAACCCCGCCTGTTAGTGGAGCAGGTGGGGGCAATTGGATTTTTAAATCATATTTACAAACTCTCATGTGACCAGAGAGCACTTGAGTTTAGTATCGGCTTTCAATCTGCCCAGGGCAGTGATTGAGGTCGCCTGGAAAACAGGCAGCATTAACTCAGCTACTAGCTGGAGGCCCTCTGACCCCAGCGGCTTAGAGCCATTTGCTCTGACTCTGGTACCCCGGTGGCCTTTGTGCTTTTGGGACAGGCCAGCTGGCTCGGCCTCCTCATGGAAATCAACCTTCATTTAGATGGAGTGCTAATGACTTAATTGATCTACAAAGATCTAAGCTTTGTAGTGCCCCAGAGGAAAAGAGCCAATGCCTGGATCACTGGAGTTCTGAGATGTCTGCAAATTCAAATAAGTCTCTCTTTCTCTCAGGGCAGGCAGTTTAGCTTGAAAGGTCACAGTCTACAGAGCTCTTTCCCTGTTGGTCTTCCTTTTACCCTCAGTCAAGCTTTCCTTTGCCCAAAAGTGTGTTTTGAGTGTGTCCCCCCTTGACTTAAACACACAAATCCCCCAGAAGGGAAAGAAGCGGCCTCTTTAGATAGCAGCAAGGCTAACTCAACAAGGCTGGCACATCCTGCCATAATTCCCACCCCCGTGAATCAATGCAGAATTGCTCACTTATCTGTCAAAAGTGCCATTATCCATTAATGGAAAAAAGACCTTTTTTTCATATTTGGAATACTTCAAGGTATTCTGTTAGGGAAGCAGTTAGATTCTCATTGTACAGAGATTTAATCCTGTAAAATAGAACAAACAAGTTCAAAAGAAGAAGGAGAAGGAAGAAATGGAGAGGAAGTAGAGGAGGAGGAGAGAAAACAAGATAGATAGGCTAAGAGATACGCACACTTAAGAAACCAGCCCTTATTATCAGGGACCCTGGAGGCCCCTGATGTACTATCTTCCTTCATTGAAAACCTTGTTGCCCCACCTCTTGGGTCTGTTATCAGCAAGAGGTCTGTTGCTGTCAGCCACTTCAAGGTCAGCCTCAGTGGCAGTGACCCTTCTTGCCCAAGGTCTCCCCCTGGAACAGCCCACAAACAAGGTAACTAATTATTGGAGATGGATCAAAGTCCAGCCTTCTCAGCCCAACCTGGGACAATCCCAAAGGGCTCTTGTGGCTCCAGACCTTCACGTGAAGTCAGCTGAGGCAGTTCACCTTCTCCCTTTGCCTCATCCAGCTTTTGTCCGCTCCCTCCCACAGGTGTTCATCTCAAGGACACTCCTTAATAAACATCCTGCATGAGAAACAGCCTAGAAGTCTGGTTCCCAGGGAGGCCTCCCCGGAACAGAAGGACAGTACTTGCCAGGTGTTTTGCATCTATCTCTCTCAATCCTCAGAGCCCTCTGCCTTAGACGCTATCATCTCTTTCACTACAAATGAGAAAACAAAGACCAGTTAAACCTCCCTCAAGTCCACAATGAATCAGCTGTAGAACTAAAATTTAAACTTGCAAATATGTGACTGAGAAGCACCTGCTTCTGCACTCCAACACACTGTCCCCTACACAGAATCAGTAAAAGAAAAGGCATCCTGAAACGGAGCAGGACCCCGGAGGGGCTCCTGAGGACAAAAGCCTTTCTGTGTCCCCTTCCCTGAGTTCCTAAGGGCAGGCTCAAACATTTGCTAATCAAGTAAGAGTCCCTTGGACTGCAAGGAGATCCAACCAGTCCATCCTAAAGGAGATCAGTCCTGAATATTCACTGGAAGGACTGATGTTGAAGCTGAAACTCCAATACTTTGGCCACCTGATGCGAAGAGCTGAGTCATTTGAAAAGACCCTGATGCTGGGAAAGATTGAAGGCGGGAGGAGAAGGGGATGACAGAGAATGAGATGGCTGGATGGTATCACTGACTCAATGGACATGAGTTTGGGTAAACTCCGGGGGTTGGTGATGGACAGGGAGGCCTGGCGTGCTGAAGTCCATGGGGTCACAAAGAGTCAGACACAACTTAGCACCTGAACAACAACAATACACATATATACGCATTCATATTTTTTCTATCAACCTCTCCTTTAATCTTTCCTGATTTAGTCCTATGAAGTTTTGTAGAAACCAGTTTCATGATGTGATATATTGTATACTAGAGTGGTATTTTTACACATTAATTTGCTCCATTTATCACTTGACGATTTTGTACAGTCCCTTGTCCCTTGGAATGTAAATATTAATTTATTGGCATACTGATATTTTATATTATTGAACAGCATTAAATTTAGAAATGTCTCCAGGTGCTGCCAGCAGGACAGATTTCTCATAATCAAATGACTAAATGGGAGGTCAAATTATTTCATCGAATTTGCACCCACAGTCCTGTCGTTTGGTGGCAAGAATGTTATCAGCAGAGCCATTAGTGCCACAGTAACCTCTGTCTTTGCACATTTGCAAATTACAGATTCTCATCCTCGCTCTGATTAGCTCCTGAAGTGCTGAACAAGAACTTGTAATTATGCACTGCAGTCCACTCTCCCGACAGACTGACATTACCATTTGCATCCAAGCCCAGAGAGCTACAGAATGTAACAGTACTGTTGAATGAAATTAGTTCATTTGGATCCACTTGTATTAATGGAATGTGTCATTTATATCGCAGAATTGGTTTTGTCTTTTATTCGTGGCTGTGCTCACCCTCCAGAGCTGGGGACAGATCATTCCCTCGGTGTACCAGGCTGAACAATCACTCTCTCTTGGAGCTCCTGGCAAAGGGTGGTTTAGTGGGCGGTGAAATGTCCTTTGAGTTAGAGAATCTGCTCTCCTGTCCTGAAAGCACCACCAGCTCTTTTGATAAAACAAGACAGAACCTCTAATCAGACAAACAAACCAAAATGTCTGAAGGACCCACTGTATCATCCATCACTGCAAGAATCACTAAACAGATCATATCCCAGGGTATGGAAAATGGTTGCAAAAGATCACTTTCCAACGTTTTGAAAACCTCTGGAAAAAGTATAGTTATGGATTACTAATGACTCACTGACTTTTCTTCCACCTGTGCTATTCTTAGGGGGTTATATCCCAGATTACCTGGCGAGTCCAAGCCTGTTCAATTCATTTTACTTTTTCTTCTGAGCTATTTTGGCTTCATTCCACATTAACAGTTTATGTGCAAGTTCTTATGTATCAGCATTCCTCTGCCTTTTGCTAGGACTCTAAGTGCTTCTTGACATTTTATTAGATCACCACAGATTTACATACTTCAACAGCTATTCCTCCATCATTTTTGGTGGTGAAGGTGTTAGTCGCTCAATCGTGTCCAACTCTTTGCAATCTCATGGGCTGTAGCCTGCCAGGCTCCTCTGTCCTTGGAATTCTTCAGGCAAGAATACTGGATTGGGTAGCCATTCCCTTCTCCAGGGGATCTCCCCAGCCCAGGAACAGAACCCAGGTCTCCCACAATGCAGGCAGATTCTTTACTGTCTGAGCCACCAGGGAAGCCCACAGAGCAGATGGCAAAGATGTAACTTCTAATCTGTGGGAGCTTGCATTCCAAAGGAAACAGATGTGGAACTAACAGAGATACAGTGGTGGTGGGAAGAACGGAAGAGCTGGGGATAATATATGAGCATCTAAACAAACATTGTGCGCTCAGTGGCTCCATTGTGTCCAACTCTCTGCGACCCCATGGACTGTACCAGCTAGGTTCCTCTGTCCATGGGATTTCCCAGGCAAGAATGCTGGAGTGGGTTGCCAATTCCTCTTCCAGGGGATCTTCCTGACCCAGGGATCGAACCCACATCTCCTGGTTCTCCTGCATTGTCAGGAAGATCCTTTTACCACTGAGCCACCTGGGAAGTCCCAAGTAAACATTAAATATACCATTTAACATAGCCTATGTATTATAGGCTCTGCTGCAATCCCACTGTCGTGTACTAGACTTATTTGTCCTATTTGCCAACCTTGAAATAAATAAACTTTACCATAAATAGCACTGTTTCTCTCTGGGATAAGTGCCCATTGCAAGAATTATAAAATTTTATTGTTTTTGAATGGAGGCTTAAACATCGACCCATCCCTTAAACTATTATATTGTTTCCATACTTGTACAATGATAATGATAGATAATATTTTATAGAGGGCTTATTCTACGCCAGGCACAGTGCTGTGAGCTTTATATGTATGATTTCCTCATAACAGTCATCTGGGGATATATCCTACAGTCATCTCCATTTTATAAGAAAACTGGGGCTTGGACACATTGGAAAACCTTCCCCAAGGTAGGCCATAATTTCCCAAGCAGTCAGACTCGAGAGCCCATACTCTTACCAACTACTGATTTTGGTGCTTATAAACTACAGTCAAAATAGCTATTTATTACACAACTCTTCTTTGAGAGTCGGTTTCAAAACTTTTATAAAGTGAAAGCGTTGGATTTACCATTATTTTTAAAAGTTCTTTTATTTATTAATTTTATTGGAGGTATAGTTGCTTTACCAGGTTGTGTTAGTTTCTACTGTCCAGAAAAGTGAATCAGCTAGATGGATACAGACAGCCCCTTTTTGTTGGATTTCCTTGCCATTGAGATCACTGTAGGCCACTGAGTAGACTTCCTTGTACTCTACAGTAGGTTCTCACTAGCTAACTATTTTATATGTAGTATCACTAGTGTATATATGTCAATCCCTTCACTTTGAGCTTGGAAAGTTCATCCAGTTGAGGCAAGAGGTCTGAAATCAGGGGGAAACGAGGATTGGAGCAAGGCACAAACCCCAATCCTTAAGCACAGGTCAGTTCATTATTAGGTTGATCAAGTAGGTTGAACTAGTAAATGGGAGAAAGTTTGCAAAGATTAAGGGAGCTCAGTGTTCAGACAGAGAAAGATGGGAGGTAGGGTTTGAGGTGATGGAATTCCAGTTGAGCTATTTCAAATCCTGAAAGATGATGCTGTGAAAGTGCTGCACTAAATATGCCAGCAAATATGGAAAACTCAGCAGTGGCCACAGGACTGGGAAAGGTCAGTTTTCATTCCAATCCCAAAGAAAGGCAATGCCAAAGAATGCTCAAACTACCGCACAGTTGCACTAATCTCACACGCTAGTAAAGTAATGCTCAAAATTCTCCAAGCCAGGCTTTGGCAATACGTGAACTGTGAACTTCCAGATGTTCAAGCTGGTTTTAGAAAAGGCAGAGGAACCAGAGATCAAATTGCCAACATCCGCTGTCATCGAAAAAGCAAGAGAGTTCCAGAAAAACATCTATTTCTGCTTTATTGACTATGCCAAAGCCTTTGACTATGTGGATCACAAGAAACTGTGAAAAATTCTGAAAGAGATGGGAATACCAGACCATCTGACCTGTCTCTTGAGAAACCTGTATGCAGGTCAGGAAGCAACAGTTAGAACTGGACATGGAACAACAGACTGGTTCCAAATAGGAAAAGGAGCATGTTAAGGCTATATATTGTCACCCTGCTTGTTTAACTTCTATGCAGAGTACATCATGAGAAATGCTGGGCTGGAGGAAGCACAAGCTGGAATCAAGAATGCTGGGAGAGATATCAATAACCTAAGATATGGAGATGACACCACCCTTATGGCAGAAAGTGAAGAAGAATTAAAGAGCCTCTTGATGAAAGTGCAAGAGGAGACTGAAAAAGTTGGCTTAAAGCTCAGCATTCAGAAAACTAAGATCATGGCATCCAGTCCCATCACATCATGGCAGATAGATGGGGAAACAGTGGACAGTGGCTGACTTTGTTTTTCTGGGATCCAAAATCACTGCAGATGGTGACTGCAGCCCTCAAATTAAAAGACACTTACTCCTTGGAAGGAAAGTTATGACCAAACTAGACAGCATATTAAAAAGCAGAGACGTTACTTTGCCAGCAAAGGTCCATCTAGTCAAGGCAATGGTTTTTCCAGTGGTCACGCATGGATGTGAGAGTTGGACTATAAAGAAAGCTGAGCACTGAAGAATTGATGCTTTTGAACTGTGGTGTTGGAGAAGACTCTTGAGAGTCCCTTGGACTGCAAGGAGATCCAACCAGTCCATCCTAAAGGAGATCAATCCTGGGTGTTCATTGGAAGGACTGATGTTGAAGTTGAAACTCCAATACTTTGGCCCCCTGATGCGGAAGAGCTGACTCACTGGAAAAGACCCTGATGCTGGGAAAGATTGAAGGCAGGAGGACAAGGGGACGACAGAGGATGAGATGGCTGGATGGAATCACCGACTTGATGGACATGGGTTTGGGTGGACTCTGGGAGTTGGTGATGGACAGGGAGGCCTGGCATGCTGCAATTCATGGGGTTGCAAAGAGTTGGACACGACTGAGCGACTGAACTGAACTGAACTGAATGAAACAGTTACCTAGTACGGAGGAAATCTAGGCTGACCCGTTTCAAATAGAACTACACTTAACAGCAAAGAGTCCACTTCTGGCAAACTGAGATGGCTAGTGGTAAAGAAATCATTTGGAGGTCCAATGCTTTTGCAGCTTTAAAGCAATTAGACCATGAGGAGAAACAACTCAGAGACTCAAGTGGCCCTGGGAACTGACCCCACTCTTGTGCCCTTTGCTTGCTCACCCGTGTGCTCTGGTGCAAGTGCCAGATTCTGACCTTCACAGGAGGAATGTCCTTGAGTCTCTGTTTGTGTCTCCAGCAGCTGTTCCATAATATTTTTCTTGGAGATGGGTTGGGGAGCTAAAGCTTCAGTACAAATTTCACATCACTTGTCTGCAGACTATTTCACTTGCTGTGTTTCAAATGGACCCAGTCAGACTACCAAGGAAGGAAAAGCGATCAGAAGATCCTTTGTGCAACAGAGGTGTGTTAGCCTTTTCTGTTGGCCTCTGTCTTTTTGTTTTTTTCTTACTTCTTTCTTTTTAACAGAATAATTAAGAATCCTTCCAGAACCTAGAACTCGATACTCTTGCATTGTTAACTCTTACATCTTTTGCGATGAACTCAAGACTGAGCAGATCAGATAGTATTATGACAAGTCTTTTGCTCTACAGCTGGGGTCTCACCATGGAGCTAAGCACGTGACAGGAACACAGATGAGGCAGGGAGAGCAATCGCCCTGCTGGAGCTGTGAGTTATTTTTAATTACTCTCAGTCTCCTCCCCCATGCCAGGCAGTTTTACCACGTAGCTAAGCTGAAACGGTGCTTATTTGCCAAAAGGCCTCAGGAATATATTGGTAGGAAACTGCTCGAACAGGTTCCTCTGAAGATGCTTTAAGCAGAGTCAATGCATGAGACAGACGCACTGCTGGGTATGTCAAAGATGCAAGCGTCTCTCAATCCTACCCTTCTACTTTGTTCCAGATTGTTATACTGATCCAAACAGTCATGTTGCTTATTTTGCAGTCCCAATGGTGGCTTCTCCTGGCCAGGTCTGCTATCCTCTCTGGTCTTCAGGTTCTGGATTAGTGTGAAGAGTACATGTACTCCTGTATCTCAGGAGTGCTGCAGTACATCAAGAAGAGGGGAGGGTTTCCTTCCAAGTCTTCCACACTATGTTTGGTTCCCTCTGATGTCCTCTCTACATAAGCTTTTTTTTTGTGAGGCCACTGACCTCCTGCTGTCAGCTATACTAGATTCCCAAATGTGTATATGTCTTCTTGATCTCTCTTCTAAGTGTGCATTCCCAACAGCATAAGGTGCGTCTCCACTTCATTTTTCAGCCATTGCCTCAAATTTGGCTAATCCCAATGATCCCTAAGTAGACCCCCTTTCCCAAGAGACCATGTTGACAGTATTATCACTTAACTTTGATTCTCTTAGGGTGAACCCCAGGAAAACATCTTTGGGAAACAGAAAAGAGGCTCTTGGTTTACCACTGCGTGTTTACTACTGGCAGGCATCTGTTTTTCCGATGCACCTAGATCTACAGTTTCTAGTTTCATGTTGTAGGTTGGTGTTCCCTACATCTCTGAGCACTGCACACTCAGCAACAGGTGAAGGCAGGTTGAGATCTACAGCAGAACCCTGAACTGATGGTATGAAAGGGCCTTACAGTAGATTTCTTCCTCTATCTTTTTGGAGGCTGTTATTTCTCTGGTTTGTTTTCTAAATGCTTCAGTTCATTGATTGAAGAGCAGAAAGACTCAACCTTTATCTTTATTTTAGTTTTGGACTAGCTCTTCAGAGAAGGAACTCGGTTCTCTGAAAATTTACTCAAGCAGATCATGAATATTACATTCATAACACTGAGTTGGAATAAAACTGCATTAAAAAAAATTGAATCCCCTTTGAGTAGAATGACAAATGATGTATTTCATGAAAAAAATGCACTACTATTTTATAAAGAAAATGATAGGATTCATTTCTAAAATGGTATTCCCAAATGGCTATAGAACTATAGTCACTGCAATCATAGGGTGTTGTAAAGTATAAAGACAATAATGACTTGAGTAATAGCTATCATTTATTGAAGGCATTCTAGGTGCAAGCCCAGTGTTACATATTTATGCATTATTTCACTAGCTCCTATTGGTAGCTATATGAATCAGGTATTATGAGTCTCACTTAAGGGATTAAGAAACTGGACTGTAAAGAGCCACAGTGATCAGTTCAAGGTTATCCAGTTCATAAGAGACAGAGCCCCAAGTGTAGCCCAAGTCTGACTGAATTCAAAATGAGGGCTTTTAAAAACTACCTAAAGAAGCCGTGTGGAGTAGGAAATGGCACCCCACTCCAGTACTCTTGCCTGGAAAATCCCATGGACGGAGGAGCCTGGTAGGCTGCAGTCCATGGGGTCTCAAAGAGTCGGACACGACTGAGCGACTTCACTTTCACTTTTCACTTTCATGCACTGGAGAAGGACATGGCAACCCACTCCAGTGTTCTTACATGGAGAATCCCAGGGATGACGGAGCCTGGTGGGCTGTCGCATATGGGGTCGCACAGAGTTAGACACAGCTGAAGAGACTTCGCAGCAGCAGCAGCAGTAGCAGCAGCAAAGAAACCATGATGGCAAAGTATTTGCTCTTTTACAATGGCAAAGTATATAAAGAAGCCTCCTAGTCAGAATCAGGATAAATATGCATGTGCCCATGCATTCCAACAGAACAGCACAAATCTTTCAAGAGACAGTGTGCATGCTCAGTCATGTCCAACTCTTTGGTACGCTATGGACTGTAGCAGGCTCCTCTGTCCACAGGATTTTCCAGGCAAGAATACTAGAGCAGGTTGCCATTTCCTCATCCAGAGGAATCTTCCCCACCCAGGGATTGAACCCGAGTCTCCTGTGTCTCCTGCATTGGTAGGCGGACTCTGAGCCACATGGGAAGCCCATAACTTTCTAGTCTACGTAGATCTATCTGCCTGATGTCTTGCCTTGTTCCTTAGGGAAAGGAGACCAGAGCGTAATAATCCCCTGGAAATAGCTCTTTACCACCCACCCCCAAACAACTTAATTTACAAATATAGTGATGTGAAGTCCCCCAGGGCATGTTTGACTGAGGCAAGTTCAGTTCAGGTAACTGAAAAATGGCGAGCACCATACAGTTAGATCCCACATGGTGATGCCTCTACAGCAGCTGGAAATCTCCGTCTATTCCCCTGCCCTCGCTTCTCCTTCTTGTCTTCTCCCTGGTATTTCATTGAAGACAGAACAGGTATTTACATTCAGAGAAACAGTTTGCCTCCATTTGCTACTCACAAACTTATTTATTTATTTGCTTTTAATTTACTTTTGCTTTTAAAATAATTTTAGTGTCTTCTCTGGTGGTCTAGTGGTTAAAACTTTGCCTTCCAATGCAGAGCACGCAGTTCAACCCTTGGTCTGGAAGCTAAGATCCCACACGCCTTGTGGCCAAAAAAACCCAAAACTTAAAACAGAAACAATATGGTAAAAATTCAATAAAGACTTTAAAAATGGTCCATGGTCAAAGAAATCTTAAAAAAAAAAAAATAGTAATTTTAGACATCAAGAACTACAGAATTGTACCGTTCACCAATTTCATTAGTTTAAAGTCATGCCAAATAGATAAGAATCATATAAAACTTAAAGATAGACGGACTAATCTAGGAACGAATGCCTTAGAAAGGAAAGAAACAGATTCTCCTGAAGTCTTTTCTATTCTCACCCGATAGCTCAGTGTCATTTTTCCTTCCAGGTTAGCTTTGCTATTAAAGGCTCAGGACTGTAGGAATGATTATCCTCATATTTTTAGCTGTTCACAGAGCCAGAAAATATCTTTAGAATTTGGTTTTCCTTTTTAGAAATGTGACCCTCTCTATTAGAGCCTTTATAGCTTATGGTTTGATGCCCTGAACCTTCATATCTGTGTGACTGTATCATCTTGGAAGAATTAACCACAGAAAGTCACTACTGGAGTTTCAAACGTAGGGTGGAAGTAGACAGGAAAGAAGCTTTTTTCATAGCTGACATATAAATAAGCAGCCCAGATTCGCTCAGACTTTCTCCTTTCAGGAGATCCAGCTGGTAGATGATGAAGTTTGGAAATGGAAGAGTAATTGAAGCCCTCTCCAAAACAAATTAAACATGCAGACTGGAGTTTCATACTGGGGTGGTCCCTGAGACTTTCCCCCAAAAGGAACACTAAGGGCTGTCTTAAAGGATAACTTGAACCAGAAAGGAAAGGTTCAAACAGGAAGACTAAGAGAAGAAGAAGAAAAAAAAAAAGTCAATACCTTTCAATACCACCTGAGTTGGATAGAAGAATAGAGAAAAAGAGGGTCAGAAAAGACAAAAATTCTAAATGACAGAAGGTTTCCAAATGCCATATAATGAGGGCCTTGGGGTACTGTGGGAATAAGACTTGTTTGTAACAGGTTCAAGATGCTCTCATCTTATTCTGAATCCAGTTCTAAAGATGATCATGTGAATTAAGGTTGATATTTGTGAAGCTTAGCAAGTAGAGCTCCTAAGCGCTTGTTTTGACAGCATTGTTACTAGCTCTTCGCCAATAAGAGTCACTTATCTCTTGAGATCTTTTATAACCCTCTGCAGTTTTGTGTGAGATGTAGTTCAGGTAAAGTGGTAGTTCATTGGCTAAGGAAGGAAGACCTCTATTTTTTTAGTCTCTTACTGTGGTGGATAGGTCCTAACAATTATTGTCATAGACAGGCTTTCTAGTATTAACTTCTTTTCTACAATCATATTCCCTTGAGTGAAAATAGGAGTTGTAATTTGCTTACAGACAATATTGCAAAGGTGTTGGGATGATCTCATAGTGTATAGGACTTGATCTTGCTCACCATGAATTCTTGGTTCTTTGAAGTAAGAAAACAGCATCTGCCAGCAATCTGAGTGATCTTAGAAGCATTCCTTTCTCCAGTTGAGACTCCAGATGAGAAGTCAACCCTGACCAACATTTTGGTTACAGCCTTGCAGAGGACTGAGCCAAACTGTGCCCAGACTCTTGGCAACAAAAACTGGGAGATAATAAACATGGACTGTTTGAAGCTATTAAATGGGTGATAATTTGTTACACAGCAATAGAAAATTAATTACACAAATCAAGTGCTAAATCTGCCCAGACCTCTATACTATATGCTGCAGGTATAGCAAAGTAATATGAAACATCTGCTCAGAGAATATTTATAATTTTTAAGAAAGACAGAGTATAAATAAGAAATGACTTTAAAACTATGTCAGGTAATATTTAAGCAATTATTTCTTCAGCACAAATATTTCCTTTTCTTCCTAGACACACCTTAGCCTATGCTTCCCATACTTCAGTGAAATTAGTGTGGCCAAGGGGCTGAGTTTATCCAGTGGAATATGAATAAAACCAATGTGGACTACTTTCCGGTCCAGCTATTCATAAAATTCTCCTATATGAAGGTATTCATGTTCTCTCTGCTTCCAAAAGTGAAGGCGTTAGTCGCTAAGTCATGTCCAGCTCTTTGTCATCCTATGGACTGTAGCCTGCCAGGCTCCTCTGTCTATGGGATTTCCCAGGCAAGAATACTGGAGTGGGTTGTCATTTCCTCCTCGAGGGGATCTTCCCGACCCAGGGATCAGACCCACATCTCTTGTGTCTCCTGCACTGGCAAGTGGGTGCTTTACCGATAGCGCCCCCTGGATTTTAACCCAAAGCAGCCCTTGGAAGGGGCTTCCCTTATGGCTCCGCTGGTAAAGAATCTGCCTGCAATGCAGGAGACCTGGGTTCGATCCCTAGGTTTGGAAGATCCCCTGGAGAAGGGAAAGGCTACCCACTCCAGTATTCTGGCCTGGAGAATTCCATGGACCATATAGTCCATGGGGTTGCAAAGAGTCAGACACGACTGAGCGACTTTCACTTTCAGCCCTTCGAAGACTTGCTGGAGATGGCAGCATCTCTATCATCATTTCTATCTCTTGCCTACTGGAACCACATTGGATTATATATATGAGTGAGATAATTTTTTAAAATGTTTGAGCAATTAACATTTTGGGGGTCTGTTTGTTATACCAAAAATAGTCTCTATTTGTCACACCTTCCTGTTAATGTGATTTGATATTTCAAAGTGAATTAAGTATTTTGAACATAAACAAATTAAAGTGATGATAATTTTATGTTATGCTTTTCAAACTCCAAAGATACAGATATGCCTTACAGGGAAAGAGAGAGGGAAAAAAATGGGTTATTTACCCTCTTGACAATTTCTGATTTGTAAACCAAATAAATCATCACTTTCAATTTGAAACACTTTATATTTCATCATGAAACACCCTACATGTATAACAGGTTTTCTTTTAACTCAATTTTTAGATACAAGAAGGTTAAGTGATATATTGACACCAGCAAAAGGGCAAAATTAAGGCTGAAAAATCCCTGTGCCCCAAATCCTACTGATAGTAAAATAAAATAGCAAATAGATGACCCAGGGGTTGGATAAATCCTGGTAGACTTCTTGGGAGAGAGAAGTTCATAACCTGGTTTGGAATAAATAAAATAATATGATTGAGCACATGTAAATGAAGGGCTTCTTTTGGGCTATAAAGGATTGAACGTGGGTCATTCAGAGAACAACAGACAGTCTGGCTTGGATGGATGCTGTAGAGCACATTGAGGGATAAGAAGTGTTAAGATGAAATGGATCAGTTGCTTGGAGTAGAATTTTGGTCTTTATCTAATAGGGAAGCCAATTCAGAATCTCTCTAGAGAGGTAAAGTAACAGAAATGTGCCTTGAAAAAATTGATGTGATGCGTGTGTGTGTTCAGTTGCTCAGCTGTGTCCGACTCTTTGCAACCCCATGGACTGTAGCCTGGCAAGCTTCTCTGTCCATGAAATTTCCCAGACAAGAATACTGGAGTGGGTTGCCATTTCCTCCTCTAGGGAGTCTTCCCGACCCAGGAATTGAACCTCCATTTCCTGCATTGCAGGCAGATTCTTTACCACCGCACCACCTGGGAAGCCCCCAGTTGATGTGGTACTTATGGTTTTTCCAGTAGTCATGTACAGATGTGAGAGGTGGACCATAAAGAAGGCTAAGCACCAAAGAATTCATGCTTTTGAACTGTGGTGTTAGAGAAGACTCTTGAGAGTCCCTTGGACTGCAAGGAGATCAAACCAGTCCACCCTAAAGGAAATCAGTCTTGAATATTCATTGGGAGGACTGATGCTGAAGCTGAAGCTCCAATACTTTGGCCACCTGATGCAAACAGCCACTCACTGGAAAAGACCCTGGTGCTGGGAAAGACTGAAAGCATGTGGGGAGACTGAAGGCAGGAGAGGAAGTGGGTGACAGAGGATGTGATGGTTAGATGGCATCATTGATTCAATGGACATGAGTTGAAGCAAACTCCAGGAGATGGTGAAGGACAGGGAAGCCTGGCGTTCTTTAGTCCATAAAGTCACAGAGTCGGACACAACTTAGCAACTGAGCAACAACTTGATAGAAAAGTGTATTATAGTAGGAACACAGGGAAGACAGATCCACCAGGAGGCTACTGTAGATTCTGAAACTGAGATGAAAAGATTCCAGATTAGACTAGTATCTATGGAAACAGTGATTTCATATTTATAAAAGGAATGAAAAAAAAAATGCTAGTGGAGAAGACTGCATAGGACAAAAAAGTATTATTGCTATTATTATCCTCATTATTATTTACAGATTAAATAAAAAGTAGAGAAAAAGGGCAACAAAGGAGAAGAGAGGCTCCTTGGGAAGTTCCAGACACTGGGAAATAGGTAGATTGATGAATTCATCACTTTTTTCAGCCAAAATGACTGAAGAACTATATCCTATAATTCAGTCAGTTTGTGTTGGTTGGTTGTTTAGTCACTAAGTCATGTCCAACTCTTTGTGACCCCATGGATTGTAGCCCACTGGCTCCTCTCTCCATGGGATTTCCCAGGCAAGAATATTGGAATGGGTTGCTACTTCCTTCTTCAAGTAAGTCTGTCAAGTGAAAGTGAAAGTTGCTCAGTCATGTCCGACTTGTTGCAACTCCGTGGCCTATGCTGTCCATGGAATTCTCCAGGCCAGAATACTGAAGTAGGCAGTGTTTCCCTTCTCCAGGGGATCTTCCCAACCCAGGGATCAGACCCAGGTCTCTTGCATTGCGGGCAGATTCTTTACCAACTGAGCTATCAGGGAAGCCCAAGTAAGTCTGTAAGGCTCTGTGAATTCAAAGAGGAATAAGACTTTGTGTACCCCTTGAAGATCTTCTAACTGAATGGTCTAGAGTGTCAGGAGGCTGTCACAGAGATAAAGTAAAGTACCAGGGGAAAACAGAAGGCAGGACACCTGACTTTGCTCACAGGAAGGCATATCAGAGCTAATGACATTTCTACTGGGGATAAAGGGATTGGTCTAAGTTTTCCAGGTGAAGGATAAAGGGAAGGGCATCTCTAGGCAAGGAACAGTATGTGCAGAGGCAGAGAAGTATGAAAGAGGTTAGTTGGGGGCTTCCCTGGTGGTCCAGTGGTTAAGAATCTGCCTTGCAATGCTGGGGACACAGGTTTCATTCCTGGTTGGGGAACTAAGATCCCACGTGCCACGGAACAACTACGCTTGTGTGCCACAATTACCGAGCCCGTGTACTCCAGACTCCATGTGCTGCAGTTACAGAAGCCGGCCAACCCTGGAGCATGCTCGCCAGAACTAGAGAGGCCTTGTGCCCTAATAGTGAGATTCTGCACAACACAGTGAATATCCCACATGCTGAAAGTAAGACCCGATGCAGTCAAACAAATTAACAAATGAATAAATAATTTTTTTTTTTTTAAAGAGATGTTGGTTTGCCTGGTAATAAGCTCATTGTATGCGGAGGTTAAAATGGGTCAGGGAGAATACACAGAGAGGAGGCCAGATTGTTGGATTTGTTTCAGGAAGTCCTGTAAATCCTGTTTATGTTGTGTTGATAAAGTTTTAGCATTTATTTCTAAGTGGTGCCATCAATTAAATCACAGGCAAACTGGGGCATGTTACCTTCAGAAACCTACATCCCTACAATGTACTTCCAGAAACAAGATACATAAAACAAAATAAACCAAAGGGAAAAATTAAACTGGATGTAATCAGATATATCAGTCAATGCTAAAGGAAATCAAGCCTGAATATTCACTGGAAGGACTGATGCTGGAGCTGAAGCTCCAATACTTCGGCCACTTGATGCAAAGAGCTGACTCCTTAGAAAAGACCCTGAGGCTGGGAAAGATTGAAGGCAGGAGGAGAAGGGGACAACAGAGGATGGTTGGATGGCATCACCAACTCGATGGACATGAGTTTGAGCAAGCTCCAGGAGTTGGTGATGGACAGGGAGGCCTGCCACGCTGCAGTCCATGGGGTTGCAAAGAGTCAGACTGACTGAGCGACTGAACTGAATCAAATATAGGAAAAAACCAGAGATAAGCAACCATCAATATTACAGAAGAAATATGTGCACTATCAAGTGGCAACCCAATCACTTAAAACTCTGAGGAGCTGAGACTACAAGTGAGAAAACTTAGCTGAATTGTCTGGCCACCAGAACCCCTTAAATGTCTTGTCACTTGACTGGGTGGGCTCTTTTATCATTGCTGATGGAAAAAGAAGAAGGGGATAGCTCCATCAGCTTACTTAACTGCTCTTGCCTGATTGATTCATACGCCAGATGCCAGTCAGTCTAAAATCTGGTGACAAATGAGGAGGAAGCACGTGAGAGCTTGCAGTGAAAGAAGCTAACCAAGAAAATGTGAGAAGGATCATGCAATGTGTAGAGAAAGTTTGAAAACCAAGATGGTGACTTTAATGGGGCCGGGGGACAACCATCTAGCCTATTTTTGGGTAAGATGACAGAGACCAAAATTAAGAAAAAGGAGGCAGACACATCCTCATGTCTCTTTCAATTGAGTCTTGATCAAAACAGATGAGAACTCAGACCAGCAGCACAGAATATGGAGAAAGCATATATTATTGTTAGATCCTGATGGTTTCAAAAAACTGCTCCCAAGTTTCTCTTGTATTTTCCTTCTTAAGGACAAAGGGTCTCTTTCTTAGAGCTTTAACCACTCTCAGATATCCAAGGAGAAGTACCAAAGTCCCTCTAAATGCAGAATAGACTCAAATAAGAGAAAAGATACTTCATTCTGAAGGTCTGTGCTCTTTCAGGACCTATTTGGAAAGGAGAAGACAGCATGTATAATACTACTTCCTAAGCAGTGATGTCATCTTTCCATTTTGGGAGAAAATGGTGGCTATTTCAGCTTGGCTTTTCAAATAGAATTTTAAAAGATAGCGTGCCTCCAAATAGCTTCTTTTCCCACTCTTCTCTCACAGTGTCTATTCCTTGAGTTGACCAAGCCACCCTTGGAGCTGGTGAATGAATACCATTCACTGAATACACAAGAATCAGTTTCTATGGGGGATGACAAAGAAAGACAAGCCCTTGCTTTCACAGACCTCTTTTCTCAGAATCCACAAATATTAGAATCAAATATGCATTTGAGGTGGTCATCCAGTCCTGGGTCTTTATAACTTTAGAGAGAAAAAAAAATGTATCAGAATTGGTTTCTCCAAATTCTTAATGCAATTTCAATATATCAGCCAGATTGGAGCAGAACAAGGGGAAGTCTGATCCCATCTCTGGTGAGTCCTCCATCTCCCCCATCACTGGTGGCCTGCCAGGCATCTCCACCGAACTCAGGGTCTCAGAGAACAGCTTCAGAGACACCGATCTGGTCTAATATGCTTTTTAAAGAAGAAACAGAGGCTCAGAGAGGGGAATGATTGTTTGCAAGAATCAGGAGATGGTGTCACAGAGAGACTATTAGGCCTAGAATCAGATGCTTTAGTCCAAATTCTCCCTCTAATTAAACATTTGACTTTGACAAGTCTCTCAATGGCCTCTGTTTCTTCATTTTTATAGCTATCAGGTGGGAATGGATGACCCCCAGTGGCCCTTCCATCTGTAATATTTTAGAAGTCTGTTATTTTTTCTCTTAACTTCTATCAAAGTGGATTTCACCATATGAAACTTTCAAACGCTTTAGAAGTAAGGTTGGCTGAGCTTAGTCGGTGAGGCAGCTTTTGTTGATGAATGTCACGAGGCCCGCGTACATCGTCATAACATCGACAAAGAGGAATCTCTACCGGGGGCCTCATTCATTCAGCCTAATAATAAAACAGAGATCTTCACCACGAAACCTCCTACAGGGCTCTCACTGTCTCCTAGTAAAGGCAGTGGGCATTGGAGCATTCAGTGTGGGAGGGACTCTGAACAATTTAAGTTTAATCAAAGAAAACGATCACCCTGATCAGGAAAGCATTAAATGCATATAAACAACCCACTATAAACACCGTGTTTGCCTGACGATCCGATTGTTAAATATAGAGTCTGTTGTTAAATATATAGATCCTTAGGGCTGTTGAATTAATTCCTTTAATTCTGTAGGCTCGGAGGATATTTTTATCAAGAGCTACAGTTGATTCTTATGATCAGACAAGTATGGGAAACACTGTGTTTGTAGACCCTCCTCCCCCATCTTGCTAATACATATAAGAAAAGACCAATATAAGTCATGGATCAGTCATGCCAATCAAAGCTATAGTGATTGCCACCAGGTGCAAGAAAACTGCCAGTGGGTTTATCTATTGTTAAAAGAAGTTCAGGGCTTCCCAGGTGGCGCAGTGGTAAAGACTGCACCCGCCAATGCAGGGGATGCAAGAGACGTGAGTTCAATCCCTGGGTCTGGAAAAGGAACTGGCAACCTGTTCCAGTATTCTTGCCTGAAAAATTCCATGGACAGAAGTGCCTGGCGGACTACAGTCCATGGGGTCGCATGACAGTGCACACACGTGAGAAGCCCCCTTTGTAACTGAAGTTCACGTGTGGCATATTTAGCGCTAGGATGTGTGCATTTTTAATATCTTCTCTGCCATTTGAGTGCATATGATGGACCTCACTGCAACCTACAGAGGAGGACGATTTAGAAGCAAACCCTGTGACAGGGAAATGGCCCAATTATGCTGAGCCTTGATGTTCCCTCCACAAAGCAGATACAGGCAGCATGCTAAGACGCGAAGGGAAGTGGGAGGCATGGGGAGAGTGTTGTTAGATGAGAAAGATGAAAGGACAGCAATTATTCTAATCATCTATGGCGAGGCTGCAATAATGTTTCCTGTAATTGCCGAGTGATGCATGAAGTCAATAATTTTAACTGGCCTTAAAAAAAATTTTTTTTAGAATAGAAACTAATTTTCCTTTTAATCCTTTAGACTAGTGAAAAGTAGTCATCAGTCCCCCCTTACACAGTAGCCAGCCCAGCCTGTTTAGCCCTCCCTCACTCAAGATAAAGAAGGCCATAGATTACCAGAGACCCACGTCCTGTTTAAATGATGTTTGCTTTATTTGGATGAATGATCATTAGTCTATATTGAGTCCTGTGTTTTTATCCTCCGGATCTAATGTCAGTTAAAATTCAGATCTAGGAAAGCCGACCATAATAGAAATCCGTTTCTGATAACTTGAAGATAAATGCTTATAAATTAACCTTCCAGTTAACAGATACAGGAGGACTTTTCTTCTCATTCTCAAAACAATGTGCACATAAGTCTGACACATAATTGATACAAAAAAAAATACTTTTTTGCATTGCATTGATTCTTTACTTGATTCTCCCTCCAGTACACATACACATACACACACACACACACACACACAGCTAAGAAACTGCCAGAATACCAGAAGAGGAGGCTGGTAGTGAAAGTTCTCAATATAGTAAATACCTAATAAGTGAAAAGTGATGAATGAATCAACCAACGGCATTACCTTGTTCCTGGAAGCAAGTTTTCTTTTGTTATTTGTGTCCAAGATTCGGGAAACTAATACAAAGGAAGACAGATTGTCAGAACTGCACTGGTCATCATCTCTAATCTCTATACACAGGCCACAGAAAATTCATTCTTTCAATCCTTTATTCCTTCACCCAAAGACAACTTATTGAGCATCTACTCTGAGCCAGGCACTATTCTGGGTGCTGAGGTAAGAGCAGTGATTTACACTGTCCCATTCCGCCCATTCCTTTCAGGGCAAGGCTGATATTAAACATGTGAACACGTGACCTAGATAATTATAGACGATTATTGGAAATAACAAGGAGGAATGGGATAGAATGATGAGTGGGGAGGGAGAGGGGAGCTTTCTAAGTCAGGATGATCGCAGAAGGGCAGTCTGAGAGGTAGCATCTGAGCAGAGAGTCAAGCGATGAGAAAGAGCCAGGCTTGGTGCTAGGGAAGAAGTCTCAAAACAAGTGGGGAACCCCAGTGCTAGGAAAAGCCAAGTACCTCTGATTAACACACCTGAGTGTGGTCGTTGCAGAGAGAAGTGGCAGAGGATAAGGTCTTAGGGATGTTCAGGAATCACATCCTGTAGGATCTTCAAGTTCATCATGATATGTTTACGGGTAGTATACAATAGTATAGTATACAATTGTAGTATACAATACAAAGCCACATGAGGAGTTTAATCAGGGGGAGAAACATTAACTGATTACAATTAAAATATCATTCTGGCTGCTCCAAGGAGAAAAGACTGGCAGAGGGTGCGGGTGTCAGACAAGCGTGAAAACAGATAACAAGTATCTGCAAAGATTCAGGGGAGGGGTGGCTCAGGGAGTTACAGGGAGCTTCTGCTAAATGAGAAGCAGCGATGGTGAGCAGGGGGGAGAAGTGGTCTGATGTGGGATATATTCTGGAGGTAGATTCAGTAGGATTTCTGATGAAATAGATATGGGCATTAGCAAAGGCAGGTAACGGATTTTAAGATTTTGGCTTTGAATGACTGGGAGGATGTTGGATCTATTGAGATGGGGATCGCTGTGTAAAGAGCAGGCTAAGAATTAGAAGGATGTTAAAAATCTCTGGAGGAAAGTAAGGCAGGATAAGGGGCTAGAGACTGCAGGAAGGTGGGCAGAGGAAGGGCTTTATTAATAGATTGGGGAAGACTTTATTGATAAGGTAACATTTGGGCAGAAGTGGGGAAGGACTGGGTGAAAGAGTCATAAGAGGGTCCCTGGGAGGGAATGACCAGATCACTGCAATGAGGGCAAGGGCCCTGAGGAAGGGATGAGGCTGACCCTGCTGCAAGAACGGCAGAGGCCATTATGACTGGAATAGAGTGAATGAGGGAGTAAGGACAATATTATCATGGCCTGACCTCACCACCTCCAGGGGAAATAGGCAAATATGGTTACTTATACCTCTTCTTGCCCTAAAACACTCCACTTGAAGTCAACTGTATTGAAGCCCTTCTCTGGAATACCAAGATCAGACTGAAGGGCCCAAGTTCTGGAATCAGACCACCTGAGTTTAAGCCCTGCTCTGGAGTTGGTGATGGACAGGGAGGCCTGGCGTGCTGCAGTCCATCAGGTTGCAAAGGGTCGGACACGACTGAGCGACTGAACTGAACTGCCACCCTCTGCACGCATGACCTTAGATCAATTCCTTAATCCTCCTCCTCCTTCCTTCTCACCTATGGTATAGTCTCTCTTTTAAGGGACAATGGTGGTAAGTATTCAATAGGTAGAGGAATTCATACAGGCAGAGTGTAGAGAACTGTGTCTGGTGCCTAGCAAGGGCTCAATTAATATAAACTAACATCAGCTGCTATTATCACTGCCACGTTAGTATCATTAAAACGCCCTCCTCCTCACCGGGCTAAGACTCCTCAAGGGTTTCTCTACTTTTGCATCTCCAGGACCTCACTCTGGGCCCGCTGTCGACTTAATAAGTTAAGAAACGTTCATTGCATCATTTGAATTCTACTTGGAGTCACACAGTCAAGCCAGTAAACAAATTTACTCACACACTTTTAGCCCCAAATTTAACTCATTTGAAAATCAACATTTGGATTAAGGAACACTGCTCATTAGGCCCATCAATCTGAACACAGTGTAATTAGCGCCAAGGCTGTTTTATCCAGTGTTCTGTAATTGGAGCTTCCTATTCACTAGCCCTCTTCCAAATTCCCACAATGATCACTGATGTTTGTAATGACAGGCCCGAGGCAGTGTACCATCCTTCCCAATAACCAGGAACGATTACTCTGCCTTCTGCCTGGCTGAGGGCATTCCTCGTTTCCTTGCTCTTTGAAAAATACACATCCCTGCATGTTATCCGTCGGGAACCTCTTTCACCAGAGACCAGATTTCTTAGTCTACTGCACCCTTTGATCAGATCAGATTGCTGTTAACTGTGCTAGAAACTGGGCAACCAGGCTTGCCTGTGTTCATGTGTGTGTGATACACAATTAGGTCATAACCTGGGCTTTATGAGGAATGATTGTCTGATTATTTTCTCTCCTTTTTTTTTTTCCAGGAGAAAACTCGGTAAGTTAGTGTCAACCAGGAAAAAAAAAAAAGCATTCCTTCCCTCCAGATCATTGGATCTTGGGGGGATGGTCCCAAGGTAACCAAACTGCAACACTGCTCAATGTTGTCCCTCAAGCATGAAAAGCACTCGGAATTACAGTCTGTGCAACATAGGGCAATTTTCTTATCTAGTAGGTGTTTCAGTTTTCTCATCTGTAGAAGAGTATTAAAATAATCAGTCCCTATTCACCGAGTTCTAAGGATTAAGTGTAAAATGCTTCGAACAATGTCTGGTAAATAATAACCATTGAAAGAATGTCAGCTAGTCTTCATACAATTCGCCCCTCAGTTTATGTACTTGATAGGCATGCTGGATCTTTTGAGGGTCCCTTATGTTTATTATTTAATTATAATTCTAGATAGGTAGAAGAGGTGGAATTTTAAAACACATGCACACGCACACAAATCCCAGCTGCAGCTGCCTCTTGCATTGACAGCTTTAATTCTGCCCCACCGTCCTTATTTGTGAGTAAGGGGTAAGTTAAGTGCCCATTCTATTCCTTTTCAACAGATTTCCCTTTGCAAGGGTGCTGGTGGACCTTTTTTTACAGTGAGAGAAATCTCAGTTGCTTGGTAACAAAGCAGAAAATCAATGGCCCGTTTGGCCTTGGCAGCCCCAATATGCTCCACACCTGGCCCTCAGTCCCCCAAGAAACTCCTGAGTCACTGAGTCAGCCTGCAGAGTCTCAGAGCTGGAGGCCTGAGGCAGCAGTATGCCGCCTGGAGAAAAAGCAAGGCATAGCTTCTCCTACAAGTTCTTCTGTGACTGTAACTGAAACAAACAATGCCAACATGGAAAGAGGAGTTTAACATCTAACTTACTAAGTCCCCAAGCCCACCTTGTCCCCTTATTGCTGTCCTCTGTGACTATCAACAGAAGTGCCCAGAACATTTCCCAGTAAGGCTGTAAAGGGGGTAGTGAACTCGCTCAGTCGTGTCCGACTCTTTGCGGCCCCATGGACTGTAGCCCACCAGGCTCCTCCGTCCATGGAATTTTCCATTTAAGAGAACTGGAGTGGGTTGCCACTTCCTTCTCCAGGGGAATCTTCCTCACCCAGGGATTGAACCCAGGTCTCCTGCATTGCAGGCAGATGCTTTACTCTCTGAGCCACCAGGGAAGCCCGTAAAGGGGTAACGCCTGTATTCTGTTTTCCAGGTAGCTTTGTCTTCCACACCTATACTATGTGGTCCAGCAGAGGGACAAATATAACTGAATAGCCCAGTGTTTGGGACTAACACAGTGCGTTCCCATAAACCTAAAACCAGGAAGGGTTAATTCTGAATTCACACTGGATCTGCGTCTATGATTTTAACTCTTATTTTGCCACTTTTGTTATTATTGGTGCTCAGTCATTCAGTTGTGTCTGACTCTTGGCAACCCCATGGACTGCAGCACACTAGGCTTCCCTGTTCTTTACCAACTCCCAGAGCTTGTTCAAACTAATGTCCATTGAGTCAGTGATGCCACCCAAACATCATCTCCTCTGTCGTCTCCTTCTCCTCCTGCCTTCAATCTTTTCCAGCATCGGGGTCTTTTCCAGTGAGTTGGCACTTCACATCAGGTGGCCAAAGCATTGGAGCTTCAGCTTCAGCATCAGTCCTTCCAGTGAATATTCAGGGTTGATTTCCTTTAGGATTGACTGGTTTGATCTCCTTGCAGTCCAAGGGACTCTCAAGAGTCTTCTCCTACACCACGGTTCAAAAGCATCCATTCTTCGGCGCTCAGCAAAACTCTGTTAGCTTTTGCCCTGCTTCATTTTGTACTCCAAGGCCAAAGTTGTTACTCCAGGTATCTCTTGACTTCCTACTTTTGCATTCCAGTCCCCTATGATGAAAAGGACATCTTTTTTTGGTGTTAGCTGTAGAAGATCTTATAGGTCTTCTTAGAACCGTTCAACTTCAGCTTCTTCTGCATTAGTGGTTGGGGCATGGTCTTGGATAACTGGGAATATTGCATGGTTTGCCTTGGAAGTGAACTGAGATCATCCTATAATTTCTGAGATTGCACCCAAATACTGTATCTTGGACTCTCTTGTTGACGATGATGGCTACTCCATTTCTTATAAGAAATTCTTGCCCACAGTGGTAGATATAACGGTCTACTACTGTGCGCAAGATGGCCTGCCTCAGGAAGATAACCTGACCCCACCCACCTGTGAAGGCCTGTGACAATCTTGAATTTTTTTGTGGGGCAAATAGTACTGTGCCCAGTGCCCCTCATCTGCTGCTTACTGACCCAGAAATGGCCCAGAAATTCACATTTAGGGAGGCCGGAGTCACAGATGCATGTGACATCTTTGTTGATTTGACAGGAGATATTCAATTTCACACTACCCATGAAATGACTGTAAGAAAGTGAAACTAACACATCCCCCTACCTGAGGTTTGCCATTCTAGGAGCATTTGCAGGAGTTAAATGGTTTTTTAACTTTGATTCCTCACCCCCCACTCCCATCTCTGATCCATAAAAGAGCCTGGCACCCAGGTCCTGACAAGATGGTTATTTGAGGAACTGAGCCTGCCATCTTCTCAGTCAGCTGGCTCCCAAATAAAATTTCTTCCTTGCCTCAACACCTCATCTTGGATTTACTGGCCTAGCTTTCAGGGAACAAAGTAAGTTTGGACAGTAACAAACCCACACAGCTTCTGTCATTGTCAAGACAGGACTATGTGACGAGACCCCCTCGGTTCTTCTCTTCTGACCTCAAACCCCCTCCTCCCACTGCCAAGTACTAGCATATCATTATTGCTTGGGTTTGCATTTTACACTTTATAAGCCATTTCTCATGCCTCAACTCATCTGATCCTTAAAGTAACTCCTTGAAAAACAAAGAGTAGGTATTATGATCTCTGAGTTACACAATACAAAGAACACTCCCATCTAGAAAGTATGGAGGCAAGATGTTCACTCGGGCATTCTGATGCAGATCCAGGCATCACTCTACTTCCTCACTTTGCTTTCTTTACTCACTTTTTTATGGTTTATAATAACTATAATAAGAGCTAATATATAGTACTTACCATGTGCCAATTAACTGTTCTAAGTGCCTTTTGAACATTTACTAATTTTAATCTACTATGACCCTCATTTTATAAATGCAAAGAATGAGGAAGAAACAGATTAAGTGACCTTAATGTCATACAACTACAGTGAGGATTTAAGTCCAAACAATCCAGCTCGAGGGTCTGTGTGCTCAACAACCATTCTATACAACGCCATTCTATACAAAGTCCTAACGATTAATGAGAAGGTAGTTTGGTGGAGCTAGAAGAGTGCTTTTGTAGTTATATGGATCTGATTGTGATACACCTCCAACACATGACTCTTAATACTTTTTACAGTCATGTGCAATGGTAAAATATTAAGTGCAGAAATTAGAATTAACACTCAAGAAAGTAACTAGGGCTCAAGTTCAGTAGAGAAAAAAAGGTAGGAAGGATGATATGAATCTAACAAACACAGTTTTAGATAATTCTTTCAATTAAGAACTATTTGTGGACTGTCACAGACTGGAAGAAACTAAGGACATCAGAAGAGTAAATGAAATCTGGTTCCCTAGGCTGGATCCTGGAACATAAAACAATATTAGTTGAAAAATCGGGAAAGCTGAGTAGAGTCTGCAGTTAAAAGTATTGTACAAATGTTAATTTCTTCATTTCAATAAAGATATCCTGTACAGAAGCTGGGAGAAGGGTATAAATGAACTCTCTGTGAAATCTCTGTAACTTTTCTGTAAACCTAAAATTATTTAAAACTAAAAAGTCTTAAGAAATTATTTGTAGGTGAAGTGTATTGTAGATTACATTTTAAATTGTCCCTCTCCAAAGTGACAATTTCAATCCCTGATTCTGCAAAATATTTGACTCTTTTCTATGTACTTCTTTCAAAGATTAGCCTTTTGGTTCAAAGATCTCTGATGTTCTCTGACCTTCCTTCATGCAAGGTCTCTGGGAAAGATGCTTTTAGAGGATGATCACGTTTGATGAAATTGAAACTCCATTCTCCCTTTGGTTGTCCTTTGTACATAACCTGTTTTCAAATTTTGAGGAGATTACTTGAAATTCTGACAGAATAGAAATAGTCTCTCAGAGTTCCTGACCCATAAATGTAACCATTTCTCAGATGAAACAGGAGGTGAGTGAAGATGGCCAAACCCATCAGAGGAATAGAGTGATTATTCATTTTTTCATGTCAGGACACAGATCTCTTAATGCTGTAAAGAAAGGACTTAGTTTTGTTTTAATGATCTATATTTTTACATAAATCATTTCAGGCTCAAATCTCCAAACAAAACAAAACTAGTAGGAGAATTAGTACCAAGCATCAAGAATACATTTGACACATACTTGTTAAGTTTGCCATTAGATTACACTTTCAGTCATTCATTCAAGAAACATTCATTGAGAACCTACTGTATATATAAGGATGGATAGGATCAGGACCCAGTCCTTAAGGAACATGAAATCTAGTAGAAGAACTTGGGTAGGAAAGCAAATTATGACACTTAGACACCGTCCCTAGCATGATTAGCTTTTGTCATTTACTATAAAGCAGAAATTTTATTTTTTAACTAATAGAGACCTTGTGAAAAATTCTGTTCAAACACAATGTTAACACTCAAGTTATAATTTCAAGCTTACTAATGATACATTCTGTATAGCCAAATGCCATTAGAGATTTCAAGAAATGTATAGCCAAATGCCATTAGAGATTTCAAGAAATGAAGATCTGGGTTTATATCCGAAATCATTTTCCAGTATATTATTGATGGACAGGGGAGCCACTTTTTAGAGTCCAGGAAGGCAAGATAGATCATGATCGGAGCAAAATCTACACTCTTATCCCTTGAAGGAATGTATTTCAGGCTTCATTTATAATCTAGCTTTAGGACAACTTAAATTCATACTTTATTTCAAATATTTGACTCTTTTCTATCTGTACCATTCTGCTGGAAGAAATATCTCATTTGCTCAAATGTTTCTGGATGCTTGCCTAATAGAAGATTCCAGCAGATATCTCTCAAGGAGACACTGTCACCACCAGCGGTCTGTCCACTTGTGTAGGCACTGTTCTGGGCTAAAACCATTCTGTAAATCCCTAAACCTATTCTGAATGTACAGCTTTCAAGCTTTCAGATTCTATTCTCTTGCCTTGAATTGTCTGTTGTACTCATTAATTACTTTTTTGAGAAGGAAAAAAAAAAAGAAATCTCTCTCAATTTCCCTAAAGCCCCAGATCTTTTTTTAGGATTCACCAAGAAAAGCAATTAACTTTTTTGTATAGTATTGATCTGTCTGGACATTGCCTCCCAGTGGATCATCCAATTACGTCTGGAATTTAAAGATCCTCACAGTGCCAACCTCTGTGTCACCACCTGAACTGCTGTCCACTCCTCATCAGCTGGCACTCATCATGGTCAAGTTCACTATTGCATTGAGTTGTCTTACACTGGCATTTCACTTGGAAAGGAAAATACTTTGGTGTTCGTGTAGTGTGTGTTTTTGACATCTCTTCACTTAGCACAATTTAAGGCCCAAAACACTTACTGGTCAACACATCTTTAAAACCGAAGGTATACTCTTAGGGAGGAAATACATGACATTACTCAGTGATGCCTGGTAGAATTTACAATGTTATAGTACTTTCCATGTATGATTGGTAAAAATGTGTCAGGAGTAGCTGACCACAGAAAGCCAGATATAATCATGAGACGTTACATAATTCACTCTACCAATAAGATTCTTTGAAAGTTTCACTAGTAAATATATTCTAGAAAATGATACATTATCACTAAAGTTGACTATCTTACAAAATCACTTTGGAAAGAGAGTCAGCATTGGAGAATGAAGACCTACTGAAACATTCAAATTTTTTTTTGATTTACTGAAACATAAAATTACATTTGGGGTGATTTTTCTAGTTGACTATTTTTCTCCATGCTAATATTAACTCAACATAACAATAAACTGCAATTTTAATTGATTATTTTAGAGTTTGGGTACAGAGGGAACTTGGGAACTAAAAATGCTGGATACTCTTTCTGAAGTTAGTTAATACTTTCCTAGTAGCTCAGTTGTTCCGAGTTACTAGTTTTTACACAGTTTTTCCTAGTTACTAGTTTTTACTCAGTTTTCTGTTACTAGTCTTTCCTAGTAACAGAAGCAGAAGATATTAAGGAGAGATGGCAGGAATACATAGAAGAACTGTACCAAAAAGATCTTCACAACCCAGATAATCATGAAGGTATGATCACTCACACTCGCCTAGAGCTGGACATCCTGGAATGTGAAGTCAGGTGGGCCTTAGGAAGCATCACTATGAACAAAGCTAGTGGAGGTGATGGAATTCCAGTTGAGCTATTTCAAATACTAAAATATGATGCTGTGAAAGTGCTGCACTCAATATGTCAGCAAATATATAAAACTCAGCAGTGGCCACAGGACTGGAAAAGGTCAATTTTCATTCCAATCCCAAAGAAAGGCAATGCCAAAGAATGCTCAAACTACTGCACAATTGCACTCATCTCACACACTAGTAAAGTAATGCTCAAAATTCTCCAAGCCAGGCTTCAGCAATACATGAACCATGAACTTCCAGATGTTCAAGCTGGTTTTAGAAAAGGCAAAGGAACCAGAGATCAAATTGCCAACATCTGCTGGATTATCAAAAAAGCAACAGAGTTTCAGAAAAACCTCTATTTCTGCTTTATTGACTATGCTAAAGCCTTTGACTGTGTAGATCACAATAAACTGTGGAAAATTCTGAAAGAGATGGGAATACCAGACCACCTGACCTTCCTCTTGAGAAACCTGTATGCAGGTCAGGAAGCAATAGCTAGAACAGGACATGGAACAACAGACTGGTTTCAAATAGGAAAAGGAGTACATCAAGGCTGTCTATTGTCACCCTGCTTATTTAACTTCTATGCAGAGTACATCATGAGAAACGCTGGGCTGGAGGAAGCACAAGCTGGAATCAAGATTGCTGGGAGAAATATCAATAACCTCAGATATGCAGATGACGCCACCCTTATGGCAGAACGTGAAGAAGAACTAAAGGGCCTCTTGATGAAAGTGAAAGAGGAGAGTGAAAAAGTTGGCTTAAAGCTCAACATTCAGAAAACTAAGATCATGGCATCTGGTCCCATCACTTCATGGCAAATAGATGGGGAAACAGTGGCTGACTTTATTTTTCTGGGATCCAAAAGCACCGCAGATGGTGATTGCAGCCATGAAATTAAAAGATGCTTACTCCTTGGAAAGAAGGTTATGACCAACCTAGACAGCATATTAAGAAGCAGAGATATTATTTTGCCAACAAAGGTCCATCTAGTCAAGTCTATGGTTTTCCAATGTTCATGTATGGATGTGAGAGTTGGACTAGAAAGAAAGCTGAGTGCCAAAGAATTGATGCTTTTGAACTGGGTGTTGGAGAAGACTCTTGAGAGTCCCTTGGACTGCAAGGAGATCCAACCAGTCCATCCTAAAGGAGATCAGTCCTGGGTGTTCATTGGAAGGATTGATGTTGAAGCTAAAACTCCAATACTTTGGCCACCTGATGCGAAGAGCTGACTCATTTGAAAAGACCCTGAACCTGGGAAAGATTGAGGGTGGGAGGAGAAGGGGACGACAGAGGATGAGATGGCTGGATGGCATCACCGACACAATGGACATGGGTTTGGGTGGACTCTGGGAGTTGGTGATGGACACGGAGGCCTGGCGTGCTGCAGTTTATGAAAAGAGACAAGACTGAGCGACTGAACTGAACTGAGTAGCTCAGTTGGTAAAGAATCTGCTTGCAATGCAGGTTTGATCCCTGGGTTGGGAAGTACCCTGGAGAAGGAAATAGCAACCCACTCCAGTACTCTTGCCTGGAGAATTCCATGGACAGAGGAGCCTGGCAGGCTACAGTCCATGGAATCGCAAAGGGTTGGACACAAGTGTGCGAGAAACTTTTTTCTTTCTTTTCCAAGTTAGATAAGCCAGTTTAAGAACAGCAGAAAAGTAGCGTCTTCCTAATGTGGGCTCTATAGCTCTATAGCTCCAAGTTCCAGGAATTCTTCTGTGAGAAGACAGGGAGATGCTCACTCATCATTGGCCTGGGTTACAGTTATCATGGTCTCTAATTGCCAGTGTGTTATGTCTATCAGACAACTGATTGTGTCCAGAAATAGAGACATCCGTAAATGTCTCAAAATGATACCAAAATGGTAAAATCTTGTCAGCAGTAATATTGAAGCTAAATGAGATTCTTCTTAGTTCTCAAATACACTCCCTAACTGAATGAACTGTTTACTTAAGTGAAAAGAGATTACCCTGCCTCTAAATTACCTATTCCGTGGGAAATTTTGCCACTTGTCTGTCCTGCTAATAATCAGCACTTGGAGATAGATTCATGCCCCTCCTCACATTTTTAAGATGAGAAAGACCATATAGTAACAGTTTATACAATGCTTCCTTGGCAAAATTTTGAGGGTGCTGGTAGCAGTATGTAATTCTCAACATTGTGCCAAGTCAGCTCCAATGGTTTCCCCAAAGCCTTGTGGTTCCCTTTCTCTTTTGTTAGTAAAGGTAGGATCTATTCAAGTTCATGAGTGGAAAAGCCAAGAAGATAGTCTCTTGGTTTCAGGTTTTCTCCTTCCACTCTGGTGGCCAATATGCTGGGAGTGGCCATAAATAGAAGAATGTGGAAGCTGAGTGATTCAAGGAACAGATTGTGGAGGCAATAGGGCATCCAGGAAGTCCAGGAAGGAGAAGGAGCCTGGGCTTTGGTTCTCGGTGCACCTGGATTTAACACTGGTCTCAGCTGTTTGCAAGCGGCAGGAACCTTGGCAAGGCACTTAACCTCTCTGAATTTTGGATCCTCAACTGCAAAATGAGGATAACAGTTTCCATCTTTGAGCTCACTCAGGGGATTACAGGGAAAAACAAAATAAAAGCAAACCTATATGCTCATATACATATACACCCCTGCATTCAGTTGATGCTTTATAAATAGCAGGCATTTTTATAAGAAAATAGCTACTCCTTTTTTTTTTTTTTTTCTTCTCCTGTGAAGTATTTGTTTTGGGTCATGCCTTCCTGGGCTTTCTTGTGAAAGGGAAATGATTAGATATTGTAAGGGGTATCTAATTGCTTCCTGCAAAGGGTCTTCTTCCTTCCCCAGGTTAACTTTTACCTACACTCCAGCTGGAGCGAATATTCATATTGATGATTATCTATGTTAATCACTTAAAATGCAATAAACAGGAAATCTTAAAAGGGCTTTAGAAAAAGGGAACTCTAAGAGGGGGCCCTTCCCATTTGTTCTTGGCTTATCCTTTGAGGAAAATGAGCCATGTGCCTATGGCTGGGGGTTCAATTCCAATACAGACGCTAAATTACCTGGCCTTTGTGAAAGTCGCTCAGTTGTGTCCAACTCTTTGCAACCCCATGGACCACACAGTCCATGGAATTCTCTAGGCCAGAATACTGGAGTGGGTAGCCTTTCCCGTCTCCAGGGGAACTTCCCAACCCAGGAGTTGAACCCAGGTCGATCTTTACCTTGCAGACAGATTCTTTACCAACTGAGCTATCAGGGAAGCCAAATCTCACCCAGTGATTTTTCCTTCTCAGCCAAGAGGGCTGTGGCTCGAGGCTCACCTGATTGGACTGATGCGCCACTGGCACCAAGTCAGGAGCCCAGAATATGCCTTAAATGGCTCTCCATCAGAGACCTGCTTCCTCTACGCAGTCCACAATGTAAGGCCACAAGCAGGGAGAAACGTGTCAATGGAGTAAGGTGAGGCATGAACAGCCCTGGAGCTGAAGACCACCCTCTGAAAAGAAGCTTGTGCACACCTATAAAGAATATTATTTCATCCTGGTACAACCAGATAGGCCAATACAACCCAGCTTCCAAAGGGGACAGTCGTATGTAGCCACCCTGGAGGTTGAATGCATTCTCTCCCATCATGTTGAACTTCCTAAAACAATGAGGAGCTTTTATGTGTCAAGCATGATGTTGTGCATATTACATATGTGGTCACATGTAAATTTCATAACAAGTGTGGAAAGTATACGTTATAATATTAAAGTACAGGTGGGGAAAGTGACAGGTGACTACTTAGGACAATCCAGGAGGAAATGACAAAGCAAAGCTCAAAACGCAAGTCGTTCTGACACTGAGATCCAGACATTGTAGGAAAGATGCTTTGTTGACTTCCACTGACAATGCCCACAGAGGTCACTCCAAAGGTTTTACACTTTGAGTCTCTCAATCTACCTTTGCTCCTGTTGCTTGCAGCAGATGATCTTAATTATCTTTTTTTTTCACTAGGAAGCTTATGGATATCAGAGTTGAACTTCCTTGACTCTCCTCATCTTCTCAGAGTTCTGGGGCAATTACTCGAGCCCTACATACTTCTTCCCTCTTTCTGAAAACATCTCCAGTTCTCTTAAGTTCAGTCAGTTCAGTCACTCAGTTGTGTCCAGTTCTTTGCCACCCCATGGACTGCGGCAGGCCATGCCTCCCTGTCCATCACCAACTCCTGGAGTTTACCCAAACTCATGTCCACTGAGTCGGTGATGCCATCCAACCATCTCATCCTCTGTCGTCCCTTTCTCCTCCTGCCTTCAATCTTTCCCAGCATCAGGGTCTTTTCCAATGAATCAATTCTTTGCATCAGGAGGCCAAAATACTGGAGCTTCAGCTTCACCATCAGTCCTTCCAGTGTATATCTACGACTGATTTCCTTTAGAACTGAATGGTTTGATCTCCTTGTAGTCAAAGAGACTCTCAAGAGTCTTCTCCAGCACCACAGTTCTAAAGCATCAATTCTTTGGTGCTCAGCTTTCTTTTATGGTCCAACTCTCATATACATACATGACTACTGGAGAAAACCACAGCTTTGACTAGATGAAACTTTGTTAGAAAAGTAATGTCTTTGCTTTTTAATATCCTGTCTATGCTGGTCATAGCTTTTCTTTCAAGGAGCAAGCATCTTTGAATTTCATGGCTGCAGTCAACCACCTGCAGTGATTCTGGAGCTCAAGAAAACGAAGTCTCTCACTGTTTCCATTTTTTCCCCATCTATTTGCCATGAAGTGATAGGACTGGATGCCATGATCTTAGTTTTCTGAATGTTGAGTTTTAAGCCAGCTTTTTCACTCGTCTTTGACTTCCATCAAGAGGCTCTTTAGTTCCTCTTCACTTTCTGCCAAAAGGATGGTGTCATCTACATATCTGAGGTTACTGGTATTTCTCCCGGCAATCTTGATTCCAGCTTGTGCTTCATCCAGCCCAGCATTTCACATGATGTACTCTGCATATAATTTAAATAAGCAGGGTGACAATATACAGCCTTGATGTACTCCTTTCCCGATTTGGAACCAGTATATTGTTCCATGTCCTGTTCTAACTGTTGCTTCTTGACCAGCATACAGATTTGTCAGGAGGCAGGTCAGGTGGTCTGGTATTCCCCTCTTTCAGAATTTTCCACAGTTGTGATCCACACAGTCAAAGGCTTTGGTGTAGTCAATAAAGCAGAAGTAGATGTTTTTCTGGAACTCTGTTGTTTTTTTGATGATCCAGTGGATGTTGGCAATTTGATCTCTGGTTCCTCTGCCTTTTCTAAAACCAGCTTGAACATCTGGAAATTCATGGTTCATGTATTGTTGAAGCCTGGCTTGGAGAATTTTGAGCATTACTTTGCTATCATGTGAGATGAGTGCAATTGTGTGGTAGTTTGAGCATTCTTTGGCATTGCCTTTCTTTGGGATTGGGATGAAAACTGACCTTTCCCAGTCCTGTGGCCACTGTGGAGTTTTCCAAATTTGCTGGCATATTGACTGCAGCACTTTAACAGCATCATCTTTTAGAACTTGAAATAGCTCAACTGCAATTCCATCGTCACCACTAGGTTTGTTTGTAGTGATGCTTCCTAAGACCCACCTGACTTGGGACTCCAGGATATCTGGTTCTAGGTGTGTGATCACACCATCGTGGTTATCTGGGTCATGAAGATCTTTTTTGTATAGTTCTTCTGTGTATTCTTGCCACCTTTTCTTAATATCTTCTGCTTCTGTTCAGTCCATACCATTTCTGTCCTTTATTGTGCCCATTTTTGCATGAAATATTCCCTTGGTATCTCTAATTTTCTTGAAGAGATTTCTATTATTTCCCATTCCATTGCTTTCCTCTGTTTCTTTGCATTGTTCCCTGACAAAGGCTTTCTTGTCTCTCCATTTTATGCATCCTTTATCTCCAAAACACATACACACCCTTGGTCTTTGAGTTGTATCCCCTTGAGGTAAGTAGGGCAAATATAGTCCCCATTTTCTCATATCAACAAAGTGATTATCACAAGATAAGTGGCTCTTTCTCAAGCCCCAGTGGCTCCCTGGCAGCAAAACTAGGCATAAAACTCTGTTCCTGGATCTTCTGTTCCTGGATCCCAACGTCACTCTATTCAGTACCGGTTGCCAATCAATGTCCTTGGGTAACAAAGTGAGATATCCTTTTATATGCAAGGTCAATAGAACAAGTTCCACTTTTCTTTTGTCTCTGGAGCCTGGATCCTGCCTTGTACACAGAACAGAGTTGCCAATCCCCGGTGCCAGGGCCCTGCTTGTGACAAGTGATGCGTCTGTAATTATTGCCTTGCCCAGACAGCGTAACCTGTCCTCCCAGGTATGAAGGCTCATCAATAAGCCTCCAGCAAAGAGTGGTGGCATCTCAGATGCAGCCCTGTCACGTGACCTGCTCTCCCATATGGGGTTCCCATAATCAGCACGCACATGCCCTCTAAAGTGTCACAACACTCATTGTTTCTCAGCCTCCCACAATATACAACCAGAAAGCACACCCCCTTATCATTTAATAACACTCCCTGATACTGAAAGCAAGAGAAAATAGAAACACTCCAAGAAGGAGGAGAAACCTTGTTATGTGAAGAAGCCATTAAGGTTGTAACACAGGCTCTCACACAGCGGGAGACTTCAGATTGGTGATCTGATACCCCTTTAACCCTCAACCCTGCCTCTGCCCATATCCTCAGGCCTTGCAGACTTCTGGGGGACAGCATCCCTCTCCCCCTACACAGACTGGAGATGCCTTGATGACAAAAAGAAAAGGAAACTGTGGAGTCTGTGCCCATGCTCTGCTAAAAGGGGTTTGAGTCATTGTTTTCACCTTGAAAGGAAATGCAGTTTGGTATAGAATGCCAGGTTGGGAGTCTGTCCTGGAATTCAGGATTGGCTTTGGCCATAAGCACATATTTGAGCCTCAGTGTACATGTCTGTGAAATGGGGAGGAAAATGCATGCTACAAAATGAAATGTAATGATATAGGGCAGAGTGCTTCATGTCTTTAGAAGGAATGATTAACAAGATGATAACAATAATAACAGCTAACACTGAAAGGACCTTTAGGATGGGGCCAGGCAATGTGCAATGGCTTTACAGGTCTCATCTAATTTAACACTCACATCAGCCCATATGGAACTTTATTATCATTTCAACAGATGAGGAAACAGACACAGTGAAGTTAGGTCACTTGGTTGAAGTCATAGAGCTATTAAGTGACACTGTTAAGTAACAGAGTTAGAATCTGGACTCAGTATGTCTGGCTCCCGAGTGTGATCTTGTTAAAGGGGTCTGCTATTACATCAAAAGCTTTGGCTTTCAAGTTGGAGAGAGAGACAGAAAGAAAACCTTTGAAGAGGGTTTAGTAGGAAGTGGGAGTAAGCAGAGGTCACTCAGGCAAACAGTGCCTCACCGTTAACTAAACCTATTGACTCACCCTTTCCTTCTCCATCGTCCTGGAGCTCAGTCCCCACTTTCTTAAAACTCAAAAGAAAAACTGGTCTTTCCCTTACACACTGAAATCTGGGACTTATGAGGCTTGGATTTTATGTCCAGCTTTCTCATTAAGCATCTCTGTGACCAAAGGTAGCTACATCTCCAGGTCTCCATATGTTCATCTCCAAAATGAGGGTTTGCATGACAGGTGATCTCCAGCCCTTCACTGTTTGTTCTAGGCTTCCTACTGGGACCTGCTGGGGACAGCAGCTCACTCTGAAGCATGGAGAGCCCACCAGGGCTGTGGTCTCCAAAGCGGGATAAGCATCCTTGGGAGATGCCAGGTTTGGTTCACTAGGGTGATGGGGGAAAATACTGGAACATCTACGTATCAGATCTTTAAAAGATTCTGATGTTTCTGCGTGTTTTATAATAGAAACAACATACTAGAACATGTGCACATTACATTAAATATAAACATACTTTTAAGTGGTGCACAGTTATTTTTTTGTCTAGTATGTGAGACAATCAAAACTGTTTGAAGACCATGGTGAGCTAATCAGCTTTTGCTCTTTGCAGCGCCCCCTAGAGGCTATGCCCAAGTTGCCATGTTGATGAAACGTTAATCAATGCTGGAAGAAGTGAACTAAAACTTAAAGCTAGTACCAAGGTGGTTCATGTTGCAATTTGATTTTTCTTCCTCAAATTAAATGTGTAATGCTGTTTCTTCAATTTAAACCACAGAGACAGGAATTATAATATTCATAATAGTACTATTATTATAAATGATAATATTGGTTTAAAAGCTCCTGTATTAAGGGGAAAAAAATCTTTTACACAACCATATTTGAAGCCTGGATTTTTAAAGAATATCTTACTTTAAAGGACAGCTGCAAATATCTAATGGGAGAAAAACATTTTCTCAAAGAAAGCTCATCATTTCCCCTTAAGCTTCCAGGATTATTCTAATAATATGTTAAAATATATGGAAACACATTGCCCTGATAGATTTCTCTACCTTTTGGTCTATTTTTCTGAGTCACAAAATAGATTAAGTTCAATTTCGAAGTAACCCTCCCCCCATTTGATTTCTCTCCCCAAAATCAAATATTCACAGTAATAACCTGGGATATGACGTGCCATTCTGACCTCTCTAGTTTGGGGAGAATATTGAAATATCACAGAAGCTACAGAGATAGACTCCAAAAAAAAAAAAAATGGAATGCTATAAAGGTTGGAAGATAAAACATATGAAGAGAAGTGGTGAGAGCTAAATTTATAAAGTCTGACAAAGCAATGACTCCAGGGGACAAGATCACAGCCTATAAATACCTTGAAGGTAACAATGTAATTGAAGGGAAAGAATTATTCATAGTCTCAGAAGATGATATGACTGGGAGCAATGGCCTGAAGCAATGGAAGAAAATGTTTAGGTAAAACTGTCAGGAGCGAGGGAAAAAGAAATTCTTGACTCTGTGAGGAAGGGAACAGGAAAAGCAATCCCCGAAGAAGCATGCCAAGCATTTTGATACAGTCGAAGCCCCTGAGGAAGGCATGGGACTAACAAGTGTGCTCCTCAGTCAGAAGCCACCTCTTCAGTCAGATTTCAGAGCCCTCAGACATGCGCCCCTGAAAGGCGGCCCCCTTCAGAGAAGGCAGCTAATCAAAGATCAGTGTGAAGACAGTTTGTGTGATGTGAATAGTCAAAATGAATAGTCTGACACGCTGATATTGTAAAATTATGAATTAAAACATAGGGAAATGCGTTATTTTCTGCATATTATATATAATGTCATATCTTAGACAACTTTGCCCAGGAAAATTAATAAACTCTTCATTGACAAATTACCATTCTGTGTTCAATGCGAAGGTTCTTCAAAGACCACAAGTAAGTTGAACCACTGGGTTAAAATCACTGAATATATTATGCTAAAAAACAGATTTAGACATGATTATATGGGAGCCCTGAATATTTTAGAGTAGACAAATATGTACCCTCAGGACAGTATTGTAAAAGTCAACTTCAAAGCAATTCTAAACTAAGTATTTTAAAAAGCTGTGTCTATGAAAATGTTTGAGAGCACCATTTATACATAATACTCAGGCCAACAGTGCTTCACCGTTAACTAAATCTAAAGGTATGACCCCAAACTGCTGATGCAACTTCTGTGTGAGGAGAGTCGCAAGATCAGGGGTCCACAGGAGTGGGGCAGGTTGGGGAATGGATGAGGAAGCTGAGTGTATGTGTGACAACAAAGGCATGGAGACTGGGGTGGCTGGAAATGTCAGAGAATTGGCAACAGTGCCTTGTCCCTCCTTGACTCAGGCCACATAAGAACACTGGCCCCATGCAGCTCAACCTTCTGATTTTTTTTTTCTTTTTTTTAAGAAACTGGAAATGTCAAAATGCGTGTGAATTATCTGAAAATTAAAACATATTTGTGTATTAGATGAGATCTAAGGGACACTAGCTGGGCACATTCTCTAAACCTCTCACACTGAAGACAAAGGGAGACCCTGGCTTCTGAGATTAGGAAGCAGGAACAGCAAGCTGGAACTAAGCGGAGGAAGCAGGCTGGTTTGCACAGGGCTGCCAAACACCGAGGAGATCAAAGGAAGAGAAGACTTCATCTTTGCTCTTCGGTCCAGTGAACCCAGGAAGGAAGGAGGTGCTGGGGCAACTGCAACAGCTCCATTTTAGATGTCCCCATGCAGCTGCCCTCATACACTCAGGAATCTCGTGTAGTGACCTGGTTCCTGACCTCCTGCCTCGCTGGAGGTCATTGTGAATGGCAGAAAGTCCCTCTCAAAGGGAATCAATTCTTCAACTACCCTGAAGGCAGAAGGGAGTAGAACCATGGCTTCTTATGAACACCCACAGTGACTTCATAGGAGTTTGTTTCCAGAAGATGCTGGGTGAAAAACAAGGCTGTGTTTCCCAAAACTAGCAACTCGAAGTTCAAGGTTATAGGGTGACTCTAGGTGGCTAGCAGGTGAATTGGAATTCACAAAACAGTATTGCTCTGTTTAGACACACACACACACACACACACACTCACTCACTTGTCCTATTGTGTGAAATGAAGTACTTTGTCTCAGTCCTTTGATGTTGGTTTCTGTAGCATTGAGATGTCACACAAAACCTGAATAGCTCATGTCACATACAACCACACGCATAGAACTTATCTTTAGGTCTCACTATTTGGCAACATCAACTATTTTCTTGGAAAGAGACACGAGAGCTCAATCTTCACGCCACAAAGAGATGTTTGGTCTTCTTGCTTGACTTGGGGTTTATACCCTAGGAGAATCTTTGTTAATATACTACTTATACCAAGCACTCATTTTAATTTTTTTTCAACTAGAGGATAATTGCTTTATGTTGTTGCGTTGTTTCCGCCATACAACCATGTGAATCAGCTAGATGTACACATATATCCTCTCCTTCTTCAACGTCACTTCTAACCCTGCCTGCCCCATCTCACACATCTAGATTGTCACAGAGCATCAGGCTGAGGTCCTTGTGTTATATAGCAACTTCCCACTAGCTAGCTACTTTACACATGGTAATGTATACATTTCAATGCTTCTCTCTCAATTTGTCCCACCTTCTGCTTCCCACACTGTGTCCACAAGTCCTTTCTCTACGTCTGTGTCTCCATTCCTGCCCTGTAAATAGGCTCATCAGTACCATTTTTCAAGATTCCATATATATGTGCTAATATATCATATTTTTTGTCTTTCTGACTTACTTTACCCTGTATAATAAGCTCTAGGTTAATCCACCACAGTTCAATTGACTCAAATTTGTTCCTTTTTATGGCCAAGTAATATTCCATTGTATATATGTACCACAGCTTCTTTATTCATTCATCTGTTGGTGAACATCTAGGTTGCTTCCATGTCCTGGCTATTGTAAAAAGGGCTGCAATGAACATTGGGGTACATGTCACCTTTCTGAACTATGGTTTTCTCAGGGTATGTGCTCAGTAGCGGGATTGCTGTGTCATATGGTAGTTTTATTTCTAGTTTTTAAAGGAATCTCCACCGAAACGCTCACTTTTAACAAAGAAGCAATTTGTGGAAACACAGGGAAAACTTGCTCAAGTTGCCTTCTATGCTCTTTCACATCAATTATATAAATGTGGGTGTTTCTTGGTTCTGTTTATTAAAAACTGATAGTAATTTATAAGCAGAGAGATAATGGTAAGTTCTCAGTTCCAAAAGGGGACCTGTTATAATACAGTCAATTTAGGATGAATCAAATTTAACTGTTCTTTGAAGAATCCTTGTAAAACAATGTTCTTTGAAACTGGCAAAGCTCTAGCTCAAATAAAAGATGGAGAGTTACAGAAAGGAAAAAAAAAAGACTTCTATGGTTTTCTCCAGAGCTGACTTACTGTGTCTGCATTTCAGTCCAATGTTTGCATGTGCTTAACGCACACACACAGCTTGGAGGAGGAAGCACACACTCTGTGTTTTGCAGTGTTTGGGTGTGAATCAAAGGGAAACATGTGGTTCCGTTCTGTTCCCTGGAGCACTCAGTTAAGGGAAGGGAAAAATCTAATTTGTGCTGATATTGTCACCACAGGGGGTGATCTTGCAAATGCCTGGGGTGGGGGAGGGGAAGCTCTGGGTCAAAGTGCAGCCTCACAGTCTGCAGACCTGCACAGTGGTGCGGTCTGTCTCTGGGGAGGGCGCGTTTCCCTTTGGTTGGTTTTGGTTTCCGTCTTTCTTTTTTCTCAGTTAGTGCTATATGGATACCTCTAACAATCTGCTGTCTGTGAAATACGGATGGATGTTCTGAAGGCATCCTGCACAGTTATAAAACAAAACAATGTATGTCAATGTATGGCAAAAACCACTACAATATTGTAAAGTAATTAGCCCCCAACTAAAATAAATAAATTTATTAAAAAAAAAACAAACAATAGGAATGATCACAGTCATTTCAAAGAATAAGGAACAGAAATTGGGGGTGAAGATGGTATTCGCCTTGTTTCCTTTTGGTACTGAAAACAAACTAGAGTGGGCCTTACAGTGGTCACAGTAGAGCCCCCAGCTGGTAGGAGAGTCCTTTGCTCTGTTTTGATTGTAAGAGAAACGGAGGTTCATATGAAGATTTGGAAAATAGAGAAAAGCGTAAAGCTGGAAAGAGAAGTTTGGAGGGATTTGCCAGTCTGTTAATATTGGGTTGGCCAAAAAGTTTGTTTGGGTTTTTCTGTAACATCCTGAATGAACTTTTTGGCCAACCCAGTACTTTACTCAATTAAATATAGATGACCTCAGGCTTTCACAAAGCTCTTCAGGACTTAGGTTCCAACTGCTTGTACCCACTGAGGACTGCTCCACCAGAACGTAAGCTCCACCAGGCCAGGGGGTTCGACTGTTTGGTTTCACTCTTGGCATTTCTAGCACCTAGGACTTACCTGGTGGGTAGTGGGAGGTGGTCAAAATAAATAAATAAATAAACTGTTATTCACTAATTTGCTAATCTTTGCCTGTCTGGTTCATTTTAGCTTGAAAATTTTATTTCTCTCACCTGCCTCTCATCTAAAGCTAAGTTTGTCATCTCATACATCTCACTATACGCCCCTGTATACCTTCCCAACCAAGCCTCTGGGAGATTTTTGTCTTTTTTTTTTTAAATAGCTGCACTTTATGGATAGTCCAAGACCCTCCCCCACTGTGCACTGTGTTCTGGGAAGCACGTCACCCCAAACTCATTTTCTTCCTTCAAGCTTCAGTGTTGTATTAAACTCTGCTGTTTAGACATGCAACAAAACCCACTCTAGCGTCACTGATCTAAGTAGCAAACGTAAAGGCCTGCCAACCTCAGGGATTAGGCATCAAGTCAGGTGCAAATTGAAGGGAATCCACTCCTACCTCAGGAAATATGATTTCCAGTGACAAGGTCTACCTTTCAAGTTTGTAACTACACCCTGCCACTAGACATTAGAAACTAAAGACCAGTGGATGACAGCCCGAGGCTGCTGCAAAGACATTCATATTTGGTTTTAAATTAGAAATATATACAATTAAACAGTGACTGCAGAGAGACGAGGTGTGTTTCTATATTATTTGATATCATTTATAGTTTTCACATAAGAATATTTGAAGACTTAGGTAATAGGGTATTTATCACATATTGAAATGCTTTTGAACTGTGGTGTTGGAGAAGACTCTTGCGAGTCCCTTGGACTGCAAGGAGATCCGATCAATCCATCCTAAAGGAGATCAATCCTGGGTGTTCATTGGAAGGACTGATGTTGAAGCTGAAACTCCAATATTTTGGCCACCTCATGCAAAGAGTTGACTCATTGGAAAAGACCCTAATGCTGGGTGGGATTGGGGGCAGGAGGAGAAGGGGATGACAGAGGACGAGATGGTTGGATGGCATCACTGACTCGATGGACGTGGGTGTGGGTGGACTCCGGGAGTTGGTGATGGACAGAGAGGCCTGGCGTGCTGCAGTTCATGGGGTCGCAAAGAGTCAGACACGACTGAGCAACTGAACTGAACTGAACTGAACTGAAATACATGGAGTCATTTATCCCAATAATCTCTGTTCAGACAGACTACATTTGAGAGAATTTTTGTGAAAATTTAAGAACAAAAGTCACCTTTGAATCTCTTGGTCCACCATATTGCATGCAAAACCTCAGATTGGTTTCCAAGCCCATTTTGCATAGGGGTATTAAAGAGAGCCATTTGGGGAAATAGCAACCCACTCCAGTGTTATTGCCTGGAGAATCCCAAGGAGGGGGGAGCCTGGTGGGCTGCCATCTATGGGGTCGCACAGAGTTGGACATGACTGAAGCAACTTAGCAGCAGCAGCAGCAGGTACCTTATGCTGTTGAGATGAAAAAAAAAAATACTGGGAAGCAATCAAATGCAATGTAAAATGAAGAATTTCTTTAAATCAAAAAATAAAGCGACTTAGTGCCAATTAGGTATACTGCTTTAGGCAAAATACTGTGCTCCATCGCTCCATTTCTGCTTACTATTGTTGACCGTGTGGACTGAAAAAAAAAATCACAGGTAAATTCTGCCAAATTTACCACATCTAATCTCAGTACTGAATAGGTGATTCTTAAAAGCACTATGCATGACGTCAGAATAGAACATACCAACATTTACTCTTCTTTCCTTCCCCTAATGCTGCGGACAATGGTTATTTAATCCTCTGAGCCTTAGTTTCTTAATCTCTAAAATAGAAGTAATCTCACCAACTTGACAGTGTTGAGAGAAGTAAATGAGCTGACATACACAAAGTTCCAGGCACACTGTCTGGATAATAAATAAAACAGCAAATATAGAAGTGATTACAAAACCATGCATGTCATCTGGTAAGAACATTAGTTTGCAGTCACAGAAAGTCAATCGATGGAGTTCATTTCCAAAAGGGTTTAGTGAACCTAAGTACTGCTGCTTAGATTTTAAAAAGGGCTGGATAATTTTATGCATCACTAGCCACCCAAGCTAACATAACGATCAGGGTAATCAGATTCCATGTTTCACTGCACATAGTGATCACCAGGATCAGGGGATTTCTCATTTAGGGAACTGTAGCATGACCTTAAATCCAAACAGCATCCCCTAAAGTGATGCTACAAGGGATGAGAGACAAGGTTTGAGAGACGCACACCCTCTGAGGGGGATAGGAGGTCATGGGATCTGGCAGTGGGTCAATCCCCATTTTAACTCAGACCCCCATCTGCCTGGTCGCTAACCTTCCTATTGAAAACTACAACCATAACCATTTTAGCATCTTTTAGGTGTCATTCATAGGTTTCTAACCACAAACTCTTAGGCATCAAGAGCTCAAGTGGGTGGTGTGTGTGTTTAGTCGCTAAGTTGTGTCCCACTCTCTGTGACCGCATGGACTGTAGCCCTACAGTCCATGTGGTTTCCCAGGCAAGAATACTGGAGTGGGTTGCCATTTCCTTCTCCAGGGGGTCTTCCCAACCAAGAGACAGAACCCATGTATCCTGCATTGCAGCCAAATTCTTTCCTGCTGAGCCACTGGGGAAACCCCAAGCAGGTGGTACCCATAAAAATATTACTACAAAACTGATCTTATTTAATTTTGAAAGTCTTTCAATGGTAACCAGGTACATTCACAAGCATTCTCTCAATCAACCTTGTCTACCATACTGAGGCTGGCACCATCTATATCTCTACCACCCACTTGAGATGCCTGCTAGTTGGTGACGGAGCCAGGACCAGACTCTGTCTTCTGGCTCTGAGTTAGTCATGCTTATGACAACTACCAGGAGAAGAAACACAAAATGACCGATGAGAGGGCCAGAATGACAAATATTAAATGCTGTGAAAAATAAGAATAAAGACGAAGAAGACGGTCCCACAACGTCATTTCAAACGACAGAGGTTTGACTAAATATATGGGGGGAAAAAAAGAGAGTTCTAGAACTATCTGGCTTTGAAAACCTCTCCAAAGCTTTTTGACTTCTGTAAAACCTCACTACCTAGGTCTTCCCTGAACCCCTAGCCTTTGCTTTCTTAGCTTCCTTCCTTTTCCTTCTTCATCTTGTAAAGGTAGGTATATATTTTCCAAGTTCCCACTCAATTATCATCTTAGAGATCTTAGCAATTCTCAGAGATTCCACTGTCACTGCCAGACTGAGAACCCTCAAGTCCCGCCCTCTAGGTCCTCTCCATCATCTGAGTTTAACACATGTTTCCTATTGGGCATCTCTGCAGATGGACTCTTGGATGCCTTATACTTGCAAAACCAAAGTCAAACTATGATTTTATTCTAAAATCTATTGTTTAATGTGTCCTCTCTTTTATTGTTGTTGAAATCATAACCTTCCCAGTCTAGAGATTCCTTACTTCTCTCTCTCTTTTTTTTTCATCCAACCAACTAGCGATACCCATTGATTCTATCTGGGAAATGTTCTTTTGTTTCATCCACATTCCCTGCATATGATCATCGTCATAGAATAAATCCTTTAAAACTTTTTTCTAGACCTCTTGAACAATCACCAGGTATTGATTTTCCTAAAACCCACTGAAAAACATTCTTTCAACAGAGACAAAATAACCTTCCTAAAAATTAAGCTTTAGGAATTTTGTCTTCTACTCAAAAACTTTCAAAAGGGCTTCTCACTGCTTTCAGAACCAATCTGTCAATATGGCATTCAAACTCTCCCCATTACAAGTTCTCCCCACTACACGCCTAAAGTACCTAGAAAGAAAAAATAAATAAATAAACTTAAAACATTTCTGTCATTAATCTAGTATCTACTATGGACCAGAAAAGACTCATTAAACATTTTTACACATTATTATAAATCTTTACACAGACTTGTCATGTAGCATTATTATTGTGTGTGTGTGTGTGTGTGTGTGTGTGTGTGAAGTCATGTCTGATTCTTTGAGATCCTATGGACTGTAGCGTGCCAGGCTCTTCTGTCCATGGGATTCTCCAGGCAAGGACACTGGAGCTGATTGCCATGCCCTCCAGAGATGTCAAATAATTCACCTAAGTACATACAGCTGGTTGGAAGCAAAGCTATATTTTTGAATCACAGACTACTTGCCTCTAAAACTTGGGATCTGTCTGCCATTCCACAGTCTGCCTGTTGCCTCAAGTCATTTACTGTGGACAGACTGTACACCTACTTTGAGAATACAGCTTGCATTCTCTTCCTTTGAGGTTACACTCATGCTAGTATCTTCATCTGGCATGCTCCCTCTCCAGATTCCACCAGCCAAAACCTGACCCACCCTGTCCATGCACATTACTTCAGTGTCTACAACCAGTAGTATTTTTACCTTCCTTTGTATACTGCCCATCTTCCCTTAAAACAGAGCCGTGAATACAGTTTTTATTTCCGTCCTTGAATGTTTAACATCTCCACCATCTCCAAATAAATTGCCATTTCGTAAATATGTGTTGAATTAAAATGATCGCCACTACGCTTTCTACTCTGAAACTTTCATTAGGGGTGTAACAGTAATTAAGAATCAGAACTGGATCTGAATGCCTGCTCAGCCGTTTATTAGCAGTGCTAATCTTGGGAAAATTCACTAGCTTCATTAAACATTAGTTGCCTCATTTACGAAGTGAGGATATTAATAGTGACTACCTCAATGAGTAGTTGCGAGCTCATAATAAAATAAAGTAAACAAAGTCTTTGCACAGTGTCTAGTACCTGGTACTTCGTCAGCCAATATTTGTGGTGAATGATGGCAATGGTAGTCATGTAAGATGAACTCTAAAGATACAGTCCGAAATAAATGTAGGAAATAACCATCTATGCCATTAAATTACCTGCCATCTTATAGACAGTGGAGTAGAAAAACAAACTGAATTAAAAGAGGTTAACTAAGGAGTCAAGAATAGAATAGGAAACATTTTAATTGCCAATCATCTCTTCTCATTCTGAGTATGAACTGACTTTGGGATGAAGGTTAGTTTGGTCGATCAGCAGGGCTTATCTAAATGTCTTTAAGTGACTCTAGGTTCCAAAGGCGTCCTCTCAGGTTGGGGAATGACAGATCTGGCTGTCAGTGCCATGTGTGAGGCTAATACAGTTGTACAGCTCCCTCTGCCATCTATCAGGGAAACACTAAGAAGATGAAACAGCTCCAGTGACAGCATCAGGATCTAAGCACATGATGCTATGGGGTGGGTGGCTAATGAATTCCCCAATCAATATGCTGAGCTCCGTGCCTTCTGAATGCAGCCAGGGAGCTAAAATCCATCATCTATAGCTTCAGGGAGTCAGTGAGTTATTTCTTGCCCCGGTGCACTGAACAATACTCCAGGAGTAATGACTAGTAACAGTGTAAGCGGTGGGTCAATGAGATAATTCATCTAAATGATGGTGTTAAGGTAGGGTTGTCATTAAGTTATATGAGCCCCAGCACTCACTAGATGGTGCCTAGGGTTTGCCTGCTTGCTGCACTTGGCATTCATCTGTCAGAAAAGCTTCTGCTATTCAGAACTTGTTCAGTATTTGATAACTGCAATAATTTAGGATATATGCCACCAGGTTGGCTTTAAATCAGCAATATCTTGATGCTTCCTTAGAATTTTATATTCGTTAAGCTGGACTCTCAAAGGTCTGGTTACAAGTCTATTAGTTAGGAAATTAAATACATTGTTTTCTGAGTTAAAAAAATGTTAATTGAATAAAAAAGTACCAATAATACCCAAAGCTATCCATGATTGAAAATGCACTATATGCCAGGAGCAATATAGTAAGAGTTGTATTTACATTGTCTCCTAAATGCGTAGAAAATCTAATTTCTCATATTTTAATTACCATGTTCTTTCAAGTCCATTAGCTCTATGTGAGCCAAGGTTGATCACAGAATTCCCAAAACATAGCAATTAGCATGGCATGTAAAAGACACTCAATTCACATATAAAGAACGTCACTCAGGAGCTAAACCCTCTTTATTCTGACTTGTCTAAATTTATATTATATATATGCATTGATGATTCTGAAACAGGACTGCCATCAGTTAACAGTCAAAGTGTCAGTGGTATCAGTGATAAATGAGAGAGATATGGTCATCTGGCCTTGCTTCTCATAACTGTCTCCCAGCTATAAAATGTTTTCCACATGCACTGTCAACTCAATTTTTTCCAGCTATATTACTGTACATTTCATCTGCACACTAAATTTATCATTCATTTTCTTTTACGTCTGAGGACTCAAAAATCTATGAAATGCTTTTGTCTGTATATGTGCCTTTATGTTTCCAGTTTCCTTGTCAGCAGCAGCTACTCACCTCCACTCACTGTGGACTCACATTGGGATGTTGTTTCCAGCCATGACTCTTTCTGAGCCCCACTGATGCCCAAGAATAGGGCCAAGCCCTCTAGGTCTTTATCTGATGCCCATGGTGGGTCTCAAACCACTTTTCCTCGTCTAGGAAGATTTGGCTCTTTTGATGGTCCCGCTTGCTGTTACTGTTTTCTTCTCCTCCTCCTCCCTCCTTCCTCGCCTCCCCCCCACCACGCCTCCACCCCTCCACCCCTGAGACCAAGACCGCCACCTCCTTCTCCACCTCCTTCTTTTTGCAAGCTGAGCTATGGTTCATATAACTGAAGAAGGAACTTTAGGGCAGGATGGATTATGCTTTTACAGGTGAGTACAGAGCCCTTTGGAACATGAAGGGCAGTGGAAGCACAGTACATCACCTCGTGACACTGTAGGGACATCACGGCCAACAATGAGACACTGAGGAAGCTGCAGGGGTCTACCCAGTCTACTGACTCAGCCGGAACTGGGTTCTTCACTGCATGCTAACGGGACCCTCCAAAAGTCTCAACTGTAGATTTGATTAATTCAAAAATTTGCTTTTGATCAGATAAAATAGGAATTTGCTTGCAGAAACTGTCTCAGTCGACTTCAAAAACACTTAAAATGAAATTCTGCTTTCCATGATAAAACACTTCCTTTCACTATTTTTTTTTTTCCTCCAATGAAGTCATCACCTGCTAGATATTTCATCAAGAAAACTACCCTTCTCTCTTCATGCAGTCCTTTGCCAATAACAACTTCTGAAAACTTTATTTCATCTGATCCCCAGGAAACTCTTATGAGGTCATCTTTTTTGGTGCCCATTTTAAAGAAGAGAAAGGAGAGGCTCAAAGCAGTGAAGTGACTTGCTGAAAGCCAGGTAGCTCACTGGAATGGACAGAAATGAGACTCAAATCCAAGTCTTCCAACCACAAATTAAGCACATTTTTCTACTACAGCATTCTGCCTTTCAACACCATGCGTGGAATCAAAGTCAACAGATTTAGATCAAAATACCTTGGGAATAGCAAAGATCTGAGAAAACACACATGACTTGCATGCAGGTGCTGCTTGTTGTTCAGCTTACATAAGCAGTCACTCCATCAAAACCCCCTGCCACTCCCTTCTCCCACCTTCTCCTCCAACTCTGCCGGGATGGAACAGCTAAGCTGCGAGCTGCAGAGAAGGTCCCCAGCAGGCCTTCTCCACAGAAGTGGCTAATGATCTGGAAAAGCTCCTAAGCCTAGAAAACCCAAAGAGGCCTTTTTCACTAAGAACAAATAGCAGCTAAAGGAAAAACAGAGCCAGCCTGCAGTGCGCAGCACTCTGTGGGAAGCGAAATTGCATCTGGTGGATACTTCTGTTGTTTCCTTGTTCTTTTTCTCTTGACTTGTGTTACCGGTCTTGAACGCCAACACTCCTCTGGACTCCTCTGCAGATTCCTCCATGTGCCGTGCCTGAACCCAATCCAGTTCTGCCACTGGCCAAATCCAGAGATGAACCTAAGCTAACAGCCACCTAACTTCACTGAAGACTAACCCAGAGGTTGATGGTTTACTGCAAATATCCCACACACAGACAGCCAAGTGAAACATCCAGGCCAGCAATTTATAGATGCAATAGATGTGAGCAACAGACCATTTATCATAATTCAGCTCTGCTCCCATTTTTTTCTCCAGGAGTCTCTTCAAGGGCTATAAATTATGGAAAAACAATACTATACAAGCCAAGCTTAATAAATATCTGATTTCCCAAACTCGACAATGAGAGAATACCATCAGTCTTTTTTTTTTTTGGCAGGGGGTGTTGGAAAGAGAACATTGTGCCCTTACGGAAAGGGGATTATGTGAACAATAACCCTTTCTCTCTACTCCTTTGTTTTATGTAAGTGTCTACATTGTAAGTCAGGAAGGAAACAGTCGGGAAGGTTATAGATTCTTGTCAAACAAAACAGGTGCCCTGACACACAAATTTTCACTGTTCCTGAAAGGCTCATAATTAAAAAATGAATCCAAGAGGATTTACTGTAAATTACACACAAAGAGAAGAAAATTAATAGGATGTCTTTTTTATACCCTGCATTAACTATATAAAGAGAAGCTAACTGTTGCCCAGTTCTCCCCATCCTTCTATTTTGCAGGTGGTGAAAGGAGACTGTCAAGAGTGTCATGATAGCAATGGCAAGCACCTCATGGTAATCCTTTCTCCGATCATACTCAATTTTGTCCCTATTGTATAAAGAAGGTGACTGTACATGACACAGCTCCATAGACACAGGGTCAATAGGCAGTTGTCTTTCACAACCGATAGCTTCTCTCCAAATACTGAGCAGATTAATCTCTCAACAAAAGGTTTCAATGGAGGGAACTTATATTTGAAGTAATGATTTGTAAAAATCCCTCTGCCCTACGAGATCCCTCCACAGGATTTGATTTCATGAGCGCACACTTCAGTAAAGATTTTTTTGCCTTTGTTAGACACATCTCATCTATGATTTCATTAATATCATGATTAATAATGGACACATAAAATAGTACATCACGGACGTGTGAACCAAAAGTGAAGAAATGCAAGCTAATTTGAAGCAAACAGTCTAAATTATTTTGATCTGTTGGCCTTCTCTGATTTTTTTTTTTTAATGATCTAATTCTTATCTTGTTCAACAAGCCTATTTAATTACCATGAGACCCAGGTGAGTGGGAAGATGTTTGATTTAAAAGAAATGAGCCCAAGAAGGAAGAGCCCCTATTCTTTCGGCAAAAACAACAAACGTGAGCAAAGTGTAAAATAGGAAAAACTGTTCCTACAGCACCTCCCCAACCATGTGTGGCGTCCCTTTCTTTGCACCAATTCTTTTTACCCCAGGGCACCAAAGCTTTCATTCTAACCAAGCTCTCTCCATGAATTCCTGCCACTCCCCCAAATGTTGTATGTCTCCAACTTAGTCATGCTGATTTATTTCTCCTTCTTGCTCTCATGAGTTTGGGTAAACTCCGGGAGTTGGTGATGGACAGGGAGGCCTGGCGTGCTGCAGTCCATGGGGTCACAGAGTTGGACACGACTGAGCAACTGAACTGACTAACTAACTTGCTCTCAAACCCTGTCAGAGCAGCTGACTTTAACCTGGTGTGGGAAAGAACATACGAAGACTGACTAAACTAATTTGTCAGTGACTCAAGGGCCTCCAGGGGAATATGAGCTGAAAAAGACACCTACTTTCCTAAAGAGTTTTTTAGGTGTGGTGACTTTAGGATGGCAAAGGAAGAGATATGGGAGACTTCAAGCATGTGAAGAAGGACCGTGAAGCCTAGAGGAAGTGGAATAAATGGGCAGCCCGCTTCAGTCCTTATAGCCCCGCTTCCACACAGGTGGCAGACAAGGCGGGTGGAAGCCCGAACTTCCACTTGCTTTATTTCTTCTCTTCTTCCAAATCCTCCCAATGCAAAGCTTGCATGCAGAGAGTAGCACTCAGAGCTGACAAGCAGGATGACGTTCTCTGCGTTCCTGCTCTGGGGTCTTGACATCAGGCAAGTCTTGTTTTAAAGAGTGGCTGCTCATCCTGGGGTCAGACTCCCCAGTGTTCTTGGGAGAGAATTTTCTCTTCCCTCAGATAGGTTAGGTTGGGGGTAAAAAGGGCTTCTTCCAAACACCTTGTTACCACTGCTCAAAAAGTCAGGAATTCCTAGGAATTGCCTTTCGCAGCAGTTTACGAAACACAAATTCTCAATCTCTCCCTTCATGTCTCTCTCTTTCTCTCTCTTGCATGTGTGTGTACGCATACACACACGATAATTTCAGAGTTTATACTTTTTTTCTGAGCAACGTATTAGCTTGACAACCACTCAGGAGTAGCAGCAAGGTACTTTTGGTTGTTTCCACAATTAACACCCACACTCGCAGAATGAAGCTCTGCCCACAGATGACCCTGGTGAGACCCCATCTCTGGGCAAATGTGCCCTCTCTTGCTCACGCCCACTTGATCGTGTTTTCCCTTGCCCCTGGGATTCACCCTGCCTTCACTTCCTCCTCACACCTGACATGGCTTTCACTGGTTCTCTTCTCCAAGGGGGAATGAAATCCTTTGCTTCCTCTCCAACCCTTTCTGCTCTTAGTAATGGCCCTTACATTCCTTTCTTTCTGAGTAATTTTCTTTAGTACAAGAAAGCAGACTGTGTTTAATAAACGAATCCATGTTTGACAGATAGTGAAAACCACATAGAATTATCTAGTAGGCATCTGTGGCTTCATTTTCCTGATGCAGCTACGTCAGTGTCCAAAGCAAGAGGCTGGATTTTGTCAAGTTATTTGACCTTCTCTCCACTATAGTAAGGAACCTTCCCTTTCCTCTGCCTACTCTGACATCAGTTTTTAATCACATGTTCTATATATCTCTCTGGGGACGTTTGCCCAGTCTAGGGCAGTGGTCACCAACGTACAATCTGCAGCCTGTTCTTATAAGCACATTTTTATTGGAGTACCATCACATACATTTTCTATCTCTGGCAGACACCAGAGATGTTGTATCAGTGACTAACAGATGATTTGAAATGACCACACCAATGAAGGGGCCCCATGCTCCAGAAGGCCAGAGATATGTCAGGTCCATTCCAGAATGGTGTGGTTTCTTCAGATCACAGGGTCTCTTTTTCTTTTCTCGAAAAATGCCAGATGGCATTTCCTAACCCAAGCTCTGAAGGAGAATCTGTTGGAATTTTCCAGAATGCTTAAGCAACGAGAACATCATGGGAATAAGTTCACAATACCCAAGGGAGCTCTACACATTCTGATGTAAAATTTCTTGTATGTTTGCTTTTAAAAAAGAGTCAAAATGGAATGCTTTGGTTCTCCCTAGAAGTTCCCAGGATCCTCATATCCATTTTATAAAACTGCTGCCAACTCCAAGTAAACTACCAGAAAATAAGAAAACGTTTCTCCTGAAAGTGGAAGTGCTTTACAAAACACAAATGGGAAGAAATGGATAAACCGGTAGCACATTATTGGACTCGAAAAGGATACTCATGGCTGTGCCAAATCATATTTTTCTTAGTAAGTCACACTGAATAAGAAAAAGAAGATAAATCACTGTGAAAATGCAAGTGAACTGGTAATAATAGCCTAGTTATAGCTGCCATGAAATAGTCATTAAGTTATATGCAGCATAAATCTCACAGAGTTTTGTAAATTATGGTGGTTCTTAGAGGCCAAATAAAGATAAACTGTACTAACTACGGCTGTGTTTCTCTCTGCTCCTTGGCATGGCTTTTTAAAAGGCTTGAGCTCGGGCTCAGAGTACCACGTGGTCCCTGAAGCATCCGAGGAAGTGTTAAAGGTTCACGGCTCTCTTCAAGACCCCTCTTCTGCATTTTGAAGCCGATCGTTTCTAAGCAGTCCTTCTCTGCCTTTCTGAGCAGTCTTGGCTTGTTCTGGCTCACTCTGAGATCAGACAGGCTTCCAGCTCAAGCCTTTTCCTTCCAGCTGCTTCTATTTCCAAGGCCTGCTGAAAAAGCAGGTGCTGGAGAGGGGCACTGTTTCCAGGGCTGAGCTTGCTGTACGGTTCCAGCCAGCCATCACCACCCCACAGCCCAGCAATGAAATCTCACCCCACTTGCCTCAGTAGATGCACACGTTAGCAAAACTCACATTCAAAGATTACCAAGAAATGTCCCTTTTCCTCCTTTTTGGAGGTTGGTGATAATCCCCAGTTGCCTTTTCTTCTTAACTGCTTTATCCCCCCTGCTATTTAAACTGAATTCTTATTGCTCCAAATTAAATCCATTCTTTCTAGCCTTGTCATTGCTAACTAATGAGAGCAATTCCTCTCTTTGCTCTTGGTGGCTGCACTCCGGGTACTTATGGATGAGAATCATATCCTTCTCTAGCCCACTTTCCTAACTGCAGACTCACAGGTGATAAAATGGGTTAATTGTTGCTATAAAAATATTTTCCATCCTCATAACGAAGTAATTTTTTCCTCCAAATCATTTTAATTTCTTTGAATTGCACGGTGTTCTTAATGATCTGCAGTGAGTGAGGGCACAGTCCTCTTGAGTTTACATACACAAGCAAAACGTCGGGTATATGTGACGCACACATACACCAACTCCTGGCCATTGCATTGCTTCTGTTCGCCCCACCCACTGTGGCCTCAGTTTTTACCGCGTGTTCTTTACATCTCTACAAGAAAGCCTGCAGGCTTGGGCAGAGGTTGCCCAAGCACAGCCTGCAGTCTGTTTTCATATACATATTTTTATGGCAATATAATCACGCACATTTCTGTAATGATGGATTGGCCATGGCTGCTTTCACGTTAACAATGGCAGAGTTGAGTAGCTATGTCAGAGACTGCATGACTCGAAAAGCCCCACATATTTCTATTTGGCCCTTCACAGAGCGGTCCCCAACCGTTTTGGCACCAGGGACCGGTTTTGTGGAAGACAATTTCTCCATGGACGGGGGTGGGGGTGGTTTCAGGGTGGTTCGAGGGCACTACATTCGTTGTGCTCTTTATTTCTGACCTAATACTGCTGCTAATCTGACGGGAGGTACCAGTCTATGGCCCAGAGGTTGGGGACCCCTGCTTTGCAGAAAACCTTGGCTGACTCCCCAAGGTAGATCACTGACACTCAAGATGGCCTTGCCAGTTGCACCAGGTTAGGATGAACCGTACCTGGTCAGTCTCATTTACACCTAAGTGGGAGTGAAATCGCTCAGTCATGTCCGACTCTTTGCGACCCCATGGACTGTAGCCCACCAGGCTCCTCCATCCAAGGAATTTTCCAGGCAAGAAGACTGCAGGCGGTTGCCACTTCCTTCTCCAGTTTACACCTAAGTGGTCTGCTAAATGTCTCATGGCCAAACCACACAGTATGGGAGGGAGTCTGGACAGAATGCGTTTTATATTTTCTACTCCCGAGGTACCCTCTGGGCATCACGGTTCACATCCAAGGGGGAAAATGAGGCTTAACACACAGCACTCCTTAGGTGTGGCTCCAGCACACAGAGGCAAGGATATAAGCACGTGCTCCGGCGTTGCGTCAGCCTAGAATGTCCCACGGCATTTATCTTGCTCACTCACTCAGACCACCAGGAAGACAAGAGAATCCAGGCCCCAGCCCGGTACTCACGATGTGAAGCTGGAGGAAGTCGCCGAGGCCCGGGGCGCTGTCGATGCGCACCAAGATGCCGTCCTTCACGGTCGTGCTGAAGCCCACGGCCAGGCGGTCGGAGCGCGTGCTAGGCCTGTCGTTGGCCGGCCACGTGTAGAGGATGAGGCCTCCGCTCTTCCCGAAGATGTACGTGGCGCCAGCTGCGAAAGCAAGGAGAGAGGGAGCGTGAGGACCCTGCAGGGCTCCTCCCCAGCTGCGGTTACCCCGCCGAGACTCTGCACAGGGAGCCGTGGAGAACAACGGCCTTCACGTGCCCGTATCCGGAGACCAAGAGGGATGCAATGCAGGGGCTCAGAAGACGGCCGTCACCCCAAATTAAAGAGGCAGGCGAAATGAGTTAATCACAAAGCAGATGCTAGCCAGAGACAGTCCTCGCATCTCCAGGTCCTGCTGAACAAGGGCCGAGGGCGGTTAGCATGCCATGTCTGAGAGCTCTGCTACCTTGGGACAAACAACTATTCCATCTTCTTCCATCTCAGCCAGGACGGCACGAGAAAGGACCCATCAGCCACCCTCTCAGAAAAGAAAGCCTGAGAAAACCGAGTTAGGTGACTCAACGCATTTGTCTATTTCACTCTTATGTTGCTATATAAAAGGTGATAAAATTAATTGCAGAGGTCTTTAAAAAATTAACTCTATATTTTTCCCCCTAGTTGTGGTGTTTGGTATTCTATAACAGAGTACCAGATGAACCAAATATTTCTGACTCCTTTCCAAACTAAATTTCGGAAAGAAGATATAAGAGAGATGGAAAAAAAAATCCAGTTGAATGAATTTTGATCATGACAAGCAGCATTCACATATGACTAGTGGGTTCAATGGTGTTTTTAATATTTACTTGTGTTTTAGGTCTTATAATTGATAAACCCAAAGGTCAGTAAGAATATATTAATTTAAAAATATTTAGAAAAAAGAGAAAGAAAAATAAGGAAATACTTACACCTCACACATTTCAAAGGTCTACTTTTAAAAACAAGTTTTTAAATCTGAATTTGGGGAAAAGTATGCAGATTTTGTAGCCAAAACAGCTATATCATGGTAGTTTCCACCACTGTATATATGTTACCCATAGTGAGTAATTCCATATGTCATTCATCTCAAAGTTCAGAGACCATTTGGCACCAGATTTTCTTGTGTGTTTCCCACTGATCGTAGTCCAATCCTTGAAACTGTTTTAAAGCCACATGAGGCAAGCATTCCTATACCTCTCGAATTTTCTAAAAATCCCCAGCATGGGTCTACATTTAGTTTACAGAGAATATTGGGTTGAATTATGTTGTTTGAAGAAGACATGAGTTATGCAGCCTGCTCAGAAATAACAGAGGAAGCTGCTATGAGGCTAGAATTAGGAGTATATGTCATATCTTACCCTTTTCTAAAGCTTTAAGCCACATTGTATTCTGAGGCACATGAATTTAATTTGTCCTCCTTGAAAGGTCCCTATTCTAGTTGCTCCAGTAGGCTCAGTTTGTGTATCACATGTAGCATAACATTACTTTCCTTTTATGAATTTCTCAATTCTTAGGGGGTGGGGTCTGAAAAAGCCCTCCACATTCATCTGGAGATTTGAGGATTATGGTATGGGAAGTTTATGTTTAATTCTACATGCACAACAATGTTTGCTCTCTATTATCCACAAACACCCTCAAAGCCTCTTAAAATTAGAAATGTGGATATAATGATTTACCCTTAATATCTCTCCATCTGTGAAACCCTTAAATAAATTCTTTTCTGTAGATGATTACAAATATCATCACCATTCCCTTTGTTCTTTATTTGGAAAACTGAAGGTTACTCAGTAATTATTGTATAGAATCACCAAAAATGCAAATTAGCATGTGACATTTTTGTGGCCATTTATAAAATCTTACCCTATTTGGTCCTAAATATATAGTGAATCCTGCTACAGGAATAAATGCATAGTCTATCAGGAAATAATTTTGTCACTACAAAAACAAGAAGTAAAAAACTGTTACCAGCAACAACATATACATGGTACATTACAGTTTACAAAAGATTTTTCAAATTCATTAGCTGGATCTTCACAACAATAGTCCTATGGAATAGTTCATTGATTAACATCGTTTGGAAGTATAGACCCAAAGATCAGACTTAAATAATTGACACCCTCTTTAAGTCTCCACTTGGACCCTCCCACCTCCCAAATCCTGGCTTTACCATATACCAATCATAGCTTAATATCATTTTGCAATAAACTATACCAAGGATATACAGTTGACTGCACTCATTTTTTTTCACATCTTCTCATTAGAATGAAGCAGAATAAAAAAAGAAAAAAAAGGCCATAGCACACAAATCTAACATTTTTTCAAAGGCTAGTCTGGCTTTCTGACTATACATATAACTTTAGAAACTTTCTACGCTGCTTATATTTTCAACCACTGTCCTACTCAGTAATTCTCAATATACAGAATACAAAGAGGAAGTGTATTTTAAAAGATAAAAACACAACTTCTTATATATAGTGGCTAGAAGGTCACCATAACTACAATTTTTTAAATAAAGAATGACATTATACTATGACGGTATTAGGATAAGTAGATATAACATATTATTTCAGTTATTTTTATTGCTTCTGTTCTGAATTTAGGATGTCACTACGTTAGATAATTCTAACTTTATAGGTGAAAAGGGCATAAAAGGTACAAAGTCCTTGGGTGCATGCATGCATGCTCAGTAGTGTCCAGCTCTGTGTGACCCTATGAACTGTCCGTAAATATCCATACAGTCCATAAATGTCAATAACCTCAGATATGGAGATGATACCACCCTTATGGCAGAAAGCAAAGAGTAACTAAAGAGCCTCTTGATGAAAGTCAAAGAGGAGAGTGAAAAAGCTGGCTTAAAACTCAACATTCAAAAAACTAAGATCATGGCATCTAGTCCCATCACTTCATGGCAAACAGATGGGGAAAAAATGGAAACAGTACCACACTTTATTTTCTTGGGCTCCAAAATCACTGCAGATGGTGACTGCAGCCATGAAATTAAAAGACGCTTGCTCCTTGGAAGGAAAGCTATGACCAACCTAGACAGCATATTAAAAAGCAGAGACATTACTTTGCCAACAAAGATCCATATAGTCAAAGCTATGGTTTTTCCAGTGGTCATGTATGAATGTGAGAGCTGGACCATAAAGAAAGCTGAGCACCGAAGAATTGATGCTTATGAACTGTGGTGTTGGAGAAGACTCTTGAGAGTCCCTTGGACTGTACAGAGATCAAACCAGTCCATCCTAAAGAAAATCAACCCTGAACATTCATTGGGAATACTGATGTTGAAGCTGAAGCTCCAATACTTTGGCCACCTGATGTGAAAAATTGATTCACTGGAAAAGACCCTGATACTGGGAAAGATTGAAGGCAGGAGGAGAAGGGGATTACAGAGGATGAGATGGTTGGACGGCATCACCGACTCGATGGACATGAGTTTGAGCAAGCCCCAGGAGTTGGTGATGGACAGGAAAGCCTGGCATGCTGCAGTCCATGGGATCCCAAAGAGTTGGACACAACTGAGTGACTGAACTGACTGACTGAGGCTCCTCTGTCCATATGATTTTTCAGTCAAGAATACTGTAGTGGGTTGACATTTTCTTCTCCAGGAGACCTTCCCAACCCAGGGATCAAACCCATGTCTCCTGGGTCTCTTGCATTGGCAGGCAGATTCTTTACCACTGAGCCACCGAGCCTTAACATATGGCTTATTTTGCTATGTAGAAATAAATGTTAAAATGTATTCTTGTGCTGAATTTGCCAGTAAGGGTGACTGAAGACCCTGGATGCTCCCATGGTCCAATGTTGGCTTTAAAGGAAGTTAATTAATAGTTACAACCCTCTACTCTGGTAACCTACTAATTTTTTTTCTTCTTTAGTTAACTTTGTTATCTTGCATGGTTTTTAAAGGTAAATAGATGCTTTCTGGTCTTTCTAGTATAAAATACCTTAGAGTCCCAGGGGGAACATGGAATTATTTTGCTTTACATTTTCAAATTAAGAAGTTCATTTTATTATTTTTAAATGTGGATTACAAATCACATTACAAAAACTTTTGGGGAACATCCCAGGAACCATAAGAATCCTCCTTAATCCATTAAAGATTTTCGGTTCTAAGCCATGCATTCCACATCACATGCCTTCCACCCCGAGAAGGAGTCTAGCATTTCTGATTGCTGGTTTCTCACTGTGCTCAGAATGCTTATGCTAAGATCATACTACAGTTATCAATAATCAGGACCATGTAAATTCTCTGCTTGCTAACAAAAGTGATTAATTCAACTGAGGAAAAAAAATGCTGTGGTAGCATTTTGGCCATTTAACATTGAAGAATTTGCAAGTTGGCAAGCAGCTGAGGTTGCTTTACTGAGTTCCAACCAACACACTGTTTCAGTAATGGAATCTCCATGCTGTGACCATTAGCCATGATAAGGTACATACACTACCTCTTCAAATAGTCAACAAGCATTACATGTTATTTAACCCACAACTTCTTTCATCTGGAAAGTACCCACAATGTGTCTGGCTCATAGTTTTTATAACTGGCTAGCTCTTTATTGGGATGGAGCTGATGGTGATTTTGGCAGCTCCATATCCATACAGTATATTACTTATTTAGGGGATTACCAACAGGAATAGAATCAAGGTCCGATTTAAGATTTATACTAGAAATAAAAATAATATGTGCACGCCTAGAAAATCCCATGGACAGAGGAGACTGATGGGCTACAGTCCATGGGGTCACAAGAGTTGGACCTGACTTAGTGACTAAACCACCACCACCACATATGTGTATACATTTGCATGTACATGTGTGTAGGTATGTGTACAAAGAAGGGAAGGTTTAGTTAGAAACTACAATAGACTACCTGGAATTTTTTTACTGTCTTTCCCCATCAAATAACTAAAGATACAGTGACTCCAGAAAAGCATTTATATATTATATTGGTTATATATTTATGTTTAAAAACAATGAATTGGCTGTTTCTGAAATAATTTTCAATTGGTGTTAAAATGGAACAAGTTTGGAAGCATCTCCGAGGGGAGACCTGAGAGAGTTACATGTGAAGAGAACTTACAAGGATCTATACTCAATATTTTGTAATAACTTATATGGGAAAAGAATCTGAAAACGTACATACATACACACACACACACACACACACACACACACTCACATATATGGGGCTTTCCCCCGTGGCTCAGCAGTAAGGAATCCTGCAATGCAGGAGACCTGGGTTTGATCCCTGGATCGGGAAGGTCCCCTGAAGAAGGGCATGGCAACCCACTCCAGTATTCTTGCCTGGGTAAATCCCATGGACAGAGGAGCCTGGAGGGCTATAGCTCATACGGTCACAAAGAGTCAGACACAACTGAAGCAACTGAGCGTGAGCGTATACATATATGTGTGACCGAGTCACTCTGCTCTACACCTGATGTTAAGACAACATTGTAAATCAACTATGCTTCAATCAAAATAAATTAAAATTAAAAAGAGAACTAGATAATTTACTGGTGGAAAAGTGAAGCAGGTAGAACAATACATTAAGTAGTAATATAATTCTTGGCATGGAGACTGCCTGGTGGGCAAACTAGGATAAGAAACGAGATGTCAGACTCCTTGCCTGGGACCCTTTGAACGCTGCCTGAGAACTCAGTTTAAAATAGAATGGCACTGAGGTATGTCTACCTTCCTTTATTATATCATGTTCCTATTCCTTATTTCTATTTTATTACTCTTTCATTAACCTTATTCACATTCGTATTCTTTATTGTAAATTGGTAAATCCTTTTGGAAATAGGCTATCAGTGACACAAAATATATTATGCCAGTAGATGTAGTTATTGCTATTAACTTAAAATTACCTTTAATTCATATCAATTATCACACAGATAATAAAACTAAAATGGAAAGGCATTGAAAATGACAAATATCTCTTCGAGGCAATGAAGACACAGCGCTCAAGGATCTCGTAATGACTGATGACCTGCAAAGCAAAGTTTCTCAGTTTGTTTTATATATTTAGTTTGTCCCATGTTTCCTGTTATGCACACTCCTGGCTCTTTTGGGGGTGCTCATAATAGTAGGGCCTTATAATTCGATAACTTCAAATGGTGTTCAAATTGCTTTCTTTGGGAGTATCTTATTTGATGTCTCTTTCTCCAGTACCCACTGAAGTGCTAATGGTAAATATTTTTATTACTGCTTTAATAGAAGGGTAAACAACGGCTCAAAGAGATTAAATGACTTCATGTGGTGTCACATGTTGGAACTGAGACAGAGCCAGATCCTCCCTATCTTGATTCTGCCCTCGTCTCCCCTCCACAGGCCATCTTGCCCACCAAAGGGACATAACTTCTGTAAAGAAATTCCTGGAGGCCAAGAGCTCCAGGAGGAGAAGGGGAGGGTAAATGACAGATGAAAAACAAGACCCCGGCATTACAGAAGGAGCCACAGGGGAATACAAGGCGAGGGATAGAGATTTTAGAAATAGCCCTGCAGTGTATTTATTTCACAGATGGTTGTTATGGTCTATTTTGTGTACTCTGAAATTTTTGAAATAAACACCTAAATCAACGATGAAGTCACCTTAAATAAAGCAAAACTGAAGGGACTGAATATTAAGAGAGAGATTTCATCTGTTTTAAAGAACACACTCCATCTTTAGCAAAGAAATGATCAGATTTACTGCTCAGCTAACTGAGAAACAGACAATATTGCCTGAGTCAAGTATATCATCAGGGAGATCCAAGCCCCGTTTCTTAAACAACGCTCGTCCACGTAAGAGCTCTCTCCATATGAGGCAATTTCTTTCTCTTTCGTAAAGAAAGAATGAGTAAAACCAGTGGACATTGAGCTAGAAAACACAGGGGCAACATTTCAGAGCATACCCCTCAATTAGAGATAAAGTATACAATGCTCTATACGTTGAAACTGATCTAAAACTAAAGCTTCCAGGGATGCACTTAAATTTCCTTTTGCTTAAAAGTATTTCCATAAGCTCATTGTTCTTTCCTGGGGGCAGTTATTTCTTTCCCAGACCTTTGGTAGTGCTTTACAATGTTATTTATGATACTCATGTTAATCCTAATATTAATAATTATACTCACTGTATGGATGAATCATTTATCATGCATTATAGTATACAGTACAGTATTTCGAATTCCTATGCTTTTCACTTTAGAAGTCACTGCTGTATTCGTTTGTTAGGGCTGCCGTAACAGTGGAGATGGCCTCCTCCCTCCGCCTGTCATCACGTGGTCTACTTGCTTTACTCAGGAGTCCTAATTTCTTCTTCTTATAAGGGTACCGGATATATCGGATTAGAGCCCACCCTAATGACCTCATTTTAACTTAACTACCTCTTTAGAGACTCTATCTCCAATTACAGTTAAATTCTGAGGGGTTATGACTGGGGGTTATGACTTAAACATATAACTTTTGAGGGGACATAATTCAGCTCATAAGGGTCACTATTTCAGTTTTAAAGATGAGAAATGCTACATAAAGAATGAGGTTAAAAAAAAAAAAAAAACTTGCCCCAAATCTAAAGGAATCAGGAATTTAATCCAGATCTATCTAACTTAACGAATATATCTCCTTTAAGTTTACCTATGTAACTGCATGGGGATAAGGATAATGAGAGAGAGAAGAAAGACAGTGTTTGCTAACAGGCAGCAAAAAATAAACAGCAAGCGAGACGGAAACTCAATTCCCACATAGTGGAAATGGCAGTAGAGGGCTGACTATTTTGATCATTTTGTCTTAGTTACATAACAATGGTTTAATATGAAGTTGTCCTCTATCAAGTATATAAAAAGGTCAGACAATAGCCTACTCCTGATTAATTATACACCATGCTCATAAAACTCTAAATTATGAAGGGTGGACTCTATAATGAGCTTTATTTCAGAAATTAACTACAGCCAACTTAATTTTAACTTTATAACCAAGCTAGTATCTCATATAGCAAAACAAAATAAGTACCAGGAAATTGCACAGCATTTAGGTTTAAGAAAATAAATATTGTTTTATTGTTAAGCAAAAAGAAAATCCAGAATCCTCTGTACCATGAACTCCTGAAGGACTGCTGCTGCCGCTGCTAAGTCGCTTCAGTCGTGTCCGACTCTGTGCGACCCCATAGATAGCAGCCCACCAGGCTCTGCCATCCCTGGGATTCTCCAGGCAGGAATACTGGAGTGGGTTGCCATTTCCTTCTCCAGTGCATGAAAGGGAAAAGTGAAAGTGAAGTCGCTCAGTCGTGTCCGACTCTTAGCGACCCCATGGACTGTAGCCTACCAGGCTCCTCCATCCATGGGATTTTCCAGGCAAGAGTACTGGAGTGGGGTGCCATTGCCTTCTCCGTCCTGAAGGACAGGGTTGTTTAATTTTTCTCTCTATCAACACTGAATGCTCAGGAAATAAATGCTGCTGAGTTAATCAATAAAACTTGGCTCACCTATACTTTCATATCTTCACACTGTCATTCAGGCATCTGCCCATGAATCCATCTCAGCTTTTTGTCATTTCATCTCAGTGTAGAAATATTTTATAAATACTCATCAATTGGGGTTCACAACATCCCCTATGATGGAATAGCTTCCAATTTGTAAAAGAAATCTAACTGCAAAGACATTTGAATGATTTTTCTTTGGTGAATTTTTGGCAGGCTCTGATAAGAAAATCACACCCACTTTTAGTCATACTGTTTTACGTTACCCTTCAATTCCTAAATTACACTGAAAACTGTTTTTAGTACATATATTTCATCTATATACTTATGTATGTATATATATGGAAATAGTTCTTAGATTTAACAAGAATACACACTAGAAAAGCAAAAAGGAACATATCTAAGAATAGCAATGTTATCATTCTATTTTACAGAGCATTAACTAAGTACAAAGATTTTATATACATTTGTCCTTAGGCAAAATATAAATGAATGAAAAGAAAAAGAAAAATGATCATTTTATAATAACTCATCAGCCTTTTCCATAGCAGTTTTTTTGAAACTCATTCCTTCTGATGACATCTCATGGGATGTAGTTAGAATAAAAGGGGAGTTCGGAGTGCATTTATCTGCCTCCTTTTCCTTCTTTTATTCCACAACTTTGAATATTCTCTAATAAGAACAACCAAGGGATTTCTAAGTACTGAATATTCTGTGAGAAAGAAATACAGACGAAGAATAATTGTTTGTTTCCAGTGCTTTGATTTAAATTCTTGATTAATATGTACTTCGTACTTTCAAGGGGTCAGGGACTATAAACAGATGACTTTGGGGTATTTATGGTTCTAATTCATAAAACACTGTTTTCTGAAAAAGTTGGCTAATGTTTTTAAAAGTAATGACTCTTGTGTCTATGAGATACACCTCTTAATCACAGAACCAATGTCAGAGTTAGGCAAAAGGAAGACACTTCAGTTATTAAAATCCCTTCTCTGTATCTATCACAATCACTTAAGATTGTGCCTAGTTGCCCAATGATTAAGAAAGTGATAATACCATTCCTGCCCACATATGGTAATCATCTAAAAGTGAAGGGATTCACCAACATTACTGTACCTGTAGGAAACTTTCGTTTTTTTTTTATGCCTAGCATATCTTCCTCATTTATCTTAAAAAATAAGCCCCTTTACATGGAAATAACTATTTTCTCCCAAACCAATCATATGATTTGAATGGTAAGTGTCAAGCCCTTAACAGGTTCTTCCTTTTAGATACAGCTGATAGCTAAGGTATGGTAAATTAGCATGGATTAGACCAATCAGAGCATATCACTGCATTTTTTTTTTTCTTTTGGAACCTGGATCCAGAGAAACACCCTTCAATCCCTCATTGATGATAAAGTTATGCCATAAGAAGCACACAGCTGCCATGGCCACATTTCCTATGGGAAATGTTGTGAGAGGTTGTGAGAAAATCAGCACTGGCTGAAAAGTGAAGTCAATTGTTGAGTTGGGAATTAGACAAAGAAAGAAAATCTTATTTTTTGAGTACTTGATTTTAATGGTCCATATTGTGAAGCTGCACCTTGGTGTTTCTTATATGAAATTCTCAGCTGCTAGCTTCTTTAGTCTAAGCTAGTTCAAACTTGGTGGCTCAGTCGGTAAAGAATCTGCCTGCAATGCAGTAGACCTCCTGTAATGTAGAAGACCTGGGTTCGATCCCTGGGTTGGAAATATCCCATGGAGAAGGAAATAGCAACCTACTCCAGTATTCTTGCCTGGGAAATCCCATGGACAGAGGAGCCTGGCAGGTTACAGTCTTTGGGGTCGAAAAGAGTCAGGTAGGACTTAGCAACTAAACCACAAACCGCAGTTCAAATGTTGCTTCTTTTACAGCTAGAAAAGTCCTGGATAGTAAAGAACTTTTGGTAACTACCTCAGTGCCAGGAACAGGTAGGGGCACAATAAAAGACTTATAAATGAATTGGCAAAGAATGGTCAAGATGAGAAGCTGATACATTACCAAGGAATCTAAATATCATCTATCAAAGGAGCCCATTCAGTAACTCACATACATTTTAAGTTGGAACACTTGTAAAACTGATCATATTCTTGTTGCCAAAGAAATCCTTAATGATTTTCATAATTAGGTTGTATAACTCAAAAGCTTCAATGAATAGAATATTAGAATATTAATAAAAAAGAGACTGCTTTATATCAAGTCCTATGCTGCTGCTGCTGCTAAGTCACTTCAGTCATGTCCGACTCTGTGCGACCCCATAGATGGCAGCCCACCAGGCTCCCCTGTCCCTGGGATTCTCCAGGCAAGAACACTGGAGTGGGTTGCCATTTCCTTCTCCAATGCATGAAAGTGAAAAGTGAACGTGAAGTTGTTCAGTCGTGTCCAACTCTTAGCGACCCCATGGACTGCAGCCTACCAGGCTCCTCCGTCCATGGGATTTTCAAGGCAAGAGTACTGGAGTGGGTTGCCAGTGCCTTCTCCAATCAAGTCCTATAAGCTACAAATAAAACTTTACTCAGAAGAAAATGTCTTAGATAATAATAAAGGAAATGAACAGAAATTAACTAAACTTCTAACTTAAGGCACTATTACAAAACCAAATAAAACTAATAGCTCAGATGTGATGATTAATAAAAGTTGAAGTATACCCAATGTATTTTAAAAATAACAGTTAAAAAGCCCAAAGCTTGCACTTTCAAATGTCAAAGAAAGTATATAAGCCCCTGAAACACCAGAAATAAGAAAAACTCAAAGAGAAAAAGATAGAATAGCATAAATTATAAAGGAAATATAATCATAGCTCTAGAAAATGTTAAAAATATAAAAGACTATTTTGAACAACTTTAGAGAAAGATTTGAAAACCAGAGGAAATTAATCATTTCTAAGAAAAACAATTTGTCAAAGACTTCTAAGAAACATTAGAAACACTCAATACACTAAATGACCACAGAAACCTTTGGAAATGTGATTCAAGTCCTACTATTTAAAAGATGTAGGTCTGGATGGTTTTGTAGGTAAGTTTTATCTAACTTTCAAAGAAAAGCTAATCCCCAAATTACTGAAAAGGTACCAGATCACAAGCAAAGTTAAATATCTCCCTCAATCAATTTACAAACATAACAAAATTTTAATATTGACATCTGCTAAATATACAGTGTAAAAACAGAACAAAATATTTTAGACTAATTTCACTTATGAATATTGATTAAAATTTTTTCTGAATAAACATCAATGGTGAATTGAGAATAATATACCAAAGAATATGAGAAATAATGTACTTCAACAAAAAGATATCTATCAGCAAAATTCATTATGTCATCCTGTTAAAGTAGAATTATAATTTTATCCCTGATTTTCAGAAAGGCTTGAAAAACTCCAGGAGTCATTTCTTCAAAAATTCTAATTAAAATAGGGATTGCAAAAGGTGTTCTAAATATTATAGAGATGATCACTAAAACTCCAATACTTTGGCCACCTGATGCGAAGAACTGACTCATTGGAAAAAACCCTGATAATGAGAAAGACTGAAAGCAGGAGGAGAAGGGATGACAGGGGATGAGATGGTTGGATGGCATCACTGACATGATGAACACGAGTCTGAGCAAACTCCGGGAGTTTGTGATGGACAGGGAAGCCTGGTGTTCTGAAGTCCATGGGGTCATATAGAATCAGACATGACTGACTGAACAACAAAAATAATGCTTCTAAAAACTTAAAAATTATCAGATCAATTGATAAGTTTATCCAATACAAATAAATACATAAATATCAATAGCTTGCCACCCTTGCACAGATGATTAAATGATTTTTGACAAGGGTGCAAAGATCACTCAAAGAGAAATGACAATCTTTTCATTAAATGATGCTGGGAAAACTAAATATCCAAATGCAAAAAAAGAAGTGGGTGTTCACTTTATACCATATACAAAAGTTAATTCAAATCAAATCAAAGACCTAACAGTAAGAGCTAAAACTCTAAAATTCTTAGAACAAAACACTAAGGGAAAAGCCCATGACCTTTAATTTAGAAAGGAGTTTTTGGGTAGAACACCAAAAGAACAGGCAACAAAAGAAAAAAATTGATAAGCCGGACTTCAAAATTTTAAATGTTAAAGGACACTATCAACCGATTTAAAAGGTAACCCACAAAATAGGAGTAAATATTTGCAAAACATATATCTGACATGGGATTAATATCCAAAATTTATAAAGCATTCCTACAACTCAACAACAAATAGCCCAGTTAAAATATGGGCAAAAGGCTTGAAGAGCGTTTCCCTCTGCTCTCACTAGCCTATTTTCCAGACCTATCTTTGCTATTCTCAGCTCTTCAACCCATATACCAGACCAAAGAGATGATACCGTTTCTGTTTCCAAACTACACCGTGCTCTTTCACAGCTTTGCTTAGAGCCTCCAAGTAAAATGACTTTTCCCCTATTTAAAATCTGCAGCCCAAGACTCAGTTCAAGGCTTTTTCTTCTTTGACATATCCTCATTTTTATTTTTATTTCATAGCATTTTTTTCCAGTTTTATTGACATAAAGTTGACATATAATATTATATTAGTTTCAGGTGTACAACTTGATGATCTCACTAACACATGGAATCTGAAACAAAGCAAAACAAACAGACACATCCAAGCTAAACATTTAGCCTATCTACGAAGATACTGGCTTGTCAACTAAGGTGTTTACCTTAACGGGTTCTCTCTTTTTCAGTAACAGAAATATTTCAAGAATTATACCTATAATAAGGTAGTTTCCACCAAACATTTGGCTTTCATTTTCTGAAACACTTTTACTTAGAGAATATGTTAAAGTCACTCCAACACAGACTTGTTTTTCAAAGGTTTTAGATCTTTAAGTTTCTTTAATTAAATTTCTTTAATCTCTAAAAATTGTAGTGTTTAGAAAGTTTGAAAGTGACTGCTTTGGTCAGTGGGGAAGCATGATCTTAACTGTGTTTGAGGAAAATAACTGGTTGCCGCGTGGAAGATGGAAAGAGAAAAAAGTGTGTGCACGTGATCTAGGAGGCCCTGGAACATGCAGGACGAAGAGAAGCCGCGTGAGGGAGAAATGAGAGGGGCACTGAAGACCTGAAGAGTAAAAGGACTTGGTGATCTACCTGACATTTGGGGAAGAAAAAAGGAAGGAGTGGAGGCTGATTCCGTTTTCAAATTTGGGCAAATGAAATTATAGAACAAAAAAGGAAGCACAATTTTAACACATGAAAGTGGTAAGCTTAATTTGGGGGTGACTGAGTCTTGCTGCTGCTGCTGCTAAGTCGCCTCAGTCATGTCCAACTCTGTGTGACCCCGTGGACAGCAGCCCACCAGGCTCCTCCACCCACAGGATTCTCCAGGCAAGAATACTGGAGTGGGCTGCCATTTCCTTCTCCAGACTGAGTCTTGAGTATTGGTTTAATGGTTCTGTTGGAACTCCACTCCTATAAAGGACCAGTGCCTTAATTTTAAGCCCCAAGTGAGACTACCCTATTGTGTCATCAAAAAATGCACCCAGACACTGCTTAACAATCTCCCAAGTACATATTATTTGGCATTTGGAAGACCTGAAAGATTATGTAAATTGATCTGATAAATGATACCACTGAACATGGTTTTCCCTTGTAGCTCAGTTGGTAAAGATCTACCTGCAATACAGGAGACCCAGGTTCAATTCCTGGGTCGGGAAGATCCCCTGGACAAGGAAATAGCAGCCCACTCCAGTATTCTTGCCTGGAGAATCCCATGGACAGAGGAGCCTGTTGGGCTATAGTCCATGGGGTCACAAGAGTTGTTCATGACTTAGCCACTAAGCCACCTTTAAACCACCACCTTGGATGTATGACTATTTGCCTTTCTCTCTGGTTTCCATCTATAGGAAAACATAGTTTGCATACAGTTATAATCATAGTGCTTACATAATTTGCATCTGTTTTCTATTATAATACATGAACTGCTGTCTATATTACTATGCTTTTCAGTGAAATGGTTGCATAATATTCCAGGAGGTGATGGGCTCTAACTTAGCATTCCTTTCCTGTTGAGCTCTTAGGTTTTCAATTTATCTGTTGGCGTAACGGCGCAGGGTGGACCACATAATTTGATATACTAATTGACTCTGCTTCTTCAAGTATATAAGCTCCTAACCCTTAATATATTTTATCCTCTTCAAAGCCTCAACTTAGACATCTATTTTTCTCCCTTCGTTACTTTTAGCAAGACAATTGCCCTTTGCAACTATTCAATGGCTCTCATCTCTCCTGCCAAATTAAATACATTTTAAACATTTTCTCCCTTTAAGTCTCTCTTCAACATCTCCCCATTCTTTGAAAGTGTGCCTATTCCCCAGGTCCTCATGATAAAAACAATTTTTGCATTTATTCTTTGTTCTGGATCTTGTGGGAGGTGGCTGCATTATTCCTACTTAAAAAACTTGCCCGTTAGTCATCATGCCCTGGAGTGAAGCATTTTCCACACCTGTTCTGGCCTTATGCTTTTATTCAAAAAGCCAGGCATCAAGTCTATAGAAACTAATTTCCCAGGCCCTCTTCTTAGTTATAATATGATAACTTTAGCATTGATTCAACAGTGCAGATATGACATTCTGCAAATAAACAGCAGTCACTTCCATCAAAGCTTGAAGATTTGTTATGATGGATATATTCAGACATACCAGTCTCTTTTTAGAAAATGCAATTTTATGGAAAAATACAAGATAATTGGTCTTTAGCTCTTGCAATAAACTTAGATAGCACCTGCCATATTTAAATTAATACAGTGCTTCTCCTTGTTAGATCAAGCCTCCTGATTAAGTCAATCATGTGAAAAGATTCAGGCATTGCTCATGTGCACTCAGATTTTTTTTTCAATGTGGGTATTTTGTTTTTTAATGATGTGATACTTGCCCAGCTACTAAGTAAAGGAAATTGAAAGTTCTTTATGCAGCCATATATCCTGTCTGTCCTTATCTCTCAGCCTCAGCCTTTGCCTCATGTTGTGTCACATAGGTGGTAGGTTTTATTGGGCACTGGAAGATTCTCCAAAGCAATGACTTAGTATTTGCAGCCTCCGTGTGAACACTGGGTCTGCTGCCCAGAGATCACATGCACATCACTCTCGAGGATTTATTCCCTTCCTCATTGTCCCATTTCCTCTGACTTTAGCTGCCACGGTACAGATCAAGAAACTCAGAGAACAGCTTTGCTTCTTTTAATCTCTCTTAAACCTGCAGCAAGAACGAATCAGACTCACATGGCTGGAGCAGCAGAATGTAAAGTGCCAAGGCTGGCATTTCAATCAGCCCTCCCACTTCCAGAGGAAGTCTGGATAACAAGGAGTGAAGAGGCTCCTTTCCGTGATCAAATTAAAAGCTCAAAGGGTCTACCTTCATTGAAGCAATTCTTGACCTAGAGGCAGGACTGGTATGATTTCATAAGCAAGATGGGAAAACACTTTCTTTGAAGGGGGTCCTCTGACTGGTCACAACCAGTGATGATCCAATTTGACTAATTAGCCCATTAAATTTCATCCCTATATGTGTTCAAAGTTTTACTTTAAAGTGAACATTCTTCTTCAAAGTCAAACTCTGGGGAGAAGCCCACAGACAACAGGTGTACAAAGACACCTCAGGTTTACTATGTGGAAGTCACAGTTAGAGATCATGCTACTATTTTCTGAATGATTCCTACTTCACAGTCAAAGATGACAACAGTGAGCTAGAACCTGTGTGATGCTGGAGTTTGTTGCCCAGCAGGGGTCAGAGATGTGCATAGACATGATCAGATGATGAGTTCCTTGCAGGCAGTGGTGATGTCATGTGCTTCTTTGTGTCCTCATGATGGCTGAGTCCCAGGCTGGACACATAAAATCACGTGGTATAACAGTTGGAAGGGGAGTTTGAAAGGTACCAGTTGATGTCTTTGACTTACAGATGCAAATACCGAGGCCCAAAGAGGTTACAGAATTGGTCTAAGGTGATGAGTGGCAGAGGCAAAGTAGAATTCCTTTCTCCTGGGATGGATGTGTGGACACACTGGGGAAAGGGTGGGATGTGTTGGGAGGTGGGCATCGATGTATATACCCTGACCATGTGTAGAATACACAGCTAGGGGGAACCTGCTATAAAGCTCAGGGAACTCAGTTTAGTGCCCTGTGATGACCTAGATGGGTGGGGCAGGGTGGTGGTGGCAGAGAGGCACACAATGAAGGGGATATATGTCTACATAGAGCTCATTCACTTCCTTGTGGGACAGAAACTAATGCAACATTGTAAAGCAATTATACTCTGATCAAAAAAAAAAACCTCCCCTCTCCTGATTCCAGTCCAGGGCCCTTCTTAAAGTCTTTCCGCTACCTCTAAAGTAGGTGCTTAAGAAAAATTTGCTTATTGATCAACTTTAATTTACACTCCATCACATAAGATTCTGTTTGAATAGTAAGAATCGCTATGGAGCAGGTTTAACATGTGTGTGTGTTTGAGAGAAAAAGCGAAAGCTTATTTGTCACCTACGTGTATATGCGACTAGATGTGTATATGCGACCTATATACGTACATGCGACTTATGTGTATATGCGACCTATGTGTATATGTGCATGTGACTAGAAATGAGTGCAGAGAAAAGACAGATGTAAGGTCACATATACTACATTACATTAGCATTTACTCTACATGGATATGCTTCACTGGGTACAGAGTGATCTGAAACCTCATTTTTGAATACATAAAATTACAAATCTTGTATAAAGGAGCCCTTTTCTGATTCATTTTTCTTAGTCCACAAGAAAGTGAAGCTAAGTGAAGAGATGTGAAAATATCTGAAAGTGTTCAAGCTCAATCACTGAAGAAGCTAAGCTCAAACTAGAGTTTCTCTGCTCCCTGGAAAAGGATCCACTTGGAGCTTGATGGCATCTTTGCCAATCCTAAGACCTCTGTTATAAGGGACAAGCTAGCCCACAGATCTGTTCCATCTCAACAGGTATAATGCTGACAACACACGAAGCTCCTTCAACCCAGTGTCAGAGACCTTGAGAGGCAAGAAATGAGAGGGCCTGGCAGGGGTATGCTACAATCTGAATGGGATCTCTTTCAAAGCATGGTGCAGCAGGAAAGACACATATAATGGCTATTTAATCATCTTCACTATGAAGTGCCAATTCTTTAGACTCTTATGACATTCATGAATGATGCAGGAGGCGGCCATGATGAATACAGAGCAATTCCCCGTGACAGATACTTCCAGGGAATTTATGCCCCCTCCCCCCAGGACAGAAGGGCTCCCGGGCTCAGTTATCATTTGTTCTGAGAGAGAATTTACAGTCTCTCTAGCAACTCCTTTTACCCTACTCAATAAAGCGCTTATTTTGATATACTGACTGTGATTGTTCAAGAACAACTGTATCATTGGAAATCCATGTGCAGTGAGCAGACTGGTAGGCTCACTTTCCTTCACTTCATGCACTTCTGTTATTTTTTATGTTCTAAAATTTAGAGGGCTTGGATGCAGGTCTTCAAATCACATGTTTACCTTTTTGTTTATACACACACCCACACATGCATATGTGTGTCTGTGTGTGTGTATTAAGAAAATGTGTGTGTATCCATACACCAACACACACATATACAACTCTTTAACATCTAAAAGCTCAAATGCTGTTTGGGTTCACCATGAGTAAGGTAATTCTTTAGTGTGTGGCTACATGTACTGTTAAATATGTAATAAAAATCTCGGTCTGTATTTTCTGCCCACAACTAATCTGCATGTAAATAGAAAATTAGTTGATACACTCACCAATATTTATTAAGCTCCTATTATATGCTAGGTACACTCACCAATATTTATTAAGCTCCTATTATATGCTAGGTACCTTTCTGAGTGCTGGAAAAATAGCAGTGAATATACTTGCCTTAGTAGAGATGCTCTGCTTATAATGATGGCAGGTAAACACACACGCACACACAAATAGATCTATAATATAATGTCTGGGAGTTCTAAGTGCTAATAAAGATGACAAGAGGATAAGCTTGGGATGGTGTCTATTTTAAAAGAGATGGACAGAGCAGGTCCCTCTGAGGTGAAGGCAATAGGGGCCTGAGAACAAGAAAAATGTCACCATACGCCTATAAAGGAAAGAAGGTTCAAGACAAGGGGAACAAGGACAAGGGATAAAGTTAGAAATCTGTTGGGTTTGCTTAAGATGCGGCCAGCCATTAGTATGGCTGAAATGGAGACATGAGGGACACAGTGAGAGAAAAATGTATTTGGAGAAATAGAGACCAAATTGTATAGGGTCTCACAGGAAGTTTCATGGCAAATAGATGGGGAAACAGTGGAAACACTGACAGACTTTATTTTGGGGGGCTCCAAAATCACTGCAGATGGTGATTGCAGCCATGAAATTAAAAGACACTTACTCTTTGGAAGGAAAGTTATGACCAACCTAGACAGCATATTAAAAAGCAGAGATATTACTTTGCCAACAAAGGTCAATCTAGTGAAGGCTATGGTTTTTCCAGTAGTCATGCATGGATGTGAGAGTTGGACTATAAAGAAAGCTGAGTGCTGAAGAATTGATGCTTATGAACTGTGGTGTTGGAGAAGACTCTTGAGAGTCCCTTGGACTGCAAGGAGATCCAACCAGTCCATCCTAAAGGAGATCAGTCCTGGGTGTTCTTTGGAAAGACTGATGTTGAAGCTGAAGCTCCAATACTTTGGCCACCTGATGCGAAGAGCTGACTTATTTGAAAAGACCCTGATGCTGGCAAAGATTGAGGGCAGGAGGAGAAGGAGACAACAGAGGATGAGATGGTTGGATGGCATCACCGAATCGATGGACATGGGTTTGGGTGGACTCTGGGAGTTGGTGATGGACAGGGAGGCCTGGCGTGCTGTGGTTCATGGGGTCGCAAAGAGTCGGACACAACTGAGCGATTGAACTGAACTGAATCACAGGAAGTATCTCATGTGAGAGACAATCTTATCTGACACTACTCTAAGAAGATTGTACAGCTTTCCAAGTAGCTCTGTTGAGAAAATTTTAAGTAGGATATTGAAAATCAGGGGCTTTCCTGGTGGCTCAGATGGATAAATAATCTGCCTATAATACAGTGTGCCTGGGTTCAATCCCTGAATCGGGAAGATCTCCTGGAGAAGGGAATAGCTACCCAGTCCAGTATTCTTGCTTGGAGAATTCCATGGGCCTGGCGGGCAACAGTCCATGAGGATGAGGTGGTTGGATAGCATCCCTGACTCAATGGACATAAGTGTGAGCAGACTCCAGGAGATAGTGAAGGACAGGGAAGCCTGGTGCACTGCAGTTCATCAGGTCGGAAAGAGTTGGACATGACTTAGCAACTGAACAACAACAAAAACAAAACAAATTGAAAATCAGACTTAAAAGGAAAGTAACCAAGCATGAAAGAGAAGACCTCAAAGTGCTGTCATATAAAGAACAAATAAATGAACTCAGGATATTAAACCTTTGGGAGCTGGACAGGGTGGCCATCTTCAAATCTGTAGGATGCCATACAGAAGAAGGACCATAGTCCTTTGGAAGATCAAACCAAGAATGATGGTGAAAATACCTGGGCTCGAGATCTCAGGTCATTTTGGATATAAGCATTTTCTTGAGCTATCCCAAATGGACACTGCAAAAAATATGATATAAATTTCACCCCCAGATGTGTGTCAGCAGTGCTTGAATATTCACTTTTCAGAATGCCTGTAGGTCCTTTCCAGGTGGTTATAAAAGGAAACTATCTAAGAAAGGGAAAATCTATTTAAACATAGATAAAGGAAAAATTTATTTAAACAGAAATGCTGGACTCTGGGAAAACAAATACCTTCATCTAAATTAATCATCATCTTCTTCTTCATTAAAAAAAATCATTTTCCTTTGCAGCAAATTGCTGCTACCTCTTTATTGAGAAAATCAGTAGCCATTTTTGGAACCAGGAGAAATTTTCCCTGAGAATACTTTAACACAGTTGGCAGAAATATCCTTGAGGGCTATATTCTCAAGGATATTTTTGGTCTAGAGTCCATCTTCTAGGAAAATCCTACAAACAAAAACCATCCATTTAAAAATATTCCTTCAATCACTGAAATAGACAAACACAACTCCTTTCTTCTTACCATGAATCCCAGAAGAAGTGGTGGGAAGGAGGCAGGCTAAAAATGTTTCTTCCGCATTCTGGTGGACAAGCAAAACCATTTTCTCACTATTAATTTTCCACAGTGGCTAAGATTGTCTCTCTCAGTGGAACTTAATCCGGATGCAGCAGATAAGACCCAGGGTTAGACTTCCCATGTAGGGAAAGCCAGGGCTAAGACATCTTTGTTGAAAAGAATCTTCAAAAAGATCTTGGTTATTACCTCATTGTTTCTTAATAGGGAAAGAAGAATTCACTGTGAAGAAGTTGCCTTTAAAGTATTTTAAATTAGAGAAAGGCAGAGAGAAATATTTCCTTAGTATTTTGGAATGAGGAAAGAAAAAGAAAAAGAAGCCAAGGGTAGAGAAGGGCAGGAAAAGGAAAAAGGGAGGAAGGGAAAGAAGGAAGGAGGGAAGATGAGTGGGTGCCTTGTAAGAACTACAAAAGAATCCCTCTGCCACAGTCTGCCTGAAATATATCAGAGTTACTACTGTCTTTCCAGGATAAGTTTCTGTATTTACATGGTTAAAGAAAAGGAGCAAAAATAATGACAGGGATGGATAAATGGAGAAGTTTTGGAAAACGAGAGTCCCTAGAAAAGAAAGCATAAGAGAAAATTAATTACCATTTGAGGAGATAAAGTATTTTCTTGAAATAAGTTTTTCAAAAAATGGATGTGGGAACTTCCCTGGTGGTCCAGTGGCTAAGTTTCTGTGCTCTCAAGGTAGGGGGCCTGGGTTTGATTGCTGGTCAGGAACTTAGATCCCACATACTACAACTAAGAGTGTGTATGTTGCAACTAAGATACAACACAGCCAAATAAAATTAAAAAAAAAAAAAAAAGTTGTGTACTACATAGAGAGAGAACAGGATAAAAAGCCACGGATGGAAATAAAAACAGGTAAAATAAGGAAGACATTTTTGACCCATCAGGGGCTAAAAAAAAAAAAAAAATTCACATCAACAATAACAAGAAAAACTCATAGTTACTGAAGGCGCCCCAGAGGTCTCCAACCCAGCAAAATTTCTACTATCCCTCCCTACCCTTCATCATATAAAACCCTTGTATTTCATTCATGGTCCTTATTAGTTTTTGTCTGCCTCTCCCAAAGCTGAAAAAAGGCAGAAACTTGTGTTTTCTTGCTAAAACTCTAGAACATTTCAAAGCATATAGTAAGCATTCTTTAATAATGCTGAATCGACAAATAGCTATTTAAGATTTCTAGTTCCTAATAATAGGGACGTCAGTGGGATTATTCGCCATCGGGCACTGGCCTTCAGTCCCTACCCCTTGTGGCTCAGCTGGTAAGGAATCCAACTGCAATGCGAGAGACCTGGGTTTGATCCCTGGGATGGGAAGATACCCTGGAGAAAGGAACAGCTACCCACTCCAGTATCCTGGCCTGGAGAGTTCGATGGACTGTATAGTCCATGGGGTCGCAAAGA